>NC_055682.1:16758788-18173172 GCF_017639745.1 Melanotaenia boesemani | reverse complement strand
AATCACAAAAATGATTCAAATAGCTCTGATCTCTGTGTTTTGCAGTGAGACATCTTTTTATAGCAGACGGAGAAGCAGAGATGGGCAGGTAGTGGGAGTGGGAGGGAGGGAGTTAAGATGTGGACAGAATGAGCTTTCTGTTCTGTAATGCTGTGAAACTTACATTCTTCAGTCTGTCAGAGGGGGAGCCACCAGCTGACGCATGTCTCTCCCATTACACTGAGAGATAATGGTCACAGTGCCTGGCTCACTTATCTCTGCCAGAAATGGTGAACCAAAAAAAAAAAAAAAAATTATAGTCAGGGGAGAATAAATATCCAGAGTTAGTGTATACATACAGCCTCATCCTTTAGCATACAAGACATTTTTCTCCTTGTGATTGTCATTTTTCTACATATTTTCTTTGTCTCATGTCATTTTCTATCTTTTTTAGTTTTCTTTTTCACTTTTCTCATATTTTAAATGTCCCCACCTACTAAGACACATCAATAATGAGTCTGCACTGTAGATTAGTCTGCATTTTGCTTTTGAGAGATTTTGAGAGACTTGGTACAAGTACATCTGGAGTCACATATAAGTCCCAGTCAAGCCCTTTTTCTTCACGTAATGATTCGTACAATGCTCCTGTTTTAATAAAGCATGAGTTGTACAAGTTTCAATAATTATTTTTTGTTGCTCAGCTTTCACATTCAGAATTAGATCATCATGGTTTTAATTTTTTTTAAACAAAACTCCATAAAGAATCACATTAAATGGCAAAGCATTACATACAATAATTCTTATTAATTAAAAAGACAGATCATAAAGTAGAAAGGCATATCAACTTTAATCTCCCTTAGCCTGGGCTGACTTGTGTTTGCTTGCATCAACAGAATGACATCCTGAACTAACAACCATTTTTCATTTTCATTTATTTTTTCAGGTAATTGAAGAAAAGATAGAGATTTATAATTTTTAGAAAAAAGCCAGCTCACCTTATATGGGAAGTTAATTCAATGTATACAGTACATTATCTTATTTAAGCCTGTGGACCCCTACACTTATTGACTATAACAAAGGTCATATTTTTTTCTATAAATCTATCATTTCCATTCTAAATATATAGGGAAATATATAGGGGGAAAAAAACTGGATTAATACATCAGCATGAGCTAGAATAGTTATTTTTTAACTATATGTTTTATTAAAACATTTGTTTATCACATAGTCTTTATAATATTCATATATTTCTTTCTTATCTTTGCACCTAGGCCTTTACAATTTACTTTACAATCTATGCTGTTCAAATGCATCTAAAAACAGACAAGTATTCATATTTTATTTCTCATAGGAGAAACCCTTCATGAGGATTTGGGGGCATCAAATCTCTGGGAATGGTCCTAATAAGAACCCTATTTAAAGTTTTATTTATGAATCTGGTCTGTAAATTGGTTCCTCAGTTGAAATAACAATATCAAATCACCCAATCAAAACATTAGATTTAATGTAATGAAATCACTTAATATACCACAGAAGCAGCCAGCAGGTGCTCTTTATTCCTGACTTCTTATTCACTATCAGATTTTATTATTTTCAGCAGCACTGCAAACTCATTTTACTTGAAAGTCAAAGAAAGAAAGAAAGAAAGAAAGAAAGAAAGAAAGAAAGAAAGAAAGAAAGAAAGAAAGAAAGAAAAAAAGAAAGAGAAAGACTGTTGTCTGTCTTTGGCTGCAGTTGTCCTTTTGTGTCTGATGTATTAAAACATAAATAAATGTTTTAAAATGTCATAAATTAGTGAAAATCGTCTCTTACAAAATTCCAAAAGGCAAGTTGGAGTCTGTAACGATCAATCAATATTTCAGTGCAGTCCGTGACAGACGAGGCATCAAGGATGAAGAGTCAGAAGATTTTGCTCGAATTGACATATATCTTGCAGTTGACTCTCTTGTACAAAAGAGAAAGACAATCCTGGGTTCATCCTATTTTACAAACAAGGAAACAGCGTGGTGAATATCATCATTTGATGGACGACCTCAAGGCTGATCCAGATAAATCCAAGGCCTACTTTCTGACTAATTCACCCTGGCGCTAACAGGTTTTTATGTAGCTATCTACATCTCGATGATCAATGTGTGAAGCATCGTAAAGTATGGGAAAATCCAACAAAGCTAAAGTTATCTGTTCTTCCATATTGAAAGGGGAGGCAGACTGCACTGTCTAGCCTGCTGTCAGCTCATTGGTCAGTCAATGACACCCTCGCTGATTGGTTGTAATGCCATGCCACAGCGGCATTACTGTCTTGTGTCGCAAACAGTGACCTTTTTGTGTGGAATTTGCATGTTCTCCCTGTTACTACTCAGTACTCCGGCTTCCTCCCACTGTCCAAAGAAAGTGGGAGGCGTGTTAGGTTAATTGGTCATTGTAAATTCTCCCTGGGAGTGTGTGTGAGCATGATTGGTTGTTTGTCTCTCTGTGTTGGTCCTGCAGTGGACTGGCGACCTGTTCAAGGTGTATCCTGCCTCTTGCCTGCTAATTGCTGGGATATGCTCCAGCATCCCCACAACTCTGAATTGGACTAAACAGTATAGAAAATGGATGGATGGATGAATACAAAAGCCACAACACTCCACAATTAGCAACAACACAACACAAAAGCTGCAACAGAAGTTGCATTACATAAATTATGTTTATTAATTGTGCTATTATAAATATAGTTAACAGTAATGTGTAAATAAGGAGTTATTGCCTGTTGGAGTAGGTCTGCACCATTTGTCACCTGGGAGAGCCACGTGGGCGGAGTTTTCACTCCATTTAAACCAGCCCGGGCATTAACCGGATTACTCGCTCAGATCCGATGGCTTGTTCGGCAAGAACACCCCTTCTAAACACATGGGTGAAACAAACAAATAGTTGGGGTGTCGATAAACTTAGAAAATGTTATGTTCCAATCCTACTAATTGTCCTTATATGTTCTATTCTATTCTACAGTCATTTAGTAGACACTTTCTCAAAAGCGACTTACATCTGAAGGTGATTAGGCAGCAGTAGCGTCAGGGGTCCAGCTATGTTAACTGACCTCCAATAGACACTGTTAGACTTTGCAGACTACAACCTAAAAGAAATGCATACTAAATTATGGCTTTCTTATTAAGTTTATTATTAACTTTTATTTGTATTTATTTATTTATTTTTTATCAATTTGCCCCGAACGATCAATGCCTCTTTTTGTTTCGGTAAAGCTTCTTTCCACCAGCCATCTGCTCAGATTAAGAAAAGCTGAACAAACTGATTAAGAAAGCTTGTTCTGTGCTGGGCGTAACTCTGGAGCTGTTGGAGCCAGTGTTTCTCAATCCAGATTCTCAGAACCCACTGTTCTGCATGTCTTAAGTACGTTACAAACTCCATAAGAAGTCAACCTCACATCAGTGAAAGTGACAGTTTTCCCTTCATGCTTTCCTGCATTAACCGTGTCCACTTCTATTGTCTGGCCAATAACACAATAGAATAGAATAGAATAGAATAGAATAGAATAGAATAGAACAGAAATACTTTATTAATCCCTTTGGAGAGTCCTCAGGGAAATTTGGGTACCAGCAGCAATACAACCCCAACAGTAAAGCAGGACAAGCACAAGACACAATATATACAGGTACAAAGCAAAATAGAGGCAACAAGGTGCAAGAAAAGCACAAACAGAATGCAATAAATAACAATAAGATAAGTTAAATAAAACAATATAAACAAGCATTGCACACAGTAGAGGTGGTACAGATTCCCAATTCACTATTGCACGTATAAGTTATTGCAACTGTTTGTATGGGTTATTGTGCATGTGTTGTATCAGGCGGACTGCACACCTCCCTCTCCCCCCTCCTTCTCCCCCTCCTGCCTAATGCAGAGTTGTACAGTTTGATGGCTCTGGGGACAAAGGAGTTTCTGAGCCGGTTGGTCCTACTCTTGGGGAGGAGCAGCCTGTTACTGGTCAGGCTTCTCTGTGCACTGATGACAGTGTGCAGAGGGTGACTGGCATCATTCACAATAGCCAGTAGTTTTTTTAGTGTTCTCCTCTCTGCCACTGTCACCAGGGAGTCCAGCTTCCACAGAGCCCGCCCGCCTGATGAGTTTTTCCAGCCTGTTAGCACACCTTTTTGTCATGTTACCCCCCCAGCAGACAACAGCATAAAAAAGCGTACTAGCCACCACAGACTGATAGAACATCCACAGGAGTTTCCTGCAGATGTTAAAAGATCCCAGTCTTCGCAGGAAGTACAGGCGGCTCCTTGTACAGGTGATCTGTACAGTATGTCCAGTCCAGCTTGTTATCCAGCCACAACCCAAGGTACCTGTAGTTGTCTACAATCTCCACCTTGTCATCCCTGATGGTCACTGGACGTGGTTGTGGGCTGGACTTCCTAAAGTCAATAACCAGCTCCCTAGTCTTTGAGGTGTTAAGCTGGAGATGGTTCATCTGACTCCAGGTGACAAAGTCACTGACCAGATTCCTGTACTTGTCCTCTCCATCATCCCTGATACACCCCACGATGGCTGTGTCACCTGCAAACTTCTGGATGTGACACAGCTCTGAGTTGTAACAGAAGTCTGAGGGGAGAGTGTGAAGAGGAGGGGGGCCAGCACCGTCCCCTGGGGTGCTCCTGTGCTGCTAATAACAATGTCAGATGTGGTGTCCTTTAGCCTAACGTACTGCGGTCTCTCTGTGACCAATCCAGGACACCAAGCAGGGGTCCACCTGCATCTCCCTCAGTTTGTCCAGAAGCATCAGGGACTGGATTGTGTTGAAGGCACTTGAAAAATCCAAGAAGAGGATCCTCACTGTGCCCCTCCCCTCAATACTTCTCAGAGCTCTGAAATAATTTATTCCGCTCAGCTGATGCATCAAGGACAAGCCACAAGTTCTCGTGGCCTCGAGAACAAGAGGATGTTACTGGCTTTAGACATTTCCCTACTCTAACACACCTGATTCAGATTAATGAACTTCCTCATCAAGTTCTTTGCAAGCCTGTTAACAAGCCATTAATTTAATTCATGTGTATTAAAGTAGGGTTACCTCTAAAACATGCAGGGCAGTGTTGGGTCCTGAGGACCAGGACTGAGAAACTGGATCTAACTGTCCAGCAAGAAATGCTGCACAAGCTGATGAAAAAAATGGATGATTCAATTCAACAACTGGGTGATTCAATGTGCTTTACAGAAACATTGAAACATCAGAAAATAAGAAGCAAAATTTAAAAGAGAAAGAAAAAAGAAAGAGCATTAAATGAAAAAGTATTAAAACATGATCAAGTTTAAAAATGTGAGCTTAACAGAAACAGTGCAGATTTGTACTTTTTAATTAAAAACTCTTCAAATTAAGCAGAGAACAGGTGGGTAAACTGAGTGTTTTATCTGTTTTGAGGCTTTCTGGGAATTTGTTCCAAACATGTGGAGCATAGAAGCTGAATGCTGCTTCTCCATGTCTGGTTCAGCTATGATTAAACAACAGTTGCTAATAGTTATGTACAAGGTTGTGAATTTATAGATTGATCCAAGTCTACAATAATAGCATCATCTTACAAGAGATACTGTTATCTGAGCCTAACTGTTTCCATGGTGATTAGGAATTTGCTGTCATAGATAACAGAAACTGGTAATCAGTGAAGTTTCTATCTACAGTTATTGTCTTCTGCATCAAACAATAAAAAATAATGGTTAAAAATCAAACACACATTGAGTCAGAAAATACACATAATATCACAATACCATCTTTGAGGTATTGTTCATAATCTGAAACATGGGCTGTTTTTAAATGTATATTTTTGTAGGTATCATATTGATTGTTCAATATTCAATTTAAATGATTATGTAACAAAATTAACAACAAAGTGTAAAGAAACAGTTTAGCTTAAATGCAGTATAAGAACTTTTATTACTTTATATTTTAAACAAGAAGGAACCAGCCCAGTTATTTTTGACTCTATTCTTTAAAGTACATAAAGTTTGTAGATAATATTAGAATGCAGATTTTTTTTAAGTTAATTCTGAATCCAATTCCAGTAAGATGTTTTTTAAAAAAAAAGCTCTAACAGCAGTGTGATGCTGGGTTTAAATTTTTTTTATTAAACAGACCACAAGAATGTTTTCCACTTTATCTTAATCAACAAAAACCTGAGGTAGTCTTGTAAAAAGTATTGTAAAATTTGAGGGAGCTCGTGCATGAATCCCTTCATGCTTCTGTAACGTTGACTAGAGGTTAAAAAAAGTAATTGTTCATGTGTCTTACAAGTTACAGGTACATGAATCCCATTAAGGTATGAAAAGAAGTTGCACACTTGCTGCTAGGATCTTTTTATATACCTTGACGATGTTTTTCAACAGTGTTCCTGAGCCCACCCATATAGCAGACACATTTGGGCCAAATCCAGGCTACTTTTGGCACTTCTGGCTCAGCTGTGGTCACTGGCAAGTGTGTTGTGGGACACATGGTCTTTTAATTGTTTCTTGTCTTAACTGTGTTTGGTGGACACAGAAATGGTTTTACTGAGCTGTTAATGAGATCCTGAACTTTCTGTGGATACCACACATGTTCATTATGGACCTGATGTTACACTTGTAAAACAGGATGTTAACCCCTTAACTCTCAGTAGAGGAGGGTGCAGATGCAAGAGGTTAAGCTATAGAGTCAATCTAAGATTGTAAAGTTAGATAATTTATAGGCAAAAAATCTGGATAACAAACCACTCTCCTCACAATCTATAAACTGTGAGATTCTAATCCTGCTTTGTGTCTGGTCACCTGATGGCTGATATTTATCAGATATTGTTCCTTCTGTGCTTAGAAGGAAGCAGCTTCACAGCTTTAAATTCATCCTGCTGACTTTTTTTTTTTTTTTTTTTTTGACCTCTTTCCGGTGGGACGTGCCCAGAACACTTCACCAGGGAGGGGTCCAGGAGGCATCCTAACCAGATGCCCGAGCCACCTCATCTGGCTCCTCTCAATGGGGAGGAGCAGCGGCTCTACTCTGAGCCCCTCCCGGATCACCAAGCTTCTCACCCAATCTCTAAGGGAGAGCCCGGCCACCCTGCGGAGAAAACTCATTTCGTCTGCTTGTATTCACAATCGTGTTCTTTTGGTCACTACCCACAGCTCATGACCATAGGTGAGGGTAGGAACGTAGATTGACTGGTAAATCGAGGACTTTGCCTTTTTGCTCAGCTCCCTCTTCACCACGACAGACCGATGCAGAGTCTGCATCACTGCAGACGCTGCACCGATCAGCCTGTTGATCTCTAGCTCCATCCTTCCCTCACTCGTGAACAAGACCTCGAGATATGTGAACTCCTCCTCTTGGGGCAGGACCCTATTGCAGACCCGGAGAGAGCACTCCACCCTTTTCAGGCTAAGGACCATGGTCTCAGACTTGGAGGTGCTGATTCTCATCCCAGCCGCTTCACACTCGGCTGCGAATCGCTCTAGTGAGAGCTGAAGATCATGGCCCGATGAAGCCAACAGAACCGCATCATCTGCAAAGAGCAGAGACCCAATCCTGAGGCCACCGAACCGGATCCCTTCAACACCTCGGCTGCGCCTAGAAATTCTGTCCATAAAGGTTATGAACAGAATCAGTGACAAGGGGCAGCCTTGGCGGAGTCCAACCCACACTGGAAACAATTCTGATTTACTGCCGGCAAAGCAGACCAAGCTCTATCACCGGCTGCACAGGGACCGGACAGCTCGATCAAGCAAGTCCGGCACGCCATACTCCCGGTGTACCCCCCATAGGAGTCCCCTGGGGACATGGTCGAATGCCTTCTCCAAGTCCACAAAACACATGTAGATTGATTGGGCAAACTCCCATGCCCCCGTTAAGACCCTGAAGAGGGTGTAGAGCTGGTCCACTGTTCCACGACCGGGACGAAAACCACACTGCTCCTCCTCAATCCAAGGTTCGACTATCCGATGGACTCTCCTCTCCAGCACCCTGAATAGACCTTACCGGGGAGGCTGAGGAGTGTGATCCCCCTGTAGTTGGAGCACACCCTCCGGCCCCCCTTTTTGAAGAGGGGGACCACCACCCCAGTCTGCCAGTCCAGGTGAACTGTCCCTGATGTCCACGTGATGATGCAGAGGCGTGCCAGCCAAGACAGCCCTACAGCATCCAGAGCCTTAAGGAACTCTGGGCGGACCTCATCCACCCCCAGGGCCTTGCCACCGAGGAGCTTTTTAACCACCTCAGCGACCTCAGCCCCAGAGATAGATACCTTTTAGTTAGTGAATTTTTTTTCTTTGTCAGAAATATTTGATTTTATATATATTGAGAAATATGTAACTGATGCTGTTAAAAGAGAAAACTGCTGCTAAATCTGTTTATTTGTTTAATGCAGGAGTCTGCAGCCTTTACAATCCAAAGAGTAATTTTTCCCTCAGTCAGCTAAATAAAACGTCACAAGACCTTTTGAAAAAAAGACAACTTTTAATTTTTGATAAATATCCACTTTAGAATTTGTTGTAATACTACTGGGAATTTTAGTGTCATCATGTTGTGGAAATTCAACGAAATTATTCCATGAAAAAAAATGAAAAATTGCTTTAAACCTGCATTTATTATTATATCTATATTTAAAAATATTAGTTAGTTCTTTAGCTGTTTTAGCCATGTATTAAGAGCCATTTTTTAAAGTCCAGAGAACCACTTGCAGCTCCAGATGCTGCAGACCCTGTTTTAGTGTTTGTAGACCAAATTTTACTGCATTTTTTTTTTCATATAGAAGTACGCCTTCTTTTAAAGGAAAAGGACATTTTGTGGGTAGCAATGCAATTAATCGTGATTAATATGTATATATATATATATATATATATATAGCTTGAAATTTTGGTGCTCTGTAATGACTTTAGAACAGAATTAGTGTTATATACAATAAACATATTAAACTGAATAATGGTGAACCAGTGCTGATTTTCACATATGAAAGACTTTGTTTCAACTCATTTTATTTTTCTGCCTTGTTACAAACCAACCACGTGACTTCTGACATGTGCCAACAAGTGTGTTATTGTCATTGAATTACAATATTTCCCAGTCTATTGTTGTTGCCCCTGACCTTTAATCAGTCATGGTTGTAAATATTGAGGGAAAATACAAGCCCATTCACATCTGAGTAAAAACAAAAGTACTGAAAGGTTCTGAAAGGTTCTGAATGTTTTAGTAATGACCATAATTAAGAGTAAAAGAGTACTACACTGATTTGGCCTTGTACTTCTTATGCTCATTTTTAAAAAAAGAAGGGAAAAAAAAGTAATAAAGCAGAATTGTAAGTATTTCTTTTCTATTCCTCAGTTGTGTACAGCCATGAGCTGCCAGCCTCAAGTGGAGCTTAAGGGTTTGGCCACAGATGTCCTTCAGACTCACTCCTGTCAAACTCCACAACACCAGAAATTTTTGTATGTTTTGATCATTTTAGTCCAAAATATTTCTAATACATCTGTGCTTAAGACATCAGACTGATCTCACAAATGCTGCTCGAAGGGAACAGGTGGTATGATGTTCCCTCAAACGATGAATATGCAGTTAATGATCAGAAAATTCTAAAACTTATAACACATACATATAGCCATAAATCTACACTATTTTGAAAGGACAAAGAAAATACCAATCATTTGCAAACCGTTAAAAAGTGCACATTTTGCCTCTCATTTTTATTTTGTATTCTGTTTTGTTGTGGACAGTGTCAGGCATCAGTGTGAGATGAAGTCGTGAGAAACATTTTCCTGCCTATGTTCAACTCCTGGTGCACAGCAAACAGTGTGATTCAGTGAAGAGTCTGTGGCACTAAAAGACAAGCAAAAAAAAAGACAAGCAAAAAAAAAAAAAAAAAACAAAAACAAAACAAATATCCTGGCAAATTCTAGGAGCAAACAGAAGTTCGACATCCACTGATGTCAAAAGGAAGAATCGCACAAACTCACAATATGGCATCATTTCAGATTAGATTAAAACACCATATAATTTTAGATACACTTGAGTGTTACTTGCTCCACTTAGTTTCCAAGGTAACGAAGAGGGTATATTTAGAGAGCACTAAACTGAGACAGAACAAAAAAAAAAGTGTTAATAATCTTGATGGAGCAATTACAATTAGTCAAAGTCAAATAGTAAAGATCAAAACACCTCGTCTGCTTACAGTTGAAGGTGAGAGAATGCTCAAGAACAACCACCCAGCTCATTCAGCACCACTTCTGACACTTGCGTCATTCAGTATTTAGTGGCATTACTGATTCATATGGTGCAGTAGAGGTTGCACTCGAGCTACTCATCAAGGGAGGTTCAGGGAAAATACAGACGTCAATGAGAAAAGGATTTTTTTTTCTTTTTTCCAATTTTATATGTTGAGCTACTGAGCAGCAACCACTTACTGTGCTGTGCGGCAAAGCTTTAAAATACAATAATTACATGTATAAAGTCTTAAATATTATTACAGTTTCCACCATACTATATTTTGAAATAAACGGATTAAGGTGTGATTGAAGTAGAAATTAAAAATATTGCTTTAACCTTTTAGGATTTTTAAAATTGTCCTCAAAAGTAATGGGATGACTGACTGAAGAGCAGCCCGTTTCCTCATTATCAACACCTCAGGTCTCAAACTCCTTTTTTCTCCATTATGTGACAGTTAATAATGGACCTTAATGTGCCCAAATGGGCACTGATGAAAGAAAAAAAAAGTCACTGTTTGGCCAAAAGTAGAAATAAGACATAGTGGAAAAAACATGAATAACTTTTTTCATATTAAAAAGAAATCAATGCACTTGTGACTTCATCAACACCAAAAGGCCTGGAAGTGGATTAGTGCCATCATCCCTTGGTGAAGAAAAGGTACTTTCAATGTGTGAGTTGAGTACATTTAAAAATTCAGGAAGATGCAGACTTTATTTCAGACACATGAAACCAATATTAATTTTTACCCAATCAATAGAATGAGAACAGTTATGAGAAAAGGAAAGAAGATTGATATTACTCTTCTTCTGTCAAACATGGTGGAGGCAGTATAATGGTATGGCATGTATGACCATGTTAATACAACTTTTATGCAGCAAAAGTAATTTTGGATCATTGATTTTATGCCACCGGCACAGTTAATGAGTTAGCAGGCTATATTGAACTGAACGTCAGAGTTTCCAAGGTAACAAAGGCGGCTTTCTTTTAATTAACCACTAGGGGTCACTACTTTCAGCACCAAGGGCAACAACCCTCTCTGGTTTCGTAGCAACAAACAACTGCATCAACAACATATCCAGAGTCTCTACTGAGGCAGTTTTCACTGAAATATTGTTCTCACAGCTTTGGGTTTATTGTAAAAATGTTTTGATAATGACTAAATATCTCATCTCTCATAATTAATATTGTCCTGTTGTCGTAGTGCCACCCTGAGTTTGGCAGACCGTCCTCTAGGATTCTCTCTTACATTGTTTTTTTCAGGAGTGATCACTTTTCTTCGTAGAGGAACCCAGTGGACACTTTTGCCATCTCTTTTATCATCCACCGTCTTCTCCTTTCTGCTGCCTTGCTTCCTCGGGCTGAAGTGGTACTGATCCAGATTGGACATGTTATCTCCCTGCAGGAACCGCTTGACAAGTCGGTCCTCTAACGAGTGAAATGTGATCACGCAGAGACGTCCTCCAGGTTTCAGTGCTGTCTGAGCAGCACGAAGGCCTGAGTGTAGTTCGTTCAGCTCATCATTCACAAAGATGCGCAGAGCTTGGAAGGTTTTAGTGGCAACATGTGCAGGTCTGTGGAGTCGGTCTTTACGTGCATAGACAACAGCAGCAGGAAACGCTCCTAGAAACAAGAAATGATAGGCATGAGTAAATCTTGTAAAAGCTAAATATCAAAAGGATTGCATTTGTTGTAACAAGTAAAATTAGGCTGTGTTTTCTTATCTCTGACCTGAGTATTTAAGTAAACATTTTATCTAGAAAGACTACTCCCTCTTTCTCAGCTCACTCTGCCTTTGAAACAAATTAGATCTTGCAACAAATCCTGCAACCCAACATTTTACTGCTGCTTTTTCTGTAGCCATTGTCTTAACATTATGCTACTGCAACCCTTATATGCAACCTTTATTATGAAATATTGTTTAGTTTACACCTTTTTTTTTGTATACAGATACTGATAGGTGAAATAATCCTAGCAACAGAAAGGAATGCAAAATACCTTCAATATTGATGCAATGAACGTTAAATTTGTGTGATGACAGCAAAATGTTGCTATACAATCAACAACTTTGTGAACCACTGTTGTTAGCTAGCTAGCCATGATAGCTACAACTTTTCTGGTGCTACTTTTTGTACCAACTGCTAACAATTAAAATTCATTAACATCAGCAACCTGGTCAGACAGAAATTTATCCTCTTTAAAAATCCATACATTCAGGTTCAGTATCCTGCAAATTAAACTAAAAATGCAACACATTACTGGGCTAGGCTAACAAGTAATGTTGGCTTTTGTCATGTAGCTTTGCCTTAACTATTAATAAATAATATCTTTTTGTCTTGATCAGCCATAACATTACAACCAATGACATAGGGCTGGGTGATTAATCGATTTAATCAATTAATTCAAATTTGCTGTTTATGACGATTTATTTTATTGAAAATCTGTTTTTTTTTTGTTTTGTTTTTTTTTTTTGTTTTGTTTTGTTTTTTTGCCTCCACCAACGCATCTCTTGGGCTTCCGTCGTTCAGAGTGCTGTCAGAGCACTCCCATCAGTTTCCCACAGAAACAATCTAGTGTAGTATAATAGTATAAAAACATGGCAGCTAGCAAAGAAGAGCTTTTTCCCAAAAAAAGGCACCATTTCCTCAGTTATTTGGAACAGGTTTGGTTTTGTGACTTCAGATATGGAGCAAAAAACAGCATGTTGCAAAATCTTTTTAAGGGCTGTTGTTACCAAAGGCGAGAGCACAACAAATTTATTTCAACACCTGAAACAAAGGCACTCCGCAGAGTGGGAGAAATCGTGTAGTCTATGACTTGCTCAAAACAGCAACAGCCTACAAAACCCCACCAAGAGACAATCAACGGTAGGGGAATCATTTTCACACTGTGTCCACTATTAAAGACAGGGGCCCAATGGAAAGTGACATGGTGCCTACACAGTGGTAAAGCGCAGCTTTATTAACCTGCTAAAAACATCAGACCCCAGGTATGTGCTACCTAGCTGGAAGTATTTTTCAGAAGTTGCCTTGCCTCACCTGTACAACTGCAAATGTAAAAGGATCGCAAGAGAGCTGGATGGTGTGCGTTTTTATTCTGCCACAACAGATCTGTGGTTAATCCGAACAATGGAGCCATATATGAGTTTAACAGCGCATTTTGTCGATGACTGGGCTCTAAGAAGCATCTGCCTGCATACAGCCTACTTTCCCCATGATCACAAAAGTGGGGCAATTGCCGAAGGGTTAAAAGATGCTTTGAGCTCCTGAACCTTACATGAGAGCAACTTGTCTGTATGACAACAGACAGCAGCACCAACATTGTCAATGCTCTGAAAGACATCGGGTGGCCAAATCTCCAGTGCTTTGGACATAAACTACACAACGCCTTACATAAGAGTCTAATCTCTGTGTAGTATACTTATTTTGTTGATATACGTTTTCATATGTAACTTCATTTTATTTCTCATTTGATATGCGTTCATACCAATTTTCCAACAGAGAACATTCACATGAACACTTCTTATTGGGTGGCACCTGTTCTTCTCTGTACACATGCACAGCTGGACCAGGAAGCTGTCGGGGTGCACTTGTTTCAGCAGGCAGAGACATCAGTTCAGTGAGAGCTGTTTTTGCGATGTGTTCCGCCATGTCCACTCGGTGATTAGTTGATGAGGGGGTAGACCAAGCTCAGCCTTTACTTCCCTCATGTCTCTTCTTTTTTTCCAACTTTAAAAAAATGCAGCAACAGCCTTTTGACAAACCCCAATGGCATGTTCAATCCATGGGTCCTTCACAACATTCTCTGTATAATAATGAAAACATAAATGCATCAGTTTTATTGTTATAATGACCTATGTTAAACATATTGGTGAATATGTCATAACATTATTTCTTCAGAATACAACATTTTACTGATGTAGCCACGCACACTCACAGACATACACATGCTCACTAACATGGCACACGTACCACTATAAGTCATGCAAGTACATCTTGCATAAATAAGCATTAGGTGTCTCAGACTAAGAAACATGACTTTGGCTGCTTTCTTTAAAAAAAAGTTTGCCAGTGCCATCTCCTCAACAATCAGACGCTGTGAAAATCGAGACAGAGCTGGCAACCAACCCGTTGACACCTGAGGCAGAACCAGATACTGATCCACTTCAGTGGTGGAAGTACCACGAACCAAACCTTTCAAGACCTAGTAAACTGGCCAAGAAATATCTCTCTGTCTCTGCAACTAGTGCCCCATCACAGAGTGTTTTTTAGTGGGAGGGGGCATTGTAACATGCCACAGGGCATGCCTGAAGCCAAATGCAGTAGAAAGGCTTGTGTTCCTTGCCAAAAATGTGTAGTTTGAACAAAAGAAAAGACAGCAAGAATGTACTAATGAATGTTGAATGGATGGATGGATGGATGGATGGATGGATGGATGGATGGATGGATGGATGTATGTTTCAAGTTAGTTGTTGTGTCTTATATGTTTATTGTTTACAGTGGCAGCACCTGCCATCTCATTTTACAAGTTTGTTTCACAGCTTTTTTTCCTTAAATTCACATCAACTCCCAGAAGGGTTGATTACAGTAAAAGCCTTTTTGAAAAAGAATAATCATTGCTGTTTGTATTTTTTTATTTTTATTTTAAGGAAGGGGGAAAATGGCATTCACATGCTACTTTGAGATTTGCCACTACCAATCCTATTGACTATACACCTAACCATATACAGAAACAGCTTTACCCCACAGTAACACTCTTTACCAGTAGGACAAAAGTGGGTCTTACCCATACTTTTAAAGGAGGACTCAAAGAACATAATGATAAGCCTGAAGAGTTCACCCAGCCTCTAAACCACATGTGTGAAACTCAAGTTGCGGGCCACATCTGGCCCATGAATGATCATATCTAATCACTATTTCAGCTGCCTCGCAGATAGAATGCACGCACCACCATAATACTACAAGTCCCAGAATGCACTGCCAGTGCGTTGGCAGGTCTGCAGCTGTTTTCCTTTTTTTTTAAATTTATTTTTGTTTATGGCCTGATTGGTCAGAGATGTCTTGGTGGCATGAAGTGGCCCTGCTTATATTTATTACTTTTAATAATTTTATTCTAAGAGACAGAAGTTAGGGAGTTCATGTTTGTGTAGAATGGGGGGTTAACTGCTCTGTTTGTGCATGTGTGTGGATGTCCTTGTGACTGCCTGTGATTAGAGAAAATAGTGAATGTGTGGGTTTTTTTGTTGATTTTTATGCATAAATTGTTTTTAACCATGTAAAGCACTTTGTGTTGCCTTTGGTAGGAAAAGTGCTTTAGAAATAAATTTGATTTGATTACTTAATATTAGGCAAGTGATTATAGTGTTATCCTTATAACTGAAATTACATTGTGTCACAAAAAAAAAAAGAAAAAGAATAAATAAATAAATACAAATAATAATTTCTGATTAATGCACTCTTCTTTGAGCATTTAATTAAATCCATAGATAAATGAAATACTCTGCTGGGGTATTTTGGGTCCTGGCGTTCGTGTGAATGATTACTTTGACAGACACCACCTTTAAAACACTGCTGCAGATCAAGAACACCCCCATCCCTTCTCCCTAAAACAACAAGTCATTTAGGAAGAAAACAAATAGTCCAAGCATTTGATCCTGCCTTTAAACTCCCAATATCGAAATCTGATAAAGAATTTTGTGATTTTTTGATCCAGAAATCAAGTGTTAAACATTCCCTGCATAAAATATATTTTATGAGTGAAATAAAGACATCTGCCTCATATACAACACACTATTTTCTGAATGACCAAAAATCATGAGGCATAATATACAATAGCATGATATAAAACTAACTCATTGAAAATCATACAAGCCAATATCAGGCGTGTAGAGACCTGCAGTTCAATTCAATTCAATTCAAACTTTATTTGTATAGCCCTTTTCATACATTATCATGCAATACAAAGTGCTTTACAATGTAAAAACATATATTAAAAATGTAAGAGTAGAATAACACAAATGCTATCTACTTTACATTTTGAATCACACACATTCACACACGCACACACACACACACACACACACACACACACACACACACACACACCCAAGCGCGCAAACACACAACACAAACAGATGATGCCACTCTTCTTTCATAGAATTAAAACTATTCCTTCTAGTTCCTGTCTCTTTAACTGAAACGGTTTAAGAACAAAGTTTGAGAGAGAGATCTAAAAGACAAGATAAAAGACGATTGGCTTGACACCACTGTGAGGAAGCAATACCTTGGGGACCCATCCACACCATGAGCGCCCCACCAGCAACCACAGAGGCCATCGCCACAGGAGCCGCCAGGATCGGGGCAGGCGGGGGCCCCCACCACAGCCACAGGACTGCAATGCAGGGCCCGTCAGCCATCCCGTCCAGGTCGACCCCCGCAGCGACAACCCTGCAGGCCGGAGAGACAGCCCACGATGTGGAGGATCCCCATGAGGGAACACCAGAGCTAGAGGATAAAAGATAAAAAAGATAAAAGCTGAAAATAAAACACAGTATAAGATACTTAAAAGAGCATAAATAAATCAACGTAATAAGAACAATAAAAGAAAATTAATATATATTAAAAAGTCAATTTAAGACCAAGATACAAATGATAAGTGATAAAAATAGACAAAATGGATAAATAGATTAATTAAAATAACTGAATAAATAAACTAATAATATTGTTAGTCAAATAACTAAATGATTAAGAAGTTCAAGTAAAAGCTAAACTAAAAAGATGTGTCTTGAGCCTCTTTTTAAAAGCATCTACAGTCTCTGCAGACCTGAGGCCCTCTGGCAGGCCGTTCCACAGGCGAGGACCACAATATTGGAACGTGGCCTCGCCATGTGTTTTGGTCCTCGCCTTAGGAATGACCAAAAGGCCGGTACCAGAGGACCTCAGGGTCCGCGAGGGTTTATAGTCTAAAAGCAGGTCAGATAAATAAGAAGGCCCAAGACCATTAAGACATTTATAAACAAGTAAGAGAACCTTAAAATCAATCCTGAAACGCACGGGGAGCCAATGCAGCGATTTTAAAACTGGTGTAATGTGTTCCCGCCCCCTGGTCCTCGTCAGAACTCGTGCCGCTGAGTTCTGGAGTAACTGCAAGCTAGAAGTACTCTTTTTGGGAAGACCAGAGAGCAGGGCATTACAGTAATCTAATTTACTAAAAATAAAAGCATGCATCAGCACCTCCGTGCTGGCAAGAGAGAGAAACGGGCGGACTCTGGCGATGTTTTTAAGATGATAAAAGCCTGTCTTTGTGACATTTCTAATGTGTGGAGTAAAGTTCAGCTCAGAGTCAAAAAGAACACCCAGATTTCTCACACACTGAGAAAGTTTAAAGTCTTGTAGTTTGCATGAGATGCTCCCTCTCTTGTCTTCAGGACCGATAATTAAAACCTCAGTCTTGTCCTGGTTGAGCTGTAAGAAGTTCTCTGCCATCCATGACTTGATATCTAAAATACAGTTTAAAAGGGTGTTAACTGGTTCTAGGTCATCAGGAGACACAGCGATGTAAAGCTGCGTATCATCAGCATAGCTGTGAAAAGCAACGCCATGTCTCCTGATCACGTCCCCAAGTGGCAACATGTACAGGTTAAAAAGTATTGGGCCTAAAATTGATCCTTGGGGAACCCCACACTGCATTTCATGGATTCTTGAGGAGCATGTATCCATACTTACGAAAAATTTACGATCCGTGAGATAGGAGTAAAACCATTTAAGAACAGTGCCTGAGAGGCCCACCATACTTCTGAGTCTGTGTATTAAAATCTGGTGATCCACTGTGTCGAAGGCGGCACTAAGATCCAGCAGCACCAGAACAGAAAGTTTCTGTGCATCTAAGTTACACCTAAGGTCATTAACAATCTTTAAGAGGGCCGTCTCAGTACTGTGGTTCATCCTAAAACCAGATTGATATCTTTCTGAAATACTTTGTTCATTTAAAAACTCATTTAATTGGCTAAAAACAACTTTTTCAATCATTTTACTTAAAAACGGTAAGTTGGATACAGGTCTGTAGTTATCAAGAATGTTGGGGTCTAAATTACTCTTCTTCAGAAGGGGCCTCACCACCGCTGTTTTATAGGCAGATGGGAAGACACCCGTCTGAAGAGAGTAATTTACTATGTTTAAAAGCTCAGGCTCAAAGAAACCATAAAACCTTTTTAAAAGAGATGTGGGAATTGGGTCTAAAAGGCAGGTAGTTGGCTTTAGCTGGGAGAAAACCCGACCAAGCATCTTTGCATCAACCAGGACAAAACTCTCCAGTGTTTCCTCTGGTAAAAATGCTTCAGATATGTTAAAATCAACATATTGTTGAGATAAAAGATTCAATCTGATAGCACTGATTTTACCTCTGAAGTGGTCTGAAAAGTCCTCACATGCAGCCTCTGATGCTGGCATGGAGGACTTATTAAAATCTGTGTTTATTAAATTATCTATTGTTCTAAAAAGGAATCTGGGGTTATTTTTATTTTGTGCAATAAGGTCTGAAAAATGGAGGGTTCTTGCTTGTTTTACTGCATTATTATAGATGTACTGTTGTTCATGAAAAATCTCAAAGTGGATGTTTAATTTAGTTTTTCTCCATTTTCGTTCGGCTCTCCTGCATTTCCTTTTTATTTCTTTGATGCTCTCATTTATCCATGGTGATTTGGGTTTACCTTTTATAGATTTTGTTTTTAGTGGAGCAGCAGCATCAATAGCGGATTTAAGTTTGCAGTTAAAATGATCAACAATAAAATCACTGGATGCAGGTAAAAACTGAGCAGAGGTATGATGTAAAATGTTAATAAAATTTGCAGCCACTTCAGAAGTAATATATCGCTTCCTCACAGTTCTCACTGGGGCCTCCCGCTGCCTAAAACTGGTGATGTTAAAAAACACACAGTAGTGGTCAGACACAGCCAGGTCAACAACAGAGGACACACCCGTGGACAGGCCATACGTAATGACCAAGTCCAGGGTGCGTCCTCTGTTATGAGTCGGCTGTGTGACGAGTTGTTTGAAATCCATGCTGTCTAAAAGGTTTAAAAACTCTCTTCCATAAGGATCAGAGCTGTTAAAAATATGTAGATTAAAATCACCAGTTATTAAAATTTTGTCATGACTTGAGTGTATAAATGTTAAAAAGTCAGAGAATTCTTGAATAAAACAGGATGGAGGCTTTGGTGGTCGATAAACTGTAACACATAAAATGGACGGGTTGCTAAAAACAAATGCATGATGCTCAAAAGAAGAGTAACTATATAAAAGGATTGTCTTTGTTAAAATTGAGTTGTGAGCGATCGATGCTGTGCCCCCGCCTCTTTTGCCTCCCCTGGTAGAAAATAAAAAGTTAAAATTTGGGGGAGATACCTCAGTGAGAATAGCCGGGGCGTCGGTGCCAAGCCACGTTTCAGTTAAAAAGAGACAGTCTATCTTGTTGTCTAAAATCAAGTCATTGATGATAAAAGTCTTATTTAAAAGAGATCTGACATTTAAAAGTGCCATGTTAAATACTGTAGGTAGGTTTTTTTGTGTAGTGTTTGGATTATTTGTAGAAACCGGATGGATGGGGCGGAGATGTCTGATTGTGGACCTGGTGTGTGGATGGGGGTGCTGGTGATTTCTGCTAGTGATGAGTGCTGGAATGGATTTTACTGGAGGTGAGGGTTTGCGTGGGGATGTGGGGTTGGTATATTGTCAATCTGTGAATGGTTTATGGGAATGTACAGTCAGATTTATGTTTGTGGATAGGAGTCTGGAACCTGTGTGGTTTGGATGAATGCCGTCACGTTTGAAAAGATATGGTCTATTGTGAAAAGTTGTGAAATTGTCTACAAATGGAATATTGTGTGTGGTGCAGTAACCTTTAAGCCAGATGTGGAGTTGTTGTACACGGCTAAATTTGACGTCTCCAAACCGGGGTGATGGAAGTGGACCAGAGATGATGCAGTGTTTCTTTAAGTGTATGATGGTTTGGATGAGTGAGATGAAGTCCATTTTTAGAGTCTCTGACTGCTGTAGTTTGAGATCGTTGATGCCTGCATGGATGATGATGGTGGAAACTGATGGATTCTGTTGTGAAAGTTCGTGGGCGGAGTGTGAGATGTCATTGACGAGAGCACCTGGGTAGCAGAATGTGTTACACCTGTTTACACGGACATGTCTGATGATGGAGGTTCCTACAATGAGTGCGTCTGGGTGATGTCCCTGGGAGGGATGTAGTAGCTGGGGTGTTGGAGGTGCTGGAGACTGGCGAAGTGGACGGCGGGTGAAAGTTTTCTGCGGAGCTGGTGTGAAGATAGGCATGGAGCGGCGAATCTTGCGACCGGCGGGGCGCTCGTGTGCAGCGGGAGGGGAGGCCCGCAGCGCCCGGCGCGGGGACCGAATGGGCCGGGTTCCGTCGCCCAAGGGAGGAAATTCCTCGAGGCTGAAGAGGTCAAACCTGTTCTGAAGATGTATGTGGTCGGGCGGAGGTGCGCCGGAGCGACGCCCCCCTCTCCCCCGTCGAGGACCGACGACAGACCAGGGTTCCTCCTGGGACGGTGTGGAGCTCATTGGGATCCTGGGCCTGGCTCCAAGTTGTGGCCAGGACCCATGCGCGGTGGCTGCTGGTGGAGGGACCTCAGCTGTCGGATGGTGGTCAACGTCCCCAGGCTCACCACGGGATGCGGCTCCGACGACGCTCGGTGTTTGGAAGGGAGCCGCGACGTCAGTCTCCTGGGAGTCCGGCTGCGCTGCTCCGAGGATAATGGTGTCCAACAGGACCTCGGCTTCCCAGATCTGGTGTAGATTGGAAATCCTCCTCTCCAGCTCGGATATTTTCCCAGCCATGTGCACACAGTCCACGCAGCCAGACGAGGGTGGAGAGGTTAGTGATGCCATTATTGTCTTGGTTGATGTTAGCTGTTATGAGCTAGCTAACAGTAGTTGGGGCTGGCTGACAGCAGGTTTCCCACGCTCCCTTCCCGACGAGGATTCCCTCGATAACAAGTCTTTTAATAAGTTTTAAAACCCTTTCAGCTGAGCAGCAGCATTAAAAATGGATTCTGTGCAGGGCCCAAATCTCCAGTCTAGGTCAAACTGTCTGAGCTTCTGTAGTTCTTCGTCTCGGACCGTCTCAGCCAAATGAGCACTTGGGCTTCTGAGATCTCAGAGTGATCTCAGAGTTGCACTGAGAGTCATGTCCATCAGTGACTTTACGGAGCAGATGGAGGGTGGAGTTGGTGTTGTTATGGTTTATGTTTCACTAATCATGTGTCACTGTCGAATTAAAGTTAAATCTTAATCTTAAATCATTAGTCGCCATGCTCACATTATCATAAAAAAATTAAATGATAGCTTGTGTGTGTGTGTGTGTGTGTGTGTGTGTGTGTGTCAGGATGAGTGGGAGTGGGTGAGGATATACACCATTCTCAGCTTTTGTGACTGATCACATGACTTGCAAGTTGGCGATAATAGTGGTACATCTGTGCTGGGCCTTTGGATGGTCCAATCAACATCCCAAGGATGGGGTTTCATTTTACAGACTGCCTGCTGACCCTGAACGACGCGCTAAATTGTTTGCTGCCGTCAAACAAGATAACTGGAAACTGTCAAGAGAGAGCTCAGCTGTGTAGCGAGCACTTTGTCAATGTATGTTTATCCAAAATTTTATTTTGTACGCTTTCCAAGTGTAATTATGGTGGGCTGTTCTAATTTTGAATATGTTTATTTATGAAAAAGTAAAGATAATACGTTACTAAAACACAGCAAAGTGCAGTGGTTGGCAGTATTGTGTCCCAGGACCAGACATTTCACACTAGTCTGTTGCTAACCGACATGTAATTGAGGCTACTTTTGTCTTCCTAAAGTAAAAGTGCAAAATTGTGTCCCCAGCCTATGTCCTGTCAATCTTCGTGTTTGTCTGCACTCCTGAAAAAGGACGGCAAGAGGATGATCTGGAAAAGTTTGAAAGACGGCAGCAAGCAAAAAAGAGAAGAGTACAAACTACATTAAAGTTTTTTTTTAAAATGGTCTTGTTTATTTATTTAACTGTAAAAACAAACATTAATGTTCATGCAACAAGAAATGGAAACAAAAACTTTATTCATGTATAATTGTGAGGTCAGTCAAATATGAAAGTCATGTTTTATGTGAAGCAACAAATGAACAAACATTCTGAAGTTTCTCACAGTGCAAATGCAACCACAGTGAAATTGGTTGGATATTCAACAAATTCAACCTTTTTTTGGTGTTAATAAAAAGTTGGAAATGTATTTTCCTTTGTCGTCTCAATAAACAAAACAATCTTTAAATTGCAATGTTTTCTCACTGTAATTGTTAGTAATTATTAACTCCTATTAACTCACATTAAATATATCACTGGGACATCCCTGATTTTTAAATCGCATTAACGTTTTCTGCATCTGCAGTTTTCTTACTCAGCTTTGACATGAAGAGGAAATGCTTTGTTTGGGGCACTTTCCAAAGTAGAAGGTCTGATATCCATCCTGCCATGAAATATTTATAAGCCTCTAATCTGACTTGTATGCCCCTGTGAAGTGTGACTGTCGATTGACTAGGTAGTTGTAAATGTCAAGATAAGGTAAAACGGGTAGCAATATCTCAGTCAGTTGGATGTTTAGGAGTTTGTTTTTTTTGTTTGTTTGTTTGTTTGTTTTAACCAGGAATTTGGAAAATTATACAGATTTTGAGCACCAACAAGTACACGTCTTTTTCGAAATATCCCTGCCTGACCAGACCACATAAGTGCTGAACTGGTTCGGAAGTGTTAAGCCCGCTAGCATCCCTGATGAGAAACAGTTAATAGTCACTATAGCGGAAGAGGGGTCCCAGCTAGCTTTTTGCCACCCAACGTGGGGGTGTAAACAAACAGTGTAACGTCAATGAGAATGGCCCATAGTTGTCTGTGTTGTGGGTGAGTGCTTTCTGGGGTTGCTGGTGGGTCATTAGCTGCGGTTGCTGTGTGTCCTGGTCGTGGGGAACAGCTGCTCCTGGCCTGTCCTGCCCTGAGGGCCTCCCCAGGGAACAGGGGTGCCTACTGCCGCCAGCAGCTCACCTTTTGGTGGGAAGTTAGCTTGTCTGTGGACTTACATTCCTGGACCCCTCTCCTTTCCCGCCTTCTCAAACATACATGTAGGGTGTTCGGAGGAAGGGAGAAGTTATTGATGATGTCCTGGTTACCAGGATGTGCGGCTGGACTGGGTGGTTGTCTGGGAGGGCTGGTTCTCCTCAGCATTGCACAGACCCTCTGCCTTGGGGGCACTTCTGGGTTCTTGGGGCCTTAGGCCCTTTACTGTAGCTGCCCTGGATGGCCAGTGCCTGGCGGGGTCAGCGGCTGCCGGTCTTGGCCTGCCGGGCCTGTGCCCAGTGGCCGCGGGGGGCTCTGGTTGGGGCCTTCCTCCACCGCCCTCTAGGTACATCTGGGGCTGGTCTTCTTAGTGGGGGGTGGTTGGGGTTCTTGGTCCAGAATTGCTGATTGCCCGGGTCTTTGGGCTGCCCTAGTCTGCCTCTAGCCTCCATAGAGGCATGGTCGCGTTTGCATGATCACACTCATCTCTGATCACTCCTCATTCCTGTGGGTTTATACACTAAGAGCTACTTTTGTTTAGGTTTGTTGTGTGTTTCTGGTACTTTGGTTGTTGTGATATATGTTTTTTTTTTTTTGTTTGTTTTTTATTTATTTTTTGTTGTTGATCTGGTTATATATTTATTTTAGGAGCTCCTGGTGATTTTCAGCTTTGTTTTCATGTGAAAGGAAATTCCCTTTTGTGTTCTGTTCGGGTGTAGCAGTTGGTTGTCTGTGTTAGTTTGAATTGAATGGTCGCTGCCTTTATTCTTTTGTATCTTGGTCTCCTCTTTCTTTTTTCTACTTTCCTTTTTTACTTCTGTTCACTATTCTTCTTTTTTTTCTGTTCCCTCCGGTCAGATCCAGCAAAATTCCATAAATTCCATAATTCAAAATAAATAAATTAGAATAAAATAAATACAGAAATAATAAAGATCAGACTTAAGCCTTATACCCATAAAGTTCCCCATGGCAAAGCAAATTTGTTCGGCACAACACAGCTGCTAGTCATTCTGATTACTACGATGCTGGACAGGTTAGTTAGTTAGTTAGTTAGTTAGTTAATGAAGAAAAATAAATAAATAAGTAACTGAGTAAAAATGTTTGTCTCCTAACTACAAAATGTGTGTACGATACATAGAAAAGTATTACTAGACTTTACAGACATGCAGAGAATACTTATGACATCAGCACAACCTTCCAAAACAAGTACAAAAATGCTGATGAATGTGGATTTAAGGGCTTTAAATAAAAGCTAATCAGTATGTGTCAAGTTGGGAGGTTTTTTATTGTTTGTGAAGAGTTTAACTTGACTGACTCATAACCATCAAACACAAACAAATAATGAACAATTACAGAGAACCAAAGAGAAACTGCAATAAATAGAGAAGTGAGCGATGTGGCATTTCTCTCCTCCTGCACTAAATAGCCTAAGGTGTGACTCACACTGCAATCAATACAATGCCTGCACAGCAAGGACCAGCCCTGCTCTGGTCTCACCAAGCCATGTGCTCCCTCTTTCTAATTCATCTTTCAAAGGTCCTACAGGCAGATCCACAGAGAAAAGAGGAGATTAGGATGTGTACATAAAGGCGATATGTGGCACCCATTCTTAGTGAGCTAACAAAATGTGTCCTGTGATAATAATAAACCTTTACTGGACACTGGTCAGCACTTACAACACATGCTGTACAGCAACTTTATTTATTTCATTCTCTTATGTGAGAAGTTCATGACAAGATACAGAAAGGTTTTGATTGTAGGGCTGGGCGATATGAACAAAATCTTATATCTCGATATTTTTTACCTGAATTACGATATACGATATATATCTCGATATATATATTTTTTTGTCAAGTAACCAAAAAGACAGTTCTAATTTACAGCCTTCAGTGTTAAATATACTTATATTAAGGATCAGCAACACATGTGCATTAAAACAGCTGAATTAAATTAAAGTACCTTTATATTAAATTAAATGCTCCTAAAACAAAATAAATTAAAAATAATTTTCAATGACCATAACAAAAAATACAGCTGTGCAAAATGCAAAAGAAAAGATGTTTTTAACTCAAAACAAGCTATCTCAATATAAACAATATTCCTTCCTTCTATATTGCGTCTGATAAAGTCTTGATATATTTGAAAATCTCGATATATTGCCCAGCCCTATTTGATTGTACATAATATATAAGAGTTCATAAATCAAACTGATGCTTCTCAAAGAAAAATACATTTTACAACACAGTTCCAGTGCCAGTTCTAAGTTTGGACTAAGATAATATTTCAATATGAAGGGGAAATGTGTTTTGACTGGTCCAATATATATCAGTGAAAAATTATTCTGTATCTCCTAGCCTGAGGCTGCCCTTGTGCCAGCAGCTGGCACCGTTCAGCTGTCCTAAGACCAAGTGGCGTGAATGTAAAAGGGTAATATTTAAGTGAAAGCATTTACATAATTGACTAAATCGGTGAAACTGGCAAAGACTCAGATCTCTGTATTTTAAGCCCTTTATCTATACACTACAGTATGTAAAGACTGTCCCTGTTGGTGGTTAAAATGACCAAATACATTATTCTACAAACAGCCAGATCAAAACTTCTCAGTTGTTGGGTTTGTGTCTCTGTGGGCCATTTGGGAAAAAGGCTTTGAAAAAGTCAAAGACAGTTTATGAGAACAACAAAGCTTCCCCCTGTACTATCAACTATGAGAAACCATTTTACATACCTCTATGAAACCATAAGCCAATCATGCATCACATTGGTGTAAATTCTGTCATCAACATTACAGTAATCTTAACAACTACTCTTAACAATGGTTGTCTTCTCAGTCTACAAATGTCTGGTTATGCTCTGTAAGTAAAATCAAATCTAGATTTACAGTTTCTAAACTGTTTAAATCTAAACCGTTATTTTAAAAGCTAAATAAAACAAAGACTTTGCAACTGTGTTGTATTTGACAAAGTAGACATCAAAACAGCACAACTCACTATTTTCTCTTTTAGTTTTTAAAGTATGTACAGTATATTATTTGGTATATTAATGGTACAAGATTAGTTTTCTTGTTATGTCATTTTTCCTGTGTTTCACACTTTGAATCCAATATTACATGATTTATTGATGTATGTTTATATCAAATACAGAGCCCTGTAGATCTTTGACTTTTTTTTTTTTTTTTTAATAGTCCATCCTAATATTAACTGCATTTTCACATTTATATTTCCATCCGGTCTCGTACCAGGTCTAAGTATAGAGCTGGGTTTCTATATGCTAGAGCAGGGATCACCAACTCCAGACCTCAAGGGCTGGTTTTAGAGGTTTCCCTCCTGCAATACACCTGACTCAAATTAATAGGTCATTTAGAGGCTTGTGCAGAACTTGACAACACGCTTTTAGAGAAGCAGGGAAACTGCAGAGAAACATCTTAAACCTGGAGGACTGTGACTCTCAAGGTCTGAAGTAGGTCATCCCTGTGGTAGAAATATAAATGTAATGTCACAAGAGGGAGGTGGTATAGACTATGCTGCTTTTTTTCATTCCAATTCAGTAGAGGAAGATGTTGACCCAACCAGACCCAACTACAGCTCTTCTCCAGGACTTACTTTCATCTCTGAGAATGTCAGGGTCAAAATTTTATTGTTTGCCAACCGAGATCAGAAATAACTGGTTAGTCACATTGTTATGTCTCTGTTACTTAAGAAGCAAT
Source organism: Melanotaenia boesemani (assembly GCF_017639745.1). Lineage (NCBI taxonomy): Eukaryota > Metazoa > Chordata > Actinopteri > Atheriniformes > Melanotaeniidae > Melanotaenia > Melanotaenia boesemani. The sequence continues at coordinate 18,146,182 of NC_055682.1, read as the reverse complement.
AGAGAAAGCTCTTTTAATTTCCAGCGATTTGTATCAGATATTCTTTAATATAGGCATGAATTTATTTGTGCATTAGTGGAAGTTTTGTCAGTTAGTATAATTTCCATTCATCTTGTTTTACACCCATCTCTTTGGGCTAGGCAAGTTTATTTGTAAAGCACATTTCATATACAAGACAATTCAATGTGCTATATATTGCTGCAGTGTGCTATAGAAGCATTAAAAAGTAAATTAAAAACAAACTTTTAAAAAAGTAAAGGAAAATAAAGACAGAAAAAGGTCAAAAGAAAGAAGACAAAATGTTTCAGCAGACATGCAGTTTTCTAGGCTTTTGTTCCACATGTGAGGAGCATAATCACAGAACGCTACCTCTCCATGTTTAGTTCTGTCTCTGGGAACAGAAATTGACTTGATCCTGATGACCCTAAACCATTCAGTGCTTTGTAAACTAACAGCAGGATTTTCAAGTTTTTTGACAGACCGGAAGCCAGTGTAAAGATCTGTAGACTGGATTAATATGATCCACTTTCTTGGTCTTAGTGAGAACTCGAGAAGCAGCGTTCTGGACTAACTGCAGCAGTCTGATGGACTTTTTTAGGGAGACCTGTGAGGACAGCATTACTCTAGTCCAGTTTACTAAAGATAAATGCATAGACAAGTTTTTCTAAATCCTGCTGAGTCATTAGTCCTTTAATCCTTGACATGTTCTTTAAGTGATAATAGGCTGACTTCACAACTGTCTTAATATAACTGCTAAAATTCAGGTCTGAGTCCAGGACTACTCCCAGATTTCTGGCTTGGTTGTTAGTTTTGAACGTAGCTGTTTGAAGCTGAGTACTGACTTTTAATCTTTCTTCCTTGGCTCCAAAAACTATTATTTCAGTTTTATCTTCATTGAATTGAAGGAAGTTCTGGCACATCCAATCTTTAATTTGATCGATGCAGTTGATCAGAGTTTGTATCGGACTGTAGTCTCCTGGTGAGAGTGTTATGTAGATTTGTATGACATCAGCATAACTGTGGTAACATATTTATTTTATTTTTTTTTTTTCATAATTTGATCAAACGAGAGCATGTAGATGTTGAACAGCAGTGGCCCCAGGCTGGAGCCTTGAGGAACTCCACAGGTTATTTCAGATTTCTAGTTACCTATCCACAAAGTAGTCCCTGTCTTTTAGACAGGACTTAAACCAATTAATCGCGGTGCCAGAAAGGTCTATCAAGTTTTTCAGCCGGTCTAGTAAGAAGTTATGGTTGACTGTGTCAAATCCAGCACTAAGATCCATCAATACCAGGACTGAAATAATTCCACTTTCTCTGCTCAAGCAGATGCCATTGAAGACCTTAACTAGAGCAAATGAAAAACATCAATGTAAACCAGGCTCACGAATACATATATTTTCCAGCCCTGCTTATCCACATGGTCATGCTTATAAATAATTATGTATACTGCTTTACTTATGCTTTACTATACTGCCTTACTATACTTATGATTTAATTAAACTCAAAGGAAATGTTGATATGAATGAAAGAAATATGCAACTATTTTTCTGCTGCTTTTTAATTTTTTTTCTGGAAATATGAAGCAGTTTAAAAAGATATGGTGTATGACATATGAGCAATGCCTAACAAATATAAACTGTAATAAAAATAAATTAAGGAAAAGGTGTGACCATGAAAACTTTCTTTCATGGTCTATAACGCATGCAACACGTAAGTCTTCATTATCTGTCCTGTGACTGTGATGATTTCCTGAAAGCGTCACTGTGACAGTTGGTCATAGAGCTCCCCCTGGAACCTTCTTAAATCAAGATCAAGACTTTTGAATAAACACTGGTGTTAACTCAGATTGCTCTTCAAAGGAGATCAAACAGCTGCTCTTACTCACACCTGTTCTCCCAGGGTGACACTGACGCACACAGTGCTCTGTTCAATAACTGTTGCAACGACATCTTGCATTTGAAATCTGGAGTCATACAGCTAGGAAAAAAAAGGAAAAACATGAAAGAAAGAAAAAAAAACAATCAGTAAAGACAAATAACCAACCCCTGCTGCACGAACATGTCATTTGTGTGAGCATGTGTGGGTGTTTGCATTTGTGTCAGGTGTACATCTTTATTTGCTAGCAAAAAAAAAAGGAAAAGAAAGAAGGAGGGAGACATGGACTACTGCATGTGAGATACTGTTTTCTAGGCATTAACCACATTCTGTTCCAGCCACCTTCAACTCTGTCTTTCCCTCATCTTATCTCTCAAAGGAAGGTGTGGAATAAAGCACCTAAAGCTGAGGAAGAGGAGAGGATGATGACTGAGATCACAGTCAGCGTAATTTTCCAGGACTCTTGTGTCTCACCGGGAGACAGCCTTAATAACTCCACTCGTGTTTTAGTTTCTCTTACAGCCTTCAGAATGCTGTGGGGAATTAATCAGTGTAAGTGTGTAGCTACCTGCAACCACACTGGCCAGCTGCTGTGTCCGGGTGATGGGGCTGACACGGCGTGCCTCCACAATGGCTGAAGCTATTTTCCTGGCGTGTCTTTCTTCCCCATATGCTGTGAGGATAGATGTTAGAGCTTGTTGATCTAAGGTATTCACAACGTCAGCAGCGCAGGGCATGTCGGGGTACCTACGCACAAAGAGAAGCCCAATTAAGCCGCTTGACGTCATGTCCTTGCTGACAGTGGCGAATCCTGACAACTCTGAGATACAGCTGAAAACCTTTATGGCTGACAGTTCTGAATAGAATGATTGTGAGGCAAGGAAAGGAGAAAATGCAGCTTGTGCAACAGCTTATAATGAGGTTGTGTTATCTGGTTGTTCTGCAGAGAATGCTGACACTGGAAAGTAAGCCAGATATGTTTTTGAAAATAATCAAAATGCATTATATTATATATATATATATAGGTTTGATTAATTATAACTTTAACATGCTTGCATTACAATTACATTTCAGCAACAATGCACATATATATTATTTATTTTTATCAACTTTTTTAACAATAGAAACATTAAAAAAAATCCTCTAAAGTAACATAAATGACTTATTGGGTTTGTTAACCTTATTGTTTATATACATTTAGAAAATATAATTATGATTAAGTCTTACAATAGTAGTCAGAGTTAAGACTCCAGCTGCTGTGATTGATGTTCAACTCATAACTTTTTATCTAAGTTTGCCATTTGCACACAAGCAACAGAATCAAGCAACTGAATTTTGTCTCCAATTCTCTGTCTGCCCATTAGTTATGCAGAAAGGAATTAAAGGCATGAAATACATTTTTGCTGCTGGAAATACTTTGAGATGGAGCCTGGCTAATGCCCAGAGGAAGCAGAATATGATGCAACAAGTATGCTGCAGGGATCACAGTGTTATGTAAGTTGACAGTGGGGTATGACCCACCTTACCTTACCACAATCATGTTACTATTTCTATGTATTAACACAACATATATTATGACATAGCTATTATATCAATGAGCAAATAGAAAGCCATATACAGGTAAGCAAAGCATCACACTACCCATACTAGCTTGCTGTAAATACTCCAGAGGTTTACCTGCAGAATTCTCACATGGTCTTGCTCTGTAAGTTTTCAGTTGTGAAAAAGTAGAATATTTAGGCAACCTTCGCAAAAAGTCAGCTAAAAACATTGTGGACACTTGCATTTTCACATACAGTCACTCCATAACATGTTTTCAAAGCTGAAATGCATGTGTGAAAACAACTATAATCTCCTAAAAAGTCTTTGCAATCATGCATAATTTCCATGAAACAGCAAGTGAAAAAAAGTGATCCTTATGGAAAAGGTTTATAACCCGTGGATGACATCATAGTGGCAACACCCCTCCTTTATGATCACATAAGATAATAACATGTTAGATCATACTGCATATTGGTAGATAACCATATGTGGCTGTATGATTGGAGCTACTGTATTGAAATTTTTTTAACATTGACTACAAAATGTTTTTTTATCATTGGTGGTTCAGACAGTGTCATGCAGGTAACATATGGTGCAAGGCAAAGTATAATGTTATAACATATTTTCCTCTTTTCACTTAATCATTTCAAAATCAAATTTTAAATAAAAAAGCATATTCTATGGGACTAATCTCAAACCATGTCGGTGTTTGACAACACCCTGTTTTATTAGATTCACCTTAATATTACTGCACCAGCGAGCACTGAAATAATTTCAAGGTGCCAGTGGCTTTGATAATCCAGTAGCTCCCAACATGAGAACAGCTGCAAATCTCATACCTTTCTCCATCCATTCGCATATCCAAAGGTCCATCCTTGCTGAGGGAGAAGCCTCTCTCTGCCTGATCCATCTGCATGGAGGAACAGCCAGCATCCAACAGGACAGCATCAATGCTGCCTGGCTTACTGTTCATGTTAGACAGCAGGGTTTCAAGCTCGCTGAACCGGCCGAGCAATGGCTTCACACGACCACTGGAGAAAAGATTTGGAGAAAAAAACAGAAAATGATTTAGTCATTTGTTTGCCAATGCATTTGGTTTCTTTGCTATCAAACATAGACAGGAAAATCTTTATTATTTAGGTGTCAGTGTTTTCAATGATACAGTCATTAGCTCACGACCAACATTCCCTTCAAGAGGTGAGAGAAACATTGTATAAAAATAATTACACTGCTCAAAAAAATAATAGGGACACTTGAACAACACAATGTAACTACAAGTCAATCACACTTCTGTGAATCAATTTCACATGCTGTTGTGCAAATGGAATAGACAACAGGTGGAAATTATAGGCAATTAGCAAGACACCCCCAATTAAGGAGTGGTTATGCAGGTGGTGACCACAGACCACTTCTCAGTTTCTATGCTTTCTGGCTGATGTTTTGGTCTCTTTTGAATGCTGGTGGTGCTTTCACTCTAGTGGTAGCATGAGACGGAGTCTACAGCCCACACAAGTGGCTCAGGTAGTGCAGCTCATCCAGGATGGCACATCAATGTGAGCTGTGGCAAGAAGGTTTGCTGTGTCTGTCAGTGTAGTGTCCAGAGCATGGAGGCACTACCAGGAGACAGGCCAGTATATCAGGAGACGTGGAGGAGGCCGTAGGAGGGCAACAACCCAGCAGCAGGACCGCTGCCTCCGCCTTTGTGCAAGGAGGAACAGGTGTAGCACTGCCAGAGCACTGCAAAATTACCTCCAGCATGCCACAAATGTGCACGTGTCTGCTCAAACGTTTAGAAACAGACTCCATGAGGGTGGTATGAGGGCCTGACATCCTCAGGTGGGGGTTGTGCTTACAGCCTAACACCATGCAGGACATTTGGCATTTGCCAGAGAACACCAAGATTGGCAACTTCGTCACTGGCGCCCTGTGCTCTTCACAGATTAAAGCAGGTTCACACTGAGCACATGTGACAGACATGACAGAGTCTGGAGACGCCATGGAAAACGTTCTGCTGCCTGCAACATCCTCCAGCATGACCGGTTTGGCAGTGGGTCAGTAATGGTGTGGGGTGGCATTTATTTGGGGGGCGTGGACAGCCCTCCATGTGCTCGCCAGAAGTAGCCTGACTGCCATTAGGTACCAAGATGAGATCCTCAGACCCCTTGTAAGACCATGCTGGTGCAGTTGACCCTGGGTTCCTCCTAATGCAAAACAATGCTAAACTTCATGTGGTTGGAGTGTGTCAGCAGTTCCTGCAAGACGAAGGCATTGATGCTATGGACTGCCCCGCCCGTTCCCCAGACCTGAATCCAATTGAGCACATCTGAGAGATCATGTCTCGCTCCATCCACCAACCACAGACTGTCCAGGAGTTGGTGGATGTTTTAGTCCCGGTCTGGGAAAAGATCCCTCAGAAGACCATCTGCCACCTCTTCAGGAGCATGCCCAGGCGTTGTAGGGAGGTCATACAGGCACGTGGAGGCCACACACACTACTGAGCCTCATTTTGACTTGTTTTAAGGACATTACATCAAAGTTGGATCAGCCTGTAGTGTGTTTTTCCACTTTAATTTTGAGTGTGACTCCAAATCAAGACCTCCAATGGTTAATACATTTGATTTCTATTGATAATTTTTGTGTGATTTTGTTGTCAGCACATTCAACTATGTAAAGAACAAAGGGGGCTGAGTTATGACGAGGGCAAAACTGCTGCGCTATTTAACATTTGCTGCGCAGTTTTGCTCTGGTTATGTTTCTACGATTAGCGCCTGATCTATTAAGACTGCTCCTGTTATCATTTGCGGAGCAAACAGCAGTATTTAAATGAGGATTTAGCGGCGCTGTTTGCTCTGTCATGTAAGGTTCTGGAGAGCAAGGAAACCGCAAACGCAAAATGAACTTTTATCCGATAGAAGTTGAGACAAATAAAGGAGACAAATAAAAATATTGCGGAAGTCGAGGAAAAAAATCTAAATGTCACCAGAAATGCTGCAATATAGTTTCATATTCAAGTTCAATTTATTTATAAGGCACACTAACAACAACCTTTAGGAACCAAGGTATTGTACATATAAAAACATGCAAGGAACAAATAAGAAATAATAAAGGTTTAAAAGCTATAAAGAAATAATAATAATAATAATAATAATAATAAAAGACAGGCATGATAAAGTCTTTAAACTTATCCAGCAATTCTAATATTGCAACGCTGGATCGTCTCCACAATCCTCTTCTCTGGCATTCTAAATATATTAATATAATAGAAAAAAATGCATTATCTTAGTCGCCTTTCATGGTGTCTGTGCCTCCTCCTTAAAATTATTACTGCAGCCATTGCGCGTATACTGTTGTGCCAATTAGCACCTGCTTTTCAGAAACGCTATTTTTAGAGCAAACATAAACACCGCAAACTATTTGCGGGCTACATGAATCCCACTGCTGCGCAAACCAGATTTATTTGCATAGTCTCCTCCCACTAATGTGCACTTTCTGGCCAGAACGCCCATAATGCATATGCAGTAGCTTCAGAAACGCAAAGTGGAGAGCGGCGCAGTTTTGCCAGGATAACTGACGCAGTTCCATGTTTGCGGCTTTGATAGATAAGCTTGGGCCGATTTTAGCGGAGCAAAGCCGTCTGCACCTGTTTTAGTACACGCAAAGCGTTAATAGATCAGGGCCAAAGTGTTTAATAAGAATATTTCATTCATTCAGATCTAGGATGTGTTATTTTGGTGTCCCCTTTATTTTTTGAGCAGTGTATAAAAAGAGAAAATTACATGAATGCTATAATTGTGTGTGAGCACATGTTAGATTGATTTATTTTCTCATTTTCTCGTTTAACTAATCTTATCTATTATATAAACCAATTAGTCCATTTAGGTGTCACTATGACAATAGAAAGGAGTAAAAATGCCAAGGCCACCATGGCTGCAGCTCCTTCTGAGTGATCGCCACTCTCAGTATGGGCTGAATATAAAGCCATGAAGACTGCAGCTGTAAATGAATATTTGCAAATAATTTAAAAGATTTTACTTGTAAATCAAGTTTTGTCTTCCTGTAAAAGAAGAAACTGCCTAAGAAATTCTAGTTTGTGAATGTGTAGAAAAGGATTTGCATGGCAGAAAAAAAAGATTTTGGGTTTGAAAAGAAAAATAGAAGTGTTTTTGTAAACATCTATTTCAATTTTCATTTTAATTTTAAATCAAGACAGTTTTGATGGGAGGCCAACACAATCCATAACGGTGAGCATCCTCAAATTGAACCCATAAAGTATTCTGTTCTGTGCTTTGGAAGTCATCTGTCTTAGATACACTACTGAAATCCTCACTCATCTTCAACAGAGAAAGACCCTATATACTCACTTCCTCTCTAACAAGTGGTGAGATCCTCACCACGTTCATGCATTTTTTATGTGACCTTTTAACATTGTTTAAACAAATATGATGGCAGAAGAAAGAAACAAGGCTCAGCATTAATGCATTAGTAGCTAAACGTCTTCACCCAGCAAATTTCCAGATATGAAATAATTTACTGGTGAAGTATTATAATTCTAAATAAAATAAAATAAATTAAAATTAAATAAAGGGGATATATTTGTGTTGCTTTTATGTTTCATAGATCTCAAGCTAAAGTTTACCATTCTGTTTAAAGGCTTCATGTGTGTGAAACCCTACTCTGATAACAGTTACTCAAAGGTAATTATTATTAAGAGCTTGATCTACTTTTCTAAATTGCCAACATATAGTTTGATATATTGTACTTTAATAAAGCCCCATAGCCCATGTTCTTTATCTTTTTTACATAGATGAATCATAAAACTGTGAACAATATGCAGACTGAAAACAATAAAATATTTCTGCGTTGTCTAGCATTACTAACTTTACTCATTTTGACTAACACATAGCAGCAACCTGTTAACCAGCAACCAGTAGAGAAGTAGTTAGTCATCACCAACCATTATAAGTTTATGCTTTTTCTTGTCATTTATTGTGCTATTGTTATTATTACAAAAGTGCAAGGCCACATTTAACATTGCTTTGCAACATACGGAAACTCCGCTCCAGTGTTTGATTAAAGTTAATATCCATTAAAGAGGTGTAGGGCTAATTTGACAGTAATATTTGTACCTGGGCATGTTGCATATGCATTTATGGGAGTTTCCCTTTTAGGGTGTAAAATCCCTCATTTAAATGACTCATTCAGAATGGTTTATTAATTCATTGCTAATTATTAGTCAATTCTGCTCACACGTAGCTCTGATTGTTGCTGCAAGAAAGGATGCATAATTGTGCAACTTAGGTATTTAAGTTAAATTAACAGATTTTCTGTCCAATTTTAATTATACTGAAAATGACATAAAGCATAATCAGACTGACTATCAAGCTTCGTTATATGTAACTAACTGAAAATTACAATGTCAACCTGAAATCTCTGACAGTAACGAGTCATGCAATATACAACGTCTCAAAACTTTGTGTATCTCTTCATGTTTTGATCTTTGTTTTATTTATTTATTAATTTATATTATAGAAAAATGATCATTTCTCTAGCTGGAATGGAAGCATGGAATCAATTTGTAGACCTAAATGTATTTTAAATTTTTGACTCATCAAAGTAGTCACCTTTGGGAGATATAACAGCTGAACACACTCATGGCAGTCTTTCTATGATAGAAATCAAATATTTTTCAGAAAGTTTTTCCCATATCTGTTGCAGAAGTTCCCACAAATGTGTGGCACTTATAGATTGCTTTACTTTCACTCTTCTGTCCAGTTCACCCCAAACCAGCTCTATGGGGTCTGGAGTCTGGAGACTGTGCTGACCACTCCTTGTTCTCAAGCTTACCATCTTGTTCTTTTTTCTTGAGGTAGTTCTGCTTAGCTTGAACTTGTGTTTTGAGTCATTATCTTGCTGTAGGATGAACCCCTGGCCAAATAGGCACATACCAGACTGTATTGCATGGTGCTGCAGATTGCCGTGGTAGCTGTTTGGTTCAGGGTGCCTCTCACTCTGTACAAGTCACCGACCCTGGATCCAGCAAAACACTTCCTCCTCCATGTTTGACAGTTGATGTCACACACTGCGGAACCATCCTTTCACCTACTCAACGCCGTACAAAGATCCTGCGTGATAAACTGAAGATTTCAAATTTTGATTCATCAGTCCATAATACCTTCTTTTAGTCTTCAGTAGTCCAATGGCACTGTTTCCAGGCCCAAGCAAGCCTTTTTGTTTTATCCTGACGTCTTAGCAATGGCTTTCTCGCTGCAACTCGTCCTGTCAAACCTGCAGCTCGAAGTCTTCTCTTCACAGTTGAAACTGAGACTTGCTTACTATGTCCACTATTAAGCTGTTGTCCTGTGTGCCACCTATCACGCAAGTTGTTAACTCTCAGAAACTTGTCCTCTGATTCAGCTGTGGATTTAGGTCTGCTAGACCTCCTCTTGTCAGAATTTGCCCCAGTTTCTGACAGCCTTTTGATGGTGAAAGAAACTGTGCTCACTGACACCTTGGCTTTCTTTGCAATTTCTCTGCAGGAAAGTCCTACAATTTTAAGTGTTATGATGGTCTGGCTCTCCTCCATTGTTAATTGCCAATTTCTTGCCATTTCTGTAGCAACAGACTGCTTTCTGCAGTACAATACTGTTCAACTGATGCTCACGAAGATATGGTACAACAGTGTGTTCAAACACTGCATTCATGCAGACAGATGGGGTTGTAAGTAAAAAGACAAAACTGGAACACCTGTAGGAATTAGTAGCAGATTAGTAGATTTTTTTTCAATCTGACAGTTCACCACTTACCTTTGTACCATTTCAGGCTATTCATTGGACTTGAATGACTTGAATTTCAATAGTCCAATATTTTGTTAGACTGCCTTTAGCTTTGATTGCGGCAGCATTTGCTGTGGCATTTTTTTGATTTTTTGGTCAGGCAGTGTATAATTACCACTACAGGGAGCAGAAAAAGTGAATATGTAAATTCACTTTTAGGGTTGAACTGTCCCTTTAAATGTATGCAGTGCACTTTCTTGTGCCTTGTTTGATCTGTTGTCTCATGCATCTTTGAGGCAGCTAGCAACCTGTGCACATATACTGAGTCACTGTTCTCAACACAAGAACCTCCATCTGGAGGAGAAGGCTTGTTGATTTTAGTGTATGCCTGCTTTGTGTAAGTGAGACCATGATAAGCACTCACTGCTCAACAGAAACAACATTCAGTATTGTAAATGCTCTCACCTTCTGTTGTAACAAATATAACTGATCTTTGAAATGTAACCCCACATTTCTCTTAGCACATATATCAGTGCATGAAACTATAAGGCTACAAACAGACATTTTTTAAAAGTATTTTGTTTTAATAGGAGATTATGAAAATGTGTTGTAAAAGTACTCCTAAACTCTTAAATTTGAAAAAGAAAAACACAAGGTATGACCAGCAGCACTGAGCTGTCACTTGCTGTAACCTGATGGTTGTATATTGTCAACAACAGAGGTGACGGTGTAACCTGAATAGCTGTTATTATACATGAAGATACTGCACGGACAGACTATTTTTTTCTATCCACTGCTGTCCGTAAGCCAAATTCTCCCTTTGGGACAATAAAGCTGGGTGCATTTTTACACAGTTTGAACTCTTTATGTGCATTATGATGACTCCACCTCTGTCAAGATTAACTAGGGCCACTGAAGAAAAGAACACAAACTGGCAGGTCTTTTATTTAAAAACCCACTGAAGACAAAATGGCAAGGGAGCATCTCACCCACGCTGGCAGGGGCTTCCTTTGCTTTGCTGCTGTTCACTATCCTGCACAGTGATTAATTTGTTGAAAGATCTATAGTAAGCTTTGCTGTTTTCCCCTATCACCTATGCAATCCCTTGCTGTTACTGCCTCCTCAGTAGCACACTACCCACCATATCCATTTTCTACTTTTTTGTTGCTGCACTGTAAACTATTTTCAGTGATACTTTAGACATTCTTTTGATTTTCTTGGATTTAAAACATTTTAGTTATCCACGATCTAACTTGGAGAGTATTTACTCTGAGAGCCAGAGGTCAAGCAAAGCTGCACTTATGATGACTCTGCTGTTTCCTCAAAGCCAATTGCTAAATTTAGCTGATGTTTGGTGTTGCAAAGGTAGCTTATGGGTATGCTAATTTTAGGTGTGTTTTTTTTTTTTTTGCTGTTTGTTAGTTTTTTCCCTCATTTTCTCTGAGTGACTACAAAACACATAAATTAGATCTGAGTAATAATCTGTTTGTGTAAAAGAAATGCTTAAAAAAATCCCACTTCTTACAATCTAGGATTTGAAATTAACCAAAAAGTAATTGTGTTCATCATTAGTAATGTTTAATTATTGAATATAAATGGCTGAAATCTGACATTTAAGGGTGTAGAGCAAGTACATACATATGAAACAATTTGGTGCTATAACCTAGAGACTGTCTCTTTTTTGCCAGCAATCTGATTTGACTTCCAAAGACCAGTGGATCTATGGTCTCTGTAACAACTTCTTTTTGTCACTGTTCTCCCCCGCCCGTCCGTCCGTCCGTCCGTCCGTCCGTCCGTCCGTCCGTCCGTCCGTCCGTCCGTCCATCCATCCATCCATCATAAGAGCAACAGTTTGAGCAGTGATCCTCTAACCTCTTTTTCCATAGACAATTCCTGTAGTTCTTGAAAAAGAGATAGTGAGGTGCAAAGCAGTTGAGGGAAATAATCTCTTAATTGTGCCTTGGGTCTATCCCATGGCCGTGCCTAGGAGACATCCAGAATGCATCTTGCCCAAACCAACTTAACTGGCTCCTTTCAATGCAGAGGAGTGATGATTAATCAGAGCCCCTCTCTAATGTCCGAGATCCTCACCCTGTCCCTAAGGGTGAGCCTAGCCATGCGTAGGAGGAAACTTATTTTTGTTGTTTGTATGTCCAGTCTTATTTTTTCAGTAAATACCTGCAACTTATGAGCAAAGGTGAGAGTTAGAACAGAGCCTGACTGGTAAATTGATGGCTTTGCCTTTTGGCTCACCTCTTTTCACTATGAGAACATCAGTGGAACATCTGCATCACAGCAGTAGTTGCAGACTGCCTGTCGGTCTCCCTAACTACGTTCCCTCACTTCAGAGAGTGAAAAAAAAAAACAACCCTCAGAGAAACAACACACTTGCAACTCAGAGTGGGCAGTCCACTCTTTTTCGACAAAGGATCATGACCTTAGACTTGAAGGTGCAAACTATCATCCTAGCTGCGTCACACTTTGCTACAAAAAAAAAAAAAAAAAAAAAAACTTTCTGTTTGAGGTATCTGCTTACAAACCTTGAAGTGTGATGGTTTATACACTGTGAGATAGAAATAAATACAATTATATTTGTCAATGTTTATGTGACATGACTGAAATAGAATTGCATGAAAAGTAAAACGTGTACACCAAAACATGTTGATTTCTTTTGATGTCAAACCATGTATTTTGTAACCTGTGAACCTAGTATTGTACATTAATTATAACACTTAATAATCTAAGGATCACCAAATAAATAAAAAAGTTTTGTCTTTGGACTGTGAAGGAAATAAGGGGCAACCCAGAAAACCTTTGCAGGCATGGGGAGGACATGAAAAGGTCTGAACAGTGCTAACCACTACAGAACCGGGCTGTTCTTGATTTACCCAACCAGAGCTGTCAGGCACTAATTCACATCTTTATTTTTTTATTTTCATAGCAGGCAGGCAGCTAACTGAATTTTTTTTTTTTTTTCTTTTTTGCTGGTGCACCATATTAAAAAGTTAGGCCCACCAGTGCAACCGATGCAAAAACTTATGTCTGGAGCCCTAAAGAAGTGAATAGACTGATGAAATTCAACTTTTTATTTGTAAGGGTGGAAAATTTTATGATTTATTTTTCAGTCACATCACACACGACACCTATGGAGAGTAATTTTACTTATTTTATCAGACTAAGAGGTATTACCTGCATTCTAGTGTACTGGATTGTTATTTATAAGAAGTAACATATGAACATTTGAAATGAAAATTTTTAAGTGTACGTGTCCGCCTACGTGTCGATGACAAACGTACCTTCCATGACACACTGCAACTTCTTCCAGGTTTTGTGAGCCATTGAAGGATTTAAAAATATGCAAAACAGTTACATAACATTTCTAAATTATTAACTTCTTTATGTGGCTTAAGCACACAGTTGGAGATATAAATGCCTTATGTAAGGTCTTTTATTATTAAAGTGGACAAGTTTCAGTGGTGCATGTGCTGAGGTTCAAGTGTGGGCTCATAATTGCTTAAGAGATCAGAGTTGTTTTTAGTTGTAGCACAAACAACTTTTAAATCACAGAATGATTAAAAAAGATTATAAGCTAAAACTGATAATAGTAGCATTAGTATGAGAAAAGTCACAGATCTCAAAATAAGATATATATATATATATATATATATATATATATATATATATATATATATATATATATGTTTGTGTGTGTGTGTGTTTTTTTTTTTTTTTACTGTTTATCAAGACTGCACTTTCCTAACGCATCTGTACATTTTATAATTAACGTCATTAGGCTTTTAGGATTTTTTTTTATCCTTTCAACAATCATGAACTGTCATCTAAGGGTTCCTGTTATATTCCACTTTGTAAGCCATCAAGCCAACTTTAAATTCCCCTCATGTTCTCTTGACTCTTTATATAAGATAGATATGACCTCCTCTCTTAAAATAATGCCATAGCAAAAGTGTCTTTAACCTAAATCTTTTAATGGCCAGTTGAATGCAACATATTTGCATGCAATAAGAAAAAGTTGGTTTGAATAAAAGTCTGTGGGTTGCGGTCTTGGTGGTTTCATTTGTTTATTTTTTAAAGATTACTCTTTGAACAAATCCCATTTTTATTAATGGGACTCCACTTTGAGGAGGATAGAGATTTCTACATCTTTGTAAAACTCTTGCATTTCGCCGTTGTTTGCTATCAAGGATGACGCTTAAATTTTTTACTTTAATTATTTGTAAAAAGATTTCCGTCTCCTCCTGCGTCTACTCAGACTGTGCCTTCTCTATTTGAAATGAACTGGTCACGTGACCCGCTACGTCACGTCCGGTGAAGCGTAAATGCAAGAAAAGTGTTTCAATTACACTTTTGCGATACACTTTTATATCGACACGTCTGAAAAACCACCTCACGAGAGCGTAAAAACTTTTTAGCGATATTTGAGAGTTTTTCAAAAGATAGGTGTTTCCATTACCGTTTTTTTATTGAAATATTTAGCTTTTGCGCAATTCTAGGGGTAATGGAAACGCACCTAATATTGTACTCTTTAGAAATCAACAGATGAAAATTCTCTGCATTCTTGTATTAGAAAGGTAATTGTAAGGTAAAGGCAACTTATTGATGATCTCCTGACAGAGTTTGAAATAAATTGGTGAGCTATGACCCATCCTTGCCTGGAAAAACTAAACCTTTGATAAACGCTCGTTTTAAATCTAATCCAGACACCCCCACCAGTCACCAACCAATTTGCTGACTGTATTATCCTACATAACAGTGTAACATATTTTATACCTTTTCTGTCCTTTTCCCCTTACTGCTCATCTTTTTCTCTTACTGCTATAAAATTTTACATTTGTGTATATTTTATAAATAATTAGTCTTGCAAAAATGTCAAGGGAGGGGATGCAAAAGCAGGACTAAATTTTAAAGATGTAGAAAGAAAAACGCTTAATTTGAGGCTTCACTGTCCACAAAGCAACGGTTATCTTCATGGTGCCTACTTCCATCTTTTCTTTAGCCTTTTTTCCAGTTACAGCAGCTTTTATTCAAATTAAGGGCGAGATATTTTCATGTCAATCCTCCAAACACAGGGATGGCTGGAAAAGGAAAATCTGTCCTGTCTTGTTAAACTATGCACAGTCAAAGGATGCCAAAAACACAAAACACTGAGCTGAAACTAGGTGTTATAATGATGAAATTAATAATATAATATCACACTTTGGTTTCACTGGTAAGTGAAAAAAAAAACTCAATTTATCAAAATATTATTTTGATATCTCTACTTTTCAATCTGCTTCTAATAAACCAATGTAAAATAGCATCTTAACAAAATAAAAAAAAACACTAAATATTTCTTTGCAGTGGTTATTTTTTATGACTGTTAAACACAGAGAACATACAAGGAATCCTCAGAATAACCTTTGCTTGAGGTGCTCATGCTCATTCAACATGATGCTGCCTCTTCACAAATCAAGCCTGAAATATTCCCTCGTGTTGACCTGTTCAGTTCCTTTACCTGCGTCACTGAAGCCTAAGACAAGATGCTGATTGATTGCTTTCAGCAGGGGACCAGTGATGAAAATGTCTACAGTCAGTGAAGAAAAAAGGAGAGATACAAAAACAGAGAGGCTTGTCTTTCAAAATACATGTTTCTTCTGGGTCAACCTTGTTTGACCTAAAGATGGTCATGAAAGACCCTCGTGTGGCTTATCTAATTATTATCAAGGCTTGAGGGAAACTGTGCTTTTGTAACTAAATGGCTGTTAACCCATTTCTGGCTTTTTCATCTGCTTCTGCAAGTATTTCATTCCTGCCTCTATTCCAGCTAAATGTAAAAAATTTCCTAACTGAAAAAAGCTAATTTCTAAATATTTTGTTGGATTAGGATGTAAGTTTCCAAATATGGAAATATATATTTATCTTGGCTGATTTAAGTTATTACAAAGCAACTTTAAGTAAAAAAAATGACAGTTTGTGTATTGTTCTGAACAATGCAGACCTCAACATTTAGTTTTAGCTTAAGATTTTTCTCTAAAAACAGCTGGCCGACTTTTTATTTTATTCTGCTCACATTTTAGTGAAGTTTTAATGTAGTATGGTACACAGAGCACATTTGATCTACAATAAATTGAAACAAAAAACATCAACAAAGGATGATGAAACAAGGAACAAAACTCAGCGAGAGAAAAAGAAAAGAGAAAAAAAGAAATTGAAAGTAATAACAGAACAGAGGAAACCCAAACTAACATAGGTTATTAAAGAAATGCTCGGTGGTCTGTTATAGAAAGTCAGTTTAAACGCTAAATTGCTATAAAACGCTAAATTGATTCAATTTAAGATGAGTTTTCTATTTCCAACTTAACTCTTTCCCTGCCAGAGTATTATGAACAAGTTGCCAGCCTTTTTGATCTAATCTTTAAAGGGCCACTGATTGGTTAGTAAAGCGTTTGAGAGCAAAGCAGCATTCTTTTCTTACCATTGGTAGATAAACTCAATATGACAACATTAACGCTTCAAGTTATTAAATTGCCTCTTGTTCTCTTGTCCCGCAAGACTCCGCTTTGAGGAGGAAGGAGATTTCTAAATCTTTGTAAAACTCTTGCATTTCGCTGTTATTTGCTATCCAGGATGAAGGTTATGTGTGTTTTTTTTAAATTGTTTTGAAAAAGATTTCCATCTCCTGCGTCTACTCATACCACGGCATCTTTATTTGACATGAACTGGTCATGTGACCCCTTACATCACATTCGGGGATGTGTAAATGCAGAAAAATTGTTTCCATTACACTTTTGCGATATACTTTTATATCAACATGTCTGAAAAACCACCTCATGAGAGCGTAAAAACATTTTAGGGATATTTGAGGTTTTTCGAAATGTAGGTGTTTCCATTAGCGGTTTTTTATTGCGATATTTAGGTTTTGCGAAACTCGGGGGGTAATGTAAACGCACCTGTTAAGGTTTCAAAAAAATTTTATTGCCTTTTCCTCAGTCCGATCTCATGTACCTACCTGGCCTGCTGAGGCCAGGCCTGGACTGGCCATTGGGAGCAGCGGGACTTTTCCCGGTGGCCTGGGATCTTAAGTGGTGAACTACTTTGGTGCAACTGATTGGTCTGCAGCAACTGGCACCCACCCACCAATAAAATGATTTGTGTTCATCAGTTTTCACCTTCACCAATTGGCGATTGATTAAAAATATCAGTAGTCAAGTTTTATTTTCAACAGAACTAATCAACACGAGAGTGCGTGGAGGCGGAACATCAGCGACACAGAGGAACATGGTGCTGGTCACCTACTAATGGACTCGGAAAAAAAGAGGAAAGGGGAGCAGAAAGAGAACTTAAAAAAAGAAGGTGCTTGAGGAGGAGGCGGGAAATGCCAGAAAATTTCCGATATTTTCAAATCCTCCACCAGCAGTGGTGTCCAGTCATCCGCGACGTCACTTGAGTTAACAGTTTAAGAAATGACAGATGCAAGGGGGAAACAGCGTGTTATTTGGTGGCAAACTTTTATCTGCAGATAACATGATGATCACTATTTGAGATTCTGCCTGAGCCCTTTTTACGTAGCTGTAATAATGAGCTGGTAGGCTACTACCTCCTGTCTAAACTTCATTCTATTACAAATGTTGCACTGGTTAGTTGTTTTATTATTAAACTACATCAGCCCAAACACAGAACTTCACATGGATATGCAAACCGTTTATCAACACTAGCTCATATTTGGGGTTTCCTGGTGTAATCTGGATAAAATACAACAATTGTTTAATTATTTGTGTTGTATTAAGCTGACAGGTCGATATATTTTAATACTTTGGCGGCTTAACAGTCTGTCCACATCTGTCCCTGTCCACATATACTGTCCACATCTGTCCCTGTCCAACACACAAGTAGCTGCACAGCTGTGAGAGTGAGAAACTTTTCATTAGTCCAGGTTAAATGCTGATGAGGGAACTTTTGATTTAATCAGTTTATCAGTGTGTTTATCTGGTTTTATTATAAATTATATGATTGCAACTTTTTATCATTGCTGTTTGATGTCTGAATTTATGTTCACAAATCCATATGGAATACGTGTGTGTGTGTGTGTGTGTGTGTGTGTGTGTGTGTGTGTGTGTGTGTGTGTGTGTGTGTGTGCTGCAAATCTGTATATAATGCAGGTGGTTCAGAGGGAGGACACTCCACTAGTAGTAAAGAGGAACTGGTAGCAGCTACAGAGCAACAGCAGGACCAGTAATTGTTATAAGAATGAGTAATGAATGTGTAGATTTACAGTAACCTAAACCTAAACAGTTAAACATGAACAAAACACAAATATTTGGTGGGTTCTGCTGAACTAAACATGGCTCTACAGGTGGGCTGAAAAAGTTTGGGAACCCTTGATAAGGTTGGACAGTGTCTTATCTTTTTAAGTTGAGTCAACTTTTTCATTTTATATTAAATCTATTAAAGTAATCTGGCTTAGAAAAAATTTACAGAAAAATAAAGGTTATGTTGTTTAGCTCAACAGGAATCCTACCCATATGCATATGTGTGCAGCATATGAGTAGGGGTGGCCTGAGTGAGTGAATGTCTCCCAGTCTAACTTTTTGTCCCAGTCCGGCCCTGGCTGAGGCCATAGGTCTGAAGAGTTTTCTCATCTCATTTTCCACTGTGAGTTGTGTTACGGACAAATGAACCTGTCCGCTGCTCCTTAAGAACTGGCAACAGTGTAATGACTTTGAGGGATGATGAAAAAAAACAAAAAACAAAACACGGGAATCGCCTGTCTCACAATATGAAAAGTGTAAGCATGAGAAAC
The DNA here is from genome assembly GCF_017639745.1 of Melanotaenia boesemani. NCBI lineage: Eukaryota > Metazoa > Chordata > Actinopteri > Atheriniformes > Melanotaeniidae > Melanotaenia > Melanotaenia boesemani. Next base: position 18,127,192 of record NC_055682.1, on the reverse strand, counting down.
TGAAAATTTATGAATGTAAAAGTAAAAAAATATCTATCTGAGAGTAAAAATGTGTGTATGTGTAATGTACGTACCATGTTTTCCGGACTAAAAGTCACATCAGTCAAAAAACACTCTTTTAAACTGTATTTCAGATATAAAGTAATGGATGGCAGAGAACTTCTTACAGCTCAACCAGGACAAAACTGAAGTTTTAATTATTGGTCCTAAAGACAAGAGAGACATTATTTTACCAAAATTTCAGTACGGTGGCCTCAGGATTGGGTCTCTGCTCTTTGCGGATGATGTGGTTCTGTTGGCTTCATCGGGCCGTGATCTTTAGCTCTCACTGGAGCGATTCGCAACCGAGTGTGAAGCGGCTGGGATGAGAATCAGCACCTCCAAGTCCGAGACCATGGTCCTCAGCCAGAAACAGGTGGAGTGCTCTCTCTGGGTCTGCAATAGGGTCCTGCCCCAAGTGGAGGAGTTCACGGATCTTGGAGTCTTGTTCACGAGTGAGGGAAGAATGGAGCGGGAGATCGACAGGCGGATAGGTGCAGCATCTGCAGTGATGCAGACTTTGCATAGATCTGTCGTGGTGAAGAAGGAGATGAGCAAAGCTCTCGATTTACCAGTTGATCTACGTTCCTACCCTCAGTTATGGTCACGATCTGTGGGTAGTGACCGAAAGAACAAGATCGCGAATACAAGCGGCCGAAATGAGTTTTCTCCGCAGGGTGGCCGGGCTCTTCCTTAGAGATAGGGTGGAAGCTCAGTGATCCGGGAGGAGCTCAGAGTAGAGTCGCTGCTCTTCTGCATCGAGAGGAGCCAGATGAGGTGGCTCGGGCATCTGGTTAGGATGCCTCCTAGACACCGCCCTGGTGAGGTGTTTCAGGCACTTCCCATTGGAAAGAGGCCCCAGGGAAGACCCAGGACACTCGGCTGGCCTGGGAACGCCTCGAGATCCCTCTGGATGAGCTGGTGAATGAGAGGGAAGTCTGGGTTTCCCTGCTTAGGCAGCTGCCCCCGCAACTGGAGTCCGGATAAGTGGCAGAAAATGGATGGATGGATGGATGAATCCATCAATCAATCAAAGTTTATTTCTATAGAACCTTACAACGGCCTTTTTAAAAGTAAATAGGTCTTACATTTGGCCTTGAACGGAGGCAGATCACTTGAGGTGCATTGCTCGTGGGGAAGCTTGCACCTGGACTTAGGAACCTCTAGCAGATTTTAACCAGCAGAACTTAAAGCTCTGGTGGGCTGGAAGATTTTCAACAGTTCTGATAAGTAAGGAGGTGCAAAACCATTCAGTGAATTAAAAACAAACAGCAACAACTTATACTGTATCCTGAACTTAACCTGGAGCCAGTGCAGAGCAAACAGGAGTGAAATGTTTGTGCTTCCGAGTGCTGGTTAGAAGACAAGCAGCAGAATTTTGTTCAAGCTCTAAACTGGAGATGCAAGATTGATTGATTCTAACATATAAAGCATTGCAGTAGTCAAGTCTGGAGCTCACAAAGGCATAGATGGCCTTCCAGATCACTGCGGCTGAGGAATGGCTTTACTTTGGACAATAGGAAAGCAGAAAGAAACTTGTTTTCACAACAGCATCAACCTGATTGTCCAATTTCAAGTGACAGTTTAGTTTTACTCCCAGATTTTTAACCACCTGATTGAAGTGGGGCACTGAAAAACATAGATTGGGAACAGCGGTATCTAGCTTATTGAAGGTATCAAACAAAATTCATTCTGTTTTGTTATTATTTAGGTGAAGGAAGTTTTGAGTGTTCATTGTCCTTCAAGCAGCCATCGATGGAGTTTAAACTAAGTGAAGAATTGGGAGTGACAGATAGATTTGCAGGTCATCTGCATACAGATGAAACGAGATTATGACATTCAATAATTGGTCCTAAAGGCAACATGTACAATGAGAACAGCACAGGCCCTAGAATGGATCCCTTCGGCAAACCTGAGGTCAACAGAGTTAAAAAGTACGACAAGACAACGACCTGATGCTTGCGATGTACTCAGGTATGTGGGAGGAGCTTAAAGAAAGCGTTGTTGTCGCCTGGTTTTTGCCAGATCTAAGTCAACAGGAGAAAATCCAGGTGATGAGTATAAATCAGATTGCTCAACATCAAGGTCTTATTTGCAAGCAATCGGATGTTACACACAATTTCCACCGGATGGGTGTGCGCCGCTTTACAGCTGTGCTGCTGTTTTGTTCCTCTACCCATAGATTTTGCTTTGGGTAGACTGGACAAGTGACCAAGGCACAATCTGTGTAAGGGCGCACAAGCAAAAGGGGGGAAAGTAAACAAACAAAAGATAAATAAATAAATACAAAAAAAAATAAAAAAATCCAGAATCTGGCCCAAACAGTTTTCTAGACTACCAGTCATTCCTGGGTGAGTTTAGTGAAGTGGACTGACCCACATCAGTGTGCTGCCAAGAAAGTTACTTTTAAGACTTTAAGAGCAAGCTAAAGACTCAACTGTTTGAGGAGCATTTCCACACTTAGCTTAACTCTTCTACTCGTCAGAATGAGTTAAAAAAATCTGTCCATCTTTTTGGCACAACTCAGCTCTGAATAAGGTGCGTGCACTTCCACCCAACATGATATTGTGTGATTAAATCGTGATAAATCGTGACCTTGTAATTAAACAATGGACTATTTGGGGGGGGGGGGGGGGGCACTGCCTCTAGCACTACATGACAGCAACTGTGTCCAACTATACTCACAGCAGTCTGACTACCACTTAATTATGATGTCCCCTCCTGTTTGATTTCTTGCTTGTGTTGTTCTTACTCCCAGATGTAAGTCGCTTTGGAGAAAGACTAGAAAAGAAAAGAAAAGAAAAGAAAAGAAAAGAAAAGAAAAGAAAAGAAAAGAAAAGAAAAGAAAAGAAAAGAAAAGAAAAGAAAAGAAAAGAAAAAACAAAACAAAACAAAACAAAACAAAAGAAAGTCTGATATATGGACATGGTGTTGGAAGAACAAAGGGGGAGGAAGGCAGGGTGGAGGTTAAATTAAATTTTGGATCTTACTGATGTAATTAAAGTCAGTTAAACCACAAATAAACTGTATTAGACTCATAAAGTTTTGATTATTTTCCTATAGCATCACATGCATGTTATTACTATTTTTGTAGGACATGTGAAGTTGTTTTAAAAAAATTAAACAGGACTATTCTGATCCCTTTCAATTAATATACTTAACATCTTATATAAAACCATAAATCTCTTCCCTCACCCACCACTCCATGTCTCCTGGGTGGATGGATGGGTCCTCTACTAGAATTCATGGCTCTAATAAATACAAACATTTCCCTTTTCCTCATTATGTTCACAATAACTTAAATAACCTTTATGTCTATGTGTAATGACTAAAAGACAATCCTATTTCATTTTTTTTGATGAAAACTGGGCTCTAAACCTTCCTCCGTAAGAATATACTTTTGTAAATATAAGACGGTTACACTTACACTGCAGTGTTCACCAGGGCATGGCATTCATACACAGTGCAACACAAGCAGGACCACCACTGTGAACTGGTAACCTATAACAAATTGGTCTCCTTCAAAGTGCATTATGCATGGAAATAGTTAATAACATCCTATCAGTGTGTGAAACCCCATGTATAGACATAAACCCAGTATTAGCCTGTTTAATGTTTGGTGTTTTCCCATCTTTATAACATGTATAAATCAACCACCGCACAGCTACTGCAGAGCCTCAAATACAGGGAAGTCATAGCAACAAGAAGAATGGTGCAGAGAACAGCAAGGCTCAACACGCAGGAGACAAATCCCATTAAAGACATGGGTGAATATTACTCGGGGAGTTACCTCTATAAGCTAAAGCTTTTAAAGTGTTTGGACGTTAAATTACTCTCTTTGTGCAGAAAAACTGGGCTCACACTGATACCAGCATTCAACAGTTTGCAGAGGGTATACTTTCAACAAGATACGGGAGTACAGAGGAGTGAGTAAATCCTCCAACCCTGTTGTGTGGATGCACTGCGTAGGCAGACAGGGTCTTTTACTCAGGCTCCCAATAATATTGGTTAATTGCTAGATTTCTCTAGCCTCTCTAAACTTGCATCACGAGTAGGCGTGGAAGTTTACAGCGGGGGTATATTGCTGCTGACAGAATACAGTGTTCTCATTCTCTCTCTCTCTTAATTGTCATTCCCTGCTCACAGGCACATTTCTCTGGCAGATTCCCTTGAGAGAGGTTTCCCCAGAATCTACGTAAAAGGATTCCTTCCCACGCCGTGGTCTTCGGAACATCTCATTTTCATCCACCCGCGCGTTGCTCATGCACACACACTCCCTCTCACCCTGGCACTGTGTCCTCGTGTCTCCCTGTTCCCTCACTCTCTTGCTTTCAGTTTTTTCTCTCTCTTCACTTTTAACACCCCCCTCCCCATAACTTATAGATCCTCCGTGGGAGGCAGCATCTCCCTCACACAGCAGGCGTGGGCCCTTACTCTGACAAATGACATGCTGGGCCCACCAGCTTTGCGTGGGGGGAGAAAAGCTTTAAGTTAAGAAGGAAGAATGGATTTGATTGGATAGCAAAACTCAGGGGCTGTATCTTGGCAAGCTGTATTGGATCGGGCTCAGGGAAGACGTGAGAAATAGAGGGAGAGCCACAGCACTGCTGTATATAAAACCCATAGTATGTTTTAAGGAGTAATGACCACAAACCTAATAATGTTCAAAATTGTCAAGCTGTCAACTGTGACTATAAAATTACATTATGTGAAATCATAAAAATGAGCACTGAAACATTATTCTTGTTAGTGTATAAACATTTGTCTAGACAGTACGTTGCTTCAAGCTAAAGCTTCTGTTCTGGTCTACTTGGTGTTTTTCAATAAATCACTTACGAGTGTTCCCTGGCTAACTGCTGGGCCAGAGAAATTGCTGTAGGATCTCGGTCTAGGGCCAGAACCGTGACTTCAGGAACAGTATCCAGTATTGCTTTGGTATGACCACCACCTCCAAATGTCATGTCCAGGACCACCTACATGCGAGAAAGAAAGAAAATAACACATTCTTCTCACAACAGGACTCCATATACACGATTCATCATCATCATCACGATGTTAATCATTTAAGTGTTTTTCTTACTCACTGGTGCATTGTCATGACATTAACTGATTTTCCTTTCTCATTTCAGGTTAAGCTAATGTAATAGGTAAGTTTAAGGCAAGTATCCTGAATATATACCGCTTGAACTGATGTGGAAGGTTGACCGTGGTCTTGAAAAATTTGATTGCAATATATAAAACCCATATGACAATATAAGTCATGTGAAAAGAAGTAACAGTCATTCTAATTTATCAGGACATAATTAAAATCACTTTACAGATTAGGTCAATTCAACCTCATGTGACATATTGCGCTACGTCAAAAATTACAGTGTGTGAAAAATTAAGTACACCCTTACAGCTTCCATAGGGATTAAGAGGATGAGCAGTAGCCAGGTGTTAATAATCAAATAGCAATTATCAATTAATAAAGAGCAAGTATGAAAATTATTTTATATAAAGACAAATGTTTTTTTCAGTTTGCTGGTCTGGAGCAATTGGTGTGTGTTAACACAGTGCAGAGAGGAAAAGACATCAGCAATGATCTTAGAGAAGCAATTGTGTCTGTCCATCAATCTTGTAAGTTTTTTTTAGCTTTATTTCCAAATGATCTAAAGTCCATTGCTGTAAAATGTTTTTAACTTGTGAATAATCCTTTAAGACAGCTGCAGATCTTTACAGGAGTGGATGTCCCAGCAAGTTAACCCCAAGGTCAGACCATACAATGCTCAGAGAAATGGCAAAAATAAATAAAACAAGCGTAATAAGTAAGATTTATTACCTCCAAGGTGGAGTTTTAAAGGCAAAACTATCCTTATCTTCCCGTGGACAGGTGCAAGCATATGCCACTTATCAGCTAGCATAAAAAAATAGTATTTATATTTTTAATCAATTATTTGAGGTGGAAAAATGCTAAAGTAACGAAACAGAGTTCTGGGTGGGCTGTTGGGCCTGGGGTTTTTCTCAGGTGAGTGAACCAATGGCTTGGCAGAGGTCTTTACTCTATTAGTGCTTCTGGTTTACTATGAAGTTTGTTTATTTTGTTTTTTTTAAACAAACTATAACACTTGCAGAAAAAGTTTTTTTTTTTTTGTTTTGTTTTGTTTTTGTACAGATGAGGCCAAAATAATAATGTTTGACCATAATGTAAAGCAATATGCTGAGCAAAAACCAAACACAATATATAAGCAGGAACACATTGTTACATACACTTAAGTACGGTCATCAAGGAGTGATTTAGGCTTTTCTTGGAGCCACATGACCTGGACGTTGCAGCCATTGTGTCAACTATTAAGTCTTCTAAGACTTAAGACTTACGAGTCCAAATGTGAGGCTATCTGTCTGATATCTAAAGCTTGGCTGAAATTAGGTCATGCAACGAGAAACTTATCTCAAACAGTGGCAAAACTTCAACAGACTGGCTGAAAAAAAGAGAATCAATGCCAAATCAATGACCCAGTCAAAGTTCAGACCTCCTGCTGTGGTGGTCCTTAAAACAGCTGTGCATTTTAGAAATGTGGGCATTTGTGAAGAACAATAAGCATAAATTCCTCCAAAACAATGTGATGGGAAGATGACATACAGAAAACAATTACTTCCACTTAGTGGTGATACCTGTTGTTTATTTATAAAATGGAAGGTACTAAGTCTTTCGTGCCTGCTTCTGATTTTGGTTTCATTTGTTCAGTAAATAATTGCATAGTGTAATATGCCCTCTTTTCTGAGATTGTATTTACCTAATATTAAGATCTAATAAGGACTAGATTATATTTTATTAAACCATCATATAAAAGAGCATCCAGTAACTATTTAAGCATGAATACAAGTCAAAAGACTGCAAACCTCCATATATTATAATGGAAATGTTCTTCTTAGTAGACACACATCTTGTATAAAGCCCAACAGTTAGGTTTAAAATCCTTAAGTTATTTTTATCTCATTATTTAGTCCTGTCCTTTACATTTTAAAAGCTCTGACAGAAACAAATTTATTTCCAGTATAAAAAAAATAATTTCCATACGGATAGCATGACCGGGTCAGTGTTTGTTTAATCATTCCTTAAATTGGTTATAATCTCGCTCAAGTTCTAGCAAATGTCAGTGATGACATTGCTTTATTTCCAAGTCCTGCAGTGTTTCTGCATGCCTTAACCATTATTTATCTTCAATAACCAAAGGCACTACGACACACATGAATTACAAAAGGTCTCAAATCAGAATGTCAAACGTGTCAGAATTTAACAAATTAATGTTTCAAAATCAATACTTCAGTCATCTGCACTTGGAATAATACAGGTTTAATGCATGTTTAATGTTAATCAGTGAACTGTTAAGTCAACTTTTTTGAACTTTGATTCCTTTCTTCTGCTGTTAAGTTTCACGCAGCAGGACAAAGATTTTATCAGTAAAAAAGTTCACATAAATCAGATCTTCACACGTGTCAAGAAAACTTCTTTGAAACATTCGTCTCAACCTCAAAGTTTTAATTACAGTTTGAAACTAGGCCTTGATATCCATTTATGTATCTGACTTGTCACACGCCTCCAAACAAGTATGAACTTCACACAGTCATAAAACAGGCATTTGATGTAACCGAAACAAAACTAATCAAATTGCTGTTATCTTAATGCATATTACCTTAATCATCACACAAGCAGCTCCTACTCATCACACAGCTGCCTCGATGTAGAGAACAGTCACAAGTTGTTTCCATGGGAATCTTTTCTATCTCTACTAACCTTCTTATTGATCCAATCCATGAGATTTCCTGACTAAATGAGTGTCCTATATATAAACCCTAGATATGTAGTTGTGCCATGCACAAACAAGGGTCCAGACTGCATAGACTTATAAGAGACCATCAGACAGATAGTCTGTCATAGTTTGTGTCTCATCATCAAAACCAACTTGGCACTGCCAACTAGACAGTCTTTCAGTATTTGTATCATGCTACTGAAAAACATACCAGGGGCAATTTATTCATAGAAAATTTATCATTAAGATTGAATAATAATGATGTAATTATGGTAATGATAAGAATAACACACGTTAAATGCATGAGTAGTAAAACTATATGTGAAATGTAAGGCTACCTTGAGCTGTTATGAATGGAAAACTATTTATTTATTTACGTATTTATTTATCTATCTCATACATGTAAAAGACATGTTTTACTTGTATATTTTTCCAAAGCAATAAATGTGTAGCACTTAAAAATATTACTAATCCGCCATGCTTATTCTGCTAAAGGTTTCAGTTTTTTTAAACTAAAATAAAGTTGATTCTCTCTACTAGAAGTTACATAAAAACAAAGCCTGTTTCAGAAATGCCTCTGTTGTTAAAAGAGAACAGAGAACGCTGTTGTTGAAAATGTGTAAACATCTACTTGAGAATATTCTCCTAAGTGTTGCACTGTTATATATATATAATTGTTAAACAGTGTATTAATAAAGTCAGAAGAATGAGTGAGTGGTAAAATGAACAGTGCCTGCCAACCAGTCTGCTGCACCTTTGCTGCTGTATCCAAGAATAACATGCAGAACATATGCACGGATATTGTTTCAAGTAATGCAAAAAAAAAAATTTTACTTGTAAAATCATTGAATGAACATCCTGAGATGGTTTGAATAATAATAATTAGGTTTCACTTTATTTTTTTTCATGTCTGTCTTGGTATTTATTATAATATCAGAAAATGGTAGGGAATAGACGTAAAATGAAATAAAAGGAAATGCCAGCTATTTCCCACAAAAACATTAAACATGTCGATCGATGGTGACGTTGAAGGTGGGGTGTGTGTGTGCATGTGTGAGGGAAGAAGTGATCAATGGCGGTTCCCTCTCCTTTCCAGCGCACAGCAGCAGATGGGGAGGGGGTGTGGGCTAGTGGGATGAGTCACACGCATAATGAACTTGCCTGTTGTGCTATTCAATACAAAAAAAGGAAAATGAAAACAGAAACACAAACAGTAAAGTAGGCTGGATTTTATCAAAACAGTCGACACACGCAACTAGGAGACAAACTGGTTCTCTGCTGGAGTGTGTGGCACTTGTCACAACAATCTTTTGTCACATATTGAGGAAGCTATGGGCTAAAGAACATGTTTAGGCTTATCTCTTTCACTGCTGCAAATGACACAGTGTTGAAGTGTAGGGGTAGTTAGCTGGAAAGATAAAGACTGTTTATTCTCAGCACTGCTGCATTGAGCACAAACATGATTAATTTTTATGAGATTCAATCTTATGTTCAACCTTTTACTCATACTGAACGCAAATAACCTCAAGTAAGAATTAAGTACATGCCACCAAGACTGAAAACTAGATATTTACAAGGTTATTTACAAGGTAAATTGAAAGCCCTGTTCCCTCACCCTGAGGGAAAACAAGCTTCTTCAAAAGCCCTGGATGCTGCTGTGAAAACTCTCCTGCTATTTCTGCAGCCAGATGGACAAAAACAACCTCCTCAAAAGATTTGGTGATAATGGGGTTTGGCATTTGCAATGATGACTGACACTAAACATGGAAATGAGTCATTTACATTGATATTTCATACATAGCGGTGTCTGCAAGGCCCTCACCTTGGCCGCGTCTCTGTAGAGGAAGCTTCAGGATTTGATTAAGCCAGAAAACAATGTGAGTGATCTGGGTGGTCAAATGCAGAGATGACACCAAAAATAAAAGTAATTTGTGTTTTTGACCATCTCCATGTGCAATATCTGCCTTTCCCAGCAGAGGGAACAGGAGAGTTAGGAGTGGTCCGAGTGGTGCAGTCCAACAGTGAGGCAGCAAGGTGCTACAATGCAGGACACTTAAGCAGTCATCACACAGCATTCTTAATGAGAGCTTTTCCTCCCAAGGGGAAATGATAAATAGATTATCTACTCTTATTTGATCTGTTAAATTTAAAAAAAAATCTCTAGAGTGATTTTACAAACATGTGATGTGGAAAAAAGTATCAGTTTTACATCAAAGAAGATTTTGCAAATACAACACAGCTCATGATGTGGTATATTATACCCTGGCCATGTGGAAAGCAAGAGCTTCATCTCAAGCTTTCTTATGGTTGAATTCATTAGGAAAAGGGAAACAGGAACCTGAGAGAAGCCTGAGTACTCACCTAAATCCTACTTGTGACTCCCCAGCCCAGGTCAGTTACAGTGGGGGATCTAAAATGTCATTGAGGGGAGTTTTTACAGATCTTGTTACACTAACGCACAGACCATTAGGGAGACAGATACACAGGTAAAGGATCGCTTTTCTTGCCGCGTCCGTTGCCATGGCAAGAGTGGAGGTAACCGGTTTGCATTTCTTTCTCTGTCACACAAAGTTCATGGTGAGATACAAGTGTGAAAAGAATTTAGCATGTTTGCAGCATGACAGTATGGCATGACACACATGTGGATGTCAGGATTATGTGGATGGTTGAGGTTTTACTGACTTCAGAGTGTTGCTCTTGACTCTGGACAGAAATCTTACACTTGAAACTGCTGCAATGCTCAAACTATATAAGATTATGTTTACAGTAAAATGACTTTCTTTTATTATACCTTAACAACCATATTAAAGTTTTTTCTCTGCAACGTACACACACAAACATTTTGATTTCAGTTTTACTTGAAAAATGGGTGGAGTAACGCTTTTCTTATTTATTTAAATGAATGTCATAGCTATGTACACTAATATAGCAGGTAGGAGGCGGACGTGCACAAAACAGATGGCCAGTGAGAGCAGACAAACTCAAAAGGCATGAAAGCTTCCCACAATTATCCTGTCAAGAGATTGTGTTGATGGTGATCAGTCACGTCTCAGACGCATGCAGCCTTCTGCCTCATTTACCTAAATTAAAGTGTACCACACATACTGTAAGTAAGAGCTAGTGGGTGAATGAGTGTTACAGGGGCGCAGAAATGTTGACAAATCATTTTGCCAGGGGGGCTCCTTCCTAATGCTTCTTTGTATGCTAAAGTAATCTCTCTTTTGTCAAAGGAATGCTGCAGAGTTACAACAAAATACTTTCATTCCCCATCCATTTAGAACTGTTTGCACTCTTTTGGCTCGAGTTCAAATAAGTGCACCTAAAGAGGTTTTTCAGCTGTTCAAGACAAGGCATGTCTCCATGTGTAAAAACAACATTACTTCATTTGGCAACAACAACACCCAACTGAAGTTTATGGGTCATTTTTAAAACTGGGAATGTACTAATCATATCTGTGGCACTAACAAATCATGAAAATGGGCCGGTCTTTTTCATTCTGTTAGTACAAATGGAAAAAAAAACTAGAAGGGAACATATATGTCACAGTTTAAAATGCATTCTTTATGCATTTAGTGAATAAAAACTTTAGACAAAAACATCTGAGGTATGATGTCAAGATGGCCATTTTTATTGTAATGTGTCAAACAGCTTCTCAGTCTACCTGTGAGTCTTGTATTTTCAATAAAAGCAATAAACTGCATCACCATATTTAAAGGCATGATCATACAAATTTGTTTCCAACATTTTTTAATTAACTTCAGTTATTTGTAATAAAGTAATTGTTAAATGAGTGTCATTCCTTGAGGAAAATGTGACTGAATAAAGAGAGCAGATAAGAAACTGTTAAACACTACATATAAACTAGATGCATATCATTTGCTGCACTGCCATATCCACACATGTACATGCTACAGAAATGTGGCTTTACAGCTTTCAGTGTCAGTCAAAGAAGTAAGTAATCCCCCAAATAAAGGTTTTGTAAGAAAAACCTAAGAAGGATATTATCAGCTTTCTAAATGTTCGTTTTCCACTAACTTTCTTCAAAAAGTCACAAATCCTTCTTCAACATTCTTGTTTTATCTTGTTTTTGGTAGACATTCCTTGTTTGGATTGGCTGCGACACGATATAGCCTACTAGTCTACAAGGCTGACGACACACTAGAAAACTATTTAAACAATTTCAGGAAGCTCGCTAGTCAGTTTGTGATGGTGTGTCCACACACCTTATAAAGCAAATTTCAGACCCATTCTGGGTTGTTATGAAACACATAAACATAGTTAAGTGTTTTTAGTTTCTCTCTTATGTCACTTTACTTTACGAGCCAGGAAAAATTTTTAAAGTTCACATTGCCATCGACTTAAAGAAGCGTATTGACTGTGTTTGCAGAGCAGCAAGTAAATCAGTCAAATCGTTGACCTATTCAAAAGCTAGATATTTTAACCAACATAAACATCAGCAAAGAGCTTTCTATCCAACAGTAAAATGATTTCTTGCCACTCACAAAAGTGAGGACCTCCACATTAGACATAAATCAGGCAATACACAGTAACAATTATTACAAACAATAAAATGCACTACAACATAAAGATAGAGATGCAAAGGTAAGGACTGGAGAGATGTTCTAGACTGAGTTTACTTTTAACATTAGAACACCTCTAATAGTATTACCACAAGATTAAACGAGTGAAGAAAGACTGAACCTGGGGGCCTGATGAGGAAGAGGAAAACAACACTGAGCAGCAAATCTACAAGAGGAATCACCATCCCACAGGACAGTGGCAGCCTCTGGGTTAACAAGACCTTTTACTTTCACAGTTTAGAAAATCAGGTAAAGCAGCAGTTCTTAAGAAAAGTGGAAGCAAACTATTGCTAATCTTTAGTGGGCAATGAACAAAAACATTTTAATGTGAGCCTTCTAAAATAATTCAATAAACAAATAAAAACACATAAAAACCCAAAGTGAAATACGTAACTTAATAATTTCTGCCTACTACATGGGGAGTACAACACGGTTAAGTAAATTCATGGACATTGCCATTTTGTTACTTCACCAAACACATTCCTTTACTTTGTAGAATCATTAATGTTTCACATGTGCATAAAAGCATGTTATGATTATCGAGCTGATTTGGCAATTGAATGAAAACTATTAGAAATGGAAGCTTGCTGGAACAAAAAAAAAGATGTAGATAAAAATCTAATGGACAGCAAGTAATTCTTTAACAAATGTGTGTGTGTATGTGTGTGTGTGTGTGTGTGTGTTAAGGTGAAAAAGTCAGGTATGTGAAAATATTGTGACACATTACATCAATAGTTAGGAGATTAAACCTCTGGTTATATCACTAAGAGACAACTTATGGTGACAGAGCTGATTTGAAACAGTTTATGGATATATTTTATGAAAATTATCCCTTTTTTTGTTTAAATGCCTTTTCATTAAGGCCCTGAGGAGGCCCTTTGATTACTGATCAATCAATCAAATTTCATGTATATAGCACCTTCAGAACAAATTAAATGTCATTTCAAGAGCTTTGAAAATAACTGTCAAAACATTTTCTTACTAAAGCACAAACTGACAAAGTTTAAAACAGAGTTATCAACAGACACTTATGCTTTCAGGTGTGGTGGATGATTTCTAATATTTTATGTATAAATATTTCCTGACCGCTGTCCAAGGTGCTGATCTTAGCACCATCAAGGATGTGGAAGCAGCTAGAAAAAACTCAACACTGTCCCACAGGTTAGGTGAACTGGCTACAAGGGATATTTACCTAAAGGCGTGAATTTATAATCATGAATTTATCATGCGCCTATGACCACTGCAACTGAACACCTAAACATCTGCTAATTCTTCTTCAGAAAACATTTAGATAAATTTGTATTTAGGCTGCGAGTCTAAAACACAAATAATAATTCCAAAGCTTCGTTTACAGTTATAGACAAATCGAAAAGGTCTTTCAAGCACTTTCAGATAATTTATGAAAAGCACTCTTTGTTCTGTCATTACATTCGTTGTGTTTTTCAATAAAAATCTGTCTGTAAAGAGAAAAAAACCCCAGTCGCTGTCCTCCTCTACATGGACAAGGATCATAAAGGCCATGTCAAGTATCCGCCTACTTCAAAGAGTCCTAAGACTGCCTCTTACACCACAACAGTGCTGAGGAGGTCCCTCAAGAAACGAGGATGGCAGACACTTGTATCATCTCAGAAAATATGAGTCAATAACTCAATATTTACTGTACGTGGGCAATGCAAAGCAACAATCAGCCTTTTTACTGTCTTATAGGCAGTTTTTGTTTTAAGACATACTCTGAAAACAATTAAGTAGAAAAAAATAAATAAGAGTTAATCTACAAACTGTTTCAATAAAGTATTAGATGTTTCTCAATTAAATTTCAAACACAGCTTAGAGGGAATGAAGTAACTCTCAAATGTATTTCAGAGTATTAGGAAATGTTTTATAAGTGTTTTAATCAAGTTTATATCCACAGCATGAACATCCTGAAGGCAGAGGATTAAGATCTGCATTCTGGGGAAGTCACGAGGAACGATCTGTGACACCATATAATATTAATCTCTTTACCATTTCCTATAACTTAAAGTAAAGCATTGCAAAGATATGATTTGGAGACAGTGAGTGACAGCTGTGCAAAACCTGATTGGACAATGAAAGAAGTGAAAAAGGGAGGAACCTCTACTGCGTGCATGAGTCATCACTCTCCACCCCACCTCCAGCCAAACAGCCTGTTTTTTTCTTTTTCTTGCAGGTTGGAGATTTACTGAGCTGTGTATTCTCCAATGAAAATAATGCTGTTTGCATAAAACTGATGGAAAATGGCAACAAGTAGTTAATGTGTAGATACACAACAATAAAGATAGTGATTTGCATATTACTTTATAGACAAAGTATTCTAATTGTCTTAAATATTAGTCTATGTGTTTTTGTACAAGCTAGACTAGGATTTATTTTCAACATGTTTCTTTTCCCATGCCTGTCAATTTAATACCTACAAATGCAAAGAAGTACAGCTATTTAATTCACAAAACAAATTCTTCCACTCAGCTGTCAAGCTTCAGTATATGTATAACATTAAAGACTGTATAAAGACTGTAGTCCTTCCTCTGTACCAGTGAGAAATAATTGTTTGTGATAATTAAATTAATGTTTCCCAGAGTCAAACAGGTTAGTTGTGCTGCTTGAACACCTTCTCGTTACTTTGATTACTCTAGTGAAATCACACTTGTCACATGTAATCTGGTGCATAAATATGAGTACTATGTTTTTGCAAAAGATTATACTTTTTGCACACGTGGATATAATTATTCAAATTTCCCTGAGGGCTCTCTGAAGGGATTAATAAAGTATTTCTATTCACACTGTCTGGCTAAAAACAACCACAAAAAAAGGTCATACTCTAATTATTTTTGGGACTTTAGCTTCGATTACAGCACACAATCGCCATGGAACTGTTTCAATAAGCTTCTGCAACATCACAAGATTTATTTCAATCAGTATTGCATTTTATTTTTTTACAAAGAGCTTGTATTGATGATGTCAGAAGCCGAACACTGCGCGAAGCCTTCTCCTGCACATCCCAAAGATTCTCGATGGGGTTCAGGTCTGGATTCTGTGGTGCCCAATCCACGTGTGAAAATTTTGTCTAATGCTATCTAAACTACTCTTTCACAGTTTGAACACAGTGAATACTGATATTGTCATCTTGGAATATGCCCGTACCATCAGGGAAGAAAAAAATCCACTGATGGAATAACCTGCTCATTCAGTATATTCAGGTAGTCAGCTGACTTGATTATTTGGGCACATACTGTTGCTGAACCTAGACCTGACCCACTGCAGGCACCCCAGATCATAGCACGGCCTCCATAGACTTACACAGTAGGCCCTAGGCATGATGGCTGCATCACTTCACCTATCTGTCTTCCTACCCTGATGTTCCTATCACTCTGGAACGCTGAAAATCTGGACTCATCAGACCACATGACCTTCTTACATTGCGCCAGAGTCCAATCTTAATATTTCCTAACAAGTTGAATTTCTCTCCAGTTAGCCTCTCTGATTAATGGTTTTCTTATGGCTACACAGCTGTTCAGTCCCAATCCTTTGATTTCCCTTCGCATTGTGCTGGTGGAAATGGTCTTACTGTTACCATTAAACATAGCTCTGAGCTCTACTGTTGTTTTTCGTCTATTTGATTTCACCAAACGTTTACGTAATCAACGATTAACATCACTCAGGATTTTTTGTTTTCCCCGACCACATTTCTTCCTCAAAGACAGTGGTTCCCCACTATCCTTCCAGTTTTTAATAATGCATTGGACAGTTTTTTTTTGTTTGTTTTTTTTCTTTTTTGTTTGTTTGTTTTGTTTTCTAATTTGTCCTGTCCAGCATCGTAGAAAGCAGATTGATGGTCTAGCTGCTGTGTTGTGCTGGACAAATTGGTTTAGTCAAGGGGAACTTTATGGGTGTAAGTCTCCTCTTTAAAAAGAAATCTTATTTTTTGTTTTTATTCTTTTTATTTTTTATTCTTATTTATTCTGAATTATGGAATTTACATAATCTAGCTGGACCTGACCAGGTGGAGACAGAAAAAAAAGGAGAATAGTGAACGGAAGTAAAAGGAAGAGTAGAGAAAAGAAAGAGGAGACAAAGATACAACAGACAGAAGGCAACGACCCTTCAATCTAACCTAACACCTGACAACCTGCTGCACCTGTATGGAAACACAACAGAGAATTTCCTATAGCTTTTACAGGTAAACAAAGCTGACACTTATCAGGAGCACCTAAAAGATGAAAAGCTGTGGGGAAAAAGAAGAAGAAAAAAAAGAAAAAAAAACACAAATATGTATCACAACAAACACCAAAGTACCAGAAACACAAAGAAAACCTAAATCAAGCTAAAAGTAGCTCTTAATGTATAGATCCACTGGACAACTGTCACTGTGTCAGCATGCAGAGTATGAGGAATGAGGAGTGATCAGGAATGAGCGTGATTGTGCAAATGTGACCACATCTCTACGGAGGCTAGAAGCATACTAGGGCAGCCCAGAGACCCGCGCAATCAGGAGAAATCCCACAGCACGAACCCTAGCCACCCCACTATGAAGACCAGCCTGGACCCACCCAGAAGACAGCAGAGGAAGGCCCCAGCCAGAGACCATGGTGCCTAGTGTTCGAAGAGCCTGGAGTTAAATCCAGGTGGAGACATCTTTTTTGGCCAGGCAGCATATTTTACTGATTCTAAGTCTAATAGGGGTTATAAGTTACTGTTGCAACACTTAAGTCTTCTAGAGAACACGTTGCTTTTCTTGCTAATTTACTAATTGCAAAATAATGAACACAGAGTTTGATACTAAAGAACTATCTTCATTTTTGTTTTTGTTTGTTTTGTTTTTTGCTGATAGAGGAAAGTCAGTTTGTTGCATCAAATAAAAAGGTACAGTGCAGAAAGATATTTTTACAGTGACTTCCTTTTCTTTTCTATGTAGACAGTTACACACACTTCTCTCTCTGCAATGATGCAACAATAATAAGGCAAAAAATGAGTTTCTGACTGCTTGGTTAATCTGGATATAAGAGAAAAAATAATAGATCTTCTTCATGAACAATATTTAGAACCTCTGTAATGGCAATTACAACTCATCTACCGAGTTCCTTTGGCATCTTTACTGGGGTCCATTTTTACTCAACTGTGTTTAGTGGACAAAAATAGTAAAGTGTACACTTGTTTATAAAAGGTTTCACAGTTAATGGTATGTGTCAGGAAGAAAACCCAGCCATGAGATTAAGGTAATTGTCTGTAGGCCTAAGAGACAGCATTGTATCAAGGTACAAATCTAGGGAAGGACACAAGGAAATTTCTGCATCATTACAAATGTCCAAAAGAACAAGATCATCCATCATTCTTGAACAGAACGAGTTGTAAACCACCAATAGTCCAAAGTTCCTTTGTGGAGATGGGAGAACATCACAAAAGAACAATCATCAATACAGCACCCCAATCAGGAATGGCTAGACAGAAGCCATTCATCCCAAAAAGACAATCTGCTGAGTTTTTTTCTTCTATATAGCAGCCACAATTCAAAACAAAGAATTAGCAATTTAACCACAATTCTCATTGTGAATGAAATATCAGTCAAATATGGTGGTGGCGACATCATTATGTGGGCCTTTATCCAGCAGCAAGGGATGAGAGCCTAGTGAAGAAAAGGGAAAAAATGGATGCAGAAAAACATAAAGCAATCCTTATTGAAAACCTTTTCCAGAGTGCATATCACCCTGAGACATAATCTCACATTACAATGAGACAAAAAGACCCAAGACACAGTTACTCCTGTGTTTTGGAAAACTACTTAAGATACTCACACAACAAAGTAGCAGTTTTCCACTGACAAGAAGAATGGCAGAAACTTCTAAGGGAAAGCTTGTAGTATAATTACAACAAGCAATTACTAATAAATTAAGATGCACATATGCAGCAAGCTTGGCGGTCACAACATAAGAAAAATAAACTTGAGATAAACCACAAACAATGGGGGTGTAAGTTCTAGTTCTTGTAAGGATGCTGAAGTAGTATATAATTACACTCTGGTAATTATAAGTTTCTTTTGTGGAACAGTCATGACAGACAGAAATGTATTATTTACAACACAGAATCTTTAGGAAGAAATCATATTTCCACATAGCAAAACCGGATTCTTAGCTTTGATGTGTCAAGGGCAATACAAATATTATATGATACATATTAACGGTTATTTTCCAAGTAACACTACACGCCAGTGAATGTCTAATATTCAGAGAATCATTGATTATTGCTGCATGAATGGGGCAAAAGTTACTATAACTTTATACTATATATGTCACACAATCAGTGTAAGATTCAACAGAAACAACATAAGATAATATGTGGCACTTTGACAAGAAGCCACTTATTGAAGAAGCTCTAGAGTCTGATGTAAATCTGTGTAGGTTAGTGTACAAACAAACATTATATCCAAACCTGTGTTCAGAACATTTCAAATGAATGAAGGTCATTATTTCTTTATTTATTTCTATCTAATCTTATGCCTTGAGGGTAAAAGAATTGTAGTATGTAATAAACTCAAAGGTCAATGACAGAAATATGTAATATATCAATAAAAACTTTGTTTTTATTGGTTTACTTTACTAAAATAATTTGTATGTTTTTATTATCTTATAATAACCCATTTATATCTATTTGCCATGATAGCTGCCATTTTGAAGCCACTATTTTTACTATGATGTCTCTAAAAATACAAACAACTCTGTGTATTAAGTAAGGACCCTCTGAGCTTTAAAACTGCAATATCGGCTTTGTTTGATAGGTGCTACAGTATTGTTTGGGACAAGTAACACTTTAAAAACGTAAATAGAAGACACATGTACAAAATGCTGAAGTAGCTACCTGTAGTGCAGTCATCACTGTACCTGTGGCCACTCGATCTACTCGCAAAACAGTTTTATGTCTGGAAGAATTTTGGCCACTTCACAAATGTGCTTGGCATTTGAAGTCATTGCTTTGCCCATCTCTACCACTAGATGTCAATAATTCTGACACATTGTACCTTTAAAGAAAACCATACTGATTGTAAGTAGAGATTTACTACTAGCATCACTAACACTGCTGTGAAAAAGGTGAAGATCTATCACTCAACCAGACATAAAGATTGAGTGTGGGGGGGAAAAAAACACAACCAATCATCTGAACTATTGCAGCAAGTGGCCAATCCTATTTTTCACAGTTTGCTAACCTGTAAATTCACACTACCTATGGCTGTGGCACGTAAGTGTAAGCCCAGTGTAGGAACTACCAATGCTGTGTTTGACAGAAGGCTATCCTAAATGTAAATGGAAACAAATTATTTTCATTCTGGTTGTTTAACCTTGATAAGACATTATTCTGCTATGTTGTAAATTTGCAATAATTAAAATATGGGATAGAGACTACTAACTTCCACTGGTTAGCCACAAACTATGACGGGAATGACTACTTTTTTTTTTGTTTGTTTTAACAGGAAACAAGAAATAAGGTCAAAATGATGCCCTGGATTTATTAAAAAATGATTACTTGGTTCATTGGTGCATGCTCTGAAAGATTAAGTGTGACACTACTGTCAATACAGTGTGCCAAGGAAACAATGGAAACCGTATAAAGCCTAAGAGAAAACATGAGCCAAACTGAAAAGAGGGGGCGGAATCGTCTAACTATATTCACAAAATGTAAAGAAGCATCGGGACAGATGGCTTTCTCTCCTGAAGGTGAATTTCATGGCACTAAAAGAAGACAAAAGAAGAACAGGGCCAAGTCCATTAGAGAGTGCAAAGAAGAATCAAGCTAAATGAGGACTACGTGGTAGAAGGCTTGGTAATAAGAAAAAGACATCTAGAGGCATTTAGGATGATGCTTCCAGTAGTTTGAGACTGGACTGACAATGTAATGAAAGGAACTAGGCAATGGAGTGGGGGCAGTGGAGTTGGCTAGAGGGAAGGGGTGGTCTTGAAGAAAATCTTTGGAGGGGCGCTTCATGTTGCAGAACTATAAGCAGTTTTCGATAAAAGCTGCCCTGGGCCTTTCTTTGACTTTACTACCATCAGTAAACCAATGTTTTGTGTCTATAATGGCTGTTAAACAGAATTACTGACTCTATAAATGTCTCAAAAATCTTTACATTTTTGTGTAACTGAGCTAAAAAGTTACCAAACAAACTGTAGGTAAACCAGAAACATTTTCTATTTCTTCTATTTTCCGTATATGAGCATTTTTTTTCCTTTGGAAAGGAGAAATAATATGCCTTAATCTCTAAGTAAAAAGTGACATCCATACTTGTAGGCATGGGGGTTTAATAAACATGGTGATTAAAAACACTTCTTGCTATTTTGTGGCTATTATTAGTTAGGAAGTGAACATTTTCATTTGCTGATTTAACTGATCTGTCTTGGTTTTATTGTTTAGTATGTTTACTTATACCATTTAAAAATCCATATAGTAACATTGTCCAAGCTTGAGGGAAGAAATTATCTAATGTTTGACTTTTAGCTCAATCCAGGCCATTAATTTCAGACATTAATCTTTTAGCTCTTTGACAGCAATGGTGAGCCTGTGGAGTTCTTGGATGTCTGGGGGGTATGAAGGTTTGCTTGTAAAGCTTCCCACTCTGCATAATATTGCTGGATCACATACTGCTGCAGTGAATAGTATTTCCTTCAGGGACCTGTCAGCAAAAGGTAGATATGTATTGATCCTGAGCACAAATGGCCTTTCACGAATTATGCTTAACAAGAGGATATGGCTAATTTTTGGACTTGTGGTCCTCAGCCTTCCCTCGAATACATGAGATGAGAGAAAATGTTGCCACCCATTGTGCTCATGATGTACTGAATAGATATACAAGATTAATTTAAAGCAAGAACACTCTGGTTAAACTGTGGGGGATGACATGGTGTAAGAACAATGAGAAATGAGTGAGGAAACGTCTGGTGCTGGCTAAGGTCAGCAGAGTCGTGTAACGTTGAGCGGACATGATCTTCCCTGCCAAATTAGTCAGAAAAAGGAGTAGGCAAGGAGTGGGAGTGCTCAAGCTGAGAACAACAGCACCTCATACGAATGTCATGGAAATACAGATAATGTTGGTTACACATAATTTACTGCAACTGACTTATCAGAAAAGGTGCAACAAGATTTCAAAAGAGTTCATTTACATGAGGGAACACATGCTGAGCAAGATAACTAAGAAAGCATGCAGTGCACCTGTTGTAAATTACCTTCAATTTGATTCTGCCACGAGACTTTAGGCAAAAAAGCTATTTAAAGGGATTTAACACCTGGTAAGTTGACGCCAATAGTTTTCCCCTCTGCCCCAACTATCGAGTGTCTAGTAAAGTGTAGAATTACCCCATTTACTTTACAGCATTGCACAGTCAAAGTGTCTTGATAATTTATTTTTGCACAATTTCAGTCTTATAAAATTAAAATAGTTGTGACTTTAATAAAAGCAAAAATCAATCAGTAATCATAGCTAGACTTTGTAATAGTTATAATTATTCCGACCATATTTCAACTAAAATGACTGATTATGTTGTTGGACCTCACACACACTCACCGAATGAAGATGTGTTGCAAGAATGAGTCATCTCAATCCAGCTGTCCACAGGGCATGCATGTGATTAGCATACCCACACTCGCACACTGGGAACAAATGTAAATATTGCAATAAAGCCTGATGTAATTGTATCAATTCAACATCAAGGATGGGTTTGAGTTTATTTTCAACTAATTTAAGCAACATTGGATGTGTGTAAGTATACAGTCTTACAATCTAAATCACTGTGATCATAGCTATATGTAAATATAACTCTCTGGAATTGATTTTATACCAGCACTCTCTTCACCAATTTACCGCTGTGCCATACACTGTTTTTTAAGTGTTACGTGTAAGCATCAGCTGTAGAGATTTTCCTTTGTCAAACACCCACAGCGCTCTCTCTCTCTTTCTTCCACCAACCAACTAACACAGAGTCAATGTTGTTATGAGCAATTCAATTAAACATTAATTAGGTGCAACCTTTGGGAATATGCTTACTTTTAGGGGAAGATTTAGATTCTATTAAGCAATGTACTTTATAAACACCAAACCCAGCCTTGTGAACAATGTTGCAAAACTGGAATGGTGAGCTAATCTATAGGGGGGGGTTGAGGAATGAGTAAGACCAAAGACCCAATACAACTCTAACAGGACAGTGTGGTAAAGCGTCCACAAAAGGGCTGTCTGCCCAGCAAGGCAGAACAATTTGGTGCTCTGTAGACTGAGGCACCCCATTTGGCTAATGAAGTCCCAGACTGTCTTCACACCACACCCCCACCCACTGCTCCACTATGAAATGTTCTACTCATGAAAGTAATGAGGCAGGGAGGGAGAAAGACTCTTCTGGCCACTGATAACCTCAGACTAAACTTGCAACCTTATGAGACAAGGGCCTAATATCTGGCCGTCAATCAGCCCCAGCATCCCTGGCTGGAGTGTTTAATTACAAGGATTAATTATTTACCAGCCTCCTCTTTCACTACTCAGTGCTCCCAAAAAAGGAGTGTAAAGAAGAAAAAAAAAAAAAAAGAAAAAAAAGAAATAGAAATAGAAATAGAAAAGAATAACACTGATAAGATCCAGAAGTTGTAGCGGAAAATTTTCCAGAGAAAAGTTCCTTGTTCCAGATTATACAGCAACTTTCTTCTGTGCATTATGCACAACAGACAAATTTGCAAAAGAAATAACCAATTAATCATAATAATAATAATAATTATCATTGTCATTATCATCATATGCAAAAAAAGGTCACTGAATTTTTAAATAGAAGCCCACTTTTTAGACCATGAACTTTCTATAATTAAAAGACTCTTTGGTACAACCCTGACCATCCAGAAACTGAATGTACCAAATAACACTTTACAACAGTCTTAAGGTATATTCACAAGATTCAAAAGTTGGAAAAACAAATCTAATTTAATTTGACACAGAAAATTATCCAAAAAACAGCAAATAAAGGCTTTGACCAGCTTCATGCACTCGATATTTACTCTTAACCCACAGACTGCACAGCTGAAACAGCAACTTCAGGCTTTTAACTAATTTGAAGAGACAAGATCATATTACTCCTCTGCTTGTATTCACAAAAGCGCTTCACCTTACTGATGTTGGGAAGTATGTCAGTAAACACATGATGTCACACAAAGGAAATTTAATCTTAAAAAGTGTTTATGTCCAGTGTTAAAACCCGACAAATATCAATACAGATATAATAAATGTTTTAAATTTTCTGATTGTGTTTCACTTTAATTATTTTACAGTGTTGAATAAAAGTATATACTCTTCAAACTACTGTGTTGGAGTCCCACCAAGTTTAAGTAGTGTGTATCCATACTGCAGTTTAAACAAACGGATCAGTGTAACTGATGGTAACCATTTAACTGTGTTTATTAATATAAAAGTCAATATGTGTTTTAACCGTTAAATGCCACTAAATGGCACAACTGTGCCATCTGTTGAGGGAAACTGGTAGGCAACCACAAGAAGAGTTTAAAATCGAGGTATATTGTAATAGGTTTATGCTTCATATTGTCGGAAAATAACTGATACTGTATATGGTATCCTGGTGGTTCAAAACACAATATCGCTAATCAAAATATGTATCTTTACACTTATTATTTAAGCTCTGAGAACTACTGTGGAGAATTTCTCCACAGTCCAGAGTCTGTGTGGTTAGTTAAAAGGCTCCCTCACGGTGCTCTATTGGTGCTCTTGGCAGCACTTGATGCAAGTTATGCGATACAGCAGTATGCAGATATTCACGAGTCACTGAATTACGTGTCTTTGTGTTTATTAGCATTAACGTGTCAACTAAACTAGTCTTGGTTGTGAGGTCAAAAGTTCAAGCAGCTGTGTAAAGCTGCAAAATTATAAAGCTAGGCCAACAGTTGCGTCAAATGTTGCTATTCAAGATTAACATTTTCAATTAGAATACAGTAGCTGTATGCCTTGACAGACATAATATTTTTGCACCAAAATGGTTTGTCCTAAACAGTTACTAGCTGAAAATTTAGTATAAATCATAATGGTGAACAGCGTGTGCTTAAAAAAACTTGAGGAAACTTGTTTGGACCAAAAAATAAAAAAAAAGTAGCAGGCAAATCTGATGTCCTTAAAGTGTAACTACACCCCTACTTTATTCGTAACTCCACCCACTGCTGAATTTGAAAAATGCCTGAAACTGCGAGGATTGGGGGGGCAATGATTGAATGACAGACAGCAGCTCAACTCACTGGCAAGATGCAAAGTGAGATTTACAAAGCACCTATGCCACAGAGCAGTCTTTGAGGTGGAAGACTTTTCCCCTTCTGAATCTCCTCAGCTACAGAAGAACAAGATGGTCCTGAACCGTATCAGTCTGAACCATTGGCGCTGTTGCACTGCCCTGTCAGCAGCTCCAGCAGCTCTGGGAAGCTGTGGAGACTCGCAGCAGGTTGTGGCAGCTGCAGGAAGTGCCGCTGTAAGTTGCTGCTGCTACGATTTGAGCTGCTGTCTCTCCTTAGATGAGGATCAGCAGGTGAAGAATAAAGTCCGGTGTTACTTTTACACCCCTCAAAAGCACCAATCTGTCCCATTGCAGTAATATTTCATCAAAAATTCTGTGAAAGAAAAGAAGTCTGAAACTAGCAAATCTACACCATATAAGCTCACATCCTTTCATATGCTTTGGTGGGCGTAGTTTTCTATGCCTTCAAGGCAAGAACCCATCTATCTGTATCTTAGGAGCTTAAAATTTTCTCGTGACGCAGATAACCTCTTTATGTCACGAAAAACATAACCTGGTTTTACCCTGTAGAGGTAGCCATTTTTTACACACAAAATCCAGTTTTTAAAATAAACTAAAAAAAATACAAATTTGTTTTTCTTTTTTTGTTTCATTCATCCTCTGTACCGCTTGGTCCATTACGGGTCACGGGTAAGCTGGAGCCTATCCCAGCATTAACAGGTGAGAGGCAGGGTACACCATGGATAGGTCACCAGTCTATCGCAGGGCCAACACATAGGGGACAAACAACCATTCACACTCGCACACACTCCTAGGGAGAATTTAGAGTAATCAATTAACCTAACATACATGTCTTTGGACAGTGGGAGGAAGCCGGAGTACTCGGAGAGAACCCACGCATACACGGGGAGAACATGCAAACTCCACACAGAAAGGCCACTGCCCTCAAGGTTCGAACCTCCCTCCAGCCGAGATTTGAACCAGCGACCTTCTTGCTGTGAGGCTGCAGTGCTAAACACCACACCACCGTGCAACAAATTTGTTTACAGCTCAAAAAAAACATATTTTTTCACTACCCCTTTAAGAGATTGGGAACAAAATCCAGAAAAAGACACATGATCTAGAAGATCAATTGTTGGCCAAATCTTCATAAGAAAATTTCTCCATGGGAGGGAAACAGGGAGAAAAGGCTGAGGCTATACCAAAATGACCCAAAAACTGGACTAAAAAAATCAGTAATAACAGGTCACATAGAATTATAAATCTTCCCCAGAGCATGAACCTCAACATTATTTAAGCAGTTTGGGATCATTTGGATTTTTGAAACAAATCCGACAAACTAAGTGATTCTTTCAACAGTTATCAAAATGTCCATGTTCCCATGCACATATGTATTCCTTCATCTTAACAACTAACTTCCATAAGCTACAAATTCCACAAAAATTATACTGATATTAAAACACATAACCACTCACCCACTCGTTCATATCTTACACTTATACTTGCAGCCTGTGCTGCTTTTCCATCAAAAATTTTAAAACTTGCATTTTTATAGTGCAAATTACAAAGAGACAAATAACCTAAATAGTAGAAGAAATCTAAAATGCAGCTCTCAAAAAGCTAGTCTGTTTTGCTACATCCTTTCAGCTAAATTTCTACTGTCATCAGTTGTTAAGTCTTGGCTGAGAAAAGCTCAGTGAAGAAATCAGCTATTTTCTACATGAAGGTGCTCTAATATTTCTAATGCTTTGACAATTACCAAAGATGAGAGAAATAACTTAGTTCCTTTAATTTTTTTTCCTATTTACTGATGTTGCCTTAATTTATATTTTCAGAATTAAGGTTCTGTTTCTGTTTATCTCTTAAAACTACTCATATAATATAAATATAGCATATCAGGTCATAAAATTAGCCTGTTAGAAATGTGGCATCATTCAGTCTGGGACAGTGGCTAAACCCGACTACACTATTAGCTTGGACCACATTTTCATTAAATCTGTCATTGTGGACTGCTCGAAATATCGCTATACTTTTTACAGTGACAATAAGGCTATCTTGAACAAAATTTACTGATACATGCTGACATCCCAACACTACTGGTGACAATGAATGGTTTCAGGTGTCTTGGACAGCAGGTGTCATTTTTGAACAGTGTAGCACATTTTGAACTGTCATATAACCATTACTACAAAGTTGAATGGTGAGCTGGATGACTGTCACAACCAACATTACAAAAACAGATAAGATTATTCAGAAATATTGTCAGATTGCATTTTCTAGAAGTATATCAAAACTCTTAACTATGAAGTAGTGATTTTTGATTGAGAAATGTCTTAATAAAGCCAATAAGAATCCACTAATATTGAAAATGTATGTTTATCAAGTTTATCACAACCCTACAACAACCAGTGACAACCAGTTTTATACCATGGATACACACACATGCTGTAATCCTTGCAACAAGACAGCAGCTATAGGCTTTGTCCTTG
This sequence comes from Melanotaenia boesemani, assembly GCF_017639745.1. NCBI lineage: Eukaryota > Metazoa > Chordata > Actinopteri > Atheriniformes > Melanotaeniidae > Melanotaenia > Melanotaenia boesemani. Next base: position 18,100,022 of record NC_055682.1, on the reverse strand, counting down.
TGCTCAACCGTAGCTACATGTAGTAGACCTACATATGTCTTTATGCAAGGTCAATAACTAGATATAATGTGTAACTTGCAAACAATAAGTTTCATGTTGAACTGCTCAAATATTGATCTAAAATAGTAAATATACATTACAGTATCATTAATTCCACAAGGGGGAGTGTGTTGGGACTGAAATGTAAGAGAAGCCAGCATGTTTCTCCTTCTGAAGCAGCACAGGGTTCTTTCCCTGGACTCATAGCTGATGGCTCATTAATCTGTTGTAGAGGTCTCCTTCACTACAAGCCTGCACCAGCAAAGGACTTCTCACTGTGTCCTTTTTTATAAGGACATTTACTAGAATGAGTGGAAGAAAGCAAGGGAACAAAGAAATCCTACTTTTTCTGTTTATTAAGTTCAAAGTTTTTTTTGTTTTGTTTTGTTTTTTTGTTTTTTGTTTTTTCATTAACTGAGTCTCACATTTAAGCTCTGGTCCTGTTTGCATAATGTCAAGGTGAGTCCCACCAGCTGTCACTGGCTTCCCCTAATAAATATAAGGAGTCACTGGCCAAGCGTCTATCACAAAATAGTTTTCATTCTTTTAGATAAGTGATAACACTGCATCACTGCTCACCAAAGTAACTGTTAAGCTCTCTGGATGTGCCAACATGGCCAATAATAGGTCTAACAGGACACCAACTCTAATTTTGGTACCATAAAAGAAGCACAGCAGAAAGAACGTCATTGTTCAATATTTAATTGATCTGTAGTACATATAAATAAATCCCCTGGAGACAACAGAAATAAATATTTAATTGCATGGATGTCTGGCCTGTGGTTGTACAGATAACTTGCCTTAGACATTTGCTTTGTAAAGACAAATGTATAGGAAAAGAAAAAAAAACAGACGGAGAAGACCATGCATGGGGGGGGGGGGAAACAAGAACGAAAAAAGATTATGACACAATTTAACAACTCATTGCATTCCCACTATAATTAATGACTCCAAGACATGCTAAGCTAGCCTCGTGCTCAATCAAATTAAGCTACAATTTTGTTATTATATGACTTGGTAAACAATACAGGGGTGCAATCACCAATTTTCTGCAGCCAGGCAACTGTAGGAGAACTCTTTACAAATCCACACATCTTAATGTTTAACAGTGTTTCACAGGTAGTAGAAACCATGACAAAAAAAAAAGGGGAGGGGGGGGGGGGGGGGGGGCGGAGACCCTGTGGGAGCCCATTAAGACAAAAGTCACATTTTCTAAAAGGATCCAAAGAATCAAAGTGTGTATCTTTTACACTGTTGGGTGTAGTTTTTTTTTCTTTGTTTTTATTATTCTGCCATTTTGTATAGTAAGTATTTATCACAGGAAGAAGAAGTAAACTTATCTTTTATCTACATATATTTTTTGTACCCTGTAATTATTTTCTAAGAATAGGGAACATTTAACAAAAAAGAAAAAAAGAAAAAAAAAACTTTAACAGATGACCAGATAATGTTTCTTTTCATTTATTTTTTCTCATATGGGCCAAACTAAATCTGCCAGATCACCTTATTAAACCACAACAATGGAGTGAGGTAGCTGTCACAAGAAAGGCTAAAATGAGAAAAAGGCACAAAACAACAGAAAAAAAAGAAACATGAAAAAAAAAACTAAGCAAAACAATGAGCACCAAGGAAAGTAAAATGTCTGAACAAGGTAAAGAATGATCACATGATCAAATGTGATCAAAAATGATCACCTGTAATTGCTGGCAAAGCTCACAATGACATGTTAATACTGTATGTACCCTCTGTTGAGTCTACTAAGTAAGTGCATAGACTGATGGGAATACCATTAGTTTTGCATATAATATTTTTGTGCTTTCTTTTTAGTTATTTATTTATTGAGCGCCCATTAATACAAAATTTAGCATCAATGTTGTTTAAAATACAATCTATCAGAAGAAAAGCAAATATTCTGAACTAACAGTGACACCTGATGAAAAGACAACAGCAAAATCAAATCATTTCAACTAATTTTCAATGAAATCCAGTTCTGATATCTGAGCATGAACCAAAGTGTTGAGCACCTCACCAACTCACAGATCTTTTCTGGTTTGAGAACAATTGAAAAATGATCATTTCAGATCAAACCAACATTAATGATAATTTGTACAACTGTGAAAATTTAATGCTGACTAGAAACACAAATAGTTACCTGCACAGAAAGATACAGCCAGACGTCCTGTGTGGGAGGCAGCATGGCACTAAAGGGCTTCATTTTCCCGCATTAGTTTAACCACAGAATTTGCACTGACACCCATAACTGCTTAACTATTGCATTCACACCTGGGCTTCCTTACTTGACAGACAACCACACAATACTGGTTTTCTTGTCTTTATGATATTCAAATCAAATTAAAATCTGTTTGGACATTGGCCTAATAATAAGGCCAGGTTATCCTCTACACAACAACAGATCTGTTCTTGGTGTCGCTATCCACCTACCACAAATGTGAGAACTTCAATGGCAGCTCTGTCAGATTCATGTCAGAACCTAGATTTCTAACTGCATCACTGAGGGTAACAAAAAATGTCAATGTCACTATGAAATGAGCACTAAAGTAAAAGCTATATTTGGTGTCAGTGCCCTAAAGAGGTTGCAATGTTGCAGAAGTTATAGAACCAGTGAAGCAGCAACATTGTGTGTTCACATAAATAAATAAGTAAATAGAACATCTAAATGTGTGACCATACATTTACACAGAATGTCAGACTGAGTGAGGTCTGCAGCATTTACTGTACAAAAAAAAAAAAAATCTATCAAATTGTTTTTAATAGCATCTGATTGGCAAGCTGTCTTGGGACAGTTGGCAAATGGGCGGGCAGCGGAGGAGTTTAGAGGTGCTAAAGTTCAGGCAGGAGCGATGCAGCACCCTGTGTCCTGCCAACAGCCTTACAGTGGCACAATTCCTGACTAAGTTGTTGACCCATGGCCCCCACGTGCCTTGACCATGCATTATATGGGTGGGTGGGTGGGGGGGGCACCACTTCTCCTCCTATCTCCTATGCTGCCTGCCACACCAGAAGGCTTTTGACTCATGCCCATCTGTCCTGGTAGTACATACATTAAGTCAAAGCCAAGATCCAAGCAACCTGTCCAATTCATGAGTGCCTTGTTATGTGATGTGTTAACATTATTTCAAAAGTCATTTCAGTGAAGTAAAAAGTGATCTGTTTAGAGGTCATTCTTAAAAGTTATCTTGAGCCTGCAAAAAAAGATGGGTAAGGTTTTAAGAAATGCACATTTGGCTAAATATTTCTGAAAACGTCTACCATCATTTATACAGAATCAAAAACAAATTAACAGAACTAATAGGATCGTTTTCAATAGCTGGCTATAAAATGTTCTGATACACATTAAAGAGACAGAATCAAGGGACATGAGAAACACCTCTCAGTGTGAGTTTACATGCCTTTGCCATTACCACAGCAACCAAGGCAGACTTGATAACAATGCCTGAAAACAAAAATATGACTTAATCTCTTGCAAATATCAGCATGGACAGTAAATCTAGAGACAGAGTTTAGTCATACATCAGATTTGCCTTCAGACAGAGCAAAATCCATGTTTTTTTTTAGTATGGCAATACATCAGTGGGTGAAACATGCTGAGGGGAATTGTTGTAATAGCTAAATAAAGCAATAAAATGACACCATTGCATTGTTTGAATTATTTCACATTAACACTTTTTCTGAAAGAATATTTGGCATACTGAAAAATATAGCAATATACAACCTTCAGAAACTGTTAGTTACTTCTTTTAAAAGCACTAAATGAATTAGGTGAGTACAACCACACACAGATTTATTTTACTTAAGTGAGTATTTGAGATCACATTTGACACTTAAATTAATTTAAATGTGCCATGAACCAGTAAATTGCCCAGTTCTGCAGTTCAACATTGGTTGACTAAGGTTATGCTGCATATCCTGTCGCTCTCTGCTCCCACACAAAGTTAATGAGAGATTTTCATCAATGCTTAAGTAAAACATGAGTGGGTCTCCAATAGTACTACACAGAGTAAGCAGAGTCTGCACACCATTTTAATGGTTCATTAGTTGCCATATACACTAGATGCATGGAGTAGATCTATCAGCAAAAGCACCAGATATGCCTATCATTTTTGCTTGCAAAGTGAAAACAAAATCAATATGTCCGACAGTTTTCCAAAGTTTACAAAACCCCATCAAATTTCAAATCTAAAGTCTACAAAAGATTTGAATCTAATAAGAAAGAATAAGAAGAAATAAACATAAAGTCTGCAAAGAACAATGTAAGTATAGCTTAAAACAACAAATCTGAATGCTCATCTGAGGCCTCTACCATGACATATTAGTGACTTATTGAGGTAATTTCAGGTACAGCTCTGGATTTTTAGTGTAATAAAGATGGTTCATGTCTCACAGAGGTGTATTACCATGGTAAATCATGCTAAAACACACCCTGCTCCATAGCAGAATAACCCATTTAATGCCACCAACAACAACAACTGTTGCGAGTCTTTGTTTGTTTTACTTCTGGAAACTCTAAAAGTGTTTTAGCTTTAGTTAGTTAACACACTACTAAGTTCTGAAATAAAAGAATAGGTTGTCTCCTCTAAATTTTTTATCACTTTCATGAAACTTATGTGAATGTTCACGTGACAAGACGTCTTGACTACCTGTCTGCACCTCTGGAAGGAGATGCTTGCCTCAAACTTATAAAAGAGGAATTAAGTAAAATATCTTATCAACATATTATCAACTGGGAGGGGTTCAAACAGCAGCCTTTCTGTGCAGAGTTTGCACGTTCTCTACGGGTTCTCCAGCTTCCTCCCAAAGTTCAAAAAGTGCACATAAGGTCTGGTACACACATAAGGATTTTTTAAATCTTATGAGATTTTTTTATCTGTTAAGAGTCCGCCCACATGAAGAGAAAATCTGGCATTTAACAGTTTTGATCATACTGTGTGTGTGGTGCTCCAATAATCATATCAACAACTGGAAAAACAAAGAAGAAGAACCATGGCAACATCCAGAAAACACAACACCCAGCATGGCTGAGGACATACATGATGAAGTAATGAAAGTGGTCTTGAAACTACAGTTAACAGAAAAATTCAGAACTGAAAAAAATAACAGATTGGAGACGGCGTGAACGCAAACTTTATATCCTTCCTTGTTTCCCAGTCAGTTCGCTCCCTGATTCCATTCCATGTCACAATCCACACAGTCACAACTCAGGAGTCGTCGGCTTTCCACACACACGTGAAGATATTTGGTTGTAAATATTGAACATGTTCAGTACTTCTGACCGTCAGCCATGACCTGTTCCAGAGTTGTTGGGACGAATTCACTCTTAACACACCTCAGACCAAATGATAATTTTATAGGAAACGCTTGGGATAATCGGACATTTGCTGTCCTTGGTCAGGACGGGGCAAAATCGGGAGAAAAATAGCCCGATAATCTTTATCTGTGTACCCAGCTTTAGGTTAGTTGGACACCCTAAATTCTTCCTAGCAGTGAGGGCGAGCATGAATGGTTGTTTGTCTCTCTTGTCTGCCCTGCAATAGACTGGCGACCTGCCCAGGGTGTACCTGCCTCTCACCTGATAATCACTGGGATAGGCTCCAGCTTCCCTAAATTGGAAAAAGTGGTAGAGTAAATTTGTGCTTTTTGTGTTTTGTTTTGGTTTTTTTTCTGCAAAATTTTTAATCATTAGACGTTTTGGATCTTGTGATGTGCTACATCAGTCACTCCTACACATTACACCCCCCTGCTTGGAGTATTGCTTAGCAAAATCTTCATTATTAAGGTTAGTTCAGTCAGTTTGCCTAATGATAACCAGAGTTGAACTGTCCTCTTAGTGAAGGCCTCTGCTGAGATGACATAGTGCAACTTATGCAGAACCAGTGGACTGTAATACAGCTACCATAACAAAGCATAACATTCAAAGAAAGGTATGTAAATCCAATTCTTAGTCACAAGGGTAAAAGTAATTACAGCACCTATTGCCCACCTATTGTTTTGTTTTAAGAATTGGATTACAGTGTTGTTGAGTGTCATGGCTTTTGTAACATGATACATATAATAAAGCCAAAGTACAAGATACTAAGTAGATGTGTGCCAAAGTTGTACTCAAAACAGGAATTATAAAATGCTTTCTTTCTGTCATGAAACACCACTAAATTTATGCCATGATTTTTTTAAAATCAATTTATATTCATAAATATACAACTATTTCTATGTTCATAATGGATGTCAAATATTTATTTAAATTTCTACATGATAAAGACTAGATAAATATTCATATATATATACAATGCAAAAAATATATATTTTCATTAAATAAATCTGTCTTCAGTCAACTTGTTTTCTGTTTAGAATGAAACATGAAAATCTACATTAGACACACATTTACACCTTCAAGGACACCAAAGGCTTGCAGATAACTAAGGTGAAAACATACCTGAGCTGGCTGGATGTCTAAATAATGGAGCACCTCTTTAACCATGACAGGCATGTGAGGGGACTTTTCAGCTGAAACAGCAGACTGTTCTTCAGATTTGTCTGGGAAGCTTGTACTGGACGATGCACCAACTGAGGAATGCAGGCTCAATGTAAATGTCCTCCATGCTCTCCACACAGCCAAGTTTGTTTTCCTTATCACTGAGTTAGAGTGAAAAATCATGATCCTTGTAATGATCTGTGGAGAAAATACGGCCAAAATTATGTAATTTTACTAAGAGAAAGAATTTTTTCATAGCAATCAAGAGGAGTAAGAGGCGGCAAAAGATTGAACAAAATTAGAAAGTTAAGCTCCATCAATAAAAGGGCTAATGTGTTATTTTTAATGCAACTTTGCTATTAAATACAAGATTATTGGAAACATGTATTCTTAGGCCAACACAGATTCGCAGATGGACAGAATGCACCAGCTTGCATCTTAGATTTTTGTATTTTCAGGAGAAAAGAGTTCAGCATCTTTTACATTGGAACATTTAATTCCAATGTAAAACGAAAGAATAAGGCCAATATTGTAAAAGACATACCGGAATGAGTGATGTATGATTATTGTTCGATTTATTGCACAAACCCATTTAGTGCAACAGAACGTGATTTTTGATCTATTTAATGTTGTTTGATATGCATAAATGTTATGCATGAAACAAAACTGTCACAATTAATCATGCAAGTACAAGTATATAATAGTAACCATGCTAGAATAATCATCCCAACTGTCTCCATTCACCTGTTAGATATCACCTGCATGACACTAACTGAAAAGTTATACTCCTACATTGTTTTTCATAGTTCACCTTAAATGTCTTTTTGCTGCCTTGTCCTCTGATGTGGACATGGTATGCCTGCCTTGAGCAATTGTTTTGATTAGGACAGATAGAAGCCACTTTCTTTTCATGTTTCTCTATTCATCTTCAATAAATTGTTGTTGCTCTTTGAGGTCTAAAACTTAGGAGGTTTATGGTACAACTGATGAATGAAAAATTAAGAGACAATTACAGTGTTGGTAGACTAATGATTGGCAACAAAAATTTAGTGACTCCCTGTCTCACCCTAACTGTTAGCATAGCTACTAAATGATGGCTGCTAACCACGAGCTAGAGGTTGGAAGGAGGTCACATTAGCATATTTCTCAACAGCACGTAGGAAGGACTTGGCTACAGAAACGATATTTTCACCTAAACGCAAGTCCCTGTGTATGTTGGCATTTTAGAGCAACATAACAGTGAAACTGATTTTGTTTTTAATCAGGTTAGTTTTTTACTCATCGATGGATGCGTGGGTTTTGGTAATGCTAACAAGTGTCAAACGTGACGTGCATATATAATGAAAAAGACTGTTTGCTGACTTTTGTTTAGCAACATATCGTGCCCTTTCTTACGTGTGCGTGTACACACTGTGCTCGGAAGAGATCAGTGTGGCTTGTCATTGTGCACCTGGAACATTGGAACGATTAAGTAGATATTGTTGCTATGCTACCATGTTAGATGCCACTAGATATTAGCTGCACACATGAGCAACCGATACACAAAATAGACGCAAAGTTCTTGTGTGTCATTTAAAAATGTTTAACCCAAAATAAGTGCGTATCCTGTATAACAAACGTGTCTTCCCTTTCGAATAAGTCCACTGTATGAGCTTACCGTAGTAGATCACAGAGTAGCTCCACCTTCTGTAACGTTCACGTGCCTTCTGCGTCACTGTGGTCCGCCCAGCGTCCTGTGTCTCACATCCAATCTGCTGCCACACAGGAAGAAGGCTTGTGTTTAAAAATATTGGCGCTTGTCGTGTTAGCTACAGCTAGTTGTGCATCCCTAGCAACTTACTCTTTTATACTATTAAAAAACCTGTGTGGTACTACATAGCGTTACCGTTGTAAAGAAATGAGAGATAACCGTTAGCGATAAAAGGTAAGACATCAACGAAGAACGAAGCTAACTTAGTGTTTGAAAATAATCAGGAGTTAGCTGGCTAGCTAGCAGGCCTTTGCCAAGCCAGCAAAGTTAACGTCTGTTGCTTTTTTTTCTTCCATTTTTTTAATTATCATAAAAGCAATGTGTGTTTATGTGTAATATTCGTGCTACACGGCACGTAGCTCAGTAGCAGTAAACTTTTTTTTTTGTTACTGTTGTCTGTAAGGCAGCGTTTGAGCCATGTTATTAGATTGCATTGTCAACCAGTAAATTTTAAATGGAGAGAAACTGTTTCTCTTTAACTATTTTAATATTGCAATTCTTTAGGGATCAGACATGGCAAACAAATAATTAGTAAGTGGTATCAGTCATTCATACTTGATTGAAGATGACTAGTGGACCACAAGACAACTTCCCATTGTACATACAAATAAGAATGATTCTTAACTCATACAGACTTTTTATTTAGCTTGAAGAAAAGGTTTTAACACGGTGTTTTGACTTTGAATATTAGTGGCTTGACAAAGAGGTGGCCGAGATAACAGTTAATATAGTAATAATAGTCAAATGGTCAAAACTTGAAGCAGTAATGGGATGACAATCGGACTGCCTCTTCATTTGGCTTGATGTGAAAATGTTGTCAAAACAGTAATAGTGCTGTTTGGTTTTGCAACTGTATCCATGAAGTTATTGCAACTTATCATAATGTGTTAAGGCAAATAATATAAGTTAAGCTCATATAAATGGAGACATGGTGCTGTGAAAGCATAGCAGAGGAATAAGGGGTTCAATGTCACAGTTATCTGTACCAATTTCCCCTTAGATTTAATTGTATGGTTTTAATTATCGTGGTTACAATGGTCTTTGAATTTTACAAATATAAAATTTTCTAAACCTTTGTTTTTCCTCTTTTAACAGCAACACCTTGGTCACTGCAAAGGAACCGCAATGGCAAATGACGTGTGCAGCCATGTAAAGGTGGTTATTCGGGTGAGACCAACCAATGACAGAGAGAAGCAGGAAAACTGTCGAAATGTTGTCCAGGTCGTCGATAGCCACATGCTCATATTTGACCCCAAGGAAGAGGACATGTCATGTTTTGGTTCACAAAGAGCAAGAAACAGAAACATCAACAAGAGGGCTAACAAAGACCTAAAATTTGTTTTTGACCATGTCTTCAATGAGAACTCGACTCAAGTTGACATTTTTGAAAGCACCACTAAAGGAGTGTTGGATGGTGTGATGAATGGATTTAACTGCACAGGTAACAAATTACAGTTCAGCTACCAGGCATGATGGAAGTACTGCATGATACGTGTTTGGCAACATCTGTTTGTTAACAGATTTACAAGATCATCAAAAGGGGGGATGATATATCAGCATTGCGCCAACAATTTGTTTTACAGCCATGATTATATATATATATATATATATATATATATATAGATAGATAGATAGATAGATAGAGATATATATATATATATATATATATATATATATATATATATATATATATATATATATATATATATATATATATATATATATATATATATATATATATAGATAGATAGATAGATAGATAGATAAACATATATCTCTGTATAGATATATATGTACATATAGATAGATAGATACATATATCACTATATATATATATATATATATGTGTGTGTGTATATATACATAGATAGATAGATAGATACACACACACAGTTATTATTTCTCTAAGATGGCACCATCTAACATGATAATGTGAATCTGTTCAAACCAATTTACCAGTCGTATAGAATTAGTAAATTGGTTTGAATAAATTCACATTATCAGCAGAATAACTGTGTTAACAGGACGCCTGACTCACATCATACTTTTCCTGGTTTTTCTTAATATTTTATAAGATTCTGAGCCACCAAAGGGTCATGACAGGGTTTTCTTCGAACTTCTTCTAAGTTACCTGGCAAAAACCTTTGCATTCTTTATGATTTATTGGAACTCCTAATGTGTAGGTCCAGTCAACTTATTCTGCCAGTTCAGGGAAATGGCCTGCAGACACCACAGAGAGGAATGGCAGTGGGGAGTGGCTCCACTACAGTGCCTAGACAACACAGAAAACATCCTGTGTAGTACCTACAAATATTTCTGTCAGTTTTACAGCTCTCTATTTTAATGTCTCACAACCATGATTATAACAAGTCTTGGCTGCAGCTGGTCAACAACAACCAAAGCTAAATTATACAATTATATTATGAGTTACTGTAGCACAACTTTCCTCTACAGAACATTAATCTAGCAACACAGTCTGCAGTTCAGTTAACTCTAGGGGTGTAACAATATATTAATCTACATCAATTTAACGATCAGCGATCCAGTATCATCAATCAAATTGTAAACATTCACCAAGCATTGATACGGTAATTATTTGAAAGATGAACTTAAGAAAGAACATCGAGTTTACATTTGCATTTTTGTAATAACCAAAATTTCTTATTTTAATTTATTTGTTGAAATCCAGAGGTGTGGTAAGTAACAATGATACAGAGTCAGACTGTATTACCTTGGTTGTTGTAACTAAGTTCTAAAAGTATTTTGTTTAAGGCTTTAAATAGAAGTGAGGTTTACATGATATCCTGCTTTAATGTATACAGAATACTAATTTACTTTTTTCTTTTGTTATGTGAAGGTTTTAAAATCTTAAATATGCTCAACAATTTGGAACAAGCTGATTCTATCATCACTGTAATCATTTCTAAGCCGTGCTTAAAATAGATCCAATATCCTTTTTAAGTTATGTTACGTCAACATGGTATCTGAGCAATAAAAATATGAAGAGCGACTCCACTAAATAAAACAGTCTTCATAAGGACATTAAAAAAAAGTAGGAGTGGGACATTAACATGTTAATTCTGATTGACTGCAAAAAAATGTAATGAGTTAAAAACAAATAATGCAATTAATCGCAGTTTAAATTGTAAACAACGTGGGGCGTTTTTCAGTGCACGATTTCCTGGTGCACCAATTACACTACGTGTGTGTGTGTGTGTGTACATATATATATATATATATATATAAATCTAGCCTTTGTGTGTGTGTGTTATTGGAGACTGATGCAAAAGGAAATATTGTTTACTCTTCTCAATGAGCAACAAGTCCCAGTGGGGGAAACACTGACCAGTAACACTGACCTTTCAGATCACATTATTATATTTTGATTCTCATGTAAACGAGCTCAATGTTTTATTTAAAAATAGTATCTGAGATTGTTTCAATATTAAAGAAAAATTGGTGTTACATAAATATATGTAAATTAATCAATACAGAATCAGATTTATTTGAATCAAATCAAGCTGTTGTAAATCTAATCAAATTGATTTAGCAATTTAGTGGTGATGCCCAGCTCTCGAACTTACCATGTGACAACATGAACTGTGTCAGTTGCACCCAATATGTGTAACTGTGCGATGTAGATATGAGGCACTGTCGAAATCCAATATATAGTGTTCACTCAGACTGCTGGGAAATTCTGTAGGTTTACATTAACCTACTAGGTTAATGTTCTCAACTGTTGGCTCTGTTCTAGGTAGCTTTTAGAGCTCACACCCTGCTAGTAATTAGAAAGAATGTTGTTTTAAGTCGCTTTTTCATGAGCATAATTTTTCAGACCTGGAGGCTATGACCACCTTTGGACTCTTTTCTAAAAGCAACGTTTGACACTGATGATCTTGTCTCGTCTTAATAAGTGCTGTTTTCTTGGGCTCATGAGCTATAATTTGCTCATATCCCTTGTTTTTATTCACCTTCTGTTTGTGGTCTTTTAGAGGTTTTAGTAGGATAAGCATTGTTGTAATTTATACAGCCTTTCATTTGTAAAGAGTTATCTCCTTTTTTTTCAGTGTTTGCTTATGGTGCTACTGGAGCAGGAAAGACACACACCATGTTAGGCTCACAGGATGACCCAGGGGTCATGTATCGCACCATGAAAGAGCTGTTCAAACGCATGGATGATGTCAAGGAGGAGAAAGAGTTTGCTGTTGCGTTCTCATATCTTGAGGTGAATGTCTGAATATATGCGTTTCATTTGGTGCTTTTTAGTGTAGCTATATCTGTATGAATGCAGAGCATGTTCATTTTTGTGTGAAAGTGATTTTCATACTTTGACCATAGGTTTAGAACATTTATTTATTGCCCAATCTTTTTCACCGTATGTCTAAGAGCACTTTGTCTGCTCGGTTCAACAGCCTAAAATATTTTACTGCTTGTATGTCTTACATGACTTTAATCTATACCAGTGTTTCTCAACCCAGGTCCTCAGGACCCACTACCCTGCATGTTTTATATATGTGTTGATACTCCAGCACACCTGACTCAGATTAATGAACTTCTTCATTAAGTTCTTAGCAAGCCTGTTAAGCGATTTATTTCCTTCAGGTATGTTAAAGTAGGGTTACCTCTAAAACATGCAGGGCAGTGGCTCCTTAGGACCAGGTTTGAGAAATACTGATCTATACTTATGTTTGATTATTTTACTGCCATTTACGGTTATATCTGTTAAATGTTTGCAGGTTTACAATGAACAGATCAGAGACTTGTTGGCTAATGCTGGTCCTCTTGCTGTCAGAGAGGACAGCTCTAAAGGAGTGGTTGTTCAAGGCCTCACACTGCATCAGGTTTGTAGCAACTTGCTTGCGAAACATATTAAAGATAAATACTAAGCAGAGTGTTTCTATATATGTGTTATTTATTTATATATATATATGTGTATATATATATATATATATATATATATATATATATATATATATATATATATATATATATATATACACTCAATATGTATTTATTTATTTAAAAAAAATATATTTTGCAGCCCAAATCTGCAGAGCACATTCTTGAGGCTTTGGATTCTGGAAATCGAAACAGGACTCAACATCCTACTGATGTTAATGCCACCTCTTCCAGATCACATGCTGTATTTCAGGTATTACAATCCAGTTTTTCAGAAACTTCAATGAATAATAAGCCTTTAGTATAACAAATAATTTACAAAAGATGAAGCATGATTTCTAAATTGTTTATGCATAGACTGTACCAAGTGGGCACTTACTTGTATGTCAATAAATATTTAAAGGATCTTGTGTTCTTCAGTCATCTGTCATACTTTGTTCCTTAAACTGAGCATGTTGTATTTTGTTCCTCAGATATACTTGAGACAGCAGGACAGAACTGCCAGCCTCAATCCTAATGTCTGCGTTGCGAAAATGAGCCTAATTGATCTTGCTGGCTCAGAGAGAGCTAGCGCCACCAACGCCAAAGGAGCACGCCTGCGAGAAGGCGCTAACATCAATCGCTCCCTCCTTGCCCTGGGAAATGTGATCAATGCTCTTGCTGACCCAAAGGTGAGTTTTTTTGTTTTGTTTTTTTTTTTTTTTTTACTTTACAAACACACTACACTATAAATAATAAATATTGTGACAAAAATAACTAAATAAACCACACCAAAGAGGACTGTTTTTTTCTAAAAGAAAGGGTGTAAAAAAGAGGACTATACTTTTAATTGAAATAACTGCACTGAAATGTACTGAGGTAATTGACACTTATAGCCTGACAGCTTTGACCACACCTTCATAAAAATGCAAGAGGCATGGTGCACTGCTCATACAAACTGCACTGTTATTGTTTTCCAGCCATGTCTCCGTCATGCAAAATGAGGGAATTAAGGCCCTGGATTATCAGCATGAATATCAATTCATGCTGTTGTGAATCTTGTCTGTATCCATGTCATTTTGACATTATAGCGTCAGTCTGTGTTTCAAGTACTGTTCCCATTTTCCAGAATCTTTCACAGCCTGTCTGCTCTTTCATTCCAAGAAAACTTTTTTTGTTGTTGTTATTTTTTCTTTTGCTGTTGTTTTGTTTTTTTCGGTAATAAAGAAATGAGAGGAAAGTATTCTTTTACTTTAAGTTTTATAAAGTGTTTAATTTGAACATATTGGATATCTCACTAACAGCTGGTTTTGGTGATTACTTTTTGTAAAGAGAAAGCAATTTAATAAGCTGCAGCAGCACTTTATTATTGTATTAGATTTTATTTAATTATTTATTGTCTTTTATTAATTTTAATTTTAATATATTTTTATTTTTATTTTATTATTATTATTATTACTTTTTTTTTCCCCAAAAAAATTTACAACAAAAAAACACAAATGCTTTTACCAAGTTTCAAGCCTAACACTAATTGTTTTTAATTAAGGAAATTCTGAAGATTATTAAGGTTGTAGTTAAATGAAGTTAACCACTCAAGCCTTGGTATTAAACTTGGAACCTGGGAAGGGGTGAGTCAGCTGAGTATTTGGGTATTATTTCATTCCAGTTGCATACATTAACCTGTCAAGTAGTCTTCTCACTTTACACACAAGTCTCAAGAGACAAGGCACAAGCAGGCCGCATGTATTTAGGAAATGCTGTGCAAACCTAGGCCTGTCACGATAACAAATTTAGCTGTACGATAAATTTTCTCAGAAATTATCGCGATAAACGATAATATTGCGCAAAGCGCTAATGTGTCATTTTGAGACCATTCTCAACTAATATAATAATAATAATGCAAGTACACATTTTCAAAGATCAATAAACTAAATAAATAAAAGCGCCTTTTTCACATAAGCCGGGACGCCGGCCCAAAAGTAATGCAGCCCACTGGGAATCCTCCCAAACCTCTCGATTAGCCGGCATTGCTCTTAATGTGTATTTTGTCAAATACGCTAGTGTTAACCATTCCCGCTTCTTATCCGCCGATAGTAGTCGGAGGACACGGGGGAGATCCGTCCTCTCCAGGGCCGAAGTGGAGTTGGCTTCGGGGTTAACTCCCAATTACTCTCTTCTCTCGCCGCTCACGGCGTGGAGCACCATAAAAAAAAGGAAACAGCGGTTGTGCTGAGAAACGGCTTTATTATAACGCACCGTTATTGTTTTTCCTGACTGTTCTGCCTAACCGCTCCGTCTCTTCTCTTCACACCTTTTCTTCTTCTGCTACTCTCGTTCCTCATAAGCTCTTCTTCTCCTCCCTCTGCGCTCACGCTCACTCTCACACGCACTGAGCTGCTGGATCGCACACACAAAGTTAGACACATCGCACAACACTAGTATATAGGCTGACTCTATTTGCGTAATGTGCCTGCGGATTACAGGGGTTATTACGGTAGACCAGGAAGTGGGGGCTTTGTACTGACGTCGTAAGCTAGATGTGTGTGTTCTGCTTACATGTGGGGAGCAGCGAAATGATAAAAGAGGAGGTGCTTGCATCTATTATTTCTCCATTCGACTTATTTACATATTTCAGCATGAGAATCGGAGGTTTAGCGCGAGAGCGTGAGAAGCCACTTAAATGCGCAAGTCTCACGGCCATTGCGTGTTGGCAGCCCTGCAAAACAAATGCGGCTTACCGGCTCGTGCTGCAACATGCTGCAGTCAAGTATGACACCAGAGAGATCACTCCGCAACAAACCAGAGCGTTGAGTCGAAATACGCCATAGTGAAACCTATTGTCATACACAGTTTATGGTAAAGGGGGGACTAATAAAAATTATCGCGGCCGGCAAACTTATCGTGCTCTTATTTTCTTATCGTTCAATTAATTGACTTATTGCTTATCGCGACAGGCCTATGCAAACCTACCACAGCCATGTTAAAATGCAGTCCATCTTCCATTGGTTACTTCATGTTTTTGGGCTGAAATTGTTTTCTTTCATCAGCATTGTTGGGGTGATATTAATTTCCTCCACGCCACTGATGTCAGACCACTTGTGACCATTGTTTTCAGGAAAGAATGTCCCCTCTTGTGTCTAGGCTGACATGCCATTCATGGGAGTGTGAAGAATGTCTTCTTCTGTTGGGGCTATTCAGTGTGTCATTTTCATATTTGGCTACACAGAGTATTTTTGTTGTAAGATTTTTGTCTTGGGCGATGGTCAAGCTTATGCATATAACATTTGATGAAGCATCATGTAGCCTCTCTGCTACGTCTTACTGGGTTCGCCTTGCTGTCAGCTGCAAACACACACAGAAAAGTAGGGATGGGAATCGAAAACTGCTTCTACTCAGGAGTCGGTTCCAAATTTCCCAAAGTATCGGAAATGTGCGTCACTGGGCTATAGTATAGGTGTTGACAGGTCCTGGTCAACTCACTAAATACAAATAAACAGTGTTAGACACGTGCATCTGTCTGTTGCTGGAAGAGGCGATCTAAAGCATGGCTACATTTCATTAAAAATATGATAAAGACACAAGCTCTAATGTCTGTATTTGAAAGACCAATAATAGTAACAGATTATATGACGGATCTATATCGTTGCACAGAGGCCACGGCCTAATCACTACTCTGCTCTGTGCTCCTTAGATGAATAGAAAACTCACTGGAGGTCTCCATGATGGGAATCTGTGATATATAAATCTTTTTTTTTAATTCACTTTAGTAGGCAAATGATAGAATGCCTTCCTGCTTTCTCTGGATGCCAGAGAGTTCATCATTGACATTGGTAAAAAAAAAAAAAAGAAAACTTAGAAAGAATGTAGAAAGATTGTTTTTCTATTAAGAAACATGTGAAATGTGACATTTATGTTTATACCACTTTAACTGTTTTTTAATACTCCCTATTGATTTACCTTCCATGTAATTTTCAGTTTCATTTATTCATTTATTTTGTTTTTTTATTTTTTCAGTCGGTGGACTGTATTATTGCATGGTTACACATTCCATGTCCGTCTCTCAGGGCCTCTGCACATTACTTCAGATAAAACATGGTGTTTAGTAAGTGGCTGCAGATGCTCTTCCACCTGCAACTGCTCCTCTACACACTACACACCCCTTCTCTCCAGCTTGTCTTACCTCCACTGAAAGCTTTTGTTTCACGCCTTCAAAATTAAAAAAAAAAAAAAACAGGCTCTTGAACAAAATCTGGAGAGATTTGATAATAACAGAGTTACTGTGTTACTTCATGGTTAATAAAAAAAAAACCAAAGGGTTTTTCTTTCTTCTTTAGAATGCTGTTTCATCATTAACATTTCAGACATTGTCAGGTTTCTTGTAGTAATGTTGACTCACCTCATTGATTGCTCTTATTTGTATTTAATTAAAGAAAATTTTTTAGTTCACTGTTGGCATTTGTTTCAGTCATGTGGTGTTACGGCAACAGAAAAAAAGGAAATAAATGTCCTCTGGGATTTACATAACTGTCTTACTGAGGTCTTACAAGGTGTCATTTACCCAGCTCATTAGAAATTATACTTTTTTATTTTCCAGTTAAGCTTTAACCATGACAGAAATATGGTTGATTTCTTATAGATATTTAATTTAGAATAATATTGAAAGCCTGTTCTTGTTAAAATAGAGAATTTTCCCAAATGCCACAGTAGGGCTGAAATCGAATTTTCCATTTCTGGAGATTTATTTTTATGAAAATCGGGATTGTTTTCCATTGTTAGTTAGCAGCAGACTTAGCCCTCCCTCCACACCAGAACAGTGTTTGTCTGATATATTTCAGTGAAGTGACCCTTCACTCATGCCTGGGATTTAGCTGTGCGTATAACTGTAGTGAGAAATGCTGCAAACTCTAGTTAAGAGACAACCTTCATCAGGGGAATTATTTCTGCAGTGGATCCTGTATGATAAGGATCCAGATGGAAAGAGATCACGGATGCAGTTGTGTCGCATACTTCTATGTAAGATATGAAGTCGTTTATATGGTGGAAAAGCTATGACATTATATGCTTTATTTTTGCTGGCATTCGTCTATATAAACAAATGTTTTTAATAAGTTTATTTATGTTTTGTAAAAGAAAAGAAAAAACTATTAAAATCGGATTTGGTTATAAAAAAAATCGGAGATTTTATTTTTAGGCCATATCGCCCAGCCCTATGCCACAGTTATTCTAAAACTCTTGACCTGATACGAGCTCATCTTTGAATCCATCTGTATGCTCATGGTGTTTTCCTTAGTGCAGTCACAGCTGTGATCCCCAAAAGAGATCATTTTTTCACTCGTTTGCCAACTTACCTTTAATTGTGAATTTCTGCAGTCCCAGTGTCTGTAACAGTGTGACTCACCCAAGCAGCTGTAGTTTATCTGCTGGCATTATTAGTGGCTGAGCTACATTCAAAGACCAGCTGTAGAAAGACTTCAACTCTTACATGCACACCCTTGTACTAAATTTTGTTCTCTGTTAGGCTTATAGGTCCCTACCAAACAGTGTAATGTGACTAGGCTTCTTTTGTGGACCAGATGGAAAATGCATGTTAGGGCACACCTCACGTTTGTGATTACTCCTTTGCATACCATAGCAGTAACACAACAACTTTTTTTTTTATTTATGTCTTGTTTGACAGCAGTAGTGGATTTTGTGTTTTTGTTCCTTTCAAACTTTTATTTGATATATTTTCAAAGTGAGCACAATGAAAGCCCAAGAGTTTCTCATGCTTCCTGAGTTGTTCTTCTGTGTATAACAGAACCCAAACATAAATTTTTGAGGCTAATCCTAAGCACTCTCATTTGTTACAGAGTAAGAAGGCTCATATACCATACAGAGACAGCAAGCTGACGAGGCTCCTGAAAGACTCCTTGGGGGGCAACTGCAGGACGGTTATGATTGCCAATGTTAGCCCCTCATCCAAGTCCTATGATGACACCCACAACACACTTAAATATGCCAACAGAGCAAAGGAGATAAAATCCTCGGTTAGTACTAAAGCTTATAAGTAATTTTTATAGTTGTTCATTTTAAAATAACAGCATCGGCTTCTGAATGTTTTATATACAAACTGCTCTTTAACCATTACATTTTTCTTTGTTCTTGCCTAACAGCTTAAGAGTAATGTTGTAAGCCTGGATAGTCACATTGGTCAGTATGCTGTGATATGTGAGAGGCAACGCCAAGAGGTAACATGAAACAGCCACACTCAATGAAACCATCTTGAAAATGTCGTTTTTTCTCTCTCTCTTTTTCTTGTGTGAGTATTAGGACACTCACCAAGATCTGTGGTTCATTTCTGACTTTGATTGTAATGTTTCTTTGCACTTTCTCTAAAGATTCTACAGTTAAAGCAGAAACTTAAAGAATTTGAGGTGAAGAACTTGGTGCCTGGGGCTTTCAACCCAATCTCTTCCCAGAATCAAGCAGAGTTCAAAAGGTAAGCATGTGGTGTGATTCCCAGTGTAACTTGCAACATGTCAGTCGTTTCTTTATATGTGATAAAACCTTCCCTGTAAAGCCTACTATTGGCAAAAAGATACTGATTCTGAAGGGAGTCTGTGGCCTGGAATTGTTGTATAGTAAAGATGCATTCTGCATAAGTCGAGCTGGTTTACAGAAGATCCACAATCATATCTACAGATTTATAATAGTGAGTGTGTTGGATGGTGGTGATGATCATGATGATGATGATAATCATATTTTATTATTGAGACAAATATTTTTATTTTAGTATTTATAACTGTAAACTGAGCTAGAAGGAAATGATGGACTAAGGAGGGGAAAAAGACCTCAGTGTTCACTAGTGCATTAGTTTAATTTTTCCCTCAAGGTCTCAAGCCCCTCTCCTTGTCCCTTTAAGGCCTCCAAGCACAGTGTGAAGGCTTTCTGATCCTTCGTTTTTATATCCTTATTCATTTTGTTAGTACCACGAGTTCATGATTGTCTGATGCAACATTCAAGTTAAATCTTACCATTTACCAATACAGTTGTTAGTGCATTACCCATTATTCGCCTTCACCTGCTAGAGCCAAATATTTTAATTGCCTTTGTTTTTTTTTAAATGTTTTCTATGCAAAGTGTAAAAGTTTTTGTATAACTTAACTTCAATCTTTCCATAAACTTTAATGCTTAAGTTGAATTTTATTTTACCACCACATGAGGTGTGCCCTAGCATGCATTTTTAGGTGTTTTCACATTGAAAATGATGCTAATGTTTATATGATTTGAATAATAAAATATCAATGTGGGCATCATTAGTTAAAATTCTCAACTGTTGTTAATTTGCTTGTGCATCTACAAATACTCACTTATGACCTATCCAGAAAGCACTGAAGACTGTCAGCGTTGATCCAAAGCCTTGCCAGTCTTAAAACTTGCATCAGTCTATCAAGCCTCTCTATTTATTCATTTATTTCTATAGCTTGTTTGTGTTACTGTTGTGTAATGCTAAAAATTGGCACTCACACTACCAGGAAAGCTGTTATTTCTGGGAAAATGGTCCATCTTTGCTGATGACCTCATGCTGCTCTAGTGGGTATAACAAGTCCCATTGATTTAACACAAAACTTACAAAAAGCATTTGTCAACGTCTCTCTCTACTTAACTAACAGACTATTTGTTTACACTAAATGTTCTTGTTTCTTTCTCTTTTTTGTGAAGGAAATCAGTTAAAGGAGAGTTTTCCATATTTTACACGCATTTCATGTGTTTGTATGAGTACATTTTTGCTTAGAAATGAAAAGTGTAATATTGTGCGTGTGCATGAGAAATAGCTTCAGTTTTACAAATCATTGTTATTTTTATAAGAACTTTAAAGGAGTTTTTTCTTTAAAAAAATAATTTGAAAGGACCAAGGTTATAAAATTTAATAGTTTTGTGTTTGGAACAAGAGTAAAATTGAATCAGGAGCATCGTCCTTTTTAGTTTTTTTTTATATATATATTTAATAATACACATTCATTTATTTACCTTAAATCATAAGATAAATCTCATTTAATTATACTTAAGGCTTTCAGTGGCATCTGTCTTGGTATTGAGTTGGGGGGCGAGAGACGAGGAAAAGCTGAATGAGCCTCACTCCCACACACTTCATTCACTGGCATCGGAATTCACAACTCGCACAGAGAGAGGCTCTGAATAGAGCTTGCACGCTTCTCACGCTATTAAAAATTGAACAGTCTAGCAAGGCCACGACTTCTTCTACGTCACTGGAGTTACATTGAAGAGTGCAGTCACATTTCAGCGACAGCTCTCCAGCCTTATTTACCTGCATACCTCTCCTGACTCTTCTGCTGCTTTTACTCAACTAGACAGCCACTTGCATCCAGTCGGAGCGTCACCTCCATTCTATTCCAGGAATACATATATATAGCATATAGCTGAGAATGTCTTTTCGTGTTCAGTATAAATAGAAGAAGAGGTATCTTAAAAACAGCTTCAGTAAAAGCTTAAATACTTTGGCACCATTAACCCTAATACTGCCTTTTTTTTTGCTTTTGAATAGTATAGTTGCATCTTAGTAGTATTAGATGCATGAATATATTTCAGCTGATACAGATGGGGTGAAAAATATTACAAATCTTATGATGGTTTAACGATGTGTTAAGTACTCTTTCAAGCAGTTTGTAAAGTGCGTGTGGCATAGCAATATTAAATTTGTCCCTTATATGTGGCACAGCAGTCTCTAATCACATTTGGCTTGAATCCCTGTGGTGATGATGATGTTTTATTTCATTGCATTATACTAAGAGGTCTTTTTAATAATCTGTCTCCATTCATGTAATAATAGTGGACCAAAACACCCTTAAATATATTATATAGTCAAAAATTGGTAGAGTAGAATAAATGAACTTTAAGAAAAGTTGAGACTAAAATACTTTGATCTTACTTTGCAAAATTTTAAAATAATTTATTTGCAAAGGAATTTATTCCATCCAACCATCCATTTTCTGTCCCCGCTTACTCCAGTGCAGGGCCAAGGGTGTAAAGGAATTCATATTTCTAAAGTTCACCACAAAGCAGTGCTTGTGATTAACAAGTTCTCTTTTCCCTCTAGGGTGTCAGAAGCTCTGCAGCACATTTTTTCAAGCCGTGCCCAAATCAGGCAAGAACAGCTGGGTCTTGAGAGGCAACTGAAGGAGAATGAGCTGCGCCAGCGCTACAGTGAGGAGGACAACCTGCAGGTCCAATTTCTCTCTGCCAAACAGAAGACAGAGAAGGTACTTGATGCTAACACTGCATGGTCTTTTCAGATTCCCTCATTCCTACAGAGAAACAGCTGCTGAGTCATCATTTTACTCCTCTCTTCTCTGAAGTGTTTTTTCACCTCTTACACCACTTCAGAAGAGGGTCACAGCTGATCAGTTTCTAGCTTCGAGTCCTAATTGTAAAATATATTTCAAGTATACAAATAAATTCTGAGTTTCATTTTAATTTAAAACTAATTAATCTGGTAACTGTTTTTTGGTGGTTCTTTGTTTTTTTTGTTATTTTCAAAAAAATATATTATTTAGTCTGTGTGTACAGAGAATGCTTTGTAATGCTAAAACTTAGCAGATTGGTCATAATGTCATTCAGGTTACCTTTTGTTTGTTGTTTTTTTCTACAGGCCACTTGTAAGCATGAGCGGAAGATTGCCAGCTTACGCACTCAGCAGCAACACATAAGCAAGCGTTTGAAGGAGGCAGAGACACGGTTCCTAGAAAATGATGGTTTGCTTCATCGTGTCGAGAATGAGATTAAGTTGCTAAAGTCGAATGATCCGGCCTCAACGGCAAGTAGAACTCATTAACCCATTCATAATAACTAGTGCTGGGAAACAGACATATTTATTGAGGCTGAGGAGCTCTGTTATAGACTTTTCACATGATTTTGTGTCCTTATGCTTTTCTAAATGCAGAATTGCTTCATGGTTGAGTATTACCCCTGTCTTGAGGTTATGTCAAATGATATTGTTTTTATATATTTTGATAACAACGAAATAGTATAAATGGACATTCTAATCGGGTTTATATAAAGATCCACCAACATTTTATTATGACAGCGGTAATAGATTAACAAAGTCATTATTTGGATCAGTAGAGGCAGCTGTTGAGTTTAAAAAATAAATAAATAAATAAAATACCTGCCATGCGGTCAAGATAATGTGTAAGAGAACAAATGACAAGATTCCAAGAAGAAATTAACAATGTGGGTCACTTTAGCCAAAACTCATTGCTTATTGTTTTAGGAAGATAGGCATTGGTGTCGTGACAGTCTTTGTTTTCTTCCCATCTGTTTTCTCAGTAATTAGAACCGTGCTCATTTTATTTCTCCAGCTCACTCGTGGATCACTGAAGAGAATAAATCAATACCCTTTACTCATCCCTCACACAGCAGCCAGTTACCTAAAACCATGTCCATGTTTTTTTTTCTTCTTTATCCTTTCTTCCAGGAACTGACCCAGAACTATGACGCACCCAGCAGTCAAATGTTCTCAGTGCTGTTGTTTCGTAGTTTCTTTACGTCAGAGTTCCTTTTTCCCCTCTCCCCTCCCTCACCCTGCAGACATTATTTTCTGATAAAACATGGATGAACACTGAACTTTGCATCCTCTCCCTCGTATACTGACCCCGTACGCAAAGTTTTGACCTTAGATTGTTCATTCAGTAAGCTGTGATGTGTCTGCTCTCTGATAACACCCCTCTTTTGTTTTCTTTTCTTTGGTTTTGTTTTGTTTTTCCTCCCTAGGTGTTAGAGAAGGACCTATATTGTCACAGACTGGAGCTGCAGGTCAATGACCTCAAACAACATATCAAACAGATGGTTGAGCTCACTACGCTGCAAGATCAGGAGAACAAGCGCATGCAGAAGTGAGTTGACTGAGCTATTACTAAACATCTAAAGAAACAGCACTTTTTCTCTTTTTCTCAGTTTTTCCTGAGAAATATGATGTCTCAATAATTGTTTTTTATTTCATTTCAGAATGGTGAACATCTTGCTGCCAGCTCATAGTCGACACTATTCTGCATTGCAAGGGGCTGGGTTAACCATTCCAGCAGACGAGCTGGAAAACCATGAGCTGGAGCACCTTGTGTTAAGGGAGAGAGGTGTGGTTTGGGCAGACCAGGAAGGGGCAGGGCAGCAGATGAAAGGTGAAAAGATTGGTGTGAGCTTTCAGGAGACAAATGAGATGGGAAGCATTGGGCTCCGCAGTGAGCTGGCACCTATCCTGTCTTTCTCACATCTGCAATACCACCAGAGTAGCCCCTGCAGTAAGTCATCATACTCTTATCATTCTGTTTACTCTCCTGCCTGTTTACCATGTGATGGGCAAGTTTTACAGTTGATTTTTAACACATTTTGTCGAGTTTTCTGACAACTGATTAAAATTTAGTTCCTAAAACATCACTGAAAAGATCTTAGTTAGCTAGAGAACAAAGGAAATACAAGAAAACATGGCCACAAAATGTTCAACCCACATAAACGTCCTGTGGTGTCTGGTTCTGAGATGTTTACAGCTGATCCTTCAGGTCCTCGTGGTTGTGCTGTGATGTTGTTTGGCTTTGTCATCTTCCTCGTGCTTGTTTTAAGCAGTTACTGCAGTGGGTAGGGCTCATTCTCCTGCTGAGGGAAACCGCTGTTGGCAGGGGAATTACTTCAAGGGCTGCGCCTTTTTCTACATTAATGTTTAGTTTGGTGGTTTATTTCAAAAAGTGTCCATGATGAAATTTCTGTTGTTTCCAGTCACTTATCAGGTTATCTGTTCTGATTTTTCGATTTTTTTTCAGACAGAATAAATGTTGTGGCCCACAGTATTTTTCTTTTGATGTAAAATAACATGTACAGTGGCTTAAAAATTCGTCGCATTAATTCAAGTTAATTTTGGGGGGATTTCATCACTAGAACAAATAAAAAGACTGCAGCTATTTAGTACCAAACCTGCCTACTCCTGGACTAGGCCATCCCAACACATTTAAAAGTTTACTAAAGATCACTCAAGTGTGCCTTTAGTGGTCTGTTTAGGAGCATTATCCTGATAGAAGGTGAACATACAGATACTGTTTTTTGGAAGAGTTTTCCTGTATTTAGCAATATCATTCCCTCAGTTCTGACCATTTTCCAGTGCCTTTCAATGTACAGCACCCCTCACAGCATGATGCTCCTTTCACCGTGTTTCATTGTGGGGATGGTGGTGTTGGGGTGGTTAAGGTGTAGGTTTTGGACCACTCCCTGATCACTCCAAACCTCTCACCCCAACCCTTGCAATTTCGGGCATTTTTCAAATTCGGCAGTGGGTGGATTTACGCAAAAAGTAAGAGTGTAGTTACTGTAATAATGTCCTTGCTCAGTCTTAAGTTTTGGTAGATAAGCCCCGCTCTCTAGGTTTGCTGCCATGCCATATTCTATCCATTGCTTTATTGTGGTTTCATTCATTGGTGGTCTGTGGATTTTCAGTTTCTTATATGTTTTTTTTTATATAATCCAACCCTGATTTCTACCTCTCCACAACTTTTTAACATGAAATCTTTCTAAAAATCTATTTAAATTACAGCTTATATCACACATATATGTGTGTGTGATATAATTTGTGTGTATGTGGAGTTAACATGTCATCTTTCATTATATTGCTTGAAAGCTTAATGAATTTGAATCTATTTCATTGTAATTCAACACTAATTCTTACTCATTTTAGTTTATTTTAAAAAGGAGTTACCAAATGTTCTTCCAAAGACCACCTCTACTGTTCAAATCATGATTCCGGTAAACATGAAATATTCATGTGTGACACATGGGATGTAAGTTTTACGGCGGCTTTAAATCTTAAAGTCACTTGTTCTCTGAGGTAGTTCAATAAAGTCAGTGTATTTGACATTAGTCCAGGTCTGGTGTGTTTTGTGGGTGCCATGAGACTGCATGTTTCATTTTTAACTGTCATCTCTGCATGGCCAAGCAGCACCAGACCCTCGTGACATATAAGCCATGACACACAGTGGAGCATAAACTGAAGCTGGCCAACAGTACTCACTTCCTATGATAGTGTCTGTTGTTTGTCAGGATGTAGAGTCTGCACCTGTCCCTCTGCTCTGCTGTTTGCTTATTTAATTTAAAAGTGTTTTTTGTTGACTTTTAATTAAATGAATTGTCAGTAAAAACAAAGAATCTGATGACACATCAGTACGGATATTAATGTAAACCAGTTGTGGGTCATAGTTTAACATTTAAGAGATAAGATGTTTGTGTATAAACCAAAACACACTGAGCTGTTTCGAAAATTAATTCCATCCTTCAGTTTGAAATCTCTGCTCAGTTACTTTTGCATTTATTTGTTTAGACATTGTACTGTAGTCACCCACTTTTATTTTAAGGGAAAAAAATAACTAAAGTTTGTTTACATGAACATCTGGACAGTCTCCACAATGAAAACTTAAAGCTGTTTATGTCAGACATAACAAAGAGTTATCAAACATTTAGTAGTAACTCCACATTTTTAATGAGATTAAACCACTTAAGAGTTGCATAAGTTTTCTGTCATAAGTGTGATATGTTCTTCTTCAAATCTCTTTACTCTCCAATTCTCAGGTGCAGAGAGACACACTAAAAGAACATCACTGTGCAATGCTGCTCCATCACCTAAAGGTAAAAAGACTCCTCTCTGCGTCTTGCTAACATACTGTAGTCATTAATCTGAATCCCATGCACACCTATTAAATTCCACCTTCCTCTCAATCTTTCTCTTATTTACGCTCCTCTTGTCACCTTTCCCTCACTCCATCACACTTGAGCAAATACATGTTAATAGACAGTTCCATGTTTTATTGAAACAGAGCTTTCAAATTATAAATCGATTATATAATATAAATTTGAAATTGTGTGCAAGCCTGAGTGGAGGTTTTTTTTTCTTTGCTGTAAAGAAGTTATTCAGAGTAGTGAAATACAGAATAAAAGTCAGACATGTGATACTATTTGATTTATAATTTTGCTGCAGTTCTTTTTCTCCTGGCCAGAACTTGAATAATGAAATGATGTGAATACTCACAAGCGTTTTATAGAGTGAACTCTGTACAAGGCGAACCTTTGGGAAAATGTAACACAAATGCACTTGTGAAATATGGCCATTCAAATTGGCTGTAATGATATTTACTGCAGATGGTCTAACATTTCATTGAAGCATATTGTGGGAAATGTAAGTTGAGAAGAAAATACTTCTGCCAGATGACCAGAGTTTCTTGAGTAGAAATAAATTTAAACACACAGGGAAGTTTGTCACTGCCACCACTACTACACTATTTACTGCATCTTTTTGTTATAAGAAAACTCTCATGGATCATTAGGTTTTCAAAGTTTTTGTGACATTAAAAGCTCCAACCTATGTATGGGTTGTCTATCCTAACCAATCTTTATACTTGACAACTCAAAGCAGTTGTCATATTGCCTTTTTCTATCCTCTATTATATCTTTTCTTTCTTTATAATCCTTGTGCATCACAAGTGTCAAGACACGCAAATACTCCTAATTGTTTTACTATGGTTAGCACACACGCACAAGAAAAAACAACTAAATGATGGTCTTTATTTACTGTCATCTAGCATCTGACAGATACTCAGTGTAATTTATATTAAAAGTGGTATTTGAAAACCATAAATTTGTACACTTTTTATTCCACTTATGGAATTCTGACAACAAAACTTTTCAAGCTAATAAGAATGATAGTTATATGCACCTTACCTAAACTCAGATTTTTAAATACTTAAAGCAGCTATTACAACTAGGGGTGCATGATATTGAAATGAAGTAAAGAATGTTTTCCGGAAACACATTCCTACAAACAGGAAAAACCTGAAAGTCAGGAGCTTAGAAGAACATCCGTTTCTAGGTCAAGAAAAGTCATGAAAATAAGTAGAATTGTTGAAAATTTTGGAAATGTTGTAGAGTTTACTGTTGTTGGCCTGAATTAAAATCCATTGTGCAGTGTCACAATAATCCTCCATTAATTTTTATGAATCAGACCTGTAAATCAAAGCAGTATTTTGGATTTAAAGTTTTTGTGAGTTTTTAGATGTCAAAAAGGCCCATCTGCTTAAAAAAATCTACATAAGGGACTCTTTTTTTCTTTTCTTTGGTTTTTAATATTGTGTGTGCAGCTTGCAAAGTCTCTTTGTGCTAAATAGGTAATATGTGCATTAAAGACCATGTAAGTACCAAATATAGAATTAAATCCACCTTAGCATGTCTAAAATCCTTGAAAGAAAGTTAAACTGCTTGATAATGTACTTTTAACTGTTGCAACATATTTGCAGTTCATTCCTTGGAAGTGATACTGTACCATTTTCTGTTCTAGCCCTGCTCTGTTAGCAGTGGGAAAGCAGTGCATTCTACAATGATGGAAAATCAAGATTCACTGTAAAACTGTTGCTCTTTTTTAGTACTCGTATATTAAGAAAGTGGGAGGCGACAGAGACGTGCAAACTCAGGATTTCTTACAACAGGGAAACTGGTGCTGTGACAGAAATTGGGCTAAAGCACCAAACTCTTCTCTCTACTGGACGAAGGTTCTGTTGGGCCTGGCAGAGCTGTTAGCTGCAATCTTTCATGCAGCATGAAGAAAAAAAAACTTGGATCAAAAGGCAGCTCTGATGCCATTTATATGAATAAATCCATTCATCTCTCTTGTCCAAGTGTACCTGATACTGATAGGAGCAGCTTATGGAGTATTTCACTTACACACCATGCTCAA
The DNA here is from genome assembly GCF_017639745.1 of Melanotaenia boesemani. Classification (NCBI taxonomy): domain Eukaryota; kingdom Metazoa; phylum Chordata; class Actinopteri; order Atheriniformes; family Melanotaeniidae; genus Melanotaenia; species Melanotaenia boesemani. The sequence goes on along the minus strand of NC_055682.1, from coordinate 18,071,111 downwards.
CATACACACAAGCATTTCAATAGTGGCTTCAAAATTTTAAATTATTTTTGTCGACATGTCACATAATCACTGTCTAGCTGCAAACTGCTCAGTTATACACTCACTGACTCACTCTTGTATCCTTGAAAATCACCATGTACATCTTAACTTCAGTGTAGAGCTGCCAATCTTATATGCATTTCATAAATGCACACACACACACACACACATACCCCAGGAGATGCAGTTTTATCTGCAGCTTTGTCAGCTGTGCAAAATGATTTTCCAAACTGAAAATTAAACAACAGCTGTTTCATTAACTGCTGTTTTTAGCTGTTTTTATTTAGCATTCAGAAAAAGTCCCCTGATCTTATCCTCGTGATATTTGGCTGTCCCTCTCTGCTTCCTCAGCTCTTAATGGTAGTCACTGCAGCATGTTATGAGAGATAGCTCCACCCTGCAGTCTGCAAAGCCAATGAAATTCCATCAGTTTTAGTCAGGGTTGTGGTTTTGAAAGAACATTAACTCTTTGTGGCCTGTATTTTAAATCAGATGTGATCACAGTGGAGGAATTATCACAACATTTCATTTTAGTGTTCATTATCACATGTCCTCACATGCTTTGATTAATAGTTCTATGATCCATTTCATTCGCCCATGACCTCAGATAGAGTCAGGGGAAGGTAGGTGTTAATTTTATATTTCTAGTGCACGGTCCACTTCTAAATGCTCCTATATACTTTTCCTTCCCTAGATCTCTCTCTTTTTTTCCCCCCAACAGTGCGTTCTCCTCCATTCTACCTTTCTTTCCCTCCTACCCTCACATGTTTTTTTCTCTGTCTGTCTAGCATCTAACCCTCCCAATCCCTCTTGAGCTTCATTCATGAAAATGCAGATCCACAGCAGGGCAGGAAAAAACGTCAACAGACGTAAACTCCTCTGCTCCACCAACCAGAAAAGGCGCACTATAAAAAACAGGCAGCAGCAACCAGGCGACCCTAATTCAGTGAAGCTGCCACCAGAAATAGCAACTCATGCATGTATTAATCCCCCTACTAGCCAAAAATATGAGATTGAAGGAACTCTGCTATCATTTATTGTCGAGGACTACTCCTCTGCTACAGAAAGGGCTATTTATCACTGTTTCCCCATATAGACCAATGTCTTAAGCCTGACTCACATTTGCTAAATATTGCATTTGATATTTGGGGAAATGTATAAATCAGTCATTCACCTTTGCATTTTATGTTCTCACTTCCTTTATGTGCTGGCATTTTTTCCTTTTTTAGCCTCCTCCCTAACCCCCACCACACCTCTGCAGGAAATGCCATGAGTGTAATAATGCTCCTAATGTGATGCAGACTCTGATTTAACCTCTCTGCTCTGCAACCTGTGCAAGTTTCAGTAGCTTTTTTTTAATAACCATGGACAAAAAGAAAACCCAGTTTGTTTGAATTTAAAATAAGGCAGAGATTTTCATTGTACTTAAGATCAAATTTAATATTCAGTATTAATCTAAATGCACACATTAATTGTTTTTTTAATTTGCAGTCCTGTTATGAATGTGCTTTCTTGCAAAAGTTACCACTAGCTAATATAGTTAAAACACATTCCTCTTCAAAGTGGATTTGAAATGCATATGGTTTCAAACTTACATGTTTGAGTCTCATGTTTGTCTTAGTTTTAAGGCCCTTAGCTGAAAATGCCTTGCTTTCTGGTCTATTTATAAAATGCAGTACTTGTTAAGTGAATAATGCATGTTTCAGCTCTGTTCTGATACTTAAAAGTTTATGTTTATACATGCAAGGAGGAAACTATAATGTTTAATTGTGCAACTCCAACACCAGGGATCTCACAATAGTGTTTAAAGGAAAAGTCTATTTTCATTTCTACACTATGACCGTCTTTTTTTAAATGGTGCTTTTAAAGCCAGGCCGAGCACTTGTTACAGATAAATGTTGATCATCATCTGTATGATTTGTATAATATTTTGATTACTGTTTCCTTGCATATTTAGTCACGTTTTAAGATCTATAGTTGGGCGGGGAAAACAACTTGCTGCAGTGGCCTGACTTTAATAAAAATTTAAGTGACTTATTCTTCATCATCACATTTCCGATGTAATGTCTGACAACCTATACTCAGGTCTGCTGGTAGGTTTAGTAATTCTTAACACTACATTCAGTTACAAAGTATTAATCAATTTAGTGGAGATGACCCAACCTTACTGTGTCTTTCTATATGGGACCATTCGGTTCTGGTTCATACAGTAAATAATGCAGATTATTATGTTCTAAAATGAAGAGGACTTGTATGTCTTCCATCTGTCAATTTTCTATTGAATGTTTGAGTATATGTCACAGGACTGACCAGACCTCTTTTTCCTCAGTTTTACGACCCAGACATGCTTTAAAAAAAGCTAATTTCCTTTGTTAGTGTCTACAGTCCTAGTCAGTCAGTCACCACCCACAGGTCTTGACTGTAGGTGGGAACATAAAACATTGATTGACCGGTAAATCAACAGCTGCATCTTCTGGCTTAGCTCACTCTGCAGCTCAACAAACCCAGTGTCGCATCTGTATCACTGCAAAGATACAACAGAAAGCTCACTGAACTCAAATTCTTGGCTTGTACAAGAAATTTTGTCCATAAAAGTCATAAACAACAGCTGTGTCAAAACATACCCATGACAGACTCCATTATTCTCTGATAACAAGTCTTACTGGCTGATGCTAGTGGAAACCCGGCTCTCAGTCTGGTTGTAAAGGGCCTGAAAGCCCTGTAGCAGTGGGGCCAGTATCTAGTAATTCCAAATAACCCCCAATAGAAAACCCAGAAGATAGGGTGGCATACAATAGCTAAGTATGCAAGGCCTGTGCATATAATGGGGCATTATTGCTCTTGAATCAGAAGTTTGTATAAAAAAACAACACCCCAGTCTGCTAATCCAGAAGTTTAATCCTTTAGGGATTGCATAATGCCGTGTTGGAGGCCATTGTGACAGTTCAACAGCATTCAGTCTGCCACTGAGTTCTCTTACCTGAAGGCTTTAGTTATATCAGTGGATTCAACCTACTGATGGATTAGTTTCCTATGAGACACTTGACTCTACGACGAAGAATCTTTATGGGGCCATCTTCAAGTGGGCCAATAGCTTGCTGGAGAAACAGAGGTCTCTGGTGCATTATAGACCACGTAACAGCTGAAGGCCGTGTTGAATGTCCAATAACAAGAGCCTGTGACTTGAAATAATGAGTCACTGATGTACATTCTGTTAGCAAATACCATAGTAATACATCATGTGACCCACTATCTCAACCAACAAACACTAAATACACCGTGAGATAGAAAGTAAATTCAGGACACAGCGCATGACGTCCAGGGGAATTGCCCTTCCAGTTTACTGGCTGATTTCATTCTCATCTGTACTGTTCCAATATTTGGTTTGAGATAAGGAACATTGTGATTCTGTCATATCTCAATAGGAAACAATTAACACCGTTAACACCATCATTTTGAAGTCAGCTACACTTTTGAATCATAAAGATTGCTCGGTAAAATGACATATGTAATGGTTTGGGCAATAAATAAATAAATACAAAGCCAAGATTCATCAGGCGTTTAGCAGTCAAAAAATCAATAATCTGTAAATGGGTGTGAATGGATTTTTAAAGAGTATTTGAGTACTGGCATAGCCAACAAACCAAAATATTGTTTAACCTCAAGTCCCACAATTTTCATAGCAGTGAAAAAATGACTGACGCAAATACAGAAATCTTAAGTTCAGTTACCAGAAAACTTTTCTTTTTTTTTTCATGCAGACCTTATCATTAAAATTAGACATGTCAAATGCACAGCTCCCTTTGTGGCTAGACATCCTCATATTGAATTGAAATGAAAGTTTTTATTTGAACATAAAGATAAATTAAAAACAGGAAAACAAAACCAAAGTAATATACTAATAAATAAAAAAGAAACTCTTAGTCTAAAGGGAGTGAGATGAAACCGGTGCTTTATCAATCCCACCCCCTTGTCACACAACATTAACTACCTAATTTATTTTATAATATATTTATGTAATATCAAGAGATCTCTGGATTAATAATAATAGTAATAATTACAATAATAATGTCATCATCAGTAATAGGAACAATACTATACTTATGTATTCAATAGCCACAATGATAATGCATGTAGTAAATATGATAATAATAATGTTGCTTATCATTGTGCCGTTTCAGTGTAATTGACTTTGTTGCTGCTTTGTTTTATTTTCATTAACTTTTTATTGTTTGCTTAGTTTTTCTAGAGAGAGGAAAGCAACCAAATGTGACGCAAGATAAACCTCCGCGAATGCCCATCAGGAGGAATTTGTCTGCGTCGCTTCCACCACAGAGTCCGCAGACCATTGCCAAGTCGAAAGGGTTTGAGGAGGGCATGCTTCCACTCCAGTGTACTCCAGAACCTGATCAGAAAACAGTGAAGCCTCAGCCACTAAGTTCCTCCAGCAACATGGATCCAAACATGACTTTTGAAGTGATAGACACTGATGATCAAACTGCAAATAATGCAACCATCATAATAAGCTGTGGCAGTCCATGTCAAGCATCAAAGTCCACAGACGTGTCAGTGCCCAGTCAACATCGGCATCTTCCCACAACCACTGAGGGAAAACAGATTCTTTCCAAAAGGTGAGATTATAGTCGCGTCTTCTTGTCGGTAACATAAAAGATTATATTAGCTGTCATTAACGAACATTGATTCAGTAACACATAGCCTGTTTTTTCTTCAGGTGCTATGCCAAAGCTCATGTGACACATTGCCCTATAACTTCTACTTTTTCTAGTTAAACAGCCCTGTTTCTACCTGTCAGTGATTGGTCAATTTTAGGTGATTTGATCCCAAAATGACAACTCGTAGTAAAGATGTGAATACACCAGGAAAGTACTGAGATAAAGTTGCTCAGACCACAGTGAGGTTGTCAAGGCTGCATGTTGGCTGAATCTGGTTGCTGCATGAAAAATGCGTGTTCTGCACCACATCAAAAGAACTTATCAATTGTCGAGCCTCTGAACAAACAGCAACAAGTCATTGCAGTCTAGTCAGGTAGCCATTACATTTTTGTGCAGGTGGAAATGGGTTTTCAAAGTTGGACCAGTGCTAAACAAAACTGACATCTGGTCTTTGCAAATGGAAATAATGTATGCGGTTAATTTCATATAAAGCAGGAATGGGAGATTTAGTCACAAGTTGTCTCTTGAGATGTAAGTGGAGGTGCATTCTAATGAAAGGGGAGAACTGAAGTACTTGGATCTGTTCACAATACATGCTAATGTTGGATATGATCAGGGCCCTCCAGAGGAATAAACAGCTGATCATATAAACTTGCCATCTACATTAAAGAGAACAGTTTGAGTTCATGTAAATTTACTTAGTGAATGCAGACATTTATTCATTCATTTTGAACATTAGAAAAAATCTGTATTTATATATATATATATATATATATATATATATATATATATATATATATATATATATATATATATATATATATATATATATATAACCCTGTTCCTTGTATGAAATGTTTCCTTAACTTAATACCTCTGGCAGCCTGCTGAATGTTTGAAGGTACTTGGTCTGTTCTGCAACTGAAGTACTCAAAATTGGAAAATCCTCCAAACCTTATTCAAAACTATTCTAAGGCTAGAATAAAAGGAAAGTATTCTCACCAGCAGGTTTACTGTCTGGAAGAGTGGATGAAACGCTTGAGTCCACTGAGCTGACAAGCAACTTCACGTCTTCAGCTAGAACCAGTGTATTTTGTTCCGAACTTCCTCACCAACAACAAAATTGTTACGCATTCACGCAAGCAATGACGTGTCGGAACCAAATTGCCTCAGAATGAATTTGTAAATATTCTAAGAAGCTGCCTTTCTTCAAAAATTGAAGGTCCAAGCAATGCCACATTTTAGTTGTGGATCTGAGTCGTACTGAAGTCTCTCAGGGATACAGTCGCAAGAAAAAGCACTGAAACTATTTCTCAGCGAGGTAGTAAGGTAGTAAGTACCGTTTTTGAATATTTTCAAACTTTGGATGCTTTTTTATTTTGAGAAAAGCACCAGGTTGTATTTTTACCTTCAGAGTTTTTGAGTTGGTATCCACTTGATACATTTCTTTTCCGGCCACATGTCACTTTCAGTACTAGAGCAACAGTAAAATATGCATAACACCAGTATTTGCCAAAACAGGTCAAATCTAAAACAAATGATATAGACCTACATGAAAAGATGCTTTTAATTGAATTCAGGTAGGTCCACTTTTATATCTTCATGAAAGAAACATTTTCAACATCAGTTTTTATCATTTATACTTCTAAATACGTCTAATTTCATGTAACCTCCAGACAATCGAGCTGTCGCAGTAGCACTAAACTTTGCTAAACTAAACTTTGCTCTTTAGACAACAGACAACGCTTTTGCAAGAAGTGCGAAGAGCCAACCCAACTTACATGGACATGACGTCTGCTGCACAAGGAAAGCGTAAATTTAACAGGTAATGCACCCGTTTCTTGTTTTCTTGCGTTCCTGTAAATTGTGTTAATACTTTGTTGTTACTGTCTTTGTTTTTAATGTCGATTCTTCCTTGTAGAAGCATCAAAGAAGAGGGTTTCTCTTCTCTGCACGGTTTCTCTGCACCGAAGCGCATAAAGAAAGACTCCTCAGTGGCCCAAAAGCCAGTCAGAGTGCATTGTTTTGGGGGTAAGCATCAAAACAGGGAAACACTAGAGAAGACATCCACACACTAAAGACAAAACAGAGTCTTGCTCTGGGACATGCCAGGCTGTCATGATGTGTGCAGATGGTAGATTTATTAGGAAAAAACCATCATGACTGTTGTCTTGTCATTTAATAGCTGCAAACCACTTTTATATCTACACTATAACTACACTGATTAGCTTGGATTATTATTTCGAGCTTTCAGTATTACAGGAGTTTCTGTCTGTTCTTGACATTCTTTGTCGTCTTTTCTCAGGGTCTGAGAACAAGCCCCGCAGAGTTGTGAGGAGCATTTCTGAAGGGAACCTCAACTTCCTCGAACCTCAGAAATCCAAGTCTATTTTCTTTAAAACGTCCCAGCAGTTCAAAAAGGTGGCCAAGCGGATGTGAAGGAACACTGCATTCACATAAGACTGGTTTGCTTTAATAAACATATTTACTCAGCACTCTTTTCAGTCCATATTTGTCTTTTTAGAACATTTTTTCTCTGAAGAACTAGAAAATAAAGCAATCTGTTGTGTAGATTTCTCCAGCAGAACCTCAGTGACACTCAGTGTTGAGTTTTTTTTTATTTTCTTGTGCTCTGTAATTAAGAATCACACTGCAGGGAAGTTGGACTTGATTTTATGTAAACACTGCATAGATATAGGTTATCTGTGTAAATAATTCCTCTGGTTTACAGTCTTACTTTGTATTTTAGTCCTTTCGTTTAGCTTTTAAGATGGATTTTGTAACATTAATGGACAAACTAATATCACAAAACATCTGATCTTTTACACACATGTACTTTTAACAGGTTTTAGAATATCATTTCTATTTTAGGTGACCATGTTTCTCAAGGCAGCTAATAGAAATTAAACTTTTATAATCTGAGCTCATTTTAATATTGTTTTTTGTGTTGTGTTTGTTATTTTAATTTCTTGTACAGTTTACAAGATTAAATCTTCCATAATAAAGTTGCTTGTAACAGAATCATTGGCTGTTAAAATACATTTTTTAAAAACATGTCTTCTTTGTGTGCCAGTGCTGCTGGTATGAATGTGTTTTTCAATAAAGTTTGAGTTACAAGGTGTTCCAACATGAAATGAACAACGTCAGACAAGCTTGGGGAAGGTGAAAGCTACAATCAGAAGAACATCGAATCGAGCTCAGAGTGACTTGCACGTTACTTTCTCATTTTCTTGTTTAGGAAAAAAGTAGTAAATGTCATCACTGTTAATGGATTAGAGTCGGTGCAGAAAGGTTATTTCTAACTTTCCTTCAACCAAATGTTTTTAAAAGTTGTAAAGAGGGCTGTTAAATCATTTAAAGTTTTAATTATCTTTCAAAAAAAGTCATGGAGACAGGGTGTTTTTTTCCTTCAGCCATAATCACATGGCTGAACGAAAAAAAGGATGTATGCAATTTGTTACAAGGTCACCCTCTTTTTAATTCACTTTCTTAACACCATGTGACTATTACATGCATAATTTTCTGTTTGACGATTCTGTCGTGTGTCTTTTTCTTTGGTTAGCTTTGTGCTTCGTTAGCTTTGTCTTCAGCTTTTAAACTAGATGACAGATGTTGCTCAAAGCTTTGAATTACTGATGTAAGTAGCTAAAATGAATGGGTACAGCTAACAAAGGTGCAATATGGCTAATTTATTATACTGTACATTCATCAGCAACACTATAAAGACACCTGCCTAATATATTTGTGTTGGAGTAGTGAAACTTTAAAACCCTGCAGGGCTGCAGCCCTCGTAGGACCGAACTAAGTAGCCCTACCAGAGATTGTCACATATTTATTTATTGCCCTAACTCGGACTACTTTTATGTCAGCTTTGATAAGGGGTGACCAAATTTTTATTTATTTATTTATTTTCCAGTTAATTTAGCCAAAACAATTGAAAGATCATACACTGAATTAACCTGAAATACGGCACAATCTGCTATTCTATCTTATAGTCTTTAAAAGGTAACTAGTCAGAAAATTCTCTGTTGTTCATGTATGACAGTGTGTAGCTAAAGATTCTTTGCTGGTTTGATAAAAAATATCTTGCCTGGTAATTATGTTGGAAAAAGGTTACAGGGCTTTTTCTTCTTTTTTCCAATGATGACAACTTTGTAGCATAGATTGCGCGCATGGTTGAAAAACACCATTTGATGTTGCACCCCGTGAACACAGCAATACTCTTGGCATATTAAATATACTGCCTGTGAGCCACCACTTGTGACAAAATGTTTTGATCTCTGCTCTTGAATAAAAAAGAAAAGGGAAACGAACACTGAAGGTCAGTTTCTTTTTAGTTTTTTTTTTTTTTTTTTTTTTTTTTTTTTTAAATAGATATTTGTCCTTAGTTTGTTTCTGCCACTACATCAATTTTACCAGTTTGATAGAGGATAAACAAAGCCCATTTTAGTCCAAAACATAAACATCACTCGTTACTGTAAGATAAAATAAATGAATAAATCCTCAATTTGTCTCAAGATTCAATGGAATAAAAGAAAAATAATGTAATATATATTTAGTTTTGTATTTTCATTTGAAGACATCAGGTCTAATAAAGATGGTACATGGGACGCTTTCAGGCCATATTTTGTCCGCTTGTGGCCTAGATCCTCGGGTTTACAACAAATCAATCTCAAAAACGGACTGTTCATTTAATTCTTTACTAATCTTACACCCTTACAAGTTCCATTCTCACAAAATATTATGACTACTACATTATAAATTAATATTAGCTAGCTAGACTTACGGCAGAACTAGCTAAACCTTAATGATTTAATTAATTTAATAGTTTATAATGGTTTAAATAAAAGTCATCTCCTGAAAAAAATGAGTTGAAAGTATATTCTAAGTTTAATGAAATTTTGCTGCTTTTTCTTACATTGATTTAATGAATGCAGAAACAATCAACCACATATTCATACGTAAGAAAAAGTCATTATTGTCCACTCCTGGTTACTTTTCATAATACCATGCACAAGAACATCCCAGCATTTAAGGTACTTGAGGTCATCTAAATGAGCTGTAGATGTGCTTTAAACTAAAAAAGAAGACAAGCAGTTTCTAAATACTTCCTTTGACTTGCATTTTAAAGATATTTCGGGCCTTTCCTGGTTGCATTTTTAGCCTGATCAAATGAGGAGAATTGCTGGGAACAAGCTTTTATTAGAATGCTATACTACAAACAAAAGTAACAAAACAAACTCCTGGATCCTTTATGAGGGTGGGACCTCATTGCTCTGTCTGGAGAGAACTAGACTTGTCACTTTGAATTCAGTCTTGCAACTTTCAGTGGCACAGTGTTCAGTGTGATCTTTATTTTTAGCTCAGGAGCTCAATGCATATATCAGCACTGTACTGCGCAAGCACTGACACCCTCTCATGCTCTCATTCACAAGAATCTCTTCATTGTGTGTGTGTGAGAGAGGGAGGGAGTGTGTGCGCACACAGGGAGGCAGGTCTTGGCTAAAGTTTATTAACTTTCTCTTAGCCAATGGGGCGCTTTGTGCGTTTTTCCTGCTGACCAATGGGACAGATTGAGAGGTTGGAGGTGGGTGTTGCTTAGCAACTGCAGGTAGAATCTCAGATCATGTCGGACCCATTGTTTTATCTTGCCTCCCTGAGAGACATTACATGCTATCTGTTGTCATTTGTTAGTTAAAAAAACACTCTTGTGCAAATGCGTCACAAAGTTGTTAAGTCTATTTTTATAATGATCACAGAGACTTTATAGGCATCCCCCCTCCTCAACACAGAGCACTTTGTTGATTGATTGCCATTATACTTCTCGACGTAACTGTCTTATTTCATTTCCACATCACTGGTGCAATTGCAAGATAATTTAAAATGTATTCCTTTAGATTTTTGCTCCTCATTACAGGTTACTAACCTTCACTGAGCATACAGAGTCAAGGATGAGAAAATAAAAAGACAGACAGCAGACAAGGCAGCTCAAAACAAAGAGGGTGCATGTAAATGAAACATGTGCAACATTTAACCTCTCAGATACCATTACACCTAAAACACTGATACACTTCATTGTAGTCCCTCATTCTAACTGCTCTTAGAAAATCTTGAGTGCTGACTTAAATGAAATTGCTCTTGTTTTGATAAATCCAGTAACAGCAAAAAGCCTCTATATTTGTGCAGACACAGACTTCTACGAATAAAAACATACTATATGATGTCTTTCACAATGTTCCTGACTCGCACAATGTCGCACGTCACAGCTGTGAACTTTTCATCCCCTGTCTAATTAGATGACCTGATATCTTAAAGCAATATGTCAGAGTGGAACAACTGGTGGAGAGCTGATCACTAGCACTCTGTGTCCTTTTACCACTAACAGTGTTGCTTGTTGGCTTCTGTTTTACCTCTGTTAGCCTGGAATTATATATGTATATATATATATATATATATGACACCTTAAAGGTGTGCTTGACATGTGTGTGCACTGGGCTTATCATGTCTCATGAGAATGTGAATATGCTGAAGAATGGATATTATCATTTCTGCTTGGAATTCTACTAAAATGAGCAGCATTGGTATTTACTTATTTATTTTTTTACTCTCCTCTGATACAGTCAGTTTGAAAAAAGGGAGACAAAAAGACAAGTTTGATTTTTATGTCAAAGAAATAGCTTCACGAGAAAAAGTGCCAATGAGTTGCTTCTGCCTGTCGTCCTGTGCTTAATGCAAATATTTAAATGAAGTTTATGGAAATACGAGGGATCCACCCTGCTTTGGCATGTAAAACAGGGCCATGAAGATTGTTGTTTATGGTGCAAACCCTTGTGTCCAGTAGATCATACTGTGGGACATAAAGGATTAGATATATAAATATAAAATAATATAGCTGTACTGTCGACTGGATTGGTGATTTTGAAAAGAAGGTAAGCCCTCATGAACAACTAGTGAAACCGTGAATTGATTAGACATTTGTATGAATGCTGTGATTTGTAAATTGTTCAGGATGTTTGTTTAAGTCATATTCTGGCTTGGTGTATTTCCTAGTTTGTTTTTTAACAGGTCTTTGAGCAAAGGTGATGGTCTTGGGTTTTCTGTTGGCATTGTTTACTATTGTATGCTGTTTTATGGTCTACGCAGTAGTTCATATGGCACTGCTTTGTTTGGTGTTTTTTTAAGATCTGTGTCCAATACTGAAGCTGGATGTTTGTGGACTTTATAAAACAGGCAATGTCATTCAGAGCTAATAGAGATGCCATATATTCTTTGTTAAATGTTACTACTAAAATCTGCATTTTGCATTTTTACTTATATATTTTTTCTTTTATTTTTTTGCCATTCTTGTCTTTAACCATGTGAGCAATTCTTTGTAATAAAATCACTGCCAACATTTGACTGGGCAAGCAGATATAAGTGAAGAAACAGATGTGGCAGCAAATACCTGGCTCCCTTCATCAATGCACAGCTAACCGTTGACAGGACCTTGTGCAGTGGTAATCATGGGGGATGGGTGAGATTTACAGTTTCCTTTACCAGGTAATGTCTCCTGTTGTGAAACAATGTGACAGAAAATCAGTACATCTGTGATGGCTCAGCAGTGTTCTTTGCCCCTCTACAACTCCTCCAGGAGCTTATTCAAAGCCCACCTCAAACGTACCGTATGTATCCTGTGGATGACTCATCCTCGGGAGAAAGAGCTGTATGGTGCAGGCAGGTAGCCTTGCAAACAAACATTTCATGATTTGCAGAGTTTACTGAAGTACTTTGCTGACTTAAAGTCTAATCCCACAGACTGCAAATGCTAACTCAGAAACCGCTTCTGTTCTATTCTGTCTGTGAGGTGCACAATGTAAAATAATCTCCTGCTTTAATATGTCCCCACTGCGTTACGGATGTAATGACTGTATTACTTTAATACACAACACTATGACATCTGTTAAGGCTCCAGATTCTTTGTCATTTTGTTTATTAAAACAGCTAATTTTTCATCATTGCAACAATTGCCATGGAGACAGTGATAAGTCCCAAACATGCTGCTATTATACAGTGCATGCTCATTACCACAACTTCCAGTAATTCAGGAGAGAATGTGCAGAATGGATGGGTGGCTCCTCCTCTTAGTGGATGGTTGGGGAATATGTTCACATTCAAATGATCTGTGATTCCCGGCAGCTTTTTCCACCTGTGCCTTTCAAACAACTTGTAAAATGCTCTCATGCTCTTTACTCACTTTGCAGTATTCTGTGATTCTGTGGTGTTAGCATGTTGTGATCGTGTCATGAAGTTTATATTATAACTGAAAACTTGCTTACACCAGAGTTATGTCCATGTTTATTTAATGTAAATCAAATTTTATCAATCCATGGGGCAACATTCCTCCTTTGCATTTCTTCTTTTCAAAACATTTTTGTGTGACAAAAACACAACAATGATCCAATGTCAAATCCAAGTGATCCGGTGCATATTGCTCATTTTATGATAAATATAAACTGCTTGTGTTTTGGATCCACATACTAAATGGACACTCGGCACACTGTTGCGTGTTCTCAAACTTAATTTCATGTGCATGTGAAACATCTTTATCTACTGATTTGTATCCAAGAACATATAGGTATGTATGACTATATATATATACATATATATATATATATATATATATATATATATATATATATATTCCATGCCTGTGAAGATGAAAATAGCTGCATCATGGAATACAATCTCCAGCCATTTTAATGTAAGTGCCAAGCTGGAAATGAGTGCCACAGTGTCACAGTGTCTTTCCCTCTGATTTAAGTTGCAATTTGCTAAGGTTTGCAGATCAAATAGACATGGAAGTATTACAAAGTAATTAGCTAGTGTTACACAAGAAAATCATGTGGATTTGGTTAGAAATGCATGACTTTGCATTAAAACAGAGGCTCTCATACCCTATAATTTCTCTTTTCTTCCTTACCAGATAAATTACTTCCTGTCTGTAAAAGATGCAAAATGTGCTGGACATACAAATGAAACTTCCCACTGAAATACAATAGTTTGACAGTCATGATTGGTGCAATGGAGAAAAATAATAAATATACGTGCTTATTGTGTCCATCAGCAGAAATACCATCATATTTTGCTGGGAAGCTGTGTTGGCATGGACATAGCTGCTGTTATTTAGATCTGGACCCATGTGTGAATTACTGAAGTTAGAGAGAAAGAGGAAGGCTTGAATTGTGTTTGTCACAGACATTTGATGATGTTGATGTTAAGTCTTCAACAGCCAACAAAGTGTCACTGAAATGATCAAATATTGCATTCACTTAAACTTTAGTTTAGTTTTATGGACGACTTTAGGCTTTAAAAAATACCTGGTTTCTCTTGGGCTTCTAAACTACTTGGTTAAGGCTCAATAAAAGGAAAATATCAGCAATTTATCATATACTATCCTACATTACAAGTATTTACCTAGTATTTATCCTACATTACAAAGCTAAATTTTCAAGCTGACCAGGATGACAAATTCACTCAATCTGCAAACAAATCAAAAAAGGACGTTAGGAAGAAAGAGACCTCCATATAAATACATGACGTAGCAAGAGAAAAAAAAAAGCATAATTTGTGTCCTCTACAACCCTAGTTCCATAAAAGTTGTAAATGAAAGAAGAATGCTATAATTCACACATCTTATAAACCAACATTTTATTGAAAATCAAATACAAAGAACTTATCAAATGTTGAAACACATCTCAAGAAACTTTGGTCAGGTCATGCTTACCACTGTGTAGCATTCCTCTTCTTTTCCTTAGTTCCCATAAACATCTGGGAACTGAGGAGAGCAGTTGCTGGACCTTTTGGAGAGGAATGTTGTCCAGATGTACAAGTTTCAGATTCCATAATTACTAATGCACTCCCACACCATCAGAAATGTGGGCTTTTGAGCTGATCTCTGATAAGAAGCCGGATGGTTTCGTTCGTCTTTACTCCATTTAAAACTAACTTTTGCCCCTATGCCGTTTATGGGTCATGGTCACATATGGATTCTTTGCATTATAAAACTTTAAGCAGCATTTGTGGATGGAATGGCAAACTTTTGTTGCCTCCACCCTCACTTTTCTTTTTTTTTTTTCTCTTTTTTTTAGATGTGTTGCTTCCATCAAATTCAAGATGAGCTAATATTTACCATGAAATAGTAAAATGTCTCACTTTCAACATTATATATGATTTCTATTTAATATCATGGGTAAAATATTGGTTTATAAAAAAGAAAAAATGGGTTTTTAAAATTTTATTATTTTCTTTATGTGCCTATTTTAGTTTATCTCGAGGCCAACTAAGACACTTTGGGACTGTGATAAAGTGAGCTTTCATACCATGTACATGTGTAAGAAGGAACATAAAGTGGGCGTTACATAAACTTCAACACGAATACTAGGAAGCTAATTATAGCTCTGTCCATAATCCTCATTACATGTACTGTTTTATTATGCCAACTGCTCCCCTCTGGCCAACATTTTTAATTTGTATTTTCCATGTGCTCCCCAGTTTAACTTAGAAGTAATATATTTCAGCAGGTGATGTTGTTCCTGTGTCCAACACTCTTGGTGTGTTTAGCAGAGGGGGTGGAACTCAACAGCTAGTTACCAGACAAGTATATTTTGATATGATACCTTATTACAGGGTCTGTTTTAATGCAAACCATAATGTTTTCCTAAGGGTCCATTTGTGCTCACTTTATGTACATAAATATGTCCACCTGTTTCAAACATTGTCAAGCTGCCAGAGATGGTTAAAAGCAATTTTTAGCAAGTCCAAGTCAAGTCTCAAGTCATTGAATGGCAAGTCCAAGTCATGTCACAAGTCACTTTAAGTTGTACCGAGTTATTTCTCATGCAGTGCCTGCCATCTGGTCTGCTTAGACTGCATAATAAATGCAAGGAATTAAAAATCTGTACTTTGTCTACTAGCATTTTGCAACAGCACTGATCTTTAGGTTAAACTGACAATTACTTTGTTCCTTCTGGACAATTTCTTTTTTTTACTGAGTTTAGAACATTTCTTTTTTAACACAGTTTTCTTGTGATAAAGGGATCATTTATCTTGTTATCTTGAGAATACAAATTTTGTTATCTCGAGATAACAGATTATTCAAACGCAGGGTTGCAAGAGAGCTGGAGCTGTTCCCAGTCCATCACAGAACCAACACAGAGAGACAAACATTCAGTCAGACTTGCACTCACTTTAACAAGAATTTAGAGACTCAAATCAGCCCAACATGCATGTCTTTGGACATTAATAAATTATATTGGTTTTTATTGAGTGTGTTTGAGGTCTACTGGGAGCAGTGCTGGTTTCCATGCTTTGGGTGCAGCAGTCTGTCACTAAAGGAGCTCTGCAGGGCTGACGGTGTTTGGGAGGGATGTAGGGCGATGAGGAGGGGCACTGTCCTTCAACATGTATGACAGCTTAGCCATCTTCCTCTCTTCTAACATCACAGCTGGTCGGTCCAGGGGCATCCCACTGCAGGGTGCTCTGTGCTGTAATGCCTCACAGTTGAGCCAGCAACAGATGCAAGCTGACATCAGATCGAGGAACATCCATCACTGATTAATGCATTCGATTTTACTTCTATCAAGTCTGACAAAGGCTGAAATTGCGACGTGTCTGATGATGAAGTTTTACCACCAATCACTCACAGAATTACACATACTGTATACACCATGGCTTCCCTCTCCAGCTGTCATGGGGTCTATTTTAAAGAATTAAATCAGGTGTAATACATCAACACTTACTTTTGAGTGTGCCTTAATCATCTTGTTATCTCGAGCGAATAGATACATTATCCCGTTTTCACAAGAAAATGGCCCCCCTTATCTCGAGATAACAAGAAAATTTACTTGTTATCTCGAGATAACGATTAAAAATCTAAAAATGGTCGAGCCTGGCCATTCTTGCCTACTGTAAAAACCTGTAGATGAACATGGAAATTCATTCAAAGCGTTTTTAATGTGTACAAAAAGTCATCTAGACCCACAGATACATTTTTAAAATAATATTGTAGTTCATGGCATTTTTTTTCCAGAATTTAGAGAGGAGGAACAATAAGCCACACTGCAGGGATCACCGACTGTCCTGCAGGTTTTAGACGTTTCCCTGCTGCAACACACCTGATCCAAATGACAGCTTGTTGACAAATTTGAACAGGACTCTTAATGACCCTTTAATAATTTCCCTCAAGTGTATTGCAGCAGGTAAACGTGTAAACACCCGCAGGACTGTGGTTCAAGAGGTCCACAGTTGGTGATCCCTGCCCCAGTGCATCAGAAAAATTTTAAACCACTAAAAAAAAACAGCTTGACACAACTGTGTAAGATTCTTACAGAAATATAAATTTTAAACTTTTACAATTTTAATAAAAATAAGTTAAAATAAACTTAACATTTTAATAACTGAAGCAGAGCAGCTATAAATAATACAAATTATTTAACTAATGTGTTAACCACACCTTTGTTATTGTTGTTGTTATCTTTATTTGACAAGCTGGGACATTTTGTAGTTCCCATTGCAATAATATTGCCAGTTATTCACATTTATGCACCAGTTTAAACAAAAAGGAGTTTTGATAAACTAAACAGGGCAGTAACATATTAAATGGCTGCATATACACCAACTGTTTGCACTCAAACGTCCTTTAGAGCGTTACTCCAGTTGTAAGAACTTATATTCTTCAAAATTTCAGTAGAACAAACAGGTTTAAATGTATTTAAAAGTCTGATAGTGCTTTAGACAATATTTTCATTATATAGTTTCAAGTAGGGATGCACCTATATCGATACCAGTATCAGGTATCGGTCCGATACCATGCGTGTACACATACCCGTATTCATAAAAGTGTGCCGATACTACAAAACCGATACCAGTGTGAAAAAAAAACAAGTGCTGCCAAACTTTTAAAAATGCATTAACACATAGACCACTAAAAACTGCTAAACCAGGTAAAAAGTCCGAGGCTGACACCCATGTTATCAAACACCTCATCATAGCACTCCTAGCTGACCACAGATCAGCCCTGCTAGCTGAGCTCAAGACGTCTTTCCAAGAACCTAAGACAACTTGGACGGAGTCAAAGCAACTGTTGTTAGCCACCACAACAGTCGTCACTAGAAGAAAATGCTTACCCTGTTCACCAGCGGCTAAACTTTATGCACTCAGCTTCAAACTGATAACAGGAAGCTAAAGGCTAAGCTAACTGACCTGGAAGAGAAAAGCAGAAGCTGCAACGTTCAGCTGATCGGGCTCTCCGAAGGAATTGTAGGTCCACAATCTACGCAGGTCTTTTCTAAACTTCTGTAAGATGTCATTAGGAAATCTTCTCTTCCTCATCAGAACTGGACTGGACTCACCGCAGCATGATCCTCAGACCAAAGCTACAACTTCTTATATTTTGCCTCCACTACTTCCAGAGAAGGGGAATAGCTGGTTGGGGATGCTCTGAGGAGAGGTACGCCCCTTAAACAGGGTCGTTCATTCAGAGTTTATGAGGAAGGAATTTAAGAAAGTGATGCTCCCCCATTTACAAGATGGGATTGAAGAGTCTCTCCTGTACACCCCCTCAGACTTTGTATCACCCAGCAGGACGACTCCCAGTTCATCCAAACATTGATTAGTTTTGGGGTTAAAAATATAATCTGACCTGAAGATGATCAGTGTTTGCTATGCAGTTAAGTGGTAATTACTATCGTATTTAAAAATTTCTCCTTTTCCTAATATTTTTTTATTTTTAACTAATGCCATATTAAAAATCTGAATTTGGCATTATCTCGGCGAAGGAACCTTATTTTCGGCATGTACGTGCTTTGTCACAGCAGTGCAGAGAATCCACCAAAAAACACTTCATCTTTTCCTTTTTTTATGAAGTTTTCCAGCCTTACATTTAGAGGATGCTGCAGGATGACCTTGATATAACCCACAATTAACCACTCAGTCCTTGCATCTGGTCCACACTCCTTACCAGTGAACTATAATGGCATTTATTAGTACTTGTATTTGTATCGGCAAGTACTTAAATGTAAGTACTTGTACTCTGTTTGTAAAAATGTGGTATCGGTGCATCCCTAGTTTCAAGTAAACTTGCTGACTGTATTAGAGCATGTAGCACACTGCTACAGTTTTCTTTTCTGAGAATTGTGTTTCTGTAATGTAACAGCACTCATCACCCAGATACCACGCTGTGTAGGAAGGTGAACTTCCTGTAAGGAAAAGGCAGTGTAATCTCAACACAACACCACAGACACCTCATCTATCCAGGCGTTTGTTCTATAACCAAACTTTTTATTCAAGCCTAATTGGATTTGTTTCAGATAAAGTTAGAGCCACATCCATGTTACACCTACACAGGTGTTTTTACTTGCCTCACTCGATTAGACCGCCTCTCAGGAGTGTGCAGTCGTGTAGACTGTGCTTAACCCTTTAACAACTATACCGTTTAGTAGAGCGAATTTCTCAGTGTCTACAATGCATTTTATTGAGAATAAGTGGAAATAAACCTGTCTGAGCCATCTCTACCAAATGGTTTGGGTATGTACTGCCAAAAGTAAGTGTTTGTTATTCCCTTACTTTTTCAAATTTTGACAATTTTAATCTTGCTTTTTTCTGAATGTGGACTTTAAAGAGTTAATTCGCATCTGCATTATTCTCCCTGTTCAGTTTAGCTGCACCAGTTTTGCAAGAACAAGTTAAACCTTTGACCTCAGCTAATATTAAACAGTAGAATCTAAAAAAATGTATTCTACTTTTGTCAATTTCTTTTTGTGATTACACTTGTTTAACTGTTCATGGACATTAATAGATCCGTTTTTATTACATTTCATCTTATTTTATTTTTTATATCCCTATTTTTTCTGTCTATTCAGTGTAAAGTGCACTAGAAGCTGTAGTAAAGTTAAGATACTACCTTATCGCTACTGGGACCAATATTTGACATCTGTTGTTGAGTCCGTCCTACATCTGATAAAAGGTTTTGTTTGGCTTCAGCTTGATATTAACAATTTTGATTGAATTCCAATAAATGCTCCATAACAACACTGTTGTGTACCCATGCCGATACCTTGACATTTTGATTAAATATTCAGGTATTTTCTGTTGATTATTCAGTTTTGAGAATTTTGAAAGAGCCCTGAAAATGTTCTTCTGGGACTATGAAGTGAAATGAAATAACCTTTGGTTTCGTTCGTAGCATGGTAGCAACAGTCTCCTAATCAATCATAGTGGTAAAAACACTACAATTTCTTCAACTTAAACCACAAAATATGTCCTTTATCCATACACTTTAGATCCCACAAATAAGTGTTTTCCATTCTGTTGTTCTTAAACGAAGGGTTACATCTGTTACAGATCACTGGCATTTGTAACAGAAATGGAAAAGCAAGTTTGTATTTTCTTTTTTTCTTTTTAATTTTAAGCACAAAAAAAAAAAAAGTTCAGAGAAAGATTGTGGTGATCAAGAATGAGGACACTATGTGGGTGGTGATGGTGAAAAAGGGTGGTAAGATTAAAACTATCCTCATGTTACAGTTAGAGAATTCTTGTTGTCATGGTTACGAATGATCATGAATTTAAAAAGTTGATATATTTGACCGCCCGTGTTAAAATCTGACGTCGTTGTTGACTCATCTATCCAATAACAGAGTTCGATGTGAAGTCGTCATTCAAACTCGCTTTCAACCTGTGGCTCAAAAAGCAATATTAGAAAATAGAAAATTATAACATTTTTGACATCTTCATTATCTGGTTACAGATGAATTAGTATCAACATGTGTTATTTGGGTTTGCTTTATTACAAGTTGTGTTTTTTCATAAAAACCTATTTATGTTTATTTCTTATTTCCTCCACTGTGCGCAGCTGTTTAAAGGAGACACATTATGGTTTTTCTTTTCTTTCATTTTGCATCTGGTTTGACATGGTCAAAATTCAAATAATGAAGAAATCTGGTGAAAATTATTTTGTCAAATTTTTATTAATAAAAATGAATCTTTTTTCTGATTGTGACTGATGTCTTTGCACAGCCACCTGCTCCTGAGATACCATGCTTATGATCTTAAATCATATACTTCTTTGTAAACAAACATCTAAATTGCAGAAATGTGGTGTATTCAAGCAAAAAAATAAAAAATTCACAATAGTGTACAGCGATATTATACAGTCATTAAGAGCAGAACACAACTCTGGTTACTCTACTTTTGGGATTTAATGACGGGACATTGTCCACGCCAGTAAACTTTTTAGCATGTGTGTGCCTTGAGTTTAAACAAGTACTTATATTCTACAGCAAGCAAACCATCTATTATACATTTCTTGCTGTAATCTTTGGTACCGCATGTTTACTTATATATTCCTGAATAAATTTGGGTTTAAATCTGAGAAGCGATAGATTTACAGTCTAGCCTTAGAACTTAAAAACTATTGTTTAATATATTCTTATGATTCTTACGTTTGGCTTATACACCTTTAGCTTGTTGACTTCATTTCAACAACCATAATATATCTTTTCAGCTTGACCTCAGGGCACATTTTTATGGAAAGAAATTAATGCTGCTTTTGTAGATTGACACAATACTCTATTTTTATCATGTCAAATAGAGTTTTTTAACATGCGGTTAATGTTGTCAAAAGGCCTGTCTTAATAAATTCTTACTTTCATAACCCTAGCCAAGTTGTCTAAAGCAAAAACCTATCTTTTGTCCTAAAGGAGGATAAAACTGGATGAAATCAAGACTCCAACAGTGAAAGAAATGTCAAGTAAAGCACAATTAAAACTAAATAAAGCATAGTGACAGTTATTTCTTCTCCACTGCCCCTGTGATACAAACGTTGTTGCTCCTTAAAACAAAGAACGTGATATTTTTCTTGTTCATGACTATAGAAAAAAGTAAAACTTGTTTCCAAAAATGTACATAAAGGAATATATTAACTACAGAGTTTGTACAATTATTGGGATAATCACATTCATCAGGACTTATTTTATAGATAAACAGTCCAAGTCTTTTAGTTAGTACACAGAGTTAGTTCTTGCTGCTGACACCCGACTCAAAGCGACGCCCTCTCTGCAGTACTGGTCCAACACTTTAAATTTCTTACATCTTTTGTGGTAAATTTGCACCTTTTCTTCTCTGCATGGTCTTTCAACCCTGATTAAGTGTAACTTCCATCTGAGACTCATTTTATGTTTTGACTTTTTATTGTCATTTAATACTCAAAAATCTTTTTTTTTCAACACGTTCTACATTGGGTTATTAAGGTGCTTAATTATATGAACATCCTTCATTGGTTTTTAGCATGTTAGGCTACACCATCCTTCAATGCAAGATGTTATCACCATTAAAAACTGATGCTATTGGCATCAAGACTGTCTTCTACTGTTTGTCTACCGCTGTTGTGTCTAGTTGGTTGGTCAGCAGCTGTCTGCCTGCATGGAACATGAAGTCCCACACGATCTTAACATTGTTGTCCTTGACTATTTTCAGTGGTGTGTCTCAGTGGATTTTGGGGGACCTCTAACCCATACTGTTAGCAGATGTTCCTGTTTGCTATTCCAGCCAGTTGGTTATGCCTCTCAGTAAATGCTTATCCCACTATAATCCTGTACCAATCTACTGTGCTGTACATGTTTCCTCAGTCTGTGCCATGGGTTCTCTCTGCTGTGATAAACCCTGCCTTTTTAGATCTGGTGCTTAAGGCCTGTTCTTGTGCCGTTATGATCAGACCCTCTGAGCTGCCCTTTACTAGACACTGGAAGAATTTCTTAATATCAACCATTTCCTCTATCTGTGGATTATAAATCTCATAGAGGGGCTTAGTCTTACATTACACTTCATTTTCCTGTTTCCTTCTCATCACTCTTTGTGTTCCACTGCCTGGGGTCTTTCCCAGCAGTTCATTGTGATATTCCTTGTTTTATTCTGGATAGTAGCTTGGACACTCACTGATCTCTGCAGCCATTATTTTGCATTGGGCTTTCCTCCTTCTACCACTGAGCAAATGTTTTAGCATATGTCTTACTCTGGAGATTTTTAGTTATGACTGGCCTCCTTGCATAATCTTGGTTAGCATTGGGCTGTGTGATGCCCAGGTATTTGTAGTTGTTCAGTGTGTTTGGGATTCTGCCCTCTGACAGATCCACTCCCTCAGTCTTGGCCATTTATCCAGACTGAATGACATCCTGATGCTGCTGTAGACCGAGGTGAGGGGGAACAGAGTCAAAGTCTTGCTCACCCTTGGCATACTTGATGTCATCCATGAATTGGGGGTGACTTGTCTTTCCATTTCGGTATCTACATCCCCTCTTTGTGAGGGAATGTCAAGAATCAGTCTATCCCCTTAGTATATGCCCCACTTGATGGTGACTTTACTGCTTTGAAGTCGGCTTCCAGTGTTGTTTTTCCAAAGCTTAGTGGCATTCTTGATATAAGCTGCTGAGCCTTAATGGCCTTATATGCAGCAGAGCATTTCAGTATCATGTGTGCAGCATTGAGTTGAAGACTTTCTGGAAGTCAATCCTGGTTATTCTGTGTAGTTTTTGAGATTTAGGTGAACACTCTATTGACCAGCACCTGGTACTGTAACTCTATGCATTTGAATCCATTGTGTTTCTGAGCTATGCTCATGTGCTTATTCGTGTTTGCACCCCGTTGCTGCTACGATGCCAGAGAAGAGCTTCCACGTTGTGAAGAGAGAGGTTATCAAAGTAAAGTTAATATAAAGTTATATAATTATTTGACATCTTACTGTCAACTTACAGTTTATTTCTTGATCATGCTTGGTTTTATGAGAGTAGTGATGATAGTGTAAAGCCAGACTCATGCACACATTTTCAAATGAAGTGTTACCATGGATATAACTCAAACTGTATGTGGGCTGGATTTCAGCAGGTAGAGGTTAATTGAATTTTCTCTTGCCTACCTTAGGCTTTGGTTTAAAAACTTTCAATAAATAAATAAATGGAATTAATAAATAAATATATAAATATTTCTCCTGCTTTGTAATGACAATCAAAATTCTACCTAAAACTACCCTTCACAAAGCGCACAACCAACTACAATTAATATATTTCCACCTATTTTTTTCACTCATCCTCCCCCAAGTGTGCATGAAAGATAGTTTTACTTTACTGCCGACACACAGAGGGCTTCTCTGTCAAGTGACAGGAAACTGTACTTCCAGGCCAAAGCGCCCATTTGAATAATAATAATGTCTCGAGACACAAAACGAATCTCAGTGACTCAAAATATGGTACTTAGCTTTTGTTTCTCTGGCACACATACTGTACACAGCCACACACAGAGACACACACACACACATGCCTCTACCCTCCTTCATGCATACTGTACGTAGAAACACGAGGTCTCTCTTTTTCACCTTTTCTTTCTCTCTTGCTTGATTAAAAAACAATATCCAGCTTATAACTGCAAGTTAGGCAGACACCCACACTCATTTGCAGTGAAAGGCGAATGACCCTGGTGATGAGTCACTGCATTCACTTAAAGACTGAGATTTTTTTTCTCTTTTGTCTATTCAATGCCAAAATCTCACAAGGCAGATTGACACCCTGCTTTTCCTATATATATATATATATATATATATATATATATATATATATATATATATATATATATATCAGGCACACACACAACTCATAATTAAAGAGGATTTTCTTCCTTGTGATCATACTGGGCTTTGAGGAATATATTTTTTAGTAAATTAACATTTATGTGTTCCTCTGATATTAGTATCTTGTCTAATAATAATGTCTCTATAATAAAAAGAATCAAGAATTATGTGTGATTTGAGCATTTCATTACATTTTCATTGAGATTAAATTAACAAATGATTCATAGCCCTTTTTTATTTACTTTTAACCAGACTTATTAGAATTTATATTACATGTACAATAATAATCATAAATCTTTCAGTAAACAACCAAGTGGCATAAAAGAAAGCACGATTTTGCACTCGGTCAGGTTGTGGATGGTTTGTAAAGATTTCCACCAAAGACAGATCCTTCCTATGGCAGAGAGTTCATTTTTAATCATTTACAGACACTTAAAAATTCATATTTTTTTTTTAAATGAGAATTTTAAAATAATATATTAGAAGGAAAAATTTCAAGAAAAGTAGCATTGTTTCGTAAAACAGCAGTGTTTTTCTGTCATCTTAGTCATCTGGAGACATCTCTGATTCATTTTGTGTCTCCTCCAAGGCGTCTCCACCATGGCAACGACTGCCAATGCTTTTTTAAAACAGGATGTAAATAAAGATTTTTTTTTCATGTTAAATTTAATAGGAAGTATAATGAGGAAAAATAAGTTTTGCTGCAGTGTAATAACGTCTATGGAGCATGAAGAGGAGCCGTGTAAAGCAGCGTGAGTCATGTTAAAGCGTGTGCAGGCAGAAAACACTGCTTTTCTTCTATTCTTATTTGAATGAAACAACTTTTTTAAGTGGTGATGATTTATTTCAGAGAAACATGAAAAATGCAGATGAAAGGTATGAAATGGCAAACCAAAATAAAGATTTACTGTCAACATTTTCCATCTGTCTGACCACAGTTTGTTTAAGGCTGCCCACTTAAAAAAAAAAAAAGCAACTTGAACAAACCTGAGACTCATTTTTGGACATTAGGCCTGAGGGCTGCAAGTGTTATCTGGCTGCATCAAGTTTACTTTGTTTAAGAAAAGAAAGAATAGTGGAGTGTATGGGGGAGGGAGTGTAACGGGAGTCTTTAACAGGGAGTGAAAAGGACTGAAAGGATTTTGATCCAGTGATATTATATATCTGTCCTGGTCAGGACAGACAAAAGCGCACAGCAAACCACCAGAGAGCAAAGCATGTCATCTGAATAGTATGTCTTCTTTGCAGTGTTGTACATCCAAAGTTGGTAGAAGACATAAAGGAGGCAGTTTGTTCGCCCCTGACAAGTGTGCTTTTATTTGCAGCGGCCCTTTGATGTATAGAGAAACTTTGGCTGGGATATCCCTCACAGACAAATACACAAGAAATCCCACTCCATTGTATTATCCTTAACAATTCCCTCACCATTCATTGCAAAGCTTTTATTCCCTTTAAGACCTTTATTTTAAACTTTCTGCCTACTGTCTGTCTGTCACTTGTAATCGGGTATATTATCTGGCTTTGGGGGATGGGGTGCATCTACGGATGCTCATTTGCTTCTCTTGTCGAATCTTAGTTATCCCGTTTCCAAAAAGTTGAGATGAGCAAATGAAATTAATCATTTTAAAATCCTAATTTTAAATGACAATGAAATAGTACAAAGAAATTATGTTAAGGATCAAAAATTAAATTAAGCACAAACACACACAAAGAAAATTTTTGATTAAATTGAGGAGAAGACAATTATTTACACAACTAGGGATTGTTCTTCTCAGCGACAATTTCTAGTAGTTTCAATCATTTAAACTATCCCACATAAATCATTGAATGATTCATATAATCTGTGCACAATTTTGTCCTTTTTTAGAGGGACAAGACTAAAAATTACAATTGATTAACTGATGTTAAGACTCTCCAAAACACACCATGCCAGTTTCCAATAATGAGTGCATGTGCTGCTGCAGACAAAGAATGGGCCAAATGGTTCAGAGTTTCTCTGGTAAAAACAGCTTATGAAAGAAGAAGTTTTTATGTGATCTCATCCTTCTTAAACTTTGACGAGCACCCCAGGCATAAGACTTCTACAATAACGTTCACTTACAGTCAAAGCGCCACCCTATGATGACAGGAAGTGTGCACAATGTGACAAATATACTAATTAAAAGATATAGAAAACATCAAATATAGAAACGTCCATTTGTTATTGTCTCACATCAGGAAATAATTAGTATTTCATTTGAGTTGCATCTGAGAACGGTTTAGTCTCAAATATGTCCATCATCTCACATCACATCTCTACTGTGAATGTCCTTAACATACACACAAGTGCAAGAGCGAAATGTTGCTGCTTGCAGTTTAATTATCATTGTATTCTGTTTTCATTTACATCTGACAGGACTGCGTCTCTGCAAGCACAAACAGCCACCACAGCTGTGCCTGATTTTTTTTTTTTTTTTTTTTTTTCGAGGTTATTCTCCTCGGTATTTGCTTCTATGGTTAAGAATAAACTTTTCTGTTTTGATCATGTGATTATTAATGTTTTTCATAAACATGCAAATACGCTATGGTTACGCTCTTACTACAGAGAAACCCATTTAACAAACACTGTTAATAACACATTGGCCTCAGTATTACCAAGAGGCTCATTTTACAGAAGAAAATTACTTTGAATTTTTCTAAATGAACTAAAATAAATATGTGACCACCCTGTACTGCAATTTCTTTTCAGTAATCAGCCAGTAACCCAAATGCAATATATCTACAAAAAACTAATATCTGACAATGTGTCTACCAGGCCAGTTCAGCACTTTGGTGTCGTGTTTGTTGGTGACAGATTTTCACACCAATTTAATGTCGTTCACATTCAGTACGTAATTCTCTCTGAAAAAGTTAAGAATCAACTACATTAGTAATTTAAGTTAAAACAAATCAATGTTTTAACATGACTACTGAGAAAACAGCTCCTTTAGGCTCTTTTTCTGATCAAGTTGCATATTTTTATAACTGTTATTGAATTAATTTTAATTGAAGAGGTTTTTCTTGCCTTCTGACTGTCGGGACATTTTAATTTTTGAGGTTTATTTTTCATTTCGTTTGCATCACATGATCCTTATCAACAATCTTAATTTGCTAAAAAAAAGAAAAAGCAATGGGGCAAGAGCAACAACTTTAGTTTGACTAATTTGATTTTAGGTTAAAAAGTTCACCTTGTCAATGTGGAAGAAAGAATGATAATTGGGGGCAAAAAAAGATCTATTTGAACCTGTAATTAGTAGATTGATAAGTGAGTCTGCCCTAGCCTCAAACACAAGTGAGACAGCAACTTAAAAATAGATTAATAAAAATAAATGATTGAAGAAAACTGGCATTAGACTGGACACATACCCTAGTGTCCTGGGTAAAGTTTTTTTTTGTTTGTTTGTTTGTTTGTTTGTTTTTTACTTTTGTGGGAAAACCTATTACATCAGGGTAAATTATCTATTATGAACCTCAAATGTGGAGTTCTGCTTTTAAATTTACAGCCTGTTATTACATAATTATTGTCTGATTCTGTTATTTGAGTTTATATAAAGGGTCATGAGTTGCTCTGTGGTTGATCTGCAAACTTCAGATTTACACTTAAATCCATATTAAATTTAAAATCTGTGTTCATGTCCAGACAGTGTGACGAGAAAGCTCACACAGTCATGCCTAAGGCTGCCTAGTCATCTGCCACCATCTCACACTGTATTTACTGACCATTTGGGACTTCAGGGACTCTATGCAACAGCACTTTTGCAGCTGTCGTGCAGGCTGATCACAGTGCTGTAAATCAGAGATTTGAACTGAAAGCTTCCAAGTTACGAGCCTCCACTTCCTCTGCAGACTGCTGCAGTCTTTTATATCAGAGGGTCAGTAATAGAGCTAAAACTCTTGACCCCTCCGTTTCTGGGTGCCCACAAGTACTTAAGCAGATAAAGATTATATTCATCACATCAACATTTTAGTATGGGGTCAGGAAAGGGCTTTTACATAAAAAAATTGGAAAAACTATTTTGTTTTAAAGCCTGCTGATATGAGTTTTCCAGGGATGATGACCTTGACTGACTGTGTATTTTAAGTTGGCTTACACTGGGTTTTACAGCAAGGTATTTACAGTGGTGGGTGGTTACAGTGGAAGCCTAAACACTGACAGAATAGCCTGGCAAACTGGAAAATAAAATAAAATAAATTAAAAGGAGGAAGGGTAATTTTTCTTTTTCTTGCAACAGTAGAAGTTTGTAGCCTGATTGTCCAGTTCAGAAATCAACAGCCTTCTCTGCATCATGAAATCTTTACAGTCTAAATGAACAAGAAAAAGAAACTGTGTTGTTTCTCCTTTCTTTGTAGATATCAGAAGAAAATCTGGAAGTGAGGGACAATCATGAAATGTGAACATCTGTGCCGACATGTGTTCCATATATACGTTGTATTGAAGGTCAGTGCTTTATGCTTCTTGTGTGCTATATTTTGCTGAGCATAAAGGGGCTACCATTTGCAGGGTTGCAGTGCATGCAAAATTTCAGGTCACTACCACGGGGAACCAATAATGCCTTTGGCTAAACAACAAGATGCAAATATATCCATTCAAATTCACACCACTCCATACCCATCCAAACTTACACAAACACTCACACGCAGTCTCATCTTAGAAACACCAAGCTGAAGAATTAAAATGCATTGCATTCATTTAGTTTGTAAATAAATCACAGTCCTGGGGCAATATTTGATCTTAAACCAGTTTGGATCTATATTTTTCTTGTTGCTTCTCTTGTTGACTAAGAAAGGAGTTTTATCCAGCATGTTTTTGATTGTTTAAAAAACAAACTTTCGTGCTTACCCTTGCTGTTGTTTGGCAGCTTCTCAGTCCAGTGACAGGCCCAAGATTACCCCTTTCACCCACGCAGTCATAAAGATAAGGGCAGACAGGCAGCAGCCTCCATTCCAGGCTGTTGTGCAGACGAAGGTTAGTGAGAGTTAGCAGATCTATGCATTGATATGTCACACCTAAAGCTACAGAGTTTACATAGTTAACTGGTGTTTACCTGGTAAGATGAGAAAACAGATAAGTATGTGAGCTGCAAAGTTATATAGAAACCACTTAGAGCCACATAAGCACATTCAGTTCAATTTTAGCCTGTTAAGCTAGTGGGGCAACCCAAATCTCATCCATCCTAACCCTAACCCTGTCTGTGACACTACACATAGAACAAGGAAATTAGCACAAATGCAGCGCTTACTTTCAGTGTGAGGTATGGTGACAGAGGGGTGATTATTTACGGGCTGCGTTACTTTCTGAGGACCTGAGCTCTGAGTCACCAACCAAGCCTGATAATTAATTCCACACTCCACAGAAATATTATTAAGCTGCACTACTAAATGACAGATGTACAGCATGAAGCACATTGTCAACTCTTTTGATGGGGTCATTAGGAAATTATGGTTCATTATTTTCAAAAGAAATGACATCTTTATGTAAATAAATCGCAACGTTTTATGCTCAGCAGTTTATTTTCTCTTAATGCCAGTTTGTTTGACCATTAAATGGTGAGTGGCAGAGAAAAGAGGAGCAGTGGTTTGATTTACTGGTGTGTAATCAGGCTGTTTGTTGTTTTCTGCCTTGTCTTTGTTTGTCCCAGAGCTCAACTTCCTGTAGATACAAGAGGTAGAGTGGGGGAGATATACTGGGATCTGACAGTAAGAGATAACTTGCTTCTATTTATAACAGCAGGTACTAGTAACTCATGACGTAGGACTCTTGTTATCAATATTTATGGAACAAAGATTAAGACAGAATAATGATACACACAGCCCTGACTGGATCCATCCTGGCTTAATAGTTGTCATTACATCGTAGAGGAGGAAAGTGTTTATAGACTTAAAGTTTAAGGCTGGGCCCTCTGCTTTTTTGTAATGATTCTAGAGACCAGACGGGGCCCAAATATGATTAGCAGATGTAAACAGGGAAGTATGATGACTGCAGTGTTAAAATGACTTAAACAATACTTGTTTTTTGGTTTTCTTTTTTCATGATTCATTTGTGCACTTGTCACTGGTGGAGGTGGAGTTCATTTTCACGCTTTCATTGATAGACTGTTGGCAGGAATCACATCTCAAAGACACTTTGTGTTGTGTACAACACAAGTTTTAATAAAGCAGCCACTAAAGCAAGTGCTGTAGAGCACACTTTTACGTTGTGTGTCCAGTAGTATCTATACCAGTCTCAGTGTTTCAGACCACATCCATATTTATCTCAAGATGCACCCTGTTGGCCATACATTTCAAAAACACCCCCTTTGCCAAAATATCTTGCACTCAAACGCTTAAAAGTTCCAAGAGTAAGCTCAAAAGAGGTGAAGTACGCTGGCAGACCATGGAGCAAAATGCCATGCAGTCATATGCAGCTCAGGGGATGGAGTGATTGATCTGTGACCTCGGACTCAGCCATAAGATATTATGGCGAAGAGTGCGGGGGAGGGCATGGATAGTGGAAAAAGGACGAGCATGAGTCAGTAACAGAGTCTGCGAAAAGCTGTGGGAGCAGAGGAAGTGTTAACAACATCACAAGTAGGAGCAAGTCAAGTTACCACGTCAGGAAACAAAAAGGCATGAGAGTAGGATGATGGTAGGAGCCCAAGATGTGACTGGACACATACATTCTGATCACTTCATCATGCAAGGCAAATGAAGGAAGTTCTTCTTAAAGCTGTCCACACTCAGCTGGAATGCGTTACCTCTGTCTTTATGTTGCTGCCTTTTATTAGTAGCCTATAATGAGTAGCTGGCTGTGTGAAAAGCTTTCAGAGTGAGCTCAAGGATAATAAGCTATGTGACTCTCATGTCCAGCACTTGTTGCAGGCTCACAAAAAGCTGCATCTTTCTTGGCAAGCAATGTTTAAAATTCAACAAAAGGACACTCATTTTAGCTGATTATGCCATCTTGTGTCTTTGAGGCAGAAATGTATTAATACACACTCCAATGAAAGTAAGTTTTTTGGCAAGTACCTCTACAAGTGTGATGACAGTACATGCACAGTCATGCTAGATAAGAATCAATACAGTATTTGCCAAGAAAAGATTTTTGAATGTGTCAAAAGTTTGGAACAATATTGACAAGTGTCACTGACCACACAGAAACTTGCATAATTTTTTCCATTAGGGGGCAAAAAACTTCAATCAATCTTATATGATGAAAAAATGGTAAGTGTTGCCCCACCTTCAGTCCTCTGGATCTTTTGCTTCCTTGTGAGGAACCAGACGAACCAAAGTGACAGGTCTGAGTGACTTTCAACTACCTAAACAACTATGATGATCTGTAAGCCAAGTCCGAAGACTTGTCATATTTATGCCATTGCGTTTTTCCAGGTGCACACCCACAGGTTCCAAAAACACGCCACCCATGCTGCGTAATTTCCATAAACTATTCCGAAAAAAAAAGTAATTTATACCACAAGAATGACACTTTCCTTACACACAAAGTTTGGGATGCTGGCAAAGATTCAGGCAAAATATCACCTATTACTCATGTTACTTAGTACATTTGGGGCTTCACTTGCAAGCACGGCGCTTCGTCACTGCATAACAATCAGATGGCTGAGTGTTGGCAGTGCAACTGATGGAATTTTACTGAAAACAGATTTCGCCTTTGATCTTCATATTACTGATCGAAAAGTATCATACCTGACTTTAAACGCTTTGGACACTTCTCTCGGTGAAATTGTGCTCGTGGAGGACGTGGAATAACTTTTTGATTTGTTTTACATCAGTCCGGAGAAGGAAAAAATACGCAGCACTCCCAGCAAAATTTGACAGTGTAAGTATATATATGAAAGAGTCGGGTCCAGCAAGAGAGGAAAAAATTAGAGAAAAGAAAAGAAAAAAACAAAGAGAAAGGGGGTGGTGTTTTTGCGCAGCAACAAGTTCCTGGAGAACTTGACAAGCAGACATAGGGGCGCTATAAATGTTTGTTTTGTAAAGCCAACCTGCTGTGTATTGTCCGTGTTGGACAAATCTAAATGACTGGTTGTGCGTGTGCGTAATAGGCCTTTGGCCCTTCGCCAAATAAGGAGTTTACGGTCTATAACAAACAAACACGTGAATATGTCAGAAGTTGCATGTCCGTCATTGTTCCTCGATGCGGATTTAAAGATTTGAAGTAGGGAAAGAGCCATCAGCCAGGAACTCGTATCCCCACAAACTTGTACCGCCGTCGCTCATTTCAATCACGTAAGACCCTTAATGGCGTTGTCCGGGAGAGGGTGTTACGTATATCTGTACAAGCTTTACTGACAAGCCAGGATTGTTGTTATTTGTCTTAACTGTAGAGCCACCAAGGTGTTGCCTAAGAGAGTTTAAGCACGCCGATATTGCAAAGGGTTATTAGATTCATAAGTCAGCGAAGTGGTGGGCGATCTACTGAGCACAGCAGAAGTTCTCATATGATGACTTCAAACAAGACACATTACCTACCAGCATCTGTTGGAGTGAGTGGATATTAAGACACTTCTATCTCCAGGACAGCGTAGGGGAAAATGGTAAGTAGCAATGGAAAACACACAGCAGATAAGGGATGATTACAAGTATAGTCGTGCTTGTTGTTTAGTCTGGCAACGCATTGCTGGAAGGGTTGGACTCAGAGGTTACTTGACAAACTCAGTATCGAGACCCATGTCTGGTGAGGCTGATGTTGACAAAGCTTGTGTGAAAAAGATTGTGTGGCATTTATCTGCTCAGGATATGCCGGTTCAGTAAAAGGGGTAAGGAAATATTACATTGTATCTGCGCGCAATGTGTGGATGTGATGTAGGCTATACACTGCTTTGGAGGGCTGTTTGTTGGCAGTGAGGGCTTTATGTTTTATGCATGTATGTATGTTCTTTTTGAGTGCGCTGCTCCTGTTTTAAAAAATAAGCAACATGTGCCACTTACCTGAGACATTTGTCATAAGCATGTGGAACGATAGGGATCAGTATGAGCCGTCGGCAGTAATTTGGCGTGAGAGTGTTGCCTTTTAAGGCGACCGTACACTGAATTGAACCGGCGTTTGTCATATAGGTGCAGTTATCTGAAAGGAAATGTCCGACCGATATGTGATCAAATATTTACAGGACTGGTTTGGCAAGGGGTGGGAAAATACACGTGACAAGGGGAAGTAACATAGTTAAATAAAATGAGGAAAAAAAGAGAAAAGCAGTTTAAAGTGGGCACTCAAACAAAAGTATAGATATTTTCTTGCCCCCTCATATAGTTACCCTGGCTGTGTTATGCTTTCAGCACGTTGGACAGAGGCACCGGAGTCGTGCATGGACTAAAACGCCGAGTGGACGCCAACTCTCTTTCTCTCTTTTCCCAGTCCCCCTTTGCCAAACCTGGGATTGTTTTTTCAACTTTTGGTAAGCTTATTCTCAAGGAGCCTGTGGTCTGTAAACGGAAAATAAACGGGATTCTAAAGAGGGAAAAAGAAAATAAAAAAAATGGGGAAAGGTTGCCATTAAAAGAGCTTGTGCTTTAAAATGTAGGGTTTTTTTCTAGAGCACTGTGAAAGTTGAAATGTTAGGGCGTCTGGTCTTTGCACAGCACATTCTCGGTACCTATAAGCCCCCCCACACTGCGTTAAACTTTGGGACATGCAAGTCTTGGTCGCGGAGATCTAACCACGCACATAGTGGTTGTCAGCCCCTTGTTAAGGTAAGAGCACAATCCATTGTTTTCATGTCAGTCTTTTTTTTCCTGCCGTTCTAACGGGCTTCTGGCTTTTCTCAAATCAACTTCGGTTTTAAACTACAACATGCAGCCTTTCGCCTTGACAGTGTGTTAATTGTGGACATCACTAACCGAGAGAACTCCGAAATGAGATCCGATCCAGGTGACCAATATACCTCCTAAACCATTTATATATTTTTACTCAGTAAAATTAGGCTTATGTTTTAAAATGATTGACGAGTGCACATTCATAAAAGGCTTTGTCTCGTGTTTTAACTGGAACCCGTTGTCGTACCGAAAAAGAGCTTTTTGAAGCGTTTTTGGAGTTCCCGAACACTGCCTGCTGCAACATAATTTGCGTAATCGTTGCGTTGTGCCTAATCATGCTCTCAATATGGGACTTAAGACGCTGCAGTGATCCTTCTAGCACGAACTGGAGTAGAATGCAGGTGCATATCATAAAATAGTCTGGTAACACATCTATCTATCTATCTATCTATCTATCTATCTATCTATCTATCTATCTATCTATCTATCTATCTATTTTTGCTTTTTTTCACGTCTATTTTGTTTGGTCTGCTGCATTCATGTTTTGACTTGATGTCAAACCCTCTGGATTTTGTTATCGACCAAAAATAGCCCTACTCTTTTACCCCCCCCCCCCCCCCCCCCCCCCCCCCCCCCCCCCCCCCCCCCCCCCCCCCCCCCCGCATCCCCCCCCCCCCGCCCCCCATCCCCTCCCGTCATCGCCACCAAATCACTTGTGTTTTTACTACGACCGCTCCACCGTTTCATTCATAAGGTGCTTTTCACTTCACCTGCTACCCTACCCCCCTCTTTTGTCCGTACACGGCTCTGTGTCGACCTGTCAAACACAGCCTACCAGTGAATTAAAAAAAAAAAGAAAGAAAAAAACGGAGGGAGTAGAAAAGAAAAATTAATTAATTCGCAATCTCTTTGACTCGCGAGTCTCCTTTTACAGTATACAAATTGCCACATTATTCCTGCGTAAAAAATTACAATAAAGATGGGCGTGGTCAAAGTGCATCCACTGACAGATGTTATGGCTAAATGTTATGCTGAGAGATGAGATGGCATGATATGCAATTGTTCAGGAAGCAACACTTCTATTTCTTTTTTTTTTCTTTTGTTACCTTTAAAACGGGACACGTGTAAAATCACTCATCGAGCCAATTAAAATACAGACGAACCATCACTCAAAACTGATTAGAGATTTTGTTCCTCTGCTCTATTGAAAGGAATTATAGCTTTAAAAAAAATCGTCTCGCACGGATGCATAAGCTGTGGATATTGTTTATTTCTCCCCTTCTTTCCCCTCCACATCCCTCCCTCTCCCCCGCTTTCTCACTCATCTTTTTTTCTTCTTCTTCTTTGGTCAAAGATTTTTTTTAAATTTCTGATCCAAGACGAAGCAATTGTATAAAAATCACAGCAACAGAAGAGAAAAGCCCCCTAACGCCCACTGGTAGTCCTGTTTTAATCTAGATTTCTCATGCATGGTGCTTCTTCAAATAAATGTGAATGTATCCAGTAAATTCCTAATTGCATTTGAATTATGGGACTTTTCCACTGGCGTTTTCGGTAATTTTTGCCCAGCAATGTAATGTGCGTAAATCGGCTTCTACATATTACAGCCTATTACTCCTCATTTTATGAGACACTGAAACCAAAATAGATCATATTATAAGGCTGCTCGACATTCATAAAAACGCTTATTTATTGAAGGCTGCGACGCAACTGTGATAGCTATGTATCAGGCTTCAATTTACCAAGAAGCCGTTCACTGAACAAATTATGGGCAATGAATAATTTATCTAATGAATCGGTAAAGGTTTTAGTTTGCATATGATCAAGGAAATTGTTACACTTTAAAAAAAATTTAGCCTGCTGAATGAGATGTTTAATTCCTTTTTATTGCATCATCTTCATCGGCTATACTTATTTATAAATTTAACATTTTCTCAACAGAATGTCTATTTTCTGGCTATGTAGCAGAATTTTTATTTTATTTATTTATTGTTTTTTTCACTGAGACGTGGGATTATGGTGTGGGCGTGGGCGTGTTGGGTGGAGGAGGAGGGATGAGTGGAGGCGGGTTAGGAGGGGTCTGTGGGGTGGCACGACACACTTTGTATGTATGAAGGTTTTTTTTATAGCACTTTTCTGCAATGTACGTCAGCGGATCAGTCCATAAATGGGGTTGCGTGCGCCTGTGTGCGGGCGTGCGGCCGCGTGCGCTCGCGCCTGCGTGCGTGCTTCTCCGCGTGTGTTATCTTTACCGAGAATCTCCCCTCTCTCTCTCTCTCTCTCTCTCTCTCTCTCTCTCTCTCTCTCTCTGCCTCCCTCCATCTCTCTGTGCACTCTCAGCTCTGCAGAGTTGGGGTGGGCGTCAATAACAAACCTGATGGTAGGTTTCACTGCAAAGAAATCAAATTAAATTCTTTCGGCCTGACAACGAAAATATGTAAATAAATAAGTGAAATGCGTTGCGCATTAATATAAACAGCATTAATAATGAGTTGTTTTATGTAGCTTTTTTTTGGGGGGGGGGGGGGGGGGTTGCGTGTATTCATGATGCAAATTTTGGCCTTTATCTGTTGTTTCTTCAGGATTTTTTTCCTTTGTTTTTTTATTGCGATCAATTTATGCTCTCTGTGGCCTAAATGTGGGTTTCTTTTTCTTTATTTTTTAATATCGGAAGAATCTATTTAGATTATTTGTTGAAAAAAAGGCGGAATGTGTTTTCCCACTTTGCCACAAACCTTTTCATTCATGAAATCCTGCATTTAATCCAAGATAAAGTTTGATACCAATAATAAATAGGCTATTGATTATTTTTGGGCGGAAATCTCGGCTCAGAGCTGAGCGGACGTCACGATATATTTAGAGCGAAAATTAATCATCTTGATCATTATGGAAATGTAGGCTATATCGGCGCCGCAGTCGCGGTCGGTGCCGCCACTGCTTTAGTCACCACGCCATCATCTTCATCACTATCACCTTCATCCAATTAACAAGCTTGTTCAAACAAGTTCTGGCAGGAGGCGACGCTTTGAACCTTATTCCGAACCTTTAGTTATTCGTCATTCAGTGGCGTGATTGCTGTTATAAACCCACGATAAGTTATTAATACACCGTGGATGTAGTTGAGATATCTTATGTCGGACCACTGCGGGACGAGAATTCACGATGCTGTGTGTGTGTGTGTGAGAGAGAGAGAGAGTGTGCGCGCGCGCGTGTGTGAGAGAAGGTGGCGTTCATCATTCAGGAGGATTTCTCAGCATGTGAAAATGCAGCACGTCCACTGGATTGAAGCAACTCCTGCAAGCATTAAATAATATCTTTGTGCTTCCTGAGTGTCAGAAACATTAAAGTGCTTGAGACTACCTGAATCTAAATCTAAAGATTTACTTAAATCTATAAAATACTGAACTCTGAACCTGTAGTTGCAAATGGTGGCAGGATGTGTCATATCAAGCTAAGGGTATAAGCCACTGTTTTGGTTCTCTACAGCCTCCTTTGACTAGCAAATCACTCCCACCCTCCCTCCCTTTCTCTTTCTCTTAGTTATATGAATTCATGGCAAACATTTCAGATTGAATTGGCAAGACTGTAGTATTTTCATTCATGCAAACCATATTGATTGGACAGGAAGAGGGACAGCCAGACAGGGACTCAGCATGCTGGAGTGGTTTGCTGTTTATGCCTATAGAAGTATATATGAGGCGTAGAAGACTAGTCTGTTATGGGTGCCTCATGATTACATTAAAGGTTATTGTCATCACAGGAGGGATGACATTAACTCCTCACTCTGATTAAAGACAGACCTACACTGAGTTTACCAGTTTGAGAGTTATTTCAGCTGTTCTCTAGCTCACTCTCTCAACTCCTTTGACGTCATCCAACCTCATACAAAATGTTTTCTCAGTTGACTTGTTTGCTCCTTGAGCAGGAATGCAATTCCACTTTGATCAAAATACCCTTGTCGCCTCCCTTTATCCCCTGTGAAAATGACATTTCACAAAATGTCATTTCGTCCAAGTTACATGGCCCTTCTCTTGTGCAAGGAGACATAATTCTACCTGTTAAATGAAGCTTTCAGCAGTGTGGACCTGTCAGCGTCGTGCTGCATTTTGGTGAGAGAAGCCTTGAAAGGTTATACAAGTTTGCTGGGTTTTCAGTTCTTGGGTTTGTTTCTTCTTTCTGCTGCACGAACAAGGTTGGGAGATGTGAGGAGAGGACTACCCAGCTGGTGAAACCTGTACAAATTTGCTATGGAACATGCAAAGACAGAAGATTTCACTCCACAAAGTCAGAGCTGAGAAAGCTTACACCTTAAGAAGTCTTAAACCTCAGTTCAGATTAAATAGTGGGTTTGTATGTTTCAGAATGACTCCTGGTTGCCTTATAACAGGTTGAGGCTGTCAAGCCTCTGTTTGATCCTCAACTGGGTGAGTCAAAAGATGCTCACAACTCCTTTTACTCCCAGGTATTAGACATTTCATTACTTTCATTCAGAAATTCAGCCTCTCACATGCAAGCCAGAAGACTTCTCTTGATGTGCCACCTTTAGTTGTGCTGCATTTGCAGAAATGAGACACCATGTTGTTGTTTTTACTCCTCTAATGAGATGCCAAGTGATTTATTTATGAATTACTTGTTTGGAACAGCCCCCATGTGCAGTGTGGATATTTTTTTTTTATCCTCTTTGGAGTCATGTCGCTCAGTGATTGCTGATGCAACTCTTTGTCATCCAGAGTTTGCCCTTACCTCCTGTGAGCCTTTGGGGAGGGCTATATCTATCTTGGCATGTCCCCGGGTGTGTTGGAGGTGGGAGTGACTCATTAAGCAGGTGTGAGCATCCACTCCCATACTGCTGCATGCCAAACAAGAGCTCTCTGGCTCATAAGCACATGCAGAGAAAGAATCATGATGGCAATATAGCAAACGCATCACAATAAATCTTTGCACTGGACCAGGGCCAAGTCAGAGGGATAATGAGCTGCTATTCCTCCATTATGCACACTCTTGTATTCATCAGAGGTGGAATTTCCAAACGTTCATCACCCATTGAAAGATGGGGCCTCCACTGACATCTCTATTTGAATCCTACTTTAAAAAGGGACTGAATTGTTCCCAGTTTGCTTCAGGTGAGGGAAGCATAAAGAAGCAGAGCTGCTCCATTGTCTGAGGCAGTTCATTGTATGTAATTAACCAGGTTTGCTTGGCTGACATTTGGTGATAATAACCTGTGAAAGCTGGTCAGTGCGCTCTAGGGCATCTGCAGGTGTGTGTGTGTGTGTGTTTCCGGGGGGGGGGGGGGTGATGGATCTGTTCTGGTGATGGCCGTCAGAATCAAAAGAAAGAAGAAACTTTATGATCTATCAATGCAGCATGATTATAAGTTATAATGATGACTCAGAGTGACAGCATATGATAGATTGTTGGGTTTTATTAGGATAAAAACTGTTATGAGATGGATTTAACAATGTCAAAACCTCCACAAATCACATATGTATCATTGTTTTGGTTTTTTGTTTTTTTTGTTTTTTGTTTTTTGTTTTTTTTTTTTTACGTTTTGTTTTATTTTTTTACTTTTTTGTTGTTGTTTGTTTATATCCTGATTTCCTCACTTTGTACAGATCTCCACAACAAAGGGTTATACTGACTTTTAATATCTAATTTGCCTTAAATTGACCATCTCTGAATGGCAGGATGTATCATGACTATGGTGGAGACGCGCTGTTACGCAAAACCTTAAAAAAATATGTCTCCTCTGTAGGCTGAGCAACAAATACGGAAGAGCGGAGTCTTCAGTTGTGCTTTGTATATTGCCAGACATTATGGTTTGGACGCAGGCTGAACGGTACGCGGGCAAACAAAAGCGCGTAATGCACACTGGAAGCGCATTAATAGTTTCGCCTCGGGGCTGTTTAAACAGGAGTTTGGTGGCGACCAGTCAGCCAGCGGCAGGTCACATGTTGCAGCGTCATTGTGTAGTAAAGTTACTGTAGTTGCAAAGAGGCTTCTCATTTCAGCTCCAGAGGTCTCTCATCCCGTGCTGCTGCTGCATGTGGCGGCGTTTCGGCATGCGACAACTTCACTTTCAGACGATCTCCAAAGGAGCCGCGCAGCCATGGGAGTGCATTACCTCAGCCATGCAATTTCCAGCATCAATAATTTAATCTATTTGCTCCAAAGCTGAAGAGATATCCTGAAGCTTTTGTCGGGAGAGTGCAGAGAGGAAAATACCGCTTAAGTAAATTACTCGGGGAGTTGTCCAAAACATCCCAGATGACACCACTGTCCTGTTGAATGGTCTGTTTTAACGACTGGGCAGTAAAAGGTATGTGTCTGTTTTATTTTGACATAACTTGCTTAAACACTTTGGTTTTATTTGATGCTTCTCGAGAAAAAAGACAGCTGGTGTGTGTGTGTGTGTGTGTGTGTGTGTGTGTGTGTGTGTGTGTGTGTGTGTGTGTGTGTGTGTGTGTGTGTGTGTAAGGTGGTGGTAGTGGTGGTGGTGGTGGGGGAAGGGGGGTCTAAAAGTAGCTAGATCAAGTCCAGTTATCTTGCGAGCAGACAGCGCCGCAGCCCGAGAGGGGATATGTGTAACCTTATCCACCCGTTCATTAATAAAAAACGCAGTTATTATGTTGATTGGGTTTCCAGTGGAGAGCACGAGCTCAGGAGATGTAATCTCGTGAAAAACGACTGTTGTTTCATTAGCTACTGGAGCAGATTGAGCAATTATTAGTGTTTTTTTTTTTTTTTTTTTTTTTTTTTTTTTTTTTTGCTTATAAGTTGCCAACAAAGTGTCTGTGTATGAAATCGATCGAATTTGAACATTTCAACTGCGACTTAACATCTTAAATAGCCAAATAAAGTCCTTTCTCGCGGTATTTGTCTGTATTTGCTCATCTAACTTAAGGCCCTCCTCCAAAGTGGAAAAAAAAACTCCATGCTGTTTTATATCATTGTTTCTAGAGAGGAAAAACACTTTGATGAACTCATTAAGACTTTATAGGACACCCGAGACCAAAACGCTCAACTGCGGCCAACTTAGCGCTGTTGGGTTTTGTGCTTGCACTGAATAACTTCACAGCACAAACAACTGATTAAAACATATAAATTAGTGGAAAACTGGCGCGTTTAAGACAGTTTCAAGGATCACAATAATACACAATAATGATTCGTGTTAAATTAATGGTGTACTTTCTGGGAAAAAGAGCCCCTTTGGACTAAGAGTTGAGACTAAATTGCGTCCAACTTTACCCCCAAATCTATCTATCTATCTAACTATCTATCTATCTATCTATCTATCTATCTATCTATCTATCTATCTATCTATCTATCTATCTATCTATCTATCTATCTATCTATCTAGTGTTTCACAGGGGGAGGTAAAGAAAGGGTGGAAAACTCATTATTTCACGGTCTCATGCGCCATCTAGCGTACAGATTTGTGAACTGCAGCGCTGTCCATTTGGAGTCAGAGGCCTGTTGGTGTCTTTTCAGTGGTTGGGTTTCACTGTTCAAGGGTTAAAATGAATTATGGATTTCTTCATAAAGCTTCCACCAGGAAGCTGTGTGCATTAACACTTAAAACTGGATCGATTATGGAGCCTCCTACTAGGGTCAGCTTTGACAGCAGCTATTGTAGCCTTCAAATTGTCCACTGCTGCACACAGAGTAGAAGAAAGCAAGGCAACAACTCATTTGGGTAGCATTAATCACTCAACGGATATTTGAATTCTGGGCTTTCTGTGGCAGGAGCTGGGGTTGGCCTGGAGGCCAGGTATAATCCACAGTGATGCTCATCTATTACTAAACGCGCTCTAAAGCTGTTTCAGATTGAAAACAGATCTCAGGGGAGCAAGCTTCCACATGTGTCAGCCATTACTGCAGACAACTCAATTAAGTCTAAATGGCTTTCTTAAGAGCTCCATTGTGACACAGGAGGGGTATACATTTTGATAATATTTTCTTCTTATTTCTCTCTCTCTCTCTCTCTCTCTCTCTCTCTCTCTCTCTCTCTCTCTCTCTCTCTCTCTTTTTTTTTTTTTTTTTTTTTTTTTTTTAGTTTCCCCCAAAGTGAACAGATGGAATTGTTGGCTTTACACATTGAGCATGACAAAACATGCTGCTAGGTAAATAGTTCTGGCCTCCACTGTTCTTGAGGAATTAAAAAAAGACGGATGCCCACAAGGGAGCAGCGGTGGAGGCAGAAAGTAAATGTTGCACTCATTCCTATTATATAGCAGGCACGCTTAACTCTTCCATCTCTGCTGCTGTTTATATTCCTTTGTAATGGCTTTTAAGATATCATGCATGCAGTTGGTGAAGGGGAAGCCATAAAGTGTGCTGACATGTGCAGGGAGGCTGGGAAACATTACTGAATGTGTAATAATACTAGTCTTTGCTAGTCCTTTCATGCTTTAGAGAAACTTTTCAGCAACTGTCAAAGGAGGCATTTATCACTTTAATCCCCACCTGGCTGAATAAATGCAAGGGTAAGTTACACATCCCTGCCATACAGCAGAGCTCTCCGAGCAGGTGAACAGGTGGTCATCTAGAGATGTCAAAGCCAAACAGTAGCTGGAGTCCACACACTCACCTGCTCCCATTGTTCAGGGCGTTTCAAACTCAAGGATAAAGGCATGTTTGAACCATAGTTATTGCAGGCTTTATTTCCCTCTACTCCATTTTAATAGCTCAGTGCTCAGCGCTTCACATTTAGATGCATTAGATGAAACCTGACCTTTTTTTTATGTACATACCTGGATTTCATTTAAAAGTTTTAATCAGTCTGGGTGGAGGAGGCTTCATTTTACTCAACCAGTTGTCACACAGCTCATCTAGAGGCTCCTCTCTTGCTATATTATTCATCCTCATAATGTTAGCAATCAAGCCTTTTTTTTATGTGGAATTCAAATA
This sequence comes from Melanotaenia boesemani, assembly GCF_017639745.1. Lineage (NCBI taxonomy): Eukaryota > Metazoa > Chordata > Actinopteri > Atheriniformes > Melanotaeniidae > Melanotaenia > Melanotaenia boesemani. The sequence goes on along the minus strand of NC_055682.1, from coordinate 18,028,070 downwards.
AAATGTTTCTTCACTGGATGTATGAAACAAGACCAAACCTAACATTTGTCACATTTAGCCTCTCTAAGATGTAAGCCAGAGATTCTTCGCCAGTCCCACAGCAATTAAATGATTCATTGGCTTTATCACATTTGAACAGGATGTTGATTGAGAGCATAAGCCATATTGATTGTCCTGATGGAAACAGGAAATCACAGAGATAGAAATAAAATCATCTGTCGTTCCCGGTGAGAGGATACCCAGGGGAACAGCATGCAATTGCGCACCGTTGAGTGGCATTACCCCCAGCAACCTCCTCCCCTCCATCCTCTCCCCTGCGGAGACCTGGAAGAGACGTCATCTGTGGTTGTTATGCTGCGAAATGACGCTGGCACTCTCCCCACCCCCTGCTACTGCAATATTACCCCTGTGGTCTGTTACGGAAGATGCAGCACTCTTCGTCTGCACCATTTCCAGCATGAAGTTTGACGCCTAACAGTAATCAGCCCTCTGCCGTCATTTCCCTCATGTGGAAGTGGAACCATTTGAGCGTGATGCTGATAATAATATCAGCCTAAATGCATCCTACACATAAAGCTCGTGACTGGTCTCAATCCCGTAAACCTACATGGCTTTTCTGTGCTGGGAAGCCTCACAGAAAATTCTTGTTCTTGGAACTGAAACATTATTCAAGAGGAGAAATTGGATTTATTAACAATACTCTCTGATAGTTTGATAATCAGCTTTTCATTTTTGGCTTCTGCCCTCATTGTTGTTGTAATTGGTGAGAGGAAAAATTCCCCCATCTCCCTGCAAACACGCACAAGGCAGCCCCTCCTCATACCCTCCCTCTAACACACACACTCACACACTCTGGAGGAGCACGTCACTGAGCTTGGGGAATAAGTGGCTCATTAAGAAGAAGGATGTGATATTCTGAATAGAGACTGTGAGTCTCCCAGCACGTCTATTTTTAGACGAGATATCTCTATGGCACTCACCGTGGTGTCGGTTAATTGCAGCCACAGCCCCAGATACCAATTAAGAATGAAACAAATGTTTTTAAGGTGGAGTTTTGCTCCTCCATACAGGAAAGGTCCTCGTGTCCATTCTGAGGGGAGCCAAGAGTGTGTTTGCGCGCCAAGTTTTCCTGTGTCAGGATGGGACATGCGGAGTGCAGTCAAAGCCTCAGCCAGGCTATTTTTAAATGGGCTCCTCTGGAAAGCAAGATCTAGAGTTTTCTTTTTTTTTTTTTCTTTTTTTTTTTCCACTATGGTTGCTTTTATGTCTCGGGCTGCTGGATATTCACCAATTTATTGATTTGCTGTGAATCTTAGAGCTTCTCAGAGGTAAGGCATGCACATGTGCTCAGGAAAATTCAATGATTAAGGATGTATGTTCAACATTTCAGCAACACCTGGCTCCCTGTGGTGATTTTTTATTTATTTGTTTAAACCCTGGCAGCGTTTTGCTTATTTGTGAGCTTCTCTCCAGAGCCTCAGGGTTGGTACAGTGCAGGGAGGATGACACATCTTTCTGTCATACAGCCTCCTCGTGACATCCTGTTCATTCATCCTGCAGCGCTCTCGCCATCCACCTGCCGAAAACAAACAATCTCCCTCACAAACAAACCCCAGGTTCACATTCACGACCACAAGGTTTAGTGTCAGACCTGTCTAGCAGCACAGACCAGTGATGATGAGTTAATCAGTCTGTCGGTTTACAGTTGACTCTGACATGGTCCAAGCTATAAATTCACCCAGGTGCCAGTTTGATTACTAATTTAGTACAACAACTTAAAATGAATGTAACTATGAAATCTGAAAACATGGAAATCCACTATTTCCTTTCTTAATACAGAACGATGCACAAGAGATTTCAGAACAGGATCATTTGGACCAGTAAAGCCGCACGTGTCTGTAGACCCTATAAATTATACCACACAATTTTGTGAATAATAACAAGCCTGTCAGAGTGTCTTAGCTTCTATTTGTGTCATTTTATCTTTAGTAATAAGCAGTTTCTCTGATGCTCAGCACAGCTTTTGTGCATCACTGCCAACAAATAGAAATCTAAGCCAGACCTCACATAGATTACAGTTTGCAAACAGTTTGAAAACACTGATGACACAGTGCCAATATCAGTTTGATAAAAACATGTTGTGGGTTTTCCAAAGCTACGGGCTCTCTTCTTGGCATGCAAACAAAGAGTAGTGGGTGTGAATAAGAAGGGAGGCTTACACGATGCATTATGGATCAAGAATAGGCTAACTTTGTTAAAAATGCTCTTTGACTTAAAGTTTTGCCTTGTCCCCCCCCTCCCTCCTTCCCCTCTTCTCTCTTTCTCTCCCCCTTCCAGTTCCACCAGGTTAGAAGAGTGATGACCATCCTGTTCCTTACTATGGTTATTTCATACTTTAGTTGCATGAGAGCTGCGCCCCTGAGAGATGCCCCGGGCATGCGGGGCCATCGGACGGAAGGGTACTTGGGCGCTGCTGCGACGGCTGCTCGAGGCCACGGGACTCCACAGAGTGGCGGTGGGCCAGGCCAGCGCGGGGAACTGCCCTCGCTCACGGACACGTTCGAGCAGGTGATAGAGGAGCTGCTGGAGGTGGAGGGAGAGGCGGCGCAGCTGGGACAGGGGGCTGATAAGAGCCAGGGAGGTGGGGGCCCGTCATCTGTGGTCGCCACGGTGAACAAGGATGTCGACCTGTACAACTCGCGGGTGATGATCAGCAACCAAGTGCCTTTGGAGCCGCCGTTGCTCTTTCTTCTGGAGGAATATAAAAACTATCTGGATGCCGCTAATATGTCCATGAGGGTGCGGCGACACTCAGATCCCTCGCGGCGTGGCGAGCTCAGCGTGTGTGACAGTATTAGCCAGTGGGTGACAGCTGTGGATAAAAAGACGGCAATAGACATGTCTGGGCAGACAGTTACCGTCATGGAAAAGGTCCCGGTCCCCAATGGCCAACTGAAGCAATACTTTTATGAGACCAAATGCAACCCCATGGGGTACACAAAGGAGGGCTGCAGAGGAATAGACAAGCGGCATTATAACTCCCAATGCAGGACAACCCAGTCCTACGTGCGAGCGCTCACCATGGATAGCAAAAGGAAGATTGGCTGGCGGTTTATAAGGATAGACACTTCATGTGTATGCACATTGACCATTAAAAGAGGGAGATAGTGTATAAAATGTATAGATTTTATTGAAGAGTTTAAAAAAGAGAATAAAGAGAAAATATCTATTTGTATATATACATAACAGGGTAAATTATTCCGTCAAATGAAAATTTTATGGACTGCATGTAAAAAAAGATGAAGTTTATACAGTAAAAGTGATACTACAGTCTATTTATTGAACATATTCATGACCTTGTAAACAATTAAAAAAAATCTGATCAGTCATTTGCGCCCAGTTTAAATTACTATATCACATTACTCAAGACATTGTGAATTGTTTACGTTGCCAAGAATTAGAAAATGAAGGGAAAAAACAGGCAAGGAATGAGAGGACAGTTCCATCTTCTAAAGCTTGCATGCTGCTTCAATTGTGAATTGAGAAATTCTCCACTAAAGAAAAAAAAAGAAAAAAAAAAAAAGGATATGATGCTGACCATAAAAAAAGAAAAAAAAATCAGTTTACATATTCAGCAGAAGAAATTCCTCTCCAGTAATTTATCTGTTTACTGTTCTAAACTTCTCAAGGTAATGTTGGAATTACATACTATGTCAAGGTGCTGTTGTCAAAGCTTTGCTGTTTATTTTTTTATCCCAACCAGAAGACAAGACATATTTTAAAAGTATATATATATATATATATATATATATATATATATATATATATATATATATATATATATATATATTCATTGACATGTTTCTGGGTTAATATCCATTTTGTATGTTGTGAAGTTGTTTGCAATATTAAACTGAAATATTTGAAGAAATAAAAATGACTATAGGCAACTGAAAAACAAAATCAATGTCGATAAAGTTTCAACAATGCATTTTCAGGCAGGTTAACTTCACTTAGCAAACATGCAGGTGAGGCACATTATTCACACAAGCATGCGCACGGATAATTATCAAAATTATCATCAGCAAAAACAAATTGTTTAATAGCTTTTCAGGCTGCCGCCAAATCCTGGGGTTATACACGGGAGAAAAGAAAAACACAACAGTGCTGTGGGTGTGGATGCTTGAGTTTTTGAGAAGAGAAAAAAGTGGGAAAAATGTTCCCAAACCACTTCCTGCTCTCCACTGGCACTTTACTAAAACCCAACTTTGTGTGCTTTGATTTTTTTTCATTTCAAACCCAGGTGTTCAGAGATTTACTTGATGATCACTCCAGCTGCGCATGTCATCTTTCACAATTACAAGAACTTAACATCACAAGAAACGTGCCTACACAGTCAAGTACAGACTAGTGCAAGTAGGCTTGGCTACACATGAGGCATGCCTGAGTTTGACAGTGATGGATTCAGCCACCCATACATTTGTGTACATTAAAGACATACACCCAACATTTCGTTGTGAGTGAGTGGTAATCCCATCTTTAAATCCTCTTCAAAAGAACAATCATCACAGATTTTATGCAGCTGCACAGTCACTATGATCACAAGGAAAAGCAATTCTCTGAATCTGGGTTAAGACACTACTGTGGCTTTATATCAATATTCCCTCCAGCAAACAATAACTCAGAGCATTTCATGTCACAATGCCTTGCTTGCCGAGTCTAGACGGCATAGTTTAAGGTTGTAGTGGGATAAGCCTAATTCTCCTCTAATAAGACATATTTCAGAAAGAAAAGACGCTCTTCAAAAACAACATATACTTTCTTAAACGCTATAGAAGTATGCCATCTTTGTGCCATATAAATTCAAAAACTCTTCATTTTGCTGCTTCGTAACCAACATGAAGGTAAGTGTGACCTTTAAAGAAGCAACCATTTGGATTTTCTGCGATTTGCTGGATGAAGACAGGAGAAGTTGCCCTGCTATTCATCATGGAGGATCTTCCAGACAGACCCAATGAAGACACTGTGAGTTACATTTTTGGGAAAAAGGTAAAAAAAAAAAAAAAAAAAAAAAAAAAAAACCACAAAGGTGGTGGGAGGATATATTCAATCAATAGATTCTCAAATGTACTGCTGTCATGAATATCCAACAAAAGGCTTCTTGCTATGGCCACAAAACACATGTAAATATAAACAATATCGCAAGTAATGCTATTGTGATGCAGGAAAGAAAGCAGTTGGTCTGATCTTTAAACAAATTCCACCTTAAGATGGAGCTGGATTTTCTTTTGTTTTTTTAAAATCAAATTCAAGCACTAACAAATCCACTACATAGACGACAATGAATCAAACATACAGGGATTCTTATTAGATAAGGTATTTTGAGGCCTCTTTCCTCATGAGTAGGGCTTTCATGCTATTTTGAGGAAACTGTCATCTGCTAATTACACTTATATTAAAGTAGTGGGATCACCTCTTTTTTTTTATGAGCCAGGGTGTAGACCAAGTTTGCAGAGAGACAGTTGAAACTGTCCTCTGTGGCTGTACATTATTTATCTGAATATATTTTATAGTATTAAGTGAGATTTCTTTGAGCCAGAGTAGTAGATTAACATAATTACGGAAACAAACTAAGCTTTTGTCTCTAAAACAGATAAACTGCTGCTGCACTAGTGTTCAGCTGCATGGCGTATCTTGCTATACACCAATCAGAGATGTCACTGCAGGTATTTTTCATCAGCTGTCGAAGGCAAACTGTGTTTCATCACCAGCGGGGTGTGGTCAGAAATGAATCATGCTCCAAAGTTTCTGCCTACAGAGAGCAGTGCAGCAGCAGTCTTTTGCTGATTTATGTACCATGAAGTCTGATGTAGTGTTGCAGCAAATCAGTGGAGGGCAGTAGAGACTACTCTTCTCAGAAAGTCTCCTGGCTCAGCCCCTGTTGACACAGGACATTCCTTCCAACTTCCCGTAGAGGTTGTTAGGGTCAAGACCTTTGAATCCATCCACTTTATCAGTTCGACTAAAGCTGGAAAATTTGACTATCAGACCATTCTGTCGTATATTAGGCAAGTTGGATGGAGCTGTTGCATCGATATTTCTCTATCTTGAAGATGACTCTAAAGCCTCTAAATATTTATTTTCAGTAGAAAGATATCAAACACATTTTTAGAGTAAATCCTGACTTAGAACTGATTCAATCTAGAGTTGGAAAAAAACTTGAAAGACAATATCAAAGGATTAAATGTAAGAGAGTTTAATAAAAGGAAAGAGGAAATAACTGCTCACTGCACTGAGCCATGAGTTTGAATTGCCACACGTAAATAATGTATTTCAGTATATTATAATTAATATTTTGAAATTAGTTTAGTTATAACGTTAGTTAGTAATAACGAAAACTCTAAATATAACTATATATATATATATATATATATATATATATATACAGCTGTCAACTTTACGAGGTGTACCTGAACGCACCATGACACTGGCAGCTAGCCTAGCCGGGCTAACTTAGCTAATCTGATTTATCGTCTCAGTTAAGCGCACCGAACGTTAGTCAGGATTACCACATTTAGTTCTCTGTATATTTCTTGTAGGGGGAAATCTATCTAAGCTCGAATAGACTTTCATTTAGAAAATGGCATCACTTGGGGAGCCTGTGCGACTGGAAAGAGGTAATGTTAATTAGCTAGCTAGCTTTATTTGTTGTGATAAGAGAGATACATTAACTTAGCTTTGTATTCCTTGCATAAAACGGGAGATTCTTTTTTACTACACACTTTTATAGTTTGAATAACCTAGTGTTGATGTTTTCTCGCAGATCGTCAATGACTGGTTGCGTATATATGTAGCACAAAGCTTAAAAAGCCATAGCTTTCATGACTTAACTGTTTAATTCGCGCACTAGCTAACTAGCTGATATAGATGAGTAGTTATTTGCCAGTCCGGCTGGTTTGTTAATGCAACTTATTTGTAAATATGAGGTATCACAGTGATCACTTATCCTTCGTTACTATTTGCATCAGTGAAATGTGATTGTTTTGTTTTACAGATGGTTGTAACCTTAATGTTGTATCTGAATAAATTAGCCTCGGCACAAAAAAACCAAAACAAAAATCCTCTAATTTGCCTGCCAGACTTGTACTGTCACCCTTACCCCACTCACACACGAATACACGAAAGAAAATGCGCTTCGTGTGAAACCACCGCTTTGATTTCTAATATTCTGAAGGATGAAGACGATGGAGGCTGTTGCTAATTACGTAATATCAAACATGGCTACAGTAGCAGCTAGCAGAGGCTTGCTGATTAGCTGACAAAAATAATATAAGGATGAAAATTAAAGCAAAATACAGTACATGTTTGACCCATCCCATCACGTGCATGTATAACTGTATAAGAAATTAGGGATTGGACTTGTTGGATGTTTTGGTGTATATTTTAGCTTGATGCTTATCTTTCTAAGGGACAGTAGAAATCGCTCTGTTTGCTTAGCTGGTTTACATTTAAATTAATGTCTTCCATCGGCCATTACAAATAAAGAAAAAGACATTTTTCTTTTTTAAATTACAATTAAAGTGGATTAAAAACTTACTGTCTTACAAAACATACTGGTATTAGTCATCTGCAAGATGCTATATTATTTTCATTGCCAGCAGCAGTTAAGCAACTTTGTTTAAAATGGAAGTTGAGTGACTTTAAAATGTGTTGTTTCAGAAAACATCAACACATTTAACGATTCCCAGACATAAACCTTTAAACTTGCAACAGAGATTCAAACTAGTTTAATTAGTATTTGCCGTTCTGGATGTTATGTTTCCATAGTGAATTGGAAAGCTAACTTCAGTACTTGGGTGGTTCATAATTATGTTACTTTGGACAAGAGCTTGTCACAAAAACCAAGCTATTTATTAGAATACTTTATAAAGCTTATTTATAATTCCCTCAGATATTTCTATACTCATTTCAATGATTTGTAAACACATATAGATTCCTTCATTTTTGTTTTTTGTTATTTTTTTGTTGTTTTTGTTTTTTTTTTGTGTTGAGACTGAAAATGACAAGTGGTGTAATGAAGATGTGAATGTAAAACATTAATGGTGTTCTCTATGTTTCTCTTATTAGATATTAACCGTGCAATTGAACTGCTTGATAAGCTGCAGAGGACAGGAGAAGTGCCTCCTCAGAAGCTGCAGGCTCTGCAGAGAGTCTTACAGAGTGAATTCTGTAATGCTGTCAGAGAAGTGAGACTCCTTATTTAAACCCTCTGAGGTTTCTTTTCTATTCTGGTGTCCCACCTTGTTTGGTTTGTTTATTTTTGTCTTGTCAATGTCCCTTAAGGTTTATGAACATGTTTATGAAACAGTGGACATCAACAGCAGTCCTGAAGTGAGGGCCAATGCCACAGCTAAGGTAGGTCCGACTAACTAACTTAAATGGTATCAAGGCCTGCAGTGTGAACATAAACTTACTCTCTTATACAATTCAAGTTGAGCTGGCTTTTTCAAGATAAACTTCAGAGATTCATTTCTTAAGGTCATGCTACTTGAACAGTACATTTTTTTTGTAGCAAACGCAGTATAGACTAGACCTAAATGGAAAAAAAAAACTAAATTAAAGACTAAATGAAACATCTTGCTTCTCTGTAGGCTACAGTGGCTGCTTTTGCAGCAAGTGAAGGACACTCACATCCACGCGTTGTGGAGCTGCCTAAGACGGAAGAGGGACTGGGCTTCAATATAATGGGTGGAAAGGAACAAAACTCACCTATTTACATCTCACGGATCATCCCTGGAGGCATCGCTGACCGACATGGAGGCCTGAAAAGAGGCGACCAGCTTCTCTCTGTTAACGGGGTGGTACGTTCAGTTCAGTGAATCATGACTTAGTCCAGGATGGTAAATTTAGTCTGAAATACACCCAAGTTTGATGGTATGTACCCATTTTTTGCAGACAGTACATGCATGTTTATATACAGCTGCATGCAGAGTACCCAGAACAACCGAATTATGATAATTTCCTCTTATTTCTTTTGTTTATTTTTTTAATGGCATATACATAGGTTTGTGTTTATGATTCTATGATAATCAATGAAAGCTCAGGAAAAAAAAGTGGAAGTTAGCATCTACTGCTCAGTAGACATCAAAATCAATCTACAAGTGAGGCCATTTGCCATTTGTAACATAAGCCAACAATAATGTCTCTAGTAGAGGTCCTGCAGAGGGAAATAGCAAAGCAAGGAGGTGCATGAAACAGACTCAAATGCACTTTCCCATCAGAATAAAATGGATTTGCTGTGTGCCAGGTGGGGAAGATTGTAGAAGGTGCCTATATGTTCACTTCGACTCGAACTTGGCTTGACCAGATCATCCCAGATACTGTTATTATTCTATTCTATTCTACAGTCATTTAGCAGACGCTGTTATCCAAAGTGACTTACATTTGAGAGTAAGAACAACACAAGCACGAATTCAAACAAGATGGGACGTCATAATGGCAGTGTATATAATTTTTTTTTTTTTTTTTTTTAAAAGAATATTTTTTTCTATTTATTCTATTACCTTCAAGAGCTTTTGTTAGGATTTCTCACTTGGGCATGAACAGGCTGTTGTGAGATCTGTATCCACATCAACAATAAGTAGTGTAAAAACATCAAAAACCATGGCAATGGCTTTATTTTAGAAATGAAGATGCTGGGGAATCTGTGCAGAACTCAGATTTTACAGGAAACTTCAGAAATGCTGAAACTTTTGATAAATACTTTCTGTCAACCTTTGGCTCAGCAGTGTTACTGATGTGAACAACTACTGAAGGAAATGCTGTGGGTTAGTGCATAAAAACTATTGACACCCTAAAAGTCACTTTGTAATGTCTCGAAACAAAACAGTTTTTTTTTTTTTTTGTTTTTCCCCAGAGTGTGGAAGGTGAGCACCATGAGAAAGCTGTGGAGCTCCTCAAAGCTGCTCAGGGCACAGTGAAGCTGGTAGTAAGGTACACCCCCAAAGTCCTCGAGGAAATGGAGTCACGCTTTGAGAAAATGAGGTCAGCGAAGCGCCGGCAACAGAACAGCTATCCCCAGTAGGATTTTTTTTTTTTTCTTTCTTTTTTTTTCCATGTTGATGCCCAGCTCCCATGTCCCTTCTCCTCTCTAGCCTTCTCTGGCCATCTGTTCTGGTCTCTTTCTTATCTCCTTGCACAAAAAAAAAAAAAAAAAAATTTTAGTTGTGGTTCCTACTCTAACATATTGTATATTGTGCTTCTAACCTCCTCTGTAGCATTTTTAATATTTGCCATCGTTACTGTACCAGACACTAAACTCTAGATGAACACTAGAATGATCATGATTGTCAGCGAGTCACACATTGTGCTTTACTTTTGAGTTGACTATTTGAATGCAACTTTGAGTACTTTTGAGACTTAAATGTATGACTCCTTTGACAAGAACGGTAGTGTTTTTAATTGTTTTATCACAGCCACTACCAAGTGCCTCAGGGCAAACACACTGATCTTATGTACTGTGTCAACTAACCTTGTTTTCTTTTAATGGTTTAAGGTCTAGTACTGATGATTAAATGCTTGTGACAAGAACTATTCATACTTTGCATATGTCCGTCAAAAAGTTCTTTTGATTTGTTATAAATGCATGGTAGTGAAATATAAAACCATTTAATTGTGCAAACTTTAAAAAAATGCTGTTTTATTGAATTTTTTTTTCTTTTTTTTGCCTCTCAAAAAGCATGTCCAGAAAAAGGAGGCTTTCGAGGAGTCGATGACAGTTTATATGAATTAGTAACAGACTAGATGTTCAGTTACAAGTGTAACGTCTGTAAACTAACTTAAAAAATTATGCTAATTTTTAGGTTCTTCTCTGGGTTTAGCTTTTGTGTTTTCCAAAATCATGCAGTGCTATAAAAAGCCCAACAGTGAGTGTAAGTGATGTAATGGGGTCTCAGCAACTCAAGAATTAAATCAGTGCCACCAGAGAGACTCAGATCTTTAGAGTAAGGATCTCATTTAAATTAGCTGAAATACAGTTTGTTTTTTTATTCTTTTTTTTTTAATTGGGCAGTTTATATCATCATCAACAACTTGACTAAGTTTTTATGAAGTTTTTGTTTTTCTAAAATCAATGCAGGCTTAAGAAAACAAATCCATTACACTTACGCTTTAGTTAAATTTCTGTCAGGAATTTGCACCTTAACCAGGTGCTTTTGTTAGCCATCTATGAACAAGTCTGGTTGGATATTTCACCGCTCTTTTTGGCAGAATTGGTAGAGTTCAGTAAAACTTGTTGGTCTCCTGAGATGGACCTAACCTTTAAGCACAGCCCACATATTGTCCACAGGGTTGAGAGAATTGCTTTGGTAATTTCCAGATGCTAATGTTATGCTGCGTTGTCTAATATCAAGGGATAGACACCATTTGATGTGTGTTTGGCTCCATATTTCTGTCTGAAAACCAGACCGTGTTTTAGTTTTAGCTGTGTAGGTGATGGTATGAGTTTAAAGCTGAAGAATTCTAAACTAAACCTTTTTCTTTTTGGTGCTGTTGGTGCAAAAACACCCCCAGAGAATAATGCTGCCACAACTATATTTGGCAATTAGTGTAGTGTGCTGATTCTCTAAATGTACCTGTCGTCGTGGACGGACAACTCCATTTTCATCTGACCCTGACACTTGTTGAGAGTCAGCTACAAACCTTAGTCAAGCTTGAAGGGGTTATTTGGGGGTGAAGACTTCTTCATGGATAGTTGTCTCTCAATTTATTTGATGTAACTTAGAGATGGTTTGACATTTTGGGTCTCCCTGACCTTGGCAGACTGGTCACACCTCCCAATAACTTGTATGCACATAATGTTCTTTTGGTCTTAAGATGTTGGGATCTGCAGACTTTTGTTGACGAGGAAAAGAATGAAACAACATCTTGAGGCTAAAACAGAAGCTTTCAGCTCCAATCCATCACTATCATTAACAGGAAGTTAAAAGGCTTTACTAAGTTAACATTGAGACACTTTGATGATCTGAAAACTACAAAATGGATAATTTAGGTGGGTTTCTGAGCATTTTTGACCCTGACCTGAATTCATAAAAACCTAAAGGACATTGAATCACTGCATGTAAACTTCCATCTGACGGTGTAAAGTACAATGCTTTGAAAATTCAGTCATTAACAATTAAGTTAAATCTGGTAATATTAGAGCCATGATTATGTCAAAAAAAGTAAATAGGCCACAGTATTGCCCAAAGTCAACTTTAATCACTCTCAAAAAGAACGAATTTACAGATATTACTACGAATACTGTGTTAAGCTTCTACATACTGATACCGAATTTACCGAGTAGAGTTTATGGAGTTATGCTGTAAATCCTTTGCGTTGTTTCATTTATGTGTATTTTTTACATATTTTTTTCAACACAAATGTCTGAAAACATTCACTTCATTTGTTTTTTTAATCATCTTGAAGATCAGTTATATTGTAAAGGACTTGGATTAAAGACAAGACTACACAGGTGCTAGCATAAGATGTTTATAAATTTAAATATTCATTTATTTCTAAAATGATTAATTAAAGCATACATAAATAATTTTGAGCAATAATTTAAATCTCCTGATCTGTACCATCGCTATTTCCCCTCTTCATGATTAACAAATGTCATTACACCATTAAAATCCTAATTTTAGTCAAACACGTGGTACTTGTATGTAATTTACAAATAACCGATCATGTTAAAATGGTGGTATTTTCTTCTTGACTACTGCCAAACAGCCACGTCTGCTCTTGTGTCTGTTTCTGAGCAGAATAATCTCAAAACGCTTACAATAATTTCCACTATGGTGAACACACACTTTTATATCCCTACACATGATGCATGTTTGGATAACATATTAGTCCTCATATGATAAGAAAATGTCTTATGTTGTCAGTTATTAGTCTTAGATAAACTTTCCCCTATTGAGAAGCTTAAATCCAGCTCTTGGACATGCATCAGACAAGTCTGCTAGTCTTTACTTTTAAATCATCTACATAAATGAGCATTTAGAGACTTTTCATGCTCGTCCAGTGAAGAGAAATGTTTTAATTATTAAACATGTTTTTTAGAAACCTTTCCAGTGTTTGACTATATTAAACTATCTCTTAAATAAATTTATTAATGGAAATTTAGTCACAATTTTGTCTTTATTTATTTTCTGCGGTTAGGTTAAGTTATGTGCGTTTCATGTTATAAACAATGTATAGGCCGATAAAGCCATACTATAGTCTGGTCTCAGGATCATTTTGCATCATTGAGGTACTAAGCAGATAATAATAATAATGCAGATAACTGTTATTAATGTAAATTAAATAGAAATGAGATGGTGGATAAAGTAACTTTATAATTATGGTTTCTATTCGTGTCCTCTGATCTTGGTGCTTTCTTCAGAAATGAATCCTTTTGAATGAAAAAAGTACTTTTAAGTTTTGTCACAGCATCATAACAAATGATTAAACTATTAAATGTGCCACTAAATCTTTGGTATATTCTTAATTTTTATTAAATTTTCATGTAGTGCTGTAATAGACATGACATTAAGCCTACTTGCATAGTTTGGAACCCAAGGAATCTTAAATTTGGCACAGTTTGGTGTTTTTTTAATCATATACACCAGAGCTGTATTGGGGAATATATGGAAGTGTATTTATTTGCTTTCAGCAATCTACATTAAAATGTGTCACTAAGTAGTACGTCCGTATGCCTGTCACAGCTTTGGGTACATCGGTCAAAAATAATGTCATAGCAAAGTTAAAGCGGGGTATCAGACATCAATCTGTAACAACCGGACTTTTAAAATGTTTAAAATCTATTAAATTTTGAACAAAGCTTATGAAATTAAAGCTCTTTTAACCACCCTACAAAACCCTGATAATGATGAGAAGCAGCTCATAACAACTGAGTGACATTAAGGTCACTTAAAGCATTTCAACATGACCACTGTATTCTAATAAAATCTGTTTTGTTTTTGTTTTTTTTTTATAAAGGCAGCATCATCTGACAAAATCACCTTTCAGGTAACTCAGCGTCTGTGTGGTTAATTTGGCTGCAGTTAGATGCATGATGATCTACAGAGAAAATCAAAAGCTTTTTACTCAGTCCACAGCATCACAGCATCGAGCACCCCTGTGTATGTTTACTCTAATGCTATTATAATATTCCCCCAATAACTGGAAGTGAAGTGTCTGCTCACCGAAGTAAAGTGAGAAGTTTTTGTCGGTGGACTATTCACCTCAGAGTCTGTTGACACTTTGAATGTCAGGTTCACCAGCAGGATTGTCTTCATCCAAGTCTGTGGAAAGTTTTATCTGTTACTGAATTACCTGTGACTTAAAATACTGCAAAAAAAAAAAAAAAAGATGAGTACATGGCCCAGTTCTGTTTATTACACATGCTATTATCAATGTGTATCCTAAGGAAAAATTGTTGAATGGTGGAATGGAATGTAAAATGAAACACAATGCAAATTGATAATCTATGCAAAGTCTTTTACAAACTTTGGAATTGATCCGTATAGGTGCAAATACTTTCATTTACAGAATCTTATTGAAAATGACTATATTAATCCTGGATGAACAACATTTTTTTGGGACTGCTGCACTTGGACAGATGTAGGTCACATGACATTTGCAAAGCTTTTTACCATAACATGTTCATACTGATAACAAGGAGGTAACTTTTTAATCTAATAATAGTGAGGATGATTGTAAAAGAACAGGAAGCAACACTTTGCATTGAAACTCTCTACAGAGCATTGATAATATAATCAACTATTAAAGTATTTGTCTTTTTATCCTGTAATCAAATAATTTGGCTGAAAAGTGAAATAATTGTGCAAACTTAAAAATATTTTACATTAATTGACACTTAAATATTCTCATATTTCAGAACAAGTATATTTAATTGTTTTTTTTTGTTTGTTTTTTTGTTATTTTTGACTCATATGAGTCAAAATGCTGATCCAAATTTTTGTGATTAGTACAGTAAGAGACCAATCCATAGGCTACATGGAGGCAGAGAGTGGTGTACAAAAAGTCTTAAAATAATGTATAATATGTTAAACAGTAGCTTGCTCAGTTTCACTCCCCACAAACAAAATTGTATAGTAAAACAGTAAGAAGATGTAATAAAATATTGCAGTTGCCACTCAATGTCACTGCAGTGTAACACCCTTCAACTTTTTAGCCGCTTTCCTTGTCTATGAATCAGAATAGTCGACAGAATAATTTTTATAATGTTTTCTTTTGATATTTTTCTCAATTTTTATAAGTGATTTTCCTACAAAAGAGATACCAGGAATGGTTGGTACTTCCATTTTGACTGTGTACCAGATACGTTTCAGCTCAGCCTGTCTGGAAAGCAGCGATGACGCAGGACGCATCAACTGTCCGAGATCAGTTCTGCTTCTCTGAGCTCTGAAATGATTGTTCTTTTCTTTATAGGACCAATACCAAACTTGGAACATTTGTTACATTTTTATAATATTTTGAGATGTTTCAGTCAGTGATTATTTAATATTAATGCCTGTAGCTGATGTGATGTTATTTTCTGTTGCCTGATTTGTTATCTAAATTACTGTATTTGTTGATGTAGAATGTAAAATGCTGTGATGTAGAATATAACAATAGTTGGACTAGAAGCTCAATAAATCGTGCTTACATTTACGAATTTGAAACACCTTGTTGGAACATCTTTTAAACTAAATTGCTTTTCTTATTTCTAAGTAGACAACTGGGATCTCACTTCATTATCAGAAGATAAGCCTTTGTCTCTTATTCTGAAACATCAGCATCAAACTATGCACATTATACACAATACAGTCGATTTCTGTCGACAGGTCGACCAGTGATCTTTTGCACCTCAGTGTTCCTCTTTCAACACATGTCCTTTACTGTAAGAAAAGGAGAAAACACACAAAAAAGCTTTCTCGCTCTTCCTTTATTAGATTCATAAGTCATTTTCATAGCAGCCATTTTAACTTAAATAAATGGGAAAGAGCAGTTGTTGCCAGTAATACTGGTTCAATTCAAATGATCCCAGTGGTAGGTGTGGTTAATGTCATGGAAGACACCTGTACAGGTGCCTCTAAATAAATAAGAATATTAGCAAAAAGTTTATTTTTTGCAGTGAGTCAATCCAAAAAGTGAAGTGCAGCATTATCACACAGATATTCCAGTTGTTTATTACTTTTCATGTTGATGAATATAACTTACAGCTAATTAAAAGTTTAGTATGCCAGAAAATTAGAATCTTAAGACAAATTAAATTTTTTTCTCTCTCTTTTGGTGATTTTTTAATCAACTGAGATGCATCTGACTAGCTGATCCATCCATTCATCCACTTTCTATAACCATTTATTCCAATGCCTGGAGCCCATCGCACCAGCCTGATGAGCAGATATGTGGGCAAAAAAGAAAAAACAAATGTCAAATTCCCTACAACCAATTTTATTTTATTTAACCTTTAACCAGGAAAAGAAATCCCATTGAAATTAAAAACCTCTTTGACAAGGAAGTCCTGGTCCAAGAAGGCAGCAGCCAGTACAAAAACACAGTTACATAAGGTATCCAGTTAAAACACACAAAAGACAATTAAAAAGAGGGAAATTACTTTTACAAGCGTTTTATGAAAACAAGCGCATGTTGTGGAGTCAGGAGTCAAAGGTTGCAAATCTGTCCCGTAGTATATAATATTTATTCTTTATCAGACAAATGAGTTGGATTTTATCCTTGTTCAGGCAGTACTTTAACAAACAGACTCAAAATTTGGGTAAACCTGCTGCTTTCTTCCTTGAAGTCATCCTAAGGTTTTCACACTATAAGTATACTTTAAAAAGTTGCTCTATCCAGGCAATCTACATGCACTGAACGTCTGAGGGGAACTCTTAACGGGAGCTCAGGGGCAGATCAAGGCTATTTGCCTGGAACCAAGCAGTGCATGTGACAGAGATTTATTAGAGCTGGTTGTTCACACTACAGCTTGAGATCTCTGCGCATCTGCTGGTTTCTCATGACGTTGATGCCATCCGTTGCAGACTCGCAGTGTGTGGATGGTTTGCTTCGTCTTTTCTGGCAGCCAAAATCAATCACAGCAAACTCAGCAACAGCAGCAGCAGAGGCTGAGGAAGGAGCAGGAGGGCAAACTGGACCGGGAGCCAAATCGACAGCAGTAGCTACAAACAAGGAAGAAGAAATTAGTTTAGATTAATATACATTATAACTCATATAGGTATGATTTGGGGAAGAATATTTAGAGAGTTTTCAGAGAAATGACTGACCAATGTGACTATCTGAGCCAGACAAGAAAATGCTGGAACTGCTGAGAGGTGAGTAAGCTACTGTAGTGTCACAAAAGCACCAAGTTTATATGGAAAAAAGTTGTTAAGGGATTTTTTCTGTTCAGTCTGGGATAACTAGCATGTCACACTGACCCAATGATGAGGTATGACCTGTTAAAGAATAGAAATACTGAGAGTAAATATGGAAGGGTCTCCAAAAAAGTTGCCTGTCATCTGTATTGGATCATTTTTATTTTATTTATTTTTTTAAT
Source organism: Melanotaenia boesemani (assembly GCF_017639745.1). Classification (NCBI taxonomy): domain Eukaryota; kingdom Metazoa; phylum Chordata; class Actinopteri; order Atheriniformes; family Melanotaeniidae; genus Melanotaenia; species Melanotaenia boesemani. The sequence goes on along the minus strand of NC_055682.1, from coordinate 18,010,489 downwards.
AACCACTTTTTACTTATAAACACTTTAGGAATACAAACATCCAAACTCGTTATACAATTGTATTTGTAGCTAATATAAAAAGCATATAACAATAACAATTTCAACTTGAAATCATTTCAGCTCTGACCTGTAAGAAGAAACTGCAAAGGAATTTAAAAGATATTGCAGAGTAATGATTTTCTAAACAATTTTCATCAAGCAGGATGTAGAATTCTGTATTTTTTATTAACAAATTATGTTCTGCCACCATGTAAACCGTTTTGTCTTGAAAAGGGACAAAAGCCCCTTTAGAGCTCTTCATCTTACTGGCATGTGTTTGCACTGTGATGCAAACATATTCCTGTACAGCAGGTGTCGCTATGGTTTTCAAATAACTTTTTATACTTCACGAAGAAGAATAGGTTTCTTCCGCTTCCATCCAATGACGTAACTTCCTTTCTGTCGGTGCCAACCTCGAAGTGAACACGCGTTCGCCTGTCTTAGCTCAAGTGAGTTTTAATTAACGAAATTAAAACCGTAACAAGCAGGGAAATAATCACACCAATCAAAGAAAAAAGTAAACGCCCAACATTGTCCACCCAAATTTTTAAAGAGCAGCATTTTGGTGGTATATATGCCTTTTACTGTTAGCTTAGCCGTGGCTCTGTTAGCTGATGGTAGGGTGTGCGAAAAAAGCGAGGCTCATGGGTGCTATTCCGCAAAGTATTTCTTCTATAGTCATTTTCCAACTATTTGTTTGATTGGATAGAAACGTACCGAATGTTGTATAGCAGGGTTGCCCAAATCCGGTCCTCGAGATCTACTGTTCTGCAACTTTTATATGTAGCCCTTTTCCAATACACCTTACTCAAATGGCTGTAATCCCTTATCCACATGGCATTCAGTTTTGCAGCGGCCTGGCCACGAGCCATTAATTTGATTCATGTGTGTTGGGGAAGGGACGTGTCTAGAGGTTTGAGGGTGGTAGATTTCAAGTTCCAGACTTGGACATCCCAGCTCCATGGGATGCTATTCTCCTAAATGATGCTCAGCTTTGGATGCTAGGTCATCCTTACTTGTAGGAGATTTGCACAGAGTTGTCTCAATTATTTTTTTGGGGTCAAGTGTTATAATGCAAGAAACTCATTCAGCACCTCTTGCTGGGGTTATAAAATATATGTCTGCACATTATACTACTTGAACAACTGGCATTTAATAACGAGTTATGGATTTGGAGATATGGCATACTTGAAACTTTTCCCCTCTTTTTACAACGGTATACTTATAATTGATCATTCCTAACTTTTTCATAATTTATACCCTATCATACATTATGGTCTAGGATTTCTAACGGCTTGAAAAGGCTTATCCTCTGTGGGGGGGAAAACAAACATGTTGGTTGCTTTTGTTAGGGGTAACCAGAAAAGTTGAGAACAGGCTAAAATACATTTTAAGCTATTTTTGTGTTTTTACATTCATATAAATGTTACCCGTGCACTTGTTCACTCTTTCCCGGTATAAATGTTTTAGAATGCGTTACGTTGCTGCTTACCTCCTCGCTGCCCTGGGTGGCAATGCAAACCCTGAGGCCAAGGACATCAAGAAGATCCTGGAGAGCGTTGGGATTGAGTCCGATGCTGGGCGCTTGGAAAAGGTATGGAGATGAGTGCTCATTTTTCTGTTCCTCATATTCTGACCCCACTTATGATTGGATCTGGGTGGAGCCTTTTGCGATGTCCATGTATTTTATTTATTTGTTTATTTTTGTACAGGTCATCTCTGAGCTCAAAGGCAAGAATGTAGAAGAAGTGATTGCCAGCGGTGAGTCTGTTTTTGTTGTGTGGGTGTTTGTCCATGGGTTAGGTGTGGTGGTCTTTTTTTTTTAAGATTTGATTTGGCTAAAGTCTTATAGTTTAATGTCTTTGGATTTAAACTGGTTAATATTTTTTCTCAATTTATTTTTTCCCTTGATTCATGCAACTTAATTTTACTGAACAGCCTGACTTTTCTGTCTGGATCTTTTTTCCTACATGCATTTACTTTTGTGCTGCAGCTTCATCCTTTACTCCAAACCATGCATGTTTTTAGAGCTTATTCTAAATTGACTGTAGGTGTGATGGTTAAGACTAAATACATTTCAGTACTAGAACATGAACATTTTGGGAACATTTGCTCATCAGTCCTCTGACTTACCTACTTGCTATGTCAAAGTATCCTTGGCCAAAATACTCAACCTTACATTGCCCTCAATAAGTTGTATTAAGTATTTTTGACCTATCTTGTTACTTTGCTATCATGCGTTCCATTTGCTTTAATGTCTGCCAACATGTCTTCTCAGGTTATGGTAAGCTGGCCAGTATGCCAGCAGGTGGCGCCGTAGCTGTTGCCAGCTCTGCAGCTGCTGGCTCAGGCGGAGCTGCGGCTCCTGCTGCAGGTGAGCATTTTAGCTTAGCGCCTTGTTTTTCACCATCGTTGACATTTGGCACAGTGCCTGTCCCTGTGTGTGATATGTTATTAAGATGGCATGCTCCAAATTAGTTAATTCCTCATAGAATTTAAGGACTCAGATGGACATGTTTTTAACCTCTCAATACCTGGTGGGTACAAGTTAATATATGCCATGTATTTTATGCTAGGATTTTTAAGAGGGTAATGTAGAAATTTCATAATTTGCAAATTTCTAAGGGTTACCTCAGGTTATATAAAGCAAAGAGCTTAAATAATTGTAAGTTAATATGCAGAAAATGACCTCGTGCTTGTTCTACAGCTGCTGAGGAGAAGAAGGAAGAGAAGAAAGAAGAGTCTGAAGAGTCTGACGACGACATGGGATTCGGCCTTTTTGACTAAACTTTTTCAGATGCTGAATAAAGTTTGTAAAAAAAAAAAACAAACCCCAAAGAAATTTTGTGTGTTTCAAAATTTGTATAGATCCATGACATATTGAGGGCCTCAATTTTAAAGCCTTTGTGAAAGCTCAAGTCATTTGAACGCACACAGTATATATGATCTTGATTATAGACTTCACCTTGGCTTTCGGTAGAACAGGATTTTCAACTTGTAATCAGTAGACGCTGATCACTACATCACACACCTGCAGCACCAACACCTGTATTTACAGCTTGTCTACATCTAACCATTTAAATGTGCAAAGTCACGCTGATTCAGAACAATGGATTAAAACGGGGGGGAAATGATCAAATTGTAGCATGTCTTTATCCTAAAAGATTAATGAATAGGACATTAAATAAAAACAGTGAAAACGCCATTAGAAAGTCAGTTCCAAAAGTATATACTATGTATACATTTTATGGTTTTAGATGGAATATTTTTTCACTACAAAGAAGTTATGAAATGTGTAAAATATTATTACAATTAAATACTTAGTAGTTTGAGACAAATTCTGATAATGTTGCAGAACATCTTATGATCAACAGGAAGTTTTAATGCTGCAAGCAGCATTTTTACAGTAAGTTGTAACCAGGTCAGTGTGTATCATATTTCACAATGTCGGCAGAAATTGGTTGTGTGATTTACTGTGAAGCTGTAGTAAATAATTGATTTTTTGGGTGTTGACCCTTGAGCCCAGTGTAATATAATTATATGGAATGATTGGTTTTGTTGCCCCCCCCTCCCCCTTTTCTTTTTCCACAAACAAACAGTTCCAGTAGGTATTTGTGGGTTTCCTTCACATCTTTTTACTTCAGGTCCATGTGCTGCTTTTACTGCCATAGCAACAACAGACCTTTTACCTGAGTGCTGAAACCATTGATGACTGAAGATGGTAAGCTAACACCCAGTTCAGTACTGATGGATGAATGAACTTCCAAAAGGCTGTTTGTAGTGGAATTACAGTGAAAACACTTAGTACATGTTAACTTGTCAAAACTATGTTCAATATAGTGGGAGTATGAGTACAGCTAATAGATGGCTAATAGATGGCACTAAAGGTGACATATTCACACGGAAAGACTTAATTACTTCATTTAATCACTACAAATCAAATTGTTGAACATGTTGCTTCTGGTAGGCTGCATTTGTCTAGTTGGTAATCTGAATTTATGCCAATAGAATAATTGTTTAACTACTGAACTTTTATCAAGATAACGCAGTATATTTCTTAAAGCCAATTAGTCACCTTCTGGAGCATGACCATATCGCTGTTACTTAATTCCAGATTTTAGGAATTTGCCAATGTCACTGTTGAACAACCACAGACCTGAGTCATCACATGTGCTCAAGCTGAGTCAACAGGCTTGTCTTCTGTGAAATTTGAGTCCTCATTGGCTCTGACATAATGTATGGGTCTTTTCTTTTGAGGTTATATACCCTATTTTGATCCTTTTCTCACCTTGAAATGTTTCTAATTATTCAACTACGTAAAATCCCTGCATTTATATGTGTCCCTAAAACATTACACGTTTCAGTTAATATATCAAAATTACCTCATAATGCTGACATTGTGTTGCATGTTATAATGTTGCACGTCTCAACATAGCAGTGCTTATTTAGTTACTAGGTTACAGTTACGCTCCGCCCACTTTGAGTAGTGACGTTACGGTTCGTACCAACTGCTCTTAAGTGTCGACGTTCAAGCAGAAACGCTTAGTTGATTGATTCTTTGGACAGCGGACGGTGAAGGTTACCTGCTTCAACAGTGCTTGAACGGCAACCTTTTAACTGTCTTTCAACATCACAAGACGGCAAGATTAACTTAGATTTCCACCGATAACGTCAATATATTTTAAACTCAATCAAGACATTAGCTAAGTGAGTTGTCCTAAACCACGCGTAGCTCAGAAGCTAACCGTTTGTTTGGCTAACAACGCAAACACTACGACAGCTGCGACTTCTTCAAAAGACCACCTGCCACTGAGATAAGGTAAGAATAAATCTTTGAGCTTTGCGTTTAACCACGTGTATGAATGTTTGCGTGTAGCTCATGGATTTGTGTCCGTTATGTAAACGGAGGCTTGTATTTGTCCTGATTCTGTTTTTCACCTTGCCGTCGCTGTTGTGGCCATGGCGCGCTTGGCGTTCGCCAACCTCTGCGCAGTTCTTTCTTTAGCATTAGCATGGCGAGCATAAACCTGACAGCAAATCCATAATGCTTCCCCAATTTTATGTTAATGTAGTTGCAAGCTTAATTATTTTAGGAACATTAGCTTTTTTTTGTAAATCGTTAGCTTTTAACTTCTGAGATTTATGGTTACATAACGTTACTTGCCATACAGCCCTGGCCACCTTTTGATGAAACAATGGTTTCAATTAGACTTGATATAGACAAGTTTTCGTTTAATTATAACAAAATTTGAAGGCATAGTAATTTGATAACAAAATTTAACCCTTCATGCTTGTTTTATGTGCTGAGTGATCCTGTTTAAATTTATTTTTTCCTCCAGAACCATGAGTTCCCAGATAAGACAAAACTTCCACCAAGACTGCGAGGCTGCAATCAACAGGCAGATCAACCTTGAGCTGTATGCCTCTTACGTCTACTTGTCAATGGTGAGTCAATTGGTGATTAGTGAATAAGTCTTAAAACAAAAAAACAGCAGCAGCATAGTGAGCAGACATGTGAAAAACTGTATGGAACAGGTGTTAACAAGACCTGGAAGTGGTGAGTGAAAAGGGAACAGTACACCAGTTTCAGGTTATGAAAAAAAGTTATTTTAATTTTGGTTATAAGTACTTTAGTGTGTCAGCTTTAAAGCACTAGGGAAGTTGGCATTCATTTTTAAAAACTGTAATTGTAGAATGAGGAAGGATTTTGGATGCCAGTTAAATGGCTGGTCCGGTTTTGTGTGCACGATTTATTTTCCGTGAAAGAGTGCTCTGTGTCTCTCTAACCAGCATAGACAATGTATCCACTCTGTTTTTCTCAATGTAAAGTGTTTGTCAGAAATTTACACGTTTCTGAGTTTTGACTTGTTCCTCTGGCCTGAGTTGTACAGCTTGTGGGCCTTCTTGCTGCACACTTCTGCCAACATGACTAGCTTCTTAAAAGTTGGGTTGAATTCATGGTTTATGCACACTGATACTTGTTTGTGTCAGCTGATGGATGTGTTAGTGTTAGAAAGGCCAACATAACCCCATTTTCTCTTTACAGGCTTATTACTTTGACCGGGATGACCAGGCATTGCACAACTTTGCCAAGTTCTTCCGTGGCCAGTCGCACGAGGAGCGTGAGCACGCAGAGAAGCTAATGAAACTGCAGAACCAGAGGGGGGGGAGGATCTTCCTACAAGATATCAGGGTATGAGTTTTCTAAAATCAGTAAAAATGAATGCGTTTTTTTTTTTTTTTTTTTTTTTTTTTTTATATATATATATCTTGCGGGAGTATCATAAAACCTGTATGGGTTGGGCTGTACAGATACAGAGGGTGTGAGTGGGATGTGCTGCTTATCTATCTTAAACACAACCCTCTTCGCTTTAGTAAAACGTTGAACTCAGACTCAGTTTAAGGGGATCTGACACCTTGTCTGAAACTTGATGCATCAAAAAACAGTTCTAACTTGTTTTGCTTGCAGAAGCCAGATAGGGATGAGTGGGGGAGTGGTATCGAGGCTCTCGAATGTGCCCTGCAACTTGAGAAGAGTGTGAACCAGTCACTGCTGGACTTGCACAAGCTCTGCTCTGATCACAATGACCCACATGTGAGTATTAAACTACTGTCTGATGGTTGCACATAATCAAATAACCATATCTGGGAACTATGAATCGTTTTGTACTTTTTGACATATTTAACGATTTGTTTGCAAATACAAATTCAGCGATTTTTTTTTTTTTTTTTTTTTTTTTCCCCCCCTTTTCGTTTTTGCTAGTTATGGAAGCATCTTTAGGATTCAATGTGGTCTTTTGGACATTTAGATTCTCAACTGATGAGTTTTAAGGCAAATGTTCTGTACAGCAGGCTGCTCACTAATTTAATATTTCCATTTTGCTTTCAGATGTGTGATTTCATTGAGACCCACTACCTTGACGAGCAGGTCAAGTCCATCAAAGAGCTGGCAGACTGGGTGACCAACCTGCGCCGGATGGGTGCTCCTCAGAACGGGATGGCCGAATACCTGTTCGACAAACACACTCTGGGCAAAGAAAGCAGCTAAATCCGTCCAGATCCTTCTTGCAAAAGCTTCCTTATTTGTGTATTTGTATCCTGCTTTGTTTTGACAATATCAAGTCTTGTGTATGATACTGGCTAGTCATCTAAGCTTTATGGTATTAATGTTATTTAGTATTTACTTCACATTACGCTTCTATAGATTCTTGTGAGTCGTTACATCTAAAACTCTTTCCGCTTCTCAGTTTTGCTCATGCCATCACCATATATTTGCTGTTTTATGCCAGGAATTGTTAATCAGACCAAATAAATCAAACCCTCTGGATTCTGACTTGATGTGTGGAGTTTTATTTTTTTCAGTTTTTAGATGTCCTGTGTTGGGAATTTTGAATATTGCTGTCATGTTTTACTTCGGTTACCAGAGAAAAATGGAACTAGATGAATGGATTTCTATAAGAAGTCCCACCAAAATATTCTGTGATGGATATAATAACAGTTTTCAGAGTTTTGTAACCTTTAGAGAATATACATTATAAGTCCATAATGAGCAGCTTACTACAGAACTAATAAGCATCTGTCCTACAGGCCTGTTTTGCTGGCTGTCCTTTACTTTAATAACGGTGTTTAAAGAAGCTCTGATTTACAGCTTGTACAGCTGAAATCTTGGCTAGGTTTAAATTGGCCATTTTACTTGTCCTGACAAAACATCTGAAATGTCAGAATAATAAATTTCTCGGTTTACTTTGCCATTTATTACCATTACTGTTGACCTGGGTGAAGTGTTTTGGTCAGCCATTTACAAATTTCTGAGTTGACTCACTGCTCCAGACTGAGCTGCCCAGTGTGTAGGCGGCCTCGTTGCAACAAAGTATTTATCATGAGGTTTGGTTATTCCCTGTTTAGTACCTTTGTCCTAAATTTCCCACATTGGGAGTGTCTCTGTTTGGAAGACATATTAAAGACTAAGCTTTAACTTCCTGGTTAATGTATTGAAATTTTGCATGGTACAGTACATTCATTCATGATGCAGCAGAGTGACCCCACAACATCAGGGTAACTTAAAACTCATTTAATGTCTAGTATGACATTTGTCTATAAAGGTAAATATGTACATTGCACTTTATAACTTTTTTTACTTTGGGTCCCTAGCAGTTTCGTCTGCTGTGAAAACAGATGTCTTTATACAACAGGCTTTAAACCAGTAAGATTAACATCTGGGAAAACTTGTCATTTAACGGTTCTCATACTTGAAACACTTTGCCAACAGGAATAAAATGTTCAGGCAAAACAAAGGCTAAAGCAACAATCTGAATGTTGGGATGCACCACAGTTTACATGTTATATAAAATATTTGTATGTCTGTTTTGTGTTATTGCTTCATCAGTTTCATAATTTAATCTCTTTACGCTGTAATATTGTGTAATAAGGCTTTCTGCTTGCTTTAGGATGTTTACCTTAAAAGCCTAAGGCATACCATGCCTGTCAATCAACCACTGCTAGAAGTCATATGTAAACTTTAAATAAATCACATTTTAAAGTTGAAACGGGGTGCTACAGCTTACATAATGAAGATCTAACAGCTCAGTTTGTGTGTCATCAAACTAAAGGACATTCCTTAAAAAAGTAATATATCTGTAATTTCACTAAAATCTTTGGCTGTTGTTCCACCTGTCAGTATAATCTGAGACTAATTCACTGTCTATATAGATACTTTTGTTCCTAATCGTTCCACCCACATATCGGGGATTTCTTTTGACCTCACATGATGTCAAGCAAAGCAGGATTTAAATAGTGACATGAAAGAAGAAAAGAAACACCTTCTGATCTTTGAAAGCCACAACAAAATTTTCAGAATTTTTCTCTAGGTTGATTAAAAAGACTGTCAAATTAAAGCTCCTGACTCCTAGTTGTTTACATACCAGGTAACAATCTGTAAACACTAGAAAATGAGGTTGTAATAACAGGAATATTAGTCTTAGACTGGAGTTTTGCTGTCAGTATTCCCTCATGAGGCTTAAAGGTTAGTCCGTCAGTTATGCTTTTGTGAAAGGACAACAGCATCGAAATTTTCTTGTACATTTCTTAGGAAGTTTTTTTTTTTTCAAATCTCAGTTGAATGAGTAAAAACTGAAAAGTTATCAAATGAACCTACACTGACTTAAAAACCATCTCTGCATACCTTCAATTAAAACATTGCTTTTTAACATAACAGATATAATGATACCAAAAGGATGAACATAATCTGGGATTTTCCAGTTGACAAAATAAAACTTATGACAGGAAGCTTGAGGGTAAAAGCGCGTCACCAAACTTCCCCAAACATTCAATCATTGGGAACTGTGCTCAGTGCCTGTTACTCCCTCTAGTGGTTGTCTGGAAGTAAGACAACCATCAACACTGATGTCACTGAACCGCCTTGGCATGGGTACACACCACTAATGTATAATTAGTTAACACGAATATTATTATTTTGAAAAGAACTTTCATGTTAATAATATACATAATGCATAAAAAATGTGTAACAGTTGACACACTATGAAAGTGTGTTTCTTATTAATGATTCACCTAAAAGAAACCAATTTTGCATTTTTGTCTTTTTTCTTTATTTTGGTGTTAAATTCTGGACCATTTCATTCATTAACTACAAATAAATAGAACAAAAAATTAATTTAATAACTAATAAGGGTAAAATAGTGATTCTCCTCATTATTATAAGTATTATTAATGTATCTGTGGTTTATACTTCATTATCACTATCAACACAAAGAGTTATTCTCAGTATAAACCCACCACCTGAAACTGTCTCCAAATTTCGCCAACGAGCTTAAATCTGTATTTCACTGCAGCATAAATTTCCTGCCTTTTTCCATCATCTTTGTAGTGGAGTGCTGTAGGACAGCAACAAGTAGATTTTTTTTTTTAACCTCGAATGGAAGCAGACATTACGATGAGTCACTTTGATTTATACTTTATAGAAACTGTCAAACACACCAAACTGTAATTCATTCCCAACAAAAAAGGGAAGTCAAAAACAAGCTTTCTGAAATGAGAAGTGCGATGAGGAATAACCAGTAAAGTTATCACAATAATTATCAAGGAGGCTGTAGAATATATAACGGCTCTAACAAAGACGTTCATGCTTCTTCGAGCTCCACCAGCACACCGTCACAGTCTTTAGGATGAAGAAACATGACTGGCTTCCCGTGAGCACCTATCCGAGGCTCTGCCGACAGAGTTCTGATGTTCTTTGCTTTGAGGTCAGCAACCGCAGCGTTAATGTCATCTACCTGCAACCAAGAGGAGAACTCTGTCAACTATTCATCTAACTCCACTCAGACTGTTGCAAACATCACAATACTCGTAAAATTGGGAAAATAAACCGGCCTTATCAGAATAAAAAAGGACAAGAATACATAATATCTCAGTAACACTGAGAAAAATACGCACAACTCCTGTGCCCAGCAACATGTTTTATTGTTGCTTTGCTTATATTAAAGTAAGGGAAATGCTGTTAGTGGATTTTTGTATCTAGTATTTTTTTAAATTTTGGGTTTTAGTGATTTTTATATATGCAGTTAATGTAAGCAACTTCACAAAACCAGTGCTATATCAACAGTTTGTTCCACACATTGATAGCAGCACATAACGAAAATACTGAACTAAGAAACTGAAATATATCTGAAACTGTTTCTGACAACAGCTTCATGAGCACAGTAGTTATCCAGTAAAAAGAAAATTTTCTGCTTAAAAGGGGAAAAACTGGGATTTAAATTAAAACTGAATTGCGGGGGTGGCTGTGGCTTAGGAGGTGGAGCAGCAATCCATCAGTTATAAAATAAGGAGTTTAATCCCTAGCATGTTGATGTGTCCTAGAGCAATACACTGAATCCCTCCAATGTGCTCACTTGTTTGTGAGTCACATGATTTAATGCAACATCCCAGGAAACATTTTAAATGTAAAATAAAAATATTACGTTAAAATTTTATCTTCCTTAGAAAACAGTCTTGTATACAAAAATGTAGTCAAAGATCCTTTTAGAAAAAAATGTTTTCTATTTTTTATGATTTAGAAAAGTCCAATCTTAAATCATTCAGAACCATTTTGTAGCAGGTTTTATGAGTTTGTCTTGGAAGGAAAGGCTGGATATTTGAAATGGTTAAACACTCCAAATATACTTTTAACACATTTTTAAATATAAAAATAATTAATAATCATAAAATAAAAACCTTTTAATGTATGATGGATTATTCCATTCAGTCACGTTAGTGGCATCTGGTGACACCTGTATTTCCTGACATTACATGTAAAGATGTCTGCTATGCATGCTGGCTCACGTGCACATATTTTGGGCATAACCATCATTATAGTTGGATAATTCACTCCCTTTGACAAGTCATAGTGTTCTGCATTATTGCTTTTATAATAGGTTGTCTGAGTGCAAAAGTGTATGTTATTCAATACAAAAAAGTTTGATAGTGTGAAGTAAAAGCCATCAACCTTGTCTCACCTCAATACAAATGTGGTGCATCCCTCCAGACTTGTTCTTCTGTAAGAAGCCGGAGATGGGGCTCTTCTCCCCGAGAGGATAGAGCAGCTCCAGTTTAGTGTTGCCAAGCTCCACAAATACTGTGTAGACGCCGTGCTCTGGCAGGGGGACTTTCTCACTCACTGTGGCCCCGAGCACATCCCGATACAGAGCTGTGGCCTTCTCCATGTCAGGCACAGCAATGGCAATGTGGTTCAGCTTCCCCAGGTTCCACAGGGATCCGGGAATGCCCTGATGGAGAGATGCTGTTGTTGAATGTGCCCTGAGGAGCGCAACACGAGAACACCTGGAAATGCCTGCAACTGAGAAAAGAAAGAAGAAAACAGTGAGAAGACATGTAGGTACTGTTTTAGACATTACTCTGAAAACTATCATTTTATGTGTGATTTACATATTTTTTCTTTTAAGAGGTTTCATGGATGTATTGCTCAATCTTGTTTCAAATCTTCAGACAAACACATTCATGGTTACAGAATGAACCCTACATGTGTTTTTATATGGAGGATGTAATTTCACTGATGATTTTACACAACATTGCTGACAGCTCTGATGATTTGGCCACTAGATTATAAAATAACGATATGTTGGTTTTAATATATCTATGGCTTCATGTCATTAGTTTAACGGTAATCTCGTGTGTTAATGGTTATGTGTCTGTAAATGGATAAATGTACATTTTAAGCTATCATTTTTATTATATAGATAAATTAAGGTTAACGTGTTGTTTAAACGTGTCTACAATTCAATGATAGTTATACTTTATTGTGTCTATTTTAAATGAAAACAGTCACTTTTCAAACCACAAATGGTCTAAAAGTGGAGAGTATGCAAACGCTGAGTACTGGTGACGTAACGCGAGGACAGTTTTGGTCAACGACGATGAAAATATTTTGTTTGGAGTTCAACAGTGACTGGAATAACAAACACGTCTGTATGAGCAGAAAAGAGAAGGAAGGTAGTTCGAAAATTATCGACATAAACCAACCTGCAACCTTCAGCACTGTGGAAGCCATGTTTGTGCCGCGGAACCAATGTACAACAGCGGACGTGTTTCTCGTTGAGCCTGTTTACTTGGAACACAGAGGCTCACCCATGTGAAGGAAACATGGCTAGTGGAGATATGTGGAGTATGCTGGAGGAGTGTGTAAAAATATTAAATACCAACACAGCACAGCCAGAGAACTTTCTGAGGCAAGTGTTGATTTTCTTGGTTGTGAAAAGTGTTCAATATTGTTGCGTATTTGTCGAGAGTATCTTGATAAACGTCGGCAGATGATAACAGCAAGAGCTGTAGCGATAGCACAGATTAGCGTACCGTCTAGTAAATTGTCATAACTATCAGCCATATTATTTGTGGGCAATTTTTTATGTGTGGATTAACTCAACGTATTCCATTTAACGAAGTGTAGTGAGTTACAGCAACAACCACAGAAACCCAATTGTTGCGCACAATATTTTAACTTGTAGTTTTTTTTAAACGTGTTTTCATTGATTGTAGTTTATGACTAAAGAAAACAGCTGATTCAACTGTTTTCATGAAAGGTGCGATTATAAAAGTAGAAGAAAGTGTAGTGTTATTAAATGGTGTAGCGCGTGAAAATAATGTAATAGTAGTACTGCTTGATGTATTGCAAATTTAACAGCGACTACAGAGGTCTTTCACCCGAAGAAATAGAGTATAAGCAGACTTATTGTTGGATTTTATAGCCGACTTATGTCAGTTTTTCTATGAATGAATGAGTGAATGAATTAATGAATCAATCAATAATTCTTTAACAGAATAAGTAAAGTACTAATTGATTTTAATTTTGTGCATCCATCTGCTAAACTGTGATGTGTACTCTTCATTCTGCTACGTGTGGTTCAGACTGTACTGAGATTATTTTAAACTATGGGATCCCAGTTGCTGTACTGAACAAATACATAAAAAATAATCAGAACAGTGTGCAGAGATGCATGAAGGATGTGTCTTAATATATGGATAACTAATTATTTGATGACAGTTTTTTAAAAAAAAATAAATGTGTGCGAACAGTTTTTTTGTATTCATATTGTTGATTTACAAAGTAAAGTTATTCATTAAAGTACTACATTGCGCTAGCACTCTAGGTTCTTGCACCAATTTTATGTTGAAGATCGCAAACTTAAAATCTGCAGTCAGCTTCATGGGTGTCATTTGAACAAATTCTGAAAATACAAACAAGCAAAAAATAAAAAACCTTTCAACAGTATGTCAGACCAGCAACTGTAACTGTTTATTTTCACCTTTCAGCCTTCAGGATGGCGTGGCAGCAGACTTTACCTCCCTCACTAAGACCCTATATGACCTCCACAAATCTCAGGAACCTGCACATTTTAGAGGCAGCCCCTTGGCTCAGCTGGTGGTGCAAAACTTTGACGAGGAGCAAATTTGGCAAGAGCTTGAGCTGCAGAATGATGGCGCACTAAAACACTTCAATCATGCCATCAAGGAGGCCTTGTCTGACAAGACATTAACTTTGCTGTCCGAAAAAGAGGAAGTGCATGACAGAGGGGAAGAAGAAACAACAGATGATGAAAATGACTTTGAAGAAAAAGAGGAGGAACCACTCAAACTGTCTAAGAAAAAGCCTGTGGAGGCTGAAGATGGTTCAGAGGGTTGCTCAGAGGCTGACTCTGATATTGATTTTGATGTGGATGCTCTGGAGAAACGAGAGAAACAGAAGAAAGAGAGTAGAAAGACAAGTTCCAAAACAAAGGTGGTTCCCTCTGAAGTTGACGATAAGTTCTTCAAACTTTCAGAGATGGAGTCATTTCTTGATGATATGGATAAGCAAGAGGAAAAGGAAGACGGAGATGAAGATGATGTAGATTATTTTCAGGATCTGCCCTCTGATGAGGATGATGATCTGGACTTGGATCAAATGTTTTCCAAAAAACAAAAGAAAAAGACAGTATGTATTTTATTACACATTTCCACTTATTATTTTGGGTCCCAACAGTACAGAAAACAGGAAAAATGTGGATTGTTGTTTATTTCAACAGGTAAAGAGCTCCAGAGATTTCAAGTACAAGGACTTCTTTGATGCAGTGGATAGTGAGCCACCTGAAACAGATCAGCGCTCAGATGGAGAGGAAGATGACATGGATGAGAGCCAGGAAGAAGATGAAGAAGAAATCGATGATGAAGAAGATGATTTTGATGGTGAAGAGGATGGTGATGATGAGTAAGTGCTATGAAAGTTATGTAATGTCTGTAATCATGTGTGGGAGAAGTTTCTTTGGTTGATTCCAACTTGTTTGTGTCTGTTTTTGCCAGGGACAAGCAGATACGCCACTCTACAGCATCTCATAAGAAAGTGACCTTTAATCTCTCTGGTGATGAAGACAGTGAGGGGGAGGACCTTAAGGACATTTTTGGAGGAAAAACCTCGAGCTCAAAAAAGTCAGAATCAAAGTCTTCATTTGAAAAACGGCAAGAAAAGGTAACCAGGTTTAAGATGTTGTTGATTTGATTTGACACCCCCCCCTCCTTTTTTTAACAAAATAAATATTTTTAATTAATTGAATTTTACAATTAAGCAACTTTATAACGCTCCTATTTACTCATCCGCACCATGAATGCTTCATTGCCAAGTTTTGTTTTTGTTTACAGCACATTAGGAATCTCTGATGAGCTGATATATAAGTACTGAGTGCATTTGAATGGATCTATGACAACAGTTCCCAAAGTGGGACCCCCAGTTTGTCCTGTTGTCTTATTTTTCTACAATATTGTAGAGTGATTGAACACCTAAACTTTCCTGCAGTAAATGCTTTGGATGATTAATTGCACTTTCATATGCTTCTCTGGAACATTTTCTCTCATCATTTATTCTTCCACTCCATATGTAGAAGAAACCTCTGGAAAAGGGAAAAAATGTAGCAGCCCTTGCTACATTGATTATTGAAACATACAGAGGAACCCTGACTTTATACTAAATCTATTATATGCCAGGATAATGTTTTAACTGTCACATTTTCAGACATAAAATCAGTTGAACGGATGGCTTTTTGTCATTCCGACATTAGCAATATTTACAGAAAATTAGGTAATGGTTTTTTGTCTTTGATTAATAGTCATCGTTAGTCAAGCTGTACCCATGCTTATAGAAGCATGGGGGGGGGGATTACTTTATTTACTGTAGTATGTTTGGCTCACAATGGCTACATTCACACTGTAAGTCTTAATGCTTAATTCCAATTTTATTGCTGAGATCTGTTTGTTTTTATTATTATTTTATATTTTGCATGGGTCACATTATAATGTGAATGTGACTACCTTCAGACTCATGTGTTAACAGCCTGCGGCCCTGAAGTGCCCCACGGCATATGGAGCATGCTGTGTTTACACATCCTGTCTCATTTTAATGACGTAAAAGTTGAATGAGATGGGATTTTGTCATTTTGAAAAACATTGGATGTGTCTCTGATTTAGGGCTACATATGGAAAATCAGGGAAAAATTAGATGTGGGTCACATATAAGCAAAAAAAGTGGGCCACTTTTATCTGAAGTGTGATGATGTCAGGAAAGAGGTGGATGGAGAGAGAAAAAGACATGCGCATGGGAGCCCAACAGTAAAAATGTTATGATTTAAAGTAGATCTGACTCAAGTTCTTTAAAACTTTGTCCAAATCAGTTTGAGATTGACTTTTTATATTCCAACTAACCCAGTGTCTTAACAGGGCAGATTTTATTTCAGGAGTAGCAACAATTGTTTTTCCACCTTGCAGATGTCCCAGAAGATCGAGGAGCTGGAGAAAGCTGCTCTTGCAGAGAAGCCGTGGCAGCTGCTGGGAGAGGTGACGGCACAAACCCGTCCGGAGAACAGTATGCTGGAGGAAGACGTTGAGTTTGAGCAGGCGTCAAGAATGGGTAAGTGAGCATTTAAATGTTGGATAAGCACAATTTCTTTTACATTTGTACAGTTGTTCAGACAAGCATGATGTTTTCCTGATTTATGGTTGCTGGTGAAATTGTTAGAATTTCTTTGAAACTGTATGAAACTTTGTGGGTTTTTTTCTTTTTTCTAGCTCCCACCATCACAGAGGAAACCACGTTACAGCTGGAAGACATCATCAAACAGAGAATTAAAGACCAGGTTAGTCAACATAACATTTTTTCTGTTGTACGGTTTGGAAAATAGAAGATTTTCCCAATTTATAACTCATTGTCCTTTACTTCCTTTTAAATGTAAGGCATTTGATGATGTGGTTCGCAAAGAGAAGCCTAAAGAGGAGGTTTTTGAGTACAAGAAGAGGCTAACTTTGGACCATGAGAAGAGCAAGAAGAGTCTAGCAGAAATTTACGAACAAGAATACATCAAGCAGATTCAGGTTTGACTTGTGACTCCTTTACATTTTTGTTATTGACATGTACAGCGTCCATTTAGTTTTGATTTTTCTTCTTCAGCAAAAGACAGAGGAGGAGGAGAACCCAGCTCATGTAGAAATTCAAAAACTTATGGACACACTCTTTTTGAAATTGGATGCTCTCTCCAACTTCCACTTCACACCAAAACCAGTGAGTTCTGCTTGATATGAATGACTAAAAGTTTTTTGATAAAGTCAAAATACTGAATGGAAATCCAGGCCAGTTCATTTACTGATCAACACTGTCATGTTTCCTTTTTCTGCACAGCCTGTTCCTGAAGTCAAAGTGGTCTCTAACTTACCATCCATTACCATGGAGGAGGTGGCACCAGTCAGCACTAGTGCTGCTACGCTGCTCGCACCAGAAGAAATCAAGGTTTACCATCTGTTCATAGTTATTTTGATATGGATATGTGGTTACACAGCCTCTCTAAAAACAGTTTATTCTTATTAAAGGAGAAGAACAAAGCAGGAGATATACTGGGTGATGCTGAGAAGACGACAACAGACAAAAAGCGTGAGAGACGCCACAAAAAGAAGGTGAAGCGTTTGAAAATCAAAGAAAAAGAAAAGAGGCTGAAACTTAAAGAGGCCAGCACCACCGGTGAGAACAAAAAAGCATCAAAGGCTGAGGTCACAGAAAACCTGAAGAAACTCACAAAAGGAGGCAAAGCCACGATACTCAAGGTGAGGGTTTAATCTTAGTCCACTTTGCTCAGAAATGTCTGCATTTAGGTCTCCATGGGAAGTCAGTACTAACCTGGTCGTAGTGTTTAGTTGTGAACATCTGGAGTTAGAAGAGAATGAAACTGGGATTATTGGAACACTGACTTGAGCCAAATTGCTGTTTATGCTCTCACTCCATCCGGCGTATTTCTGGTATTCAACCAACACACACTCGTGTGCAGTCCTTCAAAATGGCTGACAGCCCAGAGAGGGCTCTTGGTTCAAAATGAGCTCAAGTAGGGAGAGGCTAGCAACAACCGTGTCCTTAAAAAGCTTTCTACAAGATTAAATGAAATGGTGAAAGGAAAATACTTTATTCCAGAGGTAGATTTCAGTGTTGTAGCAGCTTTTTTTCTTGTTTAAATAAAAAAACATACTAATTATTTAGAAGATGAGGAAGATAGTGACTTCTCCCAGAGGTTGATAACTGCTGGCAAAAATGGTCTCCGGTACCATTCTGTCTTGCAGTGGAGTTGAAGAAGTCTCTTACTGAACATACTTTGTTGTTTCTTCATTGTATTGAGTAGAGGATGTGAAAAATCCTCCATGATTTTCAGCAGTTTGTGCAGCTTTCTACTTGGACAATCAGCTGCAGCGGCTACAAAGTTATCCCCAGCACAGAACCATCTGTCTTGGATCACTTTGTTCGGTCTGCAGGTGCATTCACACCAGCTTTTTTTTATTTGAAACCTAGTCCATTTGCTCGGAAAGTTCGCTTTATTTGGGGTGTCGTGAATGCACAAACGAATTCTGATTCGAATCAGACAGGAGAATTGGCCCACGGTCAGAATTTGGTACAAGTTCTGATAGAATTCTGATCCACTCAGGACAGTTAGGATCCAATGCATCTCCATATTTATTAGTTATGTACCAGAAACTGAAGTTGTTCCGCATTAACCAACAGTGTGACGAGAAATGGTGAGTACAGTCCCTGACTGACCACCATCTCAGATACACAACCTTTCAGTCTCAAAAACTGTCTGTTTGTTAGGTAGTCATAAATCCAGGTGGTTGTGGAGGTATCCACCTAGAATTTATGAAGCTGCTTACTTAACAAGGCAGGCTAGACTGTATTAAAAGCACTTGAGAAATCAAAGAACATGATCCTCAAAGTGCTGTCTGATTGGTCCAGATGAGAGTGGGCTCTCTGAAGCATGACTGAGCTGCATATGAATCCATATGAATTCCTTGCACTATCCAGCCACATATATATGCCACACTTTTATAAACCAAAATAACTGTAGTACACAACATTTTCCTGTAGCGATTTGTCTAACTGTGTTCCTTGTTTTTAGGATGAGGGAAAGGACAAAGCTCTACGGTCCTCTCAAGCCTTCTTCTCTCAGCTGCAGGATCAGGTGAAAAGTCAAATCAAAAGTGCGAAGGACCAGTCTTCAAAGAAAAAGAAACACAAAGAAATTTCTGTCAGCAAACTCAAGTTGTAATGACTGTGATAATTAGTTTGTTTGTTAATGTACAGATGTTTTTTTTTTTTTTTTGTTCATTTTGTTTTTTTTAATCGTATGCCATATATTAAACCTGAAAGTCTGTGTAAAGATTTTCATTAAAATGAATCAAGTACACATGTGTCAGTGTTTGTGTGAAAATTACATGAAAATACAAATGCTCTTTCTTTTGTGTGGATAATATGCAGTGCATAGGTTAATGCTGATATTAAGCCCCCCCACCCCAACACAAAAATCAAGCGTCCATTTGTAAGCAAGATTGACATAAGAAAACAAATGAGTCATTCAAAAACAATCTCAAACACATGTGTGCCTTTTCTTTTAGTTAAATGGCTGAAATGAATGATGGAGTAAATTTGGCTTTAACGTAAGTCAAATAAACTTGATGGATACTGTTAGCATGTTGCATAACTGTCAGAAATTAATGTAGTGCTTCCAGTGGTGTTTCTGACTACAACAAAATCTTTATTTTACTGCAGCTACTAATATCTTTTTAAGATGGTTTATAAGCTGTTTATTTACATATTTAACTATGTAAGAGCACTGGCAGTAGTTTTAGGTAGTTGTAGGCCGCAAATGTTAAAAGTACTACATATAATTAGGGGTGGGACCTTAACATGTTGATTAATTACAAAATATTTAACAGGTTTTAAAAAAAACTTGAAACATTTGTCAGTCTGCACAAGTTCCTTGTAAATCAAATGCCCTTGTGTACATGTCAGAGCACGGTTAACAACTTAGCAACTTTTTTCTCTTTTTTTCTACTGTTTAAAATTTAAATGCGTTTTTCTAGACATTACTACAGCTTGAGTTTTCAATATTAATGTCTGTCTGTTATTTGAAGAGTCGTCCACTAAAATCTATTTTAAAAATTTAGCTTTTTGGTGCAAATATTGTTATGCAAATAAAAGACGATTCATTGAGATTAACTAATTACAAGGATTCTAGTTAATTAGATATTTTTTTAAAATAAGTCTCACCTACTTATAATTCATGAGAAGTACTACTTTAAGCTTTGGAGTCACACCTGCTACATTCCTCTTTGATACTAAGGCCACGCCCCTGTGGTAAAATCCCCATGTCGTCACTGCAGATAATCACGGAAGTGAACCGGGCGACGGAACGGACAGAAACACAAATAAGTTGGTGCTTAGGCTTGACTAATATTTACAGGTACGTTTTTTTCTGCCGCCGATCGATTTAAAACGACACAGCTCTTAAAAGAATTTGAGTGTCTTGGATCGATTAGTTTTTGTTTTGCTAGCGTTGAACTACAGCTAGGAGGCTAACCATTACAGAGCAAAAGAGTGCTTACAAAGCGAAGCTAGCTAACCGTTGAGTTTGGTAATCAGTGTTCTTAAATGCTTATAACGGTGGCATTATGGTGAAGTTGGTGAATAGAATGTAAGCAAATAACAAATGCACGTTTCAAGTAGCATTACCGGCCTATTAGCTGGTGTCAAGCTAAAGCTAACTGTTTTCAGTTGCCAGTAAAGGTTTATAATTTCAGGAAGTTAGCTAATGTAACGTTTAATGTCCTTTTTGTGTTTTGTTTATTTGGAGTCAAATCTGTGAAGTAAATATTTTTGCGATGGCTTGGTCATGCTCACATGATGAAGTGACTCACTGGATCGGGGGTGGGGATGAGGGTAAATGGTTTCTATGAGTTGGTTTATGTTTCCGTGTGAAGTTACCTCTTTTCATACTCTCAGCTCACAGATAGTTTGCAATCATGCTGGGAGGAGGATTTAAAGCTGAGAGGCTAAGAGTCAATCTGCGGCTGGTTATAAACCGACTCAAACTCCTTGAGAAAAAGAAATGTGAGTCCTGCTTCTTATCCTGTCAAACCTTTCATGGATTGTATTGCCAAAGCAGTTGTTTGTTTTGACTTTTAATGGGCGACAGTAATTTAAAAGATGCCTTTTTTCATTTCTGGTCTGCAAACTTAATATAAAGCCGAGCTTGCCCAAAAAGCAAGGAAAGAGATTGCTGATTACCTGTCATCGGGTAAAGATGAACGAGCCCGTATCCGCGTGGAGCACATTATCAGAGAGGACTATCTGGTAGAAGCCATGGAAATCCTGGAGCTTTACTGTGATCTGCTGTTGGCTCGCTTTGGCCTCATACAGTCCATGAAGTGAGTACAGAAACAAACTGGCACACAGAGTACATCAGTATGAGAGTTTTAGAGTTTATTTTTGTTCCTTGTCCATATTCCCTTATCTCTTAGGGAACTAGATCCAGGCTTGCAAGAGGCAGTTTCTACTCTTATCTGGGCAGCACCTCGTCTCCAGTCAGAGGTGTCTGAACTAAAAATTGTAAGTTCTGTCTGAATATAACAGCGCTAGGAGCTCTGTCAACAATATTAAACAAGTTCAGATCATTTATTCCTATCAGAATGATCTTGACATTCATATCTCTTCTGTTTCTTTCAGGTATCTGAACAGCTATGTGCAAAATATAGCAAGGAGTACGGCAAGCTATGCAGGACAAACCAGATTGGCACAGTTAACGACAGGGTAGGCCATTATTTCCAGTCACTGCCCACAGGTAGTTTAATATTGCATGAACCCTTCCCTTAGTAACTCATAATGTCATCTATTCAAATATCTGATATATTTATAGCTGATGCACAAACTGAATGTGGAGGCCCCTCCCAAGATTCTGGTAGAGCGCTACCTGATAGAGATCGCCAAGAACTATAATGTGCCGTATGAACCTGACGCCATGGTCCGGGTATGTTTTAAAGGTTTCTTTGTCGTGCAATATCAAGAACAAAGTTATGTGTTCTGTTTATTTACTTACTCACCCCCCATTTTTGTCTCTGGACAGCCTGAGGTGTGTACTGGAGAGGAGGCAGACTTGATTGATGTGGACACTGACAGGAAGTCTGGAGGAGGGGGAGGAGGTGGTGGAGGTTTCACTGCTCCTGCTGCAGCCATGCCCATGCCCATGCCCATGCCCATGCCTATGCCCATGCCCATGCACATGCCTATGCCGGCAGCTTTCAACTATCCACCTCCTAAAGGAGCAGTGAGTAATTTTCAACTCTATATCCAGGGATTATTTTTATACTGATAGACATGGAGATAGTTTTATGTATATTTGTAGATTTTTATATCAGCTATTCAGACTTCTGCTCATATGTGTTATAGCACATAAGCATTATTTTTAGTCTGAAAATGACTACTTTCTAAAATCTAATGCTGTATGGAGTGACAGAATGGATGAGAATTTAGTTTTCAACAACTTTCCTTAGAATCAAACCTGACTTTTATTTTTCTCTAGGAACCTTTTAACAATCCAGTCGGAACCTACAACAGCTTCCAGCACCCCATGGGAGGAGGGCAGCCTCCTCAGCTTCCCACTTCTCCCCCCACATACGAGACTGTAAGTGACTGAGCCCTTCACATCCATGCCCCCACTCCTGTTCCCACAGATGGACAGACGGACAAGGCAGGGCACCGCTCAGGGAAGGACAGTTTATTCGGCTTGCTTGTAGTTTTGCCTGCCTTCCACACTTATACATTTTCTCAGCGTGGACCTGCTTCATCCACATGGATGTACAGTTAGGTCATATTTAATTGGACTTTGGCACAATTTTGTTATTTTTAGTTGTTGTTGTTGTAATAATTGTTGATAACAGTTATGAGTGTAATAGGGGTGTTGAAATGCAGACTCTCAGCCATAGTTTGAGAGTATTTACATCCAAAGTTTTTAGAATATACAGCCCTTACACAAAAAACTCACTCTTTTCGTTTCTTCATCAGTGCAGAAGGTTAAAGATGTGGTGGTGATTCCAGCTGAGTGGCATTAGATTTTTGAAGCAGATGCAGTAATGTGCTGTATAAAAAAGCTCTCAGTGCAAGTGCAGACATCCAGTCCTTAGGCTGCAGTTGGCTGTTTCTGCAGCAGCAACATCTAACTGAACAACTCTACATGAGTAATTGTATATTTAACCAAGTTTTCCATAAAGATAGGACATTATGCCGTATGAAAACCATTCATAAGCCTAAAGAATAGAAACCAGATAGGACTAATGAAAAAAGCCAGATCAATCTTAGAGCTGCCGCCTTTGGAAAGATCACATGACCTGTACTAGTAATGAACCCAAAGTAAAGAAAGTTCAGAAAAAGCTCATCTTGTGATGCTTACAAAATAATCTGTAAAATGTATGATGCTACTGTGATGGTATTGGAATACATCACATCCAGTAGTGTTCTTTGATTATGTCGCCAAAGACAGAAGTAGTTTAGTTGATTGTTTAGTGGACTTAACTGTCTGCTTGCATTGAACTAAATGCAGCACAACTGACTGGTTGGTGCTTGACTGTTCAGCAAAACATGATGTAAAAGCAGCCCAGCCAACTTTAAGTGTAAAGATGTAATTCATTTTACAGTTGCCAAATCAGCCACCTGATCTCAGTCCATCAACCACTTTTGAAGAGTGCTGCAGAAAAGGCCTGGCAACTCATCATAAGAGGGAAGCCATTATTTTCAGTGTTTCTACTAATGTTTCTTTTTATCCAACTCCTTGAATTTAAGCTCAAAGTCTGCATTTCAGTTAGCATCCATTTGATTTAACGTGAGACACACAACTAAACTGATGAAAATTGTGTCATTGTGCCAGTATTTCCAAACCATACCCTGTTGGTATTGTCAAGTACTTAAACTTGAGCATGACCACAGTAAAGAGATGAGGGTCGTCTCCTCTGAACAGAGGTCTACGTCTTCCTGCTAAAATAAGCCTCAGTCTAACGGTGATGGTTTCTCCGAAATAACCCCCTGCACCTGAATCTTTTCTGTTTTTATATTTGCATTGTTAAACGCAATTGTCCATTCTTTGTCAATACTAACAAAATCTCATTATATCTCAGGATGAAGATGACATGATCCTTAACACATTTCCTCTGTGTTTCAGATCGATGACCTTTCTGACAAACCCTTTGTTCCTTCCCAGGTTGTAGGTGAGTAAAAGGACATGTTGGCTCATAAGTTTGTTTTATCATAAACAAATCCAGCTGAAAAGTAACAGTCAACAGGATGCGTCTATTGAATATTGATGAAATATTATCCATTTTCTTTCACATAACAGCATTTTTTTTCTGTGGTAGTTCTCCATTATGTACCTTTTAAATTTGCTCATGGCAGATAAAACCCTCTCTGCCAGCTGGAGGCTCACAGATGATCATTTTCAGCTGTTCTTTTGACTGCTAAATATACTGCTGCATGAATTTTGTGTTTCTCTTCAGGTCCTGGTCCTTCGTCTCCCCCGTTTGACAGCAACGCTCTACCAGAGCTTCCCTCAGTTCCCGACACGCTCCCCACGTCCTCCTTCGGTGGCAACACCACCACCTCCGATGACATCGACTTTGATGATTTGACACGGCGGTTTGAGGAGCTGAAGAAGAAGACCTAATTGTTTTATGCTCGGCCGAATCTCACTCACACACACAAACACACACACACACACACACACACAGAGAGGCTTGTGTCGTCACATACACAGTTTAGAAAGAGAAATGGGAAATATTTAAGTCTTTGAATCAGATTTCAGTAGTGAAGTCATTTTACATAGATATTAAACATATATATATTCTTACCTCATATAAGACCAACTTACTGAGGGTGTGGACACTCACTCTGTTAGCAAGAATATAATTTAATTTGCAATGAGTGTCATATGGTTTTCTTTCTAAATGTCAAATTGTATACAATCAAGTTCTCGCTGAGCCTTGTTCACTCCTTTTCATTTAAAGTCACACTGGCTTTTAACAGTTCCCATCTGTGTGTGATAAACTGTATAATTAAATTTAGATTTTAACCTTATTTTTCCTCGGGTTTGGGTTTTGACTTATTTACTGGACATGCCTTTATCCTACTTTGCATGTGCTGATGTCACTGTCATCGTTGCCGCTGTGTCACCCAATCCTATCTCAGACCAGTCAAACCAGCCTGGCAGGCTGCCCCGCTTTCAGCAGGGAATGGGCATTCACACTTCAGTCACCATGTTCTTCCACACGCTCCGACATGCAACTCTGTTTTTCATTAAGGTATCGGCACAAGCAGAAGCCATATTTCCTTTGTGTTTTGCAGTCATGCAGTTTTCTCACTGTGGAATGGACATTTTAAGAAACACTCTTAACTCGCTAAACTTTTAAACATCAAGGTTTACTCACCTCTGCTTTGTAGAGTTTAGTAAACAGAGTTGAAGTGTTACAATAGAAAACATGTACGTGTGAATCCTCCAGGAAGAGGTTATGGTGACGCACATCAAAATTGTTCATTTGTTAACAGATGGTGAGACAGATGTAAAGAGAGACAAACAAGTGTTTGGAAATCTGTGAAATAACACATTCATGGCAATATAGATTGATTTATTTACACAAGTTAACTGTACAGCAAAAAGAGTGTTGCAGACACTATGTGGTTGTCCAGTATTTGACCAATCTGTTTTATATACACACTCCGTATAAGAATAAAGATAATTTTTTTTTGCTTCTTTGAATGTCAGTTTTACCAAAACAACAGCACTTTTTAAAATAAAATACTTAATTTACACTTAATATCTCTTTTAGACATAAGTAACCAAACATCAACTTGTTGTTATTAGATGTAACTTTTTGACCCCAGAGGTGATAGTTTTACATTGTCCTCTGTGATCATGCCCATGAGTCTTCTACTGTATGTGCACCACTGCATTTGCCTTATCTATCATCTCTCATCTGAGGCCTTGACAGTCTGATGGGATTAAGCATTTGTTCTTCATCAAGACTGGAGTCATGTTACCTGTTTCAGTCTTTTCCATAAAAAAAAAAAAATTTTTTAAATAATTTGTGCATTGAATGCAAAGAAAAGTCTGTTCTGTCAGTAAGAGTAGATGTTTGTTTCCTGAGGAAACAGGGAGCGAGAGGTTTTTGTTTTCTTGCGTTGCTGTAACCTAACCACACCCAGCTCTGCTTGCATGGCAAATGGATGGCAGCCTTGGGTACAATGATTCAGCAGTTTCTGGAGGCATGAGGAGAGGTTTCTACAATGACTAGATTTAACTTGTGTTAGAGGATACAAAGAGAGAAATAACACTACAGAGTTGTGATTTGCTTATTATCTTTTCTATGTTGGACTGTTCTGTCACTCTGTATCTTCAGACACAAAGTTGTGTCTTGTTGAAAAAAAAAAAACGTTTTACACAATATATGATAAAATAATCTAATAAAAGACTGTTTGGAACTGGAACATTTAATGTCTCTGCACTATTTGTACCAAACTTCTGGAATTTTGAAAGTACTGTAATGTATACTATAAACCAGCAGGGGGCGGTGGTGATCTACGCAAACGCTGACATTTTGTATAGGCAACATGGGACCTACGTTTTCTATTATCCAGGCCGAACATTTATGGTGATGAAAATAATCAAATGAAATTGAATTAACAATGTTGTTAACAGTGTTCCTTTTTTTCTTTTTTTAAACATGAAGCAGATGGTACACATTTTTAAAAAAATATCATGCTCAAGATATTTTTACAGCTAAAAAAAAAAATAAAAGAAAATCAGGTAACTAATCTGGAAATTTGAGGCTGGAGAAAATATTTTGAAATGATGTTTGGAATTTAAAAACTAAGAGGTAGGCTATCCATTATTTAAATGGAAATTTGACCACTTTAGATACCTGTAAATAAGAGACTTGGGAAAAGAAGAAAAAAAAAAAAAAATGAATCTGAATCTTCAATCACTTAAAAAAAACATTACACTTGATGTCAAATGAAGATGGGAATCAGAGGGTAATGTCACAATTACGTAGGCGAAATGGACAAAAATCCTCAAACAACAGCAATAAACAACAAATTCTCCACTTTGGAGGGAATTTGCGTGGAAAAACACCATCCCTTGCTTCGTCTCCATATCAAGAGAGAATGTATACAAATCAGACGGGCTGTTGGAGATGCTGTGGAAGCAAAGAGGCTAATCACTTCCATATATTCTGGGGTTACCCTGATGCTTACCCTCCCAGTTTGGTTAAAAATACACCAAATCCTAGAGGCGGTTTCTTTATCTAAAATTGCTTTAAGCATCAATCTTTTCTATCTAGTTGATCTGGTGGAACTTGAATGAAGAAACAAAGCTAAATACTTGTTAAGAATAATACTGGTGTCCTGTAAGAAGTCCATAACTAGGAAATACTGAGTGTAGATTATTGGATTAATGTTGTGCACAGTGTCTTTGCGATGGAAAGAATGTCTTTTAACTTGAGAATGCTTGTTGAAAATTGACATAAGTGGACTGCATAACTCTGTCATCATTATGTTTTTCACTGTTTTTTTCTCTTGCTCTTTTCGCTATTGGAAGTTTCTGTCAGTCTCCTAAAGCACATTTTTAATTTGATTACCCTGATGTTAAATACTCTCCAAAAGGTCTTCATGTTCATTGTTGTTGTGTTTATTTAAAATGTTAATAAAAAAAAAAGACAAAAAAATTAAAAATACTTAGTTACCGTTTTATCTTTTACTTACAGTTTTATTTTAATAAAACTTTTGCTGCCTGTGAATATGCAGACCAATAAAGGCTTTCCAATCAAATCATGTATAAATTGATGAGTGGTCAATAAAAGCCTTTTGAGCTTTTTGAGTTAATCAGAGTTGTCAGGGTGTAATGTAAGGTATATTAAAGACATGGAGGGTCTTCAGTTGCAAGCATCAACTAAAAGATCCATTTTTCTGTTTTCACTGTAGAATTGAGGCATAAAATAATTATTGTTTTATATTAAAATGGAGAAGTCCTCTTTGAAAAAACAGCAAGGCACAATCAAATACGCTAATATAAAGTATTTGGATTTGTAACTATTAATTCTGTTACAGAATAAAGTTTATGGCTAGCATCTTTATATGTTTTTTTTTCTTTAAGCAAGGCCTAGAAACAATTCAGCCTTTTGAAAAATAGCTGTTGTTGTCAGCTGTGGTATAAGAAAAAAGTAATTCCCCAATCTTATTGTGTGGAGGGTGAATTAGTCAATTATTGTGGTAGAAATGTGGGTCTAATCTGTTGCTGTGCAGAAAATGAACCTGGCGGAGTCAATATGAGCTGATAGTAAAAGCCAAATTAGGAGAAACCAAATGTCTCTCAGGCACTTCAGATTATTCCTCAGAGAGGACATTATTTGTTAAGGAAATGAACACTTGCTGTCATGACAACAGTAATGAATGAATAAGTGATACTGCAGGTGCTTTTCTGTGTCTTGAAACTGGATAATTTGTACTGGTGAAGCTTAAACCACATCAGAAGGTAAATGAAGAGCTTCTTTTCTTAGGAGTGATTAGAAGTTATTAAAAAGTGATTTTATTTATTTATTTGTTTATTTTTGTCCGAACCAGCGTGTCAACCATGTTAGTGCAGTTACTTTGAGTTAAGAGGCTGCAAGTAAAATAAATGTATTTATTAATTTCAATTATGTGGAATCTTCTTTTTTTTTTGTTAAAATAAGTCATGATGTGCCTCAAAAACATTCATAGTCACATTGAAATACTTTTTTCAACTTCTTCTGAATTTTGTAAATGATTTAAAAACATCAAGAATTCAACAGAGATAATTTTATTCCAATTCACACACTCCTAGTAAATAAATAAGTCATTTATGATTACAATTTCGGCCAAAATATCTAATAAAGCACTGTTAAATGTCAATGGGATTACATGTATCCCCAAACCCAAAGCAGAAACATGAATGTGGCTGGATCTTTTGCATAAATCATTCAGAAGGAGGACAGACTGAATCTCACAGCAGCAGCCATGAATGATGAAAAAGCAGAAGATGCCCTCTCAGCATGTATTACAGTGAGGCAGGTTAAAACAAAATCAATTAACCATTAGACCCTATATGTGGAATTACATAAGTGAACCTTCCCAGTTGTCCTTCTAAGTGTGTCTTCATTGACAGTCAGTGGTTGTGTGTTGCTCACTGTGATGTAAGCTGGCAGCAGCTGGGCTGTTTGGATCCTGACCATAACATGTTTAAAGTGGCAAACAGTTCTGCACATATGACAGAAATTGAGAGATTCAACCATTTTTCATGCAGAAACATGAAGAATCCTGTGTTTTTATTGTTTGATTGAGGAGCCATTAAATGCCATTCACAATGATAACGCAACAACTAAACCCAGATTAGAACAGTTAAGAAACAGTTAAGTTAATGTAGTATTTCTCAATAAAACTGGATTAACAGTAACTATTACTTCTCAAAACTACTCCAATCTAAAATTTTCAATAAATTTAGCAACCTAATCTAAAAGTTTCAACAGCATCTGTAAATGGATTTGGTTGATTTTGCAAGTTAACATTATATAAGCAACATGTCAACAAATAAATAAAAACTGTTCAAAGCTAGCAGCTATATATGTATATATTCATTGACACATTTACATACAATAGGAGTTAATTAATTACCCATTTATTCTGACTCACTATTACAGAGACATCTAGAGATTCAGTTCATATGGAAATACCAGAAGGTTTAATGTAATTTGATATCTGTAAAGTAAATTTTCTAGTAAGTGCAAATGAGAGTGAAAGAAGCAAGAGGATGCTGAGGTGAAGACAGCATATCCTGCTAAATGTTGCATCCTCACAGTGTAGCTCTGCCAGTGTACCGTCTGCACTTGTCTTCTTGTGCTATAAAATGGAGAAGACACTTCAGTAAAACAACACTTTGGTTTACTCAAACTTAAAGGAGCATGTTTAATGATACACTTTAGATGAAGAGAAGTCACCTGGATGAATAGAAACTAAAAGGGTTGCTCAACTGTAGCAGTCAACAAAATTTGTGCTGTGTGATAAGGGGGATTACATAAGAGCTCTCAGCAGTCAACCTGAAATAAAATGTCAAGGCAACCTCTGGCTGCTTTATAAAACATGAATGTGTGAAATTAAAATTTGAGTCTATCTTAAGTTGGTTGAAAGTCAACTCTTTCATCCTTAGATTTCTATTTAAGTTCTTGTTATGTAAAATATTGCATATTTTATGACAACTTTCTCTGTGAAGTTTAAAGCAAGAATGCTGGAAGGGGGGGTTGCAAAGGGGCCTATGGCCCACCTTTTTTACTCCACTGTCCTACATGCTTCTCAGTCACGAATCACTGTACTCCTTTTTTTAAATTAATATTTTATTCGCCATCTTCTTTACTAGAGATGATCAGCTAATGGTGCAGTTCCCAACTCGGGGGGGAGGGGGTTTGGCTTG
This sequence comes from Melanotaenia boesemani, assembly GCF_017639745.1. Lineage (NCBI taxonomy): Eukaryota > Metazoa > Chordata > Actinopteri > Atheriniformes > Melanotaeniidae > Melanotaenia > Melanotaenia boesemani. The sequence goes on along the minus strand of NC_055682.1, from coordinate 17,980,088 downwards.
ACAGTATTGTTGTCGATGAAAAGGGGCCCCTGCAGAAAAAGTTTGGGGACCACTGAGATAATGTAAGGACGCACAATATAGGATTCAATATTTTTCCCAAGTGCACTTCAATATGTAGACTGAGGTAAGTTGTTGGTTGAACCATCAGGGGCCAACAAGTAATTTTAGTTTCTACACAGGGTTTTGCCTCGATTGCAAATAATCTCAAATACCCATACTGATATTAACAAATTAAAGTAATGCATTAAAACAGAGAGAAATTTACGGAAGCGTGGAGCTGTCACCCAAATAAAAAAAAAATCGGACCTTATCATGTGATAAGGTCCGATTTTTTTTTTATTTGGGCGACAGCTCCACGCTTCCGTAGAAATTAGACTTACAGTGATGCTTTTTCTAAAAAAAAAAAAAAAAGTTTTTGCCCACGTCACTGTGTTGATGTGGAAAGTTTGCTTGCAAACACTTTTTCATACAAGTCATTTCAGAGTGACATTCATTTGTAGTTTGGTTTTCTTGTTGTTTGAGCTCAGTCTTGGGTCTCCACCAATCTGGCTCCTTATGGTACTAAATGCTCCACTAATGTCTGCCTGCCACTTGGTGCTGTGCATCTGCTGTACACTGGGCTTAACGGACCTTTGTTTTAAAACAAAAGCTGTAATGTAGTAAGCATCCAACCACTATCATTAACATCAAAATTTTTGCTTTTTAAAACCATCTGTTAGGCTTATGAAGAACAACAAAAAATATAGTCACAAAAGTTATTTATAGCTTTATATTGCAAAAAAATCTCACTGGTAGCAGATGAACACCAACATTAAATAAAACTGCAGGTGCCTGCAATGCACAGGAACAATTTTTACTGACAGTATCTTTTTTTCCTGAGCTCAGTATCTGTTACTGACAGCCAGACACCTGTAAAACCTGACACATGCTGGTTAGACATGGCCTGCATGATGTTCTTCTTACCTAACAGCACTTGCTCCACTTCCTCGGTGTCCTCCACAGCTACAGGTTTCAGCAGAATAGCAAAAAACACAGCGACACCGATCACCTGTGTACAAAAACAAGCTGCAGTAAAATCTCACATAAATATTGTATACCAGAAAGATAGAAATCTTTTAAACCAACTGATTTATACTATAGAAAGTAAAATATCTGCAATCACTGAGATATGCTGAAAAGAAAACTGCCATTGAATAAGACTGATTTTCCTGTCTGTATCCACCTTGAGAGGCTGTAGTATGAAGATGCTCTCGAAGAGGGAGAGGCCCAAAGACATGACCCACTTGATGGACTTCTCTTTGCCATACGCAAAACCATACAGCAGGGTGAAGTAAGTGGATATTCCACTGATGGAAAGTAACAGGAACCAACCCAGGAACACATACCACCAGGGCAGCTGACAACCTGCCGACTTCTTCTTCTGCTTCCTCACAGGAGGTGGGCTGCACAAAAAAAGAGGGAGACCAAGAAGAAATGCAAAAACACTCAAGGTGATAGAACTGGAGTAAAACATTAGCTTTGCTTTAAACAGATATATGCGTGTGTGTGTGTGTGAGTTGGACAACCAGTTGGCCAGGTGGCTGCTGAACACCATCTCAGCCTTGCGAACCATCAGGTCTGTGAGGCTGAGAACCTGCTGGTAGGATTGTGGATCTGAGAAGCTGCTTCCGTCTAGTTTCTTCAGGCACACCAGGATGTGACAAAGACCAGCCAGGAGGAATTTGCTGCAGAACACCAAGTGGTTGTCGCTTTCAGTCTCACCTGTGATGCAACGATATACATGCCAGAATTTAGTTATATTTCTCTGTGAGGACGCTCATTCTAAGGTGTAAAGTTTCTTTGCTACATGATGCAGAACAATGCAGCAGGTGAAAGGTTTCGGTAGTGTCCTATAACAGGAAACATTGTCTTTAAAGGAAAAGTCTGGTGACAATATATTCCATTTTCACTTGGATTTCAGCATGATCAATTAGCCACAGTGTTGCTGTTTTCTTTAATAAACTTAACATCAGCACTGCTTTGTTTTTAACTAATTGTCAATTACAAACCATCACATGTTGTCCTGTGAAAATGCTTTATTTTTATGTTTAAAGATTAACATAAAAAGTGCATTTTATACTTATTTTTAGAACCTTATTAATCATTTTAACCTGTTTGAACTAAATGCACAAAATTTAAAAAAGTTGTTGTGGTTGTTCATCTTATTTAATAATGTTGTTGACTTCTTTGTGTGTGTTTTATACTTTATGTTTAGTCATTTTTGTTAAACTAATTAAATGAACAACCTTGCATATTCTGTATCAAGCCATGCACACTGTCCAAGGCAGGCAAGAGGTCATCTGTGGACTGCAGCTTCTGTGAATCTGACATCTTGTTTCTCGGACTCCCTTTCAAGAGAGAAATGATCTCCTCTGTATTCTACATGAAAGAAGGAATAGCAAACAAAAAGTTAAAGATACAGAGTATTTGATCAGCTGCTGTCAGAAAAAGTAAGCCAAAGTCAAAGCCAAAAAAAAAAAAACATACCCTGAGAAGCGCTGGAATCGTAAATGCAGGGGATCTCAAGTTCATCTCAGTGTCTCCTTTAGATTTTGAGGAACTCATGCGAGGTTTGATGCTTCGGAAGATGGTGATGATGAGGATGTTGATTGGGAACATAAGGAGACCACTCTGCACTCCCACCATGAACTCCTGCCAACTGATTTGCATCGATCCTGCACACATGGAGGAGCAAGGACACCGTGCAGTTAATGTAAAGCAACTTTAAAAAATAGCTCCAGGACCAGGAAGGTCAAACCACTCCTGAAATTTTAGTCTAACACCTGCCACTTATTAAAGTCTACCAATGAGCATTAATTAAATCCCTAAAAACTAATCCCTGGTTATTAATATAAAATATCTAGATTTTATTTCCACGAATAAAATCTTTCTATGATCCAAAATGAATTACATGTAGTTAAGTTTCAAGTTAATTAGTGAAGCCTATAATTAAAGTTTTTGCTGAAGCCACTTATACAATGAGATGACGTCCTCAAAATGAGATATAGTGATAGAATATCATGTTCATGCTTATGGATATAAAAGATGACAGATCCATTGAATCTCAATTACTTAATTGTTCCAGTCATATTAAATTTGGTATAAATCACATGCTTATCATATTTCAATATCAGTCCTTAAGACTTACTTCATTATTACGGCAGAATAGTGTCATAATAAAGACTACAGATGGTACAGAAATGGTGCAACATGTCAGCTTTTCACCCTGAAGGCACTGTGAGTTCAACAGGAAGCTTGACTTCTCTTAATAACGCATGAGTTCCTCTGAAAATAGGATTGGTGAAATTTGGGAAGAGGAACAGTTTGCTATTTCTGCTAGTCATATTTATATTTCATGGATTGTTTGTAAAATCAGCAATAAGAGGACCACTGAAAACGAACTGCATGCCGTTGTAACCAGCAGGAGGCAATATATATATATATATATATATATATATATATATGTGTGTGTGTGTGTGTGTGTGTGTGTGTGTGTGTGTGTGTGTGTGTGTGTGTATCCCTTTCACAGTGTATTGAGATTAACATTATACCTACTTACAAGTGACCGCATGTCTTAGAAAGCCTATCTCTAAGCAGAGTAGTAAAATGATAACTAGTTAGTTTAAAACACCTCCAGTGCCGTAAAAACTGATGTGAAGAGCAGTTTCTTTGACTCAGTCTTAGCTCCATCATCACCAGGTCATTGAACTATTTAAATAAAGAGTCTGCAGTCACCTAATGAGAAGATCACTGGTGAGTTCGCATCCACAGGGATGTTCCAGAAAGCAATGTTGATGGCCATGGTGCAGAGTAGCAGGCTCATGCAGCAGGAGACCCTCTGTGCACGTGTGAAGGGGCTACGAGAGGGAGGGTCCACAATGGACACCCAGATGTGTTCATCTCTAAAACCAGTTGATGTTCTACTTTGAAAAATATTCCTGGTAGGAAAACAGAAGTAGTGACACTAATTACTGAACATGTTTTTGCACAGAGAAGTGATGGTTTGTATGATCTGTGTGACCAAAATCTAACCTGAAGCAGGTGATCTCATTGCTCTTGGCAGCATTGAAGGTTTTTTTGGTCATACCGTCTCCTCGGTCATCACTCAGCCAGCAGTTACAGAAGAAGTGCCACACGTGTCGAGTTTGAAGGTCTTGTATGGTCACCTTGCTAATATACCTTTTTATAAAAGAAATTTATAAAACAAACAGAGATGGCCCCACTTAGATTTATTTCCCTTAACTTTAAATGCTGTATTAGTGGAAGTATCTTATTGGAAGTGTTTTTTATGATTAAAGTCCTAATTCTTTATCATAGTTGAGCTTAGATCTACAGCAATTTCTATTTAAGTCCGTGCACAGAATGATCATGGTTATAAAGAAAGTTACATGTGGTAAGAACTCGCATTAAATGACTTGTTCACGAGTCAAACGACCCTCTTCACATGCCAAATCTAACCCCTACCAACTAGTCACATTTTGAGTGTAAAAATCACATGAAAACAGTATGTAAATTAACTTTAACAAATAGCCCAAGACTATGAGTATGCCCACTTTAAATAGCTGCCATTAACAGTTGCAGGAATTTGTCTTTCTATATATATGATGGGGAAATATTTCCTATTTTATGGGAGGTGCTTGATGTAGTTTAAAATGAATTTAAGGCATTCAGTACCATGACGGATGGCCTCCAGAACAGTCATGCTGCAGACGGATGTTTCGCACTTCTCCCAGTGGGAAAGGTGCAGCCAGAACGAACATATCGGTGGATCCTCTTTCAAACACTTTCTTGTCAGGGTCTGTGAGTTCGTGTGTGCAACTCTCTCCTTCTGATCCAATCAACTTCATTGAGACCTGCAGCAGAGCACAGGTCACAGATAAACCAGCAGTGGCATCACTGACCCACATGGTGCTATAGAAAATATATAAATGCAGTTAGTGACTGTATCCACCTTGTGATGTGTTTAAATGGGGGTGGGATTTAAAAATATTTATTTGTTTCAAGTTGATGCGTGTAGGTCTTGTAGCAATGTCTAATTTGCTGTCTATGTCCCTGGAATTTGAATAGCTGAATAAGATAAAAAATGATCCGTAAAGTACATGATGGTAGTATGGAATATTAGTCAGATGCCTCATATATATATATATACTGCTCAAAAAATAAAGGGAATACCAAAATAACACATCCTAGATCTGAAAGAATGAATGAAATATTCTTATTAAACACTTTGTTCTTTACATAGTTGAATGTGCTGACAACAAAATCACACAAAAATTATCAATGGAAATCAAATGTATTAACCATTGGAGGTCTGGATTGGGAGTCACACTCAAAATTAAAGTGGAAAAACACACTACAGGCTGATCCAACTTTGAAGTAATGTCCTTAAAACAAGTCAAAATGAGGCTGAGTAGTGTGTGTGGCCTCCACGTGCCTGTATGACCTCCTTACAATGCCTGGGCATGCTCCTGAAGAGGTGGCGGACGGTCTTCTGAGGGATCTCCTCCCAGACCTGGACTAAAGCATCTGCCAACATCTGGACAGTCTGTGGTGCAACGTGGCGTTGGTGGATGGAGCGAGACATGATGTCTCAGATGTGCTCAATTGGATTCAGGTCTGGGGAACAGGCGGGCCAGTCCATAGTATCAGTGCCTTCGTCTTGCAGGAACTGCTGACACAATCCAGCCACATGAGGTTTAGCATTGTTTTGCATTAGGAGGAACCCAGGGTCAACTGCACCAGCATGGTCTTACAAGGGGTCTGAGGATCTCATCTCGGTACCTAATGGCAGCCAGGCTACTTCTGGCGAGCACATGGAGGGCTGTGCGGCCCCCCAAAGAAATTCCACCCCACACCATTACTGACCCACTGCCAAACCGGTCATGCTGGAGGATGTTGTAGGCAGCAGAACATTCTCCATGGCGTCTCCAGACTCTGTCACGTCTGTAACATGTGCTCAGTGTGAACCTGCTTTCATCTGTGAAGAGCACAGGGCACCAGTGGCGAAGTTGCCAATCTTGGTGTTCTCTGGCAAATGCCAAACGTCCTGCATGGCATTGGGCTGTAAGCACAACCCCCACCTGAGGATGTCAGGCCCTCATACCACCCTCATGGAGTCTGTTTCTGACCGTTTGAGCAGACGCATGCACATTTGTGGCCTGGTGGAGGTAATTTTGCAGGGCTCTGGCAGTGCTACACCTGTTCCTCCTTGCACAAAGGCAGAGGTAGTGGTCCTGCTGCTGGGTTGTTGCCCTCCTCCACATCTCCTGATGTACTGGCCTGTCTCTTGGTAGCGCCTCCATGCTCTGGACACTACGCTGACAGACACAGCAAACCTTCTTGCCACAGCTCGCACTGATGTGCCATCCTGGATGAGCTGCATGACCTGAGCCACTTGTGTGGGCTGTAGACTCCGTCTCATGCTACCACTAGAGCAGGGGTAGCCAACGTTGGTCCTCGAGGGCACCAATCCGGCAGGTTTTCCAGATTTCCCTGCTCCAGCACACCTGACTCAAATTAAATGGATCCAACAGCCTATAAGGATCTCCACAATGACTCGTTAGTTTAAGTCAGGTGTGTTGGGGCACGGAAATCTGGAAAACCTGCCGGATTGGTGCCCTCAAGGACCAACGTTGGCTACCCCTGCACTAGAGTAAAAGCGCTGCCAGCATTCAAAAGAGACCAAAACATCAGCCAGAAAGCATAGAAACTGAGAAGTGGTCTGTGGTCACCACCTACATAACCACTCCTTCATTGGGTGTGTCTTGCTAATTGCCTATAATTTCCACCTGTTGTCTATTCCATTTGCAGAACAGCATTTGAAATTGATTGTCAGTCAGTGTTACTTCCTAAGTGGACAGTTTGATTTCATAGAAGTGTGATTGACTTGGAGTTGCATTGTGTTGTTTAAGTGTTCCCTTTATTTTTTTGAGCAGTGTATATAATTATTACTGTCTCAAACAGAGATATGGTTTTTCTTTCTGTTTAACTAAAACTAAGCCAAAAGTGTGACAATACTCTGTTCGTAATGAGGTCTTTTGCTTTTGAGATGCTAAAACAACCTCAAGTCCATTCTTTTAGAGCAAATTCTTCACATATATGAAATATATGAATATATGAAATTTGAACTGAAATAAATTAACTATTTGAGAGGCTTGCAAAACCTTGCAATTAAAATCTGAAAGTAACAGCTACAAAAAAATTCAAAAACTTATATGAAAACAGACCAAAAACACCTTTTTGAGAGACACAATTGTTTTCTGTTATTAGTTTTGAAATGTGCTAATTTTTCAAATTGATGCCAGTTTCTCACAAATGTCATCTCTCAGCGTATCTGTGAAACAATGGGGAGACAGAATAATAACAAACAACATAAACAGGCTCCTGGGCAGCATAATTTTTTTAAGGAAAGCCCTGTGCCACAGCACATTTGGCACTTACTACAACTGTACAGGTTGGCAGTACGAGTCCAGCGGCTGAACTGGCTGCAGTCTACACCTGTCAGCCATTTAAAACATTTGGTGCATCTCAAATAAAAAAATGAGAGAACAAGCTCAGAACTGTTAAACTGCTGGTATCAGTTTCCCTTAAAAACAACAACAAAACAGAAGTTTCTTAGATTTTGTATGTAAAGTATTTCTAAAGTGTTTCCTCATTTTGTTGTTGTCTTGTTGTATATGTTGTTTAAACAAATGCATGTGAGGGGTAGAAATGGTATCCACAGCTGTGTTCGCATTGTAAAAACGAATATATTTTAGCCCAAACCCTGACCCTTTTCTAACCTTGACCAAAGCAAGGTGTATTTTGATCATGCTGCTTTTGGGGGTAGTACTTTAAAGTATTAAAGTTGTCTCTAAGGGTATGAACAGATGACTGAATTGATGACTATTTTGATGAAATACAGAATTAAAATGATTTGCAAATCTTTGCAATATCTTTTTATCTATATTTCCCACGATGTTGTCTAACACTTTTTGGAAATGGAAATTTAAGAGTGGTCAGTGGTGGATTCTGTAAAGACTTATTCTTTAATATGTTTCACCAACACAACTAAAAATAAATCACACATATTTGTGTTAGTGAGTGGAAACTCTTACTTTAGCAGAAGTCCCAGCCTTCTTACGATGGCCAGTTTGGACACCGATCAGGTAGTTGTACTGAGCTGCAGGGTGGTTGTCCATCAGCAGAGTAATTTTCCTCTGTTAATTAAGCATAAAACGGAAATGTGTTTCAAGAAATTGCTTCTTAAAGTAATATTAAGCAGGGTGTTTTTTTTTTTGTTTTTTTTTTAAACTAACTTTCTTTAAGCACCTCTGTGAATTCCTAACAGTGCATGGGGTGTTGAAGCATTACAACATGTTTTAATTCGCAGCAAATTTTTAAAAACACAATATGGTAAAACACATCCACAAAGACTTGTTATATGAGACCTCTCTGACCTTAGAGCTGGCCCTGCGATCAGCATAGCAGGCCCACATAAGCGTAATCAGGTAGAGGCCAAAGAAAGCGCAAAGCAGGGACAGCACCACATAGTTCTGAGTCACGGTGGAAAACAGCTCTGCTGTGCGAGATACGTCAACATAGTTTGGCATCACGAAGAAGGAGCTCCCAAAGAGAGTTAGGTGGTTACACAGACACTGTGTAAGCTCTGGAGTGCTTTTTTCTCCCACCTGGGATAAATACAGTACATCACTGTGTGGTAACTTCCTACCACTACCACAGAAATATTAATGGAATGCAAATACGAAGTAGTACAACCAAGTTATTAGCTCAAATATACTCACCCTGCAGCCATCAGTGCTCCAAGTATTATTCTCAGTGTGCCAGTACAGGCACTTACTCACAAAAGAAGAGATTGTCATTTGTACGCCTCTGCCTTGCATGGAGTTCAAGAATCTGGCATCAACATACCAGACCCCAGGAGTCTGCTGGAGCATATCTGGGGTTATCATCCAGCGATAGCCCCCTAAAGCAAAAAATAGCTAAAATATGAATCTATACTTTAAACTGAACGGCAAAGGGAGACAGCAATAATCAGAGCTCAAGTTAAACAGTATGGTGACAGTTACTTGTAGAGTTCAAGATGGTCGTGTTGCTGAAGTATGTAGAGTTGGAGGGTGAACCATAAGACAAGGTAAGATTCAGTGACACATTGACACTGGGCTCCACATCAAAGATGATGGTCATCTGCGGGTCTGATACATTAAATGTAGTCAGGGATTTATGGCCTTCCTCCAACACAAAAGTAGAGTTCATCAGCGCTGAACTATTTGGACGATGCAGAAAGATCTGAGGAGACCAGGGACAGCAGGTGTCATGAAATGAACCAAAAGCACTGGAAGTTTCCTTCTATGTTAGTTCAACAACAATATTTAAAATTAAAATGTGAAAGAAAGCAATAATATGGGCTGATAGTGTCAATAAAGAATATATATAATTAATTAACCAAATGCATTTGTTATTTAAACACACTTAAACTAGGGTTTTTACTGTGTTGTATGCTTGGCATACATTATTGGAGTTAAGCTAGAAACATGGTTTGTAACTTGTATCATCATAATTAAACATGTGAAAGCAAGTACAAGAAGTACTGACTAATAAAGTTCTGTTGCAGACATGGGATCAGTCGGTGGTTAGATAAATTGGACTGGTGAGTCAAACTGAGTATCTCATCTGGGTATTCAGCCAGGTAGGCGGAAAAAAAAAAAGAAAAAAAAAAAAAAAGATCTAATGACATGCAACATGTGATGTTTATTCTTTCACTGTTGTCTGTTTTGCTTTATATGTTGCCTGCAATGATTGACCAATTCCACAAGTTTTAAACTGGCTTGATAAAAAAAAATGCCGTTAAATACAATTGTATTTACTCTGTTTTAAAAAGAAATATTAAATAAATTGTCCTTTGCTATATCTTTACTTTTTGTTATTTTCTTTTAAAGCAATGATTCCACATTCTTTCACCAAGGGTTGCATTTTAAGAGAGATTTCCACGCCTAACAGAGTTTGTTCATTGCTGTACTACTGAACCTACTACAGCTTCTACTTAAGAGGAGCTTTTAAATACTTTTAAACCTAGAAGGCAGTGAAACATTGTATTATCTTTGTAAAATAATAATAAAAAAAATTAACTCTGCCCTTGACTACAAATGTGCCACCTATGCACAGTACTATAGTTTAAAAGACACCCAATATTTAACATTTACACCAGCTGCACCTCTATCATGGTGGACAGGTTTTTCAGCATAATGTCCGACGTTCCATCGCTGAGTAAAACGTTGCAAACAGTTCCTGATATGTTGTCATACGAAGGGTGAGGGTTACTTGTGAATGTGGCCATCTAAGAACAAAACAAGTTCTGTTAAAATGGTTACAGGTCACAGAACAGACACAAATATGCATACGGATAACTAACAAACCTGTGCAACGATGGTGTCGTACTTTGCAAGGAATGGATTTAGTGCTGAATATGGAGGGAGCTTAATGAACCCCCCATTACTCTCTGAACCAATCACCATGTTACCGAGGTCAGCAGGTTTGCGGCTGTCGGGACAGAAATAAATTTTATATGTAACAGTTTAAAAAAGTAAAATTGAGTGTTATTCTGAGAAAATAAATACACAAACAAAAAAAATACCTACGTGCTCTGATAGACGACACCCGTTGAATACCTGGTTACAGTGTCCTGATTGAGTGGTGGACTAGTTAGCAGAGAAATTGTCTGAATAATCTGAAAGACGTTTTCAAAGAAATTCTGTGGAGGAAAAAGCAGCATTATGTGAGTGTGCAGAACCATTGCAGGAATATAGCACTTACGTGTTTGATAGTAAAGCCAGTGAACTTACGTTAGGGTTTGGATTGGTATCAATATCACATTTTTTCATTGAGAAAATCATAATGCCAGTACTTAAATTTAAGATGGTGTTGACTATGTTAAGGTTAACAGAACTTCTGGTCAGTAGTTTTGTGCCAGTCAGCAAAGATTGAACAAAATTGTCCTGTAAGAAGAGACAAAAGATATAAATTTCATAAAGTTTGAAACGGCAATGTTTTAAAATGACTTCAGTGGTGCAATTACAATGTTGTAGTAAAATAAAGAAACCCACTCTGTGTTCATTTGTCGGCTCGCCTGCAGTCTTTTCCATGTCCAGCAATGCTGTGGTTGCAACCTACAGCAGAAAACAGCACATAGAAACATTGACTTATAACTGGCAACTGGCCTTTTTCTGTACATAACTTCTGAATCTCTGAAAGCTTGAGTGAAATTAAAGAGGCTTCCCTCACCCCGAGAAGTTTGTTAATGTTTCCAACTACTAATAACATGTCATCTACAGACCTTTTGAATCCTGGAGTTACAGATGAAGAGAAAGTCAGACACAAAAACCCAGTTTTCAGCCTGATACACTGATAAATACTAAAAGAAGCAATTTAATTATACTGTGTAATGTTTCAGTCTAACTTACGAGATTTGGATGGATTATTGGACATGGTTGTTGTCTGTAGTGAAACATGAACATGATGAACATGAACATGTGAAAATTCAGTCTTAGCTTCTTAAAAGTAATATGTGAGGTGTATCTCTTACCTTTGTGCTTGATGGTGAGAGCAATGCTATAAAACAAAAATAACACTTTTAACTAACAACATGTTCAAGAGAAAGTAACAGTTAATACTATAAATATAACAAACCTATTTGTAAAAAAATGGAAAAGGAGTACATAAAGGAAGATAAAAAAAAAATTATACAGAGTTAAAGCAGTGATTGGGAAACTTCACATACTGTGGATGCAGAGAAATCCTCGTTTCTTGCTGCAGTCAGATGTTAGGTACTGAACAGGATTCAGCTTCATGTATGTGCAAAGGGTCCTTGAAAAATCTGTTATTAAAGAAAATGTGTGTGCACAAACACATATGTGGCATTAGGATGCTTATACTTTGGACAGTGGTCATGTTACACCCTGTTACTTGCCTTTTGAACCAGTCATCAAAATGATAATAATCTAACACAAGAGAATACCACATCTAAACTCTTTATTCTTTTTGAGCCTACTCCAATCTGTGCTATTTTACTTAATAAATTTCATTAAATGAAAATGGGTTAAGGAAAACATCTATTTCCCTCAACAGAAAGTATTCAAAAATATTTAAATCTAGATTCTACATGCCCAAAATTCAAATGAAACCCAACCCCTGTGCACGAGAAAGAAAAACAGCAACCTCCTTGAGGCTTATGAGACAATTTCCTAGTCTTCTTGGAATAGTATTTTTTCTGCGTCATATTTCCAAATAATGCTATAACTTTCACATAAAGTTTGTTTGATGATTAATTAAATCAAACAATTTAGTTTTCTTTTTTCACCACTTTACATGACAATCCCACAACAAGGGAAGAAATAGACAAAATAAACTATAGCAAGGAAAACAAAAGTGAATTTTATATTTAACTTACTTAAAGTGGGCTGCCGGTGATCAACTTGGATTCTTTCTCCCATCCACCAAGTCAAATTGCTGGTGTTTCCCTCTTTGGTGATGCCACTCAGGAAGATCTTGATCGAACTGTTCGGCATCTTCAGGAGCTTCCCTCCCTTCTTGCCACAGCTGCTCCTGGCTTCAGACCAGGTTTTTGATTCCCCAGCAAGCTCCAAACAGACATTTCCTGAAACAAAATCACACTGTGCTGGCAGGCCATTGTTTGGACAGGCCTCAGACTTCTCAGGTAGAAATAGACATCCAACTGAAATCCACAAAAAGAATGGGTTTTGCAGTAGCATATTCATTGTTAATATAATGTGCAGAGCTAAAGCTCATAATGTTGCTGGAACCGTGACTGGAACGACAACTGAGCAAGGTCTCTTCAGTCCGTCACATGGAAATTAGAGAGCTTCCTTGAGGAAAAAAAAAAAAAAAACTAACTAACTCTGCATATGTTCTAAATAATTTAGGAAAATCACTGCAGCCAATCAAACAAGATGCAAAGTGAAGAACTCACTTGATGTTACTAAATTTCAGGCTTCCCTTCTATATACATTGGCCAATACCATTTTTTTAAACTGCACTCAACATTTAAAGTAGTTTGTTTTTATTTATTTTAGTTATTTTTTTCTTAATTACTTCTTCCAACTAAAAAGCTCATTAAGGAGGCTGAGACACCAAAAGCATTCCTTCCACCATCTATTCTTCCACAATGAAGAGTCACGACGGAAATATCGCGAGAAGACATGGAGGAAGCTGGTCGCACGTGAGTTTGTGTAACGTGTAGGAAATGCATTCAATGTCCTTTCATGCAATGACAGACTGCGTCCATGGCGGGACAATTGAAGGTAATTTCGAACATTATAATACAATGTGTGTTTTACCGACCGAGGGGCTTTAACATTAAACTCGTGCTTCTGTTTGTTTGCTCGGTTGCTATGCACGAAAGTTATGTTACACCAGGAAGCACGCAGCTTATTTTACTGCCGGTGTATTTTGCATATTTTTTACAGTCACACACACGTGAAGGCAATGAATGTGTATAAACCAGACCTTACCGGGCTTTGAAAACAGGGTTTTATTCTTAGGAAAGTACATGAAAAGGGTTAACATGCTTAGCAATATGCTAAGTCATTAGCTGCTACTGTCAGTGATGTAAGTCTCCCCCGAAATGGCAACAAAACGTAGTTTGTAAACTGTTTACATTCTGCATAAGCCAGCAAACCGATTTTACGCTCTAATTTATTCTTTAACCGGCCTCTTTTGGCAGTCTCCATATAAAATCTAAAAAAAACAATGCCTTTTATCTGTCTTATCTACTTTAGTGCTTAATTACATCATCTGTTGTAACAAGAAAGAACTTATATGCCCTGGAGGAGTACATAAATGGTACACTATTAACACCACTCTTTTTAAATTAGTATGTAATTTTGCTTTGCTGAGATGTTTTGCACATTAAACTGGAGAGCAATCTGCCTGGAAATCTACCATAGCTACTGTGTTATCTCCAAAATGACTTGCAAAAATGTCTACTGTTAATCAGAGTCCCTGTTCTGACCTGGTGGTGCTAACATGCTTCTTGTTTATGTCACAAGCACCTACAAGTGCTACATACCGATGGAAACACACAGACCACGCATCAAAAACGTTCTTAGATCCAATCACTGAGGTTTAAGAGGCATTCTACTAACAGTGTTAATATATGCTGGGCTGCATTGAAAGACTGTTTACCTGATGTAACTTTCAAGCCGCAGGGTTTCCACATGCGTGTATTCTCAGTGTAGAGATTTGTGGGAAACATGTATGCTGTAAAAAGCATCCTCCAGACATGCAGGATCTATAAATCAGAAAATATCCTCTTGCTTGCCACTAATCTTATGCAGCTATAGTTTCCAAAGCAACAAGAGGGCAGCAGTAAAACTCAGCATCTTTTAAGAGGCCTTGGCCTGAATGTTTGAGCTGATCAGAGCATGTTTCTGCTTCCCAGAGCTGATGCTTTAATGTGACATAGCCAAACTAAATGTGGAGCATTGAAGCATGTAGGTGGGGGATTGTTGTTATTTTCATTACATTCCTTCCAACTCAGGAATGTATCACGGGGATAAAGTTGCCATTTATTGTGATCGGATGTATTTTTTCAGCTTTTTTGTGAGTCTTCTGTCAGCAGAGGTTCACTTATGCCCTATTCTTAACGACAAAGTACTCCATTATGAATAACAGCTTTATATTGTACAGGTATTTACAACTATCTGAAATATGACTATTAGTTAAACATATGCCCTACTTATGTCTGTTTTTTTTTATGTAGACATTGTAAAATTTGCGTGTTAAAAAAAACAATAATATGCTTTAAAAATTCATGTAATGCCAAATATTCAGTGGAAAACATAGCCAAAGTAGCAAAGACAAAGTCTGAAAACAGTCAGGTCAGTTAGCACAGGTTTCAATTTATCCGTTTACACATCACTGTAGAGTCCAGCAGATGCTTCTTATGAACTTTTCCACAACAGATATTTTGACTTTTCATTGGCCAGAAAGCACAAAGGGAATCAATATGGGAATTCAGCCACTGCAAACATAGTAAATATTTACTTTATTAATATTAGCAGTATTTAGAGTAATAAATATCTGCTTTTCATCAACAGAAGCAACTTAAAGAGGCAGTGAAGGTCATCACCTCAGGTAGCCTTTTGTTTGCCTCCTACCTCACTGCTGTTGGAGATGAGCATTTCTATACCAACCAGCTGATGCCTCTGCTGCAGAGGATTGTGGGGCCAGAAACTGCACATGTGTTGGCAGTGAAGATGATAGGACTGGGTCTGGTTCCTCTTAACCGCTACCAGGACCCTGCGTCATTGGTAAGCATGTCACAGCACTGTCTCCTTAGTGGACTTGACACTTTCAAGTAACAGTAAAAAAATGTAATACTTGTTCTGCTGATATGTCGCCACAGGAAGTGAATGTACTTGGATTAAAGTTCAAAAACCCCATTGGGATTGCAGCAGGATTTGACAAGCATGGAGAGGCAGTAGATGGCTTATACAAAGTGGGTTTTGGCTTTGTTGAGGTGGGGACAATCACTCCAAAGCCTCAGGTGGGGAACCCTAAACCACGTGTGTTTCGACTCACTGCAGATCATGCAGTTATTAACAGGTATGTTAGGAAGGTTTGTGCACCCAAATTGAAAAGAAAACACTTATGTTCTCTGGTTTATTTCCTACACAAAAATCACAAAGACAGCCTTTAGGACAACCTCATGGATGGAAATATTTGGCTATGAATTGTAAACATTTGTACAATTAATATAACATGATATAAAATCGGATACTGAGTTGTTTAATAGATGAGTAAGAATACAAATTGAACTAGATACTTTTTTCTGTTTAATGCTCTTTGGATGCTCTTTGGGGATAAATAATCACATTTATTGAAATATTTTTTATGTAAAAATGCTACAATGTGTTGAACAAAGTTACACCCATAATAGTTGGTATTTACATTGGGTCATTGCTTAGTGGAATATATAAGGCAACAGCATATGTTTAACATTATTTTGTACCTATCATGATAGAATGATTTCAGCATAGGCTAAAGATTGTCAGAATTATATTGATTTGTAGTAACTAATCCCTCTTTATGGAAGGGAGGGATGGAAATTCTTCTAAAATCATAACAGAACCAAAAATCTGCTTACTACATCAGGCTTATGCATTCACTAATGCATTTAATAATAATAATAATAATAATAATCATTTTTATTTAGAAGCACCATTCAGGTCACTCAAGGACGCTACATTAAAAGTAAAACAAACAAAGAATTAAAATAACAGCAAGGAATTAATATAAATACAGACATTAAGATATGGGAATATTTTGAAGAATTACTTATTTTACCATACTTTCCAGATCTGTTTAGACCAGTGTCTCTAGTTTTTGTGCAACAAGGGTGCATCCTGGACAGGCCGCTAGTGCAGATCACTCCCCACTTATTTATCTTGGTGTCTGTTGATAGTGAATTTACCAGTTAGCTGTTGCTTTTCTAAAATATCTTTTACTTTTTATTTTAATTCATCTGTAAGAATTAACTATGAAAGTCAGCATAAAAAAAAAAAAACATGAAATCTTATTTTTAGTTTATTTGTTGTATGTAAAGATGGACACGTGTGAAAGTTGCTTTAAGAGGAATACATCTGATAGCCTCTGTACCCAATTTTAAATAAAGTCTTCAACCAGTATGATAATTGGTTATGTGACATAGCTATGTCTGTTTCTTATCTACAGTATGTCTTACGAGCTGATTGCGTGTTTGTGTTGCTATCTCTGCAGCAGGGTGTCTCTCAAAAGAAATCATCAAATAGTAAACTTTATTTGTTTTAAAGATAATTTGTCAGTGTTGTGTTTCAGAAGCACATAGAATTATTTTTAGTGATGGCTTGATATTTTAACAGTTTGTACTTTGTGTGTGTGGTTTGTACAGGTACGGTTTTAACAGCTGTGGTTTGGCAGAAGTACAGGAGAGGCTGAAGGCCAGAGAAAAAACACAGCAAAAGCACAGTAAAGGTAAGTTGGTTTTCCCTGTGTTTTATAATTTAGCGTAAATGTGCAGACTGCATTAGGTTAAAAAGAAAAAATAAACTTAGGAAAACAGGTTAATATTAGAACATCTTTTCATTGTTCGAAGATTTCTGATACAAATGTTTGTTTTCCTCTCTTGAGCAGTTAGTTTATGTGGAAAGCCACGCAGTGAACTTAATCAGATAGAAAACATTTTCTACTTTCCTTTTATTTTACTGTGTTGTTTAAATAATCCTGACCTGTCCTTGTCTCACGTTCTATTGCTTACAGCTCATTTAGCACATCACCGCCCTCTGCCCCAGTTCAGTCATGGGTCTGATGATGCAACCTGTGTTTGTGTTTACCTGAACCCTATCATTTGTGTGTGTGTTTGTGTGTTTATATCTATGTGTGTGTGTCTGTGTTTATAGCTGGCCTTCCCCTGGGCATCAACCTGGGGAAGAACAAGCTTTCTCAGGATGCTGGGGCAGATTACATGGAGGGGGTGAGAGCGCTGGGCCCGCTGGCTGACTACCTAGTAGTCAACGTCAGCAGTCCAAACACTCCTGGTCTCCGAGATCTACAGGGGAAGGCTGAACTCCGCCAGCTCTTATGCTCGGTAGAACTGTCTGAATGTCATGATTTTACTCGGTGTTTGATAAAAAAGTGAACACAATGAAAATTCTGCATCATACTTTGCTAATGCCTTTTACTAATATTTATACTGTCTTTTAAATTAGAAGTTAGGTGTATACTATGTACAAATATACATATTACACATATTAATTCTAAATTAAGCAGTCCTTTAAGATATTCCTCACAACTGTTCTTAAAATACCCAAATATTTAATTTCTCTGTCCTGCTGTTCCATGAATTATGAAACTGGCTATTTGTGATCAACTGGTCGACTTTTCTGTCGCTAGTACTGTCTTTCTTGTTGTGTTTGTTTATCGTTCAGCTGAGAAGGAGAAAACTAGCAAAAGTAAGCAAAATTTAGCAGCCTCATGACAATCAGACCCACGTCTGTATCAAGTGAAGCTGAAGAATGAAAAATGTTGATTACAGCAGCCTGTTTCAATTAGATATTATTTGCATTTCTTTCATGTTACTTAAAGTTTGCTATTGAAATAGCTGTAAAGATAGCTATGTGCACATCCATGAAAATAGATCAGGTTCAGGTACCTAGTGAGAGTGACACGGCAAAAAGAAGCAAGGGGATGTCTTCTCTAAATCTAATGTTGTTAACACAGGGCTGATTATTTAGGGGCCGTGAATGTGGTGAAAGTTCTGAATATAAATCAGAGCAGGACCCTTCTCTAGCAAAGTAGCTGACATGTGGTAGAAAGGATTTATACTTTAGCTATGCAGGGGTGTGTCTAGAAAGGTGTAGATGGGGGCTAGGCAGGGGCACTGACCAGGAAAAGAGGGGTACAAATTAGACCTTTTCTTTTAAAAGAAAACAAAAACATAGATTTTATGAAATAATGAACTGATCAGATGATCACTTTAGTTGTATTACTGTAAAACAAAAAGTCAAGAGAAACTTTAAAAAAAAAAAAAGGATATTTTTTTAATCAACAGTTGTTTACTTCGAGTGATCCTGCTTTGTACAACTTTCATCTTTGCAGCACAAAGATTTACATTTAAATGCTAAAAAGAAAAATTTGTTTGTAGCCACATCATCAGTTTTAGAGTTTCTTCAACAATATTGTCTGTTTTACTTCAGCCATCACATTTTGGTGGTTTTATGACCGTTATGTGTCAACATGTAGATGGCTGGTGACATTGTGCTCTATGAATTCTGCATTATGATCTAGGACAGTGGTACCCAAGCTGTTTTCCCTGATGACCCCCTTCATGCATCTACCAAAAAGCTGTGGATTCCCTGCCCCCTGCCGACCCCAGTGTTGAAACCATGACATGCTTTATGCTTTCATTAGCTAGCTTCTCACCATAAGTGATGATTAAAAAACTAAAATGAATACACCTCTACTCGTAATTTAACTCAGAGTGGCTCTGAATAGTCAAAGCCTCGGGGACACCATGTTCTCTTTAGGGGATACCCTTTTGGGAACCACTTATTTAGAAAATAGAGATGATGCAGAACAAATAGAAATACATTACATTTACTGACTCTTGGACACTCTTGGACATTTATCCAAGTGAGGGTCAGTTAACACTAAATATTTGTTAGCTAATTTATTAGTTGTTTACCCCCCACATAGACTCTGTAGCTGTGTATGTATTTTTGTTGTTGAATCAATTCAGAAGCTGACGTTTTGATCTCTCATGTTCTCAATGCCTTAGATTTTTTTTTGCACGGTGCACTCCCTTTCTGTTGAGCTGAACTCTCCCTGCCTCCTCACCTAATACTCATACAATCTGCTCAGGTGTTGAAGGAGCGGGATGCCCTGAAGGAAGAACACAAACCTCCAGTTCTGGTAAAGATTGCGCCTGACCTCAGTGCCCAGGACAAACAAGATGTTGCAGATGTCATCACTGAGGTTTTGGAATTCAACTTTTATATAATGTCCATTTTATATATATATATATATATATATATATATATATATATACATACATACATACAGTGAGGAAAATACGTATTTGAACACCCTGCTATTTCGCAAGTACTCCCACTTAGAAATCATGGAGGGGTCTGAAATTTTCATTGTAGGTGCATGTCCACAATTTATTTGTATGATACAACTGCAAATAAGTATTTGAACACCTATCAGCTAGGATTCTGACCCTCAAAGACCTGTTAGTCCCCCTTTTAAAAAGTCAACCTTAACACCTGTCCACCCCATACAATCAGTAAGACTCCAACTACTAACATGGCCAAGACCAAAGAGCAGTTCAAAGACACCAGAGACAAAATTGTAGACCTCCACAAGGCTGGAAAGGGCTACGGGGCAATTGCCAAGCAGCTTGGTGAAAAAAGATCCACTGTTGGAGCAATCATTAGAAAATGGAAGAAGCTAAACATGACTGTCAATCTCCCTCGGACTGGAGCTCCATGCAAGATCTCACCTCGTGGGGTCTCAATGATCCTAAGAAAGGTGAGGAATCAACCCAGAACTACACGGGAGGAGCTGGTCAATGACCTGAAAAGACCTGGGACCACCGTTTCCAAGGTTACTGTTGGTAAAACACTAAGATGTCATGGTTTCAAATCATGCATGGCACGGAAGGTTCCCCTGCTTAAACCAGCACATGTCAAGGCCCGTCTTCAGTTTGCCAGTGACCATTTGGATGATCCAGAGGAGTCATGGGAGAAAGTTATGTGGTCGGATGAGACCAAAATAGAACTTTTTGGTCTTAATTCCACTCACCGTGTTTGGATGAAGAAGAATGATGAGTACCATCCCAAGAACTCCACCCTTACTGTGAAAGCACGGGGGTGGTAGCATCATGCTTTGGGGGTGTTTTTTTGCACATGGGACAGGGCGACTTCACTGTATTGAGGAGAGGATGACCGGGGCCATGTATTGCGAGATTTTGGGGAACAACCTCCTTCCCTCAGTTAGAGCACTGAAGATGGGTTGTGGCTGGGTCTTCCAACATGACAATGACCCGAAGCACACAGCCAAGATAACCATGGAGTGGCTCCGTAAGAAGCATATCAAGGTTCTGAAATGGCCTAGTCAGTCTCCAGACCTAAACCCAATAGAAAATCTTTGGAGGGAGCTTAAACTCTGACTGACTCCTGACTGATCTAGAAGATCTGTGTGGAGGAGTGGGCCAAAATCCCTCCTGCAGTGTGTGCAAACCTGGTGAAAAACTACAGGAAACGTTTGACCTCTGTAATTGCAAACAAAGGCTACTGTACCAAATATTAACATTGATTTTCTCAGGTGTTCAAATACTTATTTACAGCTGTATCATACAAATAAATTGTTTAAAAAAATCATACATTTTGATTTCAGGAATTTTTTTTTAGATTATGTCTCTCACAGTGGACATGCACCTACGATGAAAATTTCAGACCCCTCCATGATTTCTAAGTGGGAGTACTTGCAAAATAGCAGGGTGTTCAAATACTTATTTTCCTCACTGTATATATATATATATATATATATATATATATATATATATATATATATATATATGTATATGTGTGTGTGTGTCGCAGGCTCGCTGTCCAAGTTTGGGAGTAATTATTTGTCTGTTTTTTTTACTTTATATGATTTAAATCTTATAGTATGGTTATTTATAACCAAGTGTATATTACTTTAAAAATGAGGACAGACAAGTTTCAGTGCACATCTTTATTATAATTTACATTTATTCATTCTTTTGGCATTCTGTTTATTTTTCCTTGTCTCTGTCTCGGTTTATAAGTCTCACGACCATTTACAGCCGTCTTTGAGCATTTACATATGCAAAGTAGGGCCTGCTGGCATGTCTTTTAAACTTACAAGGAGATTGGTGTTCACCAATCCGAGAGGAAAGATACTAACAATTTTGTGGTCTAAGAAGACTTGTGTGAATCTGACAGAAGGTTTTAGCATTAAGTTAAGAAGATTTTATTTAGAAGATATTGGTGAAGGCAAAGGCCAAATTAGAAGTCTGTCAGCTCTACATTTGAAATAATGAATAACAAATGCAACTCTAAAAATCAACTCTAGTATCCGTAATAACAAGATTGATCTTTTTACATCTTCTTTCAAATCCAAGTTATAGGGTGTCTTCAAAAGCCAAAAGAATATTTAAACATGTCACCAGCGTAGGCAAAAAAAAAAAAATATCAGAGAGGGGAAGTTAAATAAAATATGCTAAATGAAAATTTTTTAAAGGTAAACAAAGCAGATATGATTAAAAGTGCAATCTTTTTGGTAACATTAATTAAGGTTTTTAAGAAGAGTGTTTTCATAGAGGTTTAAAATGTTCTGTAAGCCTCAGATCTTCATTCAAAGTTGTCATTGGCTTCCACACATAAAATGAAAGCAGCTCCTGAGTAAACAAAAAGTAGCTTGAGTTTAATGGTTAAATTCCATCTGACTTTTGTGTAGCAGTCGCAGGTAAAATAAAAAATAAATCCTTTGTAAATTGTGAGTTGGAGTTTTGCAGCCAAATATAAAACGATAGCCCATTTTCCATTATTTATAACTGACCAATTATCAGTACCAAAACACTTTTCAATGAAAAATGTTCTATGAATAAAACTAAACATAATTTAAAAATTTGCCTTCTCCTCTTTTAGTTAAGATAAGGAGGTAACCTTAGCTCATGTCGAACGGGGTAGACGCACTTTAATGGAAGAGACGTTAAGGAAGCAAATATTTGAATAACACTCCATCTTCTTGTTTGTCACAGTGCACTTCACTTTAGAGGACTGGGATCGTCAGGTGGCCTTTTCTCAGTCTCACACAAGCAGCAGTTGATGCAGTGACACACGCCGCTTACTTTCCGTCCTTCCTTCTCTGTGCACTGTGTGTTTGCAGCTGGGAGTGGATGGTTTAATGGTGTCCAACACAACTGTGTCCAGGCCTGAGACACTCCAGGACCCACAAAAGTCTGAGGCTGGTGGGCTAAGTGGCCAGCCTCTCAAAGACCTCTCCACTAGCACTGTCAGAGAAATGTACAATCTCACAAGAGGTATTTTTTATTTATATAACATATTTCTGTCCATTTCTTTTTCTCTAAGGAGCCAGGACAGGGCATATGAAAGTAACATGCTATATGCTTGTTTCATTGAAGGTAAAGTGCCAATTGTTGGAATTGGAGGTGTGGCCAGTGGGCAAGATGCGATGGATAAGATCCGTGCTGGTGCATCACTGGTTCAACTCTACACTGCTTTAACCTATCAGGGTCCACCTGTAGTCACCAAAATAAAACGAGAACTGGAACAACTTCTTAAGTAAGTATGAGTGATTACTATGTTCTAACAAGAAAATAGCATGTAGGTCTTTAGGTACTGGTCACCTTTGAAAATAAAGGAAAGGTCTGGTTTTACATAAAATGACAGTAAAATGCTAACTGAACTCATTGCCTTGCAACTTAAACGCATTTTGTGCTAATTAAAAAAACAGAAAGGTGTTGGGGAGACAAAGTAACGGAGATGGGACATGTTTGTTTACTATATTTGTTGAGTTTAGAAGGGAAAATAAGCAATTTTACAGTCATTTGGCAGATGCTTTTATCCAAAGCGACTTACATCTGAGAGCTAAAATACATATTTTCGGTTAATTTTTAACTCTGGTCTGTTTTATTTTTTGTGTTAACACAAGAGTTTGTGTTGTTCTGCGTGCTAGTTGTATTATTTTGTCAAGTTGATTAAGATGGATTCTGAATTTGCAGCACGCTTCCGCTTGCATATTTTTGTAACTTGGAGCACGTTTAGCTCTTTTGGCTCCTGTAAACTTAAGCTAAACTTAAGAAAGTTGGTTGTTATTTTACAGGAAATTAAATTTCATTCCTTGGTTAATTGCTGATATCTGCCAACCAAACCACTTCTCCAAGAACTGAAAACACAAATAGTTTGTCTTTTAATAAGAAGAAAGATGGATGAGAAAAATGCTAGCCAAGCCATTATCCATAAAAACTTAGTGTTAGGGTGAATTAGACTAAACTGTTACTGTAAATACTATATTTAATAATGGCAGCTATTATGGACACATGTTTCTCACTTTTAGTTTTCAGTACAAACATAGAGATAATCTTACATTATACTGTTTTCAAAAACCTACAAATCATTTCCAACTGCATATTTATTAAACCATTAAACATGTGTTGATAATTTACTTGTGTATGTGTCTGTACAGAGATCAAGGTTTCAGCTGTGTATCTGAGGCCGTTGGAGCAGATCACAGGGAATCTGATGGGAAGTGTTAACACAGGCACTCGGGGGTGTCGTTTTCTAAGCTGTAATTGATTAATTCTGACTATTTTGTTGCCCATTTGTTCATCCTAATTACCAGGATGGTGGATGTATGGCAGTTAGGGTCAATAAATCACGGAAAATTAAGTGGATAACTCTTTACTTCAACTACAGTGTTAAGAAGCTGAAGCTGCAACTTGATTTCAGCTTTTTATTTTTTTTATAGTATAACAATGGTTAATGTTTCTCCAGTGCTCACTTACGCCACTGTGCCTTTACACATTTTTACAAATGTATACAACCCTTCTATTTTTTTGTTTTTTATTTTGTTTTTTTGTGATCTTAATCCGACAAGATGATGTGTTTAAAATGCTTAAATTAATTGTCAAATACAGCTAAAACATGAACTCAGATATTGATATTGTCTCGTTTATGGCTCACTAAGAATATAAATTATTTGTAAAAACTTTTAGAAATTAATAGGTACATTTAAGATGTTTACACATATAAATACCAGGGAAAAAACACCAATAGGAGAAGTCATTCATGTTACACTGGGCACCTGTCGGCCACTCACATTGTATTTTTGGGGCATTTCTGTAAACAACAGTTTACAGGTCTGTTGCCAGCTGTTAAAGCAAGAGTGTTTGTCTCTGTGCAAAGAAGAGGAAAAAACAAAGATGCCTGTAGTTGCAAACAAGGTACGAGAGGCGCTCTTCAAAACTATCTGCCATTGTGTTCCTCACTGACCTTGTGTTCATTCTCTTCTTTACGACTGCATTCAAGTTAAAATTACAGCTTGTTACCTTGCGTCAGTGTGAGCAGCCTCAGGTTCCTAGCGTACATTTGGCATTGTAGGAACATGATTTTTTTTTTGTTTGTTTTGCTGACAGGTTTAGTACTTCAGTGGACAAAGAGAAAGTCAGGGGTCATTTGCATATTCAAGAACATCAACCATGTGATAAGGAATGACTGGTTACTCAAAAAAGCCTCATCCCTTTAAAGTGTAACTACACCTCCTACTTCTTGCATAACAACGCCCACTGCCACATTTCAGCTGCTACGTCAGCTGTCTGTCACCTGATCAGCAGGTAAAGAATAAAGCCCGGTGCTACTTTTAAACCCTCAAAGCACAACGTCCCACTGTAGGACTATTTCATCAGAAACTCTGTGAAAGAATAGTCTGAAACTAACAAATCTTCACCATATAAATTTACATGCATTCATGTGCGTTGGTGGGTGTGGTTTTTATTCCTGAACGGCGAGGACCCTCCTGTTTGCATCTGGAGGAAGGGGCTGTGAGGTTTTTAAAATTTTCTGTGAAGTAGAAAATCACCAAGTACAGCTCTAAATCACGAAAACAAAACCTGGTTTTACCCTGTAGGGGGCATTATGAGCATTTTGACCTACACCCCAGGGGAGGCGCGGCTCAGCAAGGTACAGCGGTCGTCTTGTAACCTGAGGGTTGCCGGTTCGATCCTCGGCCAAGTCGAGTTCATGTCGAGGTGTTCTTGGGCAAGACACTGAACCCCTGATTGCTCCTGATGGGTCATGGTTGAGAGCCTTGCATGGCAGCTTCCGCCATCAGTGTGTGAATGTGTGTGTGAATGGGTGAATGTGATATATGATGTAAAGCGCTTTGGGTATCTATATAAATACGGACCATTTACCATTTACAATCTGCTAAGCACCTCTAAGTTTAGGACAATTCAGCCGTAAGTGACTGAACCACAAAGTGGTTCTCATGAAGAGGAAGCAAAATTATACAAGGTTGAAGGCAAATGGAGGTTTAAGAATCACAACATATTCACTTTTTGTTTGTTTTGTTTTCAGAAAAATTAGAAATGCAGAAGTTACTGTCAAACGGGATAGGTTGGCCTGACAGCATGCCCAATGAACTGTGGCTCTCGTGGGTTTGACACACGTGTCTCTGTGTGAACATGATCTTAATTTTTAAACACAACGGTCAAAGTCTTGGGGAACCCCCTGTGCTATTTGGGGGGGATCCTCTTGTGGGTCTTGGCCCCTAGTTGGAATCCACTATTCAATAAATGGCTAATGCTAATCTTTTCTAGCTTGTGCTAGCTTCACATTTCATCAGTTCATCACAGCAAAACCCCACACAGGAAATTAAGTTTGGTTCTTTGTGACATGGAGACTGTAGGTGCTCTGAAAAGTCAGAACAGAAATCATCTACTATTGCTTTTATTTATTTTTTATTATATGTTTTGAACACATTAAATGTCAATTCTTTTCAAGCTTTTTTCAGTTTCCTTGCACAAACCATATGTGGTCCCTGAGATGTGTTGACAGATTTGTGAATAAAATATTAAGTCATCTGTTTATCATTCTCTCAAAACTTTACAATAAATAAAACAAATAAATACACCATTAAACTTTGTCACAGAGCTTATTCTTTTTACTGGACAGAAGATCTCTACAGTCATAACAGATGTATGCACTTGAAATCATTTACACAGAAATTAAATGTACTTAAACTCCTAAGCATTAATAATAATAAAGAAAACAAGGTTACATTTGGGGAACACAGCTATTTATTTATTTACAAGGACAATTTTCCCACAGTCCTAATACAGTTTAGTCTGGGATTATTGTGAATCTGTAGCAGTACACACTGATAATTTAAGAGATTTCTATATTTGAACAAACTGAGATGACTTTGCTGTGTTCTTAGCACAGCACAGAAAGTCCTTCCAGTCATAGCTGGATGGTATCATGGCTTCCCACTGGAGTGAATGACTGCTTATAGAGATATTCTTGGCTTTTTGTCACTCACTCACACACTGAAATGCCTTTCTAGCTCATCAAAAATGCCAAGGATAGACAATGGTCATTAGTCCCTGCCAGTGAAGGCGGCATTTCTGTGCGGATCAGCTGTGAGCTGCCAACTGCTTCCTTCTCTGTTTCCTGAGGCTAAGTCCAGACTGACTCGTATCCCATATGTGATGTCACGGGGGAGGAAAGGCTCCAAGACAAGCTAAACCTTCTGAACTGATGGCCACTTAGATTTACGCTTTCCTCAAATAATTTCTATCTTAGCTTGGAAGCAGCAGTTGCAATTCAGCTGCACTTTGTTCCTAAGAGGTTTGCTTGGTTTTAAATCTAAAAGGTCTGCTGCATCGTGTCAGATGAGCGTTAATAGTAAATTCAAACATTGTGCTTTATGTTCAGCACAGTAGTGCAACTTAAACTTATAAAGTGGAACACAGCATAGATAAATGTACTAATAGATGAGTGTTAAGACAACATACATGTTGAAAATCTTACAGAAGAATGAGAGCAATAATCTGTACAGGTTTGCTTTAAATAGACTTTATTATTCTGCTTTGGCTTCTGCTGTTTACTGTTTACATTAATGATAAAACCAAATTAGAATTTTTGAAGAAATTATGTACCAAAATGTTTTTTGTTTTCTGAAAAGGAATAATTTACCAATTTAGACTTCAATGTCTGAAATCACAATGTTTTGATAACTGAAAATATCTGCAAATCTTATTTATTTGTCAGTTTTGTCAATCAGTAAAATGAAAAGAAGCAAAAAGGCCTATGAAAGCCTAGAATTTATGAACAGAAAGATTATTGGAAAAGCTCAGATTTCATTCATATCAATGGCAGAATCATCATCAAGAATCAAGAAAAATGGAAACATCTAAAACAACAAATACCCAGTAGAGTAAATCTCAAGACAAAGTCAAGATTAGACAAACTCAAACACAAAGAAAGATATCAACACTTTAAATATCTTCAGAGTCCCATTCTGAAGCTCGCACTTAACTTCTTCCCCAGACATTTATTAAACACTTACAAACTTATCTCTGTTCTTTGAAATGAAATATTTAGAATTCTTTCTATGAAAACAGACTTGCATGTCATGAAATGACCTGGATGCAACTCTACACTTTTGCATTATTAAAAATGCACAGATCTGTGACAATACAAAAGAGCTGCGAGTCCATCTCTGCTGCACGCCTGACTGTAGTATCCACCTTCAACTCTGCTGAAAACACTCCTTCACATTGGTAGTATGTTTATTATCTTAAATTTTATCCTAAACGTCTTGACCACTGGACTCCAAGTAGAGTTCATCAAATCAAAATATTTTTTTCTTTCTGCCCAATTTAATTTTATAAAGAAGAAGAAGTCTGCAATTGTTTTTCTAACCTTCAAAAGTGACACAAATTATATTCATACCAACCCTCATGGAAGATATATATATATATATATATATATAATACAGTTTTGTTTTGGTTTGTACATTTGGGAACCAATAAATTTAGTTTAGAAATGGTCCTGAATAAATCTCTACCCTTCTAATTTCTGCTATTCATGTATAATTTGCACCACTTTAAACGAGATGTCTGTAGTTATATTGCATACTGAGAAGTAAAACACACACAGAGATGTCTCCGTGCAAGCTACAGGATGAAGATGAAACCATATCATCAAACTTCTAATTAGACTATTTTCCATTAATTTAATTAAAAATGTAAATATTTTGAGACTGATTTTAACATCGCACATAACACTTTAGATTAGATTTACACTGTTGAGGTGTCTGACTTTAAGGCCCTAAATAAATCACATTAAAGTAAATTAAAATAGAAGAAAAAACATATAAAATGGACAGTAAAGCGGATGTTGAGCAGACAGGATTATGTAACTCAGAGCTGCAGGTGCAGTCTGAGGTGTTTATTTGCCTGAAGGAGGAGGAATGGCAGCTGTGAGCCTGTCAGCTCAGGTCAACCAAAGAGGCATAAATGTGGCATAAGGTCTGAATGTTAATGTTAAGCTCTCTTTAGCCAGAAGTAAACATGATAAAATTAAACTGGAAGAAGAGCTACATTAGGAATTTAAATAACATTAAAAATGTTCCTGTTTGGATGTTGCCTGTTTTTCAGGAGAAACAAACCTTATAAGCTCTTAAATCGCAAGAGTTAATATTTAAGTTTTTCACGACTATAATTTATTCAGTTTGAAAATGCATCTATTTAAGAGAAACAGTTTTAATTGTCTTAATAAAATTTTTAATCTTTTTTGTTGTTATTAATTTTAATTGTTAAATGCCTAAAGTTAACAAAAGTTAAAGATTAATTTATATGGCAAATTGCCCTTAAGATATATTTGAATAAATGACATCCTTCACACTTTCAACTGCATGTTCAAAAGTTGTAGACATTGTATCTACAGGTATGATCATTTCTTTTGCCTTGCTCTCTGGAGAGTAAAACGCTCCACCTAAAAGATGCTCTATGTCTTTAAGGTGGAGACGCTCTATCTTTGTCTACAACAACTAATGCCTACAAACATCGTCCTAATAAGAATAAGAATAATACAATGGTTTGGCAAAGGTCTTCTAGTTGTTAGTATTTTGAAACTCAAAAAGCCAAAAATGAATGAATTTTTGAATTTTTCCTAAAAAAAATCTTAACAAAACAAAAAACAAAAAGGGTAATTTTTTACCACTTTAATACTCAAAGTGACTGAAATTTGGCCACAAGTGCCCAAAACATTTAGATGTAACTGTATGTCCACTCATTTATTATCAATCATGTATACTTGACAGGAAGGAAAGTGTGTGAGTTTGAGTGACAGACAGCTTAACTTTTCAATAGCCATTTTTTAAGAAATGATGTTTAAATCAGCTTTTCTATACAGAGATAAAATATTCTGTACTTTAGAACACAATTTTATTATTTCTTTGTGTTCAATTTTTCAAGGATTTTCCAAAAGATTTTCTACTTGATTAGTGTCTGAAATGTTAGCTAAAATGTGAATTAAAAATAAATTAGGCGCTTTTACCAAACTCTTTTGTCTTATTTACTTTTTTATACAGATGCAAAAGTCATTTGTTGATTCTTGTTCTATTTTCTCTGCCAAATAAAAACGTAATTCAAGTTCAATAAAGAAAAACACAAATTTGAACATAATTCTTCTTCAGTTTTTGACAGAGATCAGATGACTCTGTGATTGGATCAAAGATAATTGGATTTATTTATTGATTAATATCAACACACTGACGATACCAAATCAGTGCACAGTAGACATCGGTGCCACCACACCCTCGTAATCTGTTATACATGATTGCACGTGGAAGCAAAATTTAAAGCACTGACAAAAGTTTTTTGTTTGTTTGTTCTTCCTCTTTTTGTGGTTTTGCAATTGAGAGCATCAGACTTGAGGGATAAAATTGCATGAGTTTAAAAGTTTTTGGATGCATAAACCAGGAAATTTTCTGTGTTTCTGCAAGAAGATAAAAGCATGTGAGGGTAAAGGTCCAGGCCTGAACTTGGCCAAGAGCCACGTGTATCCAGTGCAGTGTGACTGACGTGTGCAGACTCGTGTCCATCTGCAGTTGGCTGGTCTGAAAGCTGCCGATGCCTCTGGCTACAGGAAGTCACAGGTGTGATGGAGGCACGCAGAGTCATAAACAGCACACCACCCTGCCCGAATCTATTATTGCTGATGGGTGGGCCTGCACACCTACAGAACTAAGCTAAAGAGAGGCATAATAATAATAATAATAATAATAATAATAATAATAATAATAATAATAATAATAATAATAATAATAATAATAAAATAAATCATTTTCATCAGTTTGTTACACTTTTCTCTCAGTTAAAAAAATAAGCATCTTGAGGCAAGTTTTCACTTTAATTAATTAGGGTTGGGTTAGTACTTCAGTTATGACAGCCATAACATATCAGTAAAAAGAAAAAAAAAACTTAATGTTTAAATTTAAACCAGAATCTGAGCAATATTTCACAAAGATATGTCTAAGAATGACCCTATTTCAATTAAATAAGCCAAGAAGCAAAGAATAGGTAAGTAAATCAATACTATTAATGAAAAAAATGAACAAAATACATTTTTAAATGATTTTATCAGTTTTGTTTCAAACCACATATGTTTATCTTTTAAAAAGTTACATGTTTTTGCATTGATAAACAATGCACAAACATTGACTAAAAGATGTAACTCTATTGAGAAGAGAAAAAAGACATTTTGTGTATTCATTTTTCAGTACACATATTTTGTTAGTATTCACTGTGTTGCAATTTACGATCTGATTGTACTTGTTAATAAATACCACACAGAGGATACTCTATTTCCAGAAAAAGGTGTAAAAAAAACAAAAATCTAAAGAAAGAGAACAAAATTTTGGAAATGGTTTATTTGTAAAATATGTCAATTTTATTTGACTTCCTCTAAACACAAGAACCATTTTTCAGTGTAAAGGTATTTATTTAATAACATGTTGTTCTCTAACAAGATGATTAATCAGAAAATAAAACAGAAAAAGAAACGTACAATACAATAAAGCAAAAGAAGTGTCTAAACCATGAATGAATCACTAAATGCTCTGGCTTAATGGCATCTTGTATTTAAACATTTCCATCATCATCATACTGTTCACATTTTGACATCTTCATGGGTCAGCGTGTCTCAGTGGGTAGAGCGGTCGTCTTGTAGCCTGAGGGTTGCTGGTACGATTCTTGGCCTGTCGAGCTCATGTCGAGGTGTCCCTGAGCAAGACACCAAACCGTAAATTGCTCCTGATGGGTCGTGGTTAGCACCTTGCATGGCAGCTTCCGCCATCAGTGTGTGAATGTGTGTGTGAATGGGTGAATGTGATGTGTAATGTAAAGCGTTTTGGGTATAATTCCAGGTACAGAAAATGCGCTATATAAATACAGACCATTTACTATCATCAGACCAAGACAGATGACATGTTTTTATGTTGCTGTGTACCCACCAACTTTTTATATTTTGTTTCAAATAATTGTTTGAGGAATTATCATTGCATGATTCTATTCAAAGAAAAATTAATTAACTATGAGTTAGACTAGGCTGGTTCCTGTTTTTTTTTTTTTTTATTACTCAAAGTTTAACTTTTATCTGGCCTTTTTGTGAGGTATGATGTATCATATACCACTGCATTTAACACTGAAATATGACCCACTTGTTTAAATGTTGTTGTGTTCATGAAACATGGGTATCAATGTAAAAGAGCCTTGTAGGAGCTGTTTGCCAAATATTTTTCCCTGCTGCTATTTTTAACATTGTCCTACAGTTGTTTTAAGACTTTACATAACTCGCTTTCAATAAAGTGAGCAACTCACTCTCAACCATGCAGTAAAGCCATATGGGACTTCAACCCTCATTAGCTCAAGACGGCGTGAAACAAGTAGGCTGAAAGGCATCACAGATAACTATCATTCAGCCCTGGAAGTGGCTGCATTTGAAATATTTACCCTTCAGATGTGCTACTAAAAAAACCAAAACCTACTGAACTCATTGTACAAAGCAGAGATGATCTGATTAATAGCAACATAATCAGATTTAATCAAGAAGTAGGAAGTAGCTTTTGTTATTGCTGTGCTTAAAAAAAAATCTTAGTTTGTAAGTGTATCTTTCCTCTGAAGAACTGATCACTTCAAGAGCAATAGTGCTGTTATTCACTGCCTTCTTCAAACACAGTAAAACCCCTATCATAAATATTTAAGCAGCAACTTCTCTGCATGAGAACAGGCTGCTGTGATAGGAACACTCAAGTTAAGTGCAGTAGTGGGTTTATTGTGGAGGCTTTGGATGAATTCTGTAGATGTGTATATTTATAGCAGACAACGTCAGCAGAGAATCCAGGTAGACCTGACACCAGACCAACAGTGTGTTTACTCAACTGAAACTTGATCTGCTAGGCAGGTGACATCACTGGGGCCCAACTGTAATTATGGGTGAATAATCTAGCTGACATATCTGCAAGGAGTGGGACTCAGCAACGTGGATGGATGATGATGAAACCATTATTTTCTTCCAAGTCTCAGTGGTGATTCTGCTCTTTTCTATCTTGCATGAGCAACCAGTTACAAACTTAAATCAGTTTTCTGTGTTTCGCTGCACTTAATGCACGACACTTGTGCAGCATAGCGATTTAGAATATTTATGAGTTAGAATTTTTAAAGAAAGAGTGACATTTTTTTTGTAAAAACAGAAAAGCACTTACCTTTGAAGAAGATGAGGTTTAATACTATCAAGAGGGAGCAGACGCTCTTCCGGAGGCTGAGTGAATAGCTGGGCAACAACTGGATTAAAATTTCCCCTCACTGTATACAAATCAGGTACACTGAGAAAAGAGCTAAATATGAATTGCTTTTTTACAATCGTGCCAAAACTGTCATATTTAATGAGAAAAAACATTTGATCCTTAATGAAGCATTGAAATATATTTTTGGAAAAGAAAGTGCAACCTGGGCCTCACACTAAAGCTATGATTGCAAAACAAAGTCACAAACATTGGGCTGAGGCAAAATCACTGTGCCATATCCAAGGTTATATCTTAATATAAAAGATATAAGCAATACAAAACTAACACTAACATATTTACATAAGCCTGAGAGGAAAATACCCCCCATTGTAAAATATGTGAAAATGTGTAATATTAGCCATTTTATGCATGCCTGCACTCACATAACAAGGTTACATTAGCTACCGTTAGCATACTAATGACTAGCTATCAGACTTAGCTACAGTGTTATTTTAAGTAACTGATTCTCGGCAGCTAGTTACCGTATTTGTGGGTCATAGGACGATGTTTTTATTAACCCTTTAAGACCTACGTGGGGAGTGCTGGTAATCCCAGGAGTTGGTTAAAGGGGTTGTGGTAATAGGACTTATAAAATTTTAATTTCTCCCACATGCTTAAAATAGAAATAAATACAACTGCACTGGAAATTCCTTATTTTGTGTATGTGTGTTTTTGGCAGCTCTTGAATATAGAATAAGTAGAATAAGTAGATACTTCAACACCACTGTGCATAAAATAACTGTATTCTATACACAGACATGTAATGGGGCTGACTTTAGTGGTGAACAGTAAAAATCACTAATTTTATTATGAATCTGGAAAATGAAACCTAAACATCACAGATTGCATAATTATGTTTTAAAATATTCTATTCTATTCTATTCTATTCTATTCTATTCTATTCTATTCTATTCTATTCTATTCTACAGTCATTTAGCAGACGCTTTTATCCAAAGTGACTCACATTTGAGAGTAAGAACAGCACAAGCAAGAATTCAAACAAGATGGGACGTCATAATTAAGTGATAGCTGTCAGATGTTTTTAAAAAATGTTAGTTTAATGGAACTTAATGGGAAAATTTTTGTCCTGAAAAGCGAGGACAACAAAAACAGACACATCAACTAATCAAACTGACTCTGCATGGGTCCCTGCTTTGTTTTGGCCAGAAGGCTAGCAGAAGCCCTGCTTTAAAGAAACACTACTGAACTTTGGCAGATTCTCTTAGTGATGCCTAATTCAGCATCCACCTTGCATCCTACCTGTACTCTGAGCCAAGGGCGTAGATTTGGGTAGGGACAATAGGGACATGTCCCTACCAATAACCAGTAATTACTTATTTGTCCCTACCACACAAATTTAGCGAGAAGATCCAGATATCCGGCAACACGTGTTCCTAAACTGACCAGTTACAAAGAAGTACCTCTAACGTAACCGTTATTGTAAGTGCAATAAAACACTTGTCGACTAGTTGCACTGTGGACCAATTTTATGTCCCCTACAAATGTCAAAATCAAAACTACGCCCTTGCTCTGAGCTCTCTCCAGCCTGTAAATGGCAGTCTTGACTCTTGTCATATGTCATGCTCTCTACCTTCTTATCTTTGATGAATCTACCACAGTGTGTTTTCAAAATGTCCTTGGTGTCATGGTAGACAACCAGCTGACCTTTAAGGACCATGTTGCCTCGGTTTCCCGGTCTTGCCGATTTGCTCTCTACAACATCAGGAGGATCAGACCCTACCTGACTGAACACACGACCCAGCTCCTGGTCCAGGCTCTGGTCATTTCACGCATTGAATACTGCAACTCCTTACTGCCTGCATGCTCAGTTAAACCTCTACAGATGATCCAGAATGCAGCAGCACGTCTGGTCTTCAACCAGCCCAAAAGAGCTCATGTCACTCCGCTGCTAATTGCTCTTCACTGGCTTCCAGTTGCAGCACGCATACAATTCAAAGCTCTGCTTCTGGCTTACAAAACAATAACCCAAACGGCTCCGGTCTACCTCCACTCCTTAATCCAGAGCTACACTCCCTCGACAGTTACGCTCTGCCAGCGAATGACGCCTAGTGCTCCCACCACAACGTGGCGCAAAATCAGTAGCTAGACTCTCCTCTGTTGTTCCCCGGTGGTGGAACGATCTACCAAACTCCGTCCGATCCGCAGAGTCCTTATCCACTTTTAAGAGCAAGCTAAAGACTCAGTTGTTTAAGGAGCATTTCCACATTTAGCTTAACTAAATGAGTTAGAAAGATTTGTCCAGCTCTTTGGCTCAACCAAGTACTGAAGAAGCTGTGTGCACTTATGACCAAGTTGATATTGTGTGATGAAATCGTGATCTTGTATTTAAATAAAATGACTTAAAAAAAAAAATTATATTCACTGCCTCTAGCACTACATGACAGCACCTGGGTCCAACTGGACTAAAAGCGGTCTGACTATCACTTAATTATGACGTCCCATCTTGTTTGAATTCATGCTTGTGTTGTTCTTACTCTCAAATGTAAGTCGCTTTGGATAAAAGCGTCTGCTAAATGACTGTAGAATAGAATAGAATAGAAAATGGCCACTGTGTTGATGTTCATTTACTGGCGTGTGATACAGTGCATGAAACAAAACCTGATGTGGCGTCCTGGAAGCAAAAGTTGTGAAGAGCAGATTTTCAGTCTCGGGATGCTTCTGGGCTCCAGGAATTTACATAACAACTGTCACTGTGCCATCAAAGCGAGTCAGATATGCATATTTTTCAGGTCAGAAAGTTACATAGCACTACTTTCACTTTAAAACTATATCTTTGACCATGACCCACAACGTAACATACATTGGTGTTCGTGACCCCCACCCCCATGTGACCTCTTGGTGATTAATGGTGTGATGTATCAGACGTGTCTTCTGGCAGCATCCTCTAAATTTAAGGCCTGAAAACTGTCAGAATCTTCATGAATAAGGAGGATGAAGTGGTTCTTGGAGGCTCACCGCTGTGACAAGGCACCTACATGCCTAAAATCAGATTCTTTCATGGATATTTTGTCAAATTCTCATTTTTAATATGACATGTTTACCAACTTTGTTGTTTAGGTGTTATTGTGTTTAAAAAATTAATGTGCTATTTTCAAAGATTTATCTCTTTGTGGTTACATGCACGGTTGAATGCCAGTACACATACAGTTTGATCTAGCCATTTAATTGGACCACCGTTTTTGTCTCAGTGTACTTGCAAGAAAGGGTAATTGAGATGCTCACCAAAGTATGCCCAACTGCTGCTTCTAACTTTTTCTGTGAGAGATCATCGTACATGTAAGTACAGTCACATTTATTCTACTTCTATTGTGATTTTGTCACTTGACGCTAAGGCTATAAATTCAGGATTTTGTTAGAGTTGTCTTCAGCAACATGGCTTACACTAAAATGGACACTGGTATAATAGATTGCATCCAGATATTCTTTTCCTTCTAACTTGAAACTGCATCAGCACATTTAACAGTTTTTTATGTGAATGTTTTATATGACTGTCTTTAAATAGATTTTACAATCCTTTTTTTCTTTTACTGAAATAGCAGTTTAATTACCAAGCAGTTTGGTATCTTGAGAAATATACTTATTTCAGAAAAAAAGTCTTATTAGAGTGTGGATCTTATAGTTAAGTTTGGCTCCTGTGAACCTGTGGTGGACGTGGCTTGCTGTTGCCCCTGTGGAGGAAACCCAGCATCGGTCCCAAGCCCACCCCATCCTGTCACCCCTCTCAGCCATCTCTGCCTTTGCCCTTTCCTTTGTCGAGCCAAAAACAGACATCAGCCACAGGTGGTCTCTGTGCTTTATTGGTTCTGACACACATGTCTTGCCTTAAGAGCTTAGAGATACAATTAAAAATTCATTAGGACAGTGAAACCGGAGAGGATAAAAAATAAATAGGACAAACAACAATACATAACCTTGCTGAGGCCCCAGAGTTCTCTGACCTATCATCTACAATGTCTCTTGCTGGTGGCATTTTTGTGCACGTGTTTGTGTGGGTTTTGTTGTGGTTGCACCACAACAAAAAGAGTTAAAGACTGTGTGTAATACTGAAAATAAGCTGCTGCCTTGAAATTCACATAGGCTGGAAATTTATTGATCAAGCCAAATCACCTCTACTTCTACAACACATTAAAAATTAACTGAGATTGACAAGGAGTGCTTATTTAGATAAAAATGTTTTAAGCTCTGACGCTTACAGCTGCTTCTGTCTTGAACTAGTTGATTTTTGTCTTTCTCAAGGTAACTGGTCCAGCTGTCTGAGTCATGCACACAGACGTGACCGAATTTAAATGATTCTGACTAACAAATGACCATCAGCGCCATTTTTGTTTACTTGCAAATTAGTCTTTGTTTTCTGTGTATTTCCTGATACTTCCTACGCAACAAAACAAATTCAGCACTGTTTTTTTTATTGCAAGCTGTTACACACGTATGACATCGCTTGCTCTGTTGTTGTTTTTGTCCGTATGTGCAACCGTGTTTTTTAAATGTGGCGGGGACACAAAATGCGGAAATCGGACAAGGGGCGTAGCTACCAGTCACAGAACACCTACGTCACGAGGGTTCCTATAGAACCCCGCTCAGACCCTGCTTCGGAGTAGGAGCTAAAATGGTTATAGGAACTGAGGGCTTTGGTCCCTAGTTCCTGTATGTCGGAATGCTCGAAAAAACGGCCTGGTTTCTGAAAAGGTTATAGGGACTGCAAAAGGTTCCTACAGTCGGAAAGAGCCTTATATATCAGTGATGTACGATTCCACAGATTTTCTTTTCGATCCAACACCGAGTAAAAGTTAAGCCAGTCTCTGCAAAACCGATCCAACACCGATACTGTGTACAAAAACTTAATTTGTTTGGAAAATAACTTTCAGAGCAGGTATAGAAAAGGAAAATGATTTGATAGTTTACATTTTTATCAAATACTTTTTGAGTCATACTAAAATTACCAGTAAAAAGTATAAATAAATATTTAAATGCCACAATAATTTCATGTTTGTCTACACCTACATATTGAAATATTCCATTTACCATCAGTCCAAACAAACGAGAATGATTAATATTATTATCTTTCAGTCCTATCCATTAAATATTTTTCAACTGTATTTATAGTTTTTAAAACCCAAAATACCTGTTTTACTGACTATTTAATGACATCTAGTCTCTGCAGCCATCCTTACTGACTAAATCTAGGCCTGTTGAATTGATGTAAACTGATTTCAGGGACACATCACTCCAAGCTGATCTCAAACAGCTAGTTATTGTAGTATTTACATATTTCATACTGTGCCTCTTTTCCTCTTCCTCATCACAATTTTAATATATTGTGTTATAACAGACTCTCAATTGTTTAAGGAAGCTTGTGGTATTGCTACAATACCTCTATATCTTCCCACACACATCGTACAGCGCCATTGCTGCTCAGCTCCACACATGACTGCTATTGGATGAGTGATACTGAGTGAGTGAGAGGTATGCTGCTGCGCCTCTCATTGTTTCTATGTTATTTCACATATTAAAGATGTTCACAAGTAATGTTTTTTGCAAGTCCAAGTCAAGTCGCAAGTCACTTTTAGCTGTAATGTTTAATCTACTATGCAACACCTGCTGTCTGGTCTGAAATTTAATATGCAGTTCAAAGCATTTTTCCTGAATGTTGAGAGGAGGGCCAATATGCTGTACTTTAGTGCAGGTTGTTGTCAAGTTCTGCCCAAGCCTCTTAATGACCCATTAATAATCTGACTCAAGCGTATTGCAGTAGGTAAACATGTAAAATATGCAGGACAGTGGCTCAACAGGTCCACAGTTGGTAATCATGCAGTGCATCAGAGAATTTTCCATGTATATTTTTTAAAGGTTTGAAATAACAGTGTAAGATGAGTACAGAATTTATTAATTTGATACTTTTTAAAATTAGATAAAGAAAACTCAATATTTTGATTAATTTAGATCCAGTACTTGCAGGTCCAATAAATATTCCTTACACTCCTAAATCAGAAACAGCTGTACTTTTCTAATACACAGACCCAGTAAAACTGCATTGTTTACAGTGGGTCTGATCCCAGTTTAACATGATCATGGCAAAGTCAGCAGTTCATGGAAACTGTTTAGTTTCAGAAACACATCCAGTGGAGCTAATCTACAAAAGTAGTAAAAAGCTAACATTTACATAGCTGTGGCTCTATGCTCATAGCTAACATAGATGCTAACATTAGCTTTCATATTACAGTGACTAACCTAAAGTGTGTTTTAAGGTGAATAAGTGCATACAATGAATCCAGCATCCTAAATTTTTATACCACAGGTGTTACCGTTTGCTGCTTGTATTTTGGCCCGCTTTTATTAAGTTCTTCACACAAAAAGTTATAATGGTACTACAGCTGCATTGACTGGTGCTGTCCATGCTTTGATTGGTTGTGTTATGTGTTATGTCAGTGTTACGTCAGTGTTACGTATGGGGAAATGGAAAGCAGACAGCACAGCAGACAGGAGATCAGACAGGGAGAGAGAAAAAAATTATTGTTCTGAATGAGTCAAAATCAAATCTCAAGTCAATAGAAATGTGACTTAAGTCACTTCTGTATACATCAGCTTGATGACACATCCCTTTGCACACATATTAAAGTGTGTTACAGTAGGCTGGATATAGCAATATGTAACCACCATATTTGCAGATAGACTCAACTTGTGTTGACTGTTAGCATTACCCTGTTAGTTCAAACCTGCCCTGAGTTAAAAAATCACAATTCACAATGAACATCACATGTTTTAATCCCTAACTGTCTCACGTTTCTGGAAGTTGGATCATAAACAGAAATCAGGCAGAATACAAAGTTAAAATTCTAAAATTCTGAGTTTATTTCTAGAACAATAAAACATCAGACACTTGTGGGCAGTCAGTGGTGCAAATATGGTAGACAAGTGGGAGAGTCTCAGCATTTCCTTATTTTTTTATATGAAAAAGGCATGTGAGCTCACTAGAGTTTGTACACCACAAAAATGAAAGCCACTAAACTTAATGCAGCATGTTTGCTTTCAGTGCTCTGAGGGCCACAGCCTGCTAGTCGCCTGACTAGTCACAAAAGCAGCGACAGTGAATTGCCAGTTTTCTTACAAACAGGTAAACTCAATTAGTTTCATCTTTTCTTATGCAATAAGTTATGCTGTCAGTTTCAGACTCTCCAAGTGAGATGATACAGTTGGTAAACATGGTAGTGTACAAAAAGAGTGAGTTTTGCCCAAGCGGCAACCTCCGCCTGTAAAATGTGAAGCCTATGCAGAAGTGCAAAAAATTGCAGTTCACCCCTCATCCGCTAGAGGCTGGCTCCAAAACAGAGCAAATCCCCATAGACACCCATGATAAAAAGACCAACTTCACAGCAGAAGTAAACATGTTTAAAGCCTGGTACAAAAATCCATTTTAGGATTATTAGGTCATGTTTACCTTCATGACAACTGTAAGGGGGGTGATTTTTTTTCTAATTCATCCGTTTGGATGTTATTTAATCTTGAAATTCAGAATAATTAGGGGCGTGTCTTTTTGATTGACAGGTATCCAATATTCGCGGAAAGAAGGAAGAGTACAGCACAACCACGGTTTTGAGCCGGCTAACAGCTTGCCTTAGCTTTAGCCCGCCTACCTCCATTAGCTGGTTAGCTTCCGTTGCTTGGGGTTAGCTCAGTTAGCTCTTAAATACAGGCAGCTCAAAGTTTGATGGTTGTCAGTCATCCACCCCCACCTTCACAGTCCCCCTCTCAGCTCGACTTCTTTGCCCATTTTTGAATTTTCCAAACTAATGACACGCGTGATGCTACCAAGATGGCGATGGTGGCAACGCCCAACAAGCTTCACGTTTGCTCTTCAGAAACCTACGGGTGACGTCACGGAGGCTCTGTCCATCTTTTACAGTCTATGGTTGTACCCACTCAAGTAGTAGTAGTCTATGCATGTTCTGCATAAAGAAACATGTCTTTCGACGACTGCAGTTCTGATTTGAAACACTAGGTGTCAATGCTACTTATTTTGCCTTTAATGTTTTGTGGTTATAACAAGTGGTCTGTTTGACTACGCGTGTTTCTGCACGTCAGGCTCATTCAGCTTGAACCAACAAGTTCTACAGTTAACAAGAACTAAGTGAAAAAATCCTGTTTCATTTAACCTGTGTTTCCCCTCAGGTCTATTTAAGTCTGTGGAGGTCTTTTGAAGAGCTCCTTTTCAGTTTTATCTTTCTGTGTGGTTCTGTTGGGTTTGAAGTAACAAGTACTCAAGTGTGACACCCCAACCCAACTCAAGAATATAGTCAGATATTTGTTTCTACACTAATGGACGTGAATCTGATGGCATCCTTGGGAAGAGAGCGCAATCCACAACCCACAAGGCCAAAGCCTCTATTACTAACTTTACTATACAATTCAGATATAATCAGATTTCTTTGTGAATGCCTTGACTGTTCGGAGCTCTTTCGGTGAAATAGGGAGTAATTACTCAATATTATTGAGATGATCGCTGAAAAAAGAAAAATGGACAAAAATGTCCCAAGGAGGGCATGTTTTATTTTGTTTTTTTTTTTATATGCTTTACAGCTTGTGAAGTTCTTAGTCAATAAGAAGTGTTGAAAAGTAGTAACTGACAGGGCGATGGCTCAGGTGGTAGAGCAGGTCATCTAATGACCAGAAGGTTGGTGGTCTGAATCCCAGTCATCTATTGTTGTGTCCTTGGGCAAGACACATTATTGTCTCACTCTTGAACTCATTTACCACAGCCAGCAAATGTGAGATAATTATTTCAATGTAACATTGAAAGTGAAGAACATTTTTTTCACATCATTGCTTAAATTAACTTTAATCTTTTAACCCAACCCCTAACCTTTCTCAAATTGCAGGATCACACTTTGCAGTGTAACTGCAAGATACACTCTGTCTTTATCTTTGCAAACAAATTCACATTTGTCAGATTTAAGTTAATAGTTTTCAATTTATTTTCCTCTGTCTTCAAACTTAAGCATTATTTAGTGTTTGGATTGAAAGCACATGGGGCTATACTCGGCTTTCTGTCCTGCACCCCATTAATAACTCACTACATGACACTGACCCCAATGGGAAAAGATATTCCAGAGTAAATGCTGAGATTGTCTTCTTGAAGCTATGAATATTACAACAGTGTGCTGAGTGCATTTCTGAACCCCATAAAATTCACGAATGAAATATTCCCAAACATTTTTTATTACCAACTCTGATGCAATCATTAATGAAGAATTACGCACTACTTATACAATTCTGTACAGTGATTCAAAGTAAGTACAATGATAATCACTTATTTTCTGACACAGAACCAATGATGATTAAGATGCTGCAGGCTTCAAATTCTGCCAAGGTCAGGAGATTTTTAAACTACAAAAGTAACAACAGTTTTTGCTGGAAAATTGTTTGTATGTGTTAATTCAGTAAATGAGATTTATATATGAAATCTTAATAGATTGTCAATCTTTAAATTCCCTGATGTCATGGGTCAACATCAACTCTATCACAGCACCCTTTGCAAATAAAAAAAATTTCTGCACTTGACTGTCAACCAGTCGGAATTAAAAAAAGAGTAGTTGGACATTTTAGGAGGTACCATAGACTGTATATAAAAGAGGAGGTAGACTTATTTAGTCTCTTTCTGAGAGCTGGATGAGCAGATTGATTTTGACAGAGAAATATGAAGCAACAGCTTAGACATTATAGTAGTCCAAAGATAATAAAGCCCTCACTGTAAATCTAAAGCTCAATGTGGATGGTATCGGACAGATATGGAGAAGTGTGGTTATGGATGGCCTTGAAGGTATAGAGGTGCAGTTTGAACTGGATACAGTGCAATACTGGTAGCCAGTGGAGTTGCTGTAGGATGAGTGTGATGTGGTGATATGATGGGGATTTAGTGATGATCCAGGCAGCTGAGTTCTGGACTAGTTGAAGCTCATGAAGGATCTTTTGAGGAAGGCCAAACAGCAGAGAGCTGCAGTAATCAATGCGTGACGTGATGAGACTGTTAACAAGGATAGCGGCAGCATTAGGGGTGAAGGAGGGGCGGAGTCTATTGATGTTGAAGTTTGAGGTGAACCAGATTTTATTTCAGATGGACAGGAAGTGAGAGAGGAGGGTGGGAGTGTGGAGTTGGGCTTGGATGAGAGGTAGAGCTGGGTGTCATCCGCGAAACAATGACAATTAATGTTAAATTTACGGAATATATATATATACGGGAAGGAGGTACGTGATGAAAGGAAGGGGCGCCAGGAAAGAGCCCTGGGGCACACCTGTAGTGACTGGGGAGGGGTCGGATCTGAATGATTTTAACTGTATGAATTGAGTTTGGCCAGAAAGATATGAGTTAAACCAGTCAAGGGGAGTGTGAGTGATACCCATGGAGGAGAGTCTACTGAGGAGAATGGGATGAGAGATTGTATCAAAGACTGCACTCAGATCAAGAAAGATGAGAATGGAGAGTAAACCGGAGTCAGCTGCGATGAGGAGGTCATTTGTCATTTTTATGAGGGCCGTTTCTGTGCTGTGATGGGGGCGAAAACAAGACTGGAAAGGCTCGTAGAGGTTATTTTGAGACAGTTGAGTGGAGTTGTGGATATTAGGCACTCCCATTAGGCAGGATTTACAGCAACAAAGCAAACGTTTTGCTAGCTACTAGTAGCTACTTCTTGCACACTTTCTCAGAGAGAAAGAAAAAAATACAATTACAATCTCTCAAGAACACAAACATAAAACATGATGCCTGTATTTTTTTATTGCACTGTATCCACCTACACAAGTACAGGCTGCAGCTGTAATTATATATTCATCTTCAATATGCTAATAAGGAAATTTATTATCAACAAAAGCAGTTTAATTTGTCGAAACAGAACAATTGTTTGTAGAAACACAGTGGATGCATTGTTGTATTTCACATTCAAATATTTCAAAAGCAAACTGCATCACAGATTATGCTTAAAAAATGTAAGTATAAGCAACTTATATTACAATTATGTTCCTGTACATATATTACAGTTCATTTATGAAGTCCTGTGTCTGAAGCAGAAAAAGAGACTAATTGCATCATGATTTGGAAGTCTGAGATGTATTATTTGCTCATTAGGCATTCTCATTAGATAAGAATTACAGCAACAAAGCAAATGTTTTGCTAGCTACTAGTAGCTATTTTTGCATACTTTTTCAGCTGCTGGCTCCTGGTGGGACTGCATGATGATCTGTTTTAACCAACATACTGTAGTGTCCAACATCTTCACACTACTTTGGTGTATTGTGTGTCAAGCCTGTAGTTGTGAATGAAAAGTTTTAGTTGAAATTTTCAACAGCACCACAATGACTGACTTGCTACATGGTGGACTGTGCAATAAATGAGAGGACAATTTGAATATATCCACAGTATTGCCTGCTGTAGGCAAGTCAGAGTAT
Organism: Melanotaenia boesemani; assembly: GCF_017639745.1. Taxonomy (NCBI): domain Eukaryota; kingdom Metazoa; phylum Chordata; class Actinopteri; order Atheriniformes; family Melanotaeniidae; genus Melanotaenia; species Melanotaenia boesemani. Next base: position 17,935,637 of record NC_055682.1, on the reverse strand, counting down.
TCTCAGTTTGCAGAGAGAGGATTTTAATGGGCAAGCTATGTATATATACTGTATACAGCAAATGCTATGTCATGGATTTTTTTTAATGCCATGTCACTTTTGCATTAGGCAGTTATCTACTTTGTCACTATCACAAAACACCTGACTTTTAACACAAGTTCTTTCCCAATCCATATAATGTTGTTCCCCTGTCAGAAGTCCTTCCTGCTTATCAGAACAGAGCACTTAACTGCTGTCAACTGCAGCCACACTGTTTACTCATATGTAATTCACTTCACTTTAAAAAAGAAATTTGTATGACCTGAGCAAAAATTATATATTTAGCCCTAAAGAGTGAGCTTCATATTTGCTTCATATTGATTAATCTTTGAGCAGAGACAGACAAGTTGATCCTCTTATTGAATGTATCATGAGCAAACTTCCTACTGGCTCCAGCTTTATACTCATAAGATAGATAATAATTCTGTATCAATCTCTTCATCTAACTCTCAAAAAGAGAGAAAATAAACATATTTTACAAAATGTTGAACAGTTTCTTTATTTGGCACTTTATGGTAAACAGAACAAACCATTTTGTTTAAACTGTCATGTCATTAGCTCGCTGGATTATGTATAAATACACAAATTCAAACTTAGACAATTTATAACAGTTATTGATAACAATTACACCTTTATTATAAAATTAATTAACTCTGTGCTGATTTTCTTGCTTTCAAAGGTGTGTCACTTGTGACAGATTTACATTAAATACAACTGTTTTGATTGAGTCTTTTATGATTCAAAAAGCTTGTCCTTCTCATTTACATCTATTATTATATTTTGAAGTTGTACAATACAGATTTCAAGCAACACACAGGACTTATAGCTGACACAAACCATTTTACGTTATGTTTACGTTATACCTGAAAAGAAAGGCTGGAACAGTAGGGGGTCTGTGCTAATCATTATCCCTTTTTATAAATGTGCAGATTATTTGTTAATTTCCTGATGAAAATAAGCAATATTATAAAATGCTGAAATAAAACCTATGTAACATTATTATCTGATGCATGACATAATACAAATGGCTCACATAGGAACTGATAAAGTGCATTTTTGATACATGAGGCAGATTACTATTTTGATTAATTAAAATTAAATCATGACAGGTGTACCTCTTAACTAAACCATTTGTAAAACACATTAGTCCAATAAAGAGGAGGCAGTAGCATGATTTCTAAACAAGATTTGTTTTCCTGAAAGTTCGTGAAATGCTCATAAGAAGCCCTATGATGTAAAGCTTTATAAAATTGATGGTAAGCTCTTGGTTGAGACCATACATCATCTGTCACAACAAAAGCACAATTTGTTGTTTTAACAGATCACTTTTTCTACAAACAGGCAAAAATTCAGAGGTGCTATCAGGCAGATTTATGTGCTGTTCACACATTAACATGCATCTTGGATATACACAGTAATGAAACAGTCCTGTTTCACCAGAAATTTTGAAAAAGGAATACTTGTCCGCACATCCAATGCAAACTAGTTCCATAATCCCTCCTTACAAGTTTTTAGATGACGTTTTGGTGGGCAGTTGGTTTGTGTTGGGTTGCATTACCTTTTAATCTGCTGTGGATGAATGTATGTATTTTATCTATCATAAGATCACGTTGCTATAAAAGCCAGATGGTGCCACCATGACATCAACAAAAAGTTTTTATGAGTTGCTATTCTGACTTCTCAACTTTGACATTTGCCCATCTTCATAACAGGTTTTTCTCTTCTCGCTAAGTTTTAGTACTCCTTAAATTTAGACCAAAACAATTTTTTTATTATTTTTTTTTATTTATTTTTTTGTATTTTTGCTATAATACTTAGATCACATGTGGAATCAGCATCAAGTTGTCATTAAAAAAAATTACAATTTTTAACTTTGAACATGTGCTCTGATCAAATCAAATCAGTTTTATTCATAAAGCGATTTTCCTGCCAAAGGCAACACAGAGTGCTTTACATGGTAAAAACTATTTATTCACATTAAAGTAAAACAAGCCTTTACACACCAAAGTAAGCAACATAGCAATTAAAAAAACACATTCATTATTATCTCTCTCACACACAGTCACACAGACATCCACACACATCTGCTCCCGGAACAAAGGATCCCCATGAGGAAAACACTGGAGTTAAATAAATAAATATACATAAAAAACTTCATAAAATAATGTGCTTAAAAAGTAATAAAATAGAATAAAATGAAATACCATTAAAGTAAAATATGAATTAGATAAAGCTCAAATAGAATTCAGTTAAAGCTAAGCTAAACAGGTGGGTCTTGAGCCTTTGTTTAAACACATCAACAGTCTCCGCAGCCCTAAGGTTCTCTGACAGGCTTCACAGACGAGGACCATAGTAATGGAAAGAGGCCTCGCCGTATGTTTTGGTCATTACTTTTGGAACAACTAAAAAAGAGGTATCAGAGGACCTCAGGGTCAGTGAGGATTTATAATTTAAAAGCAAGTCAGATAAATTAGAAGACCCAAGACCATTGAGACAGTTATTAACGATTAAAAGAACCTTAAAATAAATTCTAAAACGCATGGGGAGCCAATGCAGCGATTTTAAAACTTGTGTAAAATGTTACACCATTTCCTCATCAGAACACATGCCACTGAATTCTGAAGTAATTGTAAGTTTGAAACACATTTAATGGAAAGACCAGAGAGCAGGGCATTACTGTAATCTATTCTACTAGAAATAAAATCATGCATCAGCACCTCTGTGCTGGCAAGAGAGAAAAATGAGCGGACTCTGGCGATGTTTTTACGGTAATAAAATCCTGTCTTTGTGACATTTCTGATGTGTGGCATAAAATCCAGCTCAGTCACAAAGAACAGCTGGGTTTCTGACAAAGGATTCAAGTTATGTAATTTTGATAAAATGATCTCTCTCTTCTCTTCAGGACCGATAATTGAAACTTCAGTTTTGTCCTCATTGAGCTATAGGTTCTCAGCCAACCATTACTTTATATCTAAAATACAATTTAAAAGGACATTAACTGGCTCCAGGTCATCAGGAGACACAGCAATGTAAAGTTGTGCATCATCAGCATGGCTGTGAAAATCAATGCCGTGTCTCCTGATGACATCCCCAAGAGGCAACATTTATAGATTAAAAAGAATTGAGCCTAAAACTGATCCTTGGGGAACCCCACACTTGACGTCATGGATTCCTGAGGAGCATGTATCCATACTTACTAAAAAACTGTTGTTCTCTGAGGAGTAAAACCATTTTATAACAGTACCTGAGAGGCCCACCAGACTGCTGAGTCTGTCTAATAAAATCTGGTGATCTACTGTATCAAAGGCAGCACTAAGATCCAGTAGAACCAGGACAGAAAGTTTCTGTGAGTCTAAGTTACACCTGAGATTGTAAATCTTTAAATTGGCTCTCACAGTAGGCCAGATTGATATTTTTTGTAAAATAATGTGTTTATGTAAAAACTCATGTAATTGCATTAAAACAAGTTTTTCAATAATTTTACTTGAAAACAGTAGGTTGGTGATTATCAAGAATGTCTGGATCTAAATTACTCTACTTTAGAAGGAGCCACACTACTGCCGTTTTACAGGCTGATGGAAGACATCTGTCTGAAGAGAGTAATCTACTATGTTTACTATGTTTAAAAGCTCAGGCTCAAAGAAACCATCTAATGATCACAGAATAAATGAGAATTACAGTCAGACAGGACTAAGGATCATTTCACATATGCCATGGATTATCATCTCGAGTGAAAACTCGTGTTCAAGTCTCACTTCCCTCTTCAAAGGAACATAAATATCCATCCATTTTCTCTACCCCTTTGTCCAAACCAGGGTTATAGGGAAGGTGGAGCTCATCACCACAAATATCAGGTGAGATACAGGGTACACCCTGGATAGGTTGCCAGTCCCTTGTATGGCCAATACAAAGAGACAATCAGTCACACTCACACTCACTCCAAGGGAGAATTAAGACTGACCATTTAACCTAACATTCATCTCTTTGGACGGTGGGAGGAAGCCGGAGTACCCTCGCATACACGGAGAGTACATGCTAACTCCACATAGAACGGCCACTTTTCAAACCTCCCTCGAGCCAAGGCTCAAACCAGTGACCTTCTTGCTGTGATGCTAACTTTCAAGCAGCTCCGAACACACATATTATTTTATAAGACCAAATCCCAGAATCCTGCACCGGTTTAATTTTTCATCACGGTTATCTTCAAGTTAGGTCAGAGGCTACTCCAACCTGCTAAAATAGATTTAGCATTCACACAGTCACTCACTTCAAAGTGCTTTATTTTTTTTGTTTTTATCCAAAGTGACTTAGCACTCATTCATGTTCAGGCTGATAAAAGGATTTGGTCAAATACTGCCCTGAACACCCTCAACTGTGTTTTGAGAGGTCAGTTCACAGCATATCCTGGATGCATTCACAACTGTACTGAGAGCTGTTCCCTTGTGGTCAAATCTCCCAAGACGCATGTTAATGCCAGTATGTGAACAGGGCCTGTGCCATCTTTGGCTATCTTTGTTGACCATTGTCTTTCTTTATGCTAAGCTTAGTTGTATACACAATGCAAATATAACTGGGACATTGATCCTCTCATGAAAAAAAAAAGATTTCAAGCAATTCAAACCTCAGCCACAAAACATGTGCTTGCTGCTACAGAATGAGTTAATGTGGCCCTCAGGTCTTCTCAGCATGTGGGGGGGACTGTTCTCTTTGAAAGAGCAGGGTTACACCCTTCCTGAAGCGGTGGTCCCTGACACTGTAGATAATGACATTACAGCAACTGTTTCCTGTCAAAATCCAGAAGGCAAAGAAAGAAAAGTTACACCAGGTGTATCCCACCACATTTCCAAGCACAAACACTGCGATGGGAGAGAAGGACGTTGTGAAGGCAAATGTTAATATGCCAATTGTCTTTGCAGCTTTGATGTCTGAAAAGGAGGGCCTATGAGAGCATCCTCCACCTCCTCCCCCTCCATCACTCAGACTTCCCTCTGAGAGCAGCTTGCGTTTTTGGGTGTACCGTCGAATGCTAGTGAACGACACAATATTAACCGCTAATGTGCCCCCAAGCAGCGTGAAGTCAAATGCTGGGAATAACAAAAGAATGTTGGCATCAGGTGGAAGCCGGCCTCTAAACAATAGTGGGGTGTAGTTACACATACGACTACACTCATTGTACTCCAAAGTGAAGTTGTTGCTGAACATGAGAGGAGCGAGAGCCAGCAAGAAGCTGGCAGCCCAGGAGAGGAGGATGAGGAGCAGCGTTCGTCTTCGGGTCACCAGTGCATCCTTGTGGAGCGGCCACAGGATGGCCACACTGCGCTCCAGGGTCATCAGGAAGATGGTGCTGATGGAGACAAAAGTGCATCCAGCAAACACAGGACCAATCAACATGCATGGCTGCCAAGGGCTCACCAGTCCACCAAGGGATGACGAAATAGTACTGCCCTGGTACCAAATGGGAGGAGTGCTGGTCACCATCAGAGATATTTCAGTGTAGACAGAGAAAGGCACCACAAGAACACCAACCATCATGTCTGCTATGGCCAGAGACACTGTTACAGAGAGAAAAGAAGGAGAAAAGGACGAAAGAGATGCAATCTGTTCATTCTTGTTTGAATGAGTCTCTTTTAGTTAAAAAACTAATCAGTGTTTAAAAGTGCAGGAAATCTTATTTATGTGAGACTAAAGACAGAGATAAAATTCTGTAATAAATATGTCAAAGCATTATGTTTATAATTGCATCTGGACTTCTGGATCTGGATAAAATGATCTATTACCAATAAGCTTTTGTAGGAAAAGAAGATAAACATTTACCTTTCAAGTATCCCTGTGGTGTTCTTGACTGCCTCGTTTGAACAAACACTGTAAGTGTGACCACATTCCCAATCACAATCGCAAACGCCAGACTGACCATGAACGCCACTGCCAGAGTGCGATTGAGGACCCCGCAGCAACAGACGGTACAGAGTGGGGCAAGTGAGTGGCCTGATCCTTGTCCTGCCTGAGCAGCTGCCGTTAGGTTAAATGGACAGTCAGTGGTCACCAGCAGAGATGCTGTACTCCCTGGAATGCTGGCGTTGAGAAGCAGAGCAGTCATGGCCCAGAATGGTTTTAACCCTTGTAATGTGTTGGTGGGAAGGCCACTCAGGAAACCATGTTCTGGACAGGAAGGCTAACCTGATGGAAAAAAAAATTAAATAAAACAAATTAAAATAAAATAAAAAATGAAAGCAACAATTTAATAATCTGTTTAAAACAAATTTAATCAATTAATATGCCAAACAAATCTAGTCATAGTGTCTTCCTCTTTTTCAAAAACCATATTTGTAAATTATCATATTGTTGTAAAAGTTAGCTGGACTTATCACACAGTAGTGTTCACACCCCTCCATCACATGTTTCAGCTTTTAATTTAGCCAATCTTAGCCCCTCTGGACAAAACAACACCTTCCTTCTGACTGTCAGTCAAGCTATTGTTATTTATAATTAATAATTAGTATTACTTGAAAGGGATGTAAACAATATAAAACTACATGCAGCATTGACACTAGATTTTTTTTCTGGAGAAACAGAATCACATTGGTTTGAGTTGAATTGTGCATTAGAAAGTTGAATTTATATCTAAATATTTGTTAATTGCTGAAAAAAAACAGTCCTGTAACTTAGTGGTTCCCAACCAATTTTCCTTGAGCACCTTCTTCATGCAACTACCACACATCTGAAACCATGTCTTAATACAGTCATTAGCTAGTTTCTTGCCACAAATGATGCATTCTGTCTGAGTCCTTTCCTGTATTTCCCATATAACATAATTTTATAATATTTTGATTGGGATAAATATCTACACATTAGCATTTCTCAGACATGTTTCATTAAAGAAATATTGGAGTTACTAGGATAAACACCCCTCACTCTTCACTAAAGGAAATCTGTGCAATAGATGTGGCCTATTAAGTAGCTTTTGTATACTTTTGAGCAAGAATACATGTTTTAAAATATAGTTGCACAGCCAATTTTGATTTTTTTTTTATTCTAATTATTTGACAGGGACATTGCATTTATACATAGTCACAAAATTTAGCAGCTGATGGCATGCAGTTTTTAGCCAGAGCTAATTCTCAAGTCTTGTCCCTGGTTGGGCCTTTCTACACCACATTGAAATACAATAATATATTACACAACCTATATAAAACTCATCTAAACACACAATACAAAATCTATAATTCATTCACACACACACATACAATACTGTTTACAAATGGGTCCAGTTTTGGTTTGTTTTTAGCCAAAATTTAAGCCTAGCGGTGCAGGTTTTAAACTCAGAAATTGTCTTGAATTCAGTTGGTAATGTATTCCACAGCTTTGCAGTTTTGTAAGACAAGGCAGACTGACCAAACAAAGTTCTGCAGTGTGGGAGCTTACAGTTCCGGTTGGTGGAACCCCACTTACTCACTTTGGAACCTGGTTTTAAAAGTTTGTTGTTTCATAGGCTCCTAAAATGCCAGTTCCTTGTAAATGAAATATCCAAATGATAACTAAACTTAAGTAGATTCACCTCAACTTGTCTCTGTGTGGATATGACCTGAATTTTAATCACACCGGCTCTGAACAGCTGGGGGTGGGCAGGCTCAATTTATAGAAAAATAGATTTTTTTTTCTTTTTAAACAAAAGGAATGCACAACTCAACCTCCCTTACAGATTTCAAAGAGGGCGGGGCCTCACCTTAGAGGACTGGAAACCACTCGCATTAGACTTTTGTTTTTTTAACCTTGTTTCAGACATTAACTGATGTCTTCATTTTTCAGAACATTTTGCTGCAGCAGTTTTGGATTTGTGCTTTTGAGGACTGTAGAAGTAACACAGAATGAAATTCTTTCCCTGCTGATCCTCATTCTGTGATCCTCGGCCGTGATGGCAGGGCGTTCTCGGGACTATGTTTGCAATAAGCACTTTTATGGAAGTGTTTCATGCATTGTGGAGGCTGAGATAGTTTTTTTTTGTCAGGAAGCCATCTTTGCCTCACTCCTTCCATTGTTCTAAAACCTCCCAATATTCAGACTTATCATACTACTAAGTAGTATGATGTAGCCTTTTTTTCACAAATGCTAATGCTAAAATTAGAGTGCACCAGTTTATTGTCCTTGGACTTCTCTAACTGTCCGGAGTATGTACGCTGACATTAAAAGTGGATTTGATATCAACCAAGTCTTGTAATGTTGCTCCCATTACTAATGTTCGGAGTGCTATATGCATGTACTATGATTATAACATAAATTAACAGAACAATGATATGCAGTCATTTCCAGACCGATGTTTCTTTGAATGCTGCCTGTAGGTGGCTTGTGAATCTCTAATGCCCTCTGTATGTCAGATTGTGGACAGCAGTGAGAGAATCAGTGGGCTTCATAACAGGATCAGGGCAGGCCCAAATAAGCAGCTGCACTCAAAAAAACAAGGCCAAAACACATGACTGACAGGTTGCAAGCAGCTTCACAGAAAAAAAAGTCGCTTATAACACAATGATTTAACAACACTGCTGCCTTTCTCTGGCACATTACAGTAGTCTATATCTCTCCCTTTGTTTTATCTAGCTGGCTTTCTGTCTCCTTCTACTGTCTTATTACCTGCCTCCTAAACTCTATCAGCACTGTAGTACCGAAATGTTTACCACCAGGAGCAGACTCACAGATTTAATTGGCTGAGTGTATCACATGGGATGGCTTAACTTGCATGCAACTGGTTTGTGTGTTTCCTGACTACTGCCGTAAAGACTACAAAAGTTGCACCAGTTAAAATAAAAGCGCCCTGTCAGATTTTATATTCTAGGTCCGGGTACCTCTGTTAGTGTGGGTGTGGATTTTTAACTTGTTCCTCTCTTCTGTCCAGTGATTGGTTGACGGGACTCCAATGATGGTGTAAAGCAGAGAGTGGGCAGTGTCCTGGGCCAACACCAGTGACTGGATTGCTGCAGCTTTATTTGGTTTCTTTTGCCTTTTGAGTTGGGAGTCTGTGGTAGCCCAGTTTTCTGTTTTGGTTCCTGTGGCTTGGTTTGGACATTTGTTTTGGGGAGCAGCCTAGTTCCTACGGTTAACTATGTGGCTGGTCTGCTCCCATCTTTTGTTTCTTTTGCCCGGGGGTCCCTTCTCCTTTATAATTTTTGGTTGCATTAAACTTCCGTTTGAAATTTTGCTGCTTGGTGGTAGTCTCATATGTTACGGTCTCTTGTGTTGAGCCACGTTTTCATTTAGCATTACACTAAAAAAAAGACCATCCTGTCTCACAAAAGCTAGTCCAGACTTGTTTAACTTCCAGACTGGACTTTTGCAATTCCTTATTCCTCTATCCCAAATCCCAATCCCAATCCTTAATCCCAATTATGCCCTGAAAAGCCTCAATCTGATACAAAAGCTGCAGCGAGAGTTTTGATGAGAAGTAGCAGGAGAGTCCCATGACGCACTAAGCACTTGCTCCCATCTGTTTGCTCTTTTTTTCATGTATAAATATGACATTATTGGCACCTTTGACTTGAATTTATCTTCTCTCTTTTCACTGGATAAAAGCTGGGATGTCTGTTGTCCCCTCTTTCTTGTTCTTTCCACCCCAACAAGGCAGATGACCGCCCTCCCTGAGTCGGTTCTCCTGGAGGTTTTTCTTTTTTGTTTAAAGGCTTTTTTTCCCTTTTCCACTGTTGCTCACTGCCTCATGCATGCTTAGAATACGGATTGAAATGAAGAGAAATTTTGATGCAATCAGCTGGTTTTCCTAAGCTGGGCAATTATTTATTAATTAATTGACTGGTATGAACACAGTTAACTGGACTAATGTGGATTTTTCTTAATTAGATCACAATTAATTGACTTGACTTGGGTGTCTATAAAGTGCCATGAAATAACTTTGTTGTGAATTGGCACAATACAAATAAAGCTGCATAAAATTAAATAATTTAAGCTGTTGATCATCTTGCTATTCTTGTGCCCAAACACTGTTTGAGGCACCTCAATGCTGTCAGTGCCCATGCCGAAACTCTAAGTTCAGTACCAATCTCTCTCAGCTGACAAGTCAATACATGGGTCCCTCAATCATTTATGCTGTTCACTGGGGTGGAGAGCAGGAAGGTACGCACATCCAAGAAAACAAAGGGTAACATGAATGGACATATTCAGACCAGAGCAAAACCAAACCAATGTTTGCAGAGTGGCTTCGGGTGCAGGAACGACTCAAAAACAGGTCATCACAGTTGTGACACTTGAAATTCTTTTTCTTTTGCAAGCAGTGAATTTTACCTTGAAATGATGAGGGGAGAAACACTTGAGTGTGTGCCTGTGGGAAGCATATTGTTATGGATTTAAAGGAAACTCAAAGGAACTGCATACTGTATTAAAGAACCTTCAAGTTTTTTTCCTCTCACAACGTGCTGACGTATGGTTGATTATTTTTAATTAGTGGGGATGGATATATTATATCCTTATCTTATTTCACGTTCATATCAAGATGCATTTTTAATATTATGTGGTTATATTAAACACAACCCCTTCATATTTCAAATCAAGCAGTATAATGTTGTTCCTTGTACAGCATCCACCTCGCTGAGTAGTTTTATTGAGATGATTAATGTTGAAAACAATCCATCCCAGTGTTATTTAAGTATTTAAGTCAATATAACTCAGAATACATAAAGTATATTCACTTTTTAGCAGCTATGACAACCATGTGTTGGTTGTTTTATTTGCTTTGCATCTCATTTTACATTTATGCACTTTTTCATTATCTGTGCTTGTTTTTACCATTTTCTGACAACATTTACCGCTCAAGTAATTAATGCAACAGTTTATTCTTTTATATTATTCTTGGTTGCTAGCTGCTTTTTGTAAAAAGAAAATAGTTCTCTATGTATTATGATCACCTGTCATGTTCGTCTGTCACTTAGATGTTTACGAAGCACTTATCTACAAGGGGGCATGATAAGAATGAATGAGATACATGGGCTCTTTGCACACTATGTTTTTTGCTACAGCTCCTGCAATTATAAATAGATGATGAATAATTATTCACCATCTGTGTGTGCTTCATTAATATTTTACAATTTATGACAGACTGTGATGTTGCATTGTAAAAATCTAAGCCTGCTTATTGTCTGTTATTGTAAAAGTCCTGCGGTATTAATACTGAGTTTCAGCAGCTCACTGACCTTGCTTCCCAGCACTTGAGATTTCTCAGCATTTTGGTTCTTTGAGCCCAGCCAACCGCTTTGGCTCTTTAACATTTGAATTATTTACACAATGTGCCTTGTAGCAGGATCTAAGGCACTAAATATTTTTTGCAGCTACACTACCGTTCAAAAGTTTGGGGTCACTTCCCTATTGAATCCCATAGCAGAGTGACCCCAAACTTTTGAACGGTAGTGTATTTTGTGCAAACAAATGTAGACCAATATTTAAGGGCAGAAGCCATGTTTTTAATGAATGAACTAATTAATTAACTTTTTTGACCGGGAATGTAGCACCAAATGGAGTAGGATGTGTTTAATGGATAAAACTTACAATTATGGGTCTGGGGAGTCCATACAAAAGAATTCAATAAAAAATTCTGTATGTGGTTTGTGACCATGACCACAAAAGTTTAACAAATTTTCACAAATTTCTTCATTTTAAAAGGGACGTATGTGCATTAATGAACATAAGTACAAATGCACAAATATAAGTGTGCTACAGAGTTAGCGTAGCATAATAACTATGTACAATGATGTCAGCGGATAGCAGCAGTCTTTATCAGTGTTTTCAGATTTGCCACTCAATCAAGACCAGATGCTACACCGAAAATTAATACAGGAGACACATGCTGATTCAGGCGTTAATGGTTTGAATAAAAAGTATTTTAACTAGCTGTTTTTATCTCTTCCTCAAAACTGATGCTGCAAATGAGCATGAAATCAGTTTATTTCACAGTTGGTCCCAGTATTTCTGCATCCAGCATGGCCACGTTCAACACACAAGGTCTGGAATCATGCATGTGATTAACAGTCGGCTGTGTTTCTGCCTCAGGTGACATTACACAGTAGCATTCAGCATTTCCATTTTAGTTGCAGGACTTGTTGGGAAATTCTGTCTTTCTGAAAAGACTCCAACATTGCATTTTATCAAACACTTGGCTCAAACATGCTTTTAAAAATGCACCACTAAGGCACCTATAAATGTTTTATTAAAAAAGTTTTTACTTCCTTGTTATTGGAGGTGTTTCCCCTATGTGTAAACATTACCTTACTCTGCCAAATCTTTTTTCTATAAATCTTAAATATTAAGGTGTCCGACACACAACACTTTTGAGGCAACAATGGTAGTCTCAAGTCTTTTTAGAAATAATCCTACGAGCTTGGCATCGTTGTCCTGTGGAGTTTTCTCCTATACGTCAGAATCATTTAAGCTTAAATGGGGACCATCAATGCACAGCCATTTTCAGGTTTCTCTGGAGACTCTGGCTGGGTCACTCCAGGACTTTTATAGTTTTCCTCTGGCCAAACAGTTCCATTTTTGTTTCATCAAATCAAAGTTTTTTTGTTTTTTTTCTCTTGGCTGAGAGCCATTCTTGAAATGTAAACTTTCATCCTAGAGCGAAAGCTTAAGCACACTGGAAAAGCTTTTAATAGAGGATCAAATATTCCCCAGCATCTATCTTTGCCTTCACCCTGACTGGCCTATAAAGTACAGATACATAAAACAAACAAACAAACCAGCAAATCCGCACAGAAGGATGCTACTGCCACGTTTGATAGTAGGAATTATAACAATGGGGTGATCCTCAATGATTTAATTGATTGAATGATGTTGGGAATTGTGGCCAAATAGTTACATTTTTGTGTAATTAGAACAGATATGTGTCATTTAGGGCTGTCATGCACCTCTGAGAGATTAATGACATCTGTCTTCCTCTACAAAGGAACTCTGAATCTCATATGGTGGCCATTTAGCCAACATTTTCAACACTTTCTCTCCAGTTGCTTAATTCAGCTGGGCAGCTAACTGTCTGAAATCTGATGGTCCCAAATAGCTTTTCTTTTAGAATGATGTTGTAGGATATTTTCTTTTTTTTTCCCACACTTTTGTTGCTTACATTTTCTTGTTTCTCTCCCTCTCATCTCTGTGCCATTGCGATTTCCTCCTCACAAATTCCTTTTGTAACTCTGTTTCTACCACTTTGCTTTGTCGTGCAACGGAATAAATAGATAAAATAAGGAGTTTTTGAAAGGTCCAAATCAAGCTGTCTTTGTGTTTCTCAATTAGTTTTGGTATTTGATTTAGGGTGATGTCGTTAAGTCAACATTCAGCTGCCATAACACTGACAACATCCCGTCATAGTGGGATCAAGGTGAAGCTTTACAATAACTATTAATTTCTTCTAAGAATCTCCTGAACACCTGGAATACTTGAGGAGGGTGGGAGTGGAGGGCAGTGTGGTTTGACGTCAAACCTTGTTCAGTCTTTGATTTTGAATCGGCTTACTATGAATATGTTGTCTATGAATCATGCAGCGTTAATGAAAATGCCAAACAACAAATCAAGTAATTGCTGTCTAAATCACACACATTTAATACTAATGAATTATAAATGGCTTGTAATTTCAGCAACTTTAGGCAACTGCATTTACGTTTACAGTTCATTTACTTATAATTAGCCTCCACTGTTAGCAAAATAAAAGGAGAATTATTTTTGGGAGGAGAGACGATGAGCCTCATTTAGGGGCTTTTTGCCATTACCTTGAGTGAAGATGACAGGCGGAGGTCTTCCCTGCGGCAAAATCTTAGGCATGGTGGCATGAGGAGCTAACAGCAAATGCAGAACACACACAAACACACACATGCATCTGTTACAATCTCAGGATCTTCACAATCAAGACAGCCTGAGAGGTTTTAACTGTGGTTGGAGCAAGGAGAAAATGAGATGCTTTATGATGCAACATGTGCTACATCTTTACGTTAACTCTGTCTTCGCTCTGATAATAGAAAAAGGCTGAATGATGACAGCTCATTTATAAAAACACACTTGCATTACAAGTGTAATTGAGAAAATGTCATTGTCATGTCTTTCAGTTAAAAATAAACACTCTTCTGCCCACTTCTGACACAACTATTATATATATATATATATATATATATATATATATGTCTATATATATATATATATATATATATATATTTGTTTGTTTGTTTGTTTTTTATGGAAAGGAAATAATTTGAATGCATTTTTGTGGAAACAATCTTTAAATAGCCAGCTTGTTTCAGTGACAAAAAATAAAGTTTTGCAGAAATTTAATTAATTTGACTTATATTTTTTATTTTATTTTAAATATTTTTATTTATGACATATTAATATGTGAGATTTTATTCTTAATGGGAATTTATTCATTAAATTATTTTATTTGTCCCATAGAGTTTGTCATTTTTTTAGTATACAGAACCAACATATTTGTTTTCAGTCCATCCACGCAGACCCGCTTCTTTTAGATTAAACCTGTGGTCTAGAAAATTCACACATGCCCACAAGGATATTACTTTCTGTTGGTATTTGTTTGTAAGTAAACTAAGAGATATGTTTAAATATTTGTTGCTTTTTTGCAGCTATAAACTTTGATAATTAATAATTGTAAATCTGGTCCACTGTATTTAAAAATGTATGTAATGTGAAAAGTAATTCCTGCTGTTCACCTTTAAATGGGGGTTTTCTCTATATATTCACCTTCAAAAAGAGAGAAAAAACTGATAAATTTTCAAATTTTATCAAATTGACTTACTTATAGTTGTTAGCACAACTTCAAGTATGCTGAAATAGCTTAAACCAGTTTGTCTTTGCACTGAAAAATATAAATATGTGATCATTTTCTGTAAATGTTTGTACAATTTCTGTGTTTAAGTGTTTACTTAATGTTGTCAGACTCTGAAACTGTCAGCTATATTCACCAGCTGACAACTTAGAGCATCTCTAAAACAACCGTGTTTTCACTCAAATACTGCAGAGCTGCTTGAATGTATCTTAAGATTTTTCACTTCTACCCCTTTCTAGTTCAAATAATGAGTAAAAAACCGAAGGAGAACTCTGACCTGCAAACTTGTTCAGTTTAAATGAAAGGAAGTGTGGGTAAGTGATGTTATACCATTCAAGTTATTTATTCATTAAAAATATTAAAATATTGCAGCTGTTAAAAAAAATCTTCATCTTGGAGCAAACAGACCAAAGATTAATGACAATTGTTCTTTGCATTTTTGACTTATTGAGTCAGTATTCAATGTTTTGCCAAGAAAAAGTGAGTATTTGATGTACATGAGTAAAATTGAACAGCCCATCCAAGTGACTTGTAGGGTTATTTGTTCTTCTCCTCCAATTGTGTTGGAATAGCTGTGTAGTGTTGTTCACGCATGCAGTGAATTTCTTCTGACAGGGCTGTGTCCCTGAGTGACAGATTTAGACATATGTAGGAAAACCATGAGGGCCTGGTCAGGGCTCCCAGGCCAGGTCACTCAACACGCACAAGGGTCATGTGCAGTAATAACAGCATTGGACAGGCCGGCTACAAGCAGCCCAAGGCTCCACGCTGCAGCAGCTTATGAGCAGAAAGACAACTTTTTCTTCACATCTCTGCCTGTCATTCTGTCTCCGTTTGTTTCCTTGTTTGTCAAACAAGAGCATGACCAACACTTTCACACAAGACATAACTGTTGTTGTTTTGTCTCGCTCACAGCTACTGGATTATTTTTGTTCTCAAGATTTCTTCAAGACTTCATTCTCACTGCTTCCAGACTCCCAGCAATACTCTCCAACATTTCTTTTTAAATCAGTTGTTATAAATTAATCCAATTCTTTTATGTTTTATGTTGGACTGGGTAGTATTGTGTAAATATTTGATGAATACTTAAGCAATACTTTAAGAATACATGTAGGTACAGAAAAAGAACTGATTTCATTAGAGGGAATCTAGAGCTAAATCACACTGTACTACGATTTTTATTACCCAGCAAAAATGTAATAATGCAAGGAAGTCTTGATCTACATAAAGTATTTCTTTTCGCAGTCTGACAATGTATCAGTCAGATATTTTATAACAAAACCATGACTCATCCTGATATAGCAGCAATAATATTCAAAAAGGTAAAAAACAAAAAAATAAAACCGGATTGATTTATAAAAAAAATTAGTTGCCATTTAACAAAGTCATAAATGAAAAGTAAAATATATTGTTCTCGACTTCTTTCACAGTAATGTTACTGTAATAACTATTTGATTAAATAATAAAACACATAATCATAATGTAGTTTTTAAAAATAAAACAACATAACATTGTCACAGATTCATTTACAGCTTCTAGTTCTTTTACTTCGCCAAACAAGTATCATTTAACTGATATATCCGAAGACTGATGACACCCTGCGTGCGCTGCATAATCACACATTAACTTATACCAGAAAACTATTGAATTGGCATCATCTGTGGGATATCTGTTTTCACATCTTGTCAATGGCTCCCAGTCTAAATTGCATCCTGCTAATGGACGTCACATCTACATCACTGAGCAGTGTCAACAGATGCTGCATGCCTGACGTGACACCAAGCAGGACTCCACCTGACAGTTTAACTCTTACTCCTGACAAGCTTTTAACTCATTTGTATGCTCCAACATATGACTTTTAATTAAATGGATTGTTTAATAGAAAATAACCTAAACAAAATGGGTTTCCTCCTAACCAAAGGCTATAAATGATATTAAGAACTATTTTGCCATTCTTGATTAGGAAAATACCCGACAGCTAAGGTCAAGCATTTTTTAAAACTATTTTCCATTTAGCAGACTTCAGTAGTATTTATTGCTGTGACAATGAAATTCAAAAATACTTGCATGCCAATATGAGGGATAATTGTGTGTTTTAAGAGGGAAAATAATTCTAAAGCATTATGTATAACATTTACCTCAGCATATAAATGTGTTTAAAAAAAAAAAAAAGGCCAGCTCCTTCTTTGTCAACTGAAGCTCTACAATGCAGTAATACTATAATTTATATGCAATAATAAATAAAAAGTCCTCATCCTCAAAGATGTGCATCACACAAGGTTTAAAATTGTCATTCACTGCTTAATAATGTATTTCAAGAGTCTTAATTATAAGCCAGTACGTACAATTGAAAAGTACAGCTTATCTACCAAACAAAAGATATCAAAACAAACCTTCAAACAAAGTTAACCAAAGTATATATATATATATATATATATATATATATATATATATATATATATACTTATAAGTGAAAATGTTTATCTCTTTGTGTGGTATTCAAGACAAAAAAGCTGTCAAACACTGCCACAACCTGCAAATTATAATAAACCAGATAGGACATTCTTACCAGCATTGCCGCAGTTATGGACCACAGAGCACTTGTGCACAGAGTTTAAGAAAAAGAACAAAATCCAGTTTTTAAAATCCTGGCCTAATGTAAGTTAAATCCAGATGAAACGCCTCTAGTGCAGAGGAAAGTGGAGCTGTAGTCCTCATCATTCATTCTCCTGAGAAGCCCACATTTAGCACAAAGCCTTTCACACACTTCAGCTCTCTGTCCCTGTGATTCAGCCTCTCCCTCCTCCACCTCTCTCAGCTGTTTCTGAGCTTCCAACCTCCAGCCGCTGCTCCCCCCGCCCCCTCCTTACCGTCCTCATCACACGCACTCACTCTTCCACAAGAGCTTCAAGGTAAAGTCCACAGCAGCATTTTACTCTCTTTTCTTCCTCCTTCCTCCCACATTTACCTTCTGACGCGTTTAACCCTCTTTTCATCTTCTTTCTCAGACATCACCACTCCAAACATCTGTCAAGCTTTGTGTCTTAGCCTCCGTCACTGTTCAACTCTTTATTCATTTGACTATTCCCTTGGCTTGCAGACTATTTGTCTTTAAACTCCCTTTTCTTTTGTTGTTTTACATCTTTTTACTCCACATTGGTCTAACCTGCTGAAAATATTAAATGTTTTGAGTGTATACACCTTAAAAAAACGACTAAACAAACAATGACAGCAAGATATTAAGATGTGAATTATTACAATAAATAAATGAGAGTTTTCTGTGCTACAATATTCATTAGAGGGTAGACCACATCCATCTTCTCTTGGGGCATTTGTTTAGCACTGCCATTTTTGCCCTTTGCCCACGTGCACAGCTTTCATGGTGTCTGGCATGATGATCACATCCATCCTCTTTGTTGTTGGCCCAGGGGAGCAGACACAGCAGCATTCATATGAGATCCTGCTCTCAAATGTGATTGGAAACACTTGACAACACTTTGAAACACACATTCTTAATTGGCCTTTTCTTTGACATTCTTGAGACAGGCTCATCCAACAGCAAAGACATTAAAAATGAAATCAAAATAGAGGTTTACACTGTGCTGTATGAAGCTGTAAAAAAACTTGCAAAGGAATATATAGGAGTGCACATACAATGCCACATTATGCAACATAATCCTCAAGGCTTTTTGCAAACCTGCCAAATGAATAACTATAGAAAATGTCCCGTGTTGTAGAAAAAGGGTAATGCCATATGTCTGACTCTGCTTCCTTACAAGATATGACCTGGCTTCTAGTTGAGAACATATAGAGAGCAAGTAGCCTGAATGTCTTGTGATGGCAGAGTATGGTTGGCTACACATCTCTATAGCCTGATGCAAAATGGTATGGCACATGTTATGTTAAAAGTCAAATTATGAATAATCTAAAACAAAAATGCAACATTTTTTAGAATAAATTATTTGTAATAAACTGGCGACCTGTTATTCATGACGCTAGTTGTGATCATTGTTCAAGAGTGCGCAATGCATTGTGGGCAACATAGTGTGAAGTAGGCTTAGCGTTAGCAGGATCTCACATAATCTGAACACAGCCACGTTCAAGTTCATTATTTGCAATTACGTTTTGTTTAGTTCAATGTTCACAGAAAAATGAATGGTTTCAATGAACACGTTCTTTTGAACTAGTTCGTGCACAACACTGCAATTAACAACCATGGATTGTGACAGCTGTGATGGACTGGCAGCCTGTCCCGGGTGTACCCTACCCCTCCACTGGTAGCTGTTCATATAGACTTCACCCTCACATGGCCCTGCATTAGAATAAGCAGATATATAATATTGATGGATAGATGAATGAATTGGGACAGTGCTACATTTTAGACATGCAGACAAACTGATCTATAATTTATATGACAAAAGAGAAACGACAATAGTTTTGAAAATGGTCACCCCATTTTCTCAGCATTAACAGGTTATTTCTCTGTAGAAATGGCAGAGGAAAACCTTCTCTACCTCCTTTCGGGCACAGTCAGGAATAATTATTCAATGTGGTCACTGATAAACACAGAAGAACAAGTTGAATACGGGTAAAATGTCCGTCCTGCTGCAGATTCAATTTTAGCCTGAATAATAATATTCTTGCTCTACAGGAAATCTGTATTGCTGGAGAAATATTAAAGAGCTATATGGGACAACTAAATGTGGGACTCAAAATCTGCTCTTGTGAGGGCAAATCTTGTTAAAGAAGTCTGTTAGTATTAATTAACATTTGTGCTCTTGGATGACTTTGAGTACGTTTGATGACAGATTGTTGTGCAGATATTGATATTTGGACCACAGAAGCCACATAAAAATTATTTATAATTGTAAACATTCTGTGTAGTCTGCAGCTACCTAAATAACATGAGGTGTGTCAGAAAAGAAAGGCACTTCCTAAATGAGCAGCTTCTGTGTCTAATCCAGTTAAAAGTGCCTTTGCCTCCGGTCGCCAAAGACCATAACTCTTAGCAACACATCCACCATGAAATGACCTAATTTCAGATAAAGGTTTGATTTCTTGGCTTTTTCACAACCACTTATGAGCTTAAAATTACTCTTCAAAATCCATTTCTCAGTAATTCTACCAGCTATGTTTAATGTGCTTGCATAATTAAAAATTCAAAGTACTAATATGAATCTATTAACTGAAGCCCGTTGCATGCGAGATGCGCTTGACTGCACAAAAAGAAAAAGGAGACATTTATTGCACATCATCTATCTCAGCCTGTTCATGTCACAATATAAATACACTCTTAGCACAGATGTATGTATTATATATGAGGGTTTACATTGTTTCTGTGCTTCATTTTTTTTTTGATGCAGTTAAATTAACATTTTTTATCATAATACAAACATCGCCTCATTAAATTTGTCTTTCCCCAGTAATTCCTTTTAGCATCCTGCACAGTATGTCTGACCTGTGGAGTTATTGTAGGCTGTTTAAATTAGACTGTTCATTAAGTAAGTAAGAAAGAAAAACAGTCATTTTTTATAATATGATTCAAACATACATTGTCATTTTTTATGTTTTATCCACAGTTCTTGTTTAGCTTGACAACTGCAGCTTTTTGTAAGACAAAGCAGTGTAATAAGATTAAACTGAAAAATTTCACAGCCATGAATTCAAAGTCCTTTCTGTAACTTTCTGTAAATAAAAACCTGGAGCAGCAATGCTGGACTTTCCTCTGTGCAGGACATGTCTGACGAACTGCTGTCACAGCTAATAGCTACTGCCAGTAAACTAAATAAAACATTGTGTTTTTAACTCCCTGCAGAAAAATCAAATGAGGCAATATGTGCTTGTTCTGTAAGAACGAGCTAACAAGCACCGTGAGACTTTATCAGTATTAGTAGGCATCCGTCAGAACAGTTTACTTTTAGTAAGCAATGATGTAAACAGTGCAAGCTGTGCCACCCTGACAAATTATGAAACACATTGTTTTGCAAGTGTTCTATGTAGTAAAACATTTGATGCCATTAAAGTCATCATAGGGTCCACAACTGAGCGAAATAGCTGAAAACCTAAAAAACCTAAAACCCTGTGCCATACATAAAACATATTTTACCAATGTGTCTTTTTTCTTTTGGAGATAATGTTTATTATTGAGTAAGAGAAATCTCCCAGATGACGAGTGATGAGATGTCACAATCCCAAAATTTGATTTTAGATTCCTGGAATCGTTTCTTTTTTTTTTTTTTTTTTTTGTACCAGACCAAAATTTCCGGATCAAAGGTTATATCTCCCAGTAGATATAAATACTCCCAGCAGCAAAAATGCAACACGCTTGGGGTAAGAGACTACACCACAGAGCATGAATTCTTTCAACAATCTGTAAGTTAAAATGTTTTTTATTTAATTCATTAATTTATTTATTTTGTTTTTTTTTTGGGGGGGGGGGTGAACTAAGCCCTACAATTACAAACTGTTAGTCAAAACTGTTTTTTTTGTAAATCAGTTCTAAAGGTCCAAACATTAAAAAGCTTGTTAGTGCAACATGTAATTTTGTTTCTTTTATAGGCCTTTTTTGTGTCTCAATTTACATAGAAAAGCAGAATTATCTAATCTGTTGTAGGTTTTCTTTGGCTGTGGCCCTCCTGGCTGCATGGGCCTGTCTGGCAGAAGGGGCAATGAAAGGCTCTGTGTCAGGTAACATGCAAAAATTTAACAACATTAAAATATATGTGCCGACAAACTGGGTATTTTAGTTAAACATCAATTTTTTTAGCATTTTATTTCTTGTTTCTGATAGGCTGTTGGAGGAGAGTAGTGCAGGATATTGTTTCCCCTTCTGCAACACACCCAATTCAGATAAATAGGGAATTAAGAGGCTGGTGCAGAATATGACTACAAGTTGTTGGAGACATATTTATTGAAATCAGTTCAACATCTAAAACCTTCAGGACAGTGACCCTCAAGGTCCAGAGTTGGTGATTCCTGTGCTGGAAAGACAGTGCAGCCTGTTTTCAGTTTCAACAGTTTTTGTGCATATACAGTGTGAAAGACCAGATACTGGAAAAGCTTAAAATTAAATACCAGTGAGAGACTTACCACCGAGTGATGAAATTATAGTGAATGTAAAAGATTAGACAGTTGTACACGGGACTCAAACCCGTTTATCAGATCTTGATTAAGAAAAAATATCAATAAAAAAAAACAGAACCTAAAATAACAACAACAAAACAAACTTAATTTTAAATTATACAAAATATGCAACATGATAATGCTAACATGCTAAATAAATAAATATAACATAAAAAACAAATCATTGTTCATGAGTTACTAATCTGACATCTTGTGCTTTACATGCAGTGTGCATAGTGCAGCGAAAAGAGACCAGAGCACTGCCTTTCCTGCATTTTTTTTCTTTTTCTTCATGCAATAAAAGCACTGAAAACACTATCCAGTTATAAGAAAATGATTTGATTAAGAAATAGAGATATAAAAGAGAATGATGAGATAATCGGACAGGAAACTCCCCCGCTATTTACAAAAGTAATGGGCAAGTTGATAATTGGACTTAATAATGATGCCTAATAAAAATTGATTGCTTTATTACTCTTAAATTACCCTCTTGGCTATTTTTAGGGCTCATTTCATAGAGACCTATCCAATAACTGCTGAAATAATTGAGTCTTGACCAAAGTGATGGTTGACACTGCTATGGCCCAGTTAAATTAACAGCATATTCTGAGCTTTAAAAGGTTATTGTGCCATTTACATAGACATGCCCTGAAAGATTGTACAGAATGAAACATGAGGTTTAAAGTCAGAATATCATCCCACAACAGTCATAAAATTCACACAGCCATCTTTTACTTGAAGCATCCACTGGTTTAAACGCTTTCTCAATGGCCTTGATTCACGTCAATAACTTGTACTGATCTAAAACTAAATGGATATTCTTCTTTATTTAGCTCTGAAACCATTGTTAGAAATAGATGTCATCTACTTGTCTGACTGTCTTCAATAACAAAACAATAAACCAATCATTCTAAATCCACTCAAATATGTGACATAATCAATTGGAGGGATGATGAAAAAATATGTGCTAATAAGAAAAAGATTATACTTTTTATAGCAATATAATAAAGTGAGGAAAACAAAGCTACTGGAAACATTCTCTATTCATACAGTCTTGTAATGTATCAAGCTAATTCGCAGCTTCATTAACTTAATTGCTTGTAAGATATTATCTGCTGCATTAAATACATTTTCCCAGGAAGACCATATAAAAACATTTTGTCATGTTGTGGAGTTTCAGCAAGATTAATAATCACGAGCATATACTCAAGATGTAGCTATCACTTTGAAGAGACAAGTATTTTAAGCTTTATCATCTCACACAAAGGAAAACTGGGTCAAATGTTCAGAGAAATAATGGGTTTCTACTATTAAATCTTGTGAATAAATTAAAGGCTTCTGTTTTTGTCTCTTAGAGCATGAAAATATTGTAAAACTATTTCCCATCAGGTGAAACCAATAGACAGCTTTCTAGGAGGTAAAACTGCAGGTGGCATTATTATTATTATTATTATTATTATTATTATTATTATTATTTTTTTATTTTTTTTTTATTATTTATGAACTAGGATATATATTTGTATCTTTTCTTGTCATTCCACAACAATTAAAAAAATATAACAATAAATTAATAAACGTCTTTATTTCCCAGCAACCAGACTCCGTTCCAGGCGGATGGTTGGGGGGAGACTGGCTCCTCATGTCCCCTGGCAGGCCATGATCTACCTCTCTGATAATGTGCTGAATGGGGGCTATGCAGGAGGTGCTCTGATATCTGATCAATGGGTGTTGACAGCTGGCAGAAATCTCTTTGTAAGGAAGAGTCGACAGGACATTCAGGGAAAAGATCCTGTCATCCCTAAAGTATACCTCGGAATCTCACACAAGGCAGAAGCTGGTGCATCAAAAGAAGCTGCTGTTGAGAAGGTGAGCAAACAGAAAAAATGCTGAAAATATAAGTAAGTATTTAAAGCAAAATTGGTTGTGTCTGTGATATGATGTCTAGACATTGGTTGATTTCTTGACCATTAATATGGATTAACTAAAACCATGATTAATTGAAATGTAATATTTTTAGGAACTATTTAAAAGAAGACTTTATGGTTGGTGAGATGACCAACGCCCACCCAGCCAGCATGTCCATATGGGGCCCACAGGGGTTAAATATGGGCTATGTGGGTACTGAGTGGGTATGGGCTTGAACTAGGCAAATGTTGTAGGTCCTATGTGGTTTCAGTAACATTGGTCCCATATGCAAAGCCCATGTGGGCCTGCTGTATGAGCCCCATAAGGGACCTAAGCAAGTTAATTGGGCATGGGCATAAACAGAGCAAAGTTAAATAGGGCCCAACTTTTTTTATAAAATGGGTCCCACATTGGGGAGCCCATGTAGGCTGGCTAAATGAGCTCTATAAAGTATACATGTGGGCTAAGTGAGTTTGGGCTGGAGCTGGGTAACATGGATCTGGGCCTTATTTGGAACCCAGTCAGAACCCACTTGAGGCCCAAATGGGCAAACACTGGTGAGGCCACCGTGGAAACTGCGGACAAACCCACCTAGGACTTTTGTCTGCAGCCCAAATTTAACCCTTATGAGCCCCAAATAGACATGCTGGCTGAGATAACATTTTTTATAGTATTGCACATTCTTCTCAATAGTTTTCCTATTGTGTTTTGAAAATTATTCTCTCAACAGCTCATAACTCATGTAACCTCTGGCAAGTGGCAGCAAGAAAATATAGAAAAAACCTGTTTGGATAGAAGACTTTTAAATGTGAAACTGAGAAGGACATTCTTATGTTACATTTCCTTTCTGCAGGTGGTTCTGCATCCGGGTTTCCAGAACCGATCTGACTGGGACAATGACCTGGCTCTGATCAAACTCAAACATCCAGTCATTATGAGTGATAAGGTTACCCCCATCCCCCTACCAGAAAGAGGCCAGGATCTTGAGAACATAATGGGCAGATCAGGGGTCATCACTGGCTGGGGCTGGGGGGTCCACCTCACCTCTGCTACATCACTCAAACACCTTGTACTCCCTCTGGCCAATCACTCTGACTGTAAGGCAGAATATGAACACATTGGACTCACTCCAGCAGTGGATGACAACATGTTCTGCACTGGACCCACAAAGTTTGAAGAAAATGTTTGTTTTGGTGATGCGGGAGGAGCCCTGGCTGTCAGAGATGCTCAAACTGGGCATGTTTATGCTGCAGGGATTCTTTCCTATGACAAATCCTGCAGCCGGTACAAGTATGGAGTCTATATGAAGATGTCTTCATATTTGCCTTGGATCCACAGTATCATCAGGGGAGATACAGAAAAATCATCTGTTCTGCGTTCTGATGCAATGTCTAAGATGTTCTCATGGCAGCCATAGAGCTTGAGGCTGCTTTGTTTTGATATTAGAGAGAAATCTTTGCAACATATTGTGTGAGAAAATGTTTGGCTAATATATGTGGGGGAAAAATCTTGGTATTCCATCTGAATGAGTTGATTTATGATTGAATTAAATACATTATACACCTCTTATTCACAATTTAGAAAGCCACATTATTTTTGTACTATTTCTTATCAAGAAAGATCGTTCTCTCAATAAATGTATCAATTAAGTAAATGTGTGTTTTTAACAGTCATCTGTGCTCGCACTGCAAGTTTCTTCCTTTTAAAGGAGAGCTTAAAAGCTTCAAAGGTTGAGACAATATTTCATCATATGCATCCAATGGCGTAAAAACACAAGTTAACAATGGATTAGAGGTGGATGAAACAACTCACACTGTGCATTTCAAGTGTTGCCTGCAGAAACCAAAAGATATTTTTGTCTGGCAGGTGCGTCCACTCTGCCATGAATCATGAACTGTCTCAACCACAAATGCCCAAATAAGTGGCATGATGACAGCTGCCTGTCCAGTCGATACAGTATGATTGGAGAAGTTAAGAGGGAAGAAAAAAAGGAAATCAAAGACAGACATGACTGGCTTATTCCTAAGGGTGTTTTTTCAGTGTTACAGGAGGACAAACAAGCTTGAGGCATTGAGAGGCAGATGTTCTATTTGACTCTCGGCTCAAATATGTAAGTAAGTTATTTGATCAGTTAATAACGGATCAAAAGATTCAGAAAACAGCCGTCTGCGAAAGAAACTGCTGCTGGCTTAGATTTATAAACCTCATGCAAAAGTTAACTTTTTTGATTCCCTGCAGAAAAACACATTACTCTCTCTTGCCTTCCTTCACACAGCCCTATTAACAGTTTTCTTGAATTAGAGATTTATTAAGTGGGTTAATGCAAACAAAATGTTTTTTGTTGTTGTTGTTGTTGTTGTTTATTCTTTCTATCAAACAGAACCAAAATATTTAATGGTCACTACTAGAGGACAACTTCTTTGACCACATCTTTCCAGTTATTGATACAGCAGCTCTTTTTTTCCCACTTATTTGTGTTAGAAATGATGAAATTGTTAAAGTCTTACACATACTGCTGCTACTAATGCTTTACATGGTTTTACATAAATCTGTCAAGGTCTGCTTGGACAAAACTCTGCTGCCGGCCTTGTGAAGATGCATAAGAGGCTTTTTCAAAAGGTTCTTTCACAACAGTTTTAACTGTGCAGATGTGGCTCCATAGATATCTTGATTGGTAGATTTTAACGAGTAAATGGAGTTTCATCATCTTTCATTACAATCTTGTGGTTTTCTCATTCATTCTGGCAGTTGCTTCAAGGAACATTGCGTAAGAATTACTTCCGACTAATGCTGGAGTCGTTTAAGGTATTCTAACGTATGGTGCATTCTAGTGCCTCACTTTCTCAAACATGTATTGCAACAACAGTAGCCACGATGTGTCAAAAAACCTCGACAAAACCAATGAAAGCATGTCATATGTAGCTCATGGAGTGTTCACCCAGGTGAAGAGGTTTGTGATTTCATAAATATTGCAAACTGCTTTCCATCAGCTATTCTGCTTAGCACTGCCCCCGCAATTTCCGGTGGGATTACTCCATCTTCTGCGTCAAACAACAGACCGCTAACATCCCTAAAAACAGACCAAATTACACATGTAACCAACGCAGAAGATAGACGAAACTGTCCATCTGTCTGCCTGTCCGTCTTCTGCATCGATCATAAATAGGCCGTTACTTGTCAAGGAGAAATCTGACTACTTCACCATCCTTTTTAAAATCTTTCTCCTTCTTGAGCTCCATCCACCTGGAAAAGGCTAGCGCGATGTTGATCCTCCTTTTTTGTATCATCTGGTCAAGCTGCCTTTTAAGTGTCCTTGGTGGTGAAAACAGCTTTCCAACTTGCCAGTGTTGGAAAATCAGCTATTTGTCCCTTGCCAGCTGCTGTAGTTTCAAGATGTCAGACCGTCATGGTGCTTGCCTACCGACTCACCAGTCATATGTATAAACAAATCAAAAATTCTTAGCTTAAGAGAATGTGTCAGTTCATTAGCAGTGGTCATAAAACACTCATGATAACACATATATACATGCAGATATCGGTTTTGGCCAGTAAACAGAAATGTTACACAATGTCCCTTTAAAGAAGCCCCAATAAAGATTGTTGAGATGAGGTTTGAAGCCTGACCTGTCGTCAAGATGACCTCAAACAACCCTTAACAGGCTCATTAGGTTATAGATCTCATTTTAAGGGATCAGAGAGATTATGTTTAGAATTATTAAAAGATTGTCCTTTGTGAACTGAAAGTTATTTAGAAATCTGTTTATCTTTTTTTTTTTTCATTTCAGACTAACACATTTTGAGAGGTTTTGCCCAAGCTTATGCTCGCCATTGTACACATTGTACACACAGGATTCTGGCAGTAAAAATTTCAATTGGGCATCTCTTTTTGCTGTGCATCAGAATAGACTTGCACAACATTCAAAAGGACCTTTCATCCATTCTTCCTTACAGGACTGCTTCATCTCTTCCATTGTCCCTTCTGTGTTTGATGTCTGGTGTGAGAGGCTTTCTTGTTGTCATTCTTCAGCGTCTCTATTAAGTTAAAATCCAGCTTCAAAAGAAAAAGAAATATGTCTTTGAAGTCATTTTGTAAACAGCTGAAGTTGTTGGGTTTTATATTTTTTATATTTAATTGTATATATATTGTTAACTGAGGTCAGAAGTATTTAGTTCAATTGTATAAGAGCTGATACAAGGCTTGATGAGGTCACGTTACCAGAGGACAACTGCAGTTTAAACAA
This sequence comes from Melanotaenia boesemani, assembly GCF_017639745.1. NCBI lineage: Eukaryota > Metazoa > Chordata > Actinopteri > Atheriniformes > Melanotaeniidae > Melanotaenia > Melanotaenia boesemani. Next base: position 17,907,515 of record NC_055682.1, on the reverse strand, counting down.
ACACCTTGAGCAGACAGCCTATCAATCAGAACCAGTTATGTGATTAAAGAGAACAATACAGATGGTGTGAGGGAGATAGATAAGACACACCAAGTGATTAACAGGACTCCACCATTGCCAGGTAGTAAGGCAGATGATGAGAGGCAGAGTAGGTGTGTTCTCTTCAAGGACACTCTCATCGATGATTGGAAGAAGAAAGAAGGCAGTACAAGCCAGGGCCGTGGACACGCTGGTACGCTGGATCTACATCTGGGAGGTTGAGATCAGAGTAACAGCTTGCTGACTGGTGGGGGCCAAACATGTGGTTTGAAACTAGAATAAATTGTAACTGAGGAATATTTTAAATCATAATCACCTTTGCTGCACAAGAATCACCCTAACAAACTCAAAGCTGAAGGGCAATTTGCTATCTCAGCTAGCCTAACTTAGGAATTTATTTTCCACTTCCATGGAAGTGGAATGGTGGCCATGATGGCCCAATATTCACACCCTGCAGCAGGCTTGAACAGCTTACCACCATTAAAAAAAACCATTTTCTCTTCACTATTCTTTATGACAAAGTTTTCATTTACATTCTTCTTGTAGTCATTCTACTGCAATCAAGATTTTTCTGTGATGACATGAACGCAGATATAAAGCGCCTCTAGTGATTAAAATTTAGCCTCCAGCTGCCCCCATTTATTTTTTAACATCATTAAGTATTCTGCCATGTATTTTTTTACAGTCATGATTGCTGCGTGCCTACTTCTAGAGAAAATCATATGGTACAAAATCTTCACTGTGTATTAATAAAATTACTGACTAAAACTATTTTATTACGTTTTGACAATTTTCATCTTTATTCAAATTCCTCTAAGAATTCTTCCAAGATGATTTTGTTTTCCTTATATATATATATATATATATATATATATATATATATATATATATATATATATATATATATATATATATATATATATATATTTTTTTTTTTTTTTTTTAAATATGTCTGGCTGCTGTGTTGTGTGTTGTACTAAACAAATTTGCTTTGCCAAGGGGAATTTTATGGGTATAAGACTCCTCTTGATAATCTCATTTTTTATTTCTATTTGTAGTGAGTGAGTGCTGCACAAGTGAGTGTATAAAATATATTGTTTTATCTTATTTATTTGGATTTATAGAATTTATGTAATCTTGCTGGACCTGACCGGAGGGGACAGAAAGAAAAGAGAAGAAAAAGAAAAGTAGAAAAAAGGAAGAGGAGACAAAGATTCAGTAGATAGAAGCAACAACTCTTCAATCCAACCCAACACAAGACAACCAACTAACCAACTGCTACACCTGTACAGAAACACAACAGAGAATTTCTTACAGCTTTTACAAGTAAAAAATAGCTGACAATCACCAGGAGTTAGTAAAAACAAATAAACAAGACAGCAACAATAAGATGTATCATGCCAGCAACCAAAGTATCACAGACACACACACACACACACACACACACACACACACACACACACACACACACACACACACACACACACACAAATAAAATAAAATAAAATGAAATGAAATGAAATGAAATAAAATAAAATAAAAAATAGCTCTTAGTGTCTAATTGTAAAATTAGAACTAACTCACAGGTCCAATCTCATCTCAGCCTCCACCCTTAATAGAAATCTTAGTATTTTCACCTCTGCCTCCGCCTCTAGCTCCACTACCTTTCTTTTAGTTACTGCCACTATATCCTAACCCTACACCCAAATCCTACTAGCATCTTGTTCAGCTTCCATCTCTTGTTGCCATCCCTCTGACAAATGTCACTCCTCACACACATTTCTCCCCATCTCAACACTGCCTGTACCCTCTTCACCTTTTTTGTGCACTTTCCATTGTTTCTTGACCTCTGGCATTCAAATTTATTCTAACTTCACTCTCTCTACTTTTGCATCTCCTGAGAATAATTCGTAGGTCATCAGTTAAAATAAATTCTTCTTATCTATAACTGTAGTTTAGATAAAGCTCAGAGTATATTTTACAACTTACTAAATCCTTTGAGCTCCCCATTAGGCTGCGGTCTTTGTGGGTTGGCTTCCCTCCCAAGACATCATCACAATTCATCAGATCGACATCTGGGTAACTTTGATGTGGATACCTCAGACTTGTTTGTGTCCTTTAAACCCTTCCTGAACAGTTTTTGTGGGCAAATGCCATCCTACTTGGAGAGGCTGCTGCTGTGGTAAGCGTCAAATGTCCATGTAAATTTTAAGATGCACGTTTTCCCTGCAGAACTATGCATTGAATCAAGAAAAGCAGTGTTACTCACTTTACCCACCAATGTAGACCACATAACAGAGGAGATGATGATTGTTTAAGGTGTTAAGGTGTTCTTTAATGCACAGTAATATGAGTTTGTAATTGTCATGCAAGTATACTTTAATGGTAGAGGACCGACACTATGCAAAGATGAGGAAAACCTGCAGGCAGGTTCCTTTAAAATAAAAAAGAAACTTGTCCATGAAATGCCTCATGACTCTGCATGCCCATACTTGTATGACATGCTGCCTATCTAGGACAAAAAGGGAACAGAAAAGGGTTTAGACGAGCTCTTCAGAATCATATAGTACACTGACCTTTTTTAAGACGAAATAATTTAAAATTGTGAGTGCAAGAAAAACTTTTTCCTTTTTTTCCTCTTTTTTAGCATTTCTGCAGCAGGGAGCAGGAGGTGCTCTTCTATTGCCTCTGAAATATTAATACTGCTGTCAAAGACCATTACTCTCTGCCAGCGTTGGAGTGTACTCTCTGTGGCTCCATCACTCCTCAGAGCACTGACTGAGGTCAGCAGACTCATTCTGCAGCTTGAACCAGAACTCACAAACATTTTTATACATGTAGAACCAAATGTGCAACTTCTAAAAGCTAAATTCATACAGCTTTTTATAGTCACAAAGTGAGTGTAAAAAGTATTCACCTGCTGCATTGGAAGTTGTCAGAGTTGTAACAGGTAAAAGTAATAGGTGATTCCATTCTGGTTATCTCAGTAGGACATTTTGTTTGGAGTATAATTAATTAGGAGAAACAACATCTGTGACTCAGACGTTGATCAGAAATTGTATTATTTCTACTAGTGCAGTTAATACTGGGAGAAGTGCAACCATCCTCCAAAATGTACACACATGCACATGCAGTACTAAAAAAATAGCTGAAATACAAATGCAAAAGAAAATGTGATCACACCTAATACAGATTTCACACCCTAGTCTGTGCCAGCATAACAAACTGTGCTTTATTGTGGCTTCTTGCAGCTTTTTTTCCCCCTTGAAGAAGCTTTTCTAAGAAGACTTGCAGCATGAGAGTAGTCATTCTTTCATTTCTGTGCTGTCATTCTGATGCCATGAAAGACTGGAATACTGAGAAATTTACAGTGAACACAATCTTCTTTGGCTGTATCTTCTCATAGGTTGTCATGTTGCCATAAAACATCAAGATGGAAAAGGTCAGCATGCTTTCAGCAGCAGCTCTGCAGAAAAGCACCCCTCCCTTCTATCCAAGCAACCTACAATAGAAGAACTGAAGCAGCTTTTCAAAACCTGATTCCTTGAGCTAAAGATTATCTTTCTCAGACAGTCCCTCTGTTCTGTAGGCCTTCACTCTCAAGGGTGACCTTGTTTCACAGGCTCCCCCTTGCCCCTATATATAGGTGGGAAATCTTTCATAGTATAGTATAGTTTTATAATATATAAAACTTTGGACAGTAATGGGAGGACATGGATAGATGCCATGCATACACAGTAAGAACATGCAAACTCCACACAGAAAGGCCACTATTCAAACATCTCCCTCCACAGCCAAGGTTCAAACCGGTGACCTTCTTGCAATGAGGCCACAGCGTGAAGCTACCGCACTTTTTTTGTGAGTTTATACATGAAGACAACATGAAAGAGTACAATCTACATTCCACATTCTACTAGATATCACTTCTCACAGCGCATGAAAACCTAGAAAATACAGAAAGATCAAGAAGATTTTAGATGGCTCCAAAAAAGATTTAGAGGCTTTTAAGGGTTATGCAGCATCATATTCATGATGGAGGTAGGATTTGTATGTTTCATTATTTAAAAGTTATTTGCTTTGATTTCAGACAATATTCTCAACTGTGTAATGTGGTATTTTAGGGTTGCTGCAACACTTTGATTTAAAATGTATATAACTTATCTCCATCTCATGGTAAAAATGCAATGTTGAAATGTAATAATTTGATATTTTCATTTAAGGACATAAAAAAATACATAGTTTATGAGCTAGATCTGATATTTTTAGAGTTTGACAGCAACGCCATAAATATATTATAAAAAAAATCCAGAGTTGGACCATCTGAGTGTTTGTTTGAAGCGTTGTGATATGAGGAAGTTAACAGATACTGGCTTTGCCCTTCAACCTCCTTCCCCTCAGCTAAATCTGAGAAGCTTGAGAAGTGTGAACATGCTTCTCACATGACCAAAAAGTGTGAGTGTGTGCACAACAAAAAGCTTGGAAGCTAAAACCGTCTGTGTGTGTTTATTAGAAGTTGTGGGGCAGGACATCAGAGACCTTGTCAGCTTGATTACTCATGGCACATTTCAGAAGAATCAAATTAATTAGATATTAAAGTGCTTTGTGTTAAAATATGATTGTTTTTTTTTCTGTCTTTGTCAATATTACATGTCAAAGTTTTAAAACAAATCCAAACTAAAACAGGAAACTGACCTTGTTCAATTTTCTGAAAAACTGTCCATTTTCATTTATTATGTGCAGGTTTTGATAATCAAGATGAGTAACAAGCTATAGATGTGAAGCAAGTCCACTTCTTTCACATGCTCAGACTTTTTTTTCTTTCTTCACACTTATTGTTTTCAGACTCAACACTAACACCACCTCAGTGGACTCATGTGCTATTTGTTAGTTAAGCTAAAACAGCTTCCTTAGACCCACAAGTCCAATGTGTGTATTATTGTTACTCAGGCTAAATCTACAAGCAACAGTGGCAATGAACAAAACTTTTAGTCTCAACTTCCATATGTGTCTATATAAACATCTGGATTTAAAACAAAGCTATATAACAACCATAAACAAAACAGTAAAACCATGGTAACACAGCAGTTACATAACAGGTGACCCTTATTTACCTGTTTGTATGAATGTTCGACTTCAACCACTCATTCATATCTTCATATGTTATTCTAAGGCCAATTTTTCTTCGTATAAGGTCTACTTTTTACCTTTTACAAGCCATTAATGCAATAACAAATCTTTTAATTTATTCAAGAATGTGCCATCCATCTTAACTAAGTGGGTTTTGGTTCAGCTGTTTCTATAGTGTTTCTGTCAGCTTAAGAAAAAGAAGTTCTCATTAGGTCAAACAATGTAAAGGAAATTTCTTCCTTCATTGTGTTTAATAAGGCTCATTCAATCTTTTTATTGCAATATAATCTCTTGTTCACAGTTTCTGTTTCCTATTTGACTTGGTACACTCCCACTGCTTTGTCTAAATCTATGATTTGCTGATTAAGATGAATCATATGATGAAGGCTAATTCCTGTCAGTCAGATATCATATGAACATCTGGGGATTATTACTCCCGATCAATCTTTACCAGAGCAACAGGATTTATTCTTGTGATCACAAAGCACATTGGGTTATGCATGCATTGTATGGGCACTGATATGTGCACGGGAGAATATATTCAAAGGCATCTAGTGGGTAAATACTAGAGGGAAAGAAAAGAAACACTTCTCTTTGGGTGTGAAGTAACAAGACATACAAGGGTCAGCTCAGCCCTCTGGACCAGTTTTTTTATGGAAACCTTTAACCTGTCCTTCCCCATCTGTGCATTGTTGTAGCGTTAACATAACTGTCGGCTTCTTCACTTGTAATCCATATTACAGACATGTGAACGCCCATTTGTGCTGAAAGAAATTTAAAAATGAAAGTGATTTCAGGGCAACCAAATAGGATCAACCATGAGAGGATTTAATTGTTCTGAAATGTATTTGCCAAAAATATTGAAAGTATCAAAACCAATGCCACATGCAGAGATGCATGTATGGACTTTATGTAACAATGCAAAAGCAGAGTATTAAAATTGTACACAGTGTTTACTATAATATTACATGGTTAATCAGTAGGATAAAAAACAGTGTCATCATCATCCTCTGAGAGCATGCAACATGATTTTTTATTTCATTTTGACAGTTCTGTTTTCTTCTGTAGGCTTTGTTGTTAGGTGTGCGAGTCCTCTTTAATCCTGCTTCTCCCAAACAAACTCCAGAGCGCAGTCCTGCATCTTGGAGCTGAAGATGCTTTCAAAGTACTGATTCTGTTCCTCTGTGAACATGTTTTTCCAGTCTCCAATCTGGCCTGTATTGTAAGAAGATGAAAAGTGGGAAGACAAAATTATGATGTCTAATTAAAGGTGAAAGAGGATATTTTCTCAAAGAAAATAAAGCTGAGGTTTAGAAAAGGATGACAACTCCGGTCATTTGTGAATTACAAGACTGAGACTTCTGCTTTGTTTTGTTTTTGTAAGAAATAACTGCCTACTTTACAATGTTTTGTGACACTTTATACAATTTAACAGCAGTGTAAATATGAATTGATATTGTTTAATGCGTTTATGCCAGATAAAGTGTAATTTTGGCAAACGATGAACAGTTAATAGGAAAATATAAATGAATAGGAAGTTTAAATTCTGTGGCAACCACATGTTGTGAGTCAAAATCCATTAATCAATAAAAGTGTCAACCAAACAGAGCCACCTTTCCGCATGAAGTAGCCCTTGCTGTGATCCATTATCTCATCGGGGATGAGGGTGTAGTTGATCATCTGGTTGTCTTTCATGCTGCTGAAGCTGCAGTGTTTCACACTGTTGTGAAGTTCGTCTTCCAACAGAGGACACTGCAGGAAAGAGCTCACCCTCTTTATGGTGCCATGCAGGTCCTGACATTACAGTGAATGTAAAGAAGAACAGATTCATGTTAAAGTCACTTTTTAAAGTAACTGATTGGACAATCAATTTTAAATGTCATCATTTCACTATATGTTTAATGGATGGGTGGATAGAAACAATCACCAGTTTGATTGTGTCTGTTTAGAAGTTAATATGACAACAGCAATGTGTGGCTTGTTCTTTACCATTGACATCTCTTCATAGGTGATGTGAAGCAGGTTGAGAGTGACTGTCTGACTGGTCCAGCCTTTGACATGATCAAACCAGGAGCCAAAGTGCACTGGAGCAAATTAGGTGTGAAAAGATAAAATTTTCTTTTCAACATTTGGCAGCACAATGGAAGAAATAAATAAATAAATAAATAAAATAAAATAAAATAAAACAATGAGACAACATATCTTTTTCTTCATGTCAACTCACATGTGCCATTCAGGAATCGGGTTAAAAACTCTGGAAATGAGTCAACTTCAGGGAGGAACTTGGCCATTTTGTGGAAATGATAAAAGGACACCGCGACATCTTTTGGGTTTCTGCTCACATAAATGACCTCAGGGATGAAAAAGAGTAGATCAGGTTTATATGCCTTACTGTACTTGCAATGACAAGTCAGTTGATTTTAAAGATGAATATGACACTGATATTTGGAGGTTTGCTAAATGTTATATGTTAATTTATTGTGTATTTCATACAGTAATCGAGGAAAATGTTTTATAAAATAGATTTTAAATGACATGCAAGGTGGCAGATATTTTTGCTCATCATCTGTCACAATATGAGAAAATCAGTATCAATGAAGAATCAAAGAGTAATTGTGTTGGTGCCCACCAGAACTACACAGCTGGTAAAATGTTGATTTAATGAAGCAAGTTACTCTGGTATTAATGCTAACAGCTAGCTTATAGAAGGCGCTAGATTATCAAACAGGTAAGTGGCAGGAATCATAAAGTGCATATTGGGCAGGCTTACTCTAACACATATATGTGAACCACCCAAATGTCCCTGTCACACAAGAAAAGACCAGAAGCAGTGAAACAGACATGTATTTATCTACATCTATAAGACTTTGTTGGAAATGTTAAAAACAAACAAAACAGCACATTGAGCCTAATTATGTCCTTTTTCTGGCTTCCTTTTTTTTTTTCTTCTTCTTCTTTTTTTTACCCTTTAACACACCACTTAGTATTTAGTACAACTCTGTGGTCCAACTTAGATAAATAAATATATGGACATAAATCGGACCTTGGCCTTGGAGCGCTGGAGAGCAGGGCCCAGCAGGTGGTGAGGCAGGTGTGTGGTGATGAATCTGGGTGTGGTGGATGGGACCTTCATCACAGCAGCACTGTAGTATTGCTCCAACCAGGGGGCTCGTGTCCAGTTTGGGACAGTCTGGGACAAGTGTGGATCACCTCTACTGGATATAAGAGTCACAATTTCCTGCATCCATGTGGTACCTGTCAAGGGAAATGATGGCGACTGTTACCTGATCTAATTTTATTCCACCCATAACAGACGTAATGTTAGAATAGATTACACATTAATGGAATTGTTTCCCTTGAATTGTACAAGTCTGATGAGCCAATGAGATACTGTCTCACTGTGCCCTAAAAATAATTAAATTATTAAATCTTAATCTTTCAAAATTAAATCCAGATATCAATTAATTCTCTCTGATATATGACATACTCTGATATATATGTCTATTCACTATCCCCTCCACTCAAATTCAGTTCTCTTTTCATTCAATAGACATATGTTTAGATGCATTGCCTGGCTAACACACTTGCTTTGTTTGAGTTTTGGGAGTGGAGTAAAGCAGAGCTAAAACCCGTGTTCAACCTTCAGTTTTTTTTATTAAGTAGCTTGGCTACAGTGGTGTCAGAGAAAGGTAAGCAGTAACTCTTTAAAATATTGTTGTCACAAGAAAAGCAACTTGTTGGACTCATAAAATGTAAAACTGCCGGTATCTGCTGCAACATGGGGGGTTGTACAGGAAAAAACCTGATTATAAATGACTCATCATTTAATTACGATTCTTGCTTAAATTGATTTTAACATTTAAGTTGCTCAGTGAGCTCACATGGTTTTTTTCCACCAGGATTCACAATGCTGCATCTACTCTGACCACCAGTGTCGTCTCCTCTTACCTGACTTCGGATAAGATGCAATGAGAATATCCGTTTCTTGAAACTGAAATTTAAGAGCAAGTTGTAAGGAATCCTGTGTGTGCAGGTGTCCTGGAAATGAAATGCCATGAAAAATCTCTGTGACATCCAACCTAGCCATATCTGACTGGACTATATTTAAGTGTTTGCAGATCTTATATTGTTCCTGTAGCTCTGCCTTCTCCTCTCAGTATCGCTGCTCTGTGTCTTTGAGTTTCGTCCCTTTGTCTTTATCTGTGGGAAAGGACAACTGATCACCACTCAGGATGTGATGGATCAGAAAGAGGAAATTGTGCAAGTGGGAGAAGATGTTTTTTTTAGAATACCTTCCAGAAAAGGACATGTCTCATTTATTCCTTCACTAGCAAGAAGTTTACAAATGTTAATTTATTTGGGACATTTATAAACGAGCATCTGCAATTATTAGTGTAGCAAGATTATTGGAACAAGGGGTTGCGGTGCAAATGGCTTGTTTTCTTAAAATCAGCTTTTGAGTTGTGTGAGGAAGTGTTTCTTTTCATGTTCTAGAGAACTTCCCGAGCTTTTCTCTTGGTTTCTATTTTCTTTTTTTTTTAAACGTGTCCTGTCCAGCATCATAGCAGCAGATGATAGTCGGGTTTCTGGATTGTGCCGATGTTGCTTTGCCAAGAGGAGGTTTATGGGTTTAAGGCTCCTCCTGATAATCTGATTCATGTATTTATTTATTTACTGTTCTCTATTAATTTTTAATTATGGAAATGATGTAATCTAGCTGGATCTAACCGGAGGGGACAGAAAAAAGGAGGAGGACAGCAAAAAGAAACAAAAGGAAAAGCAGAAAGAAGAAAGAGGAGATAAAGACACAACAGATAGAAGGCAACAACCCTTCAATCCAAACTATCACCAGATAACCAACTGCTACACCTGTAGAAAAGCACAACAGAGAATTTCCTACAGTTTTTACAGAAAAAAAAAGCTGACGATCATCAAGAGTTTCTGAATAATAACTAAATCCACAACAAAAGATAAAACAAGAAAAAAAAAAAAAAAGAAAAGAAAAAGCAAACATGTATCACAACAACAACCAAAGTACCACATACACAATCACAGATCTGATCATTTTTGGACTTATTTCAGATTTCTTCCATCTTAATACCATGCCTATCTCTTTTCTTTAGTCATAGACATTACATACAAGTTAGCAATAAACTAAATGACCAGATGGCTGCAAATGATCCTGTGACGAATCAGGAAAGTTTCAGTCCTCTTCAAGTTTTAGTTATTTTATGTTTTTGGACTTATCCCTAAATAGTTTTAGTTCATTTTATATTCCTCAGTCTAAAAGCAATTCCTCACAATGGCAAAAAAAAAAAAAAAATAGATTTAGTTTGTTTGTTATCTTCAAATAAGCTGTTGTGCCTCCTTCCTGATGTGATGAGTGTTGGACTAGAGTCTTCATCAATTTTATTAAATTCATTAAGCAACCTTAAGAAGTCTCAAACCTGTCACAGAAGGCACAGATCTGGCAAAGAATACAAGAAAACTCTTGTACCTGAAGGACCAAAAAACCACAGTAACCTCCATCATTAAAGGGAAGAAGTTCACAAGCTTTAATACACTTTTATACACTAGATATAGAAGCTTAGTTGAGAATTAGACAAAAAGCATCTAAACAACAGAGAGGCAACAGCCCCTGATCCGGCAAAACAAAGAATAAACACATTTTCCTGCCTGTGTTTTTAGAGAGAACATACATCACTTCATTCATATCTATCCATTTTCTGCATCATGTTGGGATGTTTCTTTGCACCAGAGACTGAGAGATTTATCATTAAAAAGAGAAAGGTGGATGTTGAAACTTTAAGGCAATCCTGAGTAAAAACTACATGGTCTCTCAGGTGTAGGTGAAGTTCACATTTCAACAAGAAAATGACTTGAAACATGCGGCCAAGGGAGCACGACAGAAAACCAAAGCTGGGATTTCATTTCAAATGACTGAAGCTTTCAAGCAACATATACAAATTATATTCTCCATGTGTCTGCATTTATTATTATTATTTTTAATCAAACAGAGGAGATATTTAAATTAATATCTCAAGTGAATTCACTCAGCCCTTCAATGGAAATAGACTGTAAAAAGACTGTAATACAAGATGAGAAATAGTCCATGTTTGTGTAATAACAATAGATTTTAATTTATGATGTAAATGTTTTCATGTTTAACCTTTTGGAATGTAACATTATCCATAGGTGTGAATACTATTTAACTATTTATATTGTCCAAGTCAGAAATGACCTATCCCTATGTAACTGATCGTGATGTAAAATACAACATGAATGAAGACTTTGTATAAAACACTCATCAATTATTAGTACTGAATAGTTATTATGTAACTCAGTCAGTAAACTGGGTGTAATTGTAATTGGGGCGATAAATACATTCTGACATAAGAATGCTTTGTATGAGGGCATCATGTCCGTCCGTTGTTAAGTACATTATAGTTAAGATAAATTAAACTTTGAGTGTACAGCATAACCAGTCTAATCTAAAAGTGTATCATTATTTTTTTATTAGTAGTAGTATTGAACAAGGTATCCTCCTTAGAATTACTGCTCATGTGCCTTGTGAAATGAAAAGACTTCTGTCCTGTCCCACTCGTGAACAAAAATGTGCTTTGTCATGTTAGAGATAGTTTTGATTTGTCATCTCATTTGCCGTGTGGCTAAAGTGCGTCATGCCCACATATTGTAACCCATATAATTGTTCAACGTTTCTTGAATCCCAATATTTACCATGTACAGTTGGTTAATTTTGGATGAATCAATGTAAACGATGTGCCCCTTACTTCTGTTTTTAAGCTCAATATTTACAACTCACTGTTATCAATTATTCTAGTGGAAGGGAAGAAAGTCCATACTGTGGTATGGACAGTGCCTTAGTTGAGTTTACATGAAGGACTGGGTATTACAGTCCCTCATAGGTCAGCACTAACTAAATAAAAGCACTAACTAAATGACCGGGAAGTTATCAAAGCAACACATCATCCGCCGTGTACTCCGGCTTCATTTGGTGTTTTGGTCATATATCAGCTGAGTCAGGCCCACCACAGGCTGATCAGACCAGGATGTGTGAAATTTATGAATAAGTTTAAACTTAAACTAAATTTCTCTAATTCATCATTAATTATCTAAATTAATTTGAAATAGCACATCAATATTAAATATCATATTATATTACACATTAAATATATGATAAATCAAATATTGTTTATTTTTAATTGGTTAATTTGAATTCAATCTAAATTAACTAAATTAACCTTCTCAGGTAACCTAAAAAGAATAAATATTTTTGGAGATACAACTATTTACTTTTTGCAGTATCCTTCACATTTATTATATAACAAGCAACAACAATAACACACAGCTGCTATCCTGTGTTAAGCATGGTGTAGGGCATGAAGTGTTACTTATGCTGTTACCTGATAAAACACACAGATATTAAGAAAATGTATAACTAAATAATTCTGAAAACTGGAGGCTTGGTTGAAGATTGTGGAAGATATCTATAATATGAAGTCGATTTTGAATCAGAATATTTTATTGACTCTAAACAAGCAGAAATTAAAATGTTAACTGTAAGATTTAGCATCACTTTGTCACTTGATACATGCTAACTGTCATTTATTTCCTCACCACTCAGGCTAAAGGGTAACGTTAGCATGCTCAGCCCATGGTGATGAGTGCTTGTTTTTAACACTGAAAGTTTTTAAATGCATGTTTTTTTCAGAATTGCCAGAATGGAAACCTCAGAGATAGCAATGTCCAAAGGGTCAGTCCTGTACTTTAAAAATGCAGTAAAGAGGCAAATGATACATTAACCAGCATGGCATGACTAACTAGTGGTAGAGTTTTTATAATGTTTAAACTACTGTGATAAATTTATGACTAAAGTCAGGCAATAGGAGGAGCTAGCTCATATTTAAAGGCATTATTTCACATAAATGGAGAGTGGAGAGAAAACTATATGAGAAGCTGGACAGGCCTAAAATAAAAATTTTAAATTTGTTAACTGATTATTCATTAGCACTTCTTAGAATCTGAGTTGCTCTATATTTAATTAAAGCTAAAAAAAAAATGCTGGCCAAGGCTATTTTGGGTTCATGCTTAGCGCTGTGGATTGGTTGTTCCATCGCCTTGGCTCAGGATTCCAACATGACCAGAGCTCTGCAGCTGATGTCCGAGGTGCCCCTCATCGATGGGTAGGTGAAAATATCTATTGCATTAATCTGCAGTTTATCATATGAGCAAAATAGATACATTTTACTTTCAGTAAAATGCAGTGCAAGAAATATCTAATACTTATCTAAAAAAATGACAAATTTTACTTTCTTCTGTCAAATTGTGATTGATGATGCAAGTTAAAATATATATATATATATATATATATATATATAATCTTCTTACAAGTTTTGACCTTTGCTTTCTGATTTGATTTCTTCTTACATTTTTATTGCCTTTTTAAAATTTCCTCCTAGCCATAATGACCTGCCTTGGCAGCTTCGAAAACAATTCAACAACGAACTGAATAAAGTGGATCTTAACACACTGACAACAACACACACCAACATCCTTAAGATCAAGGAGGGACGGCTTGGAGCACAGGTACGCAGACCAGAAAAAGCCAAGGAAGTCACCTGTCAAGGTGAAGACCTAAAGTGGGAAAAATTAAAAGCCAGCACCACACTTTATACATCTAGCTGGCTAACTTATGACCAGAGGGTATTGAGCAGTGGTTCCCAACCTATTTTCCTTGGAGACCCCTTTAATGCAAATATTAAAATGCTCTGGAACCCCAGCCCTACGCCGTGCTGAAACCATGCTTGATTTTGTGCTTTCAAAAGTGAGACTCTCACCATAAATAACATATCCTGTCTGAGTCTTGTCCTTCCATGAAGCCAAAGTTAAATTACCTAAATTTAGCCTTACTTTTTGTTCTTAAAAGAGGGAAAATGTGTGAATATTAATCACAATGGCTCTGATTGTTCAAAGCCATGGGGAACCCCTGTACTCCTTAGGGGGTCCCGGACCCCAGGTTGGACACCACAGTGGGAATTTGCCAAAAGACATCTGAACAACTCGCAGACAAGTTGAATCTTCTGAAGTCATGAAATAAAGTTTGAAATATCTGGCCACTGGTCTCAATGAGGGTTACACGGGTGTAATGTACACCATTAATTAACATGATTCCCACAGTCAAACATGGTGATAGCAGTGTAGATGTTTTTCTACAAAAGATACTGGGAGTCTGGTTAGGATAAAGGAAGGATGGATGCAGAAAAATACAGAACAATCCTTGAGTGAGAACCTTTTCCAGAATTCTCAGGATCTCAGAATAAAGCGAAGGTTTGCATTTTAACAAGACAGCAGACAAAAGCATGTCAAGAAAACACTGAAACTTCAGGAAAAACTTGAAAGTCTTGTTCAACCACAGTCTGGACCTGAATCCATGAGAGTGTCCATGGTGAGACTTGAAAATTTCTGTGCACTAAAGCTCGCCACTCCAATACTAGAAATAAAAAAAAAAACACTCCAAAATCTGTTGTTTGCCTTGTGGAGTAGAACTCTGTGTTTTTGTTATTTTCCTTTATGCAAGTCTGAAACAAAAAATGGAAAAACCTGAAAACTTGATCCACTGCAGCTGCTCCGTATGCCCTGATTAGATATATAAAAGTTCTGATAATTCATTCATTATTTTCTGCTTCTCTCTCAGTTCTGGTCAGCTTATGTACCTTGTGAAACCCAGTATAAAGATGCTGTCCGACAAACACTGGAACAGATAGATGTGGTTCACAGGATGTGCCAGAAGTATCCAGAAACCTTCATGTTTTCCACCAGTAGCCAAGGCAAGACATTGATTTATGCATATAATGTCCTACATTTAAATGGTTGTGTTTATACCTGACTGTTTTCCTGTTGTGTGGCACTCTTATACCTGTGCAGACATCATGGACGCCTTCCAGTCTAACAGAACAGCCAGTCTGATTGGGGTGGAGGGTGGCCACTCCATCGACAGCAGCCTGGGTACCCTGCGCACCATGTACCACCTCGGTGTCCGCTATCTCACACTTACACACTCCTGCAACACACCCTGGTAAGAGCCATCAGAAAAGCAGATTCAAGCCTTCAAGCACACAAAAACACAGCTTACTGTTGAAAACAAACACCACAAATCTTCACTTTTGAGGACAATAGAAATGTTTTGTTTGCCTGAAAATGATTTACGACCATTAACCAATTATTAAAGTAGCAACAGATTTATTTTGATGGATTTAGTCACATTATACACGGTCTTGGGTGGTTCATTAAAAAATTTAAAACCAGATTTTTAACTATTGTTGCCAACTAAATGAGGTTGAATGGAAAATACATAAATGTATGAAAGTTTTAAAGTTGAAGTACCTCAGATTTGTACTCAACTCAGTTATAAACAATAGTTCGCAACTGAAGTTTCCTTAATGCTTAAGAGGAAGAGACTTAAAAACATACATGCTAACGTCCTCAATAAGCAGACTCAGTGACGCTTAATCAGGTCTTTGTGGTGCACTGTTATCGGTTTAGGTAGCATTGTGGAGAGTACGGGGGATTCCTGCAGGGCTGTTGTGCCATCATATCAGATTCTCTGGGTAGTCGGGTTGGTTCTGATGTGCTCTGATCACCAAGGTAGACAACTACAGAGCAGAAAGATTGTTTCACTTTTCTAAATTTACTGTAGGTAACTGAATGGAAGCTCTATGAACACCATCCTACCTGTTTTAATTCCTGTTCCTCTGTTAATACTTACAGGCTAGATTATGTAAGAAGATAACTTAGTGTAAATATAATTACTGTAAAACAAAATGGTCAGGACTTCACTTTAAGAAAAGAAAACATGTTAGAATGATGATTTCCTCGCCTGCCTCTGTGTAAGAGGTCAAACTGTGCATATATTGTGTATTTGTAAGATCAATTTCTGAAGTACACCGTATGGCTTTTGAATTACCAAATGTACTTATAAATTAAGTGTTAAAGAATAATAGTTTGGAAATAGAAATGTATCCCTGGTCTCTGTTACGTTAATCCGAGAATGAACTTTGACTTTCTAACGGAAACGTTTTATTTTTCTTGCTAGGGCGGACAACTGGCTTGTTGACACTGGATCAGAGCCATCTCAGCACAACGGCCTCTCGTCTTTTGGCAAGGTCAGCAGAAGTAACAGGAATGGGTTAAAATTATACTTGCAATGTATAATTATAATTGTAATATGCAACAGATTAGTGTTTGGGTTTTTTTGTTTTTTATTAATTTATAACTGAAAAATGATGCTGCAAATAGTTGCATAGTTAAACGTCAATAAACCTTTAAGGCACCTTCTTTAAAAATAATTCAAAATGCTTTTATTTTCATTGTATTGTTATACAAACTTGTAAAACACTGACAGGTTTTGGCTTTCCAGTCTTCTGATGGCATCCTGGGATCTTTTTGGTGGAATTCCACTAAAAGGATTGAAAAGGTTTTAGACTGATTTTAAAAGGCGCACTTTCTTCTCATTTCATTTTTATATTCACTACCTAATCCAAAAAGAGCACTGCAAATAAATATTTATAAGAAATCAGAAAGATTCCCAACAAAGCAGCATTTCTGGTTACAGTTGTCTTGGAAAAGAGTCCGTCATAAAGACATCATACAAGAACGTGTACATAAACACAAGCTTAGCAGCATAAAACAATATATTACCGGCCCAGTAAGTAGCTGGCGGGAAGCAAGAAGAACAGCAGGTAATATAAGTTAACCAGTAAGGCAATAAAAACATTTTACAGCAAATGATGCATATTCCAGTAATATGTCTGATCTGCTGATGGGAGCATGGTGGGAGCCTTCATTACTCCCAGCTAAATGTGTCTTTTTTCTTGATCCTAAAGTTAAATTGAAAACAGATTATTATTACATAAAGTGTAAAAAACAAAAAAGGAAAAGAGGAAAACAACTACTAATTTGCCTAAAGCACCAGTCAAAAGTTTATTCACAGTGAATTGTTTAGGAATGTCTACGCTACTTGACTTGTACTGTAGGTTTTTAATAGCACTGAAAATAATGTAGATTCATTATTATCGTAACCATCACAGCTCTTTTCTACAACAGCAACTTATTGTTGAAATGAACCGTCTGGGGATGCTGATCGACCTGGCTCATGTGTCAGTAGAAGTGATGAACCAGGTGCTGAGCCTGTCAAAAGCTCCGGTTATCTTCAGCCATTCCTCAGCATACAGCGTCTGTCCGCACAAGAGGAACGTTCCGGATGATGTTCTCCGCAGAGTGGTGAGTCTGTGAGACAGAATGAAAGAAGCGGGACAATCTCGGAGCAGTGGTTTTCTTGAAGATCCCCTGCAGTCAAAATCAAATTTTCTACCTTATTTATGGACTCTTTCTGCCAGGATTTATATGTCCAAACCAAACCAATTGCATAAGAAAAATTCAGTCACACAAGTCTCTACTTTTATTTTTAATCAGATTGTGGAGAGATTTGGAAATCATTTTTTTCAGCTTGGGGTTCATATTTGAGGACCCCTTTTTATATGCAACTCAAGGGGTTGTCCTTCTAATAAACTTATATTGATTAAATCATCTTTTTAGTCAAAAGCTTTGTCCTACTTTGTTTTTTCTATCTTCTTTTTAGTGTTCATAATGAGGGAAAAAAACTTGAGCTTTAACCATAACAATAAACTGTATTTTACTATGCGTCACACTTTAACCTGAAACTTTAATTGCCGAGTGCACATATCAAACGTGGTTAAAACACATTTTTTTTTTCTTTTCTTTTCTTTTTTTGCTAAGTGAAATTTTTCTGGAATTGAAGTACAAACTTTCAGAATATGGAAATAAAACCCAAACGTGTACATAAACACAGTCACTCAGTACTTGGCTACTTTACATTTTAGATATTTGAACTTAATTAGATATGCAAAAGTAATACATCTCTGCAGTGAAATTACGAGTCTACTAAAATTATAAAGCTTTTTACTTTATCCTTAGATAACAAATCCATAAATGCTCTTTATGACACATTCAGATCCCAAACCATGAAAACAGTTCCATTCATGTGACGCATTCTCAATGGCAATTACCTGGTAAAAGCCAGTAAAAAGATAGGAGACAGATTGTGCAGCATTGTAACTTATAAACACATAAAAAGCAACAAAGTTTAGCTATGAAGTTCAAGATCCTTGTATGATGCTGTATGGGATCTAAATGCACCTCCTTGCCTAGATCACATCTTTCCTTGTTACTCTCCTGCAGCTTCAGTCACCATAGAGGTTCATCCTGTAAAGATAAGCTGTTTCCAGGTCATTAGGTGTTTTGTTGTCAAGTAATAGTTGTTTTTTCTCTCCAGAATGAAACTAGAGGAATTGTGATGGTGAACTTCTACAATGACTACGTGACTTGCAGCGAAACCGCTAAACTCTCAGATGTTGCTGGTAAAGTACAGCTGAGACTGTAACAGCTGCTGTAAAGTTGTTGAACATTAACAGTCATGATCTTTTAAATAAAACCCTCATGTCCATCTACGTTGTTCTTAAGTTAGCTGCTTTCATTACAGATCACTTTGACCATATAAAAGAAGTTGGGGGTGCAGGCATTGTTGGTTTCGGTGGAGATTATGACGGAGTTACCAGGTTAGTTTTCAGTATTAACTTATAACCAAAAAGAGGGGCATATCTTTTACCCATAAGCCTCTTGTTATAAGCCATGCATTCATGTGATCCAACAAAACTTACACTAAAAGCCAAAAGCCACGTTGGTGTTTTTTGTTCCCCACACACACAAGCTGGTTGATTCCTGCTGGACTAAACCTTAAAAGTAAATTTAGTGTTTGTTCCTTTAGCTGTGAATCTTTAATCCGATCTGACAAAGAAATTTCTGACAGAGAAATCTGATTCATAATTCACTTTTGATTGGCTGGGAAAGTTATGATACAGACGAGCCTTAAGAACCGTGGTGAAAGGTGAAATGGCTTGAATAGTCTAACAGGATAGCTGCTTCCTTTCTCTCAGACTACCAGAGGGTTTGGAGGACGTGTCAAAGGTGCCCAATCTAGTGGCTGAATTACTGAGGCGAGGATGGACTGATGAGGAGGTCAAAGATGCCCTTGGAAATAATCTGCTTCGGGTCATGAGAGACGTTGAGAAGGTAAAACCACCGTGGATGTTTCTTGTATCATTCCTAGCCCAGTGTGAAGATTTCATTATGATAGTTGTGTTTGGCAGAGATGGATGTGTGAGGGCTAAAATGACCATAACAATGTACCCGCTAACATTTTGCTTACAAACAGTTTTGTTTTTTTTTTTGTTGTTTTTCTGTCAAAAGCAATGTCTTTTAAACTTTTGTAAAATTATCTAAAGGTTGTATGAGATGATCAATATGCCTCTCAAGATTAACTTAGATCATAAAGTCTTGACAAGGTAAAAACATCCTGCCAGTAGTTTTTAAGCTTTTACAGATGATAGTTTAAACAATGTCTAGATGACCTTTAGAAATGTTAGCAGACTGATCCAGTTCCCTGCAGAAAGAACAAGGTCAACTATTGTTGTGACTCCAGATTCATATTCATCATATTTGAATGTACAAGTACTATCAACCTTCACTTCAAGCTTTCAGCAAAACAAGAATTTCCTAAGGCACTGGACTGTTATTTAAACACCAAATAAAATGTAACTTCTGAAATTTCTGTTTCCCAGCTGTATAAATGATTCAGAAAAAAAAGAATCTATAACTTTAAATTTACATTACAGGACAATTCAAAAGAGTTATAATAAGAAAAGGGTGGAAACAATCCAAAGGCAAAAAGCTGAGGCATTTCTATTTAATTTATTCTGACCATTTCAGTGCCTTTGAAATGAGCTGAAAAGGCTCAGGGAAGATTAATGGGACATATCAGAGGTTCTGGCGGATTGGGCAAAACATTATGCATCCTTCTTGCACTTTCTAATTGCCTCTTTGTCACCATCTCTTTAAATATATTCACAAGAGGGAGCAGGTCCTCTGATAACATGGTAGTAGTGATCTGCATGAGAAAAGTAGCCCAGTGTGCATCTGTCAGTCATCCCTCTCACAGAGGGCAAGTTATGGAGTGTATATCACTGCTGGTTGTTAGTGAAAAG
This sequence comes from Melanotaenia boesemani, assembly GCF_017639745.1. Classification (NCBI taxonomy): domain Eukaryota; kingdom Metazoa; phylum Chordata; class Actinopteri; order Atheriniformes; family Melanotaeniidae; genus Melanotaenia; species Melanotaenia boesemani. Next base: position 17,887,209 of record NC_055682.1, on the reverse strand, counting down.
AAAAATTAGCCCATTGCATGAAATTCTCATGTCTACTTTAATGGACAAAAAATGAAATACGGTTCTCTGGGCTTTGGGGAGCTACCTGAATAAAATTAAAGTGTAGAAACAGAATTGGTACAATCATGGTGGAGGTGGGTTAAGCTTCAGTCTTTGATTACATTATTTTCTTGCATGCAGGGTGATGTGGATATGTTATCTTTATGGATATGGTGGGTGTTGGTATGAAAAAAAAAACAGACTGAGTCAATAACTGAACTCCTTTCTCTCTTTGGAGGTGGATAAACTTACAAACATACAGTTTTTAAAGCTTTTTTGATCTGTAACACAAGCTAAATGTCTCTTTTTTGAGTGTTTCAGCATTTGTATTTTGAACATTTATCATTATTGTGTGCACATGGTAAACAGAAGTTACAATCACAGATACACCAAAAAATATAGCAAAATATCCTCCAACCTACATACTCAAATCCTACCTCGTTCAAATTGGGAAAATTCTTAGAAACTCTCCTGAGGCACACAAAACGACAATATTATACAGTTTGTATGGCATTCATTATTTTTCATTTAAATCAACCCTCATTCATTCTTTGAGCTTTCTGCTGTTATGTAAACGCAGAAGGACATGAACATAAATCAAATGAAAGCAGTAATTCAAGGTTAGAGGAAGATTTGAGTACAGACTGATCATAAAACCAAAAAGAAAAAAAATAACACATATTTACAACGTGCTGTTTCTATGTGCCAGGTTCGTGAGAACATGAAGGAGGAGAAGCCAGATGACATCCCCATTCCTTACGATGAGGTGAAAAACCTGTGCAGGACGAGCTTTGGTTACCCCAACATTGGAGCTGTTCATTCACTCAGCATTATGGCCCTTCTCCTCTCACTGGTTCCCCAGGCTTTTATTATGTTAACAGTTTATTAGCTGCTTATCAGACTGACTGCATGTATGTCAACTGTAAGTACTAATACAATCTGAAAATATTTGTAATATTTAATGTTAAACAGCTTTTCTTAGCAAGTTTAAATGATTTCCAGTGGCTTACTGGGCCAAAGTTGTGTCAGTTTATTTAAACCTGAAGCAAACTGTTTTCATCCATGATGAAATCATTAAAGAAGGCTTCAGTCTAAGTGAGTTTGGTCAGGGTTATTATGGTAAAAGAGAGGTCACACAAGTAAAAACTCCATGGACAACCAGCATTCATAAGTCTTGGTTTAGACATGGTAACAGGAAGTGGTCCATATTTGTAGCACAGCACCATCTAGTGTTCGGAGCAAGCCACTACAACACTGTGCCTCAATCTAGTTTGATCTTAAACCAAATTTATATTGTGGTAAAGTTTACTTGATTAAGTTTTTTGAGCTATCAACATGATTTTAAATAAATAAAATCTGTCAGTTTTCATCTGACAATATGAAAAAAAACAAAACAAAAACTGTCTTTTCAACCACAGAACCTTTAATACAAAAGCACCTTTGGTCATTTTATGAAAGTGAATTTATAAATTCTGACTTTATAAGCAGTTTTTTAATCCAGCAACCTGAAATAATATTATCCTCATAATTTCACACAGTGAGGCAAACGCTCCAGTAAGATCACAGGAAAATGTAGAAGCTTAAACATCCTCACTGCTCAGTAACAAACATTAAACGAAGCTATGTTAGATGTCTAAATGTGGGAATATCTAATGGCCTTCAGTTACAGTTGGTCTTTTTTGGTTCTAACATTTTGAGTTGTATAACTTGCTTCTTTGTCTAACATCCATGCAGTTGTTAAAATATCTGCTTTCAAGGTCTGAGGAGGTTTGAAAAGGACATTTAAATATTTTTTAACTGTAACCTTGTAACCATGTCTCATGAAGGAACAAACTAAACCACTACAGACAAAATTCTTAATCTATTCAGCTTCTGCTCTTATTTTCCCAGCATTTATCAAAAGGTTTGCATTAACAAGGCTCGTTAGTGGCACAAAGAAATGTTAACGATTAGAAAAAACATGTTTTGACTCATCAGGTCAGTGATCAGAGCTTTATGTGGCGCCCTCTAGCGTGTGTTATGGGAACAGTCTGAACCAGTCTCATGCACCTTGGCGGTCCTTAGTTTGCTCTTGACACTGAGCCAAATTTATTGAAAAGTGCACGCGTCATCAGTAAGCACACAAAATGTTGCTGTCCACATGACTGACAGTAGCCACATGACACATTTCATCTTTTAAATCTTGTGTGTGCCATGTAGGTGTGAATGCGTCCTCAAAGGAGTAGCAAGACCTCAACTGCTTTGAAGAGCAAGATCATTTTAGGGAATGTGCCACATAAAAACAGACAAGGACAGGCCTTTTCAAAATAGTTGGAGCCACCGCTCTAAAGTGCACCACATCCAAGCTGAAGTCAGTTTTCAGCTGAGTTAGTAACAGCTGGTGACGTTTTTTTTAAATGAAGGCTTATCACACACTGTTGGAGGTATTTTTAGAAAGAGGAGGGATAATCCCAAGTCTGTAGGAGAGGCAGGTAGGAAAGTTATGATATAACTTCTCTCTGAGTCTCATTGTCCAGCTTCTGTGTGTCACTGTCTGACAGCAGTGGGGGGTGAGCTGGTTCAGCGATCCTGTAAGATAAACTATCTTTTGTTAACATCTTCCTGGTGGCAGAAACCAGGCGGGAATAGTTATCAGGGTTATACTCTGATAAAGGAGGCCGCGTACACAGCAAAGGCAGGTTGTCCCTGTCTGGCCGGGACAAGAAGAGAGGCGGCCGTCGCTGGCTCTCGCCCTCCTTCAGGGAGTCTGGGAGTGATTTGCGCTTGCTCTCGGGTAGGAGCATTATGCAGAGAACGGAGAGAACGGCGAAGGAGGCGAAGATGACGTGGTGCAGGAAGTAGCCGCCGTTATTCTGCAGCTCCATCAGCGAGGAGGCGGCCATGCCAATGCACCCGGCTGCCCTCACCAGGCCAAAGCAGCCACCTCTGATGGATGAGAAAGGATAATTACATCACCATGTTTTACTTTAAAGTGGGATTAACTGTCGATGGCAAGAATTAAAAGGCGGCTCCGCCACTCACCGAACTACAGTTGGCATCACCTCACAGGCAAAGAAGGCGCTGAGCATCGCGAGAGCCTGAGAGAAGAGTAAACCCACGACAGACAGCACCAGCACTAGGCCACCTTGGAGGTCTAACACACAGGAAGGACAGTAATTTAAACCAGACCTGTTTTCTTTGCAACACAAATAAATTCAATAAAAACAGCAGAGTTAAAAAAAATCTCTCTGGTTTTGGCTGTGAGCCAAAATGGGAATATTGTTATCCGAGTATTAGCGTAACACTAATGTTTGGTTTTCAAAGGTATCACGAAAAAAAGTTCAACTGTGATGTCAAGGATGAGATACTAATTTACAAGCCTGCTCGAGTTCATTTTAGGAAAGCAGCTGCGCTCCCCTAGAGTTAAACAGTGCAGTAAACATTAGCTGTGGATATAAACATACACTGTGTGAGGGCCAGCAGCAGCAGCGATGACAGCCCAGTGATGATGGCAGAGAGCAGCAGCATCCCGCGTCGACCGAAGTGGTTGACAGTTAGACAGATGAAGACGCAGGCCAGAGCTCCTGTTATCACTCGTAGAAAGTAGCTGAAGTAGAAGTTTTTGGAGTAAATGTGCAGATTTCTAGTGAAGCAGTACTGAATGCCTGTTCCAATAAACCTGGATGAGAAAAAAGGGAAAGTTGGAAACTAAGCAGCTGTTTTGTTTCATTGTGTACAGTCACACACACAACACCCAGCTCTCAGCTCTCACTAATCCTCCTTTCATCGCTCTCTTTTGTGCTTTCTTTATAGTTAAAAGTAAATCTCTCTCATGAAATCACTGTGGGAGGGATTATAATTCAGATCATTTTATGGACAGATACGTTAACAATAAATAAAACTCACAGAATGAAGCTGAGAATGAGACAATTCTTCCAGATGACACGAGTCCGACGCAGCTCCAGGACTGAGTAATATCTGGGCTGACAGGTATCTCCATGTGCTGAATCTATCACTGTAAAAACAGGAAAACAGGATTTCGCGTTTTGAACTTAGAGAAACTGTTGTTGTTGTGTGGAGACATACTGTAAGAGAAAGTTTTCTTTAGTTTAACGACGGACATACTTACCTTCCTTCTCATAAATAAGAAAATGAGTCAAAAGAATTAACAGAAAAAAAACGTTTCCTCAGCTAACAGTATGAGCTGATGTCACCCCCCAAGCATACCAGGCTTTATTATTTACACAATGAGCATCATGCTGCATGGAGGAAGGCCTCCAATTGAAAACCAGGACCACATATTTAATACAAAAATGATTAGTGAGGTAATCAGTCAAGTGAGATTCAGGGTCATATTCTCACAGACCTCTTTGTGCAACAAGAGCCACCAACCCCTGCCGGCCACTGGAGAAACAAAAGGTTAGAAGCACTTCCACACCAACTTCACTTTCCAAACCCAGTGGCCACGGTCAGTGGGTTTATGAGGAGTATTGTAAGCTGAGGAAATTATTCAGACATTTTATAGATCAATAAACTACTAATAAATTAATTTGGCTGGAAATCTGTTGAACTTTAAAAGCAAAGGAGCCTGATGACAAACAAAGTCAGTATTTGGTTCAGCAAGGTTTATTTTTATAAACCGATTAATTTAAAATGAGATAAACAAATGGGGTTTTGATTAAAGACATGGGAGAATAAGAAGCTTTGATCTTTAAATCAATTTAATCTAAATCTTGAGACTAATAAAACTTTAATTATCGATACTGGTTTAGAAATAGTTTATTATTACTGAATTGTAACATGAGAAACACACATGACAAGAAGCGTGCTTGTTCTCATTTTCAACTGAGAAATAACTGACAACTCTTTGTAAGAAAGTACTTGTTTGTCATAGTTCTAATAAAAGCAATAATTTCATAACCGGTTTGTGTGTGTGTGTTAATATAGAAGTTTGTGTGTACCTGACATCAGGGTTTCACCAGGGTAGAGCTCATCTTGCAGACAAACACCGTTTCTGGTAGCAAATTCCAGGAGGCTCCTCTTGGCCTGAGGGATCTGATCTGTGGACAGCAGCCAGCGTGGAGACTCGGGAAACACCAATACAAAGCTGGGAAAAACAACTCTGTTATCAGATCTCACTGAAATCATTTAAAACAAAAGCCTCTAAAAGTGGCAGACAGAAGCAGAAGGAAAATCCAAAAATATGTTTTAAATTAGATTTTTAAACCCTTTTTTTCCCCTTGGATAGATTTGAGAAAATATAAAAAAAAATATTTTATCTCATTGATCAAATGCCATGTATACCCCACTATATGTTATTTTAAGTTTCTACTTGTGAATGTCTCTGTGTGTGATAGTTTGGCTCAAACATCTCATTTATCATCTCAGTGATTATACGGGAAGAAGTTACAGTTTACTTGCTGGTTTCAACATGTGAAGGTGTGTCTCTTAAAGTCTCATCTTATCACTGTAGAGCCTCATGAACTACCAACAAACTCAGAGCACAGCTGGAAAATAAAAAAAAAACACACACAGCTTTACATTCTGCCAAACAACTCACCACCAATAGGAAAGAAGCAGCAGCAGAGGCAAAGTGGCCACAGCCTGGAGAACGGGCCAATCACGGCACAGAACAGCGATGCCTGGCAACAGCAGCTCTGCGGACACTCCGAAGAAGCCACCGACCATGGCAGCCATGAGACGATGAGGAGGGTCACACAGCTCCAGCCCTGAGACAGAGAGAGGGTCAGAGGGAGGACACACAGATAGCAAACCAAAACGGAATCAGAAGGAACAACATCTGAGCAGAGCCAATCCATTTCCTGTTGAAACACTCGCTTAGTTCCACATAAAACACGGGCTGAAACCTTTACTGGGCTGTTCAAACGTCAGGTCATCTGTGCAGTTATAAACTCTGAAGAAGGCTTTTTGTTTTACACATTTTAACTTTAAATAAGTCCTAAATAAATCTTCTTTGAGAGGATATTTTTTGTTGTCTTAACGGTGGTTTTGACCTGTTGTCCAGTTATAAGAACAGTTCCCTCAGAGGTCTTATAGGCTGATCTCGACCTCCACGTTTCAAGTCCTGTCTGCTCAGGATAAATGTAACAAAATACAACACAAATCACAATAAATGAGCCTTTTGTTGTTTTTCCGCCTCAATAAATGATGTACATAGTACCTTATGAATAGGACCTTTCTATCACCCCACTGGTTAAGAGGGACTTCACCCGGGTGAAGTCCACAGGTGGAGTTTCTTTTTTCCCCACATCCTAAGTTTGACTAAATTCTACGTAACATCTGAAAACATGGAGGTTATAAAATAAGTCAAATAAAGCAGCAAGAGAACACTGAACTTGAGGTAGTGAAGTAAACTTGTTTTCCTCCTTCCTGTCCAGCTGGGGTGTGGCTGGAGTTGGGAGGCAATGATGAGTTAATTTCCTGCTCAAATCCCAGTGTTCAGTCCTGTCCGACTATTGTTTTCTGCTCTTTGTGAAGAAGCTGCGCTGGGAAACCATTGCAGAGAAACTTTCCTTCAGGCTCTTATTTCATCAAGCGAAACATCAGTCTGACACCCCCCCATCTCATCTCATCTGGACTTAATCAGACCCTAACCTCACAGGAATGTGGGAGTATGTTCACAACAGCATTTTAAAACATAGCTCAGTTACACTTTACTGCCTAGCATCACCTCCTCCAACTCAAGAATGTGCCCAGACTCTAACACCATTTCGTTCCTTAGCAGCCTTTTTTTTTTTTAGTTAGACTGCATTTGATACGGTAGTATACACATCACTACAGCCACGAGGTGTGAGCTTTGGTACGAGGAAGAAATACCCCACAGCAGCTGCAAGCTGTCAGTCACAGCTCACCACACCACAGTTTTCAGCGGGTTATCAGCTGAATTCCCTCACTGGTCAAATCAAAGCAGGTGTCCCCCCAACCGGAGCAGTCAAAGCTCGCAGCCTGCAAGCAAGAACCCTACATCGTGTTCTCATCCTGTCTCAACTACATCAGAAACTGTAAAATAAGTTCTGCAGAAAATTAAAAAGGAAATTCTTGGTTGCAATAAGCAAAGCTGTGTTTGAAGTAAAAACAGTGAAAACATCATGAAAACAAAACCTACCTCACACTTATCATGGCAGAGAATCAATCACGCTTTAAGTTGGTTACGCAACCAGTAACATAAGGAAGATTTCATTAGTGGAAGAGTCGAGTTATAAAATACCAGCAAAACTCTGAAAGAAGAAACTGGATAATCTCTAAAAAGCTGACAATATAAAAATTAAAATATAACAGGATAATGATCCTAAACAAACTTCACAATCCACAACAGACTCACGAAACTAGATTTTGTCTTAGGGACATAAATGAAGGGTAAGATGTAACATGATTAATTTTATGTAATATTCAGGGGACCCTGAGCCCGAGAATTTCATTACTGCTGATGTTTCATTGTCACCTGTGTATGACAATAAAACCTGAAAACTAAAAAGAGGTACAAACTGAAAGTTTTGCCTTGGTCTTCACAGTTTCATTATTTAAACATACTAAACATATTTACTACCCAAACAAGAGTAGCACATGTAGCACATGCAGAGAAATTCACAAAACAAGAAGAGGAAGCAAAAATCCCAAGGTAGATAAAAAAAAATAAAAAATAAAAAAACTCTTGATGATATGATATACTTGTTCTTTTTTTGCTATTTGCTTTCATTCATTCATTTCAAATTGATATGGAAAACTTGTACATGTAACTGACCATGTTTGATTTAGTGTTGTTTAAGCCTTCAGTTGCTTAGCCTGTGACATCATCAGCTCTGTTGTTGTTAGGCTACAAACACAGCACCCGCTGGCCCATGGCACTAGCTGCAATCTCTGGAGACTTCAACAACCTCTCCCTTTTTGGAACATTACCAACATGTAAACAATTTATCAGCTGCTCCACCAGAGATATGTCTGTGAGAGAAGCTGATTTTGGGCATACAGGTGCCTCAGCATAGCAGAGAACCGAATCTACCAAAAACCACTTCATCCTCCTTACTTATGAAGATTCTTATAGTTTTCAAGCCTTGTATTTAGAGGGTTACTAGAGGATGACCTGTTTGATATATCCCACATTAACAACTCAGCCGTTGCGTCTGACTTTTGGTCCACACTTCTTACCAGTCGTGGTAATGCACCAAATTGTTGCAAGTCGATCACCAGAAAACAAGAAGTTGTTTCATATTCAGTATATAATGGCTGATTGTGCCCAGAGTGGGATGGTGGAATTCAAAAAGCCCTTTTAGAGAATTACAAAGATGGAACAATCAATGAAAACACTGCCATTTGAACACGGAGCAGAAAGAAGTTTTCATTTCACCTAAGCTTGAACACCAACGTATGCTACGTTGGGGGTCGTGGCTCAAAAAGGTTGAAAACCAGTGTTCTACACAACACAGTGAAGAAACAACAGAGTGTGTTCAGTGTGAGACTTAAACAATTAAAAGCTCTGATAAGTAAGGTGGCGCTGTACTATTGAGACTTTTAAATAAAAGGAAAAAAATCTTTAACTGGATCCTGTACTGAACAGGAAGCCAGTGAAGTAGGTAAGAAAATATACATTTGTTGAGTCTAACTTTTTATCTCTTGTAACATTTGTTTTATTAAATAGCAGCACTTGTTGCAGTAACTGAAGCTGGTTAGCTGTTGAAATGTGTAATTATCCATAATTAGACATAGTAAAGATAAAACTCAAAGTACATGGCTTGTAATGTGTGTTGACATCTGGCTAATATATGCTAATAACTGAGTACTGCTTGGACTTAGCTGCATTTTACTCATCTAGTTTAAGGTTTCAATGCAAGACAGAAAGGTTTTGGAGATTGCTCCTGCCAGGAGCCATCACCCTCCAGAAAAAGGAAATTATCTTCTTCGAATTAATTATTATTGTTTTTTTTAAACCCTCTACAACATTGCCATTTTCATTAAGGAATAATAAAATATTTTGGAATTTTTATTTAATTTCATATCCACACAAAACACATTTATTACAACTGAACAAAATAATCAATAATAGCTGTAAATGGTGTCGCCATAAATAAGCAAAATGATCTCTTTTCCTTTTATAAAAGGTTGCTTCAGTGTTTCCTATGTTAAAGGGACTAATGGAGCACTGAATTATTCAAACAGCCCTTGTGATGACTCCTACTTAGACACTTCATTATGTGGCTGTGTGAGACGGTGCTATTTCAAACTGTGAACTGATTAACACAAAAAGGTTCATGTGTCATCGTACAATAAGTAAAATCAGGAGGTTGCCCAAAAAAATATCTTCTGTACATTCTCTGTGTTTCTAGTTAACTGCTCGTTGGTGTAATGGATGGACATAATCTGATAAAAGTAATGACATTATTTGTTACGCTACCAGTGACCGAGCGATGAGTGTCTCACAGATAACTTCTTTGTCAAAAGAAAAAACAGACAGATGGACAGAAATTACAGATCATCTCCAGATCTTGTGTAGTTTTATCTCTGCTGCCTCCATCTCCATAATAGACACAACAGAACATCTAACGTAGAGCTATGAAAAGAATCCTTTAGAAGGAAAAACAATTGAATTATACTGCAAAATTTATTGAGGAATCTACTTTAAATTGACTTTGAACAGACTTTTTTTGTGGTTGTGACTTTCACACGTCAGTACTAAAAGCATCTAGTCTGAATTTAGTTGTTTGTTTTTCCTGAAGTGAAGATAAGATAACACAGATACACCAGATTTCTAATTTGCTTCTGTACAGACTCAATGGGATTTTCTCTTATCTTTTCCTGGTAAGATTTTACAAGGTAGTACAGTGTTTAGCTGTATGTGTATATTTTATTTTATCTTATGTTAAGCATTAAAAGCATACTAACAGGATGACAAGTGATTTCACTCTGGGAGTCACAAGACGGTGATTTATCACATTAGCATTACGCAATCCTTACATAAGATTTGATTTTCTAAAAGTAAAGGTACCCACTGGCAGTTTTGAACTGGAAATATAATGACTGCAAAGTAAAAAAATAAAAGGAAAGGAAACTAATGCAAGGCAAGGTGATGAGACCTGCATTTAAACCATGGCTTTAAGGGCATGCAAGGTGAAGGGACTCCCCAATGACAGCAGCCCGCCTCTAAATGGATATACAGTAAAGATTATGTGTTACAGATTACTCACCCAGTTGCTTCTTATTTCACAAATTTTTTTCTTTCAAATTGGATTTGTGTTGTTTCTTTATGCATTTTCAATGCATTAATTGAAAAATCTCTTGAACAAATGTAGAAGCAAAGAGCACCTGAATCCCTCTACAGCAGGGGTTTTAAACTCCGGTCCTCGAGGGCTGGTATCCTGCAGGTTTTCGTTGTTTCCCTGATCTAACACACCTGACTGAAATCAATGGGCTACTGTGAAGAAGTTGAAAAGAAGCTGTTGAATCCACTTGACTTTATTCAGGTGTGTTGGAGCAAGGAAATAACTAAAACATGCAGGATAGCGGCCCTTGAGGACCGGAGTTTGACACCCCTGCTTTACAGGAATCAAACAATGCTCACCAAACAAAACAAGGAACCCCCTCCACTCCCTTTCACTCAGGTGCATTACTGAATACGGCTGGAGGAGGCTCCACGGAAGAAGGATACCTACTAGAAATGTATGAGGACACGGACACCCCAGCAAGCATGGCGCCTTGACAGAGACGCAGCAGCAGAAAGACCACCGCACTGTTGGACAGGCACACGGCCACCCCGAACAGGCTGGACAGACTGATGGACAGGAGGAAGGCTCGTCGACGACCAAACCTGAAAACACATGTGCAATGAATGGAGAGTCAATAACAAAACTCAACTTCCGAAGTCCCAAAATACTTATTCACATATGTTGTCAAGTGTTTCTGTGTTCATTTAATATTGAAAACTTACCAGTCACATAATGTACCAAGAAAGACATATCCCACAATCCACCCTGTCATGAAGCAGATATGCTGCACGGGAATCTTCCAGTAGTCACTGCAAACCAGGTTCCACTGCAGAGGAAGAAACGATTGTGCACTGACACATGTGCAAACTGAAAACACTAAACTCACTATCTACTACAAGGTCAACTTTTTGGGGTTTTCAACTGCCAGTACAAATTTACTCAGAGAGCAAAGAAAGCTGGGGTGTAACGTTGGTACAATGCAGAGCTAAATGAGCATTTATTTAACACCACCATGTCTGCTTTATCTTCACTGTTCAGTAAAGTTGCATTTACAGACTTCCAGTAAAGTTGTAACACTTTGGTAAATGTAAATAAAAGACTGCAATGGTTTGCAAAACATATGTAAAATAATAGATAAAATATATAAAATGCTGAGTCTGACATTTTATCATTTAATAACAAATGATAAATCAGCTCATCTTGAATTTGATGGTGGAATTGTGCTGAAAAACGTGTCTGACGAGGCCACGTTTATCAAGGTGTAGCATCCCATCATCTTTTGACAACAGTCAGCAAACATCTGAAAAACTATGGACCTTTGGGAAAAGAATGTTGTCCCATTCTTGTCTGATAACAGCGTCCTGGGTCTTCTTTGACGCACTAAATGTTATCAGTCAGTAAAAGGCCTGGACTGCAGACAGGATGGTTAAGCCACTCCTCTACTCTTGATGGGAAAAAAATTAATTAATTAATTATATATACATACATACATATATATATATATATATATACATACATACACATATATACATACATACATATATATATATATATATATATATATATATATATATATATATATATATATATATATATATATATATATATATATATATATATATATATATATATATATATATATATATAGACTTCTCAAACAAAAGTAAACCGTACATTCGTTGAGGACTATTTTCAGCAGTGAATAACACATATTTAGGTGCCCGTGTTTACTTTAATGAAGGACTGCTGCTCCACATTAGATCTCCGGATTTGAATTTCTGCATCACAGACTATTGTGCTCCACAGCAGCTGCCATTCAGCATCTCATTTCACAGCATCTAAAAGAGCCATTCATTTTTTTAAAATATATTCAAAGCTTTATCACACACAGACTAGATAATCTATGAACATTGTTTGCCCTTAAATAAAAAAAACAGCAGCTACCTGGAATACGGTAAACTAGAAACTTAAAAGAAAGCAGCTGCAGCAGGAAAGTACATGATGCACATCTAAGCTCAAAGGAACAAATCTTAAAGATGTAGATGAGACATTCTGTATGTGGTGTGTGAGATCAAATACTTAAAGCTCATAAACAAATTGTCACCACCATGCTGCATTCACCTGAATGTGACCGTGCGACTTGCAGAAAATAGCAGCAGCATAGTAGCAGGCGAGCAGTGACAGAGGTCTCTGTGAGGAAGCAGGAATGCAGATCATGTTGTTTTTTATTGAGTTAAGATGCCTGCTGACATCATTATTACATTAAAACAAAGTAGTGCTCAAAGTTGCCAGCAGCTATGTGGCAGGTTGGCACTAGTCACTACATGCCAGAAAATTCTTTGCCTTTTCTCAACAGCCTCCTGTCTCCTCTCGTTTGCTGGATGAAGCTGCAGTACTGAATTACAGCATTATTAGCATTTTACAGAATCACATGGCTGGTAAAGAACAAAACTTTTTGCAGTAATGTTCAGTAAAAGGGTGAAAAAACTCAGAACAGAAGAAAGGGTTGTGCTTTAAAACAAAAAAAAGGTCACACACTGATATTTTGTTGGATCACCTTTTAGCTGTGAATACAGCAGCTGTTATGCTCATGCAACGGAACAACATTTAAGACCAGAGTTGAATTCTTTCTCGCCAAGATTTTATACTGATGCTGTGTGAAGTCCTCTCCTGTTTGTCCATGGAGTTATGTCTCATGCTGCCTGAACCACTATTTCACAATTTACACCCCATAAATCCTGGCATTGTCATCTAAAAAAATAGTCTTGTGACCTCATTTATGGGTACTTTACATTTCTGATTTGTACAGAAAGCATTAAACATGATGGAGTCAACACTTTATCTTCTGCTGTCCGAACCCTTGAGGACCTTTTTCAGGTGTTCCAGAGTCCAATCTTTATGTTTCAAGGCAAGCAGAAAAGCCTCATTGATTTTTTTAATGCTACACAGCTGTTTAATCCCAATGCCTCCAGATTTCCTGGCATTGTGTGTAGAAATACATTTACTAAACATGGTTGCATGCTCTACTCTTGAATAAATCCAGTTTGATTTCACAGAAGTTTTTGGGATTAATTCCAGTTAGTGACATTTTTTTTAAACCAGGATGCATACTGACGACTGGATTTATGCTTCATTTCAGCTAAATGGATGACATCACCTGCTTCAGCCTTAGTGTATAATCTATGACCAAATTTCAGCTCTGTTTTGGGGAAATTATCAACATATAATAATTAATACTTTATCAAGCCCAGTCAGAAAATTCTTTCTCTGATTTTAACAAATCCTGGTGGGTACCCTTTGTTACCAAGCTCTAGATGCAATCTCATCGTTGTGCTTTACTTAAATATTAAATGAATAAGTAATATTAATCTTACAGGGCCCCTTTCTACTTTCTAAATAATGTGTCCTCTACAGGTAGTTAAGGTGTTACAGTAGTTTTGGTGTCCCACAGGGTTCTGTTCTCTCTAGTCATGATTCTTTTGGGCATCATCAGGAAACATGTTATGCTGATAAAACCCGGCTTTGTTCATCTATGCAGCAAATGAACCAAATCAGTTACTTAAGTTACAGGTTTATCTTGGACACATTAAAGCCTGGAAGATGTGTTATTTTTTCTTTTGAACTCGGACAAAATATAGGCCGTTGTTTTTGGACTTAAAAACCTCATAGACTCACTTCCAAACCATTTAGTTAACCTACATAGCCTTTCCTTGAAACTATTTGACCAGGACTTTTCATTGAAGTCACACAAGCATCTAAAGCATGAGACAACCAGCTCCAATGGAATTATAGTAGTCCAGTCTGGAAGACAAAGGCATGGGCCAGTTTGTCCAAATATGTCCATAAGTGTCTTTCATCTAATCCAGAACTCTGCTGCTAGAGTACTGACTGGTACCTTCAGGAGAGTTTCCTGTTTTGGCTCCCAGTGAAGTTTAGAATACAGTTTAAAGTCTTCCTCATCTCATATAAAAACATAAATAGTGTTGCTCCTTCTTACATTAAAGGTTTCATTGTTCTCATAACCTCACAAGAACTCTTCGCTCACAGCTGGCTTGCTTGTGGTTCCTAGAATCTCCAGGTCCAAAATGTGAGGCAGAGATTTTAGTTTTCAGGCTCCCCTTGTGTGGAACCAGCTTCTAGTCTGCATGGGAAATGCTGACAACCCAGTCTCTGTAAGACCAGGCTTACATTTAGCCAAGCACACTCCTTGTGGCCTAATTTTACTCATTAAATTGCTGGAAAAAATGCTATGAAAATAAAGATTAACTGATTATCAGCACATGATAAACATGGACCTTTTCAAAGTACCTCTGGAAGTCTGAAGCCTAAGAGAGGTTTGTTTCCACAGCTGGTAATCCAGCACTGATGACAAGCATAGGAAGAGGTAAAACAGTCATGGTGTTTGGAAGTGTGAAAAAAAAAAATAATAAAAAAAAAGTACAACAAATGCTGAGCAAGAGAGGGACTAGTCAATTTTCACTGACACCAGCTAACTTGAAATGAAAATGAACAAAACAATGTTTATTCACCAGTTCGTAGAGCAGGCCAACTTCTGTTTTTCCCCAACTTTGTTTACTGAGTTTCTCAAAAATACTCAAATGAATCATTACAGTCAAAGAGACTTCTAAAATAAAGCAGGTAAACTGCTTGAAGAGTGTCTGTCATTTTGCTCTGTGCCTGTTTCAACACAATTAAACTCTTTAGTTTTCCATTGTTGGAGTTTTCCTCTGTCCTTGTGAATGACATCATGGGCAGAGGAAGCTGTTGTTAGTGATCGAGGTGTTCAGGGTCTCAGGAAGGAAAACAGATGCTTCAGACTTTCCAGCGCCACAGTTTGTCACCGAGGAAGGAACAGACAATGATCTGAGGACAAGTTGAGGGGCAATTACACATAATTACTTTGTTCCCTTCATCAGATCAGATCCTGCTCTTCACTGCAGTTGCTCACACTCACAACTGAGAGCCAGGAGAATTAGGATCTTTGTTTTAAAGTCATGTATGGAAACAAATGTGTATGTGAAGTGTCTGTAAGAGGCCACACTGAGAAGTGGTTTTGTTTGACTGATGACAATGTTTGCAGACTGGGGTGGCTCATCAAGCAGAACAACTGACCAGATTAAAAACTTCTGCTTGTTTACACATGTTGCACAACAACATGCTGAAAGTAAACACAGTGTCTGTACAGGTGCTGGCTGTGAGACACAAAAGACCTCAAATCAGATTTGAATGCAAACCCCATGACCCTTCATCTTTTAACAAATCAACCCTCAGAATCAATGGAGGCTTTAAAAACAAGAGTTACAGTCTTGTGCAAAAGTCTTGAGCAAACCTTATTTCTTTGTATTTTGCCTTAAAAGAGCCACACTTTCTTGTAACGTCTTAATGTGGTGTTAAACAACCGTTCTCTAAGCTTTCTGAATGTCTTTCAGGGTTTTTCTTGGGAATTGGCTGCTTTTACACTCATGTCAAACCCAGTCTTTGTCATTTGACCTTCGACATTTGAGCATGAAAATGCCACCTTACTGGAGAGGTGAACCAGTGCTGCCTCTGCACATAACAGACAACTTAGTCAAGATTTTACTTCTCATTTTTATGGACTTTGTTATTAGCAGTGTATCTGGTAACACATAATTTGTTATCTTTTGTTTTTTGGGTGAAAAAGAACTGAGGAAACAGAACAAGTGGAAAACAAAAGAAGACATAAAAATTTGAAAGTGATGTCTGTTTGAACTAAAACATAAATACATAAAAACATAAATACTTACATACATACCAAGTGAAAATATGACTCAGAAACTGAGAGATGCATCTGGACCTTAATTTGATCATCTACTGTTCACTAAAGTCTCATCAGAAATGGTCTCCTGGATGGATGTAAAGTCAGTAATAATAATTAAAAAGGGAACAGGTAGAAACAGGCTGGGGTATGCTAACTGACCAAGCAGTGGACTAAATGTGGGATCATCTCAACAGAGAACAGAACAAAAGGCAGCAACAGAAGACTTTTAAAACATCTACTCCTTTGTTGGAGAACTACTCCTGAAGACCACATAAAGAAGTGATAAAGAAAGCTTGCCTGAGAAGATTGAAGATGTCTTGAACAGCAAAGATGGGTGTACCAAATATTGACTTCATATACTGCATTTATATTTATATTTGCATGTGTCATCAAATCACTGAATCATTTTCCCCAACAATATATAAAGAAATTAGGGTTGGCCCAAGACTTCTGCACAGCTTTGTCCACTTGTCTGGACTGCTGTTTGTGACTCTGGGGAACTCAGTGACAGACAGCTCATCATTGCGCGTGAAAACATTTTCAGGGCAACGACAAAGTTATAACAGTTCAAAGTGAGTCAATATTGACGGAGAGCTGAGAGCAGACGTCTTCGAGATACACTGGCAGGAAACTCGAGCACTTCAGCAACCATCTTGGAGCAATTCTAACCAATTTAAATAGAGATGTTACACAACCAACAAGAACTCCTGATTCAAGTTCACAAACATGTGACTCATTAGGGAAAAGAAATGCGATTAAACGAAGACCACGAAGTCGATCTAGACATCATTATTCTGCCAACTAATTTCAGAGAATCCTCCACTTCAGCTCTCTCTCTCTCTCTCTCTCTCTCACACACACACACACACAAACCCGCGCGCGCGCGCGCACACACACACGTACACAGTGATAACTGGCACTGAACAGCTTCTTACCTCAGTGACAAAGTTGCTTTGGAGCCCCGCCACGTTGGAGTACTCCCACCCTTGGGTGCAGGACACCCTCTCCCTTGGCACTTTGCCGGACAAGTCCGAGGTGTTGGAGGGGTACTTAAAAAGTTCACAGTGGCTTAGACCAGAGCCGTTAACCCAAGGGATGGTGAGGTTGAGGTAGTCCTGTTTGGAAAAGTTACTGAGGAGGAAAGTGGAAGGCAGCAGAGTCGGGTCCGGTTTGCAGTGGTACGAGTCCGGTATCAGAGTGAAAAACATGTCGCTGAAGAGATTCAACATGACGGCGAAGGTGGGGAACCAACTAAACACCACCACGATTCGGTTGTAGCGCCCGTAGCCGCCGGCGTGAGGGAAAACTTTCGTCTCATAATCCATTAAAAGACGAGAGCTGGCGGCGGACGCTCCAGTGGCCATTACGCAGTGAGTGCGCACTCTCGACAGCTGCGCCGCGCAGCAGCAGGTAGGCAAGGGAGGGGCGGGGTCTGCGGCACGCAGCACGGGGTCACACAACACGCGTTCAGGGGATCTCCCTACGTGACATTGCCTGTCCGAGGGAGTGACTAGTCTCTGGATATCCCATCGATCATTACTTGACCCGAGAGGCTGAGAGCACAGACCCGTCAGCCCCACTCTGCGTGACTCAGCTAGGCGCGATATGGTGAGCTGATAATGATCCCAAATTCATCTTCATTTACGGTAAATGTGACGTTTACCCATCAGAAAAGAAAAGACCACAACCTAAACTGCATCTGCTTCAACTGCTCTCAACATCTTTCTACTGCATCTCTGTTAACTTTTTAGAGCTTTTCTTTTAATATCTCCAAAAAATAGTCTTCAAACAGAAGATCCACTCACTTTTATAGCTGGAATTGAGCCCCAAATACTAAATGCTTAATTTCCCGTGATGCAATTCAGCTGCACCTCTCGTTAGACTTACCTTTATTTTCACCTATTATTTGAAAGGAGCATACACATTATTTAACATAAGTAAAAATTACAAAATGCAAAGGTTAGCTTAGCCAGTAATTTTAATCTTGTTCCTTGGCAGGTCGCAGACGAGACAACTACAACAAGCAGCAGACAAAAAGTAAAGTCCAAACATACTAAAAGTGTAAACAAACTAAAAGTAAAGTACAAATATAAAATATAAGTGCAAATTCCCTGAATCTGCCATATTTTACCCACTGTTTCACTGTTTTAACTTCATACATCTAAAGTCTCAACATAATCACTTCCTTCCTGATCCATTAATTACTCCTGTTAGGATTCTGTTTTATATTGGAAAAAAAAGACTTCTATGCAACTAAACTGTTCGAAATATGAAAATATCTATTTACTCAAAAACTTTGCCAAATAACTTTCCTTTAAGAACTTGACAGCAGTGTGGAAAATATTGAACATATGGTTTCTTACGACCACCTGTTTGATGAATTCTGGGACTGGTAGACTGCATTTAGAAACACTTCATATAAACCAGATTTTATTTCAACAGCTGAGTCATTTTTATTTCATCTGACTGAAACATGACTAATCAAATTACACTGCAAGTCACTAAGTTGTCAAGTTAGAAGGAAGAGGTATGTAATTGTAAGAAATGACAACATCTGAAACTAGAGGCTCAAACAGGTTTTCTGCCTCATGAATGGTGACAGAGAAACTTTCAATATTTACTGCGCTGGCATCCAAGAATATGTTTTGTCTCATGTTAAGTTCTGAAAAAGTACTTTTTTTTTCATATTTTGTGTTCAAGGTCTGGGAGTTTTACTATCTTTTAGAACAATAAAATCAGCAAAGAAACTATTTTAAATAATATCTTTAGGTACTTTGTCGTAAACAAATAATTTGTTCCTTTTTTTTATTATTATTCTTCTATAAAAAATACCAAATATAACAGTTTGACAGACATGAACTAGTAGGCTATTTTTTCCACCAACAAAGTTAATTCCTAAAGAGCTTTTAGCTGAAAACCTGGTACTGTGTGCATAAAAATAAGAGTAAACTGGAAAAGTGGGGAAAAAGATAAAAAAGTGCCAAGTGTAAAAACCCACCAATCTCCAGCAGATAAAACAGCATCTAAAACTGATGTCATTAAGAAAGACAATGAGAGGGAAAAAAAGGTATCTTTGTCAGTATATAGATAATGGTGGGTTAAGACTTCAACGCAGTACTGAAACTGAGATCTTAAGGTGATATGATAACTCCCCCCCCCCCAGAGGATACCAGGCTTGGGAATTTCCATGCCAGAAGTCAGCTCAAGTGGCTGAACTTTTCCTGGTGACAGCTTTATTTTATGCGTCAGATTTGGCAACGTCATAGTAGAGACTTCAAGCCTGCCGAGTGTGAAACCTCTGCCTCCTGTAAATATGTCAGCAAACAGGCGCTTCTTCCAGCCAAACATGTCTCTGACTCACTGGTTCTCCATCATGAGTTGGCTGTTGTTATTACAGAGACAAATCTCAATGTTCCTCATATTTGAGAGCATACACTGTTAACTCTATGATGTCGTTGCCTGAAATCCAGCTTTCAGAGAATACGGGAGGAAGCCTACACAAAAATCAAGAACCAGAGAACAACTGGTAATATTTCAAAATTTTATTAACGAACATAATCTCTGAGGAACAACAGCAGTTCTCGCGCTCTCTGTACATGCAACGGTAGAAAATAACAATTTAGAATTTTTACTTTTCAGTCCCCCCCCTCCCCTCTCCTCATTTTCAGTTTCTCTCATTTTATTTATTTTTTTGTCTTTTTTCTTCTTTTTGTTTTTTTTTTTTTACTTTTTTTTTTTCTTTCTTTTTTGTTGCAGGAAATCAACAACAGCTAGAGGTGAAAGTACTGAAAGTTCTGTTACAGCACTGACGATAGCGTTAACAACCCTCCCTCCCCCCCGGGTATACCACCCTCCCACCCCTTTAGCTGCTCCAACAATATGTACACAAATAAACTACATTGTACAAATAAAAAAAAGTTACATTGTTACATCATAATCACCTGCAGCGAGCGCACACAGCCCGTTGCTGTTAGAACCCCACATTCTACGCAGTTTTTTCAGACTAGTACAAAGAGGAGGGTGCAAAACGTCCTGGGAGGTTTTATTTACAGAGCTATGTACAGTATGTCTCTTTCACGCATTACAAGGAGGAAAATTTACACAGCGGAGACCAACTTCAAACTCAAAACATACCACAGGTGTCAGAAAAAAAACTAAACAAAACAAAAAAGATAATAAATAGGTTATTTCTCACCATTTAAAGAGTAGTTCTCCATGCTTTTTATTAGTCATTTTTCATTCTAAAAAAAGAAAGGAACAAAGAAACAGCTACAGTCTGGGTTTTAATTAAACAAAAAGCAAAAGAAAACTAGAAAAAAAAGGCTTGAAATTGTGATTCTATACAATGAAAAAAAATATATATAGCAAATATGTGTATTTATGTCCAGTAAGAAAAAGAAAAATCTAAAAAATAAACATCATGAGTGAATGTGAGGAGAGTAGAGGTAATATGTTGCTGACTGAGGTGGTGCCAGGCTAGCATCTGTATCACCACGGCCAAGTGCTCTACTGTGCATCTGTCTTCAATTCATCTCGTTAGCTGAATGTTCGTGTATGATCGGTGTGTACGGACACGTTTTAGCCTATTGCTCTGTGCAGCAGTTGGGGAGGGGGAGGTGGGAGAGTTCTCCTGACAGTCTTGTCACTATTTCAAGCCTTTGTGGTTCAAAAAAACGACTGATCACAGAAGTATAAACAAAGACAGGGCTTCAACAGTTAAAAAAAATAAAAAATAAAAGGGTTTGGGGGGGGGGCATGTGAAACGGAAATGATGTCTTGTAAACAACGGGGGGAGGGGGGCGCTCAGGGCATAGTTAGCGGTATACATTCTGCTTGATAAGCAATGTGATTGACATGCTGGAAACTGAAGAGCCAGAGATAAACACAATGTTCAAAACTACATACACTTAGCTTTAAAGAAAACACACACAAGGACTCTGAACAAAGACACCTTCTTCCCCAAAAAACTGTGAGAAACCAACAATAAAATCAAAACAAGACAAACAGGGCTTTCAAACCAAATTTCTGGCTATTTGTACGTAAATATGTTTGTATATGTAACCAGGATTTGTGTATCCCTCAAAGATATCCAGGACTATACATCTAGCCACCTTGTCTGCACAGTGTAAAAGCAACAACCACTGCACTTGACTAGACATACCATACACAGCTATGCTGAATGTGACAGTGTGTAAATAACTTAATGGTTTCAGATAATATTGCCATCAGGATACGTGAGCAGCGCTAACACACAGGCAGGTAGCCTTTGTGCTGGGTCGGGAAAGCTTTTCTAAACCACTAAAACAGATCCAATTCAAGTCATCACAAATCAACATGTCAATGTTTTTTCCTTACTATTAAAAAAAAAGAAAAATAATCAGCTTTATGTCGTTTCTTTCCCCCTCCACTATTTATGTTTATGTCCATTTACTAGTTTTGGTTTATTCTAAGATTAAGTCTCATTACTTGTCTGCCCTTCTGACATGTTTATGGCTGGTGTCACCACAAAACTGAATGATATTAGAAAGTAAGCTAACATTTAAAATCACTAGCCAAGCCCCTTGAAGATTAAGACAGACTGTTAAGAGTCCTTTTATGGGCTTTTCCAACTCTTCATCTATGCAATGTGAAAATCGGATAAGCTGTGAGGACAAGACGAAGTGAAGTGCTGAAAGACCCATGTTTTGGTGTTTGTGATGGTAGGAAATGATTTCCAATTTTTGCAAATTAAAAACAAGCAAGAAATAATCTGAAGACATTCAACACTTATGATGGTTTTGCTTGTTAATGACATCTCTCTAACTTTCCCACCCATATATATCTATGTGACTTTGCCCAACAATGAGTACATTTTTTTTTTCACTGAAAAAGGCATTTTCTTGGTTCAAAAATGTTCAGATATAATTGTGTAGTAAAGCAATGAATAATAATCCTCTGTTTATTCTTTAAATAAATCCTCAACAACTGTTTCTGCTACATCTGGGGGCTGTGTGGTGGCTGGCCTGTTTTAATCCAGAGGAGTTCTCTGTCAGTGATTTTTGTTGCGGCAACTCGCGTCCAGGTGAGTTGACTGAATCTGGAGATGGGATCATACAACTGTGCACTGGAGTCTTTCAAATACTGACAGAATCGTGTACACATTTTGGCCCATTGGATATGAACGGGGGGAAAAGTGCTGCCCAAAAGTGAACTGTACATAAAAAGATAATTTTTTATTTCTTTTCTGTTTTTTTTTTTCTTTACACTTAACTGAGTGATATTACAGTACATAGGTTATTTACAACTGTGCAGTAATGTGTGGCAAAATAAATTATCTAGAAGGCAGCAAGAATACATTGGTTAACGAATATAAAAACTGTACATAATTTACGGAATACAACTTTTTTTCTGTTTTCTTTTCTTGTTTTTTTCCCACTAAACTAATATTGGCTCTGTAGTGTTTCAAGTCACTTCCTCAGAAACAATGAAATGCCCAAGTAAAGAAATAGACAAAAACAATATCTCTCCTCCTGCCAAACCACTATTTCTCAATTGTCTCTTTGAATATCAACATTCGTTAGGTTTGTTTGTTCTGTTTGTCCTGTGGTGTTTTTGCAGTCCATGGCGGTCTGATGGGTTTGTGTCGAGAGCCAAGAGTCACCGAGGAACACTCCGGTCTGTCCTCGGAGATCTGTGCTCATCCTTTTCTGTTTAGCCAGGCTGAGAGGCTGCATGGTCAGTCTCTTCCTCTCAGACACTGGGCCCTGACGTGCTCGCACATCCTAACCTCTCTGCTGTGTTCAACCTGCTGCAGGCTTTGTCTCACTACTGTTTAGCTAGGCCTCGTGCAGTAGGAACAGAGCAGGTGTCCTATGGGTAAACGATTGAAGCCTAAAAACCATCAGTGGCTGCTTCTGGCTTCCTGGAGTCATTGAAGATCCACATGATGCACCACGGCTCCTTTCGAATCCTCCAGGTCAGCGCTGGTCTCTGTCAAGATCTCCTGGCCCATCAAGAGCCCCGTGTCAACAGGGGAGGCTTCATCTAAGGCCTCCCTCTGGACAGGCATCACGCTGTTGGGAGAGCTCTTCTCTGATACGTCCTCCCAGTGGTGATGGGTATTGAAGCTGGGGGCCAAAAACAAACGCAGAAAAGAAATCTCCGTCCGGCCTCGTCTCACCATAACCGAGTGCTGAGGAGTCGTGTCCCAGCGTCAGAGCCTCAAAACAAAAACTGTTTCTGCTTTTCACACTCTGATCAAACAAAAGAGCAAAAACTTTGAGGATGAAAGTGCAAGTTGTGTATTTGTTTTTCCTCCAGTAAAAAAAACAAGTTTCCTTCTTCATGGAAGGCTATCAAGAGCAAGTTTGTTATCTTTACTCCTTTTCTAAAGATCCATTTTTTCCTTTAGAGAGAACTCTTTCGAACTTGCTAGCCCTTTCCATTCGTTCTGTTTAACGAAGTCTCTTTGAGAAGAAGTGACTCAGACAGAGATTGATCTCGATCTGGAAGAAGTGGTGTGTCACGCAGGCAGCAGGACAAAGTCGTCGTTGACGTCCACCATGGGCACGTAGAAGGACGGCACTTCATTGACGCAGAGGGACTTGTGCCCTGCTGGGTCCAGCTCCTGGACTTTCAACTGCCACTCCATCCTCTGAACTGCGTTAAGGGCTGCTGCCTCATGCTGCTGCCGCATCAACAGACACGTCTGAGGGAGGAAAAGCAGAACATAAATCCTCTTGGTATACAAGAACATTATGGCATTGATGTCTTCACATCTTACATGAAATGTGTATATTTTATGGAGAGGTGAAGTCTACCTTCATGCGGTCATATTTATCATCCACGTCCTGTATCCAGGAGATGAACTGACGAGCATTGAAGCGATCTCTCACAGATTTGTTCTCATCACCCTGAGAACAAAGAACAAATTACAATGCAAACTCTCCAGTGGATTATGCCATAAGAGGCTGATAACTTCAGACTCAATTAGTATAGTCTATATTTCCTACCTGGCTCTCAGATGGCATATTGTACACTTCAGAGTCCAAAAGCATGGTGCAGGCACTGAATGGCACAGCCTGATTGGCTATCGTCCTTGCTGCTCTGCAATGGACTCTTAAAACCTCCTGCTCGCACGAAACAATTAGCTTCTCCTGTAAACAGTAGAAACAGCACAGAGAGAAAAGGAATAATCAGTAATGAGGCCAAAAATCCGGATGACTTACTGGTTTTTGAGGTGAATAGATTAGGAAGGCTGCCATGCATGTTTCACAGAATGACTGTGATTTAATTAAAGATGAAACAGATTTGAGTGCAATTTGCTTTGGCTCAGCTCAGGAGTCGGGACTGTGCAGATTCCACTTGAATTTATATTTTAAAAATGCTTTGATCCTTAATAAAAGAAGGGCTCATAGTGTTCACTGCATGTGTGTGAATGCAGAACAGAAAAAATCCTGCAGAATAAATGGGACGTGTAGAATATGTTCCTTACCCGCTCTATGCTGTGCTGCAACCTGAGCTTCCCTCTTACTGCCTCCTGTTGCCTGAAGAGCTCCTTCAAAGGTTCTGACAGCGATGGAGGCGGGGCAATCTGATGAGAAAAACACAACATAGGATTACATACCTTCTACATATCTTCCATGTACACTACCGTTCAAAAGTTTGGGGTCACTTCCCTATTGAATCCCATGGCAAAGTGACCCCAAACTTTTGAACGGCAGTGTATTTCATATGAAGAGATACTGTAAAGTCGTGATAACTTACCACAGGAATATGAAGCTTGCTGAGCGGCTTGCCATCCAGCAGGTATGAACCAGTGTAGGTCACATACTCAGCGTAACACTGAGGGGCCTGAGGGGTGATGTAACACAGAATCTTCCTCTTCTCCTCAATTTTCTTCCTGATCTGCAGGTATTCAAAGTAAGGGTTGGACCGGTCACTGTGGTATGGCTCAATGTCATCCAGCTTGATGGCATTGACTACGACGGCTAAGGTCTGTTGAATCATTTCTCTGGTCTGCTGCATGGCTGTGTTTACTAACTGAACCTGAACTTGCTGCCCAGCAGAACGTGGAAATTTCCTCTTCCGTGGGTGTTGAGTTGGAGATTCCTCGTCATCCACCGGGAGGGGACGACCTTTTGTTGTCTTAGTGAGAACAACTGATGGAGATGTCAGAGAAGAAGGAACAGACACTGCAGCAGAGGCAATGCTTAGCCCAAAGTCTTTGTCTTTCTTTAGAGCTGGGAAGGAAGAAACTGAGGTGGGAGTTGGGGTTCTTGTGGGGACTGGGTTAATGCTCACAACCGGACTGGTTGTCAAAGAAGTGGTGGTGGCAGATGAGGTTATTGTGCTGGAGGTAGGAGGGACAGCAGCAGTAGGATTGTTCTTGGCGCGATTGCGAGTCATCCTTTGAGGGATTTCTTCTACTTTCTTGGGGACATCTACAGCGTTGGGCACAGTGGTCGGGATAACCGGTGTTAGCTTGGATGAGGGCTCCTGAGTATCTTGTGGTTCCACTGAGCTTGAGAGGGTGACAGCCACTGATAGTGGAGGAAGAGGAGTACATGTCTCCGTTACAGTCTCAGACATCTCTCCCTGCCTCACCTCTGGCTTTACAGCAGGCACTGAATCCAGAGGTAACTGCAGTGTCTCAGTGAGGGAGGGGATCTGAATGAGATGTTGGTGAGAGGTATCTCCTTGAACAGACGAATACAATATACTGCCATCTGACTCATCAGATCCTCCATACCCTAACTGCCTTTCTAAAATGCTGCCTTGTTGTTGGTTAAGAGACAGGGCGTTGTTGGGCACACTCTGAGCCTCAGGGTCCAATTCTTGCTGAAAGGTATTATGCGGTGATGGCACCACCAAGTCTTGACAGGCAGATTCTCCTAAACTGAGGTCTCCAGTAGGGCATGGAGTCTTAGCTAGCCTAGGCAGGTCTACCTCCATTATATCTGGGTCATCTCTGTCTGTGATTGTGTGTCTAATGTGAGATGGAATGATCTTGTTGTGGTCACCCAGCTCAGCATCTCGAGGCTCGGATTCCTCTGACTTATCTGGTAACGGTAGGTCAGGCAAAGAGAATGGCCCCAAGTCATCTGGATCAGCTGAGAATGGATCTTCCCACGGCACCACAGGCTCTGGACCTACAGCTGGGGCGATGTGGCCATCGGGGGTAGCACTAAAGCTGTGTGTGCTCTGTCCGCTCTCTGGTTCTACGCAGGTGGGCTCTGTATCCATCTGGTGCTGATCCTCTATCATAGGCTTGTTGCAGTCCTGGAAGAAAGACTCCAGCCTATTGGAAGATGATGAGGTGTTTAAATAGTTGGGTTCCCCATCCATACCTGTATCAGGCCTCTCTGGAGAGGGGATGTCAGCTACAGCCTCCTTCTGCTCATCAAAGTCTACTGGGTCCTCTTTGTGCCACCTATTCCATGTAGCATATGGAGGAGTGACAGAGGGGTGTTCAGACAGGGGCTGCATGTCGTCAGAATGGGAGTAAGGACTGGTTATTTTAGAGACAGCGGCCTCAATCTCTCCACGGGGAGATTTGAGGTTCATATCAGAATTCCAAATCATGCTGTGATCATAACAGTTTTCTCCATGGTTAGGTGCAGAGTGAGAGGAGGACAGCTGATGGACCTCTGGCTCCTGCCGGTCTGGAGACTCTGCAGACCAGCTCTTCCTCAGAGGGTCATCAAGATGAGGAGAGAAGGAACACTGATCTCTTGTTTGTTGCGGCTGTTCCACGGCACAGTGGTCTCCATCAGTTCTCTCATCCAAATCATCATCTTCTTCTTCGTCATCCTCCTCTTCTTCATCCTCCTGCTCTTCTGTGACAGATGGGAGATCTGAGAGGACCAGATTTGGCTCACTGTGGTGAGGCTCAGACAAGTCATCAATATCCAGAGGTGGCAAAGCAGCAGGAGCTGGGGTTGGTGGTGCAGCGATGTCAAAGCACGGTTCCTGGGGGTCTGGTCCATGAACAGGTGTAGAAGGTTTTGGCAAGAAACTGGTTAATACGCTGTCAGGAAGGTGCTCGTTGCCATCGACAACACCTAGAGTTGTTGCCACCACATCTGGTGCTGGATGTGCTGGTTCCCGGCGAGGAGACAACATTCTCATTGGGGAGAAATACGATGATGATGACAAGCACTCCAACCTATCCACTGTCGCTGACTTGTCCTCCAAAGGTTGAGAGGAAGATGACAAATCAAATTCAGCTGATGGGTCATTCTGCTGTCGAAGAAATTTATCAGCTTCGGCTTTGAACTCATCCTCTAGAGGTCTGCGGACATCAGCTGATGCAGAGCGGCTGATGAGTGGCAGCTGGAGGTTCTTTGCAGGTGTAGGACAGGTACCTTCCTGGAAACTCTGAGAGTTGGAGTACCTGTGGGTGGACAAAGGACATTTATTAGAAAATATGTCAAAGTATAACACTCAAAATATGCAGCATACAGCACTTGCAAGTTTAAATTCCTTACCTTTCAAAGAAGGACAGGGAGCAGGCATTCATCGACATGGTCATAGCTGAAGAGGTCTGGCAGTCCAGTCCATCAAGCATAATGTCACGATAATCCTCTGGACTGCAAGATGGGGTGCGTGGAGTCTGCATTACTTCCTCAAAGCTGGGGCAGGAGATGACAGATGTTGGTGTGGGGACACCAGTTGGCCTGTTTTGATCTGGCCTGGGAGAAGCAGGGAGGTTCTCCTTCATCTGATGGCCAGCCAGCCAGTCCTTTGAGTTTTGGCTGTCGGTAGGCTGAAACTTCCTCCCTGGAGACATCATCTGAGCTGGGAGACCCACATCCTTAAGTTTCTTCTCTTTCAGACCAGACTCCAGGCTGTTGGATTTCTTTGATGAGAGCTCAGTACGGTTTTTCCTCACTTCCTCTGTGGACTTGGCTTTGACTTTGAGTTTTGGGTCCCCTGATTTGGGTCTTAGCTTCTCCATCGGCTTTATTTTCCGTTTTTTGAGGCTTTCCTGGTCTCTCCGACTCAACATTTCACCGAAACTTGTCATTTGATATTCACCATCCACCACCAGTCTTTCGCGTGGACGATTATCTTTTCGCACTGGGTCTTTGGACTGAGTGAGCTTTTCATTTTCATCCTTAGCCTTAGATTTACTGTGATCCACTCTGTTGTCTTTGTCCAATGTGTCCCGATTTCTGTCTTTCTTCAAATCAAATTTAGGACTTTGTTCTTTTGATCTGTCTTTAAGAACAGTGACCTGGGGGCTATCTTTCAACCCTGACTTCACATCCTCTTTGGAGTGTTTAAATGTCCCAAAGCCATCAATGTATTTATTCTTCTCTTCCTTCAATTTCTCCTTATATTTCTCCTTTTTCTTTTTGTCTTTCATCCTGTCACTTATGATGCCAGTAGCTTTCTCTTTGTCCTTTTTGGACATCTCTTTTTCAAATTCTAATGTTTTATCAAAGTCATCTTTGCCGTCTCCTTTACTTCCAAATGGGAATGTGTAAGGGTCTGCCTCTAGAGGCATGGGCTCTTTCTCAAAAGGGAGGCTTTCTCTAGTCTGGGAGAAGCCAGAGAAAGCTTGTCTGTTGGACTCTCTGATCTCCCCCGTTTTGTCTCGTTTGTCTCCCTTGTCCTTCTTGACTTTGTCTTTCTCCTTGTCATGGCTCTTTTTTGAAGAGGAGGAAGAGGAATGTCGATGCCTCTCTTTTTCTCTGAATTTATCCTGTGGAGTAGATATGGATAGGGAGTCTCTTCGGTCCTCAGAAACATCTGACAGGTTGATTGGGTCATAGTAACTCGTGAGGACAGGATCATGTCCCCTATCTGTGAAACTATCTGAGGAGATTTCACTGTTTTTATCGTTGGAGTCGTCCTTGTAGTCGTTCATAGCTTCCTCTTCTAGTTTTTCTAAGAGGGACTTCCCGTCCTCACCGCTGCCTTTTGAGGGCTTCCGTTCCTTTGAATGGTCCTGCTTGTCTTTATACTTGCTCTTAGTCTTTTCCTCAATTGTGTCCCTTTTGTCCAAGAGCTTCTGCTTATTTTTCTTTTCTTGGTTTGAGTCCACTGACATCCGATCTTTCCTGTCTTTATATTTTGCATCTACTGAATCCTTCTTGTCTTTGTTGTGTTTATCTAGAGAACCTTTCCTCTCTTTGCCCATCTCAAATGCAGCCTTGTCTTTCTTCTTCTCTTTGTGTTCTTTTGACTTGTCTGTGTTGTGTTTTGTCTCTGCAGAGGATTTTCTAATTTTTTCTGATGGAAAGTGATCCAGCTCATCCTGATCAGGTGTCGAGTCTTTTCTGATTGACTCCGACCCAAGCACAACACCACTGTTGTAGCTGTCCTCGTCATCATCACTTTCATCCGTGAATACGTCATCTATTTTGTACCATGTTTTCTCTCTGGTTTTCTCAGGCTTTCGTTCCTCTTTCTTTACTTCCAAGAAATCTCTCTCTCTATCAGTATGTTTATCTTGAGAGGCTTTCTCTTTCTTGTCTTTTGTCTGCTCTGAAGAAATTTTTCGATCTTTGTCTTTGCCATGAGAATCTTTGTGTTTGTCTTTGGCTCCCTCCTTCTTGTCTTTGGTGCCCCGGTCTGCATCCTTTTCCTTGACAGTTTTCTCTGTAGAGTTTCGCTCACTCTTGTCTTTCTCCTGATCAGTTCCTCTGTCTTTTGTCTTTTCTTTGTGCTTGTCAGCTTTTGTCTTTTCTCGCTTCTCCATCCCCTCACTCTTCTTTTCTTTCTCCTTTCCAGAGTGGTTCCTTTCTCTGATCTCAGAAGATTTACCGACATCGTCTTTAAAAAAAGAATCGTTGCCATATTCATCTCCTATAACTTCTTGCTTGATTTTTAAGTCTTTTCTGTCCTTCATGAACTCATACTGGTCTTTACGTTCTCGACTACTGTCCAGAGAATCCTTGTCTTTTTTGTCTTTGACAGCCTCTGTGGACTCTTTCCGCTTCTTTTCTTTCTCAACTAAGTGACTGGAGTTCAATTTTTGTTTTTCTGACCACTCTTTTTTCTTTTCATTAGTCTTCTCCGAAAGGTCCTTGTCTTTTTTCTTAGAGGTTGTTTCTTTCTCTGATCTTTTATCACTGTGATCGGATTTCTTGTCCTTGATTTTGTTCTCTTTTCTCCTCGTTTCTTCCTTAACAGTCTCAACAATTAGCTTAACAGTGTTGTTGGATTTATATTCCTTGACTTCTTTTATTTCTTTAACCGGAGCATCCCAGCTGTCATCTCCATAGAGGGACGAGTCGGAGGACATCTCAGAGCCCCATCTGTCATGATGATCATCTGATGCACTGAGCTTTGTGTCCTCCAGGTTGAGGAAACGGTTATTGACCTCATAGCCATCATTCTCAGACTCTTCTTTCTGTGTTTTGTCCTTTTTGCATTTTTCCTTTTCCTCCTTGGTGTTTTTCTCCTTGTCCACCTTAACATGTTTTTCATCTTTCTGCTCACTTTTCCTGTCTGCCTTTGAGGACTTCTCCTTGGACTTCTTCTTTTTCTCTTCTTTATGAGTTTTCTGTTTGTCCTCCTTGGGTTTCTCCTTCTCTTTGAAGTTTCTTTCCTTTTCAGATTTTACAAGCTTGTCCTCCTTGTTTGTCTTGTCCTTGCTAAAGTCTTTTGTTTTCTTGTTTTTCTCTTCTTTTGCTGTTCTTTGCAAGTCTTTTCCAGATGACCAGTCCTTGTCCTCAGACTTGTTTTTTGTGAGCCTGTCCTCCTTTTTTGAATGGTCTTTTTGGTGTTTGGATAATTTGACTTTGCTCTCAGGTGTTGATTCAGACTCAACAATTAACGACTTCTGCCTTGAATCGTCAAAGTCAAATGAATAGCTTTTCACAAACTTTTCATTCATATCTTGATTCAAGACTAAACTCGGAGCTTTGTCTTTTTCCTTATTTTTATGCTTGTGCTTCACTTTATGCTTTTTTAGCACTTTACCATCTACATCAGTTTTGGAGACGGCACTCTCTGCAAGGGAGTTTTTATAGAGCTCAGAATTTTTCTTGTCAGTGTTACTATGTACGTTGTTGTTCTTCTTCTTGTTCTCCTGCGCTTTTCTCTTAGCTTGTTTTACTGACTCCACACTGGAATCTGCAGAGGAGTAGTCAGACTCACTGGACATTGTTGTTCTGACCGAATCTGACAGAGAGCTGACATCTGACCACGTAGGAGACGACACAGTCTTCCAGCCATCTGTCCTCCACTGCTTTGGATGCTGTTCAGCTAATGATGGCGCTTGTTTCTGAGAGTTCAAGTTTCCGTGGGAAGAAGAGGAGGATGCGTTAAAGCCAGCTGATTCTTTAAGGTTTAATGTAGAGGAGTCTTTTATACTATTTGAGCCCTTGTCATCCTCACTCTCCATATCGCCACAGTCTGAGTCAGATGTACAGAATTTGTCGATGACTTTGCCAAACTTGACTTCTTTACTGACATTATTTTTACTCTCCTTCTTTCGCTTCTTTTTGACTTTATTTTTGTCTTTTTGTTGTTTAGAGCTCATACTGCCAGAGTCTCTTGTCTTCGTATTTGTTTGCTGGGCTTGTTGCCGCGGCGTGGGCGCTGGTGTGAAACACGTCCGATCATCCTCGTCTGAACTGTTACTGTCAGAGATGATCCTCCTGACAGTTTTCTTTGGTGTGAGCGAGTTGCTTTTGGAATAGGTTTTAACCTCCATCTTGGGTATAGAGATGAAGCTGTTGGTCTTACTTATTGAGTCCTTTCGGAAGTCTTTTTTCAAGAGGTGTTTATCGTCTACAGGAGGGACGCGCTCTTCCTCATCGTCCTCATCAAATTCATATTCATCTTTGATGGGTGTGACTGCAGATTTAGGAGGGTCTGCAGCTTTCCCTTTTAACTTCAGGCCCTTCTCAAACTCTGAATCTGTGTTATTGCCATCAACAGAGCTGGATGGGGCAAATGAGGGGGCATCTTCCTCCTCTGAAGATTCTGTGGAATGAAAACACAAAGTCAACCCAAGCAGCCATGCACACTAATACCACACAGAAAGCATGGAAACATGGATCTCAGAAGATTCAGTGTTACAAACCTGATGAACTTTCTTCACTTGAGGTGTAAGTGCCTTTTCCGAGCAACAGATTCAGCATAGTTGGAG
Source organism: Melanotaenia boesemani (assembly GCF_017639745.1). Lineage (NCBI taxonomy): Eukaryota > Metazoa > Chordata > Actinopteri > Atheriniformes > Melanotaeniidae > Melanotaenia > Melanotaenia boesemani. Next base: position 17,855,108 of record NC_055682.1, on the reverse strand, counting down.
AGTTGGCGACCTTCAGCGGTGTTTCACCTCTCCTGTTGCTTTGCCGTGGGTCCCCTCCATACCGTAAAAGCAGCTTAACCACCTGAAATTAATGTAATAAAATATTATGGTCCTGTCTACAATAACACAGATACTTTGCAGAACTTTCTGTACTGTGCAAACATGATTTCAGATTAGACATTGTCAGAGGAGAATCTGTTCTTCTCTTGCATTTTAAAGTGTTGTCAGTGTAGCCCTTATCGCCATCTACTGGCCTGACGTGATTACTTCAGCGTTTGTGGGAATTTCTGCCTTCCTATCTGGACTGAGATATTTTGAAGAACAAAGCTAATACGATTGAAGATTTCTTTTTAAAATATCCATTTAAAAAGACACAAGAAGTAGTCAAGGCCTGAATAGATGTTAACTAATTCAGTTACCTTCTCCTGTGTTTAATGCTTCTAAAAGAATTTATTCAATCTTTCGTTAACATCACAGATATGATTTAGTTTTATAGTTTTGAGTCACGCATGAGCTCAATACAGAAACTGGATTTTTTTACACCTAAGATGGGATGTGTGTAAAACCATCTCATTTTAAAACTGACTTCAAGACATTTCCGGCACTTCGTGCCATCTGTGCTGAAATAAAAAATATGATTATAGTAACAATGGTGTTCTATTCATATAAAGTCAAGGGCATCACTAGGAAAAGACTCCTGATTAGACTGTCTGAAAGCATGCAGTTATCACCAACTTCAGACAATATCGCAGCAAGACTGTCTTTATGGCAACAAGCTTTTCCTTTCCTTTACCACCGTTAATTTAACATGTTCAGAGTGCCATGATAACTGGCTTTACAGCTTTGCCTCTAAATGAGACTTTTCTTGACAGTGCCTCGTTATTAAATGCACCTAGAAGAGAACTAGGTGTGCCTTATTTTCTCCTTCACCTTGAAGTGTCCATTGTTGGATGCATCATGTAGAGGGGTGTCGTCATCCAGACCCTTGGTGTTGACCTCTGCACCGGCTGCCAGCAGCTGTTTGGCCACATCATAATACCCCCTATTGCAAGCCTCATGCAATGCAGTCCAGCCTAGACAGAGAATAAATGGCTGTGTCAGACGAGCAAACAGGACAATGAAAACGAAGTTTTCACAGAGCTTCACTTTTCCCAGTGTGTAACATTTTGAGTAATAAAATGTCTTATTCTATTTTGGAATAAAGCATTTAATTATGGATTAATATATTGTTACATACAGAAAATACAGCACAGCATAATGACAGCATGATGAGCCTCTCACCTGCAAAGTCTTTTACATTCACATCAGCTCCCTCACTGATGAGCTCCTTGATGCGGCGTACTTCTCCGCGGATCGCTGCTCTGTGCAGTCGAGTCTCTCCTCTCTCATTCCGTTTATTCACTTTGTCTTTGGTTTTAGATGCAGAGTTTGGCGTTCCCTTCTGACCCAGACTGGACTGAGACTGATGCTTTGGTGTTGTGTCTGCAGGTTAAAGATGGATGTTTCACTTCAACACTGTAATAATTTATTGCAGCAACCAATTTTAAGAATTTGCTCCACTTGTTTTGTTTACTTTGTAAGTGTTAGAACTGCTTCCAGCCAGAAGGGGGCAATCACAGTCTAACAATCAGCAACAGAATGGCTGGACCTACTTTACTTGAGCCCATTTCATCACATTTGTGAGATTAAACTCAAGCCTTTATCACATTTACATTATTGAGTTTGTACAGCTATTGTCCCAAATGAAACACACTTAATCTATGTACATGCCTCCAGGCATGCAAGAAAGGAATTAACATATAAATAAAAGTGCTTCTGAACTGTGCCTCACTAATTTCATTCTAAAATCTAAAATGTCAACTCCAAGAAAAAGAGTACAAGGTTGCAACAATAATGCCAATCTAGGTGTCTAATAAAGTTCCAGCCAAATTACTGTCTACCAGAAATCTGAGTGAACATAGGTAATTTTAATGATTAATAATTTTGAAGCTTAAAGGAAATTGGATAACAACACAAGTAAATCCTTGAAGGCTTTCTGTATTTGGCTGTAGACTGTCATTTGGCTCAAATGCTGACATTGCACCACAGATTCCAGAATAACGCAATACCAACAGAAGTTTCATTTCCGTTCATGCTATGTTTGAGAGAAAGCATGTGAACCAATATGTAACTGTTGCTGATTAAACGTAGCATCAATGATAAATACAGTTTTGTTAAATATTTGCTCTGATGAGAATTTATATGAACTGTTTCTGTCATGAGGATGGGGGTTACATAAGATGTGGAGTAAAAAAAAAAAAAAAAAAAAAAAACAAAAACATCAGGCAACATGCTCAAGATGTACAAAGTAAACAAAAACAAACAACCACGTGACTCATACTCCATCTGCCCCACTTTTAGCCCAACTAATTGCATTCCCACACACACCGTTTACATGTCATGCTCCTTCCTATCCCCTCCTCTGCTTTCCTCGCCTGCCACCAGGCCACAGAAGACGTGGCCTAAATGATAAGCACGCACCTGGACTGTTGACGGACTCCTCAGCTGTCATTTGCATGAGCAAGGCCACCTGCTGCCGCTCGGAAAGAGGGTACCCGGCCCGGATTCCTGGCATCCCCATTCCAAACGGCAAGCTCGCCTTCCGGGTGTTAGTAGGCTCCTTTTTAATGCGTTTCCTCTCTGGACCTGGTTTTTCTGTAAAATAAGTGACAGCAGAAAGCAAATTAATTTTATTGGTTGCATAGATACATATATTCACAAGAACACTAACACATGCTCAATCACACTTACAAATCTAATTGACTGAAACTTATGGAGGGAAGAAAAATGTAAGTTTTAATAGTGCAACAGCAATATAATAGAAACATTTAATACCAGCATGTTTATCATCCCTCACCACACCAAGTATCTGTGCTAGCCCAATGAGCTACAGTCACTCAAAACTTAATCTGCTCAATTTGAACAACTTTATATTTCTGGAGGAAAAACGAAACACCTGCTATCAAATCTGATGAGATTCTGGACAAACATTAGATACTCTGTTAAACAGAAATGCCAGAACTGCAGATGTAAGCTAACTTTCCTGTGAGATTATTTTATCTAAAAACAACCATTAGAAAGTTTGATTATATTATTTTAGAAAAAGTCATTTTTGGTCTGACTTTTAAAGTACACATAAATATGTTAACCTGACTGTTCGTAGCTAATTCTTTGGAAGTTTTGAATATCACAAGCTAACAACAAGTTGGAAATTTACGTAGTAGTAATGCTGTCCAATTTACTACTTGTATGATAACACAATTTGCAGTCAGCTAAGTTGTTTGTAAACTGTTTTGACCTCCAATGTAATGAGTACCAAGAAAAGGCCCCACACTGACAAGCTGAGAGGGGGGTGTGCTGCCACCTATTGTAGTAAAATAAGTTATACTTCAGTCAATACAATAATCCTTCCCTGTGATTATACACTGAGACAGGACAGTAATCTAGTGGTTGGTACAGTAGAGCTTTTGGCCTGAGTGATTTTGTGACATTAGTTTTTATCAATCTGTTAGTACCGGTGAGCACTGTCATCATTATAAGTTGTATTTCAGTCACTTTTTCATCTTCTGTTGTCAAAAAAAGAAAAAACATGTAAGTAAGACCAGCTTATCTGCCATTAAGTTGTATTAAATCAAAATATATGACAGTATAGAGAGTAGAGGATGAGCAAACAGATGTTAAGGGTTATTAATGGTTTCATGTGGGTGGAATGCAAGTACTTAGTATTCTGTAATACCATGATCAAGAGTGTTGATCACACATTTTTCCTCTTCCATGATTTCTACTGCAAAAATGTCAATTTTTATCCTCTTGAAGAAGACTAACCTGTTTAAAAACAAACACCACACTTGCTACCATGCTGCACGTGCAGAGTGGTGTGTGAGGTTTGCAGGTGGCAGTGGGTGACTTTAGTGTCATTACCCAGCTGCCCCTGAGAAAAGGAGGGGCCAGCAGGCAGTGTTTATGTCCATCTGTCTCCAAGCCAATCAGCCAGAATCATGAAGAGAGGAAAGAGGGTGTGACTTGGCAGAAGTGTAGTTATTACAAAATAGCTGGTGTATATTTCATTTCAACATGGCCTTGCCAAGGTCACCACTGCCTGCCAGGATTACTGGAGACATGGTGCTACTGGACAAAAGCAGCTGCTCCACAAAGACACACCCAGCAATTATTTTCAGTAGCAATGTAGCATCTGATGACCTGTACAGAGGATACACATGGCTGTCACTGAGGGGTAACAACTTCCGCAATCAGCAGCAAATTCCACATTCAAATGAATGTCCAGAGTTTGAACAGTGGATGTGTCTGAGCTGGATTTTTGTGAGACCTGTTTTATTCCAAGATTGGCTAGAATGCTCGAGGCCACAAACACAAACAAACAAGTAAATAAGGCAGAAGGAAGCGTTGAAGCTTGTGCATCCGGTGTCTAAAGGCTTTCCAGTCACAAGCACAGAACTGATGAACTTTCAGTAACATCTGTTAACACTTAGAGCTAATGTGCCCTCCATCGCTCTTTGATACACTCTCACGTTCTCCAAAGCATTTGCCATTTAGACATTCCTTATGTTAAGACAGCAGGAACCACAGAAGCAGTCCAAACATGTTTTCTTTTTTTTTTTTTTTTTTTTTTTTTTTGCAACAGCAGCAGCAGCAGAAGAGAGAAAGTGCTAAGCTAGCTTTTCCATGCGATGTTTACAAGACTGGGAAGCAGGAAGGCAGTCATTACCCTGGTGCAGCCATATAGAGGAATGCTGCTTAACAACGTACAAGTCGAAGCTGTTAATACAAGATTCATCACCGGTGGCAGAAACCTGGCTTCCTGATCTCTGCTACGGATCACACTCCAGGCACAGCCAATGTGAATGAACGCAGTGCAACTTGACAATTACGCACTTATTCTGTACAAAAAAAAGGAGCAAGTATGATTATAGTTTCAAACTGACAATTTAAGCTGAACCGGTTAGACGACACTGAAACCCAACTGTGTTTGATTTGAATACAACACGTTACTTAAAAAAAACAAAAAAGACGTGTTGTTTTAGGAAAATGAGACATATTTGTTCCACTTGTTTATGAAGATTATGTAATATTACTTCTTAGGTTTGTATTTGATCACTGAAAATTTTTAATAATATAGATCAAAATAGCAAAAAAAGCTTAATAAAAAGTTATGGTATTAGAAGTATGCCTACAGCATGTGAATTAAAACATCACATATGGATAACTGCATTACAGAAATTAACGATTACACAGCAGTGTGCATGCTTTTTTTCTTCTTCTCTGCTGGATGTCTATTTAGGGAACGCTGCTTTTATGTGTCTCTGTAAAATAATATCACTCAGCTTAACGACGGGGGTTGAAACCTTACTCTCCTTATTCTTTGAAACTTGACTAACAAGATAAGAGGAGAATAGATAAGGAAAGCAAGCTAGTTGAGGACTGTCATCCCATGAATAGATTGTATACCTGAGCCAAGAGGAAAGGAACACATCAAACAAAAATATCAGGTTATAATAGAGGTAGATTTTCACATGACAGGCAAACAATGCTGTAGTGTGAGCTAATGCCAAAACAAAGACAGTCTGCTTGAGTTTGCCAACAGACGCTACAACAAGAATAACCACTCTAACCACCCTGACCAGGTTTGATTTTAGCATGTTAGAGTGAGACGTGTTGTGTTTGGGGAGTCAGAAAAGTTGCATGAACAGAAAGTGAAAGGAGAAGACGCCAGAATATCCATATAGTTAAAAAAAGAAGAGCCTACACCACTTCATTTTTAAAAAAAAAAACTCCATCTACACCTATCCACATAACCGCGTTGTTAGGCACATTCATAAGCATGCCAAACCTTTAGGTGGCAGTAGCGACCCTAGTCTTTGGACGTATAATGGTTAGGTGGCAGACAATAACTGTCCTTAATCTCGTCCTTCGCCTGTGGTTGTCTATGTGGAGCAGTATTTGAGCAAACACAAACACAAAGCGACTGGAGAATGGATAAGGCCAACACAGTTTTGAGGACATCTATGCTGTTCTAAACAAAGGTCGCACATGTGACGTCAGAGTATTTTTGTCGCAGACAGTGACGTTCCCAAACCTAAAACCCCGGTTGTACATGACCACACGCAGATGTGCAAACGGAGTATTCGCAAATCTTCACTTTGGTCGGAGGTTTTTAAAAGAATCGTTTTTAATGACATAAATCTCCGTTCTCATGTGGATGACAGGCCAAAACGTAGAAAAATATCTTTGTTTTGTGAGATACCCTGCTACGTGTGGACAAGGCCTCAAACATACAGTTCGAACAAAGTTAGAGGTGAAGTATAGAGTATTCTCCATCCAACTTTGTCTAGTGTTGTTTTAATAATAATAATAATAATAATGGATTAGATTTATATAGCGCTTTTCAAGGCACCCAAAGCGCTTTACATTGTGTGAATCCATTATTCATCCACTCCTCACTCATACCTGGTGATGGTAAGCTACGTGTGTAGCCACAGCTGCCCTGGGGCAAGCTGACGGAAACGTGGCTGCCAGTCTGCGCCTACGGCCTCTCCGACCATCACCGAACATTCATCCACACATTCATACACCAGCGATGCCAACACTGGAGGCAAGGAGGGTTAAGTGTCTTGCCCAAGGACACAACGACAGATGACTGCGGGAGCTGGAATCGAACCGCCGACCTTCCGATCATTGGACGACCTGCTCTACCGCCTGAGCCACTGCCGCCCCGTTTTAATCAGCTACACACAGGTATATCATCTGTGTATTAGTTTTAGTTTTAAAACATTTCTTTTCTCATGCGCCTATGCATGAAATCTGCATGTTAACTTTTCTTTAACTTATCTTGCTTTTAATCATTTTAATGAAATTTATTATTTTATTGTGATTATGTGTTGATGCCTTTCACTATTTCAAAATGTCTGTAATGCCTTTGTTTTATGTTTGAATTGTCCTGTACATGAAATGTGCTATACAAATAAACTGCTTTGCCTTAATCAGAACCACTGGGAGTCTGGGAGACGGAAAGACTCTGTGGGAAGAAGTGTGGACAGAAGATCTGTACAAACCACTCTTCTTTTGCAGCCAACCATTAATGTGATGCAGAAGTATGTAAATGGGAATGGCATGGCAGCAGTTACAAATAATGTTTTTGAAAAAAGACAAAAGGGACTCATTAAGGCAAGTTTTAAATCCAGCCAAAACACAGGCTGGATTTAAAGCACAAGTTTGGGTCATCTTTGTATTTAAAGTGGGGATTTTCACACTCAATGATTTTGTACGTTGAAACAGATTTTTAGTGTCACCATAGTATAATTTATATATAGTAATATTTATTTTGGGAATATTTGTTTTGGGAAGGAAAGTTGCATTTGTAAAACAACTCTTAAGCTGAGTGTCTCTGGGTTGTTTTAGGGCAGCGATGCAGAAACAGATTTTTATGTTTACTTGGTTAGAAGTAATATAGAACCGAGAGAAGTTAGTGGTTATTGTGGTTAGTTTAGAGCTGGGCGATATGAACCAAATTTCATAACACAATGTTTTTTACCTATATATTAAAGGTAAAATGTATTACCTAAATATTTTTTTAAACAAAATGGATGAAAAAAACTTTCAATGACCAAAACAAAAATACAGTTGTACAAAACGCAAAGAAATAAGTTTATTTTAACTCAAAACAAGCTGTCTTGATATATAAATGATATTCCCTCATTCTAAATCGTGTGATAAAGTCCTGATATATTTGAAAATCTTGATATAGAGCCCTACATTAGTTTCCTTTTTTTTTTTTTTTACTATTACTACTATTACCAGTCACAATGTTATGAACAAAGAACAGACAACAGAATGAGTTGAGTTAATTTTGCTTCAGTTTGCCAACTAATACCCTGTTCATGGTAGCATGCAGATACGCACCTATGTCAATCCAAACGGATGCAGAGAAAAGGATTCAAGGCTGTTTCATACTCAGCAAGATGTGAGAACTTTTTTCTTGTTTGAGGCCATGAGAACAACATGACGTCATCTTGTGGCTTGTTCACGACACATTGGCTTCTGCAGTAATCCCCCCGTCACATACAAAGCTTCTTGTGCAGTATGAATTGGCCGGACCAATGCAAACTTTTTTCTTGTTCTTGCAGTGCAAGGACAAATATCTCAGTCCTCGTGGAGTATGTAACAAGCTTTAGGGTAATGACCCAAGAAAGAGAGACTTTTGTGCAGTCCTCCAAACTAATAGTGCATAGCCCTTATGGTGATGCAACATAAAGACTCGAAGCTAAAGTGCCAACAATAACAACAACACAACTCAGATCTGAGACTGTCCACATGTTTCAGCAAAATGTTATAACATGAAGAAGTGTGTTTACAGAGAAAGAACAAGAATAGTTTCAAAACCAAGTTCAGGCACTAAAAGATAGTTAGGATTCAGCAGACTATTAAACTGTTGTCACACCGTTTTGTTGTGGTGCTTCACTGACAATGGAGCTGTTGTTTTCACATGTTTTTAGGGTTATTCCTGGTGATTAGCCTAAACATGACAATATTGCTCTACCATCTTTTTCCTAAAAATAAATGTTACTGTGGTTTAAAAATGGCAACAAACAGGGTGAAGACAGAGTAGAGTAAAAGGAGGAGGACTTCAGGAAAGAGGAATGGTCTGTTGAGCACTGTGGTCACGGACAGCTTTTAGAATCCAAGGTACGGTGTGAATTAAAGTTCTGAGGGCTTTATTAATACCAACTTTCATGCTTTGGGATGTGCTGAAAATGTGTTTCTATCTATTTTCTACCACTACTCTAACTCACCTTCAGTCTGTTTTGGTATGACATGCAAGTATTTGCTGATTAGAGGCTGAGATGACAGCAATACATAAAGTGTAATGGTTGCAGCAAAAATAAACAAATACATTTCTATGTGCAGATCATATGCCAAATGTGTCAAACCATCTTTGTACTTTATGTAGTTAAACCAGATTTTAAGACATGCATTAATGTTCACATGCATGCTGCCTCATGCTTATTTTTTGCTGGTAATTTCCTTTACATCCTGCCATAATAATGTAAATAAGAAAGTTTAGGGTCAAGTTTTAAAATATAATGTTGGTGCTGCAGAATAACTTAAGCGTCATGTCTACAATGATGAGCTCAGGTGTAAATTCAAGTTTGACTCTCCATTAAGGTTTGAAATGAGGGGTGAAAAGGTCAACGGGTCAGTCTAAAATAATAAATTGACCCATGTATCTCAGAATGTAGCCGAAAAGTAGTTATAAAAAGAACTGTTCTCACCAAGCATGCAGGAAGCATACGGGGTGTAAATGCTAGGAATGTTCTGAATTATATTAGCGATCTCCTTCTATCCATATGCATGCTTGTTAGTTATAGAACATCAACAAGAGCAGAACTTCCTTTAAGTGACTTTATTAACACTAATTAATGGGTCATTTTGAAGAACTTAATTTCAGTTAGGTGTGTTGGAGCAGGGAAGCATCTAAAACCTGGAGGACAGGGGCCCAGCAGGGACCGGCGTTTAAAATTCATTGGCTAGACACTGACGATATTTACATTGATTGGGAAAAGTTACAAGTCGTCATGACACATAATATATCAGATTAAACACTTCTGATCATAATGAAATTATTAGGTAAGCCACTGCTAATAAAAAAAAGCAACTTGCTCTTTGATCTAATAAATCCTTATTAACATGGATTACTAAGATCTCAGGTGGTAGTAGCTTAAAAGGAAAGTGTTTTATTCAATCATCAACAACATACCAATAAGGCAGAGCAGCAGAGAATATGCTGCACAGAGGTAGAGGTAGTCAGGGGCTGGAAGCCAACATCGCCCCAAAACATCAAGCTATTAGCATACTAATGGCCTCTCCACCTATTGTTCCTGATCTGAGAGTTCACACTTCCCTTACAGAGGGGGGTAGGGTAGACCTCTTTCTTGAAGAAAGCAGGTAAAAAATATGAAGCCAGTTGATCGGTGTATAATTATTCTAAACAAGAATGAAAATTAGTTCTATAAAAACAGAACAGTAAATCATCTTGAAAAATGAATACAAGCATCTGAGAGGCATGCATGCCATGTATAAAAATGAGACAGGGATTCAGGATTTTATAATTGACAAATAAAGAGATGCCACTTAATCAAACATTCCACTTATTCCTTTGAGGTTAGCAGTACTTAACATGAAACCCAACAAAAGACATGCCCAATTTTACTAAACATAACACCAAGCCAATACAGCCAAACTGTATGCTGCAATATACTTTGTTTTCTCTCCTCTGCCCATAGTGGAAAAACTTCTGCAAATGTAATAGCTGAGCAGGAAGCAATGCAGCAACTCAACCACTGCCTCTGATGAAGGCTGTTAGCAAAACCTTTCATTTGGACCACTGTCAACAAACTAAATCCTGAGTCCTTTAAGCCCAAAGTCAAACAAGCATGAGCATAGGCCAGAGTCTTACCAAACCAAAACCTGCTGTTTCAGGTCTGTTCATGTTGCAGATTCCCAGTTGAATGGATGATCATTTGTGTGGTCTGTTCTCCTTTTAGACAACAAAGACAGATCCAAACTTGTTGCTTCTGCCAGACGGCTAACCTGTAGCTAAAACTAGGAGCACTTTCAAATCACAAAGGCCAGCCCCCTTTAATAGAGCACAACTACTTCCCCTCAGCCTTAGAGGATGTGATGCAATAACCCTCCACCCCCCTCAGTCCTCTTTGATTTAAACTTCAAAGTCAACATGGAAGAGTAGGTCAGATGCGCAGATACATTTCAGTATCTTCCTACCTGAATCAGAATCTTTGTGGTCTCCATTTGCTCCAGCAGTGAAGGGCAGCTTTCTTTTAGGGGCCTTTTCTTTCATCTCTTTGATGCCATCACTGCGATCCAGTTTAGGAGTCTTATTTGACAAAACTTTATCCTGTAAAAAACAGAGACAAATGAGAACATGAAAACCACAGTAATCAACGCAATTTAGAACTAAACGCTTTCATAGAGAGAAGCGCATTTTAAATGTCTACCACTGTTAAGATATGTGACAAAATACATATTAAATGAGTGATTTGTGAAGCTGAAATGTGTTTATATGTGAAGGGGACTGCAAATGCCTCCTTTTGTTTGCACTGCCCTGACTCTTCCAGCCATTTTGGGCTTTTCAAAGGAACTTTTCCATGAAGTTTCTTTCTGAATTCCTTAGTCCTTTACTAATAAAAGAGAGTGGCGCAGGGACAGAGGGCCAAGCTGACGCCAGCTCAGTTCGGTGGTTTACAGCTGCTGGAAACAATCACAAGGCCAAGCCTATATGCTATCAACAGATGTACATTCTCATGTGTTTGTCCCTCTCGTTTCTTTGCTGCAACCTGATCCGATGGTGACAGTAACTTGTTCATCAAGACTCGCAGCTTTGTGCATGATAGGACAGAAAAATTATGTGTATATTTGAATACAATAGTTTATCACAGGGTAACAGAAAATTATATTCCTGTTATTAAAAAAAAATCAATGAATTTCCTGCGTTTAATCAAACTAAATGTAAAAAAATGTTAATTTAGCTGTTCAATTTGAGAGAAAAAATCCTAGATATTATATAAACCTGTTTAATTTAATAGTCAAAATTCTGGCTTTTATAAGACATTTTAAAAAACTGATGGCATTTTGGTTTCTTTTTTACAGCAAGGAGAAGGAAAAAATGGAGTCCCTCTTAATTAGCATTTCAAAAAACAAAGACCCATACTAGTTTTTATTTGCAAATTGGTCTGCAGTTTAAAGAGTTTGTACAGACCTAAACGAGCTGTTGCTGAATGACAGGAAACAAGGCTCCAACAAGAGAGCTGTTAATGTGTTAACAATGGAAAGACTATAAGGGGGCATTCATACCAGGATAGTCTGGGGGACTTGCTTTGATTGGGCGAGGATTTCCGAAAAATTCAAAACCTTACTTTGGTTTGCGTTCAAACTGCACATAACTAAGGGGCCGTCCCCATGACACTGGATTGCAGCAAAGCCGCAAAAGTATTTTAGCAAACCACCCTTTCATCCCCACGAAGCCAGGGAAACCGACCATGTCTGAAGCCAGGTGTCAAGGTGGATAGGTTTGAGTCCTCTACCGTCTGCGGTACTGTGCGTACAGCGAAGTCGCACAACTCGAGGATACGATGTCAATGTGACAAACACGCGCCGATTCCCAATCCACCCTTCTTCAAGTTTTTTATGCTTTGTAGTCAAAGATTTTTTGAAGAAGAAGCTCAACTTCTTCATTAGTCCAAAGAAATGTTTCTCTTTTCCCTCGCAGTGAATCCTCCGCTATTTTCTCTTCTCTACTTCCAACGCAGGGAGCCTTTATCTGTGCATGCATTGTTTTGCTCTAGCTTTGGAGTGTTACTCTTTAGCACGCCCCCACAGCCTGTTGTATGTACTACAGCGGTGTTGTGGGGATGTTGAAGCCTTTTATTCTAGTTTTCGCCACCGTTTTCACACCTGAACCGGCTACGGTGCCATGTGGACATAGCCTAAAGCAGACCAAAATCACCTGGATGTCACGTTGTAAAAACAACTCCTCACTAGGGGGCAATACTCCCCAAAACAACCACTAATCAATAATGAAAAAGCAGGAAGAAGAAGACAACCGGATTCCCTGATTGGCCAGAACCAAAACAGGAAATCTTTCTGCTTTTACCCTTTTTTTTTATTTTTTTTTTTAACACCACAAGTAAACTGTAAATAATAGAGCCAAATGACACAGTCTTGAGCACCGACCGGTAACCTCCAAAAACACAGCTTTACAGGTAAGAATAATATAGATTAAACATCAAGGGTACGGCCAGATATTTAAAGTGGGTGAGCTGTGGGACACAACAGGAATTTTTTTTCCATTCTCCTTCTTTTCTTTTTTTTCTTTTTGTGTACATATCAGGCGCTGGGGTCACCTTTATTGTGACCCCGGCAATATACATATTGTATATGTTTAAAGAAGACCTATCAGCGTTGGAGTGAACGCGCCCTCTAACTCTTTCATGCAGGTAATTCAACACTATGTGTGGTAAAATATGTTATTATCAATAATTTGGGTCTAAATTTTGAAGCAAGAAAATGGGAAATCTGTAAAAGGGTAAACATACAGAGCATCCAAAGAACACATCAAAGTGTCAGTGTAGAAAAGGCAGTCATTACGTCAACAGTAATTGCACAGGTGTACACAGATATTTCAGACACTTCCCATTCCATCAATCAAAGGGTTTGATTTGGTGATGATCAATTCATTTGTCAGGATGATAATATGTCTTGCCAGTGAACAAAACAGAATTAAAACCTTTAACAGGGAAGACATTGCAATTGCATGGTCTGCAAACAGTTCAGCTCTTAATCCTGAAACATTTATCTGTAATCTGAATCAGCTGGAACCTGATTGATGAAAATAATTCATTTTGGTTCATATATCAAATTAAAGTTGTCATGAAATCCAGAGGGGGTGAATCAAAACAATAACTTTGACTGCTCCTACACATAGAGGCAAAACATTTTTAAATCTATTGAAATGCTTTTTGAAATTTGGTATTTGTAAACGGATGCCTTAGGGCTGGTGATGCCTGATCAGGCTAGTGAAGTTGAATCACAACAAAATCAACTTGTTCTGGTAAAAACAGGTTTTGATTTCAGAAGAAATACACAAACGTTTGGAAGCAGTTAGCTCTCTGCTAGCAATTTAAACAAAACTTTAAAGGGTTTAAATCACACAAACAATGTGGCTTTGTATATTTCTGTGCTGCACATGAATGGATTTATTTAATCTTCTCTTTGTTGTATAAATCTGTTATTCAGAAATGGTAACAGCAACCTGAGCAGAAAAAGTCTTATATGACAAAGTGTCATCAGTAATTACCAATTTTATTTTAATCTATTCTTCGTCTTCTTCTTGTTATTATTATTATTATTAAAGAGATTGTGTTATGCAAAAAATAGTGGCATGTTTTTTATGATGACATCTGTCACTTGAGTTCTGGTCCACATTACACTAAATAAATGCATCTTCCAGAAAGCCATCCATTGTCACTCCACTTTTTCAGGTGGCTGTGCATTTGATTTGACGTAATCTGTGCTAAACACTTCAGGAAATAAACATTATAGGATTAAGCACTCACTGAGGGGGGAATTTCCACAAGTGATGGATAATGAATGCACTCGTCTTTAAAAATGAAATCTTCTGAGGAGAATGGTTAAAGAAAATAGAAATAAAAATGGACATTTTGGAGATGAGCAAGGTATTTTTAGTCAATATTCCCCAGGTTTAAGGTGTAAGTGAGGATGCAAGTGCAAGTCAGAGGTAATGTGCACATGCTCACTTTATTTCGTTTAATTTCTCTGTTCAACCTTCAGCTCTTTTTTCATCTCTCTCGCTGTCCTCAGGGTAGGTTTTCTATCATGTATCAACTCTTTGAACCCCTCCCCCTGCCCTGCCCCAGTCATAAGACCATGATGTCATGGTACAGTAGAGACAAACAGTGTCAGCTACAGTGAGTCGGATCTCTCTCTCACTTGTCTGCACTCTGCTACACAAAGACTTCATAGCAGGAACACATTTAAAGCAAAAGCATGATGCAGAGCAACTACAATACATCTAAGTGGAAGAAGTGAGTGCTAAATTGCAGGAAAAAAAAAGATTAAATCATCGAAGTATATCTCTAAAGTAAGACAGTTGTTTTTGCTGAATTAAATGTTAACAAAGCTTTGTCAACTTTACTCTCCTTAGATCTACTTTACATTACACCCTGTCTGGTTGTCTCTTAGCAATGACTGCTCTTTTGGTTTCACTGTTTGTTTTTTTTTTTTTTTTTAACCCACCCCCGTGCGCCTTATTCCCTCCCTCCCTTCCTCTATGCCAGAGTCTGATGCAATCCTTTGCAGAGGGCTGTAAATCCATGCCTGCATAAGCTGTGCCTCTCTTTTCTTTGCCAGTGGTGCTGCTGCCGGCAGGTTAACAGTAAGTTCACACCATGACATCATCAAGCCCCCCCCCCCCCCCCGGAATATAATGTATTGACTGAACTGTATTGAAGTATGAAGTAGCTTCAATTAACTGACAAAATCTGAGTCTAATAGTGAACTAAGTTTTTAAACCCTGAGAAGGGAAACTTAGAACCTAAATGAAAGCTTAAAAAAGTGATCAGACCTGGTTTAGAGTTTGAGTGTATGTGTGAGCAATAAAAAGCCATCATTAACAAAGCTTTCTAACAAGGCCCAGGAGGAAACACATCCCCTTTAAACCTTGTTCAATCGACAAGTTTTTAACCAGATTTTCCTGTGACAGACAAACGTTGGAGGTTGCCAATACATAGGCCAGATCTGACACAAGTTATCAGTTCAATCGGCACTCATCAATCACTACTAGCTAAAGTTTCAGAGACGTGAGTTGAGAGGCTCACGGACACAACTAAAATTGACTTTACTTGTGTGATTGCATGTGTTTGCTTGAGGTGGGTTTGGGATGCTGAATGTTTCTGTGTGTTTACCTTGTAGTTTTGATAAATATTTAAAACTGACAAATATATAATTAGTGTGTCAGCGAGGGCTTCAACACCATGAAACAGTGCATGACAATGTGGATCATAGCGTTCATATTTATCAAAAACAACACAGTGAGGAGTCAGCTTGGATGACAAGAAACATACAATACAATTAATGTAGTGTACTGTTTATTCTGCTGTAGTTTGACAAGGCAAAATGCAGGTAGGAACAAACTAAAGACATTTTTTTCTTTATTTAGGGACTATGGTGAGTGAGTCTAACCCAGTAATACTTAATGAGGTGATTTTTTAGTGAAAAGATTTCACCCAGCAGCAATTTTATGACTACTTTGTAATATTAATTGCTCAGTGTTGCAGTGTTACTAGTAATATCTAACTAGGAGTGTTTTTTAATACATGAACTTTTGTAAATGACAATGTTTAGACGTGGGCTGTGAATTTGAAAAAAAAATATGAAATCAGTTTTACAGACTGCTGCATCAGGCTCAGCAGGGGAGGAGAAATCAGAAAAATTTAACTACCTTTACTTTTCATACACTATATAATACTCTATATACTTTTTTATAACTTTGGCATGTCTTCTTAATTAATGTCTTACTAGTATATTGTCATTATGTAGCAATGACAATTTCTACTGCAAGATAAATATGGTGTAATGGTCTTTATCCATCCATTTAAGAAAAAAAACACCACACGGCACTATGAATAATCCAAGCATTTAAAGTCTAGTGATCTTTTATCTTTATCTGAAGTACAGTACAGTAAAGATGTCAATAAAAGATTTACTGTAATTCTTTAAGTTTTCCCAATTCTCCCAAGTACAATTTGCCACACTTTCTTTTTTGTCCCCAAGAGGTAGGTTCTTTTCTGTACAACAAGCCACTGTTACTTGTGGATTTAAATAGTCTCAGCAGTTTTTGTCTCCCTACGTAACCCCAGGCTGACTTTTTAGTATATAAAAATATTGCAGTGATGGGAAAATTCAACTCAACCTGCAAAGTGTCACCTCTCTCACATATATGACATGAGACAGTGAGGAACTTTCAGAGTTTGACTTCTGCACAGAATGATGAGAGAGCAGCGTCAACAACAAAACACCATGAAAGCTAGTCCACTTTCCAGTATTGTGACAACAAACACTAATATCTGATTCAGACTGAAAGTGGAGCAGATTAAACTTGTGTGCCAATCCTATCTGATGAGGTCAATTAATATTAACTTTAACCTTAATATCCACTTTGGTGACACAAGATTGCTGTAAATAATGGGAATAGATTCAGTGATATGGTCATATACTGTGTATGGCATTCAATAAACAGAAAATAGTGTTTGTGTTGAGTGGGGAGTGTGCATACATATGCACAGAAGGAAGAGGGAGGGAGTGTGTGTAAACAGTGTGATGAAACTAAGATTCAACTTTAATCTGGTAATTATTGAATCTAATTAAGCGTAATTCACAGTTTCATCAGTGACACCTCAAGGGTCTGCAGACTTTAAGTGATACCAAGAAAGAGGGGAAAAAATATTCTGCTGTGTGGCATGAACCCAGATCTCTGAGTTGATGGATGGTCTGCCCACCAAACCAAAACAAACAAGTCAATTTTTCCCATTTTATTCTTGCTGATGTGCCCTAAATGTCTGTAAGGTCTTCAAAGGTTTTACAACAATAATTAGATGTTGTGGTATGTAGTACAAAATTTCTAAAACAAACCACATCTGAAAACTTGTGCAGGTTGTAATTTGTACAATGTTTTTCTTTTGCTCCATCTTACCTTTTTTCCCCCCTGCTTTTCCACCATGTCGGTGTTGAGTGGGAAGTGGTCCAGCTGGGGGGTTTTAGAACCCCCACCTTTGGGCATCGTTCAGCTCTCCCCACGCCAAACTTCATTCACGCTGCCATTGCATCGTCATCAACCGTCTGGAACAAATTGAAAAACAAAAGGAAAGAGTGGGGGAGGTTAGCACCTGACAACTGTGTTTCATTGAAAACACATTTCAACACAGCCAGACTATGTAGCCATTAGTAAGCGCATCAAGCACTCAATTTTCAACCACTACAGCCTTGCTCTGGAGATAAAGTAATTAAGAGAGAGGAGAGTTGCAGCTATGACAGGCAAAATGCTACAGAAGGGCATTAATGCTCTATGCTTACGACGGATACAGAGCAGTTTGTCTGTCTTTTGCATCCTTTACAAGTGTAATTTGGTCCGTTTTTAGGGCCCTTGCAGATGTGTACCCTCACATAGCAAACAAAGCAGTACCACTGGAAACTGTGGGGGCAGTGTTGAGCAGTTTGGCTGACGTGAGACCAGTGAAGGGAACAAAGAAGAAGTAGCAGCAGCAATGTATTTAATGGCTTCAGATACCACCGCCATATACTGTGCTGCCTCTATCTTTGTTTCTGAGAACATACATTATCATGATCTCTTCCACGCTCACCATGTTTATTGTCTGAAACTGATGTCAGAACTTGGAGGTGAACTCTGAGCTTTACACTGCCCTCCGGTGGATGTATTGCCTAGCAACGAAACCAATATAAAGGAGTTATTGGGAGTATGAGGTTTGAAACAGACATACTTATTTAATTTTAGCAGTCACAATGCAAAGATCAGACAGACACAGACACATTATTCATGTCAGCTATTACAATGAAAGCATTATTAAGCTTTATTTTAACATGTCAACAGGGCAGAGAATCTAAGATGATGTGTAACCCCATGTTGCAGGAAACTAATCAAGCTTAAAACAGCCGAGCAATATCTTTACAAACACAACTGGCATGTCTAATCAAAAACCAGAACAGTTACTTAAAGCCTAAATATGTCAGTCCTTGTAATTGTGGACGTTACTCTGTACCACTACCCCCATCCCTACTATGCTCACTTAATAATGTGGACCTGTTATCAAACATAACCCTACCTGATGTCAGTAATTGTTTCTATACATCCATGACATTAACAGAGTTTCTTTACAGAATAATGTCTCTCTGTTCTACATCTGCTTTGCTCAATGTGCAAGTTCACAACAACAAAACATACATATCCACTGCCTTCCTTCATGGCCTTTAGCTTCACAGGGTCATGAATTAATCATACATTCCATCCCACAATTCCCCTCTCCATAATGCACTTTCTCTTCTGAGTGTGTTCAAGTATGATCATCCCTGTGACTTGACTTTTGTGAGTGAACACATGAGACCATGGTTGACTTTTTTTCCCCCTCCCTCTTCTCTGAGACATTGGCACTCCTATCTTTCCTGGCGCCACTACCATATCCCCTCCCTTCCCCCATCCTTGTTCCCCCCACTTTGCAGTTATCCTATTGAAAGACTTCTATTTATATCCTTCCAGTCAAGTCAGTCAGTTCAAGACAGCCAGCAAGCCAACGAGATCAGCACACAACTGCAGCGGACCATTACTCGCTCCCTTTACTGTTGTATGGAAAGAGAGTCACAGCAAATCACTGGCCTCTTCCTCTCTTTCCTGTGGTTCACTCTTACTCCCACTTTGTTACTGGTGGGCACTCAAATCTACCTCCTTTTAACTCCCAACTCTCACCACACCAATCAAACTGACAGGAAGGTTGACAACTTTCAGAAATAAACAAATCTCACTGCAACACAGACACACACCTCAAACTAGGTCAGCTGGCCTTCTAGAACAATAATCTCTGCACTATTTTGGGATACTATGATGGATGGTTATAGCTACACAGCATTTTGCTGACATGTGAAATACAGGAAAATAATGTTTGCAAGCTAGAAGTCACACAAAACACACACTGTGAGGAAACCCTGTGCAAAAACCACAGAAATCATTTCCTTTGTAATTTTATTCCAGTCAAGTGATACAAAATATTTGCTGACACTATGTGTCTGTGTGTGTTTTGTATTTAATTTGATTTCCTCCATACGTGCATTTGTGTGTACATGAGTCTGGAGGACCTTTGAAACATTTAAACAAAAAAAAAACAAACACCCTAAAAAAAGAGGTAATAATTCCTTGCTGCTTGACTTAATTTGTGATGTTGTTCAGCAGAGCTGTACAACAAATGTGACCATGTTCTCATACCACATAAACCTGCTGTCACCAAGAACAAACGGTGATCTCCATCAACATTCACTTTTAATAAACATCAGCCCACTGAATTTAAAGTCTTTAAAAAAGTACTTTAATCTAAAACAAAAAAACAAACAAAAAAAAGATTAATTGGTTACCAAATGAATGTATATGTAAATGAAAAGGCTCATTGGTTGTTTTTATATCAATTTAAATAACTTCAATTCAGTTTCGTCAAAAAGACCTGTAACATAAACATTCAACTATCAAAGACATATAGGGTTGGAGCTTTCATAAAAGGGTAGTAGGTTAAGATAAATGCAATAAAACCATAAATATCAGGCTTAGTTGTATATCTAAAGAAGGCAATAAAAGTTAAGGTATAAACAGTTCCCTGCTGAGAATAACACTTAACACACATTCCCACCAGCAAGAAAGGTTATTTGATTTGTAAGGTTTCATACATGACATCAGCCAAGTTAGGCACATTTGTGGGGATAACTTTAGAAAGGAGTAATAAGAGGTGAGCCAGAGAAGAGATCGCTTCCAAAAGAACAGCAGGACCTGCCAGTACTACTTTTATTCTCTTTTCTCTCCCTTGAATAAACACTACCTTCTTTTTATGTCTCTTGTTACTTTCTCTCTACATCCTGTGAGCCACTCCCTCTGCGGTCAGATAGAGGCCAACACTTCAGCATATTGCAGCATACTGTGTATGCTCTCACAGATGCACTGGCACAGACCACAAGCTTTCTTTTTGCTGGCATTAACTGTTGACTTCAAGACTGACAATGTCTGATGATTTTGAAACCTCACACTAAAATCTAAACCAGCTCTTGCCTGTAGCCAACAGTATTGCATTAGCTGAAAGAATTGTGTAAAATGAGCATTAGTCATGAAAAATAATTTTTCCACTAAGCTGACAATAGTAGCTGGATTAATTTTATTTTAAAGCATGGAAAAGGATCTGCTAAACAAGGTTATGCATGGTGAACACTTCTTGAAAGCACTTGTTTACTCGATATTAACTAGTATGTATTTACAAAAGTGCAAAGTAATTAAATATACAATATTATAGGAAAAGAAATACAACTTTATTTAGTTTCTGCTTCACTAAAATCTCAAATCTGGAAAACACATGACCTGATTTCTATTATAGAAATCATGGCTGTGCAAATTGTACTACAAAACACGCTACAGATTAATTATGAGGGAAGTCAAATAAAGCAACGGGAAAACCAAGACATAAGCACACATACAAACACAGCTGAGAAGAAGTGAAGGTACAGGTGCAGAGATGAAAAGCAGTTGTTTGCTCCAGCCCCATGCCACTCCTAACTCATGATTTTCATTGTACACACAAGAACACACCTCAAATTTTCCACACTGACAGCTGAATAACACAGCAGCTGCACACAGGGATGGGCATGTTGCTCTGTCTGTCTGTGCTCGTGTTTGTGTGAATACCAAGTAACTAAACTACATATTGCACAATCAGTTGCAATCAGCAGAGCACTCACTGGCAGTCGGCTCATATCTTAACAGATTTCCTACAGCACATAGACAGTATCACAAATGGTGACAGAAATGCTATGCAGGTCATAATACATAATACATAAAATGTATTTTCCCTCCACATTCTCAACACCACTTGCAGTGCTTTGATTAAGCACGACCTACTACCACTACAACCTGACAAGTGAGAAGATAAGACATATGAAAACATATAAACCGATTTTCTTTTGTTATGCTGTGTGGAAAATGTATAAATGAAAAGGTAAACTTGACACACTGGGAAAACATATAAATCTGTATGGAAGTAATCATGATTTTACAATGGTACATTATCATTTAGCCCTAGTTTGTGCATATGTTTACCCTGCAGTCTATTGACATGCTATGCAGTAGACTGGTCTATAGAAAAACAGCAGCAGCAGCAGCTAGCTAGTCTGTTTGGTGTACAAATAAAGCCAGCCTGGCTCAGCTGCTGTATCCTGGCAACTAAAGCCCTGCTTGTCTGCTCAGTCCCTGACCCGGGCCCATTCACTTCATTATAAACCTGTATAAAGAAAAAGAGACTGACACATCACACACAAACATGTGCTAACGCATATGCAAGGACTAACGGGAAAGAAGTATTATGTTAGAACCACAACAAAAGCCTGCAGAACGCACTAGAAAGAGGCATAATCAATTTGTGCAGAGTTTTATTAAAGAAGTGTCATTATGTGCACATCTGAGTATGGAGGCCACATTTCTACAGGTGTGTTTTCTTTTTATTTAGAAAAAAATACATGGGTATAATATGATAACTCATATATGCAAAGCACCATGTTTCTAAAGCTACTCTTATTTTTCTTGGGGATTAAATACCAATATAAGTAGTACTTGCTACATGAGGGCTTCTGGAAAAGACAAAATACATTTGAAATGTGAGTGAGTGGGAGTGGTCCTATTATCTATGAGAGTATCCTGGAGTAGGGAGCAAGACAGGAGTGAGATGTGGGAGGGTATCCAATCACTTGTTCAGATTTTTTTATTCTAAGCACGTCCATTTTTCCTTACACCTCTCTGTTCCATCCAATAACAGCTCAGGGCTTGCTGCCTGCCTGCCTGCCAGTCTGGTAAATCATGCTGTCTTTGCCAGTGACCTCGCTAAGATAGTGGCATGCCTGTATTTATATATGTGCAGCTCGGCTGCAGGAACAGCCAGAGACAATCTAGTGCTTTTTGGCTCTTTCCTCTCCGATCCCTCAGCTTCATCAGTGTTCTGACTCATAATCATTTCTTCCCTCTCGCCGCTCCGAGTACTTCTCTCTCATCTGCCTTTCTCTCTATTTTCAACATCTCTCTCCCCTCTCTTACAGGCAAAAGCCTGACATTGCCACAGCAACGTGTGAGCACGCACACACACAGAAAGTCTGTTGCCTAGCAACTAAAGGATGAGGCAGATGCGGTCTTATCAGAGAAGCTAGTTTGGAGAGAGAAGGCCTATTGATAGAAGTGTGCCGCTGCATATCAACCTCAAGCAATGAGGATTCAATCACTTTTCGACCTTTGAATCATCATCTGACCAAAAAGAGCTGTATCGTTTAACCAGAATAATATGCATTAACAAATATCTCCTCTAACACTTCTTAGGAGCATTCAGCCATTCATGCCAATGTTTGTGTTCTGCAAAATAGTCAGGACAAGTAGTCAAGATGTTTTTTGTTTAAACATGCTTTACATGTTTAAGCCTTAGAACACATTAAACTGTGGTAGTAAAAATGCTGCACAGCAAGATATTAAACACAACTTTGCAAATAGATCACCAATGTGAAAAACAAACTTACAAAGAAAATAATGGCCTTTAAAAACACTAGCTGCATTATCTGCTCCAATTCTTTGGAAGGCATGACCTTATTTCACATTCCCCACCCCCTCTACTAAGCAGAAACCCATTATTAGAATCCCAATGACACCGAGTCAAATGTAAAATGCCCCATCACAAATGCTGTCCAATTTACCAGAATACAGTCTTTCTGGTGTGGTTTAAATATAGAAACTATTTGGCTTGAATTAAGGATGTTACATGTACCTGTGTGTGTGTGCGTGTGTGTATGTGTGTTCATGACGATACGCAGCAGTTAAATGCCAAGTCTTATCCTTCAGCTACATCCACACCAAGCAGTTCATTGACTTAATATCTCAAGAGAAATATGTAGTGTATACCATCAATTTTTATAGTAATGTTTAATATTTCATTATGTTGGTTTTAGCTAAACTGAAGTTCATTTAGTTAAAAAAATGAACAAAATTGCACCAATCATTCCATGTTATATCTTACAGACATTATCCTGTAATTGTCAATAACATTGATAAATCAGTTTACAAGTGTGAACAGCTACCTTCAGGAAGATGTATACCTTACTTTGCTAATTTAATTCTGACTTCCACAAAATCCAGAACAATGTGATAATATCACATCTACATGTATACTTAACTCTCAAACAAACATCATACCAACTTTTTCCTGGATGTGGATCGTCAGATTAGGTTTCATTTGCAAACAATCCAGGTAAATGGGCAAATGGAAACAAAGCAACATATGAAGGTGCTTAACAAAGCTAGAAAAACAAAACGGATATTTTTTGTGGGCAAAGACAATATAACACACAGGGAATTACAACTCCCAAGTCATATCCATACTGCACAAGCATAAGAATAGTTGCAGTCTCTTGTTAATGGTCAACCAATTAATTGATGTTTATTTGATATTTATTCAATTTTACAGTGTTCAACTAATATAAAAAGTCTAGTTTCAACTGTTTTTGTTATAACTATTCATTTCGGGTCATTCTGGATAACTTGAAAATGAAAGCCATAAGATGCTTTTAAGGTGTTTGGCCACATTTAAACTCCTGACATGATGGTTATATGGTTGATGCTTTCGCTCAAAGACAGACGAGGACACCAAAAAAGGTCTCTTTCTTAAGTTTGCACTGTGTGTGTTTGTGTGAGATCCTGACCGTTATGCTCTCAGACGAGAACAAATGATTGAATTTGTGTATGCTGTGCTTGGTAGAATATGCCTGAATGAGTGTGTGCGTACACATGTAAGTGTGCATGGTAGTAGAATGAGAGGCACTGTGACTGGATTCACATTAATTAAGGATTACGTGAGGAGGTAAAAATAAATGCAGAGCAGAGGGAGCAAGTCTGAATAGATAATGAACAGAGTGAGAGAAAGGCAAGGGAGGAGAAGCACAGAGGGTGGAGATGACCTTTCCACAGATGAGCATCATTATGTTTCAGAGATGCACGCATGCACACACAAGCATACACACAGACAGATGTAAAAACCAGCAATGTCTCAAGAGCGCTACCGAAGCACACTATATACATTGATGAATTCAGATTTAAACTTTGGTAATGAGCCACACTAGTGTTAAGTGAAAATTTACACCAGACTTACTACACTGATTTCTGCTGCTTTGCAATTTGTCTGTTGCAGGACGGCATGTGGCCACATCAACCTCATCACACATCCCTCGTGTCTTGCAACAGCCAATTTTCCTCCTTATGCATTACAGTGAAAGAAAAAAAAAAGTTCAATGTTGGGTAACAAGAAGGCACTTAGCCCTTCTGTTGTGCATAACGACTTGTGTTTTTTGGTCTAAAGAGGACATTACTTAAGTTTTTTTTTTTTTCCCGACACAATTTGAGACTAACTAATTACAACCAGCTTTTAGCCCTCTTTGCAACTTTTGTCTTTTTATTTTTAAACCTTTTATTACATGAGAAAGTTAAATTAATTTCTTTTGAACAAAATAAATAAATAAAAATAAAATAAAATAAAAAAAACACCACTGAGTATCACATTGCTCTCTGAAAGTGCACCAAGGTTACGTTACACTTTAAAGACCTTTTCTTGAATCACACTTAAGCAAATCAAACTGGACAGCTTTTTTATAAAAATAGATGAATTGTACTTCTGAAACAGCAAAGATGGTGAGGGAGGCCATGTTGAAGTGCTGGAGTAGTCTGTAAAACTGTTTCATGGGGCTGCAGTGAAAGACAAGTTGTAAAGGCTAAATGAAATAAACAAAGACAGAATTAGAAGGATATTTCATTGTAGAATAACTCTTTTGCCAGTAGCCGATACCCAACACCAGCTGCATTAACAGTACAGATGTCCTTTTCCAGATTTCATAATTGGCATTTCCCAAAACCAGGTGCAAACAACATATCAAGTGCTCCAAAGTTATGATGAATAACATGCATATGCTCGACACATAGGTAAATTGTGAAGCGCAGTAAGGAAAACAGCCTTTGTGAATGTTATTCTTATTTCTCTATCAATTTGGTAAATAAAAATATAATAAAATAAAATGCCTTGTAGTTCTTCTTGCACTTTTCATTTTTCTTTCTGTCTGCTTTACACATTCAGCTGTATGAGATACACATAAGTGCTAGGCATGCAGCAATGCTAGCTTTTGATCAAATAAGAAATCAATCCAGTGTGCAGTGAGACAAAGCAATGACACTGGACAAACATCAGAACTGCATATGTCTGTGTCGAGATAAAATACCTCGCAGGTGGTGGAAAACTTCTCTACTCATCTCTGGTAGAGCTGTGTCACATCTTGAGTGTCCAAAGGGTCGTCTCCTAAAGAAGAAGAAAACCCATATTTCTCAACGACTCCAAAACGCTACTTACTCATATGATAAATTCAGCCACCCTCGCTGTAATCAGTATTGCCAGCCTGTGGGAACTACTGTCTTCTATTTACAGCTCTCCAGTGTGTATTGGTGAGATGCTGAAGTTAGTTTCCAATTTTTAGCTTATGATTTAGCAGTTAAGGGAAAGAAATAGCCCCTTTCTGCTAATAAATTAGAAGGAAATTTAACGCATTGCGCTTCAAGTTATCTGAGTAAACTCAGTGTATCCAGTCAAATGTTTGAACTTTAGTTTAATCAAAATATTCGTATTTAATAAATCTGTCATTCCATCCTCACAAAATCCTGGAATTGCTGACATCATAGGCAGTTGTTGGACTGCTCTTGTTTTCTACTTCAAAATACTTTACTACAGCAAATATGTTAGCAAGCTCCTGCGATATTTTAGAGCAGCCACATTACAACAGATCTGATGTAAAACAATAGACAGAGTTAAGGAGGACTCAGTGACTCCAATACAGATTGGTAATTAAAAGGCCTTGAATAAGACATCAGTGCAACATTTTTTATTTAAATTTAAAAGAGCTTGTCAATACTTTAGTTGGTGAAACTTTAGCCATGGGACATGTTTAACATTGGCTTTTGGTGGCCATCCCTTTATATAGAGGGGTGTGATCCCATTTGGGATTAATAAAGTAAAAAATAAATAAAAAAAATACAGCCACAACCTACAAAGACAGATACTTGTATGTAGTTCTGTGCAAATGAAAAGATTGAAAAGAAAGCATTTATAAAACATCTAAGGCCACCTATGCTCCTATTAAAGTAGGCTTTTGAGCCATGATTGTGTGTAATAGGCCTTTTTGTAAACTGACAATTAAGTTTACTTCAGTCTAGAAGCAATAGGTGTCATGTGTTATAAAGAAAACTAAAGAACTGGTGAAAAGCTTTCCAAAGGACGATTGATAACTACTGTTCTCTTAGACACTCTGCTACATTACTCTGTTATTACATGGGGAACTGAAGGTGGGCCTGGCAGCTGACTTAGCATGTATGAGGACAGAAGAAAAGTGAAGCTAAAGGAGCAGAAGCAGACAAACAGCCAGACAAGTAAAATGATCCCCACAACGAGAGAGCCAAACCCGAACAAGCACATGCAGCTAAGTGTAATAGCTATTCCAAACAGAGCCACACTGGCTGGGCCCAGGAATCACTTTTCAGACACACAACACACACGTGGGTGAAACATAGCTGGGGACGAAACAGAATGTTAATGCTGTCCTGGTGCAGAGGGGGTGGAGGGAGGCAGGATCCCAGTTGAATTATAAATCACTGGGCAGGGCCGGATGGAGGGATGAAAGGCTTGCTACTGCATAGCACAGCCAGCTGAGGGGTGGGGCGGTGCCTGCTTAAAGAGGGGGCAGGGAACTGATGCCACACTGAAGCAATGGTGAGAGGTGCGCACAGTGTTTTAGAGTATGCTAATAGTCACACCGTTCTAATAATGCACATGCAGATTTTTGGTGAGGGTTGATGTTTAAACATTTAAACACAAGTCCTGGAACAGAAAAGTGTGTGGATGCCACTTTTAAGTTATAAGCATCCATGTAGACAGAGTATCCCACTTGCACATATACCTATAATGCCAAGCAGAATATCCTTGTACACAACAGCATCTTTGTGTATTGTTTATATACATAAAAAAAAAAAAAAAAAAACCTGGAACATACCTGATAACATATCCTTCCAGACACGTTCAAAGCAGAAATTAAGCAAGTAAACCTTTCTTTATTTTATATCACAGAGCTAGACATCTTGTGGCTTTCAGCCAGACAAAGAAACACGTTTAAGGACATCACACTTGCTAACTTTCAGAGCCCAGTTCAAATAGGTTTTACTGCAATCTATAACTATAATCGAGTCGAGGTTCATGTAGGTGCGGTTTGGAAAAATTGGACCTGTGCAAGACCCTAATCTTGGGGTTCCTAATTTTACCATAGAAAACAATATAAACATATAAAACATCTATGTTTTATATGTTCATAAAACATAACATTTATGGGTCTCCTACCCAAACAATACTCTGCCATTACTTCTTTCTTCTTTTTGACGTTTTATTATGGTTGACATACATCACTTTCTTTTTGCTCCACATTTGCAAGTGACCTAGGGCTGGCTGATCAGTCAATATCTATATATATTGATCAATAGAAGTGGTGCAATAAAAACAAAACAAAAAAGGCCGGTAAAAAGTTCAATAGAGAGACACAGTTATATTTCCTTTGTGAATATAGCCTTTTATGTAGCCTAATACTACAGTCATTACTTCCTCCTAACCAATCACAAAGGCAGACCTAGGCACGCTCTGTCGCCAAGCCTCCACCCTCTCAAATCAAAACAGGGAGCCCGTGTGTTGTATAAGATGTCGCAGGAGATGTGGAAGAAACTGTCCTGAACAAGAAGGTTAGGGGTGAGGAAAAAAATACCCCAGAGTGATGCTGGGCTGAAGGGTGAGTTGATTTTTGCCTAGAGTTTGTTTTGTGATCGGTGTGTGATCAACTTAAGTGGATACAATGATAAAATACACATCATTTGCATTAAGTTTGATCATGTAAGCCAGAAAGAAATTTAAGTGAATTTCACTGTTACATTCATGAGAAATGTTATTGTTTATATAGATACATACACATATAAATAAGAGGCACTGTTTAGTGCACGGTGATGGGTCACCAATTCCGGTCCATCCTGTAAGTTTTAGTGTTTCGCTGCTGCAACAGACATGACCCAAATCAATGAGTCATTAACAGGCTGGTGCACAAGTTGACAACAAGTTGACCCTTTTCATTTGAATCAAGTGTGTTGTACCAGGGAAACACTAAAACTTGCAGGATGATAGAGCTTGAGGACCAGAGTTGTAAAATATCGTATTGTATATTAACAGACAGATTGTGTGGAAAAATTAAACAAGCGCTAAAACCTCTTTCCTTTTGTTATAATTTAATATGCATTAAACTAAATATTAAATAAGTGCTGAGCAAAAACAACAGCACTAAGTTGTGACATAAAACATTATAAAAAAAAAAAGCCTGATTGCTGGACACTGCTTACATCACAATGAAGACTTTCCTGCTGGTCTAATGTCGATATAGCATGTGGTCAGGATTTCACTGTTATCATTTTACAGAGTATTGGTGTCAAAATAAGCTCCTGAGCCTTTCATTATTTGCATCAACTACAAAAAGCTGCTGCCTGCAACCATGTAAGCTGTGATGGTGGTCACTGCGAAAAAGACTCCTAAAGGAAAAGCGTTGCGCCTAGGCCTTTCAATCCCAAAACCACAGATGTATAGCCCACTACTGGGACACATGATATCGCTACGCTTAATCAACAGTAGGGGTGGAGGCCTAAGGCCGTTTACAAGAGCCACAACATAACAGAATTCGAAGTCCAAATGGCCCACTAAGGTTTGTCACGAACAATAACCTTCACAAGTGAAACAGTTCAACTGACAAAGACCAAAAATCCTAAGCATATGCTCAAACCAGAGACCAAAATTGGCAAGCATCTCTAATCACAAACATCTGCCCTGAAAGAATGACATCGCGCCAACCACATGTAGATGATGGCATAGCCAGTAAATTACAGTCAGCCACTTGAACAACTGATCCAGACATCACCTGGTTCCAAGCAAAGACAAAAATCTCACTACATACACAAATGCCAAGGCCTGGGGCCGTAACAGTCCTAAAATTTATTTGACTTGAATGAAAGGACTTTTATTTATTTATTAATTTTATTTCTTTTTAAACTTTGTTTTTAATGCACTTTTTATTGCTTCCTGCACCTGGAAAACATTAAAAGCTGTAATGCTTTTAATGTTTCATGTAAAGCACTTTGAATTGTCTTGTAAATGAAATGTGCTACACAAATAAACTTGCCTTGCCTTCACTCTTGAATGTGCAGGCGATTTTTACTACTGGTGACCAATATAGACATTAGTGAGGCCAAGATTTATGCAACCCTGGTGATAGTACATACCATGCTGTTAAGCTACCCAAAATAACCGCTGGGTAAATTCTTTCACTACAACAGCAACTTTCATATATCACCCCAATGAACAACTCTTACAAGGACATTTCCAAGTAAAGGCATTCAGTAAAGTTTAAACAGGCAATCCACAAATAAGAATATTGCATGCAACTACTTTTGCGGCTACCTGTTGACCTGTTGAATTCTTCAGCAACATGCACCCAAAATTACCAATTTTCTTTTTCCCTCAGCTGAGTTTTGCAAGTCACACTAAGTATTCAATAATTCAAGACAATGTCATTGCTGTCCAGTGCATGTGAGAATTCACCACTGTCTTTTGGTATTTTAGCCTTAGTAACAATGGATTGAAATTTGATGCAAAAGAAATTAATTAAGTAAGCAGAAGACCAGCAAACAATGGCCTTGTGGTAAACTGCACTAACTCATCACAAGACAATCAATAAACTCTTGATGATAACCATAAGACATTTCCAAGTTATTCCTCTTGTTAGTGGTAGTACACCTCTAAGCTGGTTGCCAAAAGCTGAGAAAACCAAAAAGGGAAAAATAAATATATACAGTAACCTACCAGTAGGCTTAAGGGGAAAACAAACCATAAAAAAATGAATGAGTGTAGCTGAAGAGAGCTACAAAAGTAGGTGTAAGACTGAAAATGAACTGTCATCTTCCTAAACTGTTAAAGCATTTCCCAAAAAAGCCTCAGTTGATCATTTGTGGCTGCTACCACATCTGAACGACATTCAAAACAAAGCAAGGAGATTACAACTACGGATGTCACGACTACTTAATTCTACAATTAATAGAAATAAGTATTAAATTCTATGATAAATTAATCATAAAGATCTCAATGTTGTCACTTTCTATTAAAAAAAAGATGTCTGAACCGTAACAGCAAATCAGCACAACTTCCAAAGCAAAACAAAGTTACATGGTTGTGCTGCTTGTGTTGCTTTCCTTCAGTCACCTGGCCGTTGCAGAACGGGCTGTTAGGAGTGGGACATTATGGCAGAGGAAGAGTTATTCCCTCCAAACAAATTAATTAAGTCATTCTTGTCTGACTTTTCGTTTTCTTTTTTGGTCATAGAAGAAGAAAAAGACCAAGGTGTCATTGTGGAGGATGGCTCACCAGCGTATAAAGCAGGATATAAGTTGTGGAGAAAGGAAGGAATTAATCAAATATGTTTCATCAACTCTAGGATAACCACCAGCATTTTTATACTAAAGGTAAATGCACAGTAGTTTGGTTAAATGGTGCTAATGTTTATCTAACTTAACATTGAAATTAAATGATATTGTGTCATTTTCCATTTCATAATCATGTATGACTCGGGTTGGTCTTACATCGCAACTTGACGTGTTCACTGAGTGCTAGATTATACGTAAAAATCTATGATCATGACATCCCTAATTATAACAGCAGTTTCATGGTGCATAGCAAGACATGACGCCTACTAAAGTCATTAACACTATACATTTAAAATTAAATTGCATTATGATCTAAATCGATATAGAAAGTGCAGATTTTTGATGCCATATTGACTAGCTCTATTCTGTAACCAGTTTGATCAGAACACCATTAAAATCACAATAGGCAGCTACATCTATCATCTAATAAACAAGTCAACCATAATACTGAGTGAAGCATCACAACACAAACAATTTTGAATCAGCATCTGTTTATCTTGATGCAAGTGTCTAGTTCTAAGCATCTGCATGTATTAGATCTCCTTCTTTGCCCAGAATGGAAACTTCAACAACTGAAAAAGGCCCTACCCTGAGAGAATTGCTCTTCCGGTGTTTGCTAAGGTATCGCTTCTTAGCATCTGAGCTGGCACACAGATGTGCACAAATACATACACAAACAACATCTATCGACATATGCATGCAATTTAGCTAATTAGAGCTTTAACCCGATGCAGCCTAGCACAGAGGTAACAAACTGCTCCTAAAAGCTGAGAAGATGCAGAGTCACACATAGTTAGAAAACAGCCGTGGTTTTGCCACTTTGAGCCATTTCCCCTTTCAATTTCCTATTTCATAAGACCATCGCCATCACTTTGATTCTAATTTAAGGTTCAAAGCAAACCTAAATGATAATGTAATACATGGTAAGCATTAACTATCTGTCTGTTGTGTTCTCAAATAAAACAACTTTCACACTGACAGATGACATTAAGCCGTATTGGGTTTTTGTTTTGTTTTGTCCAAAGATTTCTCTGCACATAAAGAATCTTTGAATATCATTCATGAAATCTGCAATGGCAGTGTTTACTTCAGCTAAAACTTGTGCTAATATTGTTTTTTTCAGCTATGTCTCATCATTTTCTAGTAAAGCCAAGAAAGGTAGTGCACAACCTCAACATGCATCTTAGATGTGCTGCTGCAGATATGATACTAATCAGTGTTTCCCTTAGGTTTATGGCATTGGTAGGAGAAGTGTTGGGGTATCGCCATGGATAAAATTAACTCGACCTTCTTAGGAGGTCGGGGGCACCACTGATGTTAATCTTCAGGAACATGAAATGCCTTACAGAAGTAAGTCTTTATTGTAAGAAGTCTGGCACTTTAAGCAACATCTAGTGGTTTAACAGAAATGTCACACAGATTTCCCTGACTGACAAAGTTGTTACGGTAACATCGCTGCAACTGGAGGGTCCTGATTCCTTCTTGGCAGCTGTTTTCCCAGCTGAAACAGCAACAGCTTAAAAACCAGGTGCTTTGATCATAACGCTAAAGCTATGATATGAAATAAATCCAATAAGATTAAACTCTGTTGTCAAGAAACTGGTTTATTTTTACTTCTTAATGACAGGCATTTGCTTTTGGCTATAGTCCTTTCCAATGATTCAATAATGTGTTAGACTAAATACTACATCTGCTCTGCATGGTGAATCTTCTATGCTTAGATGGCCATCAGCCTTTAATAAAGTCAAGTAAAACAGTTGAACAGCTGAGTATTGCCTGGCACTTTGTTAAGAACAAATGAGAGCAGAAATTTTAACAGCATTATATTGTGTTTGTTTATAATCCAGGCTGTACACAAAAATTTGAGGCAAAGTATTAAGAAACCAATGTGCAGTGGTGAGTAAAAGGAGCTTTGTCAAGGAATCTGAGCACAAACAACAAAAGCATGTTCTTTAAAAAATTACAGAAGGCAAGTATTTCAAGTATGATGTAGGGATTATTATAGCAAAAATGAAAAAGAAAAAAAAACAAAACAGAAATATATACTTTATTTTAAAGAGCTGAGTTGTTAAAAAAAGAAGAAAAAAATATTTAATGCAAAAACAGTATTTGATGCATCTTTATAAGTTGCCCTATAACAGCCCAGTGGAAGTTCTCATGCAGACCAAAACACTCAGAGACCTTTGGGTGCTCTCATACAGCTGGCAAACAAACTTATGATCTTCCTCCCTTCTCTCTCAGCCATCGCCTACTCCCACACTCCAAGGCTGGAATTTCCTGTTGATGGCCCAGTGCAAACGCCCACTCGCTTAAGGAAAACTTACTTTGAAGATGAGCACAAGACACAGAAAACATAAAACAGAGAAAATAATAAAAAAAAAAACAAAAATAAAATAAAATAATACTATCACAGTGACTTTTTGCCGAATATACAAAGTTTATACTTCTGGCACACTTTGCTTTTTATGCATGTTAGAAATATACGTCTAGTAAAATTAAGAGGGTAATTATAATAAGAGGATTTTGGGCAGAAAAGCCTAACTAGGCTGCATCTCGTTAAATGTCATGTCCTGAATTCTGATCTTACAAGAGTAAGGATGCACATCATTAAGATTTTATTAATAAATCAATACAAACACTGTTGATACCCCTTGCCCGCGATAATTTAGTGCAAAACAGAAGAGACAAGAGTTCTAAAAGCAAAGTTTCAGTTCTTCCTTCTTCTGTCATTTGTTTTAAACAACAAATATTACATAAAGACAAAAACAGAATAAGAGTTTTCCGTTCATATTAATGCTATTTCAGCTGCAAATAATATTTTAAAACATTGTCTGACAACATCCATCCACGTCCAAAGACATGCATGTTAGGTTAATTGGACACTCTAAATTCTCCGTAGGAGTGAGTGTGTGTGTGTGAATGGTTGTTTGTCTCTATCTGTGTTGGCCCTGTGACAGACTGGTGACCTGTCCAGGGTATACCCTGCCTCTCACCTGTTAAAATGCTGGGATAGGCTCCAGCTCACCCGCGACCCGAAATGGAATAAGCGGTCAAGATAATGGATGGATGGATGGATGGATGTCTGACAACAGTCATCTGATTTGAATCTACTGCTGTAGCCAATACTGCTGATCTCTTTAGTAACAAACTTAAATATGTGTTATATGAAATTATATTATGTATATTGTCCCTATAGCCAAACCATATGGGATACAAGTCTGGTCATCTCTGCTTGTCAGATCACCTCAAATTCAGATTAAATTTATATTTAACTGTTTAGCACAGAACAAATCCAAAGCTAGTAGTCTGTTACAAAATACAACCTTAAGCAACTCTGTTGTACTGGCAGGGACAGGAAATTTCTAACTGCAGTTTTGTTTAATGTTATATTAGTAATTGCAGCAGTGCTAGGCTTACAAATATTTCTGTACATATCAATCCAAAACCAGTACCAATATTAGAAAGAGTTTTTAATACCTGTTTTTTTTTAAAAATAAGCCTGTAGGTAGGGCCACTATAGCTGAGCAGTTCATAGAAAAGGTGGTACATTAAGCTGGGAAAAGGGAGAGATGATACATGTGTGTGACCGTACAGCCTCAAAACCCAGCCAACTTAGGTTTCCTCCACAAAGCTTCCATTTTGCTTTGGCACACCCAACCTCCCCCTCCTCATCTTGCAAACAGATGCACATCCCTCTTTACTGCCTCACTGTGTTTCCCTGGCATTCTCATTCTGCTCTAAGAATTCCCTTTAATGGCATAAACTGGCATCAAACCTTTTAATACAATTAGAGCTACTAGATACAACCTTAATCTTTAGTATTTATTGAATATGATGTAATACTGAAATGTTTTCATGGGACTGCAGGGTGAGGGGCCTGGGTTGCAATCCATTGTACTTCCCCCCATAGCCCCTCCTCCTTTTTTGTTCGGTTGAGTGACTCATCAAAAAAAAAAAAAAAAAAAAAAAAAAGCTCTATGCACTTTTTCTCCCAAACCAAGGTCTGGCAAATATGACAGCAGCCCTGGGGATAGGAGGACAAAAGGACATACGTGTGACAGTCTAAGGCCTTATGGGATCTGGGTCAGGAGCATGAGCCGGTCCTCCAAGCCTTGCTCTCACTACTTAAAGCCTCTGACAGACTGCAGCCTCTGGTAGTTTCACTATACTAGCTAAATTCACACACACTCACAAGCTGATGATGTTGATTCTGGTAGCATGATTTAATTTAATGTGCCAACTTCGGATAAAAATGAAAAAAACATTTAGA
Organism: Melanotaenia boesemani; assembly: GCF_017639745.1. NCBI lineage: Eukaryota > Metazoa > Chordata > Actinopteri > Atheriniformes > Melanotaeniidae > Melanotaenia > Melanotaenia boesemani. The sequence goes on along the minus strand of NC_055682.1, from coordinate 17,819,814 downwards.
AAGTTCTTTCTTTTGATAATGCAGACAAACACAAGATACCTCAGTACTCAGCAAGAAGGGTTCTTCAGTGTCAGAGCTGAGAGGCAGAAAGCATCATTCATGTGCAAATACACCACCATTAGTGCGAGGAGAGCAAAAGACTGGGTTTCCCTTTCCACTAAAACACTCCCAAACTTGCAGAAATAGTGAGATAATCAGTCCACAGGTAGCTGACTGGAGGCAAGTAAATGTGCAGTGGCCTGAATCTGACCTCCTGGATTGCAAACATGACCACACAGTGGCTGTGGAATTTGTATACGTAATATTGTGTATGTCTTAACGACTCAAAGATGATTCAAGCATCCAAGTTAAACATATCAAATACAACGTTAAACTGTCATTCTGACAGCTAAATAAAATCTTAGGCACAAATCTGGTAGTAGGCCTAAGCATTTTATTTCTGACGCAATACTAAATCTGCTTGCCACAGCTGATGGATTCTGCATCTAGGTCAGAGCAAATACTGCATACCGACCAGAGGAGATGCAAGCTGGAATGGATATTATGATACATGTTAGCACATCTTTTTATTTAAAACCAAGTTGCTGTTGAAGGCTATGTGCACAGACATAGCACCATAACAAACACTTAAAAGAGGATCATCACTTTAGAACATCTTTAAAAGCAGACACAAAGCAAATTTTAGGCATGCAATGGTCATCTATAACTCTTGCTTGCCCATACTGTCAAACACACTTCTCACAACGATGAACGTGAGCTTGCTAAGGATAGTGCAACTGAGCAGGGATCCAGCTTTTGAAGTATAAAGGAGTGAGTCATGATGACCTACATAGGCTGTGAGGAGAGAGTGATAGAGAGAGAGGGATGGAGATGAGAGAGAAAGAGAGAGAGAGAGAGAGAGAGAAGGGGGGGGGGGGGGGGGGTGTTGGAAGAGATTCCTTCCGCATATCAAAGTGTTTACTTGGCTCTGCATGCACCTTCTCTCTGGGAGGGAGGCAAGGGAAAAAAGACACACAAGGGGGCTGGGAGGATAGGGGGTAGATAACAAATATGGAAAAGAAAATGAGTGAACAGGAAAGAGGGAGTTAAATAAAACAATGGCTGTCACTGTTATGTCCCATGGATCTCTGTACTTCATGACAGAGAGAAAGGCCAGTCATAAAAGTAAAATTAAAAAAAAATACAAGTAAAACAAAAAACACAGAAGTAAGGACTGACAGAGACACACAAAGTTCATGTTGGGACACTCTTGTAAATCTATGGTCTCAAAAGGCACAGTGCAAATACCAGTGTTCAACCAGCATGTATCTTGTTCATGCTAATATTTTTAGCCATACAAAAACTAAAAACAGCTGCGATTTAATAGTGTGTTCAGTTATGTCTTCATATCTCAGCTAGAATTCACTACAATGCCAAGGAGAGCAGCAACATTCCTGGCTGATCAATAAGCACTGCAGAGAGATCCAGTTCCCTTTGAAGCCAAGCCATGGATCTGGTTTCCTAATCACCTCCACCACTGCACCCTGTTCCTCCTCCTTCTTTGTCCCTCCCACAGATTTTCCAATACAATGGAGCAGTTTTCACACTGCATGTGGGCCTGAGTTGGACGGCCTGAGAGGGGGAGCAGTCGCTTTACTGAGAGGCAATGAGGGGAAAGCAAAGGAGAACAAGGAAAAGTGGTAACAAAGCTAACATTCTGGAAATGGAGAAATTTAAACACAAAACTTTAAGAAGTCTGTGCTTCATCATTTGTAGCTAAAATAGTCACCAGATAACAACAGTGCTTTATTTGTTCATGTTAGTTAACATTCACATATATATACACAAATTGAACTATTATTAAATTACTCAGAATTTAATTTGAAAGAAAAAAGCAAAGTTTGACTATAAACTGTTATATTTGGTTGTATGGGCTACAAATGTAACTTAATTAAAACAAGTTAAATAAGATAATATAAAGTAGAACAAAGAATAAAATAGAATTCCAAGAACACAATGACTGGAAATCAGAATTCTGCATGAAGAGAGAGGTGAGTCCGACCCCCCTCCTCCCATCCCCTTTCTTTCTCTCTCTGTTTTGTGCTGCATCACCATTAAATGCGGCCATGGGAGCTCTGCCAAAGAGCTGCAAGTCTACCATCCACAAGAGGATGGCTGCAACCAAAACAACCAACTACGTCATCCATTCGAATCCCTTTCCGTCCACTTGCTATCTTACACAAGAGATTATTTTGGGAACTGTTCCTATTATGAATCCTTAACCAAAAACCTTACGACGAACTACAGAAATGTCTGCAAGTACAGATATGGACAATTGGCCATTCTGGTTGGATACTGAGCGTGGCATGGACCACAAGTAATGACAAGACTGATGAATGCATGTTTTTGGAGTTGTTTAGGAAAAGAGGCAAAGGGGAGATGAGGTTAAGGGAAAAGGGACAGGAGGCAGATGGGGGAGGGGATGTAAGGGGGAGGGGAGACGTACTAAAAGGAGTTGTGAATTATTGATGAGAGCAAGAAGGCTGGCCCTTAGTCCTAATGTGAGCGCACATGTATACACAGACGGTGCACACAAGCATTTACATAGACTATGGATATTGTTACACATTACATCAGCCGTGCCATCACCCTTCCACTCTTCCTCATCTAGTTACCATCTACAACCTCATCTTGAATTTATTCTGCCTGTTCTCTTGTCCATTTACCTCAGCCTGTATCCTGTCACACAATCTCCATTACATCCCCCCAGCGTCTCCTCCACACCATCTGCAACTGAAACTATAAAATTATTAGCTGCTTGCCCCCACTTCTATTGTGAAAACAGCCAATTTAAAAAACATCTTTTAGTGATCTATAAATAAAAATAAAAAATATTTTTGCTGAGGGCTAGGGTGGATGTTTTGGAACATGCTAACCACAAGATCTGAGTTCATGTAAAGGCTAAGAGATTGGCAGAAACCCCCACAAATGCGTGCAGGCCAAACACAGCACAATGCTGGTGGACGAATCTATTCCCCACAAACATAAAGGGGGGACTGAACCAATCTAAGTGCCACCCATACTCTCAGCTCTGTGTGTAGGCGTAAGTGTGTGAGTAAAAGTATGTGTCACGGTGCCTGCAGGAAATATGTCTGAGACCTAAGAGAAAGGAAAAGCAAAATATTAAATCCATAAAAAGAAGTAAGGCCAAATGAGAATGTGTGGGTGAGTAGGAAATATAATTTTAAAGTAATTTCAAAGATCTGTTTGGTTTAGTAAAGAAAGCAGCTTCTCCCCCCAAAAACCACAAGGTCAGAATATGAAACTCAAATCTGATAAGGTCCTTGGTGATCAGCTCAGTCATTCGAGACTACTCTTCATCTCACCCAACAAGGAATAAAACATAACCATTTGCACTTAATTACAATGTTTAAGGAACAACTTCTCTTTTATGTAAATAAATAAATAATAAAATAAAGATCACAAGAATTTGCTGACAATGATTTGGCAATCCATCCAATTTTTGCAAGTATATCATAAAAATATAATAAACTGAAGTGTGTACGTGCAAAATAATAGACTGGTAATAAAATTTCTCATATGAACAGATTTTTTAGAGATGAAAATAAACTGACAATTTGTAGATACTCTAAAATTTCCACACACAACTACATACTTAATTGATGTTAAATAAAGGAAACATCTATATTTACCACATTTCCTAATATTTTTAGGTTAAATGGAATATATTATATTATAAAGTTTTCTGTATTTTAATATAAAACTCAGACACTGGAACTAATAAGTCTGAAGCGTATAAATAGGCCAACCTCAGCATCTAACTCTCTGCAAATATCTGCAGATAATAGAGGTGCACAAGCATAGTTTTAGGTTACAAATATGAATGCATATGTAAGTAGAGCAGTGCATGCTCAACTAGGAAGAAAAAAAAGTAAAGCCGAACGGCATACAGAGCTGCCTAGCTCTGCTTTAGTGTTGTTGTTGCCTGTAGAGCTTTGGTCTGCCCTTCCCCCATTCTCCTGTCTCTCTGCTCTTTTTCCCCTCCCCCTGACTGCGGCAGGCAGGCAGGCAAGCAGGGCAGATGGTATCCTAGCAAGCAGAATGACCCTGGTGTTCCTGCCCCTTGTTTTGATCCTGCAGTCCTGATTGTCCAAGCCTAATCCTACACTAGCCAGAGCTGCTGGACCGCTGCCAGCACTCTTATTAAGAACATAAAGGCCTTTCATTCCAGCTAGGGTGCTAGCTAGCTCATCAACCTACACACACTCCTTCTGTGCCATCACACAGCTGCTTTTCTCCAACCTTATTCTCTGACTTGCTTCTTCCATTACACACCACTTTGCTCTATTCTTAGAAATAGTCGGTTTCAGCTAAAGCCTTTCTCCATGTGTTTACAGCAGTCCTGCACATTTGTCACCCTGCTCCTCTAGTTTGCTTTTTACCAATTAAGATAAGCAAGTGAAAACACCATTCAACTGTAGAAAATGGAGATTGCAATGACTATTAGCATAATAGTAACAAAGTAACTATGACAGATAATGTAGTTTAAATAAGGGAAAGTGGACCACAATGCTCCCATCATACTGTGTCTAGAGACAAATGAAAACTGCAAATAACTCAGAATAATGATAAGGACCATGAACAGATCATTCAAGGGATTTCTCAGCTAATCAAAATATGTGATGATGTGAAATGTGTTGGATGAAGAAACTGTTACTATTCTGCAAAAATCTATTCACTCAAAGCAGAGATTACCAAGGAATAAGTCATACAACAGCCATTGCACTCCAAGCTATCATGTAAACTAGGGCTGCAACTAATGACTATTCTGATGGTCGATTAGTCACCGACTATTAAAACGACTAGTCGACCAATCGGTTTTATGTATCTCATGATTGTTATAAATGGGTCTTATTTTACTTCCAGCTTTGAAATTTTGCATGAGGTTGTTAAGTAAGTCCGACGTGCCTCCTCTTTAATTATTTGAGCATTGCAGACATACTTCCGTGGTACACAAGGACCGCTTTACAAATATCACATGTATTTAATTTATTTTGTAAGTTTAACGTGAAGTTATCCCAGACTTTTGATGTTCTCTGCCGCCGTTTTGCTCCCTAGTCCGCCATCATATTTTTCCCCTGGCGGACTTTATTGCACATGTGCAACTCTCAGCAGAGATAAAAAAAAAAAGAAAAGGAGACGATGTCTCACTCTGTATTTTTTTTCCTCTCTTTGCGCATGTGCATTGTGCAACTCTCAGCAGAGATAAGATTAGAAGACGATGTCTCACTGTAGTTTTTTTTTTTTTGCCGACAACAGTCGACAGCTAAATTCATTGTCGACTATTTTTATTGTCGACTATTGTCGGCAACGTCGACTAATCGTTGCAGCCCTAATGTAAACACTTCCCGTCGGTGCAATTACAAATCACATACTCAGAGTATATCAAAAATACAACTTAATCTAGTACAGGTATGCTTAATTTTTTAATTCTGCACCTGTATTTTGGGGTTTCCCTATTTTACACACAGAAGATTAAGCCTTTTATTTTTATCTATTAAATTATCTTACTTCCAAACTTACATTGTATGTAAACATTTGCTTGATAGCCAAATTAAACACTACTATTTTCCACTGCAGATTTTGCTTCCATTAAAATGAAGCATAGTTCTTGCACAAAAATAAATGAAAGCATTGGCCAATAAAGACAACTATTAATTCAGTGTGACATCAGTGACAGGACTGCTGCTTGGCAGAGGACCGTGTATTTTCTGGAGGCCTGAAGCTTTGCATTCTGAAAAAGACCTGCTCACTCTTGCTTCCTCCTCAACTCACTCCTCTCAGTCTCTGAGCTAAATTCAAAGATTATGACTGGGAATTCTTCTGTACGTTGCCTAGCAACGCGGACAAGAAAGCCAAAATACATTAGATCACATGAGGGACATGTGCAAGACCATACACACCCACATACATAACAATATGAGGTTTATGCTTCACTGGAGCCAAATGTAAAAACAGAAACTGTCACACAATTTAAATCTCTAATTTTAACAACAGTGCAATACAACAACAATAACAACTGCACACATTTGAACTGTTTTTTACAATTTACTAACTATATTTCAAGTGTTAAATTGTGAAGGCCAGGCAATTGCCAATCCTTTTAAAACAAATGCTATTCAGCCACTGTTTCTGGGTGAAAAGCAACAGAGAAAGATGGTGAAAGCAACAGAAAAGAAGGCATTGTGAGGCAGACACTTCTTAGTTTAAAGATGGGTTGTGAAGAGGGGCAGATTTACAGTTTTACAGGGGCCCTGTTTACTAACACAAAAGGTTCAGTGCACATTCCAGCTCAGTGTTGCTCATTTCAAACAGCTGTCTTTTATGTTAAGAGTGTTAATCTCAACTATACAGCTCATCTTCAAAACAAACCTTTGGTCTGTTTGGACTTTTTTGTTACACGTTTCTGCTAGACATTACACTGAGGTCTCACAGCTTTTCAGCATGAGCAGGTTGAGTCAATGCAGATGATGCATGGTCCAGCCAGGCTAGCCAACCCTCTGTACTTAAGAATCCATCAAGCTTAGCGATCAATAGGAATAGGCCCCAGCGTTGTGATGCAGCTGCCGCATTGTAATAAAAACCTTATCAGGCCTGACCCGGCAAAGGCTGACACACATCTAAAAATCTCTGTTGGATTACCAAGAAACTCTGCCCTCTAGTACTTACTATTACTCACACCTCAACTGCACATGTCAGTCACATGCTACTTATTGGATTATACATGTCTCTGAAGTCGCCCGTCTGTAGGAGTGTGTTATGGTATAGTCCCTGCAGAGGAAAACACATGGAGTGGATGTGCCCATGTATGCAGATCTTTCAGCATCCTAGCTGTTTTATACATTTCCTCTTATTGCAACCCAAGGCAGGTACTTTCAACATATTCACAGATCACTCTTGCTACATATTAGTGACGTGGGAAAGAGGTACTGTCCCCCATAAGAAGGAAGAATAAGAAGTGTGCATGTTAAACTGTACCACCGGTTTAGGTACATCTACTTATTCAAACTGAATAGATGGGTGTCACTATATACGGGTACTGTAAATGTATTAAATGTGCTCTCTTGTTACTGTGCAAGTCAACCAAATAAATCTGTCCAAAATCTTTTTGTATGTTTCTGAAGAAATAGTTGTACCACATATAATAACAACTGAAAACATTGAGTAATTACTAACTATAGTTATAAGCCAAGACTAACTATGAAACTATACAATTGACTGCAGCTTCTGAGCCTTGTAACCCCCCCACCCCCCCAGCCTGTGACATCATCACAGCTCCAAAGAATCACTCTATATTTAGCTTCTCACACCCCTGCTGTGCCTCACTACTCTGTCAATGCCTAGGTCGAGCTCAATCTTCCTCCCTCTATGCCTCGAATGGCTCATCTCTCCCCGTTAGCTCAGGAGGTGGGGAGGATGGACGCTTTTTAAAAAGGTAATGGGTGGAGGGGGGGATACAAAGAAGAAGACAGAGGGGATGGTTCAGAGGAACAAGCAGGGTAGTGTGAATAGCTGTGCTGTAAATCAGCCACTCATAAAGTCTTGTGAGAACAGCTCACATGTTGCCTTGTTACACCACACTGTCAAAATGTGTACCACCTTGCTCTCTCACACACACAAAATAATAAACAAAATTCACATAAACAAATGAATGAAAAATAAATAAAAGACATGCAAAGCTCTGCAATGCTAGATTGCACACTCACACTGCTGCTCAGCAGTACATTGTAAAAGACAGTGAGTATAGGAGAGGATGGGGGAGGGGGCAGTGTGTCTGTGACTGGCATTTCAAACATCCTCCCTGCACAAAATAACATCCTGGGAAGATAATCTGTGAGCGTGTGACAATTTATTCAGGCTCATGTTTCTGGAGAGTGTGAAAGCTACTGAGCTGCAGAGGGGAAGTGCAGGAGACCAATGAGAGTGTGCTGTTTCTTCAGTCAAGAGACGACAACCACAAAGAAAAGAAAAAAGGACAAGCCCCTTCATCTAAATTGCTCTTCAACATTCACCACCTCACTTAATAGCTTTAGCACTTCCTCATTTTACTGCTTACACTTTTTGTTATCCACATCACAGCCCAACCCTCAGTGCACCAAACCATCTTTTTGGTGACGAGGGACAGCAACACAGCTTCAATGCTACCATCACACATAGGAATGATTTGAAAACAGTGTAAGGCCTAAAACTGATATAGGGCCCGATACACAATATACATCCTGATGTTTTGAAATCTCCTCTAAAACACGTTGTAAATATTGAATTCAACATTATCATGCACAAAAAGACACCAGTAGGACTTAAATGAGCTCACTAATTTATCTTTATTGTGATTTTTCCTTTTCAACGAACATTTTATTTTGAACCAGGGACCTGCACTAAAACATTTAATAAAACCCAGTGTTTCCCTGATCATTATATTAGAGGGGGGCCCCAACTCCCACTAACCCTAGAAGATCAAGTTTATTGTATTTTCTATAATTACTCAATTAAGATCTGATATAGTCGTGATAATTATTTTATATTAAAATATTATTTTATTATTTAGGTTTTTTAATTTTCCACCAGATCACAACAGAAGTAATCTAAGGTCCCCTTTCCTCTAGAACAGGTTTATATTATTGTCCTTTTGTTATAAAAACTAAACAGCCTGATTTTATTTATCTTATTCTCATGTTGATTTGCAATTACGTCACGTCATGTCTGTACAAGCCGTGCTGCTTGCACACACAGGTGAGCTACACTCCCACCAGCAGAGCGAGTGCGCAAGTTGGAAATTGCCAAATTGAGTTAACCACCTGTAAAAAAGACAAAAACGTCTGGTTTAGGATCAACTCTTTTTTAATAATAAGAACAGCTGGAGGAGTTTCCTGCTCTGCTGTACTAAAAGCTTCATGTCCACCGGGAAACACATTGTCATCATTTCTGAGATGTATTACTGGTTAAAATGAATGTCTTACATTCAGCTTCGATCTCTTAACGATCATAAACTAGTTTGCTAGCTAGCTAGCTAGCTGCATACTCCATGCTTTTTCCTGTCTCCCCTGAAACATTGAGCATGTGCACAGGAGAGTTTTCTGGATGGGCGGGAGAGTGAGCTGTCTGTCTGCTGTGAGTGAGACAAGCTAAACTATGAAGAAAATTGCATGTAGACGCTTTAAATTCTGCCGTATCAATTTGTACTTGATGTTCGCGATATAGACATTTTATATATCGCCTATAAAACTTCTCGGGATATAATCAAGTATATCGGATATGTCGCCCAGTCCTAATTCAGACTTGAGTAAAACTATTAACACATTACCATAAAATAAGTCCAGACAACTGATTTTGATAACTGATTAATCACGTTTCCCCAAAAATGCCAAATTTCTAATGTTAACAGCCACATCAGTCAGAGTCAGTATGTGTATAATTAGAAAAAATTTGACATATTTCAGTTTTATATTATTCTTATGGAAAAAGACATTTTGAAAACTTAGTTTTATGCCAAATTTTTATACCTCAAATTATTAATCAAAACAACCTGCACAGCTGTGACAACCAGCCCAGTTCTCCTGCACAGTAAAAACTGACTTTCACGCCATCGTGAAGGAAAGCAGCTGGTCAGCAACTACATTCTACACTCAACAGCTGTCAGCCATTCTTACCAGCTACCAGGATGATTAATTTATACAACTGCTGGGGGTGTTAAAACCATGCCAATGGGAAGGAAGACCTGTTGGCAGGAGAAGTCAGTCTGGTAGCAAAAAACCAGTACATGGATAAGTATGAGCAAGTACTGCGTAACTCAGCTTGGCTTGTGCAGCTACTGTTATACACAGCACTGTTGCAAAAATCAAAGGAAATTCTTGGTTACAGAGCTTGTGAGCCTCCTTGATTAACTCAGTCACACATGATACTTTAGCAACCAAGTCACACACCCCTTTATCCCTTTCCCAACACAAAACTAAATGTCTGTTTATGAAAAAGGAAGAATAAAGTTTGAAGATATAATCACAAACCTCCAAATCTGAGGTTCAATCAGCAATATACACACACCACTTTATCACCGTTATCTTATAAACAGCCCACACTAACAAGTCAAAAGGCTTTATATTTCTAGAGTCAACGTGCACATTCATCCACACACACATGCACACAATTCCCCTCCTCAGTAATGTAGCAGTGATTGAAGTGGGAACTAGGGGCTGTGGTAACAGGTGGGCACACATGCTGCTGGGAAGATTCATCAGATTATCCCACCAGCACTCAGGGCAAGCTTGCCTTGATACACTCTGTATGTGTGTGACTGTGTGTATGTGTTACCCCTCTCTACAGGACAGGTGAGGAGCAGATCTGTCTCATCTCATTCCTGATCACGTACAGATTCGGCTCCATTAGAACATGCCACCCCCAGCTCTGGTATCCACCTACTTACTGCCTTACAAAAAAGTCTGTTCTTCAATCTTTGTGAGGACACTCATTCTAAAAGTCCTTGTGCTGACCTTTACCATTACAACTAAATGTTCAACTGCACCTTGATTTAAACCTAAGGCCCCAAAATGTTAGCCTAAACCAACAAACAGCCTTTTGAAGGTTAAGATGTGCTGACTTTTTTTAACAAAGCTAGGCACAGAAGAACATTTACATAAAATGCCTTACCCGCCTTCCCTTCCAAACTATGATCATGGACTGAAGAAGGATGCAATCCACTTTAAAGGTTAAAGGTTCCACATTTAAAGTACACTAGTGCAGTTATATTTATTTATTTATTTTTATTTAATTTATTTTTAAGCTATTACATGGCAAATAACATCAAATGACTAAGTGATGAAAGGCCCATCATTGTGTTGTTAATATCATCTGTGTCTGGCCACAAAAATGAACATTTTAATACAATATAAAAAATGACAACACTACCTACTAGGAACTACAATCTATGCACGTGCAAAAGGACACCAACGTTAAACTGCAGATGGAAGCCGTACTTAATACATTATTCGGTTGTGTAAAAACATGGTTTATATAAAGTCAGTTCATTATTTCCTCAGTTTTCAGCATTGTATATAAATATTGTATTTTATTGTATTTAGACATAAAAAACTGCATTTTAATTTAAATGAATGCAGCATAAGGACTGTTTTGTACATTTATGCTTTTATTAAAGGCTCAGGACACTGAACAGAGTGATTTCACTCGGTGGCGAGCCAAACACTGCTGAAAGAAATCTTTCAATGAGGTCCAACAGCACCTATAAGGGCCCTAAACTAAGTGTCTGGTTCAAAAAGTCCTAGTACGCTTTGCAGACCTAACACTATACTTGACTGTGATTACTACTGTATTTACTTAAATACCCAACAGTTTAATAATATTATTTATATTAACATATATTAATTGGCACATTTCTGAAGAACAAAACACTGATATGTCATATTAGCTGAAGCAGTAAGAATCCAAATTATGGTCAAGTATATCCTATTTGCCTTAATGATCTTCAAAAGGTGACTTGAACTTGGTTGGAGTCCACATGTGACCAAATGAACTGATAAGGTAAAGATAAGACAAACACTTGTATTCAGGTCCCAGAGATTATAATAGAGAGCCTTTAAAAACAACAACATAAATAAGTCCAACGGAGTCTCTGTAGACCTATGTAATAGAATTGTGGCATGACACAGATCAGGGTGCAGGTATTTAACAAGTTATAAACCTTGTAGTGTTTGTAAAAGCGCAGTGGAATATTTGTTTCTGTTTTGAAAGAGGTTTGGAACCAACAACTCTCCCCAGAGATAGTTGCATGATTTTGCTGTGCAACCGAGTAAGAGGGGGTTTAGTCAGGGAGGTGACCAAAAACAAAATGCTCACAGAAATCATGAAAGACAGACACAAAAGGAACAGAGCAAGTCTTAAATTGTTGGTGGTTTCTGACTGAAAACAAGTAAAAAATAAATAAATTCCTTAGAGGTCAACCATTGTTACTGGATGTGGCTGTGTGTTTTCCCGTCTGCTGATCCTTTTAAATCCTTTCTAAAATCTGATATTACTCAACTTTACAGCAACTAAATTTGTACATGTATTGAGTCACTGCTTTTAAATCCATCTAAGGGAGAAGTCCTGTTTTCTTCCTGCAAGCTGACCACATGTAGTAATCAATATCACACAAACATGCACAGATGCACTGCAATGCAGGTAATAATTTTAACTATAAAGCTATAAAATTTACTGTTGCTGCTACTTAAAATTATTGATAACTTTATGAAAAATATTTTTGATGAGTGTTAGATGAGTTTGAAACACTATAAGTTTGGAATGAACATTAGCAGTAAAATGTATGGACTGGAAATACATGTCAGATTAATAGTAAAACTAAATCATGCAGTTCCACTGAGAAAATAATGACAATACAGATGACGGACTTTGAGTACTCAGTACTAACGACACAAACCCCCAAGATTAACATCAACAGCAACCACCAAACAAGCGCCAGCAGGCACCAATATTTTCAATTACAATAAAAAAAGTGCAAGTAAAATATAAACTCTGCCTTTATCGTTTCTTGGAAATAGAGCAGAGATTCATTCATTTTGAAGTCTGCAACCTCACTTGTTTATTTATGAGAGTGCATAAATTCCTTCCTTGGCTTTTCACCGTGTGACAGTTAAAGCAGAATAATTTACTGCTTCAATTCTGGCTTTTTGCCACATAAGACGACAGTTTCAGTAACATCTATGACATGGATCCACACTTTCAAACCTAATTTTTATACAAAACTAGAATTTGATGAAAAGCGAGTTACATTAAAATAACTAAAAGAACCCAGAGAGCGCAGACTTCTGCCAAGCCAATAATTGTTTTTTTGCCAATAACTGTGGGCATTATTTTTGAGTTGGAAGCAGACGGTTACGCGGAAGTACTCCCTTGTGTTTGGTCAGTTTGGGATTACACGTTTCCAGATTTCTGGATCTTCTCGCTGAATTTGTGTGGTAACTGCCATTTTTTTAAAACAATATTCAATGAATCAAGTTGATTAGAGGCTGATTGAATTATTTCTTTGTTTGGTTTCTACTAGCTCATGAAGACATCGCACCATGTTGGACGCCACTGTTGTTTTAAAACAGAAAATACGGAAAACAGAAAATGTCTTTCTTTTTATCCTCATCATGTAGGAAACCTTTATCCTGGAAGTGGAGAATCACAAGATTGTCCAATTCTGATCTGATTAAGCTACATGACAAGATATAATGAAAAAGGAAGGAAAACTGTGCTTTTCTATTGAACTTTTATCAACTCGTTTTTATATTTTCTATCGCACCACACGTCTATCGATCAATATATATTATGGAATTATCGTCCAGCCCTACCCGTTTTTCATATTTAACATGAAACTTTGTCCATGGCAGGTCGAGGTTGTGCATGCAAATGTGTTAGTGTATTTTAAAACCATATGTGATGTATACATTTTATTCCTTTCTCAGCACTCCGATAAGCTGTTCATTAAAACTATCCGTTCAACGTCGCATCAGTTACGTTTTGAAAAACAGAACAATGTCAAGTATTTTTCTGTAATGACTCATTCTTGGTTGCATTTCAGATGAGTAGGAAAATATTAGTATTTTTAAAGGAAGAGGAAGGAACCTGAGAGAGAGTCAAGTGACTTAAGAACGGAGAGGTTGAATGTTCTGGACTAATAGAGACTTTATATCCTCAAGTTCAGAAGAATAGAAACGATATTTATGAGTACCATGACGTTAACTGCACAATATTAGTGATGTAAAAGAATATAATACTTGTTGCCCGTTTACTAAACAGTTAGAAGTAGTGGAGGAGACCAGGGAGGAAAAGAAATGTGGAGTGGCAGAGCAGAAGAGAGCAGCAGGGAAGCTGTGACCAACTTTCCATGCAACAGAACCTTAGAGCTCTTCTTTCAAAAAACCAAGAAAAATCAAAGGCTCTCATCCTGACTGCAAACTGTGCCATTAGATAAGGCTACATTATGTTTGTTTTCAATGTATTACCTCCGCCCAGGCAGAGGTTATGTTTTCAGCGGCGTTGTTTTGTTTGTCTGTTAGCAACGTAACTCAAAATGTTATGGACAGTTTTTGATTCAATTTTCATGCAATTTCAGAAATGGAATAAGGAAGAAGTGACTAGATTTTTGGGAGTGATCCGGATCACCACCTAGATGCACGAATTTTTTTTTTAGAGGGTTCTTTACTATCGGGAGATAACAGTTTCAAAAAGGAGGAAATCTCATTTATTTCATTTCTAAAATTTCTTGAAAATTTAATCTAAATCCATCTATAACTTTTTGAGTTATATTGCCAACAGACAGACAAACCAATGCTGCCGTATACATGACCAAATAACGTTTTTATAAAAGCTACAACGATACAAAGCAAAGCTGTTGTGACGATTAGCCAAACTAGTACCAAAAATAAAAAAGCAATGACAATTCAAATATCTATTTGAAAATCCACAAATCATTGTAAATAAATTAATTTACAACACAAAAAGTTACACACTTTCACATTTAGGCACACATGAAATTACAGTCAAGATTTAATACAAACAGAATATAAATATTTACCTAGTGTTACAACATTTAACAAGAGGTCTGTTCTACTAAGGTAATTCAAAGAAAGAACCTTTTTTCCTCTGAAACTTTAAAGCAGTTTAGATGTTATCCACAATCAACACAATATCCATGCTACAGCACTGATGATGAATAGGGTTGAATACTATTCAGTCTGAATACCAACAGTCCGTTTATAAAAAACAAACAAAATCAGTCTTTTTAAAACTAGTGATGCAAACTGAAAATCCCAGGTAACTGCAAGTTTGATGATATAATAAATTAAAATAGACAGCAGACGGGAAACCTATGGTCACGAGCTGTGGGTAGTGACCGAAAGAGCAAGATTGCGAATACAAGCAGCCGAAATGAGTTTTCTCCGCAGGGTGCCGGCTCTCCCTTAGAGATAGGGTGAGAAGCTCGGTGATCCGGGAGGGGCTCAGAGTGGAGTCGCTGCTCCTCCGCATCGAGAGGAGCCAGATGAGGTGGCTCGGGCATCTGGTTAGGATGCCTCCTGGACGCCTCCCTGGTGAGGTGTTCCGGGCACGTCCCACCGGAAAGAGGCCCCGGAGAAGACCCAGGACACGCTGGACGGACTACATCTCTCAGCTGGCCTGGGAATGCCTTGGGATCCCTCCGGATGAGCTGGTGAATGCGGCAGGGGAGAGGGAAGCCTGGGTTTCTCTGTTTAGGCAGCTGCCCTCGCGACCCGACTCCAAATAAGCGGCAGAAGATGGATGGATGGATGGCAGACGGGAAACACTTATTTTCACTTGGAAAGAATAAAGGAGCGCCATTGGCACTGTCTGCTTCTCATGGTTAGTGGATTTTGGCTGCATAACTGAACTGCATAAGAAGGATGAGCAGTAAACCCCCAAAAAAAAAAAACACATTAATTTTGCTGAAAGTGAGCTGTGGCTCAGGCTGAAACAAGGAAATAATTCAACAAAAACTGGGAAACTACAGAATCAACAATGGGGATGAGTCACCCTCTGAGATATAAAAAAAAAACTTCCATTTTTGACTTTTGGTCAACAGATTACAAAATTATTGAAATTTAAATAAGGTTTTAAGCAAACTATGAAAGAAAGAAAAAGCCTACCATTCCAAAACAATTCAAACAAAAGTTGAAAATACACTCCTAAACGAGCTGGTTGTCCACAACTACAGAAAATAGATAATTTAAAAGACGTGTTTATGTTCAATAAACTGATAAACAAAAAACTACACCATATAGCATTGATTTGTTCAATAAAAATGACTCATTCATTAGGTTCAATATTTTAAACCGATGAACTGCAAGATTTTTGTACAGGAGCCTCCTGGAAAAACAAAGCTGCTTCTAAAAGAGTTTTCTTTACTTACTGAGACTCATATGGAAAATTACTCTAAGGCAAAGCAGGATATACAATATTTGAGCTGATACCCACTGGTGGGGGAAGTCCTAGCAAGTGTAGGACGCTTATCTGTGTGGAGCATATGGCAGATGCTCAGGACAGTCAGGTGAAATGTTACAGGCATTGTCTAGACAGCCTAACAGCCACACACACAGCTTAGTCAGCACTTCAAACAACGATGGAAACTGTAAGACAGTTAAGCCCAAGTAGGCTAACATGCAGAGACAAACCAGGATTATAGCATTTATATTTTTAAAACATACATTGTAAAAACAACTTTCTGTATAGCTCTCACTCTTCCAACAACAGAAATGCAATCAGTAATTAGGTATGATACAAATACAGTTAATGAATAGTTAATAGTAAGCAAGTCATGACTCCTTACATATATTTTAAACAACTTCAGGCCTAACAGTGTAAACATCAGCTTTACCTATGAATGCAGCTCCTTGTCTTTTAAGATTATGTTTTATAATAAAAATAAAAAAAAACAGAATTGCCACATGTTTCAGCACTGAGTCAGAATTGCAAAGCAACAACTGCCACTTTCCAACTTTAAATCAGCTTTCCAACCATCAATTCTTCACATTATTTTAGCATCTCTTTCTTTCATCATTTAGTGAAAGATTTCAGCAAGACCAAGGATGAACATGCTTATTGAAGAATGACCAGTACCATGATGGTTCAGTTTCTGGGCTGAGCTGTTCAAAACTGTTTTTAAAAATATTAAAATGCAGGTTGTTGATCACATACACAATACAAGAACACATACATCCTATTATGGTCTGTGGGTGAGTTTGTAGCCTTGTAATGTTGTCTAGAACACAAGAATAAGACACAGGGCAGAAAGCAGACAGTTGCCTCCCCTCTGATGTCTTATCTGAACATGTTATTGTCACACAAACAAGCCACTAGCTACTCACAAGCAGATAACCTAAATGTGAGGGTGGATGAAAGTGAGTCACTCTCCCTTCTGCCTATTGGAGGGGAGAAAAACAAAGAAAAACAGCAATCTGTGCTTTTAATCTGTCATTTAAATTTCTGAAGTTAAATCGTCATTAATAGACTGATGAAGGCAAGGTTCTGATGTGTAAATGGAAATCTCTGGCCACGAGAGGAAAACAAAGCAGGTAAATAACAGATATGATAAATAATAAAAGTGTACTGTCATATTAGTAAGGGTTTAAAGATATTAATTTACTGAATACAGGAAGATATAGCTTTGATACCCCAATAATCTGTTGTGCAAATAAAACTAAATAGCCGAAAGAAAAAAGAGAAACAGATGTAGGGTTTTTGTGGGTTAATGTTCGTACTATAATTATGCAGCACCCACGTGCTAGCGAGCATGCTCCAAGACACAACGTTTTTGTTTATATTTACTAGTTAGTCTCACAAGCTATGGGAAATTCACAACAGTTGGGACATACACTGTGCAAAGATACCATCAATGCAGTGTGATGGCAACTTAAATACTGAAGCAGTGCTGGGGATTTTCATGAAAACAAGTGATAATGGTGTTGCATTTTAATGAGCAAACTAATAAGCTGTTTTAAGAAGAATGGTGAAAGGGCTGACAACTAAATGGTCAAAAACAGGGGTAGGACAGTAGAGATTACTAAATCACAGCTTGTTTTCTGTCATTCTGTAGTCGTCCTGAGTCGGAATTAATTCAGATCTGAGGAAAAAGCCACTAAAAAACCTTTGGTACACAGAGTGTCTGTTTCCCCAACAACACTTCTAAATATAACCCTCACAACTGGAGCAAATGTTGAATAATGAGGTAGAAAAGGAAGCCAACAAATTTAAACAAAATAATCCACTTTTTCCTGCAGGGCTCACAGCCAGATAGTGGGAAAATTAAATATACCATGAACATTAAATAAGCTTGTTTATTATTTTTACATTTCTGAGGTCTTGCTATTAAATCCCAGTTGGTAGGATGGCAAAGAACAATGGAGATGACATGAAACGGTTCCAAATCCCAAAAGTAAATTAAATCAGCTGCATGCAGGACATCAAATCTTAATAATGTACCCACTCATGTAGTTTCTAAACAAAGTTTAGAAACTACATGAGTGGGTACTGGTACATTAACAAACACAACTTAAAAAAAATAAGGCACGTGTTTGTGGCATATTCATCATACCCTTACATGTAATTATTTTGATATAGCCATGTTTTATAACCCACAAGAGCAATGGTCAATATTTTTACCCTTTCAGTTACAAGACAGAATGAAGGCTATCTAAAGAAGAAGAAGAAAAAATACAACAAAGCAGAAGAATTAGCATAAATATTCTAATTAATGGCCACTGTGTAACACAAGACAAAGGCCAAAATAATGGGGCTTGCCAAATAATGTTAGTGAATATGATGAGGGCCAGAAAACCAGCAGAAAGTGAAATGAACTTGCTGATTTAGAAAAAATCCCATATATGTCTTTTAGATCGGAGGCAAGTCCTCCAATCCCTGCCATCCGATCCACCCACTCACACATTCACATTTCGACTTGATACTATTTTTTTCCTTCTCAAAATACAAAAGCCGTCTCTAAATCCTCCTCCCCTTTGCCCTTTTCTCTGATTGACTGTGACTCTCCTGCTCTCCTTCTGTTATGGTTATCTACATCCCTGAGAACAATAAGGTCAAGGCAGTGAAGCTCACAGAGGGCTGGACGGGACCACAGATGTCTCTGTCCTGCCACCCGCCCCATGCCACATTCAGTTCTCACTGCTGTTGGTAGACAACAGGCAAAGAAAAAAAAAGAAGTAGTTGTAATGGGGAGACGGTCAAAGCAAACAGAAAGTGGAACTAAAGCTATTGTTATCATATAGTAACAGATTTTTATTTCACCGGCCAACATCTGCTTACTGGGAAAGAAAAAACACATATGGAAAAACCAAGATGAAAAGTTATGGATTCTGTAGTCAACAGAAAGACAAGGGATGAGAAACCTGCACAACCTCTCATGTGGGACACGAGCTACTTTTTAAAAAACATAAAATAAGAGTACAGTGTAGAAAACAATGCATCCCTATCACACAGAAAGGTTCTTTCCTCACAAACTTCATATTAATCTTCCTTTGGGCTTCTCTGGTTAGCAGGGAGAGTGTCTTCCAGAAACATTTACTCCCTCTTCATTTGATTTGCCACTAAACCAGGATGCTCTATTCCTCTACTAAATCTGAGACTTTCAAACCTCAAACAGAGGGCATCCATTTTCATATTTCCATGTCCAAACAGTAATAAGCAACAGTTTAATGTCTACTCTGTAAGACCCAAATACAATAGAGTGACTATTGCTTACTTGTTTGTATGGATTAACCAAAGAATTAAAACAAATAACATAGCATCAATGGTTTCTTTGTAAGCAAGAAAATAATCATTTCTAGTTGTGCATCCACATAGGCCAATGACTAAAGAAGCTATTAATGTTCCACATTTCAACATCACCCCCACCCATTTAATTAAATTTTTTTTTTTTTTTAAACAGGAAAAAAAACTTAGCTTTCAAACAAAATAAGGAAATCAGAAACGGAGTAGTTAAAATGTTTGGCAGACAGCCCGTGGATCTTACAGGCCATAATGATTCTACATCCCAGAAAAGGTAACAACATTCCCAGGAAAAACAAGCAAAGTGCTGGGTTGGCCAAGAAAGCTGACAGCAGAGTGCACCAGAGGGGGAAAGAGGCAGAGCGAGAAAGCACGGGGCCTAAGAAGAGTAGAAGTTCAAACATGTAGGCAGCAGCGTTAGCAAAGTTCAGGATGCAGTCTGCAAACAAAATTCTGATTAGGAAAGTCTACCAATGTCCCTGGTTTGCATCCACCTTCTCTGTTTGGTAGTACACGCATATATATACACACACACACGCACAGCTATTCTGTTCTTTCTTGTACCCTGCAGTGAGGCATGCAGGTTGAAAAAGGCTGGTAGGATGAAGTGGCATGGGAATGGTTAAGTCCAAACAGATCCATCTGCTTCCTCATCTGTCCTCCTGCCTGGCTGCTGGCCCCAGCCCAGCTTTTGAACAGACTGCAGCCTGACGCAAAGCATAAATACATACACACAACTGGACTGCACACATCACAACCCAAAAGAATGGGACCTGTTGGCAGTTGAGCAGATTTTTTATATCCAAAAGGGAAAAGTTTTTCTAAGCAACATTTAAAAATGCCACTGCATTTATACAGAACATGCTATGAGGGAAATGTACATCTCTTTTTGGAAATACTTAGAATAAAAAGGATATCAACAAAGAATCAAATGTCAGCCTGAAAATAGAAATAATCTGAACACTTTTTATTCTTAGCATGCTTCACAAATAACTTATATGCAGCAGTTTAAAGTGTGTGGCTGCCTACAGGACACAACTTTTTGCCAAATTATTTAGACATACTCAAACTGTTGATTCATCATTTTTATACATGGAATTAGTAACAATACTGGTTTCAGTGTGTTAAAGCAACGACATTATGGCACTAAAATCTAGGTCAGTTTGGCTCTCTTCCTCATGGAGTGTGTCTGACTGAAGCCATTCTCACTGACTTGGGTATGACTTTAAATAGTTGTAATGCCAAAAGGATTAATCTAAAAAGCCAATCATATTCCAAATGAAGATACAGCTACTCTACATGCCTAAACATTAACAACAAATTGAGCAACCTTTGTTTAGAGAAATACCAAGACATAAAACTTGCATAAAACAGTTTCTGGCAGAATGACATAACATGCAAATCAGTGAGTGGTTTTAGACACTGATGTAATGAAGAATACTTGCTACCTGACTGCAACCAAAGTCACTGAAACAAGGATAACAATAACCGAGACAGCACTCTACAATTTGGGCAAACACTAAACAACAGAAGACTTTTTTTTTTTTCCTAGCTTATGATTCCTTATTTACAAACGTAAACGCATACAGCTTGTGTTTCATATTGGCTTGCAGAACAAGCCAGCAAACAAACATCCCCCAGGGAACGTACATTCTGCTACATCATCTTGCAGGAAACACTGCTGGTTGGTTAGTCAGCTGCAGCATTTTCAACAGCTGAACAACTTATGCGCAAATCTAAAAGTTAATCTGAGATGTGAAATTTTGTTCATCTGTAATACCTGTCTATACATTACTGCAATATTTGCTCAGTGTGTCGGTGTTACTGCAGATCCAGCTGTCAAACCTCTACACTGGTCTGACAATGCAGGGGCCTTGAAGCTAAATAGACATTTCTGACAAATCTCTAAAGACATTTCTAAAGGTTTTTTTCCAAAGAGTTGTCTAAAAATTATTGAAAAAAATCTTTCCTTATGAAAATTATTTTCAGTTGTGGTTTGTTGATGACATAGATATACATGCCTGGACCTATCCATATACTCTGCACAAACAGACAGCTGCAGGAAATCACAGGCAAGGGAATAAAGGAAGGGGACACCAGCATGCACACCAGCAAACACCCTCATAAAAAGGGTATGCTGTGACTGAGAGCGGGTTGTCTTATAGAGAAACACCTGGTTAGGGAAAGGCCCAAACCTGCTAAAGCCCTGAAATTGTCTGTCCTTTGTATTTATACCACACAACAAAGAGATCTGGACCAATACAATTGAGCTTCTCACATTAGCAACACTTAAGTTAGGACAGATGGACTTGTTTAGGCTGCTGATGTTGTTGTGCATGAATAAGAGACAGAGAGAGAGAGAGAGAACATAGAGAGGGGATTTCAGACTTACAGTGTGTCAGACAACAAGGTCAGCCCATCCCTGGAGAGGTGTTGGCTTTCTAACAGAGTATAGCTACTTGAAACCAAGGTCACTGCTCTGTGGCTGCGAGGGGGACAGGAGAGTGGGGCCAGACAGGGATGGCTCTGCCACATGTACTGTACAGGCTCAATAAGTGTGAAACCAGGTATTTTGTGGGTTTGTTAGTGTGTGCTTACTTGCCTTTAAATTAATGGAATATATATTTATATATATAAATAAATATAAGAAAAGAATAGCATACATAAACTTAGTCAGGGCCAAATTTCCTGAAACCAGATGCTTTTCCTGTCTAAACAAATCAGAACTGAGCCCATTATTGCTCCCATTACAGCTACAAAATGTAAAGATCTTAGCTGCTCTGTGCGCTCATTCAGCTTTCAAGAGCCCTTTGTTTGGTTTTGACTACTTTCTTAGAAAAGGAGCTCTATTGACTAACACTGAACTCTGACACAGAACAGGATTAGAGCAAAATTTTTCCATTCAAACGCAACACAGTCAAATGTTCTCACCTGACCATGTTCCCTTTTATTCAAGGGTAGATGGAAGTGTTTATAAATAAAGCAAAAAGTGTCATGTTCAACTGCTCTCAGCATATATATTATCGACTATTTGTGCCCCATTTCAAAATTCGTAATATGGCCAGCTTCTGAATACTTTATTCAAACATACTCTACAACAGTGAGAGAGGCAGTCATTGTACAACTTTTACCATTTGTGTATCAAATTATGTATAATGCATGAGGTCAGTGTTATCTGATTATTTTTTACCTATTTATTTTTTTTAACTTGTCCTGTCCAACACTGTAGAAAGGAATGATGATGGTCTAGCTGCTGTGTTGTGCCGAACAAATTTGCTTGAGCCAAGGGGAGTTTTATGGTTATAAAGCTATGTAATATTGCTGGACCTGACTGGAGGGGACAGAAAAAAAGGAGAATAGTGAAGAGAAATAAAAAGGAAAATAGAAAAAGAATGAGACAAAGATACAGCAGATAGAAGGCAACGATCCTTCAATCCATACTAACACCACACAACTGAGAATTTCCTACAGCTTTTACAGGAAAACAAAGCTGACAATCATCAGGCGTTCCTAAAAACATGAATAAATTAATAAAAACAAACATGTATTAAAACAACAACCAGTACCAGAAACACACACACATACACACACACACACACACACACACACAAAACAAAAACAAAATAAAAGTAGCTCTTAGTGTATAAAGCGTTGTCTGATTATAACATAACCAATGACCCAGTGTGCTCCAGGAAAATGGAAGGAAGTACATGACTGAAAGGGGCTTATATTGACAAGTTTTTTAGTATGTTATATGCACAACTGCTTGAGAAACATACTGAGAGCTGGGCAACATGCAAAAGATTTGCTTGTAAGCAGACAAACATTTCTATTTGTACACATCCACAGGGACTGAATGAGGGTTATTGCGTGCACAAACAAAACCAAACTATGCAAGGAGGGAGGGATTCTTCAATGTTATCTTATCCTCCACCACCTTGGACAAGGGCCTAGCAGCTCTAAAATTAGCCATCACATCTAAACACAGTCTTTGGTGTAGCAGCTCCTCTTTGATGGGAACTTGGCTCATGGCTGATGCCTGAAAGAACACACATTTCCGAATGCAGAGATTAAGCCAAGACAGTATACAAATGCAAGCCAGAGTCACAGAGTCCTTGACCGTCTAGATTTTT
Source organism: Melanotaenia boesemani (assembly GCF_017639745.1). NCBI lineage: Eukaryota > Metazoa > Chordata > Actinopteri > Atheriniformes > Melanotaeniidae > Melanotaenia > Melanotaenia boesemani. Next base: position 17,796,334 of record NC_055682.1, on the reverse strand, counting down.
ACATTTAAGCTAAGAGCATTTGGAAGCTCTTATCATGAGGTATCATTTTATATTATTTTCATGCTGCTGTTACTATACAATAGAGAGAAAAAAAACACGATAGAATAATATATTTAATTGTTCATTCAGGTAACTAAAAGAAAATTAAAATACACAATTGCTTTGACAAGATTCTTGAAAAAATGAATCATACAGTAATTATATACAGCAGCCACAACTAAAAAAGAAACGAGATACATCTAATACAAATTTAACTTCAATTAAGTGTTGTTTCAAAACTAACTGGAAACTAGAAGAGAAGTAAACATATGACTAAACTTGGTTACTACATGTCAGCACATTTTAAAAAAGTATTAACTTCCAGCTGATGATGGAGTGAGTAGATAGAAGAAGACAAGGTCTTTCAAAGACCACCAACATTTAAACAGCAGACAACCTAAATCAGTTTAACCATCAGGTACAGGTGGTGTTTGTATGAACGAGTATTAACATGTAGTTAAGTTTCTTTTAAACTGCAGCTAAGAAGCAATCATGACCACCCAGAAAGAGCGGAACCAAACAATCTTGATGAAAGCAAAGCAAAATCTTGTGCTCATTAATGTGCAGAAAAACTACCATCCTTAACTTTATGTAAGCTTAAAAACATTTGTCATGCAAGTTAAAACAAACCTTTGATGAGGCTGGAGTAAAAATAAAACATTTACAGCATCAAAACTGTGTTGTAACTGGAAATCGGAGAGATGAAAACCAAATTATATTTTTCTATTATCACTTTATATAAAGAGAATATCCTTATAAGTATCATACTGAAATCTAATCATTTACACACAACGTGATAGTGGAACAATCAAGAAAAGTTACATCGTCTCTTCCCTAAGATTGGGGGGGGGGGGGAGAAAAATAATACAGAGGCATAGCTCTCTTGCAATGTTGTGGGTAGAATGCTAACAGGAATGCTATATGCTAGTTGATAAGGTGGAAAACAGCAGAGATCAGTAGCAGCAGACAGAATGCTTCCAGAGTGCACATCTGGACTCATCTCCAATTTTATGACATAATGGAAAAGCTTAAACTAGATAAAACACACAATGTAGAAAATCTGTCTCATAAAAAACTACATATAAGTAGTTTGAGAGACCACTTTGACCATTTTCACTTATTTCACTTAAGCCCCGTTTCCACTAAGACGTCCGGCTTGGTGCCGTTTGATTCAATAAACCCCAATCTCTGTCGTGTCTCCACAGCCAACCATACCTTTTCTAGGCAGCCAGATGACCACAGATGCATCATCTAGGGCTGGACAATAGGGTCTATAACTGATATATTTTTTTTTTTGCCTTATCCCGATACATGATATATATATCTCAGTGTTTTGAAATCTTCTTTAGAACACTGTGTAAATTATGAATTCAACATTATCAGGCAGAAAACGACACCAGTGGGATTTAAGTTAACTGATAAATTTAACTTCATTGTGATTTTTCACTTTCAACAAACTTTTTATTTTGAACCGGGGACCTACACTCAAACATTTAACAAAAAGCCAGTGTTTCCTCAACCATTATATTAGAGGGGCCCAGCAGACAGAAGAAAAACCCATGGAGACGCTTAAAATGCTGCTGTGATAGTTTATACTCGATGTTAACGATATACCCATTTTATACAGCTCACGTAAAATGTCTCAGGATACATCGGGTATACTCAAAATTTCGCCCACCCCTAGCGTCCAAGAAGGAGGAGAGTGGTGGTCATTCAGCAGATTGTGTTCTTTCTTCGTGGCATGTGGCTTTAAACAACTAAAAACAATGACATATTTAAACATGTGGCTGTTCTACTTTGTTCTTAGTGCCGAGTATGGCAGAAAGTGATGATTCTTTTAACCAGTCAGCGGAGTATGTCAAGCCTTTATCCACACCTTTTCAGTGCCTCACCAAGAGTGGAGGAGCTGTGGGCTGATTAAATACCCATGCATGGATCATTTTGGTGTAGCTGAAAAGAGCTACATGAGCTTTGGCAGAGTTTGCATCAGCTTGTACACAGTGGATGCAGCTACCATGAGCCTGTCTTAACCTAGAACAGATGTTGTCAAATCTGAACTCCAACTCTGAAGGTCTTAAACAAAAATGACAAGAACCAGCAGAGATCAAAAACCTCTTACTGCTTTCAAATATGTCAAAAAGGAAATAAATAAAACAATTGATTTTAAGTAATGTAATGTATATACAGTCACACTGCATGCCCATCAACAAATATTTAACTCAACAACATTCTCTGTGTTCAATTACAAAATGTCTAGAATACTTAAATATATTTAAATATATATTTTCTGGCCATAAAGGCGAACATGAAAAACATCTTAACTTCCATATTCTGACTGAACTGACTACGAAAAGACTGAAGAGACAAAACACGCTGCTTTACTGCAAGAAATTTTGATAATGTCACACTATTAGTATTGTATTGTTTCTTGATTTTCCGGCAATGAAAAAATAAAGTTCAATAATAAAGTTGAAAATAACAAAATTGTTTACATGCTTATGATGTTCGTAAATATCAGGACATTGAGATCATTTTTTTAAATAATTATACGTAAAAAGGGAGTTGATAATTATCTGACTGCTTGTATTGATTGATGAAGGAAGTAGCAATGTGCAGCGATAAATAAAATTGAGGATGCAACACATAGCGATGCATTGTTGAATCGAAGACAAGATAAATGCAAAATCAAATTGTGAGACCAGTGAAGAAGCTAAGCCCTACCCCCTGATGTTACTGACAGCTGTAAGTGGGCTTGATCTATTGAAGTAAAGAGAGAACGAGAGAGTGAGAGACCGAGAGAGAAAGAGTAAACAGAATCCTCAAATTTGTGACAAGTTAAACAACTAAGGCTGTATGGTCTAATTCTGGAGGATAGATCCCTGGGTTTTGCCAGCTGCTGGAAGACTTTCCATGGGGTATAATTTGCCCCATCACAAATTTTTAACTTTAGAGAAATGTCTACAATTGGATGCAGCAGTAAAACTAAAGCCCAGGCAAACTACACGATGAGTAAAGCCAGTTAAGAAGCCACAACATGTGATTTGTGAACTGCTCTGGTGACTCACAGATATGTACCGTGCAATGCTGAGGTGGGTCACTCAGACAGTGGAATTAGCCAGATGCAGATTTTTATATTCAAGAAAGCAGTTTGAGGATGCAAGACATGGAGATGTACTGAATCCTTGATGAGTAAATTATAATAAAGTTGTGAGAGAAGTAAAGATTCAGACATTTACTGGCTTCCCACCCAACTAAGTGTCATACTACAAAGTGTGAAGGAGAGTGTGTAGAAGATTGAGGATAAGGGCACAAACAAAAAACAAACCTTTCTCACAGTGTTTTACACTTTGTCAACCTTGAGAAATTCGACACAGAATGAACTCATACCCTGATGATAAAACCATGAGCAGGCAATAACTGCAATCTGTTGCTTCCCATGTCTCTGAAATTGTATGACCTACAGCGGACCTAAAATTCCTCTGCCTTAGATGTGAGCTCCATGCCATTCAGCTTGCTAATAGCGTATTCCTCCATACTCCAAGCCACAGTGCCTTGCCTGTTCCCTACAAACAGGCTTCTTCTATATAGCATCAGTATGCAGTCTGCCTCTGGGGGAGGAGGAGGAGCAGCACAGGGGAGGAAAAAGGGATGGTTGAGAAAACAAAGCTTCTATGGTCGTCTCTCCAGCCGGGCCAGGCCGAGCCGCAGTAGCGGGGGCGAGTTATGTAATGTGACTGGCAGGGCCCACTTCCCTGTTCAGAGCTGCTGCTCACACTAATCCCCACTGAGGAACAAGCCCTGCTTTGGAGGAAGAGAATAAGATAGAAGGGGAGCTGTGAGGGAACCAGTGGAGGAGGTGTGATTACAAGAAATTTTGCCTTTCATCTGCACTAAATCAAACTCACATTTCTCCTCAGCCTTTCTTCAGAAAGAACATAGTCAAAATGATATCAGCGATGCAGATGGTTGACTAAAAACAGGAGACACAGCTTCTGCAGAAATAGCCTATTTCACATTCGACACACTGACTTCTCATAAATGAAAAGCTCACAAAAAGACAACATGTAGCTTAGCAAAAATGCTCAAATATATATTTGATATTTATAATAAATAGTATTGCTTTAACTGTTTTATTGTATAGGATTTTTGGGACTATAGTTTAGTAAAAATATAAAAAAAAACACATACACACAATATCAGCATCCAATTAACTGATACGCTTCGGTTGAAGCTTTGCAGAATTTAGGTCAACCTTGCACAACATGCTACGCCAGGAATGTATGATTAAAAAGAGATATTAGTCAATACTTATTTATGCTGCATTTGTTTGCTATAGTCACTTAATGTTTACACTCTCACATCAAAGCAAGACTATGTCAAACCCCATAAAATCCATATGAGGAAATTGCAGACACACATGGCAGTAGCTGTGTGTGGCAGAGAGGAAGTAGTGTCATTGCACTTATAGGTAAAGAGAAACAAAGACAGAAGGAAACAACTCAATGCTGAGAACGTCAATGAGTTCTGCTAACCGTAGAGACCAGGTGGAGGATTTAAAGCAGTTAAAAATAAAAGTCTGATTTACTGAGCTGCTTGCCTGGAAAACATGTGACTGGCATCACATGAGGTAAGGGCGGAGGAGGGTGGCAGAGGGTTTGTGTGTGTGCGCATGAGTGAGTGAGTGTGTCCAGCTCCAAAAGGCACATACACAGCATGTATCCCACTCCTGGCACCATAATAAGCTTTGTGATCAGTTTCCTTGGTTTCCACTGACAGTAAGCAGATATAGACAGCTCAGAGAGGTAAACAGAAACAGCTCTTGCGGCTGCACAGCCACAGGCATGCAGACATAAGAGGCGGATGGAAGAGGAGTAAGAGATTCAGAGACGAGGGGGAGAGAGATTAATTTGTGCAGAGGAAGAGGGGGGACAAGCCAGTGCGGTGGCTGTGGGTGTCAGGGGCATAGGCAAGTCACTGATCAATGCAGCACTTTTTTTAACACACAAATTCAGTGGCTTGTCATTTTGCATTTTCTTTCTTATTTTTGATAATACCCTGTCTGGCACCAAAAGGGTGATAGCAATTTTTTAAAATCTCATCTTAAATTAGGAGTATTTGCTCTTTTTTCATTCCTTTAAGGCTGATCTGTCTCTGCAGAAAACACAATCTACATTTAACTTGTTTCTATCTTATCTGGGGATTGCAATTAAACACTGCCAAGTTTATTTCATGCCCTGACACAGTATGTTTGTTGACAGAAGCTCCAGTAACTGTGTCCAGTGAGCTGTGGCATTCACATAATGACATTTGTCTAATCTATACACAGCTCTGCTCGTGTTGTAGTGAACTCTGACTTCTATGATGTCAAGGTGTATAATAAATGAAGTTTTATACTCACAAGGGAGACTTTTACAGAATAAAAACTTTCTGCTAGTGTCACATTAACCCACAGGAAGCTATATTTTTCTGTATGCAATGTGTGTGCAAGTGAGGCAGACAGTAGGTAATGGAGGGCTTTTGTTGGACACATGCTAGTTCTGCACTACAGAGGCTGTGACCTACTTTTATAGTCTCTAAAACAGACAAGCACACACACAGCCTCTGACAAAGGGACAGGAAAGCAGAGGTTAGGCATGCACTAAGCCCCATTCTTAATACATGCATTCCAGTGGATAGAGCTCAATGCCGCAGCACTTTCAACCTGCCTGTTGGTACAAGCATCTCCTGCACTCAGTCTCCTGCATGTCTAACAATAAAGGGTAAAGCCTGATACGTGCAGTATGTAAGCAAGCAGACATATAAGTAGACTTTCTAACAGACAGCCTTTCTTTACACCTGTTACAAAAGAAAACACATTAGACTGGTTGTTTCATTTTGGAAATAATTCACTTTCCACATGTTCCTTTATCATACTAATGTTATTTATAAAATATAAATATGTAACAGCAAGTCAAGAGTGTCAAGAGGCTGACATTGTTTTAGATGTTTTTAAAGGCATTTCACTACTGTGCTCTTCCACACATACACACACCATAAAGCATTGCCATCCATGTCTTTTGGTAACAACAACAACAAAACAGCCAAAAACTCCTTTAAAGAAATTAACATGGCACAGTGAAAGTGGTTTTAAAAAGAGCAAGTATCAGCTTCTTACTATATTTAAAAAAAGATTTTGTCAACATACCGATTCCATGGCTGTGGGAGAATGTCAGTGGGCTAAAATCCAACTAGAAAAACGCTTGCTGCTGTAGGGTCCACAGAATCCTGAGAAAAAAGAAAACCAAGATAAAAAATCCAATAATTACAACAACAGGAACGCGTTTCACATTCCATGCAGTGGATGCAGAGAGTCATGTTTCTCCTCCCCGGATCAGTTCTCCCACAGTTCTTGGACACACTGAAAATGACCCATGGAAGAGACATGCCTGGGAGGTTTGTGGTCCTCTGTTCGTTACTTAAATCAAAGGAGTGGACACTACAAATCAAAAATATCCAAGCTCCTATGTTATGCTGTGTCAACCTTAACATGGCCTTCTCCTAAACCATAAATAGTCACACCAATACAAAAAGAAATATTAGACAGGGTCAGTCCAATAATATGCACGTGGCAGCTTCTGCATGGCTAATTTATCCACGGATTGTGCTGGTGTGACTTGTGAATAAATAGAAATGCCACTTTAGAAAATGGCTGTCAAAAATGTGACCATAGGTAAGCAGAAAGCTATGGCCAAGCCATCTCTTGTTGTCATAGCAACAGCAGCATGGGCTCAATGATGGCACTAGCTGGTGTCAGAGGGCTAGAAAGCTAGTAAATTTTAATACTGTGAACAGGATTAAAAGTTACCACCCATTTTTAATGTGCTCCAATTGGTCCATTGCATTTTGTGGCAACACGGTAAGCAATGCTTTTAAACACTTTTCAAGCACAAAACACTAGAAAGGCATGATATCAGCACAATGCATGAGCTATGGAGGGTTTTTCCCACACAATTCATAAAGTGCAACTCTTGTCCCCACAGGCTTGTAGCATCTACAGAACACTAGCCAGGTGTGTATGAAAGACAAACTGTGTATTAATTTATATATCTCAAACCAGTAAAGGTGGGATACCTCTTACTTAAGTTCTAAAACAGTGTATCTAATATGCATTTTATTTGTTACAAGTATTAAGAGTTGGGATCACCATCTAGTGAGAACCAATGTGATGCTCTATGCTCCCTTATCAGAAAGTGTTGTTACATTAATCTTCTGTCAATATGCAACAGAAAAAATGGTGCCACTGAATATTGCATCATCAGTTGCTAACATCATTACTAGGGATGAACCAATCCACATTTTCACTCCCGATATGATACAGATATCTAAGATTTAGTATCAGTCGATACCGATACAGAAAAACAGCTGCAAATGATCTAACAATTTATGTCTCATTGTGTGGAAAAGACTGAGATCTTTCTTTTGTGCAAGGCAACATGTCAGATTTTACTTAGATAATTTTTTCCTATTCTTTTAAAAGAAAAAACAATCAGATATAAATGAATTTATTTGTCATTATACACAGTGCAGAACACAGGTACAACGAAATTGACATAGGCTTAATGTACTGAATGACTTATTTAAATGCGCACCAGTACGGCAATCTTACATCAACTTTAACAATCTTAGAGTTCACAAGCTTTGTTAAACATGTAAAAATATTTTAAAAAAACTTCTCCTGGTTCAGTCAGAGCAAGTAGTATAAACACCCAATGTAAAATAATAAAGTACTGAAACTGGAAAAAAACAAAAACAAAACAAAAACAAGAAAAAAATAAACAATAGCTTGACTACCTTGTTCAATATGTAAAACTAAACAAGTACAAAACCTCTTCAGTGCAATTAGAAATTAAAAATCCAATGTAAAATAAGTAATAAAGGAGCTGAAATTGATGAGACAAAAAACAAAACAAGACAAGGAATAAAAGTGATTTTAAAAAGTTAGTAAGATAATAAAACAGCCAGAATAAGGGGAATAAGATGAAATCAGGTTAAATAATTTACACTAAGATTAAAAAGAGGTCAGCTCTACATTGTTCTACATTTTACTTCACGTTGCAGGTGCAAGAAGTAAAACTGGATTTTCCAAGCTCGGTAAAACAAGACGGCACCTGCAGTGTAATCCAATTATTTGAGCATTCTGGATAAGATTCAAAGACATCAAGGATCTTATAAATAAAACAATCCCTGGGTTTATCGTGCCTTGCATAAAAGAAGGACCACGCAACCCTGTCCTACAGTTCACAGAGATGATTATGATAATACACATTAGATATAATACAGAAGTATCCATAGGCTTAATAGATCCATCTAAAAGGAATGCATTATGTGCAACATATAATATGTCACGATAATCCAAGACGTATAGAAAAGGTACATCAATTAGTGACCAACAGCTAAGAAGAAAACTGAATAAATAAAACTCACAATCTTACATTAAATAAAAAAACATATTTGTCCTAATTTAATCAAAGATTTAATTAAGACTCTATATGTAAAACTCTCATGACATAGGTGACAAAAAAATAAGTTTTATCTGCATTTTGAACCAGTATACTTACAAATAAGGAAAGAATTATTGAGGAGATTCTACACAAAATTGTACATCATAGATTTTTGTACAAGGTAGTATCCGCATTTAGCGTATATAAATTTAGGACTGAAGCAATTAATCAAGTAAATTCAATTAAGAAAATCCAGAAATTTAATTTACAGAAATACACATCATTCAGTTATGTTTCACACATTTTGTTCACATTCCAATTCATCTGTAGCAAACGTAGAAAACAGCTAGGAGCAAAATCCGACAAAAAGAAAGAAAGTTGTTTTGTAACTACACATACACACTATGTACCACCATTCTTTCTGGACAGACCAGGGCTGGGTATTCCCAATATTTTCCTAAACTGATTCAGTTAAATCCACAAAAGCCTGATTCGATTAAATTAAATCTTATTTGATTCAATATAGATTAATTTAGAGATATTTATGTAACACACATTTTTCTTGAATATTAAATACATTCTCGATTAACTAGCTGGGACTTCTGAAAAGTTATTTTAGCATCATAGTAAAAAAAAGTAATAACTAAATAAATAAATAGTGTCATGACAGTATAAATATTCTTGCTTTCTTTCCACATGAACGTGCTTTATTACGTAGAGGGAAGTGTGCATCTGGTTCATATAACTGTGGGCCAGCAAGAATATTTATGTCTGTTTTCATGATTTTATATTTCAAAGTTATTAAATATGGAAAAATTCAAAATGGTCAAAATGACTGTTTTGCTGTTCTTCTGTTAAATGTTTCTAATTATACAAAATTAAGATTTAGCACAAACATACATTTATTACAAACATCAGTGAGGTGATTAAGTGTGGTAGAGACAACAAAAAATTCAGCAATTTCTCTTTGTATTAATATATAAATCTTAATGTTATCATAATCAACCACATACCAAGAGACAGCCATCAACCCCCCTGAAAAAAAAACAAAAAAAAAACAAAGTGTTCTTAAAACTACACAATAAGGACAAGAGTTTAATCAGGGTTTAGGCAGCAGGACATGCGAGGGCATTTAACAGAGGCCCAGAGTTGGGGTGAAATTCCAGTGATTATGCCACACAACCCCTCCACCCCAGAGAACCCACATTTGTTTCATCCATCTGCTTTTACAGCATCACAAAGGGATTGAGGGCCACTAGTAAGTACTGGGTAGTTGTCAGCTTTAACACAGGAAGGGTGGCAGGTGGGAATGCAACAGGATTAAGGCCAGACCTCCTTAGGATGGCCTAGAGTAGTAATGAGGATGACAGTTAAATGCGCATTTGTTTTTGTACTGTAGTAGAACCTGCGGGGCTTTCCCTGTTGGAAGTAAACGACTGATGGATTGAAATAATCCAGCCATAAAACCCTCCCAACAGAGTTCTGGACACAGTATCCAGACAAGCCCCCATGATGCTCTAGACATATATACATATATATATATAACACACACACAGTTCTATTGCGTGTGTATCTATTTAAATTTCTATTTAAAAGCCACGGTGTTGCAGATGCAATATATCTTTTCTCTCTCTCTCTCTCTCTCTCTCTCTCTCTGTCTCTCTCTCTCTCTCTATATATATATACTACTTCAAAAAACCCAACAAGACACAAGCAGAAGCACACACCTCAGAAAACTTTTGCAAGAACAGGAATACAGCATACAGGACACTCTTATCTGCCCACACGAACTGAAATGCTATGGATAGTATAGCTGACATCCTAGATCCAAAAAATCTGAAGCCAGCCAGCCAGCCAACTTTCTGCAAAGCCACAAGTGGTAAAAATTTGTTTTGGATTTTTGTTTAGTTATTTTTCAAAATGGGGCATTGGAGTTGGAAGCTGTCTTACCATATAGTATATTCTTTTTTACAAATGTACAACATGTATTTACATTCACTTAATACCAAACTTGGAAGATGTAAAATCACATCTTATATTCTTTTCCCCTCAATTCAATTCATGTGTAAAATATAGTGAAACACTAACAGCCTCTCAGTAGACGGCGAATAATGCCCTCACCCCCATTTTCATTTTCTCTATAGCCCTGTTTCCACCAGCTGGTCAGGGTTGGTACGGAATGATTTTGTTCAGTAAATCCCGATCTCTGTTGCGGTTCCACAGCCAACATACTCTTATCCAATAGGCGAAGTATCAGACAGATAGCAATATATGCGTCAGCTTAGGCCTGGGTGATAAATTGATTTTATCGATTAATTTGAATTTGCTCTTAATGAGCATGGACATAGCTTAAATTTCGCTGTTGTGTAATTGCTTTCTTTTTCCAAAACGCAAAGGAAAAATATTTGAGTTTTGCCTGGAAACAGTGTTGTGTAAACAGGACCTGAGACTCCAGAACGGAACCAGAAACCAGAGCATCTCTACTAGATGCAGAAGACTGCATCAGTCCACAAAGACCCGTTAAGAGGCGACCTACGTCAAGGGAATTATTTCCACAGTGGATCTTGTACAACGACAGAGGATCCAGGTGGAAAAAAGATCACAGATGTAGTTACGCTGCATATCTCTATGCAAGATATGCAGCCATTTCATGAGAAGAATGGTGGATGACCAGCAGTTTGTTGTAGCTTCAAACAACACAGAATCCATGGTACATCTAAACATGGTGCTGTTGCTGCTTTGTTCTTAGTGTGGATTTGAGTGCTTTAAGTTTTTTATTCTTTTCGACCAATCAACAGATTGAAGTGTGTTAAAGCTCTACTCTATTTTTTTTTTTTTTTTGCAAGTGGAAATGCAACAAATAAATAAATAAATAAAATAAATGCATGCCAACTCGTCCCATACTGACCCGCTGGTGGAAATGGTGTTTAAGCTTTTAAGTGGGGCCATTCAAAACACTTATAAAAACAATTGTGCCATTTGACAAAGTCAGACAGACAAGTAGCTTTCTTTTAGTATAACACCTCTTGGAACTGGAATCTTCACTAATATCTTCACCTTTTTTAGCAAGCAACCTTTTTTTGCTGAGACCAAATACTTAGCATCATCATGCAGAATTACAATAAATATTAAGTTTTTTGTCACCATGACAACATCTCTGCATACTAAATTTTTCTGCCTGTTCACTGTCCCTGTTATCTAACTGCTGAAATATCAGCAGTGTTTTTGAGAGTAAACGTAGTCACAGCATTGCAGGTATTTCCATACACTGATGAGCAACAGAACAATTTGTGAGGCATGATACAGGGACCATACATGTAATCCAGTCCTACAAGCTCTTCTAAACACTGCTGTAAGGAAGAGAGCTGGTGAGACCAATTCTGCTTTAAACAGTGACCTTCAAAAAGAGTCATAGGTTGTCTTTGATGCTGACACACTATGGCTGCAGATAAAGATAAATCCCTTAGCTGAAGCTCAGAGAATAACACGGTATCAAGTGACTGAAACATTTAGTTGAAAAAGATTTGAGCCTGTTGCTGAATGGCTTCACTTTAAGGGCACGTTCACACTGCAGCTCTTTGGTCCGCTTCCACGGATAAAAAGACTTGTTTTTGGTGCAGTGTGAACATGTGGACCAAAGAAGCCTGAAAGCCAGGGGTTCATTTGCAAAGAGACAAAAAACTAAGTGATGTGTGTCAACCGTGATAAAGCATTAAGAAGAACAAGAAAAAGAACGAGATGCAGAGTATTGTTTGGGTAGGATGAAAAACAAAGCCACCTGCGTGTTTAGAAAAACGTACATGTTCTGCACACCACAGTAAAATTAAGAACACCAAGACCAGAATTCCTGCACAAATCCAACTTTACCCACACCCGCCTGAGCCCATTAAGATGACCAAACCCGACCTGAAATCTGGACCTGGTTATGTATAAGTCGTGACCCGACCGGCACATTAACACATTAATTTTAACTACATGCCCGTCCCTCCCTTCATAACATTACTTGTCTTTAATGGTTCTTATATTTAATGTGATGCTGTTGTTTCGTCCTAGTTTTCATTTACAATAAAAAAAAAGAAAAGAAAGCACAGTAAATATATTTGAAGGTTTATTTTTAGCAGAACAGTTTTTTTACTTGCATAATATTCCATTGAACCACTAGACTACCTATGGTCTCTTTTATTTTGCCACTTGGGGGATTTATTAATTTGATTGGGAGATTGCTCCATAAACAAAATATCATCCACCATCCCATCAGCTGCGTTCTTCGTTCCTGAATCACATAACCAGAAGTGCAAAAATACCCCTCATTGGCTGCATTGGATGCCGACAACATCCCTTGTAATAAGGGTTCGGAAATACTCTTGCAAAACTTCACAGTAACGGTGACCAAAAAAAAATCCTATAGTCACCCGCAACCCTCCCACACTAAGTACGTATCAGCCTGCACCAGTGAAATTTAATCTGTCGTTTTTTGCGGGTTACCCATCTATACACGAACCGCTGCAGGACTCTGCCCAAGAATGCATTGACTGGTTCCATTGTTTATTGTTTACTTGGGGTAAAGGAGTCGGCGGAAGCAGAAAGATTTCCAATTTAGTCCTGCTGGGATTCCTATCAAGGAACCCAGTTTTCTTCATGTGTTTTTTTTTTATTATCGATTAATGGTTGTTTTGGAAAGTATTGCTCCCTAGAGAGCAGTTATTTTAACTAGCACAGAGCATCTGTTTGCACAAAGGATTACTGCGTGTTAAAGTAACCTCATGAAAAGTGTGTAATAATATGCTCCTGTACATAGCTAAGTGTTTTTTATCTTAGAGAAAATGCCCGCTTGACATCTCCGGGGCTTTGTCCGCTATCATGGGGGGAGCCTGGCTGTTTTACATCTATACTTCAGCTTTCTTATTAGTAAACTAAACTGTTTAAAAACAGGTTTTGTAAAACACACAAAACAGAATTGTCATTACTGCATCACAAGATAAGTGAAGAGTTGTTACAATGCAAAAAAAAAAGCACTGATAAAAATAGATCGTTACAAGCTGCTGAACAAGAATGAGTTCAGATTTAGATGTGTTGCCACTTGTTTCATTCTCAGGCATTGGTGCCGATTGTGTTCATACACCTGTTTTGAATTCAATAACTGCTAACCATTGAATGCACATGCAGTCATTTTTACAAATAGATGAATGAAAGACCTACAAGTCTACAAACTGCTAGCTCCAACTATACCATTGTACTAACAACGTAAATGTTGCTTAAGAATTTTTCATTATATTCAATCAAATACATTATTTGTTCATCTTTGTGGATTAGTTTATGATAAATAACGTCTTGTTTTAAGTAAAAGGAAAAGTAAAAATATGAAATTAAGCAAGAAATATGTTGAAGTATATTTATTTATAACAAGAACAATAAAATATTATATAAAACCTGACTGTATCATATGGAAGTTTCACTGAAATTTCTGAAAACAGTAAACAGTCCTTAACGTGTTGACTGAATGTATAGCAGAACACTGGAACACATGTTAATCAGAGCAAAACAAATGGCCACAATCTTGCCAATGAAACTGATGCTCTCGTCTGCACATGGAAATGTCATTTAGATCAGTATCATTTTATTTAAAATCATGTACTTGTTGGTTATGCAACCAATAACCCTTTCTACATGGATTCTAAGGTGAGCCGCCTCACCTGTTCACTTATCATCCCATTCATCTAAGTGACACTACATGCAGTGATCTTCACTTCTGAACACATAAAACCCATACTGTCCTTTATATCAAAACTATGGTCAACCAAAACCACATCAACGTTTGTAGTTAGAAAATCAGGACACAGGTAGCATTAGCTTAAAATAAGCCTACTTAAGGATGTTATGATTGTACATTTTCTTGGTGGGATTATAGTAAAAAAAATTATTACAATTTTACAAAAATCCTAATTATTATGTGTATTACACAACCCTATAAATATGTAAAATCACATGAACACCTAAAGATCTCCAAGTTTTATTTATATCTTTTGAGGTGAAAAATAATAAAAATTAGAAACAAAGTAACCAAGAAGTCCCATTCCAACGAAATTCCTTCTGCACTGTAAACATTAAATAAATACTACACATAAACTCTGGATTACTCTCGGAAAAAGGCTTCTGTCTGTAAACTACAATATAAAAATGCTTTAGAACATTTCTTTTGAGTCGTTGAATAATGAATTTATAATCACAAAAAATATTTCTAGCTAGCTTTGACTTCTAGCTGTCCTTTAGCAGAATAGCTGCTGTTTACTAGAACATTAAAAAAAGAAACAAACAAGACCAAAAACCTGAAATCAAATGCTGTTTCTTCTACAGGGCATGGCACACTGACAACTAAAAGACATCACCCTCATGCCGAGTTGGCTGTTAAAACAACTTTCAAGAAATATGTATTTTGTTTACTTCTCATTCACAAAGCGTAACACTCCATAAACGCTGAAGTTGCGCTGATTAATTAATTGTAGCATTTAATATTACGATTATTTGTGGAATTAATTAATCATGACACCCCTAATCTTAATGCATGGTAGGTTAGCAGCCAAGTTTATTCAGTAAATAGAATTTAGAAATTCAAGTCGAACTCATTATTAATTAACAAACACACTATTAATTACTGCTAATTAACAACTAAGTGTCAGACTGTGTTTGACCTTATTGTAAGTGGTGCCCTGACAAGCCCCGTTTAAATGATTTTGTTTTCTAAGATCTATATGTTCAACTTCAAGTCATGCATTTTATTTCATCATGGTCCACTAATCCAAAGTCTTTTTGGTTAGGAGTTTCCTATGTTGCCTGTCTGCATTTTCAGTCTTATTTTGGCACAGTTGTCATCTCTTTTCAGTGATGTCAGTAGGTTTTCATTGTAGTGAGTCCCCAGAACCCACAGGTGGAGATTGGGAAATTATGCAAACAATACAAAAATAAATAAATTAATGGGCCGACTTGCTTTTTGATAAACCGAAAAAATTTTCACCTATCAGACACTGTGTTTCAATTAATCTACCAAGTCCGTAGAAAGATTCAGAATAATTCAGTCAAGATATAAACATTCCAAGTCTTGCAATTTTTCAGCAGGACCTAGTCTAATGTGCTCTGCATGACAAAATAACCTCATTTCTTCCATCCACACTCACAGAGTGGAAAAACTAAACGGCCTGATGTTATTTATCATACCGTCAACCTCACCAACAAATCTAAAGAGCCGATGGCACAGACCTGCGGCTGGATCCCTACGACTCCGACCCGCTCAACTTCTGAATGTTTAGTAATGTATTTGAGAGTAAAGCAGCATTCCTCTCATACCATTGGTAGATGAACTAAATGTAATTTTCTTTTTTTGTTTTTACCGAAAAATTTCAGCACAGCGGAGATCCATGATCAGGTATCATGTGCACAATCAGTCGCAAGACATCTGTGTAAGGTTGGTTACGGCGTCACCGCTGTATGCTCAGCGTAGCCTCAGCGGAGGCTTGACATCTCTTCCAGACCCAATGTGCACCTCTGCTTGCAGCGCGATTACATGGAACTACTCCCTTGTGATTGGTCAGTTTGTGATTAAATGTTTTCAGATTTTTGGAGCTTCTTGCTGAATTTGTGTGGTTACCACACAAGAAGAACTGCAACAGGACGCTGTAACCCTACGCTCGAGTCTGAGAGCACATTTCACCAGCGTCAGCTGAGCCGGCCCTACCGTACGCATACACTGCACGAGTATAAATCCAGCTTAAAGTATCTGTTACAAATTAAAAGAACCCAAAGCTTGTAATTTCTCACATTTTACTGAATTAATACACATTAGAAGGTTAGCACAACAGGAAAAAAAATTCCCCCAAAAAACGTTAGTCAAACTACCTCAATCAACTCACAAATAAAACTTTGAAAAGACAGAGCCTCTTTTCAACTTCAGCAATTTAGACAAAAAGTTAAACTCATTTTCAATATAAAAAAAAATGCAATTCAAGTTTAAATGAAGGCAGTAATGTTATATTGTGTTGAATGTTAATCACCAACACTCCTATTTTTTAACCATAAAACTATTGCAAGCCAAGACAAAAACTAACAACACTGAACAATAACAATACTGAAAATCTGTGCAAATATTAGCTTTTGATATCATAGATCTATTAACAACATATGGACTTCCTGGGTCAAATTATATTGTGAGCAGCACCTGCATCAACACCATCTCGCAAATCAAAACTAATTAGTTTGTTATGATGTCAAAAATACTTTAAATTGATGATTTTAAAACAATATTGTGATTGAGCACCAAACTAGTCAAAAAAAGAAGTATGACAACATAAAATTATGCATTTTGTATGTGT
This sequence comes from Melanotaenia boesemani, assembly GCF_017639745.1. NCBI lineage: Eukaryota > Metazoa > Chordata > Actinopteri > Atheriniformes > Melanotaeniidae > Melanotaenia > Melanotaenia boesemani. Next base: position 17,779,452 of record NC_055682.1, on the reverse strand, counting down.
GAAAGGCTATCACTAAACAGCTCTGAAATATCAATGACAAACCCTGCCCAACATTACGTCTGAGCACTAAGCCAAATAAGCAATAGATAGAAACAGAAACTCAATAACAAAAGCCTGGATTCAGCCTGCAGTACGTCAAAGCATCAGGTATCAGACCTTATTGTAATATCTTCACTAATTAGATTCAGTCATTAGGTTCTCTATACGCAAACACTGAAGGGGAAACCTTACACTGGTGGGTGTGGGGAGACAGCTGGGAGAGGTGGGATGGGCCAGGGACGGGGGCACAGAGACCTCTCCTCTTCAAAAACATCTACATTATTGATCGAGCTTGGTTTCTGCAGGGAGGGACCAGAACACACCATCCCTCCATATCTCCAGCCCGAGCAGCCAACACAGACAGGACACTGGCAGCTCTATCTACATACATTTATCTAAACACTAAATATACTGGTGTTATATTAATAACAAGACATGGAAAAGAATAGCAATCAAAAGCAAATCCAGAAGTTGAGAGGGTATAAAAAAACTGATAAAACAGTCTAAGAGATGGCTAAAATAGAAGAATATTAAGTAAGAAACAAATCAGCCCTATATTAAATGAGAGCAGAGAAGAGACTGGGAAGGAGCAGAGGGAAGAGGATCGGCGCAGCAATGAGAGGGCAGCAGCAGTACTCGTGACACAGTTAGCGACAGCGCTTGTTTGTTCGGCACAGCCATGCCGCGGCAGGCTCAGCTCACACGCTCACTCGCACAGCTCCCAGTGCTATGGATCTTCTACTGTTGTCAAGGTAACAAGCTCTCTGGACGGGGGGGATGTCACATTCAAAAGATGTCTTTTCAAATGCTAGTGTCAACATGAAACTTGCATGTGTTCTAAGTACACAGTCTGTGTATTTGAAGGTGGTCGAACGCTTTCCATTTTCCGAGGAATGTAATCATTTCCACCACATGACAGTACGTGTGTGTCCTTGCTGTCATGTCTCTGACATGGCTAGAATAAATATGCGGGACACATGTGATAGCACAATTGTTGGAATTTTTAAAGTTTAGAGGGTTACTACCACAAGGTATAAAGATACAAACAGGCAAGTTATCACTACATCATGTCCTGGTGCAGAATAAGCAGCAAGAACAATGCTGCATTGCTCTGTGAACAACAAAAATCATTAAGTGAAGATAGAAAGGTGTAATTTATGGGTGAGTGAAGTCACTCTCTTTGTGCACTCGTTTTTCAAGCTCACTTGTGTTGATGCAGCAGGTCTGGGTAAATGTTCATGCATGCCCATTCACAGCAGTATGAGGCGAGCGAACATTCAGACTTTAGACCTTTTAAAAGACCTTCATAGTACAAATGTGTGGCAATACTCTTATGCTATACAGTCTTGTGCTGTAAAGTAAGGCAAATGCGATACCTAAAAGGGTTACTAAATATATATAATAATACTGCTTTAACAAACAGCAGAATCAATCCAGAACACTTAACCTCACCTGTCTCTAGGGTTCGGATCTCTTTCGTTCAAAATATTTCAATATTGGTTTACTCACCTGGCAATGTAATCAAGAACGAGTCATTACAGAAAACTACCTGACATCGTTCTGTTTTTCAAAACGTAACTAGCTAATGTGAGGTTGAATGGACAGTTTTATTGAACAACTGACTGGGGTGCTGAGAAAGTAAAAAATTAATCAAAAAGATCCCCCCCCCCAAATAATTCCTGCTCTGCCTAAGGTTCACGTGGAGTATAAACTGACCAGACCAAAACCATTTTCTTTCCTCTTTTGGCAGCCTTGAGAACAAAAACAAAGTTCTCACTTCTTGTGGAGTGTAACAAGCTTTTCTCCGCTCGATCACCTGTTTGCCACAGTAGAACCGGACAGGAAGTGGCGACTCCAGTGTTTGTTTGTACAAATAAAGTTATGTGCAGAGCAGTGTCACATTTCCTGACTTCACACTTCTGTTCCGTAAATGTAGGCAAATATAGACTTTATGTTTACATGGTTCCATTCATACAATATCATTTACATTTGTAACATCTGAAAAAAAAAGATTCTGAAGGCATGGCAACTTTTACTTTGACATATCGGTGAGCCACGATCATTTTCATGTAGCAGAAACTCTGAACAATACAGATGAATAATCTTTAAAATGTCAAAACCAAAGGTAATGACAATTACAGCCCAACCAACCCTGACAGTAGGGCTGGGCGATATGGCCAAAAAATAAAATGTCCGATTTTTTATAACCAAATCTGATTTCCGATTTCAATCGATTTTTTTTTCTTCTCTTTTACAAAACATAAATAAACTTATTAAAAACATTTATTTGTTTATATAGATGAATGCCAGCAAAAATAAAGCATACAATGTCATAGCTTTTCCACCATATAAACAACTTCATATCTTACATAGAAGTATGCGACACAACTGCATCCGTGATCTCTTTCCATCTGGATCCTTATCATACAGGATCCCCTTCAGAAATAATTCCCTTGATGAAGGTTGTCTCTTAACTAGAGTTTGCAGCATTTCTCACTGCAGTTATACGCACAGCTAAATCCCAGGCGTGAGTGAAGGGTCACTTCACTGAAAATATGTCAGACAAACACTGTTCTGGTGTGGAGGGAGGGCTAAGTCTGCTGCTAACTAACTATGGAAAACAATCCCGATTTTAATAAAAATAAATCTCCAGAAATGGAAAATTCGATTTATCAATTTTATTGATTAATCGCCCAGCCCTACCTGACAGTTTGTGGCTACTGGCCAATCAGGCATATATTAACCAACCAGAAATTGGTTGTCAGGAACATTTTTGGTCAATGTCCAGCATATAGCACCCCAATGAAATATTATCAACTCTCCAAAAAAGAAAGCACCACAAGATTGTTACTATGTGCAGTGAGGAAACTGAGTCATGGTTTATCAGAGAGCAGCTGAATATTACATTACTATAAAACACATTGCAAATAGTTTTGTTTACACTTTTTATTCACACAGTCTTCCCTTATTAAATGATGTTCTTATCCTCTGCTGTTCTGGATACTTATGTGCTCCTGCCCAGGAGTATGTCCTTCCTGGCATTTGGAAGTGGTCTTTGCAGTTTGTTCAAATGCTATGACTGGCAACATGAGCAGATACAGTGAAGGTGCATTTTGTAGCTGCTGGTTCTTCAAACAGGTATAGTGTACTAGAGCGCCTTATGTTGTATTTTTTCCCTCTTACACTGAACCTACAATATTGCTGAATTCAAAGATGCATTCAAAATTCAAAACACACTTATTGTTTTCAACAGCTGCTTACGTGTTGACAAGGCATGGGTTTTCACGGCTGGACTAACTGCCCTGCCACTGTCCTACTTACAGCATAGAGACTGGTTGATGCTCCAGAAAAACAGCAGTGCTTTCAGGCTTATCTGCATCAGCATATACTACTAATGCTATGCTGCATCCCTCGCCATAAATTTCCACACACACCCAAACGATGGATCTTAAGGTGCAAACATACCAGTCTTCTGAATTGAATCCTTGTTTTTTCAGAAAATCTAGTTTGTTTGGGGTGGTGTATTTGCTCAACCAAACTGATACTCATGTAAGCGCTTTTAATCCCTTTTTTTATTATTGTTCTTGTTGTTTATCATTATTATTCAACTTATGTGGTGGTCATAGAAGTTGCTCTGCATTAACCAATAGATGAGCAAGTTTTTTGTTTGTCTTATCTTGATGTGAATTTTTCTTTCCATGGAACCTGCATTAACATAGCTACCAGTTGTACTAATGACTTTATCTTTAGAATTAGACTATCGGTGTACATTATATGTAAGCAATATAATGAGGGAAGTTACTGGCAAAAATTATTTCTCCATTATTTTCTTGGCCATGCAGTCATGACTCATACGAACCAAAAATTAAAAAAACACTTTTCTCAGATGTCAAAACATGTCATCTTTAATGAGTTGAATTTGAAACATATAATGGTCACAAATAGTCTGGCACTTTTTTTTTTTTACTTTGGTGTTTAAACCTAATACAATTTTCATAAGAAGTTGTCCATTATGATCAGCATTAGAGACAGAGAGCTATCCAGCATGTTCCTCTACAGTAACTATGTTTTCATTACAAACAAAAACAATATATAACAGCAAGGCCATGTATAACATGAGAGACAAAAAAATAGTACACACTGTTGCCAATGCCAGGACCTACATGTCACTTTCTAATGGAGGTGTATACTAAATTCCCCACTTTAATCATAAACCTACAAAGATGTGTCACTTCAGCCTCTAATTATGAAAAAAAAAAAAGACTAAATAAAATTGCTTGCATGGTAAACAATATATGAACAGCAACAGAATTTCACATGGACAATCTGCAGAGCAACAGTCTTTCAAACAAATTATACACAAGAGAAATCAAGCAAGCTGGGTCTGCCATTCAGCCTCTTACACAACCTGAGCGTTTCCACAGTTCTGCCATTTGTCATATTCTGTTGCTATGGTTGCAGTGAAAAGACAGAGCTCTGTGAATATTGGAAATGGAGGAGTAGAAGCACATGGTACATAAACACCCGCACATGCTCTAACATCACAGAACAAGTTGACTATGTTGGTTTCTTAATGCCTGCAGCCATCCGCTCATCCACACAATTTTCAGCCAGTTAAGTAGGCCTTTCATAAATATCTCTAGCTGACGCACATTGTTTAGACACGTATACTTAATCATGAATCCAACTACGAAACCAGCTCCTTGGCTCCATTGTGCGAATCCCCAGTTTATACCAAAAAACTGTTTATCTTTACAATATACCTGCTATTTTCACCAAGCATTATTGGAAAGATTATCAGTATTTAATACTGAGCCTCTCAAGAGATTTCGTTTTATAAGGCTGTCTAAACTGCCCTGGAGGCTGCAATGTGTACTGGAACATACGTAAAGTGGAAGAAACGGCAACATCATTCTGTGAATATGTGCAAAAAAATAAGTGTGCTATCAAAACAACACTGAGTATACAGATTATAGTTTAGCTTCTCTTGACAAGCAATAGCTAATAAAAGCTAAGCATTATATACATGAAAACACCAAACTGTTCATTTCCTTTTTTCCTCCCTCCTGAGAGAGAACAGACAAATCATACACGTGCCTGCTGCAGTGAGCTTTGATTACAAGTCAAGGCAGTGTACTGATACAGCCAGCTGATGTGAGCACAACTGTGCAGAGATGGTGTTGGTTTATGTATCTTGAGTTCTGAGTTTCTATTTCCTTCTTTGTAGTTGCTTCGTTGTTCGCTCAGAGTACATGGATTTTGTTTACACTAAAGATAAAGTAATAAATAAAAAAGGGAAAAAGAGAAAGACACAAAAACAAAATAGACAAACACTGATTTGATCATGATGATCTATTATCTATGATGGATGACTGAGCAACAGCAAAAAGGCAACAGAATTTCTGAACATCTTACATAATTTGAAAATGGACAGCAGCCTTATGAGTGTTGTTAATAACCAAGTTAATAACCAAAATCTAACAATAGAAAGCTATGTGCAACCTTGCATTTTGGGGTTTACAAAAGTTATTAAAGGCCTATCAATTAATTGTCACAAACCAAAAGCATAAAAACAGCTACCATGAATCGTGTTAAGGAAACAAGGCAAACAGTTAGGTCCAACGCCCTTAGCTTCCTGTACACAGTGCTTCCTGAGGAACCAAGGCTACTGCATAGAGGTGGAGACTGGGGAGGAGACTGTCAGAGTATGAGATGATGAGCATGTGAGGATGCAGTATGCCTGTGAATTTCTAAGCTTTGAAATGCCAAGATGAGAAGGAAATTGTGGCTGAAAAAAGTGGGAGCAGAAGAGGAAAGAAAATAGAGAGCTGGAGTGTGTAAGTAGAGGACAGAGGGAGAGCTGAGCCAAGTGGGTGAGAGAGCAGCACAACAGTGCACCACAGGGCTGAGTTCAGCAGACAATATCATCTGTCCAAGAAACACAGAGGTGATGTGATGAAACAGACATGTTACACATGAGCACAATAAGCATGTGTTTTAGGATAATGTATCATTTCAGCAAAGCAACATGCATGAACACAACACTCACACTGCAGAATCTCTGATGTCAAGTTAAAAGCAAATTAACTAAAACACATCATACTCCAACTCTTTGTGGTAAAATTCACAAGATTTTCATTTTACATCTTTTATCTACAAGAGCAATATGATATTCAGTAATTCACTCAGATTTTCTGAAAGCCATCTAAAGAACAGTGGGCCTCATCACCAACATCTTGTGAATCTTCTGAAAGCTTATTCTCAAGCTGTACTTGAGAAGTTTTTTACGAAAACCTGCTGTCAGATTCACAAATGTGTTTGTAGATGGCAGAATTATTCTTACTTTGCATGGTTAAAAGCTCAAAACAATGCCCATAAAAAGGTCAAGACTTTCGGGTCATGTGCACTAAGACACAGCTGGAGGTGAGACAGGTACACGTTAACAAGACACACCACAAATGTCAATCACCAATCACACAATACTTATCGGAGCCCCACGAGAAGAAAGTTCAGCTCGGCTGATGTATCAAAACAACCCGCAAGATGTTCCCAACCACGTCCGCCTACGTAAATTACTTCATTTTGTTTTAGTTATTGCTGCTCGTGGAGTATGAAAAAGCCTTGAGCCGTCACTTACGCCTAGAATTTATCTGTGCGTATAACTGGAGTGACAAATGGTGCTCTTTTTGAGATGCAGTAGACAACTTCAGCCCACAAACTCTCGTAAGAGGTGACCTACATCACGGAATCTGAGATTTTATTTTTATGCCATGTCGCCCAGCCGTACACTGTAGAAAATTTTATTATAAAGACATTAGAAGGTGGATGTAAAGACATTTATGCTGGACGCAGAAGACGGATACGCAGATGAACGGACAGTTTAATGCATCTACTGCGTCAGTTACATGAGTAATTTGGTCCGTTTTCAGGGAGCTTAGCTATCCATTGCTTGATGCAGAAGATGGAGCAATACCACCGGAAATAGTGGGGACAGTGCTGAGCAGAATAGCTGACATGCCACCATGGAAAGAAACAAACCAGAGAAGAAGAAGAATATCAGGAAGGGAACAAAAAAGCAGAAGAAAAATTAAGATGGGCACAACTGTAGAAATTGCACGATCTTTTGAAGAAAGACTTTATGTAAGTGTTTAGGTTGTGTTGTGCGGTTGGAAACAGCTTTTTCCCCGGTGCATTACCGCTACCAAGACTGACGTTGCTTGCGGGAGTCAAGTTTAAACTTAGCACTGCCCGGTAGTGAAGGAATTGACATAACAACAACAAAGCAAAACACACATGGAAATATGACGGCAGCAACATATGACAACATTTGAAGTGGATGTCGCAGTTTATGTACGTAAGATAGCAGAAATGGGCTTTAAGAGTCACAGGTGACTTGGCCATTTCTGGGGTGATATTTTTGTGGTTGATGGATTGGATCAGGTGAGGGTGCACAGTCTATAACACCAAAGGTATTAGAAGTGTTAGCAAGACCAGCAACATTCAATCCTAACTGCAAATGCCACAATCTTTGTAAAACATTTGGAAGTAGGCCTTGACAACAAATTTATTTGTAAGAACAGTTGGTGAATAAAGCCAAATGATTGTACAATGATAATATCAATGAAATGATGAAACATGGTAAAAATGCTGAGTAGGAAGATTTGGTGGCAAAAACATGTATAAGCCTAGAACACGTGTAGTTGAGACCTAGCTGCTTTCAACTACAAGTGGTTATATCAAAACATATGAATGGAGAATGTGGGGCTGGAAAAGCAAAGGAAAATACCAAGGAATCTTTTTTTTTTCCTTTAATGTTGATCTACAAGAGTCCAATAGTTTGCTCAACTACTCCAAATTTAACAACCTTTTACTAATGTACTAATTAAGAAAAACATTCACACCAGATCAGTATACATACAATCCCTAACAACAGAGGCTCTCGCTTGTAGGTTTACAAAAAATTTAACTTCATTCATAAAAACCTCAGACAGAATCATGATGTGGGATTTTTTAAATAAAGATAAAGAAAAAATGAGGCTCTGCATGCTTTGCACAACTGATATGTTTTAGTATAGTAATGCACTGATATGCAGGGAAATTTCTACAACTAAATCCTGGGGCTGGCTAAACCCAAAACAGTATAACAGCAGTGGTACAAGGTGCATTATGTCCGATGTTTGGTTGGTATCAGTGGCTTAGAGTTGTGACTGTGTGATTATCTGTGTTTAAAAAAAACACACAAAAAACAAACAAACTCATGGCTAAGTAAGGTTCTAAGTAAGGTAAATGTAAAAAATGTACTAGCTTGAACCTTTAAATCAAAGCAAGATACTTAGCCTAAAATTATTGTTGCTGCATATCATACAACGCTATTCTTGTCTTCTTGAATAAACCCTGTGCAAACCTTTCATTTTGAAGCTGTTTATCTATTAAGCTATCCATTTTTCTGGGGTTTGGTAATTCTACGTTTATGAGTAATAAATGAGTAACACACTGTTAAAGGGAATGGAGGTCAAAATTTATTAGTAAATTAACAAAAATTTAGATAAACTAGCCTGTAAGATCAACTAACAAAAAACAGATTAATCAATATAAGTAAATAAATAATCCTTCATTGCAGCTTTACTTTCAAGTTCGATATTATTTTTTCATAACTTAAGAGCTTGCCTAAACCTAAACAAAAATTAATAAGTAAGAACACGCCATCTGAACTACACTAAAGCAATTTTAACACTCAAATTTCACTGTTGCGAAATTTAAAGCTTAAAAATATGTTTTCAATTAAATAAAATAAAAAAGTCTTTTTTAAGGGAAGATGAAAGCAACAAGTCTTTTTTGCATGTGCTAAAACTGTGAACAAATTAGTATGATCCTTTCACTGTTAACCTTTAAAAAAAATGTACATTCAAAATAGGCAGTGCAGTGATTGTGGGTAAGAACTGACTTTGCATAAATAATAAGGAGAAATAAAAGGCTGTCCTACATCCACATCACATATTACACTGCTGGCTGCTGTTTCTATAAAAAGATTTGTTGCAGGCAGTATGACTGACACAAGCACACACACCAACACAAATATGCAGATGGGCACAAAAACAAGGCAATGTATTTATAGGAATAAAGGTTCAAGTATTAAAGAAACTTTTAAGATCACTGTGTGGTTAACTGTAGTCACCCAACCACAGATCTGTGATGACTCCAAGGCTTGGAGGACAAACACAGTGAATGCTGGAAAGATTAATAGCAGGTCCAAGCCAAATTAAAAATGTCCTCTCCTGCTTTCTGCTTTATATTTAAAATGCTTTCTTCATGGGCAAAAAACTCGGGGAAGTATCTTTGCAACTTGTTACACAGGAATACAACATAGATGCACAAGCCTGACAGGACTAAACACATACCATCATGCAAGTGTATGAAGGGCTCTAAGCTGCCACATATTCAGGAGGGAAAGTCCCTGTGCAAGCTGACTGGAGATGATGTGATTCCCCTCTCTGCTGCAGTTCTAGTTTAACAATGGCTACCACATATTCACAGCTACTTCCAAAATCAACTCATATTTTATTTTCAATGTCTATAATTTCAAAAGAATATTCTTATTAATATCACTAATACTGAGCTGTAATACACATTTTCCATTTATTCATTTATAACCACTAAAACAATTCTGGGAAATTCATTTTCTGAATACAAGTTCACCACCACAAGCTAAGCAGTTGCTAGCACATTATCACATAACCTGCAGTCAATACTGTACTAATCATGGGGAGGCATATTGAACAATGAGGTATGTTCCTTACCAACAAAAGGAACTCAGCTTTGGTTATTTGTGATTTTGGATGCCAATAAAAAATCATCACACAGTACTGATGTTTTTGTTGTCAAACCTTTGTGTTAGAGGATTTGAGCATGTATTCAAGGTTCAATGATGCATCTAAATATATACATGTAACTGATCGAGTACATCTGCTTCTTGGTTCATTACCCTGCATGTTGGTCTGTAAGTTGATTGGCATTACATGTATACAACAGAAACAAAACACCCAGAATCCCACATAGCAAGGTATTGTGTGTGTGGTTTTTTTTTTTCTTTTTTTTTTGTTAGTATTAGATTTTTAGCTTCTTAGCTTTTTAGTGGAGCTTTTTTGTATAAATGAAATAAAACAGACAAAATAGACGTAGTATATCCCACTTGCAAGAACAAACAATGAACAAGGCAATTTAAAATATGAATTTAATAGCTAATATTTTCCTGCCACTTTAAGACTAAAGGCTAAAAGGACAAATGCATGTGTACTGAATGTTAATTGTTAATGTTCTTTTCTAACAAAGTGAGTAATGTCATTTGAAGCCCAGTCAGACAGAGAGATGTGTGGAACAGAGAAGCATTTTCTCCTGTGTGACACAATTATATTTAAATGTTTTCAGCAAATGTTCTCAAATTGGATTAAATCTCCTGTCATCCACAGCAGACTGAAGATACTATGACTGCAGCTCATTAACTGCTTATTATGACATTCAAGCAAAGTATAACAACAAAACTTTAATATGAGCTAGCAGAAGCTAGTGGCTGATTTTGCACTCCAACTTGCATTACCTGATTTTCCTTTGCTAGCTTTCTAAAGTAGGTCATACTCAGCAGGTTCATGGTTTTTTAAGCGCCTACTTATGTTTTATTTTCTCCACATTTCCGTGGTTTTCCAATTAACAACTTACAACTTAAAGGGCATTACAGATTGTGAGCTGAGTCTTCATTGCTCAGAGAATGTCCATGCTGATGACATGCTGTCACATTACTGTATACGTCATTGTGCACATTATTTGAACCACTGTGTGGCTCATGTGCAAGTTCAAACTGAATATAACCAAATATACCTGATACTAACCAGAATTATAGTGAAGTCCCAGTTGTGCAATATCATCAAGAGAGCTGCTCCATGCTGTACTCCAAGCAGCAAAGAAGGAACGTCTAACCATAGTTACGACTCATTCCATAGTAAAATTCCGAATTTGGCATTATCTCAGCAAGAAAAGCTGATTTTGGGCATGTAGATGCTTTGTCACATCAGTGAACAGCATTCACCAAAAACCACATAGAATCTTCATAAATAAATATAAACAAGCCTTACTAATAGAACTTTATCATCAGGTGTCCAGACACAAAGTTATTACTGAATCAGGTATGTCTCTATATATCTCTCTAGGTGAGAGAAGCTTATTTTGAGCATGGCTCTATGTCATGGTGGTGAACCAAATCCACCAAAAAACACTTTATTCTTCGTATTTATGAATACAGAAACTGACAGTTTTCCATCCTTACATTTAAAGATGACCAATTTGATATATCAAATAACTTTTTTTTCCCTTCAACACACAAGTTGCGCTGATCTGCTGTTCTGTTCTTTTATGTAAAATGACGATATTGAGGAATCTTTACGAATAATTAATCTTGGCACATAAAACCAAAATTAATTGTGAAATTATGTAATGGTAATATCCATACAACAGATGAGATTTTAATATTATACCATATCAGGTTATGATAATAATTCATAGTAGCATGACAAGCCCTTTGTGCTGGGGCAAAATAAATAGGCTGCAAATGGAGGGAATTGAAAAAATTGTGTGTCATTTATTTAATGGTACTAGGATTTCTCAGAAAAGAATCCATGACCTCCCAAGAATGACAACTAATTGTTACTAGGGATGACCCATTAAGATTGCTGTTGTGATGGTAATAAAGGCTGCTATTACTGAAAGAGACTTATTTGAGGCCCTTCCATCAAACTGGGTGGACGTGGTGGTAGTGATTTTTTAGGAGACATCCAACTTCCTTTTTTACCAGCTTTCTAACATGAGCGCTTTAAAAAGGTGCAGCTTTAGCCACAATCAAAACAGAAGCTTTTTTTCCCCAAAAAAATTGGTGTCTGAAGTTAATGATACTTTGCAGGTATCTAAAAATCACTACAGGAACACAAAATACTATCATGTGTTGTGGTTAAACTTCAGCCAGTTTAAAAGATTTATCTTTTTTGCTGCAGAATATCTTTTCACAGAAAAAGTTCCTCAGCTGGTCTAGAACCAGTGTGTCATCCTTAACTTATTTATTGCTATTTGACATTCTTTAAACTTGCTCTTGGCCATGAGAACTGGTTATAGGGTAGCACCCATTCTTGCAGGTCGAGATTATTTCATTTTCTACCAGGTGCTGTGATTACAGCGACCAAAAACAAAAAAAGCCAACATCGGTCCAGTTTTCATGATCCAAGGAGAACGAGTTTCAACACAGCCATCAAGTCAAATTGGCATTTTAAACCCATGAGGTCAATGTTCCTCTCAATTTCCTATGCTTGTTGATTTTTTTTTTTTTTTTTGTGCGAACACTACCCTGTTGTTTCATAGAGTAGCATTCATGATCAACATTTGAAACAGTTTTTGAACATTGTTTACAACTTCAATTAGAAACTGCCTTTAACATTTTAATATCATGACCTGGAGTTTAGAAACTTAGCTTGTATAGGTCTTGGATACATTAAAAAAGTCATTTTAATTTGTAGGTACCTTAACATTTTGAGCACCACTTTCTCGGTTTTACTTCAGAATATGTACTCCTTTGTTTACAAAACAACAGCAGACTTATGGCCCTTTCCCACTAGGACCCACTTAGCCCTACCGTAATTCAGCCGACACCACACCACCCTGGTTTCGATTGTTCCCATTACAAAAGAGGGCAATTGAGGTCCTGTTCAGTGTGGGTGGGGTTGTCTTAGCAAGGCGGCTAATAAGTAACATGAAGTCATTTGTTTGTGACATATATGGAACAACAAGCACAACAAGGTCTTCACCTCTGTGTTAGACCATGGTGATTGTTTATGAAATGCCATCTCTACTGTTGCTGCTGCCAGTGTTGTTAACCACAGTCATAGCTTTGGGGTTTTGAAGATGGCGTGGTCGGGAGTTGCTCTTTTGACTTTGTGGCAAAGGGTCATTAGCCAAGTGAGTACTGGCACCAACCTGAAGATACAGGTATTTTAATATGTTTTTAAAAAATAGTTACTAAAACTTTACTGAGGAATGGAGGCATCAAAATATATTATGGAGAACACTGAAATAGTTTGTAAACAGCACATAAACTAACTGCAGGTTTTATGGCCAGACGCGGGTGTACCTCAAGTTGGTGGAATAACTTTGACTTCAAGGTGGTTTCCAGTAAAGAACAGCAATATTTTTGCAAATCCAGAACATGGTTGTTCCATTTGACTGGGCTGTTTCACCCACATACTGAAAGGCAAGAAACTGTTATGACCACCTGCCAGCCCAATCAAAAAGGTTGTATATACAGAACTACTGTGTGTGTTTGTGTGTGTTTATAAATTACAGTCAACATCCACAAACGATGCTTGTCAAATGCAAAATTCTTTGTAAAAGAAGATCGACTATATTTATACATATAGTTCCTGAGAAAATGAGACAATATCACATGTGGAAAAAATGTATTAATTAATTAATAAAAGGGGAGGAAAAAAAGCTCCCAGCACTGCGAATTTTAGAGGGAAGTTCAAATAATGTAAAACTAGAATATATGTTAAGAGTCACATGGTCTTAAGTTAAAGCAACTCTAACCCACAAAAAAGGGAACTGAGTTTTCACTGGAACAAATGAGATGGTTGTGGTATATTATACAATTCAACTGCTGGTCTGAATGTGGCTTTGGTACATTCCCCAAAATTTTTCTCCATCACTGTCGCATGCAAACCTCTAAGGACATGGATCCAAACTATCCCTGAAAGCTGGATGAATTCAGAAAATGACACACTGGCCTCATTTGTCTGAACTACTGTTTGTGTCTGGAGCCCCTAATGAGTTGTGGAACAGACTTCTTCTACTATGATCCCATCACAGCAGACTAAAAAAAATATTTTAAACTCCATACAATATTCTAAAACTAGTTATACCAGTAAATCTTCAATCTGAAAGTAAATTACTGACAAAATATGAACCTGCAAAAGCAGCCAAACCAGCATCAACAATAAGTATCAGTGGTAGAGTACTGTTTACACAGACAGCAGAATGAATCACAACCTCTTTACATCCACCAGCCGGGCTGTAAAGACAGAAAATAGCTGAGTGGTGAAAATGCATGTACTGGTCAAAAAAGGGTGCTTAGATCCTTTGTGTGAAGTATACTACCCCACATCATGCTGGGGGGCTGCACGTAATGGTGAACAGGGGCATGGGCCCCGACTGGCAGACCTCTTCTTTTTGGTATTTAGGTATGCTTTTGCTTTTCATTCACATCCCACCCACACTAGCTCACAGGCCCATCTCCCCACAGTTGTCCCCTCCCCCCTTCCTGTTGTTGCATTTCAATGTAAATGGCTAGATGAATGGCTGCAGCTGGCCCATCAAAAGGCCAGCCTTGCTGAAGGGCCTTGGTGATTGAGATTCAGCCAGGCCACCCCACCTCTACCCTCCCCCATCCAACACTTTGTCCCTACACCCTTACACCCATTTCAGCTTAGCTGACTCCCAAAGTGAAGTGGATGACAAGGTACGTCAGGGCTTTAACAAATCCAATATGTAGTAGTTTACCTCCAAGTGTAACTGTATGAATCATGAAGCCACAAAGTGGTAAACATACTTTACATAAAGGAAAGACTAGGGCTGAGCAATATATCAGGATTTTCAAATATACCGAAACTTAATATAGAAGGAGGGAATATCGTTTATATCGAGATATCGAGATTTAAGTTAAAATAATATTTTCTTTTGCATTTTGCACAGCTGTGCTTTTGTTATGGTCATTGAAAAGTATTTTTCATTCATTTAATTTAATATAAAGCTACTTTAATTTCAGTCAACTGATTTAATGCACATGTTAGGTCTGCAACTAATGACTATTCTGATGGTCGATTAGTCACCGACTATTAAAACGACTAGTCGACCAATCGGATTACGTATCTCATGATTATTATATATGGATCTTATTTCACTTTCAGCTTTGAAATCTTGCATGAGGTTGTTAAGTCCGACGTGCCTCCTCTTTAAATGTTCGAGCATTGCAGACGTACTTCCGTGGTACACAAGGTCCGCTCACTTTCTCACATGTATTTTAATTTATTTTGTAAGTTTAACGTGAAGTTTTAATGTTTTCCGCCACGGTTTTCCTCCCTGGACCACCAACATATTTTTTCCATGGCGGACTTTATTGCGCATGTGCAACTCTCAGCAGAGATAGGATTAGAAGATGATGTCTCACTCTGTAGTTTTTTTTTTTTTTGCCGACAATAGTCGACGGCTAAATTCTTTGTCGACTATTTTTATTGTCGACTATTGTCGACAACGTCGACTAATCGTTGCAGCCCTAGCACATGTGCTGCCAATCCTTAAAAGTGTATTTAGCACTGAAGGCTGTAAATTAGAACTGTCTCTTTGGTTACTTGATCCAAAAAAAAAAAAAAATCGTATATTGTGATTCAGGTTAAAAATATTGAGATATAAGATTTGGTTCATATCGCCCAGCCCTAGGAAAGACAGTTTTAGACTAAACAGCCCATAAAATTCCAGATGCAAGTGATGGCTCACTGCACTGTACTTCTGTTTGTCCTTTCTGACAGACACCACTCTTGTTTCTGGTTCAGGCATCCTTGTCAGAATCTCTGGGGGTTTTCAGGCAAGCTGGCCTGGTTTACACCAGTTTAACCAGAACTGAAGCGGGAGGACTTTACTCCACAGAACTAAACATAAACAGCTTCAAGATTTGGGCATGGAAGTTGATGGTTAAGTAATCAGGCTCCATTATAACCTACTTTTCCTGAAAATAAACAGTAAAAACAGCTAACCAAGAGTATTTCAAATGCCGCTGCAGTTGACCACAATCATTTCTCTGACTTAAATAAATCTGTTCCATCATTGCTGTAAACAGCCTTTAAATTAATTCTGCGATGTGTCGTTATTTGTTGCGAATCTGAGATTGCAGAAAACCAAACTAGCTCCTAATAAATGATAACACTGTACCTGTTTAGGAATGAACTCCTCCTTGCTAGCTCCTGTGTTTACTTTTGCACTGGGTGTGTGTATGTGTGTCTCTGTGGGAGCAGGAGGGCAGAGCCCATTAATAACTACAGATGTCGAAGTAGAGTTTGTGGTGCACATTAAAAAGGGAGAAAAAAAATCCAGATTTTCATAAAAATAAATAGTCATTTAATTAATTGATAAAATCGATTTATCATCCATCCCTACTGCATACTGTCAATTTGAATTTCTATTGTTAAAATTAAAGTGGAAAAACACAAAATAATTTCAACTTCAAAACAACACTAAATATTGTTTGTTTAATGTTTATTATTGTGGATCCTCATCAGCTGCAGCTTACTGCTGCTGCTATTCTTCCTGGGGTCCAAGCCAATACCCATTCACAAAAAATTTCACCAATAATTTAAAATATCCAAAATTAATTGATGGAGCACACGCACACAAAATAAAACAAAATGGCCTATAAAATTTACATTAGCATACACTAGTCCTCCGAACAGTATTACTATCAAAACTTAATCACCTCACTGTATCAATTTTACCATAACCATATTAAAAGTAAAAACACTATTTTCATTACATGTGCACATACATCGTTTGCACATACATCACCAAATTATGATATTATCCAAAAATAAGGGACTAGTCCCTCTAGTCCATACTAATTTTAACAATACCAATACCTATACATATTCTAAACTTTTTTAATGCTATATATATCCATAACTCAAAGACAATTTAACCTTTTTATTTACACTTAAAAGTACTGCATATAAACTTAGTATCGAGTTCACGAGGTAGAACTGATCTCACATGCACTGGTTTTAACAGTCTTGCTTCTCTCCTCAGAAACTGTCAAACTTAATGTTTGATCATCTCACAAAAAAATTGAATGTTTTACAGAAACAAACTCAGTTTCACAAACAGAAGACAAACAGTCAAAAGTAGGTGTAATATGTGATAATTGTGTTTTACCACCTGGGGGGCTACTTAAAAAAGCAACATGAAATGTGTGTCCAGTCAAGGTTTTCAGGTTTAAACATTGTTTAGCTAAAGGAAGCGAAAATAGTGCAGCAGATACTCGTTAAGCATTTCAGCAAAGCGCTAAACTTGCAGCAGACAATGTGAAAACTGAGAGATTAACCCATGCCAGATTAACCAGCGTGCAGATACTGTACGCTGTGATGCTGACACTGACTAGTTTTGACTGAAAATTAATAATTTTTTATTGTACTTATTGTGATATGTTAAAATGTTTGTGTATTGGTATATTGAAATGTAATGTTTTAGTATGTTCTGTAATGCTATATTTCATTATGTATGTATGTTTTGTTACTTGTGTGTGGACCCCAGGAAGACTAGTTATTGCTGTAGCAATAACTAATGGAGATCCGTAACAAACACAAAGATAACTCCACAGACACATGGGTGCAATTCATCATTCTGATCAATTAGCCTCTATCTGACAAGAAAATTCTGGAAAAGTCCACTAGCTAAAATGCTGTAATCCTGTGTGACAATGCAACTCGCATGAAGAAGGTGAAGGAAGATGTGGAAATCTCCAGCTTGGGTTCTGCTGGTCATACGCTGCAGCTTGTTGAGTTTTTTTTTTTTTTTTCCACTGCGCACCATTAGCGACACTTTTACTAACGCAGATACTGCAGACCTCAGTCTGTCTGTAATGCTGTCAAACTAGGTAGTGTTTCCAAATGATTTACATTCAGCCTTGTTTCCTTTCAACAAATTCTCTTCTCTTTTACAAAACATAAACTTTTTAAAAACATTTATTTGTTTATATAGATGAATGCCAGCAAAAATAAAGCATATAAAGTCATAACTTTTCCACCATATAAACAACTTCATATCTTACATAGAAATATGCAACACAATACATCCGTGATCTCTTTCCATCTGGATCCTTATCATACAGGATCCACTGCAGAAATAATTCCCCTGATGAAGGTTGTCTCTTAACTAGGGTTTGTGGGCTAAAGTTGACTTCTGCATCTCATAGAGAGCAGCATTTCTCACTGCAGTTATACGCACAGCTAAATCCCAGGCATGAGTGAAGAGTCACTTCACTGAAAATCTGTCAAACATCGTTCTGGTGTGGAGGGAAGGCTAAATCTGCTGCTAACTAACTATGGAAAAAAATCCCGATTTTCAAAAAAATAAATCTCCAGAAATGGAAAATTCGATTTATTGATTTATCGATTTTATCGATAAATTGCCCAGCCCTACTTGGGACTTTAATATCTCTACATGAGATGACATCAAAACATGAACTGTTCTATATTTCAGCTTCACTTAGTAAATTCAAGATGACACCTGTGACCAAAACACAGAAGCCTGAAGGTTACATTTCATCTATAACAGGTTTATACTTATATTTAAAAGTAAACAGTCTGACGTTATATATCATATTTACACCACAGACTTAATTTCTCTCTACATGATTTCTGTATTGCAAAATGGTTTTCCACTTTGATGTGCACACACCGACACATGCGTGCTCACACCAGCAGACAGAGAACATATATTGGAAAATGTGTCACTTCAGCCACCTGAAAAGCAAACAAAACATATGTTTTTGAAACTCTCCCAGGGAATTGAGTGTGGAAACAGAGAACTTCATGTCCAACATGGAGAAACAACATAACAAGCAGAATCTTCCATCACTGTACTAATCTCAGAGTTGTATTACATCTTAAAATGGATGGCACAGTGACATTTATTATGCACATTTCAGGAGCAATCACAGCCCAGCAGCAGCCAAGGCTAAGAAACCGCTTTTCATAAATTTTGCTTCTGGGACACCACCTGATGTTGCCACAGAGTTATGCTTTACGCACTGCGTCACATGCTAGCAAGCGGAAATCAACGCACCAGGTGTTTTGAACACGTGCCATTGCTGATTGAAAGCAAAAGGAAACACAAGAGGATATAACTGAAAGGAGATGAAAATAAAGAAACAGAGCAAGAGATAGGACAGGAGTCAACACTGGACTGACCTTTACTGTCTGGAGATGGCGACTTTGCCGTAGTTAGGGGCCACATCACTGAGAAAATCTGCTAAAGTTCCATTGTGCCACTTTAAATGATTGTTGTACAAGAAAGACGAAGGAATTACGACTGAACGCCTAGATTTGCAACATTTTAAATGGTCGTTTCCATTTAAAAACAGTTCATCATTCAGCCCTACCGCCGGCAGCTTTAAGATCTGGCCAACTAACCTCAGGACATTTCCACTCCCACGTATGGATCATACATCATCCCACAGAGCATCCTCCTCAGCTGCACATCCAATCAAACACCAACTGTTGTCATCAGATCTGTTACACCACTGATTCATCCCTGTCCAGACTGAAGGATGTAGCCATTTCCCTAATCACCCACTGGGGTTCTTTTGATGTTTATACACAAATGGCATTATGCTTCTAGAGGTGAAAACTTTATCTATAATCCTTCTTTTATCTGGTAAAACTTTGAGTAACAAGCAAATCTAAGGAGGAGTCTAAGTAAGTTACTGAAGAAAAAATAAGCTAAATCTACCAGTGCAAAATTCCAGTTTTTGAGTTTCCAAGACAAATTTTTGTCTCAAATTTTTTCAAAGGCTGACCCTCTTTGATGTATTTTAGAAGGGAAAAGTGCAATCATGCAGTACTATATGCCTTTGTCAGTAAGGACAAAAACTGGCCAAGTTACAGACATAGTGGTGTCATAATGTATCGAATAAGTCATTCCTTGAAGTGCAGTTCTGTTTTGTAAAACTGTTTCTTGAAACCTTTCTGCATGGACTCCATCGTGCATCAAGCTTATCAGCAAGCTTCCCTTAAAAAAGTAAGAATGCAATATACTCCTTTTAAAAGCTTAAATCAGAAAGATCAAAAGCTAAATCTGTAAGCGGCACATTTCTGGAGAAGCAGCAGTATGCCAGAGCACAGAAACTCTCCCTTTGATGTGCAAGAGACTGGGAGAAGAGAAAATATTATCAAGATTGGTGCAGTGGAAGGCTAGCAAAACCTAACACAAGTTAAAGACGTCATCAACCATTAGAACCTCCAAAATCCCAGAATGAGGCTCCACAGTCCCTGAGGGAAACAGCAGGATTGGCCCCGCCATTTTGTTCCATTTCTCTTCGAGGATAGAGGAGGGGGCAAAGGACTAGGCTGAATTTCAAAAGGCTTCAGATGCCATTTGAGTGTCCACTGAGATTGTGCTGCTAGAACAGCAGCTATAAAAGATTTACACAACTCAAACATGGAGGACAAGAGAAACCTAGACACATAAAAGCAGAGACAGACAGAGAGTGGCAAGAAATAGGAGTAGCCATGCTTGTTTACCTAAAAGGACCACACTCTAAGTATGTGAGGGGGAGGGGAGAGCCTGCATAGACAGAAGGCAGGCAGAATGGGTCCTGGAATTGCATATAGAGGCTTTTCGTCCTTACAACTAGCACAACTACCCATTTTATCATTCTGTTTGAACCTCAAACAGAGGACATTGCCGTAGTATTCAAGGATGAAATTGTAAAGTATAGTGCATACTGAGCCACCACCTACACGTGTATTATATAACACATAGTTTAAAGCATACAAGCCAAAAACATGCCATACACGTTTTTGCTCACTGATATATAAACAGACCTGCAAGTTATGCGTTAGTACAGTATATTGATGTGTAAAGTATATGCTGTAATATGAAATAATACAAAGAAAAAACAGGTACTTTTGATATATATATATATATATATATATATATATATATATATATATATATATATATATATATATATATATATATATATATATATAGTGCATAAATTAGATGATGCTTCCTTCTCTGGTCATTTCTTTAAAATAAATAAATAAATAACATTTTGGTAAATAAAAGAGGATTGATATGGACATGTTCAAAACTTTGAGCACTAAATTCAGTGTTGATTTTTTCGCAATAAAAAAAAAAAAAAGAGACTGACAAACACATTAATATTAATAATGAATCATACTGTTGCTGACGTCAGGCTCTCAGATATAAAGTTTTTTTAGATTATTGTAAATTAATATTTTTAGTGTCATCAAGAAAATTTGGGACCAATTCAAATATTGCATATAAAAACAATATCTCTTGCCCTAAGTTTATTAACTGTAAATGATCTAGCATGAGACAAAATGAATACAATCGAGTACATATAACAAATCCAAATATATTCTGCAGTTATCACAATAACAAAATCAAAACATGTCACATAATACAAAACAAACTCAAACAAAAATTTAATGAGTGTTACTAAATAGATAACTACTGTTAAAAAATAGAATTTAATTTCTTAGTTTCTGTTTTTATATGAACCAATGAAGGTTCAGGTAAACAAGCAGTTGCTTCAGAAGCACCTGAAGATGAATAATAAAGCAAGTGCTGGACCAAATATAAAAAAAACAAGCTTACAATTGTACACGAGTGTTACTCCGGCAACCAGCTACAAGTTATGTATATTACAGTGGTTGCCATACAGTTTTCTCCTTCAGCTGGTCTATACTGATTATTTAGTAAATTACAAAGGAAAGTCATGTTGATAAATGCTACAAAGAACTCAATGAAAATTAGCCAGGCACACAAACAATTGATTCCATAAGAAACATGCAGTTCAGTTCAAATGACAATTAACTGTTTAATTGATTTGCAGGATCATTCTGTAAACTGATACAGTAACGACCTGAATGCCTCCTTTGTAGCTTGATCACTGTCACCACTCATCTGAATGAAGAAAGCCATTCAACTGAAAACTTACTAATCCTGTTTTGATCCATGTCTTGTGCAACTACTGCAGAGCTTTAAGAATATATTCACACTTAATAGTCTTAGTAGACTTGGTCTAATTGGGGGGGGGTGCAACATTCACCCGGTTCGAGTTTGCATTCATATTGCACTTTCTCCAACGAATAAGACTTTTTAAATAATGAATTGCCTTCCTCATCAGAGGTGGAACTGCATCAAGAATTACTAAAGGATAAGACAAGATAAACCAGGAAGAAGAAGCTCCTTAATCTACTGGTTAATGCCCTGAAACTTCTGTTCTGCCACATAACAGTAAAACATGTAGCTGCATCAAATCTAAGCAGTCTCGGTTGACCATATTTCTATCTGAACTTTTACCGTGTTCTTTCATGTCTGACTGTGACACATTTCCCCCAGCCAGACCTGCCCATCATCCTAAATGCCTGTATGTTTTGGTTGCGTTTACCCACAATGGCGTGTTAAATCCACAATCCCCTTTGCATTATAGTCCGCTTCCTGCAATTGGTTTACTTGAAGCAGACTGAGACTTATGTTTGCAGGTGGACCAGATTTTGCTTCTTTGATCCACATCAGTTTGTTTGTGCATTCACACCTCCCCAACCAACCAGACTTTCCAAGCAAACAAACTACAATTCAAATCAGAAGGGCTGGAGTGAATGTACCCCCCATAAAAAATATATATATATATACTTTCTCTTTAAGCATCACATATGCTTTTCTTGTTTTGATGGCAACTCTAGTTTCATTTTGGTTCAGTGCTCTTATTAATCAATACTCCTGCATAATGCGTCATTTGGTGATTCTGACGCCTAACAGTGAACTTGCTCCCACTAATGATCTGGCTCTCCTACGCTAATGCAACCATCATACCACCAATATACAGTATGCAAAATAGTCTTGTTTCTCTTGCTTTTGTTACGTTTTTGTCATGGTGCATCACCTTGGGCCTGGCCTTACCCTAACCTTCTAGTCAGCTGAAAATTTTTTGACAGTCTACCTAAAATCATGAAGACAACTAAATCGTTCTAGCGGCCTTGAGATGAAGGGGGAGAAAATGAGAAAAGTTTACAACCTAGAGGCGGACTAACTATGGTGGACAAAGGTTGGTAAATTCCCCTCATGTGGAACAAAAGTCAATTATTGGAGTCCACAAAATTGTGAGATACAAAAATGTACTACTGAGCAATAAAAGAGCAGAATCATAGAAATGCTTCCTGCCTTTCTTTCTCAGGCTCATGACCTTTCTAACCCCAGCAGAACTCCATTTCCTGTTGCCGACAGAGGGTATGCCTCGATTCTCTGGTACCACTTATGGGAACAGGAGCAAAAATCTCACCAGCACTAATGGGAACCGGATGGAACATACAATTTAGGAGAGGCGGGTAGCATGGCAATTATCAGCTCCTATGCACAGATATATTAACCCCAACTTGATATGTAATGCTAGTGACACAATACCTGCAGTTTTTGTTACTAAAAGAAATATTTCATTTTTCATTCTGGTTTCAAAATTCACAAAATAAACACCAACATGAGGAAATGCAGTAGAGATCGTGTTTGTTTACAATTTTAGCAAAACGTGGGGTTCATTTTTATATCACACTCACATCACAAACTCCTCAAGAGAGCATTTGATACAGATTGCAGCAAAGTTTTAACTACAGCACAGAATAATATTACTGGCACAAGCTCAAAGGAGACAGAGATATGCATCACTGCATCTGCAGTGTAGTCAACATGAACGCCACTACAAGCTACAACACACTCAGTATCTTGGTGGAAAACACCACCAGCGGCACTGCAGTGTTTTCCTCGTCACTGGTACTGCACCACACTGGTAAGCTTCTCTTCCATATTCCAATTCTTTTACAGCTCATCTCAAATCCCACCATATTGCTTCCTTCTCTTACATGATATTTTACACAGAAAACACACTCCAGTGAACATGCTCAGCCACTTATCTATCAATGCACTCATCTGTGAAGCTGCTAACTGTGTACAGACAGTAACAGATAAATCCAGATAGGATGTAAACATTTCACAGCATTATTTAACTAACTCTACAAAGCACAATGATTTTCTTCACTTGGGTTTGATTCTCACAATCTATTTCACTGCCACCTAAAAGACTGGCTTGCAGCACACCCATTTTGCTTTAGCTCTGAGACTGGCAAGCAAATGGCCAGGACTTAATGTTTTCTGGTAGGAAATTATGACATTATGTACACCTAACTAAAAAAAAGCAGGTAGATTGGTAGCGCCTTAGATCAACTGCCAAATGAGCACTGCCATTGGGCCTTTTAAAAATAGGTCAACATTTAGATGTTATTAAGTACAGTCCTCTGAGAACTATAATGTTAATTATTGTCTGGGAAACAGATGTAACCCCACGGTACTTCAACTGAATATACAATTTCAACCCTATTAAAATACATAAAATTCATTAGATGAGGGCTGAGAATTCATTAATCTTGGAAGCAAAACAAGGAACATGCACAACAGCGATCATCACACTCACAAAACGTGTCAACCCATGAAGCACTACTTGCTAAAAATGTTTACACCCAACTATTATGTATCAACATTGTGTCGCTGCCGGTCGTGTTTCAGTGATTAACCACAGTTAAAACATATCTGTAAACCCAGCTAAAAATAATGCAGCTTATCTTCATGTGTAACATAAACTGAATCCACTATTTGATCAAATTATCAGCATTTCCACAAACCACAGTCTGATTAAGCACTGTATTTGAGAGGGAAGGCTGTGCACTTCTAAAGGAAATTAGTAAATCATATCATTACATAACCATGAAGCAGCATGTTGGCATTTTCACATTTTCTGCTTTCTAAAACGGCAAGTAACTTAAGATATACCAACATGACCTTTGTCGCAATACATTACAACCCCAGTTAACCATGGGAGCAGCAGGAGACAGTTTGTTGTTGTTAACATGTTAGCTTTGGAGGACCAGTAACATGAGACTTACCTCTGTCTGGATTCCCACTAATTCAAAGATTTAACTGAATCTTTAATGTTTAGTCAATGCCGCGATGTTTTCGGCCGATGCTGGATGATCCCATTTGTTACCGTCGGTTTACCATAAAGTCCGGAGACATCCGCATAAAGTCGCGACGACCATCGCAGCTAGAATCAGCTCACCAGAGTCGAGGCTAGCGCTAGCTTGTTAAAACCGTGTAGACCAACAAACAGACGTCCAAAGAAAAAAGACTAAAATATCCACGATAAATCGTTTACAGCGTTGTTATTTAATCTTCACCTCGACCTAAGAACCCTTAGCGGTCCATATGTGTAACGGTAGGCTTGCATGGGTAAACGTAGACCATCAAAAGATATTTTTGTTTCGCTTTAATCCTCTCCGCCAGCCCATTCGAGCGGTTTTCGAGCGGCCTTTGACTTCAGTGTGTAGACGCTTGGGACGGAAACGCATCCGGGATGCAACGACCGTTCTGATTGGCGCTGGCAGTGTAGGCGGATACTCCTTCGGTACATTAGGAAACGGACGCCATTTTGGATCCACACCAGACGTAAGCTTCCTAACAGAGGACACCCGACGGGTCTCCAACGTGGCTGCACACACTTTACAGTTTCAAACGCCACAGACCACACTCCATTATGTAGTTGGAGGACCAAGTAAAGGAAATGGAGTACATGCATTGGGTGCACTGGTTTTGTAGACATTCTGAAACCATCAATTTACATTCTTCTTACATTTGTTTTATTTAAAAATGTGGGGGTTGTAGTGTACAAATACAGAAATACTTCAAACTTTACATGATTGCAAAACTGCCAAATAAGGCATTAATGCAAACCTTTGATCAAATATCGGCAATTCACTGCTTTTTACATACAATCACTAGTTATAGTTTCGACGTTCCTTATGTTGGCACTTATCAGACTGAAAGTATGTCCTCAGCTGGTGGTGAAAGCGCAGGAAGAAGAGCTTTGATTTTTTTGTAAAGACAGAACAGGCTGAGTTGGCAATGAAACGGGGTGTGCCGGTGTTGTGGGTTAACGCACCCATAGGCAAAATAAAACGCAAAAGGATGATACGAAGAGTCTTATTGGCTGAAAGAAAGTGTCCTTGTACCTATTGGCTTATTTTATGTGCCATTCAAACTAATCTGAACACGTCGTATTGGCTACAGCGTTGCTGTGGTTATTTACAACAGCAGCGGCAAGGAAAGGACGTTAGTGAAAAAACCCTACCCTAAATAGGCAAAACTAACAGACAGGTGGTGCTTTAAGAAAAGTGGAAGACTTAATCTTCAATCAAATGTTTTTTTCCTGGATGATTATAGGAGGTAGACATTTTTTGACATATTGACACGTTGCGTGATTATATTCCAATATTAAGTGCACATTACAAGCAACTCCTAAACCAAACTGGATCTACTAAACGGAGAGCGCCACTCTGTTTGCTTAAGCAGTGGCGCCCTCTGCCGAGACATCATTCTAACTTTATTTTATTTTCAGAAGTTTCATTAATAAAATACCAGCTATATATATATATATATATATATATATATATATATACGAGCCAGGTTTAATCAGATAAACTAACCATACACTTAACTTTTATGTTAACTAGTAGCTTGGTCCTTAAAATTATGTTATAATGGTTTGGTTTTCTTTGAACCACACATTTTCATATAGGTTTTTATCATTACAACATCTGCTGTAATGAACCCTTTTTTTTTTTCTTTTTTTTTTTTTTGTGATGTTAGCAAAAAACACCTGAAATGTAAGCCTGATACATGCTGTAATTTGAACAAAACTTATTTAGACTGCTAGTTTAAAAATAATTTTTGTATTTGAAAAACTGGTTAACCTCTTTCATCCATTATGTAACATTATATGTCCTAACAGTTATTCTGCAAGTTATTCTAACAGTTGCCTCAAAAATTTAGAGGCAGAAAGTTGCAAAGAAGATTTACAATTAAAGTAAAATGATTGTTTTTTGATACTTAATCCCACTAATATCTTCTTAGTTTGAAATGTTTATAGTTTTGTTTTGTTTGTTTGTTTGATTGTTTTTTGTTTGTTTGTTTTTGTTTTTTTACAATGGTTATAAGCAGGTTACATCTTAAAAAAATAAACAAGTAAAAACACACTAAAAGCAAGAGCAGTTCAATAATGCTTTCTTCATAAACACAAACAGCTGATTTCATATTGCATGTTTGGATATGTTATATAGTGGCCATATACAGTTATGTACTGGGTGACAGAATGACATGAAGTACATTTCCTGCTCAATGATAACTTACAGTTCTTCCTGCTAACACAAATTTATTATGATCACTGATGTAATCAAATAATAAACAACAAAATAACCATATGTATCAGTTTCTAATTCATTTGTACATAAAAAAAAGTTTTATTTGCCTTTGCAAGTTATAGAAAATCGCAGTCAAGTTTAATAGCTCCTATATGTCTAACTAATATCCTGATATCCAAAACTGCTGTTTATTTTTATGCAACAAAAATAATGTATCATGTTGGGCATTTATTATCCTTCAGTTCAGTTTAACAAACGGCCCAGCGGATGGCAGTAATGCGTCAATGAGCTGCTTGCCAAACGAGAATTTAACACAAAGAAGGAAAGTTGACACCGTTGAATAATATAGCACAATGCTAATGCTAACGCTAACCCGATGCTGTGGTAAACAAACGTCTCGTCTAAATTTCATGGAGGACTGAAAGTTATGGCATCACCGCAGTTCAGTTAATGTTCAGTTTGACTCGTAATAGAAACCATGTCAGCTCTGTTGTTGCAGCACGGCGCTGGTGTTTGTAGAAAATACAATAGATTTGTATTGAGGACGCTGTCAAGGCGAAGCTCACATGTATTAGCAAACAAATTGATATCCAACAATACTGCTAAGAATGCGTGGTCCATGTGTGCTAATGTCAGCCGGACCTTTCTTTCAAGTTCAGAGCGGACTTTCACAATTCAGCCACAGAAGAAAATCATCCAGGTACAGAGACTGAATGACAGTTGTGTATGTGGTTCCCTCGTTATTATTAAAGTAGAAACTGATATGAGTTCTTCTGACTAATCAGTGGGGTAAAGGCTTAAAGAATAGACTGTCGTTACCACGGAAACGTGATTGTCAATCATAGTCAAGCGTGACCTCTACACCAGGGCTAGAGGAATCTTGTACCTGTATGTTGTAAATAATGAAGAGCATCTTGTTCCAACATTATTTATTTTGGACATATTATTGTTAAACGTCACTTTATTACATATTTGCTTCTTATTCCCAGATATCGTGAGATATTATTCTCTGTTATTATTTATTATTTCAAGTTGATCTGACATTTCTCCCCCCCCTCCCTCTCTCTCGATATACCACCATTTTAAGAGTCTTTTCAACAGACCTTTGGGTCCTGGTATGGTGGGGCTAAGCAAGGAGTTAATCAGGAACAACCTATTCAGAAATCCTGTTGGTTTAATGAATCTATTAGGTAGGTACTCAGCTTACTTTTTAAAATTGTTA
This sequence comes from Melanotaenia boesemani, assembly GCF_017639745.1. Classification (NCBI taxonomy): domain Eukaryota; kingdom Metazoa; phylum Chordata; class Actinopteri; order Atheriniformes; family Melanotaeniidae; genus Melanotaenia; species Melanotaenia boesemani. The sequence continues at coordinate 17,751,063 of NC_055682.1, read as the reverse complement.
TATTTCTGCATATTATATGCACTTATAACTACTTACAAAAATACTTTGATTTCAGGGGCAACAAATTTTTTCAGTACATCCCACTCTAAACAACAGAAAAATAAAAGCAATGGACCAAAGGGAAAAACACCAGAGGAAGATGAAGGTTTGTATTATAAAGCTTTACCTGCTTAATACATTACTGTTTAATACTGCACCACATCTCGCCATAACCATGGTTTTCTTTTTCTGATCCCTTTTCTTCTCATTCTTACCTTTCAGAAGAGAAAAAACGCCGTGAGCAGGAGGATCAGATGTACCGGGAACGTCTTCGGACCCTCTTCATCATTGCACTCATCATGAGCCTGCTGAACTCCATTAATACCAGTGGTGGTAACATCTCTTGGAATGACTTTGTCAACGAGATGCTGGCCAAAGGGGAGGTGTCACGCGTGCAAGTCGTTCCTGAGAGTGACATTGTAGAAATCTACCTTCATCCTGGGGCAGTTATCTTTGGAAGGCCTGTATGTTGTGTAGGATTTTATACAAACACTTAATTTGCATCTGGACTTAAGGGGCAGATACGATGTGCATGCAAACTTCTCATTTTCCTCCATTTTTTTTTTTTTTTTTTTTGCTTTGCAGAGGCTGGCACTCATGTACAGAATGCAGGTCGCTAACATTGACAAATTTGAAGAGAAGCTGAGAGCAGCAGAGGAGGAGTTGAATATTGACACTAAGGACAGAATACCAGTGTCTTACAAACGCACAGGATTCTTTGGAAAGTAAGACCATGAAACAAACATTTCTAAGAGCGGGCAGAAAAAAACAAATCAATTCATGATCTGTTTACAGAGTTATTTAGCACTTTGAAGACATTCTGTGTTCAGAGTATATTACTGTGCAATGCACAGGAAAAAAATAATGAAATAATTTGTCATTGTGTTGGACTATTTTCCTTCATTATTTTAATAAAAGGCCAAAAAGTATAAACTTCAAGATATTTAAGCATTTTGAAGACCCTTTTTATGTCTTTTTCTTCCCCTTTGTCTTTGTAGTGCACTTTATGCTTTGGGGATGGCTGCTATCGGAGTAGCTATTCTCTGGTATATCTTTCGGCTGGCGGGCATGGGTGGTAGAGAAGGCGGCTTCAGTGCTTTTGTAAGTTGCACACAGAAATAAAATTGTTGGTTGTGCTTTTGTTCCATCAATTTGACAGACATGCTAACTATATTTTACAACAAACCTGACAGAATCAGCTGAAGATGGCTAAGTTCACCATTGTGGATGGTAAATCGGGTAAAGGTGTGAGTTTCAAAGATGTGGCAGGCATGCATGAGGCTAAGGTGGAAGTAAAGGAATTTGTTGACTACCTCAAGGTAAGAAAACACTTTCACATTAGTAAATATTTTCATCTTATACTGACATCAGCTATTAATGGCCTTGGTATCTACCATTTAAATCTCAAAAGTTAAACTTTAATTGAACAACACCTTGCTGTTTTTTGACAGAGTCCAGAACGATACCTCCAGCTGGGAGCCAAGGTTCCTAAGGGTGCACTGCTGCTTGGGCCCCCAGGATGTGGCAAGACCCTGCTAGCTAAGGCTGTAGCTACAGAGGCCCAAGTTCCATTTCTAGCTATGGCTGGTTCTGAGTTTGTGGAGGTCATTGGAGGTAAATACACATAACCTAAGTAATTCATGTAACCTGTCAAAATACACAAACATAATCTCAATATAATAGGTAATATGTTGGTTATGCTGGTTATTATAGTGTAGTGCAATAATATACTGTAATGAAAAAAGCTGATGTGTGTCGATGCTGGAGAAAGTTCTCTTACTTTTCATTATTTCTTTAATATTGTTTGGTGAAATGTAATTGTCATTATTCTGCTACGACAGGGCATGCACAACATTTCATCATCAGACAGAGTTACTGTGTACAGTTCCATCTTGTACCACATGATGTTGATCACAGGAGCAGGTCATGTGGGTCACTGTCATAGACCAGGATAAATACAGAGACATGATGATTGAATACATTAAATATCCATTTACATACAAATAGAGGAGCTAAAAGGCCTTGTTTCACACAAAGTATGAAATAATAACCTCTCTCATTTCAGTAACCACGTTAGATGTTCAAGGCTGCTCCTCAGGTCAGATGTGATTTGTTATTTGTTTGTAGGTCTTGGTGCTGCAAGGGTACGAAGTCTGTTCAAGGAGGCTCGTGCTCGAGCGCCCTGCATCGTCTACATTGATGAGATTGATGCTGTAGGAAAGAAGCGCTCCAGCAACATGTCAGGCTTCTCCAACACTGAAGAGGAGCAGACTCTCAACCAGCTGCTGGTTGAGATGGATGGTGGGTAAAACAACAGTTTTTTAGAGTTGGTTGTTTACTTGTCAGACATAGTAATGAAACTTTTTAACCCTCCTTTTCTGCAGGAATGGGAACAACTGATCATGTCATCGTTCTTGCCTCCACAAACAGAGCAGATATCTTGGACAACGCTCTAATGAGACCAGGCAGACTGGATAGGCACATCTTCATAGATCTGCCGACATTGCAGGTAGTTTTAATTAACTGTGATGCATTTGCTGTACTGTAATTATTTGTGTTATTGGCATCAAAACATTATATTCAGTCTTTGTTAACCTTACCCAGTCTTTTTTAATTAGCAGCACAGTCTTGAAGTTGCTTCTATTTGCACACTGGTATTCTAGTGACTTGTCGTATACTGTAGATTATTCAATATAAATTGGAAACAGGACCTATTTAACTATGTTGTAGGTTTAGACAGAGTTGATTGGTCAAATCTGTTTCTGCTTTTTTCTGTTATTTAGGAGAGGAAGGAGATCTTTGAGCAGCATCTAAAGATCCTGAAGTTGACCCAACCAGCTAATTTCTATTCTCTGCGGCTAGCTGAGCTCAGCCCTGGCTTCAGTGGTATGTGCATGTTGGCTCTTTTGTCTTCATATAAATATATGAACATCAGCAGTTATAACAAAATTACTCCTTGCTTCCAGGAGGAAACACTCCTGTGGTGCATGAAAGTTTGTTAGTCCTTTAGAATTATGAATAGTTAAACTTAAATCTACCCTAAAAGATCAGATTTTCACGCAGGTCCTGAATTTTTTTCTTTTGTCTTGTCTGTCTAACAGAGTTCTCCTTATGTAATTTTTGTGTGAAAGTCAGGGGATGTTTTAATGTAGAAATATGTAAAACAACAATTCTAGAAGGTTACAAACCTCACAGCACCACAGAAACAGTTTATGTTAGCTTTAATGCCATTCCTGCATTGTAATCATGAAATGTGACTTTGACTCTGCAGGTGCAGACATTGCTAACATTTGCAATGAAGCTGCTCTTCATGCTGCCAGAGAGGGTTTCAAATCCATTGATACTTTTAACTTTGAGTATGCAGTGGAGAGAGTGATAGCAGGTACAATGACGTTCATATAATGTTGGAAAGTACTACATTTCACACATCTATCATGTGGAAAAATGTGGCAAATCATGTGTGAACATGTGTCTTCAGGGAGTGTAAAGAAGAGTAAGATCCTGTCTAAAGAAGAGCAGAGGGTGGTTGCGTTTCATGAGTCTGGGCATGCCTTAGTGGGATGGCTACTTGAACACACAGAGGCTGTGATGAAGGTAGCACACGCTTTTATTTCAAATATGTAATGCATCCCATGTAAGTATGGACTTTAACATGTAATATGTGCCATAATTAGATTTAATGAGTAGGATTTTTTTTTTACAGAGACAGGTTGAGTTAAAATTTATAGATTGTATAAAAGAATGCAGCTCTGGAGCCAAAGCAGAGTGCAGAGAGTTTCTGTTAGAGAAATAACACAAACAACCAGAGAGACTAAAGCCCAGTAGCCTGAGCCTGACTCAGGATAGTTCAGGGTAACCTGTGCTTGTGCATTATGCAGATTTGAGATTATTCAATTCAAAGGGAGATGATGAAGAGAAACTAAGATGAAAGAAAATTAACACTCTTGCTTATTTCCAACAGAACTCTTGCTGTAGCATTTTGCATCAGCTGGTGGCTTTTTGGGGAGTGTTGTCTGAACCTGACTAAATTTGTTGGGGTGTGTAAGAAGTAGGCCTAGATTAATGACTAATATAGGAAGATTAATGCGCTATACACCAATCTTTTGTGACACCAATCATGTCCATAGTAAACTTATGAGAGGGAATCTGTCCTCGTCAGAGGATTTATCTTTGACAGTGGTGACACTCACAGCTGGTTCTGTTGGACTGTTCCTGAATTAAGAGGAAGCAAAGTCAGGTGGATGAATCTCCACACTGCTGCCCAATCCTCTGGAATTTCGTTCGTAATTCTTTGTGGGCTGTCAGCTCAGTATCAGGTCTGCTGTGGTTCCCCCCTCTCTTTTACTCTCCCAGAGGCTCAGGACTGGTGTCACCAGATGGTGGATAACAAAAATACTCACAAGATTGATTTAAAATTAATGAATGACTTTAGCTGCAAGGGCCGGAAAAATGAAAACAACTCTTTTGAGTTGTTCTGGTTACAAAATGAGTTGTTAACTAAAAATAAACCTGTGCTGAGGGTTTACTGTAAATTTCAATGATATGAAGCAGGCGTGTTCAAATCATTGCAAAATCAATAAACATTAACATCGGAAGCTAAACTGGGCTAAAAGAAATAACGAATTATGTGAATCTAAATTATTTCAGCTGTGTGTTTCCTATATCTATATAACTATTAGTAATGATACAAATAATGTTGGGACATTATTTGATATAATAAACAAGCACAGTAACATAAAAGTGGATTAATGGCAAAGTAAGATGTCTGTCTTTCTTATATCCACAAATCTTCACCAGTTCTTATCAATAGACAGCAATGTAAGTTGAAGGGAAGAGTCATGTAAATTTCTAATCTCATCTTCGTTGATTTTAGAACTTCATAAATTATATAGAAAGGTCTGATTTAAGAGGTTAACATTAGCTCACTTTTATGAGACCGTAAACCGTCCTTTTTACCGTTTTAAAACACAGGAATGCAGAGGGGTGCTCTGGCAAACATCACTTGTCAAGAATTGGGGGGGATAAATATGTGATGAGGAGCTCGTGTTAAAAGGGTTTGGAGGAGGGGTCTGAGAGTCCCCCTGTTGGTATGTGAACCCCACCGTATTTCAAAGGGTTTGTTGATTCTTTAAGTGATAAGCTGTAGTGTTTGGTTTAAGTTGATTGGACTGTGAATGGCTCTGCTGGCAGTGAGTTTTCCTAAGAGCCATTTTCTAAGTTGCGTCAAACCTCCCATATTCAAAACAATATTAAAGTGACAGACCAAAGTATTCTGTTTAAGGGAGAGCTAGTCCTTTGGTCATCTGTTAAAATTCCAACCATGACATTTGTTGATCAATAAAATTCTAAAGCATGGCTTTCAGGTGTCTCTCTTCTTCTTTTTGGGCCATTTTCCCACAAGAATCAGCTAGACGCAGAATATAATACAGTGTTGCTGAAGACAACCCTGAAGTAGTAAATGTTTATCAGTATAGTAATAAGAGGTTTATAGAAAAAGATAAAATGCTGATAGGTCGTGTGAAAATTTTCAGGTATCCATTGCTCCGCGGACAAATGCAGCCCTGGGATTTGCTCAGATCTTACCCCGTGACCAGTACCTGTTCACCAAGGAGCAGCTGTTTGAGCGTATGTGTATGGCTCTCGGAGGAAGAGCTTCTGAAGCGATCACCTTTAACAAAGTTACCACAGGTACCCTTCATCTACTCTACATGTACCTCAATCTCAGCCTTATCATGTGCATATCATCTTTTTACTTCTCCTGCTTATTGCTTTCTTATCATTTTCACATGCTTCGCTCATGTTATGCTGAATATCTCAGTGGGGGTTAAGTTTGGAAAAACAGGGCGAGGCCTTTTCTTTGTTTGTCTCTCTAGGAGCTCAAGATGACCTGCGCAAGGTGACACGTGTGGCCTACTCTATGGTGAAGCAGTATGGCATGTGTGACAGCGTTGGACACGTCTCATTCCCAGAAACAGAGGAGCAGGGTGCCATTGGGCGGCGTCCGTTCAGCCAAGGCCTGCAGCAACAGATGGACCATGTGGGTTCTAAAATTAAAAAAATAAGATGAACTCACAGTTAATGCTGATCTAATGAGTTGTACTTACCATTGTTCTTACCTTCCTATTTAGATATACAGTTGACTGCTTTTGTTTTCTCTTTCAGGAGGCTAAGATGTTGATAGCTCGTGCATACAGACACACAGAGAAGCTGCTCTTGGAGAACAGAGACAAGCTGACACTGGTCAGTTATTTCCTTCTTTGAGCGTAATTTTTTTTTTTTGTACGTTTTTGTTCATTTAGTACAGTGCTTACGCATTATGTTTCATAACTAGTTGCCTCTGTCTTTCCAGCTGGCTAATGCTCTGTTAGAACGTGAGGTGGTGAATTATGATGACATTGAAGCCTTGTTGGGACCACCACCTCATGGCCCTAAGAAGATGATCCGCCCACAGAGCTGGGTGGAGGCTGAGAGGGACAAGCAAGACACAGGAGAAAACGAACCTGAGCCACCTCCTCGCAAACACGCAGAGGAAGACTTGAATCCTCAGTTGGGCTGATTTTAGTTAACTCTTAACACTTTACCAACTTCTGCTTTTGTTTGTTCATCAAAGCCTGATGGAAATTCTCTAAAACCTTGGACGGAGTCCTTACTTTGAAGCTTTGTGCTGCTGACAGTGAAATCAAAGCTCCTAAAATGCTGCAATCCATGTTGATGTTTGTATAAATGTTCAAATGCACCAGTTTTCCACCCAGCTGACCTGTTTAGCTAACCGTAATGATGATCTGCAGCTTTGAGAATGACTATTGTGGGAGGAAATGTATAATTTCCCCTCAAATGCTCGCTGCCAAGTCGTATTATAATGCCATGGTAGCACTAAAAGCAAGTCTATTTAATCATAATATCTCAAACATGCATAAAACTGAGATATTCCAGACAGATATAAGGTCTCCGATCACACCTTAGTGTGTGAGCAGTCAATTCATAGATGCTGTGTGTGTGTGTTCATCATTTTAATGCAAATGTACTGTAGCAGGTTTGGATTACAGCATTTCTTAAGGAAACTGATATTTTTCAACATCTGCAAGGCCAGTTTTTTTCTGAAGCAGAAAGGAGCCAATTAAATGTGCATTTATACTAGACAACACATAAAAAAGAACTAATTGAAGTCTGCATTTCAAATTGCACATAAATTTAGATAGAGCACTGTGGATGATTTTAATAGCGTGAAAGTGATTAAAGTTGTTGCTTAAACAAAGGCTGTAACTAGAACAACTGCTCTTCCTTATTGAGGAAACCTTATTTTACAATATAGTTCCTTTGAGGAGAAAATATCCAAATATGTCATGTTGCGCAAACAGCAGATATTTCTCTTCTCATTGTGGTTCCTCTCCTATGGGAAGTTCCTTTTTACTGTCTTTACTTTGCAATCCAACAGGTTTGTGTTATACAGTACCAGGCAAAAGTTTGGATGCACTTTCCCGTTCAATCTAAAGGAAAACGTGTCCAAACTCGTGACTGGTTGTGTACATATATAAGTTGTCACCATTGAACTGATACTCCTGAGCAACTGAGAGGATGGTGTTGCCAAATATTTAAATAAAGTATTATTTTAAAAAACGTTATTCTTTTGCTGTGTTTGAAGTTAACAGATATGCTTTATACTTGTTTGTTCTAATTAGGAGTAAATCCAGCCAGTGAACAGGATCTATAATGAGAAATAAACACTCATTTATTATGTAGACACAAATTTTGAATTCAATGACCATATTAAAAAAAAGCAATAATTCTACACCTCCAGTTGGATAATTACAGGTTATTGTGTGGTACGATGTGTTTAATGCTGAGATGGCGCCTAAAAACGTGAATAAATGCTGGAATGGAGGATTTGTAATTACAAAAAACAAAACTAATGAAGAAAGAAATTCATCTTATAAAATTATCACTTGTATAAAAAAACAAAATACATTAAAATAGGCTTTCGTGTCTTCTGCTTGTGTGTATGATTCCTGAGCTGCACATGGCTGAGGAAAAACACCAGACACGGACACACATTTCCTGCACCACTCAAGTTTTCCTCAAAAACTGATCAGGCCAACAAACAATTTTTCCATCTCGCTGCCTTTTCCTGAGCAAACCACTAAACCTTGCGCTGAATTACTTTCTAATCATTATTTTTAAACACATCTTTTTTCCTTAGTAAATGGTAAGGCACATTAGATTTGAGACCCACGGCTTTTTATATGGAGTCTATTTTTCCATGGAACACTTCCAATCTTGTGTTCAGTTATAATCTTTAAAATGTGTCCAGAAAGAAGACAGCAGAGGCCCGATCTGTGCTGTTATCTGCTGGTGAACCTTGCAGATAACAGCATGTCTTGTTTCTGTGGAGCTCCAACCACTTTAACGCGGGTCATACATGTTGGCCAGTTTCTGAAAGCGTGGTCCCCAGTCGTTGAGGTAGTCGTAGTCCTGATCTCCATCCGAGCTACCTGAAGCAATGGAGCTGAGGCTGCCCGCCACAGAGCCCTCTCCTTCGTAGTCGTAGATCAGGGCTGTATCATATGGAGGCACATTTGGATCATTGTCTGCTGCCTCCAGGCCCTGAAAGATTGAAATTACATTTTTTTATTGATTAACAAATACACTGGGAATCACCAATGCAAGTGACATTACTCTGACAGCATTGTACTGATATCAAATAATACAATTGATTTCCAACCCAAATAAAATCATTATTATTGGTGAAACTGCTTTTCTGCATCCTGTTCCATTCCCCATACTCTATTTCTAAATGTGTGTAGCATGTAGTGACATCTAGCAACACCAATTACATAATTTTAACAAATTTTTAATATTCCATCAAGTCTGCAAGTCTGGCTGTAAAATATGAAAAGTGCAACAGGAAAGCTGGTGTTTTAGTTGATAAAAACCAGCGCAACATAAGGTGAGAAAGTCAACCTGAGACACGTATAGATGAAAACTGCTTTTAATCTGGTAGAACATAGTTTTACACTTATGAAAACAGTATATGCAGAATTTCTGACAATAAATTCCCTGTTCTCCACATAAAGAACATTATTAAACTATTTCCACATAAACATCTGAAAGTATTTAAAAAAGATCTCCTTTACATATCTTTATAAAAGATGAGTTTGTACTTAAAAGCTTTTTTTTTTTTTAATATTAAACAAAGTCATTGTAGGAGCCTCTCACATCATTGATGTAGTCCTCGATGTCTGTGGGATCAGCAGGAGGCCTCCGAGGGTAGGTGGGGGAGGGCAGGTTATGAGGGGCATCCTTTCTCAGGGGCTGTTTTCCTCGAGGAACAGCAGAGCCTGGGTAGAAGGTCCGTGGGGTGGAAGGTGCATCGTGGGGTTTCCACAGCAGGTCAATGTTAAAAGCATTCTGAAAGCAGAGAGGAGACGGCATGCGGTTTGGTGATGCTGTGATAATACACAGAATGGAATCAAGAGTTATCTTTGACTGTGAATTTAAGGACACCCATTTTGATCTTTCAGGAAACATGAGCCTTACCTCATCTTCCTCTCCTCCTCCTTGTTCATCATAGTTGAGGACATTGTCACGTATATCATCCTCTGATTCCCCAACAAGCAGGCCTGTTCCTTTTTTTATATGGTGGCGTCTTCCACAGGCAGTCAAAGCAACAGCCAGGAGGAGCAGCACTGCAAATATTCATCAATCAGATGTTTGCCATTAAATCTTATGTTTCAATATAGCCCATTTAAATGATTTTTGTTTACCAATTGTTTGCTTAAAACAGCCAGAAACATTTGAAAATCTATAGTCATATATCGTGTTTCCATTGCAATATGACTGCAGAATATTATTCTCAAGATGAAACTCACACAAAAGTAGAGCAACACAGGCCATGATGATGATGAGAGCAATGAAGCTGATTCCCACGCTGGAGCCTAAGATAGCCCCCGCCTCTGACTTACAGTCTCCAAACGAGTCACAGAGACACACTGTGACATTGACCTGAGCGTAGGCCATCATAGTTGGGCTTCCGGAGTCTGACACCATCACTGTGACTGCATGCTCTCCAGCTTCCAGCTCTCCAACAGGCTGAAGAACAGCATGAGTATCTGAAGCAGAAAAAACAGGGAAAGAGAGGACATAAAAGCTGTCTGCTGCTGGAAAATATGTTATGCAGCCTAACACCCTGTGTTAAAGCTCTTTTTCTATACCATTGACTTGAATTAAAGTCCAGTTGACTGACGAGTCGTCAAGTATTTTAAAGAAGAAGGGAGCAGCGTGTGGAGGATGGTCCTCATCTACAGCCGTCAGAAAAAGACCAGAGCTTGTGCTCCTGAAATCTCTGCAAATGGAGCCGCTCAGAGGGAAGAGCAGAGGGGGGAAGTCATTGGTCTCCTTCAGTAAGATGGCCACTGTGGCAGTGGCTGACAAACCATCAACATCTACAAGCAGAAATAAACAATGTCACATGTGAAGGTTTTAGACGTTTCTATATTTTGGTTTAAACATGACCTAAAACACCACTGGATTTTTTTTTCTCATACAAGCCCAAAATATATACAGAAAACTGAATTAAACAAGACAAAACGGTAATCATGGTTTGGTCTAACCTGTTGCATTTCAGCCAAGATGACTAGTAATAATTAATCTAACAGTCATTTTAGAATTATATTGGCTAAATCAAAAGAAAAATATCAGAACATGAATGTGTGAAGTAAATCTGAAGAGAAACTGAAGAGAAGAAAAAGAAGAAAAAGAAAAGATAGCTCCTGAACATGATGAACTGACCTGTAACCTTGACAACAGCTCTGTATATATTGTTGATAACATGTGGAGATCTCATGTTAAAGCTTCTCTTGGCTGTAATGTCTCCTGTATGTTTGTTAATCTCCAGCCACCTCTCAGGATCTTTGATGATTTCAAATCTGCCACACACACAAGATAAAATAATTAAATATTAGACCATCTTTTTTTGAGACAAGACACCCCTCTTTATATTCCCCTGCTGTGTCGTACCTCAGTTCAAAATCATCCGGATCTAAAGCAATTTCACTTGCAAGTAATTTTCCAGGATCCACAGTCTCAGGTATTTCAATCTCTATGGGATTGTTTTTAAAATACGGAGCTTCATTCTTGTTCACAACAGTGACCACCACTGTGGCGGTGCTCGCTGGCAAGATGGGAGCCTTGCTACTCAGAGGATTGACATTTTCCACAGTCAAAATGAGGATGTGGTCTTTTTTTGTTTCATAATCCAAAGGCTGTAACACAGAGCAGAAAAGAGTGTTCCTGTCACTGCAAGTACATAATAAGAATAAGAAATATTACAAGTATACAGAAGATGGAAAAATGGCAACATATAATTAATCTCATTGTCAATTTAACATTTAAACTACCATCTAATTAAAAAAAAAATAAAAATACAAGACACCAAATGAACGCTTCTGCATGAATCGTAGTTTCACCACTAGATGGCAGTATTGAGTTGTGTTTGACAACCAATTTCCCAGTATTTGTTCAAAAAAGAACTTATTACACTGATTCCCTTTAAAAGTTCCTAACAAATTCGCTTACTTGAAAAAAAAAGCTACAAAAAGAAATAAAATGCTAATACAGTTGCATCAAACATGAATAAATATCAGATTCAGCTCAGTATATAGCATCTAAAGAAAAGGGTTTAGCACATTCATTGGTGTTGCTGGAGTCCATTTTTTATTTGAATTTGATTTATTTTGATTTATCTTCATTTTGATTCTCTCTTTTGATGTTTTTATGCGTTTCTATTGGAAAACATTTTGGGATTTTATCTGTGAAAAGAACTATATTAATAAATGTTACTTCATTGATGACATCCATTTTAACTGATCACATATTCTTCTTGAATCATACAAACCCAACACAACTGGAAAGTTGAAGAACATTTATAATTATTAGTTGAATATCTAATTTAAGAAATTTCTTAGTAAGGGTTACCATACCATCTCCAAACATCCTGAGGCTATAAAACATCAAATATTTTCCTGATTTGTGCTTAGCTACTGCTTCAATTAAATGAGATTCGTTTTTAAATTTTTGTTGTTAAAATGTCAGAAAATAAATGCATTAACATGAAATTATTTACAGAAAGATTTAACATTTTAAAAGATTTTTAAAATGGAAAATAAAAGAAGCAACACTTTGCTTTTCATCCACCCAAGTGTGACCTTTTGGATGTTTTGGAAACATCTAATGACAGCAACGACCCCTTCATATTTCCCCCGTCCTGCTGTACCTTGAACACAGACAGAACTCCCTGGTTGGTGGCAGGATCCGTACTGATGGCAAAGTTGCCATTAGGGTCATTGGAGATGGAATATTTAGCCTCCCAGTTTCCTGTTCCACGATCATCTCTGTCGGTTACATTCACTCGACCAATTTCATAGTTGAAATTGTTTTCCACTGCCGACATGCTGTACTACATGCACCACCAAGAAACAACACAGATCAAAGGATTTAAACCAATGTGTTGAAATGATTATATAATAATATATGATGAACTGAAACAATGAATACTGTTTTAGTTTGAGGTAATTTGAGTTTGATTGTGAGACTCACCGAATCAGGGCTGAACTGTGGTGCATGGTTGTTGATATCAGTTACATGGATGACTGCCACACCTTCACTGCTCAATCCCATACCTCCCATATCAGCAACCTGAAGCTTTAACTTAAAACCTTTCACCACCTAAAGACAGAATACACCACGTTTTAGTGAAAACAACCAAACTTTGAAGGTATGCAACAATCTAAATCTTTACCTCTCGGTCCAGGCCTACATCTCTGGTGTAGATGGCACCTGTTTGGTTATTGATGCCAAACATAGTCTTGGTCACAGCGTTGGCAGGAATGCTCTCCTGGCCAATGATAAAGTAGCTCAGAGCAGCGTTTTCTGTCATCGGGTCATCTGCATCTGTGGCTGACACTGACATCACGGATGTGCCTGCCAGTGATGAAGGAGCGTTTTAGTCAGACAGTGTCAATCACTTTTATGTGATTTTAAAGCCTGAAGGAAAATATGTAAAGGTTGGGAAATCGGTGTGCTATACTTGGTTATCATTGCTAATCAGCTTGTATTTCCCTCAGCTAAAAATTAACGTTTTAACCTTGTAGCTTGTCCATGTCAATTTTTTATGTATCATAAGTGTTTTGTTTAGTTAATTTAGAAAAAAAAACAAAAACAAAAAAAAAAAAGCTCCAATATTGGAACTATATTGGATGTTCTTACTATTAACAGTGTTCTGTTAAAGACCTACAGTATCTCTACAAGTTGCAGGAGGGAAACACAGAACATGTAAACTTTTATACATCAGCGCTGATGTAATTCTCATGTCTTGACTTCGAAAAGCCACAAAATACTCACAAGGGTGCTCTACTAACAAATGACAGCTATTCTTTAACTTCTGAGTTAGTTTCAGTTAATGCCACTAACACTTTTTGGTGTTTCAGAGACAGGGCTTATAGAAAGCAAATATATGACCATTTTGAGCCGTCCACTTACATACAAAAAGTATAGTCATAGCCCAAGCCAATTTAAATCTATGGATGTTTTTTCATGGCAACAACTTTGATATGTCTCATTTTGATGAGTTTTTTGGGAATGAATAGCTGTGTGGGACTTTAAAATGAATCTTTTTAATAGTTTGGTCTGGTTTAAACACAAAAACAATATGTTTAGGATAGTGTGAATACTATGTTTTAGTGTTTTTGTTTTATGTTTACCTGTAAATATGACAGACCCATAGGATTCCAGATTGATAAATGATAATGTGTTGCCAATTTTAAATTATATTCCCAAACTGCACAAGTCCCATTCTTCTGGTTGACAGCATGCAAAGATTTTAATTTTAATAGGTTATTGTTAACGTTAATTGTCTAACACGTCATATTTTTTCAGCTGTAGCTTGTAAAAACACACAAGAACTTTCTTTGGAAGAATTCTTTCAACCACTCACTAATTTTTTCTGTCTGCTGTTTTTAGTTTGTGAACATTTTACTAAAACATGCAATTTTAGACATGCAAGCTTTCGCCATGCTAATAGAGCATTAACAATAGCATTCTGTTGGAGTCTGATTTTTCCAACCCTCTTGGTAAAAGTAAAGTCATTAATTCTCTTCTAGTTCTAACATCTCTCCAGGGAAATATCTGGTTTCTCATGTTTGCCAACTGACTGCAAACTGTTTTACATATATTATTTTTAACAGGCACCTATGGTATTGTATAGGAAAAGTATCACACTTAAAAGGTACTTCATACAGTTCTGAAGTCACTATAGGAAGGAACTTTAAGATGACCTTAAAATAAACATTATGATCAAACAAACAGGAAATTTCAGTGTCTAATCAGTAGCTGTACCTGGGACAGAAAACTCGGAGATGGTGCCAACAAACTGTTTCTGATTGAAGGCGGGTCTGTTGTCATTCTGATCCAGCACCACTATCTCGATGGTTGTGGGGTTCTCTAGTCTTTCTCCACTGGGGGATAGCGCAAAGGCTTTAAGCTACTCACACAAACACACAGACACATAAGTCAAGTTTCAGAAATATATTTTGAATTAATGAAATGAAACATTAAGCTTTCCATCAGGGCAACATCCAATGATCCACATCTTAAATTTCAGGTATATATAGTTTATGTGCACAACATATGCATGCAGAAAGAAAAGTGTATTATATTCATCCATGAAACACTCTGAAATCTCTCCCAAGGTGCCCGTAAAGGCTCTGGAAAATTGACCTCTGGATGTTTGTACTAGAGTGTGACACAGTGATAGATGATTTAAGACAGAAACACGAAGCAATGCTTTGAAACATGTGTAAGCTCTCAGTGCATGTATTGTGGTTTTTGGAGAGTACCTCTGCTTGATTGTTCTTAAACGATGCCTTACCGTGAAGCTGCTGTGCTTCTCTCTGTCCAGCGGCCTCTTGCTCCTGATCATGCCTGTTTTATCATCAATCTCAAACAGATTCTTGGGCTCCTGGTCCACCCCTGGCCCCTCTAACTTGTATATCACTTCACCTGAGAAGATTTTGTCTGATTTAATCTGGGAAGACAGACCAGAAGAAGTTGTTAATCATTGGTAACCTCATGAGGGGGTGGGGGGGCATTGTCAAGCATATGTTTTAAAACCAGATGTGAAAGTAGGGACCTTGAGTGTTTAAACTTAGAGATTTCTGAGAATTTGAACTAATAATAGCAAAGAATACACTCTACATTTGTTTCCTCTTCCTTTGACATATTGTATGTAAAGCATACATCACCTTACAAAAGTAGTTTTGGGATTTTCCTCTACAGGATTTTTAATCTTACAGGGAGTCTTTAACAGATTTAACATAATATTTATATTTCCCATGTCTTTTAAACGCTGTTGTCAGTCAGTAAAGTATAAATACACCTCTAATCTGCCAACACCCCACTGAAGCCAGAAAAAAATAAAAACAGCTGACGTCTCAGATGTAGTTTCTTTACAGCACAACCTGCTTATGAGTTAGCATTATTATTACTTGTACTATGTTTTTACTTATTTATTCAATTAGGCAACATGTTATTTCCTGCTGTTGTTACTTAACTCTTCTTGTTGCTTCCACAAGTTGCAAGATGGAAGGTTTACAACACAAAGATATCCATATGATCAAACAATACTAAAAGGATTAAATAAAAACATCAGCAACAAAACTCTCATCTTGGTGCAACCTGCAAGCATGAAAGGACCAGGATGAATAAACTCTTATAGTTCCTGCATCTTCTAGTCAACTTTTGTTATAATATTACTAATTCTTATTTCAGATTTGTTTATATATTTTAAACGTAATGTCATTTTACACAGATGCATGTAACTACAGGTTTAAGTTGTAAACATTATACTTTTCCTGTCATTTTGGTGGGTTAGATGGGTCTGACCAAAACACCACTCAATGAGCCTTTGGGAGCACTGGTATGGAGAGAATGTTGGTCAAAGGTGTGGAACAGTACTGTGGGGAATTCATAAAGTTTCCATGTTTGGCTGTAAAAAAAAAAAAAGTGTCCCCAAAGAGCTAAATTACTAAAAGTGGATTTCTATTACCTATGATGGTTGTCCTATATTACAACTCTTATGTGAGTAAAGGTTTTTTTAAAGGGAGAAAATATCTTAAAATGTGAAATTTAGTAAATCTGGCTATTATGTGTTGAATTTAAACTATTAAAGAAATTGTGACATTATGGCTTTTTAAAATACAAACTTTGGCCATACTTAAAAACTCATTGTGTAACTTTCTGATCTTAAAATTCCACATTCCAGACTAATTTGATAGCATGGTGACATCTATTATGTGCATTTCTGGAGCCGCTGCTGCCCAGCAGTGTACCGAGGCTGAGAAACCACACTAGACAACTTTTTCATCCAGGACACCATGTGATGTTGCAGCTGGGTTTTCGATTAATGCACTGCATCACACTCTTGCAAGCAGATATAAACACATCAGCCATTTGGAAGAAGACATTATCAGAGGAACAAAGGAAGGAAACAAGAGAGCGAGTGAAAGAGAAAGAAATATAATAAAGAGTCAATACAGTTTTTCTTTTTAGACTGGAAAGAGCTCACAGTACAGGTACGATGCAAGATGGAAGCCAAATCAGCCATCAGTAAGGGGCGTGTCACACACAGGTGTCTATCAAACTGACTCTGCCATCTTTATAGAAAACTAACTACGCTGCCTTTGTTCAGCAAATCTTCCTACATTTGACTGACTCTTGTTCTTTCACTACAGTGTTTCATTCAGTAGAGTGATGGAAATAAAATATAGGAATTTTCTAACAGCAGCTGTATCTTAAAATAAATAATAATAATAAAAATTCCACTTGTGAAATCACATCTCAGTCTTAGTCCAATGTTTATTACGGTACACAGAGCAAGCACTGCTCATTACCCTCATTATTCATAATGAAATTAAAACTGGAACACAAGTGGTTATTATAGCCACCAAAATCTGCAGCAGGGAGACTGTTTCATGACAGCCTTAAAAAGATGTGACATTTTTACATGGAAATGTCTGCAGCAGGAGCAGTTATCCACTGATGCAAAGTTTTTGCTGATTAAATGACATTTTTACCTGGACAAGATCTTCAGGAATCTGCTTGCTGTTCTCCAGCACTCTGATAGGAGGAATGATCCAGTCCCTCTTCACTCTGACCACCCCTTTGCCTTGATTTCTCCAGGGGTAAATGGCCCGTGGGTCCAGCTTTACATCATTGTGGTGATGTTCTGCAGAGGTCCACACCTGAAGAAAAAATGTTTGGCAACCCTTTAGATCCCAGGAAATCCTTTTTTTTTTTTTTCTTTAGCTCCCCTAACTCCCCCTCATAGAGAGACACATTATAGCATTACATGTATTTGCAGCTGTTTAGTGTCCTTCAGTGCTTTAACATTCCCTGTAGCCTGCTGCAATAGTTGTGTTTGCTAACTGTAATGTGTAGTCCGTGGGACTATCCAGGGCAGCAGTAACAGCTTCAGGTTACACTCACTAATATGTGTCTTTGTTAGCTGCCTTTGATCCAGGTGCAAATTAATCTCAGGACGAGGAAGCACAAACACTCATGCTCATTTCACAAACTCTCAGTCATCACATTGCTGTCTTGAATATGTTCACAAATACACACACACACACACACCATATGTGAGAAACACACACATGGAACAGCTGTCGACTATGGATTTAGACCCTGTGCTTTCCCACCCGCATTCCCGCTCACACTCACAAATTCCCCTTTATACTCAGCTCTGCACCTGACTGGGAGTTTGGGGTCACCTTACGGATCTGCTCTGCTGTAGGAATTCAACAAACACACTCACATGTGCACTTTCTCACACATCATACACAAGCTTCCACATATGGATGTGCATCAACAAAACACCCACCCACACATGAGCTTACATACATACTTCCTTTGGTTGCTTCCTGCTCTTCTCAGGGATTTCACTGGCGTCAGCATTGCATCTCATGTGTTTAAAAGCTCAAAGGCATAATCAACAGAACCAGAAAGATTTGTAGTGTTTTGTGTTATTCAGTCACATGTAAGAGAATAGTGATGATTCACTCATCTTGGATGTACAGCACTGTAAAACAGGAAATTGTTGCAGTTATTTATTAAAACATCTGCAAATAAAGTTGAAAATACAGCCTAAAAGGTAAAACATGTCTCATGTCATTAAGCTTCATTCAGCATGTGGTAAAATCCCCTTCATCCTTTAACTCAATCTGAACCCTCTTAGATAAGTTTTCTTGTGATTTCAGGAAGCAGTCTTTAGGAATTGTTGTCCATGCATCTTAAAGGACACTCCAAAGCTCTTCTTTCGATGTTTTTTTGTTTTTCTTTTGCTCTGTAAACTGTCACGATGATCTGCCACTGCTTTAATAATGTTGAGGTTATTAGTCCATAAACCCTGCTGTCAATGAATTTCAATCCAGTTTTTTGTGTCATTTAGTACTTTTCAGCCTTTTCTCCCCGTTGCTCTTCCTTAATAATGGCTTTGTAACAGCTGCTCTTCCGTGCAGATCATTTCTCATGAGGCTTCAGTGAACAGTAGATCTATTAACTGAGTGTTCAGATTCATCTCAAGTTCTGTGTCAGGTTTTTGAAATTTTTCTTTCCTTTTGAGTTGGATGTCTTTTTAAAGCTTGAATGGTTCATAGGTCAACACTGAATGACTTAACAAACAGAAAACACATTCTTCTGAACATGGCCAGGAACAAGGACAAGGCTAAAATAGAGTGAAAGAGCAGCCAATGTGGAAAGAGACTTTAAAGACTTTAAATAAGCCAAGAGAACTTTTTCTCCACAAGAAAGCTTCCAGCTTATTGGAAATGAAATATAAAGAAATGAAGTCTTTCGCATAGTACAGTATATCTTGGGCGTGTATATTAAAACATGTATGTTGTGATCATCGGCCTATTTCAGCGGGTTAAATGTTTTTCTGATCCTCTGGTATGCTGCTGGACAGTGCAGGGAAGAATGGCAACCACGGCTGGCATTTACAGGCCGAGTCAGGGGGCACGCTAATCTTAGACACTTCTATATTCCTGACCCCTACCTAGTTAACCATTTTTTTGCCATCATCATTACCTACCTACAAATACACAATTGTATACACTCAAGTTCCAAGTTCCCCTCAGATAGTTATCCACACTTCTGCATTTATTAACTCTTGAACATTTGCAATCATTAAACTAGATTGTTACTTAACCTCAAAGTCAATAGCAGCTGTGTCACAGTTGTATTTCTAAATGTAGCACTTCCCTAAATTGTGCACATTCAAGTTTGGATGAGCACATTTGTCTTAGTTTGGGAATGCATGCGCTGCAAGTTTCAGACCAGGGAGTGTCAGTGTAAGTTAATTCAACTTAAAAACTTTTCTTTGTTTCACCATGCTCCACTCACCGAACAGAAGATTTAGTTCAGAACCGCCACAGACTGGCTTTAAAAGAAAAAAAAAAGGTGCAGTGTGGAACTTGCAGCCATTGGTCAATAACAAAAATTTGTACTATATCGGTAAGAACTCTGTTTTCATGGTTCTCGAATCACTTTACTAAAATAACTTGTGCTTTTCATTTTCTTGGAATAAAACATTTATTTCCACTTGCAGTGGGTCCACATACATTGCAGCTGCCATATTTAAGCCACCATTGTTACTATGGTGTCTCTGAAAGGACAAACAAGTCTGTGTGTGAAGCAAAAACCATTTAAGCTTTAAAAAAAAAGCAGCAATGGCTTTGTGTGATAGGTGCAAAAGCAGCATTTGGAATGAGTAACCCCGTAGATGGCACACAGAAGACAGTACACATATATACAATTTTTTAGTATTTACAGATGTGGACAAACGTGGTGGTACCCTTTGGTTAATGAAAGAAAAACTCACAATAGTCACAGAAATAATTTGAATCTGACAAAAGTAATAATAAAAATTATTTTCATTTAACCAATAAAAGTCAGACATTGCTTTTCAACCATGCTTCAACAGAATTATTTACAAAAATGATGGTATCTTAATTTAATATTTTGTTGCACAACCTTTTGGGGCAATGAAATGAATGAAAAATACTTTATTAATCCCAAAGGGAAATTCAATATTGTAGTAGTAGTAATTTTTTAGTAAAACAATCACATTAATTAATTAAGGGCTTTGTTCTTCAGCCTGATAGCTGCTGGAAGGAAGGATCTTCTGTATCTCTCTGTCTTGCATCGGACTTGAACAAGCCTCCCACTGAACACACTCTGTTGTTTCGTCACGGCGTTGTGTAGAGGGTGTGAAGGATCTTCCATTATCTTCATCAGCTTGTACAGAATTCTTTTTTTGATGATCAATTCCAGCGGCTCCAGAGTTACTCCAAGCACAGAACCGGCTTTCTTGATCAGTTTGTTAATTCTTTTCAAGTCTCTGGTTCTGATGCCGCTGCCCCAGCAGATTGCTGCAAAGCTGATTGCACTTTCAACAACAGACCTGTAGAACATTTGCAACATTTTGGTGCAGACGTTAAAAGATCTCAGCTTCCTTAAGAAGTAGAGTCTGCTCTGACCTTTTGGGGCAATCACTGCAATCAAACAATTCCTGTGACTGTCAATGAGACTTCTGCACCTCTCAGCAGGTACTTTGGCCCACTCCTCATAAGCAAACTGCTCCAGTTGTCTCAGGTTTGAAGGGAGCCTTTTCCAGAGGGCACTTCAGCTCCTTCCGAAGATGCTCAATAGGATTTAGGTCAGGGCTCATAGAAGGCCACTTTAGAATAGTCCAATGTTTTCCTCTTAGCCATTCTTGGGTGTTTTTAGCTGTGTTTTGGGTCATTGTCCTGTTTCAAGACCCATGACCTGCGACTGAGACCAAGCTTTCGGACACTGGCCAGCATTTCTCTCTAGAATCCCTCCTTGAGATGCAATTGCAATGAAATCTTGAGATTTCATTGTACCTACACAGATTCAAGACACCCTGTGCCAGATGCAGCAAAGCAGCCCCAGAACATAACAGAGCCTCCTCCATGTTTCACAGTAGGGACAGTGTTCTTTTCTTTATATGCTTCATTTTTCCATCTGTAAACATAGAGCTGATGTGCCTTGACAAAAAGTTCCATTTTTGTCTCATCTGTCCATAGGACGTTCTCCCAGAAGCTTTGTGGCTTGTCAACATGTAGTTTGGCAAATTCCAATCTGGCTTTTTTATGATTTGTTTTAAACAATGGTGTCCTCCTTGGTCGTCTCCCATTAAGTCCACTTTGGCTCAAACAACGACGGATGCTGCGATCTGACACTGATGTTCCTTGAGCTCTTTAGAAGTTTTTCTGGGCTCTTTTGTTAGCATTCGTATCATCGGTTTCTTTGATTTGTCATCAATTTTCCTCCCACGGCCACATCCAGGGAGGTTGGCTACAGTCCCATGGATCTTAAATTTCTGAATAATATGTGCAACTGTGGTCACAGGAACATCAAGCTGCTTGGAGATGGTCTTATAGCCTTTACCTTTAACATGCTCGTCTATAATTTTCTTTCTAATCTCCTGAGACAACTCTTTCCTTTGCTTCCTCTGGTCCATGTTGAGTGTGGTACACACCATGTCACCAAACAGCACAGTGACTACCTGTAGCTTATATATAGGCCCACTGACTGATTACAGGATTGTAGACACCTGTGATGGTAATTAGTGGACACACCTTGGATTAACACGTCCCTTTGGTCACATTATTTTCAGTCTTTTGTAGGGGTACCATCATTTTTGTCCAGGCCTGTTTCATGAGTTTATTTTTTTAAATAATTCTGTTGAAACATGGTTGAAAAACAATGTCTGACTTTCATTGGTTAAATTTCATAGAATTTTTAGTTATTATTACTTTAGTCAGATTCAAGTTATTTCTGTGACCATTGTGAGTTTTTCTTTCATTAACTGAAGGGTACCAACAACGTGTGTATCAATAGTGCACAGTGATGGGACTAATGGTGTTAAAATAAACCGTTTTATCAATAACGGGTAATCTAGCTAATCACTCTTTCCAGCACCGTTATTGTTGCTGATGATTAAACATTACTGACAGCAGTCAAAGGTTTTATCTGTCATTCCTACATGCCAAATACATGACGAGAATGAGAATTGTTACCCGAGGTCCGAAAACTATTGTAAAATTAGATTAATTTTTGTTCTAGGTGTTTGAGATGCTTTGTTCTGTTGAGACTGTGTGCTACAATAAAGCATCATATCTTTGAGGCAGAGTTGTCACTAAATTATTTCTCTTACCTTGACCTGAATTCAGTTAACAGTTAACACTGAAGGTGAATAAAGTGTAACACTATAATTCTGCACACTGATGCTGTCTTCATCTGAACAGAGGGCTAACAGGGAGAAACAGCTACATACGCTAAGTGATGATTGACTGATGAAGAGTTAAATGTCATGGCTGTAAGTCAATGTGCGCAGCCAATGCAAACAGCCATGATCTTGAATGACACAAATTGACGTCAATTTGTTCTTGTGGCCTCGAGAACAATATGAAAGTTCTCACTTCTTGCAGAGTATGTAACAGCTTGCTACTGAAAAATAAACATTGTTTACAGCTGAATTTTGCATCTTTTTTTTAATGAAAAAAGTAAACAATAGAAAAGAAGATGGCTGTTTTTGTGCTGAAATCGCTACAATGCAATTTGAAGTACTGCAGTACTGATGAAGTGCAAAGCAGTTCAAGTAAAGAGAAAAAAGTGAATTCACTCACAGTGAAGTCTCCAGACCAGTTAAATAGGTCATAGGTTTATTCTAAACTTGCACTTTTAAACAGTGAGATAGCTGGATACAGTCTGAGCTATGTGGGATCTGACTGACTCTGGCTGGTGTTTGCACATACAAACCCCTGGAAAAGGTCTAGAAAACATTCATTAGTGTGAAAACAGCTTTAGCTGAGATGTTTCATTCAAACACAACCCCCCAAAAAAACACTAGAGAAAGTGTCATCCTTTACTAACTTCACGCAGTGCAGTTTATTCTCTTGGGAATTATAAATAAATTTAAAAATTTCAGTAGCTGTTTCTGTCAACACCAAAGTCCAGACTAGTACAGAAGGCGAGAGCAGTAGTTATCGTCTATTATTCTTTTTTTTAATCATCTTGAAATAACTCAGACCTTTTTCTAATGATAATGAGATAATTTATCTCATTATCTCAAGAAAACAAAGTTTCTGTCCCTATATGTTAGGCTGATTTAAGTCTCTAAATTCTGTCCAGGAGTGACTGCGAGTCTGATTGAATATTTGTTTCTTTGGTTCTGCGAAGGACCAGGGAGTTGCTCCAGCCCCCCTCGCAGCTCTGCATTTGAATAATCTCTTATCTCTGGAAAAAAGTTTGTTTTCTCATGATAACGAGATAAATTATCCCGTTATCGTGAGAAAACGGTGTTAAAAAAACATGCAAGCCCAGCCGCTCACGGCTTCCGCAGAGAGATGAGTAAAAATGTGTATATGCCATATTTAATGCTGAATGAACTATAAACAGTATAAATAAACTATCTCTGCCATTGTGTCCAAGCTTGATGGACCAAAAACAGTTTTTCTGTTTTAGCCACAAAATGTTCTAGGTCTTCCGTTGAGTAAAACATAGAAAGGCAGTCAAAAAAAAAAAAAAAAAAAATTACAAGCGCCAGATTGTACTCAACAGACAGTTTGTGGATTTGCACACTTCCTTTTCACACACTCTACATCACCAAACATGAAGCTCTGTCATGGACAGCAACTCCACTGAGTGCTGTTGTAATGTTTTTACCAGACCAAGATGCAGTAACACTAAAGTGTCACATTACCAATTAGACCAGTGAGAGCCCTCTATGACAGACTGGCTGATGACACCACATGCATGTTAAGTGTTTTAGAGGTTTTTACCAGATACCTTTACAGTTTGGCCTTTCACCTCAGACTCACAGAAGTATGAAGAGCTTGTTTGAGGATGAAATACTCCCAAAGCAACAGCCATCAAGCATTCTGTTGCTGAGCTGTCTCTAACAGCGTTTTGTCCTTCTGTGTATCCTGTTTTTTTTCAAACAGAAATTGTCTAATTGTCTAATCTAAGGATGTCATTGCATCTGGATGCCAAGGGTGCCAAAAACAAACTTTAACTCTGATATATAACATTAACGTTTTCAGTGTATTTTGAGGTGGCAGTAACTTTACTGATCCATTTAAAAATTAGTAAGAGATGATATGTGTAGGGTTCATACAGCAGTCACACTCAAACCTATAGTTTAAGGCTTTAAGGCAATTTTCCGTGGCTTGCCACTATTGCTAATGCATTCAAACGGAGACATTCCTTCACAAAGTCATCAAAGCTGTTCACCTTGCAAGCTTGGCTACTGGTACAAATGCATTACTTCTTTGACACGCTATCATGACTTGTAGTTGTTCTTCTCTGCATGTCTTCAAACCATCCCAGTTCAGGAATGCAAATGTCATGGTAAAACATTACTTTAAATTTTCAGAACCAAAAGAAATGGTTTCAGTGGTGGGGAATAGGGCTGGCTTTAAAAAACAAAAAAAGAGTAATCGATTTAAATCCCTTCAAATTTAAATAATCCAGTGGTTCTTAACCTTTTTCTGTGGGGCCCCTTTTTCATCGATAACAACTCCTCTGCTTCAGTGTAAGGCATTTTAAACCAGGAAACTCTGCAAACTGCTTCAGGTGAGTTGAGCCTTGGCTAAAAAAACTGTTATAAATAAAGGTTGAGTAGTTTATTTCTAAAGGAATCAACAGGCTTTTTAATAGGATGAGATGAGACGTCTCCAAGAAGTGTTGTAACTTGTTTGGCTTCATACTGCCAAATGCTGCACAGCGTAGGGGTGCAGCAGTGCGGTTTTCACTCGCTCGGTCTGTACCATCACGTGTGGAGCTGAGCAGGAATGGCGCGATGTATGATGTGTGTGGGAAGACAAAGAAATGCAAAGTTAAAAAACTCCTGGTTTGTATGGCTTAGAGATTTTTACTACTACCTCAGACAAACATTACTTACATTATCTTGTATCAGATGTGAGTACACTGTAACCTTTTCAGAAGTGTGTGTCAGTGCAACAGTCATATGCAGCAGCAAAAGACTCAGCAGCCAAGAAGCAATGCAAACAGCATGCCAGACAGTCCCTTCAACTGCAGGGCACAGGTCGCACAGGTGCTCCTTTGGTCACTTCTGCTGCTGATACTCAGACACAAACATTCAACCGGTCAGTCATGTGCAGTTCAGGGTCCCACCACACCACTAATCTTTGCTTAGTCATGACTGCCTGGCATGGACACTATTTATGGTGCAACAATAAGTGTGTCTCCACTGTTGAGCAAATGTCTGAGATTTATGCAGTGCTATTGCTAAGTTTTAAAAATGGGACTTCATAGGGACATAAAGATAAAGTTTCTAGAAAAAAAAAAATAGAAACAGGGTCACCTGGCAACTTAAAAGAGTGGATTAAGTTACTAATAATCGGCAAAAACACACACACACACACACACACACACACACACACACACACACACACACACACACACACACACACACACACACACACACACACACACACACACACACACACACTATCTTTATCAGAAATACTGCAAATAACAGCCTTTTTAAGCTGTTAGACTTTACTTACTCGATGCATCCTCCCAAATGTATACTGTCACTGATACATTTTAAAAACCCGCAGTGATTAACAGAAAAGACAGAATTAATAAACATCGTTGATACAGATATTTTGTTTCAGCCTAAGTTTGTGGACGGTTCTGAGGTTTTATGTAAATGTTTCATACAGCTGAAAATCACAATAATTAAACACACTTTTAGAAGAACAAATAAACTTGAGGGAAATTTTCAGGAGGAAAAAAGTGAAGGTATTTACTGGGAGAAGACTGAAATGGCAAAATGAAAAATGAAAAATAATAATAAAAATAAAAAAAAAACAATGCACAAATGTCAAACTCATCATGAAATAACTACTAACATGATCTTTTGTAGAACCTAGGACCAACAGCTGACCCTCCATGTCTCAGTCTATAAAAAAAATAATGGCAACATGATGAAGCAAAAATGAACTTGACTGTTCACCTAATTTTTTACTTTGTAATGACCTGGAGGTCGCCTCTCTACCCTTTGCTCCCTCTGAAACTATAGTAAGTGTAAAACTGCCTACAGGTACCATACCCAGCAGGACCTGCGATTCAGACTCTAAATCCTCTGACTGACTGTTTCCGATGAGTGAAACCTCAGCGCCAGCTGGTCGCTGCTACACACTCTTGAATTGTATTTTGATTTCATGGTCTGGGAGAGACCCACTCCTAGTGCTGTGAGAGGTGGGGGATTACAGACCGGGACAAATGGCATCACGTATGCATCTGGGAACAGCTGTGGCTGTTGCCCACTCATCACCACAACATACAGCCAACAGGCCTGAACACTTCAGTTCAAACACAGAAAATTAAAGGAGAACAACTGAAAGATATCAAATGACACTGATGAAAGCTTTGGCTGGACTTTCAGCTGTTGAGGGTTAAACTGACTTCATTCTGATTATTGTTTTATTTCTCTTTTAAAGTAGTTCTCCTAACATTTTGATTAGTTTTATTTATGAAGCATATTAGAAAGTATCTTGGCACAGAGTCTAAGTCATCCACACCATAATTTGTGCTCTGAAGCATTTTGGATGAGAAGAAAAAGGCCTTCAATAACAACAACAACAACAACAAAAGAAGTTTAGTTGCCTTTATTTAAGATCTTAGGATAAAGAAAACAGCACTAAAATAATTTAGTAGTTCAACATTGCCAATCAATGAATCATTGTGAAGGAAAACTGTGAGAGTATTGTGCAGTTAAATAGCAAAAACAGTATAATAGTGGTCTATGGGCTGTTCACAAACATAAGGCATTTATTCATATCATTTTAATTTGGCTTGGATTAAAATGGAAAGATGATTGAAATCAGCTTGTACGTCCAGTATGTTTTACCACTGTTTTTCCACAGCATAAGCAGCCACACTAAGCTAATCTCCTACCAGCTCATTTCTTCACCAGCAGAATATTTAGCATTTAACAGGTGAAGCAAAAAGAGTTTGGCCATTTCTGCAAGTAGTTATTGCAACTTATAAAGTATAAGTTTCAAATTAAAGAACCTCTACTGCTCATGTGCATGTAAATCTCTTGAAAATGTGTTCCTCTCTGACAAGAATGAAGCTTCAGATGAGATGTTGAGAACATGTGCGCGTTTATACAAAGCTAAGGTTAACAGAGAGTAAAAAAACTAAACAAAAAGATAAAACTAAAGTCCAAAGTTTAAAGTAAAACTAAAAGAAAAGCATAAATTCAAAAGAAAAAGTCTTATGAATTATTTGTTCTCTTTAAGAAGTTACAGCTTGGAAAATGTCAAATAAGTTGTTTCAGTGACTTTTATATGAATCATTTCAGATAGCACAGTCAAACATTTAAGTAAAAATCCCGTAGAGTCTGTTGTAAATACTGTGAATCCATTCCTAATTTGCAACTATATGTGCTAGAAAAAGATTTTTAGCCGACACAGGGTTTGCGAATAATATAATCTGTTTTGTTTTAGTATTTATTTAAAAGTATATTTTTCCTTAAAAATCACTAGGCTGAAAGCAAAATAAAAGAGACTGTGACTTGTAATGCCTCTGACTTTTAAAGGAGGATTGTATCCCCATATCAGCCTTGACACAGACAGCTGAAGTGGTCTTATAATCTTCATGGGACCCGGGGATCTGCACCTTAAAGGTCATGATTCAGGGTTCAACAGGATTTGACCTCATTGACACAATTATTTGTTTATGCTTACATTAACATTATACATATAAGGATTGGATTGAAATATCACAGGGGTTAAGACCTCACTGTGACAAACATGTGTCCCTTTGTTTATGTCCATGAGCCATCATACACTTATATAAACATCAGATTTTTGTCCCCTGCAATCTATTTACTGCCCAGTTTAAAAAAAGGACCACATAAGCAGTATCACAAAGACACTGAAAAGCTGCAGAAACATTTAATTCAGTCAAAAAAGACCTCACTAACTAAGAAGATGTGAATGAATGGCTATAAAGCCTCTTTAACATACAGTATATACAAGACAGATCATAGCAACTTCATCAGGTCAGCTCAGTCATGTGCACAACCTGGGCTGCATTACTACTCCAAACAGAGAGAAAGATGGATAATATTTGGAACTGCTGTTGGTAATAAGTCAGTTTATATTGTCATCTATTTTAGATCTCATAATGGCCACTGCTGACATGGTCTACTAATGATGCCTTGAGCCCTCTGTAAACATCTGGAGTCTTGTCTTCCTCAAAACACTTCATCATCCTCACTCCAACAAGGATGAAGTGTTTGGATCAGCCACAAGCTCTGATTGCCGAGCCAGTGTGGAGTCTCCATTGATGAAAATTAGTAGATGTTTGATGGAGGAGATCACTCAGGTAAGAAATATAAACTGTGTATTTGAGGAGCAGGGCAACTACAGGTCATTCTCTAAACAAGATCACACTCTGCAGGAGCAGACAGCAAAAAAAGCTCAGATCTAAAAGAGGGGAAGAGAAAGCAGCAGGATCACATGGTACAACTCAAGTGCAGGAGTAGTGTCTTTGCAGCAGTTTGTTTGCGGCACAACTTGTTACTGACATTGCATAGCAGTCAGAAAGCAATGAGGTGAATGCTTCTTATACCTGTGTTCCAAGTTTTATAACACATGGTCATTTTTACCTTTTTATTTATATGTTTGAATGTTATTGAAACACACTCTGACACGCACAGAAAAGCAAACACTGAACGCATTAATAAATCATTGTATTTAGCTTATCATGGTTGACAGCTGCTATGAAGGGACATTTTTCTTACCTGACAAAACAGTGCACACAGCAAAGACAGCATCAACATCCTTACTGCCATCCTCATTATCTGCACTCAGATTCTCAGTCTGGGCAGTTTTCTGACCACCAGAAGATCTCAGGTCTCCTCAGGGACTCTTCTGTGCAAAAAGGCCAAACACTCCAACTTGCAAACCCTTGTCTCTCTTTCCTTCTCTCTGTCCTCCTGCCGTCTCCCCCTGTGAATGTATGTGTCTCTCCCCTCTTTCCTCTCCCAGCATCTGTCTCTCAGAGCTCCGCCCTGTCCATAGCTGGGGTATGTCTCACAGTCGTGGGGTAAAGGGGGTTAGAATTTCAGCAGCAGGCCTCCTATGAACCCCAGCACATGTGCTGTCACTCACAAGGCCAATGGAGGAGCGAGAGAGAAGCAGGGCAGCTGCTGGTGGTGAGGACAGAAACAGTGAGTAAGGACATAATTTAAAAAAAGACACTTGAAGAAAAACCTCTCTAAAGATCAGAAAATTCCACATTAAATCTATTCCACTTTTAAATGCAAACTTAAATTTTTAAGTGCAATGACATGTTTGTACATGATGTAAAATGTGAATAAACCTTTTAAAACCCCATATTTAACAGAAATTAAAACTAAAATGACACAATTAATGATACAACTGAGAATGTTTAGTGCTTATTTACTGAATGTAGATTTTAATTTGATGCTAGTCAATTTGAATAATCTAAAAATACACATGAGTAGGGTTTCTTATAAGACCTCCAATTGCAATAACCATTTAGTTTTATTTATACCCTTAAATATGACCCATAACATCCTTACAAGTGCTGGCTATGCAAGTGGCAGGAGGGAGAGAAGGCTCATACGAGTGTTTGTCACATCACAACCAATATCATTCTTTAACAAGCCAAAAAAAAGTCCATATAAGGAGGAAGGACTAATGGAGCTGGATGGTTCCCAGTACTACCATCATTTATTTGGCCAGGGCCAACGTTCTGCAACTGTTTTTGGAGTTACATCCAATTAATCACATGACACTACCAAAACATTTTTGTCAATTCCTGGTTGGCTTTATCACAAAAAGAGTTAGAAATCAAAACTACATTGTACTACTTTTTTATTGTTTGGGCTAAAATGTACTCTTTTGTTACAAGAAGGCTGTCACCTTCATGAATTTAACTTTTGCACTTTACATTTAACTGCTCTCGTGATCACTGGCTGGATGTCACATATTCTCACATGAAGCAGGTAATCTGGAAGTGGCATGAAATCATGGCCCAGGAGGTTGGGCATGTTTTTATGGCCAAACGTGTGGGCCAGAAAACTGTGAAAATGTATAGGATGTGATTTCTTGGAGTTTCAATGTTTTTTCTTTCTTCTTTTTTTTTAAATTCTGCAAATCTAGAAATCTCTCCACTCTGATCTGTAATCTATGATCATCAGACTGTCTGTCAGCAATATGTTAGAAGTGTGCATGAGGCTGTAGTATAAACACAGTGTGGGGCTGTACCTTTGAAAGCAAGTAAAAAAAAAGATGAAATCTATATATTTCATCTTATATATAAAAAATAGGCAGTATGCACAAGATTATCATTACAATGCATGGTTGTAAGAGTAGTCCTCCCTCTGTTCTGCATTTAGCCACAAGTTTTCAACAACATTAACATTATTTCCTTTCCCTCTTCCTGCCACCTTGTTTCCTAATCTAACTGTCTTTCTTGATCTAGAAGCCCCATTATCAGTTTGGTAACAAACTAAAGACAGGCCACTTTCAACTTTAACTGCAATCAACTTTGAAATATTATTATTTATAATTCACTGTATGTATTGATGTTTTCACCATATACGTGCAGATATCAGAAGCTGGGATTGCGAATCAGAAATCAGTTGATGGGTTTTGAAAAATATGCTTATTTAACTTTACATTTTGTATAAAGACAGTTAAAAATATTCACTTATGTACAGATGAATTTCTTTTGATTCTGTGAAGAGAAGCTGGCAGATTTCCAGACTGACTGATAGTGGACTGTAGCTTTACAATAAACTGATTACAGTTTGGGATCTTTCTTCTCATTTAAGTATTTGCAAATAAACAAGGTGTACATATGAAAAACAAAACTAAAACACCATTAGTTCCTCTGAATATTCACCAAACATCATCCTAAGTTTGTAACTTTGACACCAGCAGAAACAGGTAAAATGATTTGAACCCTGTAGGCTCAGCTGATGACACAACACACCACCTTAACAGCGGCCCAGCTCAAGCTTCAAGGCTACATATGTAACCTCTCCATCTACTACGAGTATATGTGTGTGTTGTGCCCTCGCGCATTCATCGCATTCAGCCAGAACCCCTTTGATCTCATGCTATTTTGAACACTCTGTCAAAACAGAAGATGAAGTTCTATGGTGCTCCACCGGGGATGTCAAAGCAGAGATTACCATTTCAGTGATGCTTAAAATTTGACTGAAAAGCTGCCATGATCGATACAAACCAAGTGTGCTGGGAAACCACAACACACCCTGCTGAAGGAAGGGGTTGCTATCTAAGCTAGTTGGGAGTGAGTAGACATGCAATGAAGATTATGGGATAGATAGATGGAGAAACTGCGTTCCAGATTCATGTTTTAATCAGCTATAAAAACACACTCTTTAATTGTGCTCTTAGGCCAAAAGTCTCCATAGATCTTTAGAAAGTAAAGAAACTATTTTAAGCAACAAAAACTATTGCTTGGCACCTGTTTATGTGAAAAAGCACAACTACTGTGGTTTATTATAATCAAAGTTTCAAATGTAGTGTTACAGTTACAGTGATACTATTGATAGTACGGTCCTGTAACTCCAATGCAGCAAAGTGGAGCAGGAAAAATAAGTGAGCGTGTTGGCAGGGTGACTGCATGCTGAGTGGGTGTCTGCATGCTTTCATGTGTCAGTGTGCATGACTGTGTGTGTGTGAGAGTTCTGGTATAAAGGGTTGCTTTTACAACACCTGTCTCTGTCATTTGAGTTAGAGGCAGTTGGCAGGAGCAACTCTGATTTTTCATTTCCTTCAACCCCCGCACAGATTAACAGCATACTCTCATAAAGACTGCATACATCAAGTCTAGATCACCATTTTGCTTGAACGTGGGTTCAAGTGTGTTTCTCATAGGTTCCACCAGATCCAAAGTTGATGCTAGCTGGAGTTCAGCCCGTTAAAATCTCAAAAACATTTCCATACTCAGAGACAACACTCTGCTGCCCACTGCTGGTAGAAAATGCTGCCCACATCAGAATGATGCATGAAAACAAAGATTAAGTTCAAGTTCAATTCTAGTTTCTTTTAGCTTATAATCTAACCAAACAGGATGTAAAAACAGAGTTTCATGAAAGGCAGCATGTCTATGTTGTATTAAGTGAAAAGAGAAAAATTAGTCAAAAGACACTAATCATATTGACAGTTCATCATCAGTGGTGAGACTGTGTTGGATTTTAATAATCCACTGAGGGGTTCTACTCATTGGAACCAGTAGATCCTTTGAATCTACTTTTGCAATGCTCTCACTTCTTCCCTCCAGTGCCTGCCATCTCTCCTCTGCTAATGCTGGTTGTCTGGTCTGCGTTTAGCTTGATCTTCAAGTTGAAAACCACTCAGAATACATCAAGTTCACATGACCGACATGACCATTACAGGATACTTCCACTGTCATGTTGCTTGGGACTGCTGTCCTTCTGAGTGATAAATTATTGTCCAGTGAGTTTGGAAAAATTTAGCTAAATATGAACACAGAAAATGTGGTTGGATAGCTTTGTATGCATCCTTTTGCTCATGTGTGTGCGTGAAAACTCTCAAGACAATGCTATTTTACTGATTTCATTTGCAGCCACTCATGTCAAACTGACAACAGCTAATGGAGCCATCCAGTGCCTCCCAGTCTTGTTTCTTAATATAGTCTAAAAAATGCTAAGAACAACTGTAGGCTGTAAGGTTGGGTATTGATTTTCTCTCTATGTCACACTTGTCTTTAAACTTTACACTTGGAATTATTTGCCGGCTGGAGGGGGACTACTGCAGTCCCCTGAACTCATTATACTTGCTGGTTTGTAATGCAGCTTGCTCAGCATCTTGTACAGCAGTTTAGGTTGATATGCAAATAGAGCTAGTGAGAGATTTATCTATAACACTCATATGTGAATTAAAATCTTAAACATTACTGCACATAAAAACAAAATTATATCTAGATACATGGTTAAATAGGAGAGACATGTAAAGCGTAATTTGTGTCCTCACAGCTTTGTTAGCTTGGAGATACTGAAAAAAATTAGTCTGAGCAGAAAACGATGAAATGACCTCATAAGTTTCAAAGGCTTGTTCGTGCTAAGTCCTACTGAGGGGATAATAGGGGGGACGACCTGTGGTGCTCTAGAAGCTGAAGTCAAGACTCAATACAATATTCCTCTAAGCACACAGGTGACTGGGAGCCCCACTGGTTAGGAAATAAGAACCCAACCTGGTTGCTGTCTGGCTCAACGGGCAGGCAGTAACACTATTAATGATGACTGGTAGAAGGAGGCAGATGAAACCTGTACCTGGTTTTTGTACTACACCACTGCAGTGAGTGACAGCTCCAATGTGAAACATTTGGCAATCCACTTGATTGAGTTCCCAGATTTTAAACTTTAATAGATAAATTCAGCAATAGACTAATTAAAAAATAAAGAATAATACTTAAGTTTCAAGAGGGGCCTCATATCCATAAAGCTGCTTGCTATGATGCTGGACAACACAAGTAAGAAAGAATATCATGTTTATCAAAAGACATAATCTAGCCTTATTGGATTTCTTAGGACAAATCAACTCAAGCAGTCACATTCCTTCTGTTAATCCATTATTGCTTGATTCTTAGCAAATGTAAGTCAAGAACAACTTCTCACAACAAAGCTAATGATACTAGAATTATTAAGGTTAGGGTGATAATTGGAGTAGTTCTGGATTATTTTCCTTTTGACATGTGGTCAGTTCTAAAAGCAACAAAGTATAGCAGCCTCCTAGTGAGCAGACCAAAACTTTGTAAGTGCATTACAAAGCATTGCAGTAATTTTGTATAATACAAAAGTGAACCCACAATCCTCAGTATAACTACTGACTTTAAACACGAGTTGAAAGCAATATACAAATCTATTTTTAAAAAAGAAATTTTCTTTAGGGATCTGCAGATAAGGCATTCAGATGATTTAATAAATAACAAACTAAAACACACATGCAAGATATAACAGATATATTTAGCTATATATATCTTATGTGACCTATCAAACCTGGAGTTATTTAACTTTAAAGGTATCCAAACTTAAAATCTAGCAGATGTATAGCAGCAGCAAGCACAATAAAAATAAAAACCTCTCTGAAAGCCTCCTGCTCACACCTTTACAGGTTCAGCCAATTAAGATTAAACCCATGCATCACCCAAATATTCCCTGAATCACCCAACAAAATGTCATGAAAAATCTGAAAATAAGTGGACAACATTAGCTCCCAAATGAAGAATCTTAAATTCTCAGAAAATTATCACTGTTTTTATTAATATAAGAATAAGTAATCATTGCAGATGTCTAAAAATTAAGTGCTGGTTTATAAATAAAAATACAATTTTGAACATTCTGGGAATTTTCTTTTGTTGGTATTAATGTGGTAATTAGAAATTATTCAGCAGCATCTGTACTATTATAAATAATTCTCAAGCTTTAATGGATATTAAGAACAGATTTTAATCCAAATATAAAAAAACAATGAGAAAACTGATACATTTCCATATATATACATATACTAGCAGTCAAAGGTTTGGACACATTTTCTTATTAATTCCAATGGCATATCGAGTCTAATCTTTTGACTACAGCACATTTTGCAGTAGTTATTGTACATACAGAGAGTTAAAAAGTACAGACTGTTTTCTGTTTAGACAAAATCATGTCTTTATTCGGCCGGAGTTTTCTAATATGCTTTAAATATTTGCACCAGCAGAGGGCAGTAGTACCTCACATCAACACTAGACTGAGCTGATAAGATGTGAGGCGCACAATAAACAATGACACAGAGGAAGGAGGCAAAGATGATTAAAGGCAACAAACCTAGACTCAATACCACAATCTGGCAGCAAAATGCAGACTATTAATAAATAAAAATATAATATAGTCTGCACACAAAAGCCTCAAGGGCTCAAGAGCTATACAAAATAACCCTAAAGTGATCTCTGCACCCATTTTACCTTGATTTTTGGGACATTCTGAACATATATCTGCACTCTATTTCTTTACACTCCTTGTAACATCTTTATCATAAAAGGTAAAAATAGTGACCCGAAACCTTTAAGCGGCACAATGTAACATTTTTAGAGGAGGTGAGGGTGTGAAAGAAGGATGTGGCTCTGCCTTCACCTCCAGTCAGCCTCCACCAGGGTGGGATGCCAATTAGAGCCAACACATATGACACACTTGACTCCCCCGGTTGAACCATGGCTGGAGATAATAGGGCTTTTCCTGCAGTTCAATCGATGACATACTATCCCAAGGTGGATGTGTGCCTCACTGTAAACATACAGGAAGGCAGCCCACATCCATGCATCATCTCTTTCATTCCCTCTATCTTAAATGCCAACATTCAGTTTTTTTAAAACTTATTTTTAACACAGATATCACAAAAATACAAGCATTTATACAACTCTTTAAAGAGTGAAGAGTAACCCATAAATTTCAGCAGAAAATCAGACTTTATTGCCCTTGGTGGGATAAGACTGCAAACGAACAAACAACCTCAATGCAGAGTTTTTTTTATACATACTTGTCTTTATAAAAGCATCAGCTGTGTGCCTAGTATGCCTAATATGTCTAGCAAACATCACAAAGGTATAAAGGCTATGTGAGGAGACTTAATTATTGGGATTAAAAACATAATGCCAATACATATCGTGTAGAGAAACTGGCAGACAAGTTGTTACAATTTGCTCACAATAACAGGTCTGAACATTTCTGCTTCCTGACTTCTTAATTTGGTTGTTAAACCTTGGATATAAAAACAGCTGGGTCATAGCTGGCTAAGCAAAAGCATCAGTATAAACCCACACATCTCTGTGAACTTGTATAACATCCCCCTGCTGCCTTTGTAGTGCACATTTTCTGTACGGAAATGAGTGTAAGAGTCAGAGTTTCTTCTGAAGCAAAAAGAAATAGAGGCAGGAAATGTTGGGAGCCCAGTTGAAGAAGAATAAGAGAGATGGTGTGAGGATAAGCAGCCAAGGGATGAGGAAAAGTTGGGGAAGGCTTCTGCATGGCTTTTTAGATGGGGTGGGGTTTCGAAGTGTGAGTGTGTGTATGTGTGAGTGTGTGTGTCCGTCCATCAGCTGTCAGAGTTCTGTATGTCAGGCCTACCCGAGGCTTCAGATCCTCCCTCTTCCTCCCTCTCTTCACTGGCAATGTCATGTTGTCAGCCCACATATGCTTGTCTGCAGAGGGGAGGAGGACGGGTGGGGAGGGTGTAGAGGGGGTCGGGTGGAGGAGACAGGCACACGGGCAGCCTCCGTCTTTTTTCTGTCGCTGTTGACACTTGTCTTCTTGCCTGTGCTGCTGATATTGTTCCTTTTAACCCCTTCAGCTCCCCTGTCCTCCTTCTCTGCGGCTATCTTCTCTCTGTTTCTGAGCTTTGATTAAATCCAATCAGCCAAAACTTACAGTCATGGGATTTATATCTTAAGAGCCAGTTTTGTGCAGGGGGTGGTATATTCAGGAAGGGTATGCAAATATATCAGTCTACTTTTGGTATTGGTTGTTGAGTGTAATTGGATTTATTAGATTTATTTTAAATTTGTTGTGCCAAAAAAAAAAAAAAAAGGTTGAGCCTTTGAAAGCACTAAAAAGTCTTCGAGTTAGTAATGGTTTGATGAGCTATAAATTATTCAGAAGTCGAACATTGTTTTTTTACAGAGAGGATCTTTTTTTTCGTGAAGAGGTATTAAGGTTTTATAATAACTTCTATGAAAGGAGTTGTGGTCAGTCAAAGATGAAACACCTAAAAAAAATGTCCAAACTGCTCAGTTACTTTTTATAATGCATATTTTATTATTTCCTCAATATCAAAAGGAAAAGAAATGATGAGAGCAATCATTAGACATTGGCCAAATCATTTTCTGTAACCTCAAGACCAGCTCAAAATTTCACCAACAGTACAACCTTAACAGTGATGCTTTTCTTTAGCTATATTGTTAAGCAATACAATACATCAAAATACATTAACCCTATTTGACAATAACAATTTTTCAAAGCTTTGAAGATTACAGACAAGTTTCACTTAAAGATGGATCACGTATGTACTGCAGAAGTTAATATTATGTCCTTTAATTATTTTTAACTATTCATCAGAACAGTTTAGTTATCTATTTTTAGTTGCACAACAATCCACTCTGCAGTGCAATTAAGTACATTACCTTTCATATAGTATAGCTAAAATTAGGTAATATGTGTCATTTTTTCTAACTAGCTGAGTGTTACAAACTTTCTGCGCTCACTTATTTAAATCTCATTCACAAGTCAAAAACTGTTGCTTTATCATAACATCTCTGTACTACAAAACTAGACAAATGCAACTTAACCCTTTAACATCATGGGTTTCATATTTAAAAATGCCATTTCTGAGACCTATTGCATTACCTTATGTTAAAACCTTTGCTCAAAATCTGACACTTGTCTTCTGCCTCCAGGTAGATACATTCTGCATTACAAATGTTCTGACATATTACGTGGTAATAAACCATACATATATGCAAATTATCTTCAGCTTTTTTAAATTTTATTTTTATTTCAAATTTTGGTAAAGGTGAAAGCCTTCGGATTTTTTTTTTTAAAAATTAGAATTTTCTGCTTATTATTTCTTGTGTCGTCATCTATTTTTTCATATCAGGTAAACATACTGTAAAGTTCCCTTTTTGCATGACTATGATAAACATTTACAGCTACATTTACTTGAATAAATTAGTAATTGCCCAGTGTAAATCAGACCATGATGTTTTCCTCACTCTAACCAAACAATTTTAGCTTAGAAAACGAACTGAAGGATTGTGGGGCCAAAACCTAACCAAAAATAATGTAAGGCTCAGGCTCACGAAATATGTCATAAGAGAGACGTTTGTCCATATGTCTTAAATGTATTGGTGTCATGATTTTATATAAGGTTGTGTTTTCTTTTCTCTTTTTTTTAAACTTCAGCAAGTAAAAAAAGATCAAAAGTCCAGCTACTTTTTCCTCTACCGCCATCACTTCAATCTGTTGGTTCAAAGTTTATTACCCCACATTGACATCTTTGCACCTTTTGATCAAAGAGGAGAAGCTATATAAGTTTACAAAACAATATGAAAAGTCTGGAGAATTTTTTAAATTAGTTTTTTTATTCGTTTTACTTTTTCTTGCTGTGTTTTTCTTAGAAACAGACAATTTAGTTGCTTTTAGAAACTGAGTTTCAATTAAGCTTTTGAACATCTAATTAACAGCTAATAAAATAAAACTGGTTTTCACTGAATAAGAAGAACTGAAAGCAACATCACTCCACTCAGTGAAATTCTTTTTCTGCTTTCTTTAGCCTGGTGGGAAACCACTGAGCTCATGAGCAATAAGAGGGTGTATGAAAACAGCAGCCAGACGTTTATATCCGTATGGGTAACAGCACTCTCGCCCCAGTGACCTGCCCCTGGCACCTGCCACAGGGAGCTTTCAGACATACTGTCAATCAAACTCAACTCCCCTCACCATCCCGACCCCCTCCGACTCCATTTCTTAGGAGTCCTGATGCAAGTCTTGGCTAACTCATTATATTCCACCAACAAAATGTGACACCCAGTTTCCACAAAAAGAAATATCTATAAGTGCCCATTGGAGCGTATCACAGTCTCAGCATGCATGTTGCATGTTAACAATAACTCCCTGTATTTCTGCTTGAATGGATTATTGTGTTGTTACACGTTCAGCAATAACAAGATGTTTTAAGTTGAAATCTCCCAAAAGTTTCTTTAACAGTTTGAGCTAAATTAAAGTTCACATAGTGATTCATAGTTCCAACTCAATCTCATCAGAAATGATCAAATATTAACAATTGTCCACACATACGATATGAAATAGTGTCATAACCAAGATTTTTAAATTGTGATGAAACAATGTTTTTATGCAGTTATTTTGTGCCATGTCAGGTAATGTAAACTATGAAGACTGGGATGTACATCTAACCTTAACCATGGTTTTCAACTCCCAACTTTAACCATTAGTGGGTGGGAACTAAGTACAAAAGTAAGTAATGATGGATATAATAAAGAAAACAGACTGAGGAAAAGCTTGAGAAAATATGGGGTTAGAGTCAACAATGTCTTGCAAACATAGGTGCTGAAGGATTTTTTACGCTTTTCTCTGAGGCCCTGATGACGGTCTTTGACAATTTGTCATGAGAGCCCACTGGCTCTGTCTACAGATTTACTGAAGGCACATGAGTAATTGTGCTTATGGATGCCTGAACACAAAACATGCCACTGCATCCTTTATTTTTACTCTATTTACTATGATTTGATTGTGAGTGGAAACTGTACTATATTTTCTCTGCTCTTCTTCATATTCCATATAAGTTAAACTTCCTCAGTGTGTAATATGTTCTCTGAGTTTGTCATTCATGTCTGATGACGTCTGGTTTGTTGGATGATGCAGCTTTAACAAGGAGGTGGTCAAATCTCACATTAAAGCCTCTCCAGAGTGTTGGTGAAAAGATGGATTTATATTAAAAATTCAGATCTCTACATGCTCCTCTTTGTGCCTCCAGAGACCTGGAAAATGTCTGGGAGTCTGAGATTTCTAATTAATGTTAATATTTTTGCCTTAGCAATTATATGCTTGATTCATAAAATTTGATCAATGGTGTAAAGGTTTCATGAGCAACTCCTGTGCACACAAGCAAAGAAAACACAAACAGGTAACATGAGAGCTCCTTGTGCCAACACTAACATGTAACCACACACACACACGCACACATTCACACACACCTCCTGGCTATGACTACCCTTGCCCCAAGTGCTCTCTTGCTACAGTCTCCATAGCAGGGAGACTGCCTGAGTGCTTTATGCTTGCTGCAGCACAGAGTCATCGCCGACAGAGCCATTGATTTGTCAACAACATTGAGATACACTGCAGATGGATAATGGCCCATCTTGTGCGAAGACATTGCATTTTTCTGGACAGCCAAGGAGCTTCTGTTGTTGTGCTTTGTTTTCTTGCGTCCTCTTAATCCTCCCTCTTTTCACCCCACACACTCTCACACACATCTTGCAGTTTGAAAACAATATAAGAAAAGCAATGTGTCTTGTTCAGCTACTAAATAGCTGTCTGGTTTGTGTCTCCTGAGGTGGTTGCACATCAGTAGCTGGCCCATCTATCAGGCCAATACACGGGCCTCAAACCTCCAGGTATAAAGATGATAAATACAGCACCTCCTGAAAAGGGCAGGGAAAAGATGGATGGATGTGGAATGAGAGGGACAGTTACAGATATCGAAACAGAGTGACTGGGGGAGAAAAAGTAATAGAGTTAAAGGAGAAAAATGAGAAAAGTTCAAGATAAAAGAAACTGAAGGACTGAAAATTGGGCAGAACAAAGATGTTCCTATTGGGAGGTAGCTGCACCTGCGCATTATAAACTCAAAGAGCAAAAAAGGTCAATAAAAGTTTACTCAGTGGAGCACCAGAAACTTTAAAATGAATTTATAAAATAAAGATTTACTGCACTAATGAAGCTGTAACATAACAGCGACACATGTGTAATCAGATTACACAATGAGGATAATTAGGTAAATAAAATCAGAAAATAGGTGTAACTGCATTACAGGTACTTTAATATTGATGGATTCCTTACTTTTTGGTTAAATGTCTAAAATATGGAACTCAAATCTAAATAAAATATATGAACTGGCCAATATTCAGCACTTTGACCACAGCTGGCCTCTAGAAAAATATGCTAACATCCATCAATGACAATGGCCAATATTTAGCTTTTTATTTACATTTAATTTTGCTAGGCACAACAAACAAACAAACAAACAAGCAAATAAATAAATAAATAAATATTCATTGGTATTGAGTTATGACTTATAAGCATAATCTTTATACACTTAAAAGCCAAAACTCCCCACCAAAACTGATTTAAAGTGAAGAAGGACATTAATTGCACCTAACCTTTTAGATAGTTAAATAATATAAGATATGGCTGGCATATGTCATCTGACATGATGAAAATGCAATTTATATGGCAGCAAACTTAGAAAATAATGAAATCTGTAACACAAAATAATGCAGAATATAGTAATAGTATACTGTAAACCGACAATATACTGCCATGTAAAAACATCTATCCAACTATATGAATCCAAATATGTATAACATATATTTAAAAATAAATAAGTTTATCATTTATAAACCATGTCCAAGGTTAAGATTGATATATACTGCATTTTGAGACTTTTAAAACTGTTTATTTAACTATGTAAAATTTTATAATGCAGCAGCAATTTCCTCTTTACATTTTTGATCATTTCTGAGTGAACAGTAATAACAAAGTTTCCTTGCAATAAACTAAATATAAAGACATTTGCTTGGTGTTAGTGGTGTAACCCAGTCAGGTAAATCATGTTTTCCAAAAATAAAATAAAATAAAATAAAATAAAATAAAATAAAATAAAATAAAATAAAATAAAATAGTGTTGTGAGTACAAACCCTGTGATGGATTCATGAATAGTTGGAGCAATTCATCCCAGGCTCCCTGTGCTCATCCCCATTCCCTCCACTGTTTGATTAAACAGTACTTTCCTCCTTATCGAAGCTGTCGCTGCATGAAGGAGATATCTGCTGTGTGAGTGGCAGACTGCTGCCTGCTGCCTCTGATAGCATTCCACTTTGGTTAAATAAATAGAAACTTAACTGAACTGAGACAATTTAAACAGTCTAAATGTAAGGAGATTAAAACTGGTCAAACAGTGACTGAGCACAGGGATGCATCCTAGCCGGTAACACACTACTGCAAGAATGAGCACAGAACATGAAGGATTGTACGTGGCATGTGTTTCAAAAAGTGAAACAGAAAGGCACAAGCATCATAGACAGTCTGAAAAAGACAAAACAGAGAGAGGGCAAAAAGAAGCAGCCTTTAGATGTTTTTGTGATGCTCTGGTGCCCTCTGACCTACAAAATCCCCGTCTATGCCTGCAAAATCTTGCATCCAAACATACAAATTGCAAGAGGCAGGCAAAGCAGGAGAGACCTGGGGACAAGTTTCCAGCTGGATGCCCTTACATCTCAGTCAGTCCTGCCCTGCTCTGCCCACAGGCCTTTTCAGACTGGCCAGTGGATTGAGCGACCCTGCCTGACTCTAACGCTGTGTGGCAGGAGGACCTAGAGACAGATGTTCCCTGCCACTGGCACGGTGCTGAAGAGGAGATTGTATTGTGCACTAAGTATGGTTCCATGAAGACAGAGAAAGAGGAAGACACAGAGAGAGAGAAACTGAATGCTTGAATGGCAACATTTGGGGGAGAAGAAGGAGGAGGAGCAGAAGTGGGTGGGTGATGAAGGAGGCAGTGGGGGGGCTGTAAAAGGAGAAATAAATCAAGTCAAAGCAATTCGTGGCAATGGCTGCTGCAGTGTCATTAGGAATCCCATCACACAGCAGCTCCTCTGAGCAGTCAGCAGGCGCAGGTTGACAGCAGGCCAAAGAGGAATTTTAATTTTACCCCCGTCTCACAACTCCCACCTCACATACATTTCCTAACTAGTGAGTGCCGATAGTGGCCTTCAAGCTCATCCACCACCAGCAGCCCTCCCTCCACTAAACCCACTTAAAATTTTTCACTGAAACATCAAACAAAACATATTTCACACAGCTTCTGAATCAATGATTGTCTAATATTGACAGACGACATATTGTAAAACATTTCAGGCATGGACGTATTATGAAACAACAGGCCCCTGGGCACAGACATGTAAAAAGGCCCCCCACTCGTTTTAAACATTTCAGAATATAAAATAAAATAAAATAAAACACAACACAATTTGGGATTTCTGTTCAATTTTTGTCTTTGGTATAATCATGTAACACTTTACGGTTGTTTGGAAACTCCTTGTTGGTCTTTTTTATAATTTTTTATCTCTGTGATTATTCTGACTCTTATCATGCCCCATTAAGCTGGGCCTGACACAGTTTGATAGCATCTTCATGTTGTGACAGCTTTGTATTATGGTGTGTCACATCTTCTATTGTACAGTTTCCATCTAATTTTGTTTATTTATATTTTGTCTTTATTATGTTACTTTATGTCTCAAATTGGTAATTTAAAAAATATTCATTGTGATTTTATTCCTCAGTTTGCTGAGGCTCATTGTGCTGCTCAATTTGGTACTTTTGCATCTTCATGTGGCTGTGCTCAGTAATGTTTTTGGCCACTTTTCAATAATTTTTGACATTTATGTTTTTAAGCTTTTTGTGACATTTAATTTTAATTAAAAATTTTGTTTTATTTTGATTATATATATATATATATATATATAGTTTCAAAAGGGTCAAAAACACAAAGACACAGAGACATGTGTTGCGTCTCAAGCGTAGTGAAAAGACAAAGTGGTAATCATGCTGCCGGTGCAGAGCAGGGTAGAGTAATGCTGCACATTTCTCCTCTCAGCTGCCACTTTAATGAGCAGACAAAATGGCCACTGTTAAATAATTAATATGTGGGTCCATTAACATGGCATTAGAATGCATTCTATTTCTTATTGATTGTCTCCTGTCTTTTTCTTTCTGTTATCAATTATTATTAATATTTATTTTTTTGGTTGGAAACTTTTACTCCACCCGTAGACCACTGTGCGTCCAGTGCAGAGTGAAATATGGTTGCTGCTGTTTAAATGTCAGCTTTGTAATTAC
Organism: Melanotaenia boesemani; assembly: GCF_017639745.1. Lineage (NCBI taxonomy): Eukaryota > Metazoa > Chordata > Actinopteri > Atheriniformes > Melanotaeniidae > Melanotaenia > Melanotaenia boesemani. The sequence continues at coordinate 17,707,159 of NC_055682.1, read as the reverse complement.
ACATGGAGCCGTGAGCTGGGCAACCCCACGGCCTGAGGGCCTCTGATTTATGGTCAGGCACTGATGGTAACAGCGCAAACACATGGAGGCAAAATGTATTCTCTTTCTTTGCACTCACATACACACCAAATCTAGTTCATATTACATGCCTTTTTATTTAGTGAATAGAGTTGGTTAAATTTATGTTTCATAAGGAGAAAAGCACAAAAAAACTAAAAACAAAACTAAAAATAACAGGAAAATCTATTTATATGCATAATCTTTTTTTTCACCACTTTCCTCTTCTGCTACATAGCCCTTTTTTTCTGACAGGAACTTAAATAATTATCTCTTTTTTCAGAGTGGCTACACTCAGCAATGATGATCCACAGAATGAAAGAACACCAGGTCGACTGCTGCTTTGTAGTTCTAAAAGAGTATACCAAAACAAGATTGACACAAAAGAATTTACACAAAATAAGCATTTTCCATAACACTAGACTAGTAATGATTGTCTTAGGTCAAATTAGCATTTTAGTTAAAGAGGTGTTGTGGCTTTGAAGACAATGATTTGCAGCTTGCACTGTTCAGCCTGTGTTGGTACGTTCTGCTTCTCCAAACTGGGAACATGCACTAATTAAATTGTCACATGTATTTTCTAGTTGCTTTTTTCGCTGTTATTATGTACATCTCTGTTTACTAAAATGATAAGTAATGTGCATATGTTTTAAGTTTTCACTGTTGCGCTGAATTATCTAAGTTTTGTGGCATTTATCATTATTATTATCAATAAATCTGGACACTAGTTTAATTAATGAAGCAGCCTTTAATCTTTACCACTTCACTGATTCACAAACTGATAAAAGGATCTCTGCACAGTGCCTGACACTTGGAACAAGTGTCTCCTCCCAGTTCTTTTTGCTCAGCAGTCTAACACACTATAGTGGCATGTGGGACACCCTGGTTCAATATACCCTCCCTTACGCACTCTGCCCATCAGTCAGATTATAGGCACAGATACCTGCTGGGAAAACCAATCTATATCTGGATGAATGGAGGAGGAGAAGCCAGGCCAGATCAATGTACAGATATTGATACACGCAGCCATGCAAGGAGACTATACTCCTTCTGAACTCATTCTCCCTCTCTTTGCAAAGGTTAAGAATTAAGATGAGCTGCTGAGTAAGGTGAGAGAGTGTATTTGTATGGGTGTGGATGAAAAAAAGAGACACCGTAGCAAGCTGGCAGATACTGTAGATAGCAAGAGAATGGAGGCAAAGAGGGAGTGGAGATGCATAGAAAAGACACAGATTACTACCACAGAGTTCAGTAATGGTGTGAAGGGAGCCTGTCAATAATAAATACATCCCATTACAGCACTGTGGACTGTTGTTGCAGCCTGTACAGCATGACACCTGCTGACTCCCTGATCTACCCGAAATTATACTGATGCTCTCACACTGAGCTTCTGTGGATCACAACACACAATGACTGCAGTAAACACAGACAGATACACAACGCTGCAGTGCACTGATACATGCATCAAGTCCCACATGCAGTTGCAATGGTGGATTAATTTTCCAGCACAGTAGAGAAGTTGAGCATCAGGGTTCGAGCCCCTGATAATGCTCAGTTGGGGTGTGGATTTTTCTTTTAGGCCCAGCTCCCCTCAAAGAGACGAAGCTTGACATCCAGGTGTTTTATAGTATTTGTAGCTCTGATCATCCATCAAGCCGATCGATCACTCTCCTAGCAGCTTTTATTAATGATCTTGTCAGCCAGCCCGCTCTTGGGTGCAGCCGCTTGTCCAGAATGATAGATCATTAGCTAGTCTGCCTGCTATTTATTCTCTCATGACCTTGTCTCTCTCCATTGTTGAGTAGGCGGAGTTATGAGCGCTAGAACTTGATAATTCACTATTGATTATGCTTATTTCTAGCTAAAGTTTTTAAGCTGTATTTAATTGGAAAAAAAGATAGTTATGGTAGAGCACATTGTCTACAGATATGCACAATATCTTGAAATGCTAACATTAGCATGCTATCATGCTAATGTTATACAGGTATGCTTAAAGTAGAACCATGTAACTTTCTAGCTTTAAAAATATGTTTTAGACTCATTTTGATAGCGCAGTGACATTTATTATGTACATTCCTGAAGTCATCATTACCCAACATCATCCTGAACCTAAGAAAACACTTTGCAACTGTAGCTTTCAAAATGCTGCGTCACATTACAGCTGAGTTCTGTATTACCAGATATAGAATAGAATAGAATAGAAATACTTTATTAATCCCTTTGGAGAGTCCTCAGGGAAATTTGGGACCAGATATCAGTGTACTGGCCATTTTAAACACACACGGTGGCTGATTCATCAAAGAAATATAAGAGAGCATTAGAGGAAGAAAAAAAAGAAATAGAGAAAGAGACAGACCAAGTGATAAAATATTAACATCGGACTGGCTTTTACTGGCTGGAGAGAACTCAGAGTTCAGGTAGGATGCAAAATGGATAAGGAATCAGTCCTCATTAGGGGGCGTCTCACTGAGAAAATCTGCTATAGTTCAGTAGTGCTTTAACATTACATTCAAAATTGTAGTTTGTCTGCATGCTAAACTTTTATTTCGCCAAAATTAAGGTTTTCAATTCTGTTTGAGTATGTTTGAGTTTATTATTAAAATCAAACAGTAAAATGTTGGTCAGTTTGTAACATTAGGAAAATCCTGTGATGGAAATGCAAGATACGGTTTGCATTGAAACTTGTTTTCTATTTAGTTCCCCATCCTGAGCATGCATGGGATGGTGGGTCACAGTGGAAAGGAAAAAAACCTCTCTTTTAACAGTAAAAAACAACCTCTGGCAGAACCCGGCTCCGGGAGGGCAGGTATCTGCCTTGTTTGGTTACCTACTGAGCAAGAAGAGAAATGCAAGTTAATAATGTCAATAATGTCATAAATTTATACATGGAAAGTGGAAAGAGTAAAGAAACAAAAAGAAAATGAAGTGCTCAGTGCATCATGGAACATCCTTCAACAGTCTAAGCCTATAGCAGCATAAGTAAGGGATTGCTAACCACCCCATAACCATAAGATTTATCTAAACGGAAAGTTTCAAATATCATCTTAAAGGCAGAGAGGGTGTCTGCCACCTGAACCAAAACTGGGAGCTGGTTCCATAAGAGAGTGGCTTGATAGATGGACGAAAGATCTCCCTCTCGTTCCACTTTTAGAGACTCTAGGAAACACAAACCTGCAGTCTGAGCATGAAGTGCTCCATTGGGAAAATATAGGACTACGAGACACTTCTAACCCACCAGAAGTAGCTGGTACAGGATGCTAAATGATCTGACCTTTGTATTTTGGCGATAATTGGAGATCTTGGAGTAAGACTGGCTTTCAAGATTTCTTCATGATTTTGTTTGTAAGAGCTTCCCTAAGTTCCCAACAGAAAAATCAAACACTGGTGTTTGTGTGTTTTGTAGACACCATAGTTCATCCAGTACATTTTAATGGAGAGCATGAGTTGAGTCTCATTAATTTGGGCACCATCTGCAACTTCACAGCAAGATGTCACGAAACCAAAATCACTATTAAACTTAATGCTCCTTTAAATCTGTGTGGGATGAGATTGGCCTTCATGTTGGACTGTGTTCTCTGAGTGCCCCTCCAGAGGACAGCTGGAAAAAAAACGCAAAGGGCTGTTATGAAAACATCACCATTTACAGGTATGCAAGTATTGTCATAAACAAAAGCAGTAACAATCCTACTGACAGGAAACTAACTTTTGGAAATCTATTTAGTGGTTTTTGAGGCTTGCAACCCTAATATCGAATTAATAGTCATGGTACTGAGAAAATCAAGGGATACCCAAAACCTGTAAAATTCATCATGCGGAAACAAAGACTATAGAGTTTATAGCCAGTTCATCTGGTAAATGCTGAAATTCTGAGTGAATTTTATGCTTGTTTGTTAGGAAAATCAGGGGAGCAGTAGGATTCAACCACTGATGATTATAACTCTGTTTAAAATTTTCTCACAATTCAGTAAACAGTTGTTGAGATTGAACAGTTTGCGCTAAAGTTTAACATTATTAACCCTCAAGTGATGCTAGTGGTGTTACTGATAACAGTTGGACAACATTACAATGACGGTGATGAAGAACAGAGAGGAAAAGGAAGCATGAGGCAGTAACAGAACAAGAAAGAAGGAACACTTTCACAAAGAAAAAGGCAAAAAGAAAATTAAAAGCGAGTCAGCAGGAGTTTCACGGGAACAAAGCCCGAGGCCAAGCCAGTGAGGTGTAGCTTTAGAATAAACATAAGCCCCATGTAAACAACAACCTGCCGTCACAAGCATTGGTTACACACCGACACAGGCCCGGTGGCGTGCTGGATTCACTGATGTGTGTTTGTGTGTATGTGCAGTGTACACTTGGGTGACCCTGGGGCTGAAGAGCCTTGTCTATCATCCTCCCATCTCTCGTTTTTCTTCACACTTACATTCATAAAGCCTGTCATGTTGATCAAGTAGCTGGAGGTCCAGAGCCTTTTGTGACTGTCAAAAGTCTGCATGTAAATGTTTGACTGTATAATTATAGCCCCATTTTCTGTTTGTGTCTGGAATGTGCAACAGAACATCAGTGCATATATGCTTTGCCATGACTTCAAAAGTGTTTGTCTCGCTTCTTGAGTCTGATGTGTTTAATATGCAGTTCAAAGAGAGGAGGGAAGAACTTCTTTCTCCTGCAGAATCATTCATGACAGATGGCTTTCATGTTCAGAGAAGACTGACAGGCAGAGGCTTCTTTGGAGTCACAGTGAGGGGATGGGTGTCAAAATAACAAACTATGCACTAGTTCAAATCTGCAGAGAGCGCATTATTACAGTGTTGACCTTTCTGCATAGGTTGCATTCTGAGTCAGGCACAGCATGTGGTGGATTTAGAATGACTGAGCCTACATGATATAACTCAAGGCAAGGCAAGTTTATGTAGCACATTTCAAATTAATTAAAACATTATGTAGGGGTTTGATAAAGATGTGCACGTAACCAGAGTTGAAGACCATTTTATATTGTAGTTGCTTTTGAACCTGGTGTGCACGTTGTGTGTTGTGTGTACTACACTTGTTACCAGATGATTCCACTAAGGGGCACATTAGAGAAGTCAGACCGGATAGAGTTGGGAAATATGTAGGGTATAAACACAACAACAGACATGGCTGCAACAAAAGAAGTTAACATTTTTTTTTTTTCAGATCACGACAGAAAACAATGGGGCGGTATTGTAGATGGTATCTAAGGCCCCTAAACCAAGCAGGCTATGTCTTATCAAAACTTTCCATTGCTATCAATCCTGTGACCTCATATCTGATCAAATTGGTTCGTACACTACCCCTATGGGCTACTTGTATGCTGCAGCATGCGAACATGTGGCGTTAATTTCTGAGGATATGCACAAACAACACTTCAAACAAACAGAAAATATGCGAAACACCAATGATAACATGTATATGTGATTAGCATATTCTTGGCTGAACTCAGCCTTACCAATGGTGAGTTGTTGCAGGGAGAAAGAAGTTTAAGAATTGAGGGAGTTGTCAGGGAAGGAATATAAAAAACCTGTAAAATTGGTGGAGAGTGATCATAGCTTCGTGTTATGTAAGATTAAAGATTAGTTGTGTTTGTACATTTCCACACTGTGGACACTTTGCTTTTGCAAACCACTCAATACTTGTCCAGCAACATATTCTCACTTTGCAGCACAATTTCATTTCTTTATGTAGAAAATAAAAGTAAGACAAGATGTTGCTCCTGTTCCAGCATGCAACTCAAGGCATGTCGCTATAGTGACTTTGAAAATGCCTGAGAAAGATTTTGCAAACAAAATGTGCAAGTGAACGTTAACCCTATCCCTCACAGTGTTGTTTAAAGTTATAAAAAGTACTTGTAATGATTAAACCATGACTGCAGCTACTGAAAGAAAAACCAAAGAGGAAGTAAATGAACAGAAAACAAATAAAATAGTTTTCCAAATGTTGGAATTGAATGGCAGTCCCAAATTAGTCCTATATCTCTCTTCAACTCCCATCTGATTTGCCTATTAGGACCTTGTTGCTTGATAATAAGTGAGCTGTGTAAAATGACATTTGCAGCATTTCGCTGCTGGTATTTATTTTTAGTGCAACGAGTACATTCTCTACCACCAAAGAAACACTCGACATGATGCAGTGGCACAATAGTCTCCCAAAGGTAAAAAGAACTTAAACTAAAGGGTCACCCAGTGCATTGAAAACTATAAAGGCCAAAACAAGCCCTTTTACTTTGTCATGGGCAATTGCCTCTTGTATTATAATCAATAATTCAATTACTCATCTGCCTCCATATAAGCCAGACCTTAAAAGATGGGCTTGATTGAAAAAATGGAAGTTTTGCATTTCTTGCAACTGTCACAAAACTTTGGAAAACATTGCTGCTGTAAAGAATAAAAACAGGTGCAAACAGCTGAAGTAGTTTATAAGATGGGTCATTTATGGCCCATGAGAAATTTCCAGACACTTTTTCTGTGTTTGAGCTAATTTATTGTGAATGGCAACTGGGTCTGGCTTCAGGTGGCATTGTGGTACTAACCTACACACCATATTTTTCACAATACAAATACAGAAATGTGTATTTCTGTATTTGTGTTGATGTATTTGTATCCCAAAATCCTCAAAATATGAAAAAATAAATAAAAAATGTTTTCAGTTCAATTCAATTCCTTTATTATCCCCAGAGGGAAGTTGATTTTGCAGCCAGAACACACACACACAGGACAGACATCACATCACAAACATCAAAAACAAAATCAGAACCAATGGCATATGTCAAAAAGATGGTGTAAATGCTGGTGTAGTAATTCACTTGCATCTTTACCTGCATAGAATCCTTAAAAAATCCTAATATGAATCTGGAATATGATTCATAATATAACATGAAACTTTACTTATTCTTTAAGGTTTCATGTGTGAGCAGATCCACTCATCTCCACTCATGCAGCTCAGTGAAAGATTGAACAACCAGAGTGGCTTTAATGAAACTCTTGTCATTTAATTTATCAAAACTTGAACCGACTGCTTATAACTGTCTGGCCACTTGTTATAAACACTGGAATCTGCTTCCCTTCAGCAACGCTTATGCCAAGAGTGGATCCTGAAAAGAAAATGAGTCAGAGATTGAATGAATTGGCATTTGTGTCTACTTTTTTGTTTTGGTTAGCTTGTGACGCCACCTGTTCTTATTTAGACTGGATGGATCTGTCATCTAAATAGGAAGTTAAACTCATCTACAAAAACAGATTTCACCTCAGAGCCAGTGTATCTGTAACCCTAAAAACATAACATCCCCTGCTTTTATAATGTTTGCTATTCTGCAGAAACAATCCCTCTGTCCCAAACAACTTCATCGATGTCCCCCATGACCAACCCTCCTGGACCCTGGGGCCCAATAAGCAGCCATCTGTAGACAACCTCTTCCAATACGCTCCAGCAAACATAAGCAGAGGGGGTTTGAGCGTGTGTGTTCGACAGAAAGACAAAACGAAGATGGTTCAAGGGCACGTGTACTCCATCACTTGAGCTTGAGTCCAGGGAATAGCCACTGGTTCGTTCTCCCCCTTGTGAACCCAAAAACCCCTGTTGACAACCCACTATACAAACACACACACACGTTAAGTCCGGTGCAACTATTACCACATAGCAACTCCAAAATCTTCAGCTTTCATTTTGACCCTTTGCTGCTGGCTTCAGCCTCAGCCTTCTTGCCACTGGCCCTGGTCGACTCCCTGCCGTGGCGTGGGTGGTTGGGTGGGGCAGCAAGGGGATTTGGGGGCACTGAAGCTGTCCTCTGGTGCTCTTGCAGCTCTGCTTGCTCATCCATCGTAGCCTGCCAGCCCACAGATCGATAGCACTGCTCTCTTAATCAGGTCTCTGGTGACTGTGGGCGGACGAGTGTGAGTGTGTGTGTGGACAGGAGGTTGCGTTGGCCAAGGGTTGCACTTATCTATCTTTTTATCCTCAGTTCTTCGGCTGTTCATCATGACTGTTTATCTCATTCGGATTTTAGTGCTTTCTGCTCCTCTTTATCACATTTACAGAATATCACTCACTCAAAACCCTATGCATCTGTATTTCTTTAATCCCTTCTCCTCCACTAACTTTCTTAAGATAGCTCTTGTAAATGTTCAAACCTCCCTGAAAGTCTTGTTTTATATTTACTTTCTTCTCTTTGTGATTTTTCTCTTCTCTCCTTACACACACAGTATATTTTGGTGTCTCGCCAAGGCTTATTCACGAGGTTGGCAGTTGAGTGGGTCCCAGTGCAGCTGCAATCTGTTGTGGCTTGTGATGAAGATAGAGAAGGCAAAGTATTGGAGAAATTGAGATGAGAAAGCATGAGAGGTGTGAAGAGCGAGCCAGAGAGAGGGTTAGTCAGATGGAGTGCGGGGCATCCAGCTGTGGTGTTGTGCCTTGCTGGAGAATCCGCCTTCAAGCCGTCATTGCACCTGTGTAAGCACAGCTGCATGCACACACACACACACACACACACACACACACACACACACACACACACACACACACACACACACACACACACACAAAATAAATGTATTGGCACTGAGGTGTATGGAAAAGTGAAAAAACCAAAAACAACTCAAAAAGACTTTTTAATTACATTTTCTCCCACATTTTTCATTTTCAAAATAAGAAAATAAGTCAAAACTATTCAGAACATATTTTAAATTCATCATTCTCCTTCTTCATCATCACATTACCTTTGATTTGAGGGTGTAACTGCAAATTATCTTTAAATTTGGTAACACCACACCACTTTCAGAACTGTCATGTATTCTCTGATCGCACCAATAAACATCAGAAATTACAAATCAACTTTTTAAAATAAATATTGTTGGCAGTAGATACTTTTGAGTCCTGTTGGTTGATTGTGGGGACATCAGCGAATCGGCTTGTTCCAACTGCAACCAGCAAATGTTTAAGAGGTGTAGAAAGCTTGCAGGTTAGGTCAATGCCTTGTTTTGTGGACTGTTCTGCTTCTGGAGAAGCATAGGACAGGCTTAGTCTAAAATTATGGCTATGGGCACATGCAAAACAATATTTCAACTTACTCCTGACTTTCCATTGACATGAATTGCAAATAGGCTGTTCTATTCATAATACCATTTAAATGTTACTGAGCACACTCAGATTAAATATTTCCTGCCACATGTTACATTCCACTAATTACAGTTTGCAAAGTCTTTATGACATCAATATCACTCAAAACACACAATATTAAACCACTGTAAAAGTGTGTTTTCCATTTGCTGCAGCATTCTTGATCAGATCTAAATTCCACCAGAACCAGTGTGGCCAGATCTTGTGACAGAAACAACCAAAGCGATCCATGAAAACAAGCCTATAACAAGAGCAGCAACCAGAGTCACGATAAGAGATCTGGAGCCAAAAGCATGTTTTACTGAAGAGTAAAGCAGCAGTGTGTCAGACGATGATGAGACTGGTTTTTTGTACCATTAGAATACTCCACATAGCTTATTGCTCACTCCAAATTTGTGGGTTAAGGTAATCAACAACTGCTGTTTTAGTTGTCTGTTTCTTAGGTGGGGTTCTTACCAGGACAGTGGTGTGTACGCTTTCTACAGCGGCACAGCAGCAACTGCCTGAACTTTAATACACAGCATGACTCTGGCCAGGAACACATAGTTTGGAATAATGTGTATCCAACATAACTCAAAAAGTTGAGACCTGAAAGTTACCCATGTGCAACTTCAGAAGAGAACAGTTACACTCAGTTGATGGAACTAAAAATCATTCATTAGGATCATCAATTACCATCATAACAGTTAAACTGGATTTTTACTGTCTGGAAAATTGCCAACACACTACGAAAGGTGTGATGTTTATGATATGAAGTCAAAATTATGACTAACAAATATTTTAATGTGTGCAGAGAACTGCTTCCATGATGCTTGTTTAAAAATATTTATAAAAAAAAGACACTGTGCTGAAGCACATGAAGCTGGCGTTATTTGGTGTTTTAACCGGGATATTATGGGAATATTGATGTGCATGAGAATGTAGCCAATGAACAATTATGTTGACCTGCCAAGGGACTACAGATGAAAATGAGCTCATTTGCTAACTTTGGCACATTTACATCATTTAAATCCAAATGGAAATGTTGATTAATGTGTACTGTCTATTTTAAATAAACTGGGGGAGGATAAGTTGTATGCGATATTGTAACATCCACATAAATTTAAAAATGGTTTTCCAGCTGAATACTAAATACTGGAAAGATAATTTACTCCAACTGTGAGTGGTTTTGATGATGTGGCTTATTGTATTTATCAGACTTGATCTTGACTAATTTAGTTGCAATCTAGGTAGGGACACAGTTTCTCTCCTCTTGATGGAGCTCTTTTTGTACTGATCCAAACATCAAAGTGATGATTTCCTGAAGTCTCTTACAGAGTAACCAATAAGACAATACTTGGTCCTTATTAGTCTGATATAATTACCTCTGTAGCAAAGTTTGCATTTGTGATTAGGTCAACTCATGGGATAAATCATTCTCTAAGGTATCTATCTATTATTTTGCATTTTACATTCTCCCTTTGTACATGTGTGTAATATTTTCCTGAACTGGAAGGAGCACACAGAGATGGCCAGGAAGTGATGCAGACCTTTGTTTTTTTTTCTTTTTTTTCTTTTTTGTTTGTACGTTATTACAGGAATCAAAGTTGTCCAGTCATGGAAAAAAGTGTCGCAGGAGGTCCTTCTTATTGACTTTGCCCATCTGATTTCTTGGCATCTCTTCCACCAGCACCAGGCCTGTAGGTATGGTGTAGGGTGCCATGCGTTCCCTGCAATAAACACTCATGTTTATACAATGAAGATTGTTTAGAGAAGAGATACACAAGGAATAAACAGACACAAACATGCACAAGGACACGCATAACACTGACAAATGCACTAATGTGAATGGGAGCATGCAAACACACACAAAAAAGAAAACAAAAAACAATTGCAAAACAAAGGCACGCCCTGTGGCACAGTAGTGGAAATAAGGAAAGAAATGTCCTTCATACGCTCTGCAGCTTTCCTCCCTAATATCCCCAGTTTGCTTCCAGACACAGACAATTCCCTTCATACAAAACAATATAGGCCTAATCACTGTGAGATGAAAAAAAATACAAATAATAAAAGGAAAACAGAAGGCTGAGATAATTAAAAGTCTTTTATATCTATTTTTTTCACTTTTCAGTGGCTGGCTGTTGCGTCAAGTCTTGAAGCCTGGAGGTTTTTTTTTTTATTTATTATTATCTTCTAACCTAGTTTGTTTGTTTGTGCATTAAGAGTGTGCATTTCTGTGTGTATTGTTGTTGTGCAAGTGAGAATAATGACTCATACGGTTGCCATCAAACATTCCTTTCAGCAGATGTCTCCGCCTCTCCGACTCAGTGTGTAAAGTGTGAGTATATGTGCATATAAGTCTCATGCTCGTGTCACCAATTTCTCCAGGGCAGCGTGTTTGTATGTGTATGAGTGTGTGTTCATGGTAGCGTGGCACACAGAGGGTGTGATAAAGATTCAGACTGACAGCTGAAGCCGGGGCACTGAAGAGTGAGCATCCATCTACTTGTTTATGTCTCATTTTATCTCCCTTTGTCTCCTCTACACTCTGGCCTCAGCAGTGTGCTGTGTGTTGGCGATGCTTGTCCGCTGGCAGGACTCTTGGCTGCAAACACTGTGTGTGTTTGTGCGTGAATTTGTGCGTCACCCTGGGTCACATGCAGCTGTAGTGATCTACCACACTGGACCAGCAGCAGGATCTAACATCCACACTCCATATGGAGCTGTCAACCTTGATGCACACACAAAGCTGTACACATAAACTGCACCTGTACAGAATTCCGAGCTGTGACTAAATGACACTGCTGAGTTGTAAAACGGATGGTGAGCAGGACAAAAACAGATGGTAGGAAAGTTAGGACAGGGGTGGAAAGTGACTAGTGTACAGGGCTGATTGCCACCAGTTTCTGTTTGCATCAAACTAAATAAAATCTAGTGATGTGCAGGATGGAAAAATAAAGAACTTGCAAGACAAAGCCTACCATAATGATTATTTGTTTGCATCCTTTTTTTTTTTTTTAATCTTTCATCTTTCCTGATGCTCCTCTCATTAGTCCATGTCTGGCCTCACTTTCTCTCACATCCTTTCCTATTGATCTAAGGGCTTCAGGGCCCTCAGATCAATATGGGAGATGTAAGCTGAACTACTCAGAAATCTGCAGAGTATGAATTAGTAGCATCCATGTAACTACCACAGGTCTGAAAAAAAACTTGACCCCCTAATAATCAGCAGAAAAATATTTAACCAAGACAGGGCAAACGGTCCTGCACAAACAGGGTATGACGCTGCTTTTGTGCTTTGTTTTTGTGAACTCAGAATGATGGATGACTTGTAAGCTATTCAGGTCACAGTCTCCTCTGGTGGTACAGATTTGGAGTCCACCTGCAGCAACAAAGTCCTTTTTAAAGGTGGCAAGTGGTTTACTGGTTAGTGTTACCTTCTCTGGATGTTCAGCATAAAAAATAAGATTTTACTTAAAAAATACAATGTACTAATAATAAGGCAAACAATACTGTCACGAGTACCCGTTTACAGTTAAACCTCCATGAGATTTATGTGTTATCAGACACCATAACTGTGCAAAGTGCTTATTATGTTTATTAATCACCCACTTTGACAAGTGCGACTAAAATATAAAAAAAACCCTCAATATTCAATTTAAAGTAAGCCCATATAGTAATAATTTCTACTTTAATAAACTGACTGTGTTTGAAGTTTTATATTACCGAATGACATTTAAATGAGCCAAGTTTACCTTTTTGCTGGGCCTTATATGTACTTGAAACGATGCAGACTGTTTTGTTTTTCCCAGTGAGTACTACTGCACAAGCTAACACTAGGGTATATTTTGTGCATCAGCAGGCTGGGGTCTGAATTACATAATTGAATCATCAGATGGAGTATGGGATGCTCTTTACGGATGTCTGAGTGGTGTCTGACTAATTGTGACTGAGACAACCATGTGCTAGAAAACAAACATGGATGCTGAATCATGCATGTGTGGTGACCACAGCTGCCTGTCTGCAAGGGAGTATCATTACAGCTGTGAGGTGTTCACATTTGAAACAATTTGTCTTTTTGGCCAACAAAAAAAATCATGTAAAAAAACTAAAAAAAAATAAAAAACATTCTTTATTTAGTTATTTTTACCACAGGCTAAGTCTTTCTGTCATTTAATCTGGAGACACACATTTAGTCTGTCAGAGCGCTGTTTAAGCATCACACTGCTGCAGACATTTCATTCTTTGTATGTTAAAAAACCCAGTGCAACACCACAAAATTAATCATCAGAATAATGACCTTAAAAACAATATATGGAAAATTAATCAATAAAAAAATTAGAGAAGACATGCAGTGAAAACTGGAGAAATTAACTGGCTTCAGTGAGTCAGTAAACTCCACTGTGGCTGTTTGTTCTGACTTTCTAAAATCTGTGTATTCCTTGAAAATCTTGTCAAAATGCTTAAATTAGAAAAGTGAACTTGGCAAACAGCTCATTTTCACTCCTCAACTGCATCTTGTGTGTTATTTCTGTGGTAGCTCGCATAATCATATAACAGGTAAAGAGAAGAATAATGTTGCATTAAATTTGTCTTTTCTTTTTTTTTACTTTTAGCACCTTTGGCTCTTCTTCCTGGCATCTAAAATTTCTCTAGACCAAAGGTTTGCAAGCATTCTTTCTTCTTTGCTATCTATAGCTGGAGCCTGCAAGTCTAGGCTGTCAGCACTCATGCACCGATTAGCTAGTCAATGATCATTTAAAAAAACCGAGGAATGACTTAACCAAAATTTTGATTATAAAGACAACATTATCTGTCTGAATGTCACTGTACCTTGCCCAGGTCTTCAACTCTGCCAGGGTCAAACTGAGCCCCTTCTTCAGCTGCACCACCGCGGTGACTTTCTGACCCCATGTGGGATCTGGAGCTCCGATCACAGCCACATCTGAACCAGAGAAAAAATTAATAAACAAAATTTAAAATGAATAAATAAACTTTATCAAATCAGACTATCAGTAATTTCATACTACTTAATTTTACCCATTGCTTTTCTTGGGAAAAGGATCCGTTTATTTATTCATTATTAAAGACCAAATAACCCTGGACAATTTAACTAAATTAATAACATATAAAAAAATAAAAATAAAAAATATAAAAATTTGGCTGAAAGGGAGTAACAAATGTAAACTTGTAATTTTAAACTCTGTTATTAAAGTATTCATTGTTATCACGGTAAAATACTCAGTAACAACATATCTGCTAATTTATTTAGGGGTTTTAGTACATGTTCACTACATACTGTCACATTGCTGTCTCAATAATTCGACAAAGAACTCATACCTATGATGTCTGGATGAGCCAGTAACTGACGCTCTACCTCGAGTGCACTGATCTTGTATCCTCCACTCTTAATGATGTCAACACTGCTGCGGCCCATGATCCAATATACGCCGTCTTTATAGACTGCTGTGTCTCCTAAATGACATACATGTCCATACAAGAACAGAGGGAGTGTTCAGTAAAAAGAAATGAACATCCTTTATGGTTTGTTGTTTTTGTTCATAGGGAGAATGGATTGATTTAAAAAGTTGTAGATTTTCACATTAAAGAAACCAAAGTAAGTAAATGTGCATAATCAGCAGCTCAATAGCATTTTTGCCACATTTATGGATTTGCAGTTTAATATAAGAAGCATATTCAGGACTATTCTGATGTTAAAACACCTGCATGCATTATAAAAAGCTGCTACTATTTTTTTTTAGCAAAATTACAGGGACTTTTTGCATTCAATGGAAACAAATCTTGGCGAAAAATAAATTAATAATAATAAATAACATTCATTTTAACTTAATACAAGTATTGTAGAGTCGGTAGATGTGTGTTTGATAAAAGTATGTTTGCTTCGAGGCAGAGAAGTCGGAGTGCAGTGAATGGATGAGTGTTCAAGATCCCCTGACATCCTCAGACACACCCCCACTCCACACACACACACACACAAAGGTGTCTGGGGGACAGGTGTGGGGGAGGATGAGTACAGTTTGTGGGATGAGGGGAGCAGCTGGGCCTGGGGATGATGAGCAGAGGAAATGGGTCAGTATAGATGAATGAAAAGAAAAATGGACAAAGGAGGGGGAAAAAATGTCCTTTTGGGTTATTACAGGTGGTGCGTTTACCTCAGCTGGTACCAAGAGGATGGATGTGTGCGAGACACTGATGGAGTTAGGAAAAATAACGTAGTTCAGACTGGAGAGTTAGACAGAGAGGTTAGTGATAGGTTGAGGCCACAGTACCTCTGAGGTAGAGGACATTGAAGAGTCTGATCTGGTCTGAGCAGAGCGCAAAGTGCATAAAGAAGTGCCATCTGGAGAGTTTCTCCCTTCCCAACATAGCCCTGTCTATATGGTTACTATTAAAATCCCCAAACTTACACACACATTATACATGCACCCAAGTTAACCGAGTTCCAGTGGCAAACTGGAAATCCAGGGTGACCATTATCGACAACACAAAAAACCAGTGCTAAATAAAATATGGACACAATGCTGATAAAGGTTGAAAAATATTACATGTGCAAGCGACTGAATAAGACACAAATTGACAGAAAAGCTTGTGACTGCAGCTATTGAAAAGTTCTTCTGTGATGGACAGCCATGATACATTTTGATGTTGGCAATGAGGAGGTTAATCTGAGTCAAAAATCCAACTTTAAGAGGCAATTCCAATTGAAAGAAACTCAGAATTTCCGACCTCCAACTTTCTTTTACAAAGCCCCATACGACTCATAAGTCAAGTCACACTGGATTAACTTGGCTTATCACTGACTAATCTGAATTGCCAAATTTGTTCACCCTTATCAGCCAATATCATTTCCTTTTAACAGAGCATCATGCAGAAAAACATGTTTATAGTGATTTAGAAATATCGCTTATTTTGTTGCTATCTCAGTCTGAACATACTGCCTCTCGGATGTTTGCCATTCCAAGGCCAGAAATTCTTGCATTTTTAACCTACTTCTCCTGCTACTGTTAAGATCCCACACCAGAAAAACAAGACTACAAATTAATAAACATAAACACTACAACAATAGAGGAGCATATAGTTTATGTTCATGCCAAAAAAGGCATAAAATTATATTTAATATTATCATATTTAAGGCACCTAAATCAAAGATGTCTGCAACAACACTACCTCAACAGCTCACCTACATTTATCATTTATATCTTATGTATGTGAAGAATTAATTTTAGATGAAGTGCACAACAAAGATTTGAAACAAAAGCAAAATGAGGAGGTTGTCATAACCCCGTTAAAGGGTAATTAATATCGGGTATAGTTTCAGTGTAAATCGTTGCTAACTGACCATATCGACAACGTTAACAGTAGTATTAATGTTCTTATTGAGCTCAACATAAAGCTAGATAAGTATATTTAGCAAAATATTGGAGTATTCTTGTTTTGAAAGGATAGGGGGATGCTCTAAAGGGCTTAACACCAGTGGACCCCCAGTTACAGCTATGTTAAGTGGTGCACATTTGCAGAAAGTATAACAGACTCTACCACTGAAATATGAGGACAATAAGTAGACCATCCTTACCAAGAATCAACACGATGAAGCACACAAAACTGTATTTCAATAGAGCTCTGTTTTTACTGCCATCTAAACTTTTTCCTTTATTTAGTCTCATTTATTCTCTACTCTAACCCTATATTCCTCCATCCATCTTAACCATCTGTCTACATTTTCAGTTTTACCTGCTCTATTGTCAGTGAAACACAAAAAATGTTTTTCTTATCTTTTAGTCTCATCCTTACCCTTCATTTTTCCTCGCTACCTCTCAAACATCTCTCATCACATCTCCTGTTTCCTTCTCTCCACCCATCTTCCTGTCTCTTCTTCCCCCTCCACCTCAGCATCAATAGAGGGCCCATCTGTTCCCATACATCATGCACTTCATTTCAGTTTATTAGCTGGGATAAATCATAAATATTTCATTATACATCACGGGCGGCTGTCGCCTGCACACCGACAATTTATCACCGCTGCCCTCTCTGCCGGCTTGCCACGGCGGCTATAAGCTTTCCAGTCTATTAAACAAGATTGATACAGTGTGTAAATTTAGATATTGGGAATTTCTTCACAGACCACTGCTCAGCACTGATAGGCCAGGGTAACAGGGGAGGAGAGGAAAGATGGAGGGAGAGGGGGAGAGCGAAGAGGAGTCAGTTGGGTGTTAACACTACTATCAGGGTAGTTACAGTCGCCTTCTCTTTTGAATGAGGGGTAGAAAAAAAGAGAGGGAAAGAAAAGTGCAGGAATAATTTGGTTACAGCCATGTAGCTTTCTCATCATATGCAAATAGATATGGAGTAAATAGCAGTTTACATGCACATTGATAAGATGACTGTGTATACTGTGAGTGTATTCACAAACTGAAACAGATAAAAACCATAAAATCCCTCCATCTGGCTGCAAACATTTTGAGTGTAAAAGGAGAAAACAACATTAATGAAGCAATCTTTGACAAAAGCGTTGAAGAAAAAAAAAAAAAAACACTTAGACAACAAAGTTGAATAGAGTTTGAAGTACTTATACAGGACTCTTTGACCTTGCCTCTTTGAAGAGAGGGAAATAACGAGGGATAGAACAGCATGTTTTGAGAGACGCACAAGTGGGAATAGAGATTGGAGAACACAGACTGATAAAACAGGAAAGAAGGGCGGAAGAGAGATTGTTGGTAACTGTGTTACTAGGACGCACACACGTTTGTACACATACTCACACATATACTGTATGAACTCGCACACAATCAGTACTTCAGGCATCAGAGACTCTGCCATTATGTGTTATGGCGTCTGAGGCAGATATGGCCGAATGGCTTTCTTAATTAAAACGATAAGAAGCCTAATTGCACTGGGCTTTCATCTTATTCTGAGGCATTAAAGAAAGTGAAGGCACACAGTATGGCAAAAATAAAGAAATAAAAACAGAGCAAGAATTTGAATGAGGATGGAAGGCCATGAAAACGTTGTAATGTTTTTCAGAAAACGGGAAAAAAACATCAGCTGGTTCTGCAGAACAAATCCTCGGTTACAGTTTAAATGAAACAGCAGCAAATCTATACTGAATTATTTTAAGCTGTTAATCATCCTTTTATCAACAGGCAAGACAACATTGTGTAGATGAATGTTTTATCAGTAGCTGTAGAGATTGATTTTTTTAAACAAAAATGAACAACCTTCTTTCATTTATTCATTCCTAATATATTTTATTAAAAACATAAATCGACTGAGTTATTGACATTCTTGAAATATTCTGTGGTGAACCAGAGCAGAAAAGAAGAAAAGTGAATTTTCTGCTATTAGAGGAGATCAGCCAGTTGTGAAGTAAACTCAGAAAATGCAACATTCATCATATGGCTTACAAAAGCCCACATAAGTGTCTTTTGTTGAATATTACAGCAATAATTCTGAATCAGCATTAAAGGCTCTTCTCTTTTCTCTTGCTTCAGTTTTCTCTGTGATGTTGCTCTTTAGTCAAATCCACTCTCATCTTTCCAACAGCCTGTTATTTTATATTGATCAATAGCAGTCATTTTTATTTTTTTTATCTTCCATATTTGTGTCTGTTGTTTTATTGACTGATTTGGTTATGTAGATCTTCATTGTGTCATCATTTTCATGTTAATCCTTCACACTGTTATATCGTGTTTTATATATTTCTGAATAATTCTTTCACTGCCCTGAATGGAAAGCAGCCATATTTATTTTAGCGAGAAGAGCTTCCCTCCTGGCAGTCCTTCCATTCAAAATATATTGTGTCTTTTTCTAATTGTACTGTCATAAACTTAGCATTTAACATGCTAACTGAGACTTGTAGAGACTGAGATGTAGTTCTTGGATATTTAGCAAATGTTCCAAGCCTAGCAGGAACTGGCCTTGGGGTGAATATTGCAGGATGTCCACTCCTGGGAGGATTTTGCAACTGACTTGAATATTTTCCACTTGTATATAATCTTCCTCAGTGCAGAATGATGGACTCCACATTGTTTGGAAATGAACGTTATAACCCTGCACAGATTGATGGACAGAAACATTTCCATCTCTGCATTCATTCCTGACCTCTTTTTTCAATGGCATTTTGTTAACACACACCTGAATGCTGCAGATCAGCAAACTACTGAACTTTTAAAAAAAATCTGTGACTAGGGCTGGGCGATATGAACCAAATTTTATATCTCGATATTTTTTACCTGAATCATGATATACGATATATATCTTAATATTTTTTTTTGTCAAGTAACCACACAAACAGTTCTAATTTACAGCCTTCAGTGCTAAATACACAGGATCAGCAGCACATGTGCATTAAAACAGTTGACTGAAATTAAAGCAGCTTTATATTAAATAAAATGCTCCTAAAACAAAATCAACAAAAAATACTTTTCGATGATTATAACAAAAATACGGCTGTGCAAAATACAAAAGAAAAGATGCTTTTAACTCTAAACAAGCTATCTCGATATAAATGATAGTCCCTCTTTCTATATCGTGTCTCGATATATTTGAAAGTCTCGATATATTGCCCAGTCCTACATGTGACTAACTCTTTTGAGTAATTTGCAATGCAACATTTCTCAGTATGAAACACACAAGCATATTTAACACAAGTTTAAGCATGCAAAAGATTTCAAATGTCCAGTTGTAAGGCTAAATGCAAGGTATTCTAGTTGAAGTCAAAGATAGGTAACATCCTCCTGGCTGCACAGAGCTGTCAGCTCTTTCCCCGTCAAATAAACTGTTTGCCTCTCTCCCTGAGTACCCACTCAACACACACTCAAAGCTGGGAGGGAAGCATAGCAGGGGCTATTCACTGAACGTAACATTTTTGTTACTTTGAAAAATATAATGGATGATTTCACAAGATTGAAAACAAGATATGGGTTATTTTTAATGCTTTGCATAAATCATTAAGTGTGTCATTAAAACCATCTATGCCAAAACTCCATATTTCATTGAGTGGATGGCTCATACCTCACCTAGGTGTTCATACACCTAGTATGAACATGCTGCTTTACTCAGACAAAAGTAAAAAGAAAAAAAAATAATAGAATGAAAAAGGACAGAATGGGTCATAACAATATCATTATAACAATATAACAAAACATTTCAGCCTAATGCCACTGACATCATTGCTGGATGTGTTAAGAAAGGAAAAATGGACCTAAAAATCCACTAAAAAAAGGTTTGACAGAAGCCAGTTTAATAGGTCTGAGCTGAAATGAAAGTATAAGTTTGCAATCTAACATGGTTTGAGTGATCAAAGTACCATTTACTTTATGTGTAAAAGATGTGACTGACATTTAACTTCCTGTAAAGCATATACGTTTAGTAATAATATGTAAATGTGCCCATGATCACATTAAATGTAAATTCTCCTTTCACTGCAAAGTATAATATGAAAAGCTGCCAGTATAAAATAAAAGTCTATAAAATGAATTTTGTGGAGACATAAAAGCTATGATTATAAGTCAAATACATCAACATTTGAGTAATACTACTTTGTAAGCCAAGGTGGTTTTGTGAGTTGATGTGACATCCAGTCGGACCCAATGCGGCCCAACTAAGCTTTAGCAGCTTTGAAGTCCCCTAATGAAGGCTATTTCAGCATCAGTCTTGAATCCTGTCTCCTCCCCCCCTGTCTTACTCCCTCTAGTGAGTAAAAACTAGTCCAATGTTGAAAATAGTTTTATCTCTTGTTCTGTCACTTTCTGTCTTTCTTTTCTTAGGTTTTATTGATAATGTCCTTTTTTGCTGAATCAGCTATGGTGTATGTTGATATACAGTTGCTGGAGTGTGACACACTGTCGTAAAACAAACAAACAAACACACACACACACACACACACAAAAAAAACAGCTGTCACATGACGCTCTGGGTGGGAACAGGGTGTTATCAAGTGCAGTTTCTCAGCCCAAAGATGCTTCAGGGGGCAATGATGGCTCCAGAAATGTACATAATGAATGTTACTGTGCTATCAAAATGAGCCAGAAGCATGGTTTCAGACCTCAAGATCTTTCATAGATCATGTAACTATAAGAGGAGGCTAACACAATTTCTGTCTGTACATAAGTGAGATATGTATACCAAATGGTTCAGTGTGAACTGGTTGAACTAAAGTCTACAGCAACTAAACATGACTAAAGTGTTGGCAATGAGCACCGCTCTAAACCTCATGAAATGACACAAACAGAGAAATGGATCAGATTCAGGTCAGATCTTGACTGTGCTGTGAACTGCCAGCTGGCTACTGCATCACTTCAGCGTTTCTACTGGCTGTGTGAATGCAAACAACAACAATATCCCTTGATGGTATATTCTACATAGAGTTCTCCAGTCTTCCTTTATCCATTGGGAGTTCAAAGATTTGTCTTGTCTGAAAGCACTTTATGCCTTTTATGTGCACAATTTATCATGTCCACTGACATCAGCCGATGAAAAGAACTGAAGGTCTGGTCCCCGTGACTGGCCGAGATGGCTCAGCATATACAGCTAATCACAAAGCAGGCGGTACCCTGGGCTAACTCAAGCCTCCCTCTAACTAGAATTTTAATTGCATTTCTATAATTCCCACCATTATTTGACAAAATCAATTTGACAAATAAATATTGAATGACTGAGTATCAAACACATCTAAGCTGAGTCAAAACTGACATGTAAATGAAAATTTAGGCCATTTAAATATTTTCGCATCCAAAGAGCGCAGGCATGTCTTTAATTCCTTCAAATACAGGAGGTTCCTTTCCAGTTTATTATATTCTGTTTTAAGTTATACAATGTGAAATCATGAATTCCTCTTCAGTGTTTGAAGGTTTACTAAACTGTGTGTAAAGAAATCTCTTAAGCCACTTCAGTGTCAAGGTGTTCCCATGGCTACACCTGACAACGGAGAAATCAATTCAATATTAGTTCACAGCAAAATATTACATACAAGGTTCACTGAGTTTTTAAGGTTCAAGTTTGCAAAAATTCAGTTCAAGCTTTAAGATCATGCAGGTGAATTCTTAGCAGATACTCCATTTATATTCATCATATAACTGCTGTAAAAAAAATGCTAATAAAGTTTTTAAGATAGTCCAAATCTATATTTGACATAATCCAGCTACCTCAGAGTGACATTCAAAATGCCGTAAACATCTTTAGCCAGCTTCTCTTTGACCTAAAAGTGTCTTCGCTTTTAACTATTACCACTTAATCCGATCAGGCTGCTGTGAAGGTGACCATTTTCTTAACTTTAAAATAAGCATCCTAAAGCTGGATTGTCGTCCTCTGTATACTCTTTGCATGCCAATAAAGTTTTTCAATGAATAATTCCAAATATTACAGATCTTAGAGGTTTCTGTTTGAAAGACCTGCACTGTTTATACATGCCTCTACACAAGCACCACTGAAGTGTTTATCATGAGTTTGATGAGGAGACTACTCTTCTGCATGAAGGGACAAGTGGAGTCACCATCATTCATCACATTCAGCACAACCTAACCTCTCACACTGCAGGTTAAAACTGAGCGCTCTCCATCACTGTGGAAAAAAAAGATCTGAGCAAAGATGAGAGCGGTCCAAAAGTGAGTCATGCCTCTTCTCAGAGTGGCTGTAAACACTTAGCATATATGAATATTAATGTTCCACATTAAATCCTTGATGCCTAGATGGAAGTGTTAATGAGGATAAATAACAGACAGTCAAGCAGTGAAATCTCAACACTGACATTATTTATCATCCTTAACTTTTGTCACAGCTCCTTTTTTAGTAATTAATATCGTACAAGAAGGCACTTTGCACTTGGATGAGTGATCTAATTTGTTTAATATAATGCAATTAAAGGAGCTTGAATTGCTTTATGTTAATGTTTCTGATTATACTCGTTGCTGGGTTGCCTTTTCAACAGCAGAAAACAGACTGAACTTGAGGATTGATGACTGTCTCTGATCTGCCATGTTCATCATGGAAACTATTCAAATGCCGTTAACATGAACCATCTTCACACTCAATCAAATAAACCTGATCTCAGTCAAGCTATACATCCATTACAGAAAGAAGGCGACGTTTATGATGCCTGAATTGAGGAGGCCAGAGTTAAAAACTCACATTATTTTCTTTTTTGTTTTTTTTTTTTTTTCTTTGCTCCAGACCAGAATAGATTAATAAATAAGAGAAGAAAGGCATCATGGAGGGAAGATTAGGTTTTTAAATATACTTTTAGATGGAAAACTGGGCAGCTATTTTATATAGTTACCAAAAAAAACAAAACAACAACAACAACAAAAAAAACATTAAGTTCAATAGCTCACTTGAAGCAAGGTTTAACTAGTCACCTGCAAGTGGTGTTAATGAAACAAGGACTGCTGTGTGTTGACATCTCAGCTGTAAATGTTATGGGGACTGCTGATTTGAGCAAAGTGCTGCAAGGGGGAGGTTGAATGCTGAACGAATCCCACTGGGAGTTCTGACATTGGAGTTAGGAGGACACATTGTGACTTGGGGTGAAATATGACATTGGAAGAATAGCAAAGGATGAAGGCACAGAAGAGGAGAGCACAGCTGGGAGCAAAAGTTCAGTGCACAAATGACTAGTGATGGCGCTGCAGGATATAAGGCACACTTGTGCCTGTCTGTTCGCAGAGAATATACCCTGCAGACCTGAAGCTTACCTTTACAGCTCGGGTTACATCTCTGCTTGCTTGTGTGTCGCAGACATTCATGCAAATTTAGCACTAAAATATCCAAAAATCAAAAACACCTGCGTCAACTTCCAGGATGCAGATTTAGGAAACCGAGAATATATTTTGCCCATTTAATTTCTAATTCTAGCTCTAAAATGGTTCAAATAGCTGAGATTAATAGGTTCTGTGGGAATGAGTCATTAAGGGTGTGAAACTGAGGTAAAATGGCAAAGATTAACCCTCTTGTTAACATTTCTACCCTTGAGCCAGAGTCGCTCTCAGTTAATTAAATGAGCCCTCAGATAAGGCCTGGCTAATAATCACCCCCAAAGCTGCTGCCTACAATCGATGTTCCTTATTCATCATTAAAATGCAAAATTTGGAAATAGCTAACGTCTAGCTTCGCTCTTTTTTTTTTTTTTCAAATCCTTAATAATTCATGTATCCATAATTTAAAAACTAAGTGAATATTTAGAGTATAAGCATCCTTCTTGAAAGGAGTACTGACCTGTACCTTGGTTGACATGAGGTAAAACCTAATTCCAGTTTGTTTTACCTCTGCTGCCCCCAACTTGCTGTATTAACATGTCCACTGTACATAAAACTCAACAACAAAAGCTTTTAAATTTAGTCCAGTTGAACCCTAATTTAAGCTTTAGACTTTAGACAGACTCTTCTGCAGAGCACAAAAGGAGAGTTAAAAAAGCAAAAGGGGATCAATGGTGTTGGAGATGTTTGTGAAGATGGGTGGAAGGAGAGCACTCGGGTGACAGCTTCCCTATAGAGCTGCCAATCACGTTAGACCTGCACCTGCTGATTCTAGAGGAGACACCTCTGACCAGCTGAGAACTTATTGATCTAAACCCTCACAGTCTGTTCTTGCTTTTCTTTGGATGTTTCCTTCACCTCTTCTTCCTGTTCACCTGTCAGGTTCCACATTAGCTCTATTTTCTTGTCTTGCTTCTTCTTCCACTTTGTGTCAACCACACAGTGCTGGCATCCTTATCTGCAAAATGTTGGGCTGCTTTTATTTCCCCTTATTTTAAAACAATTCTGCTGCCAATCAAAGGACATGTAAGAGCTTTAGGTACTGAACTCATGTAGGAATAACATCTATCCAGCAATATAGTCGTTTTGATCCATGTGTATCATGTATTTTTTATTTGTGCAAAGATATGTGAGAGAAGGTGATGAGAAAAGTGAAGACAAAGAGTAAAAGGTTGGTTGATAATTAAGAACATAAAAAATATGCTGCAACACATATGGAGCTACGGTAACATCATATATAATATCCTTAAAATAACACTTGTAACATGTTAGTTTTGTACGGAAGCTGAGAGCTTGATGATTAAGGTAGACTCAGAAGTAATTGGTTAATGTGTTATACCTGATTTCATTGATCAGAATAGACCCCATGTAAAATGGGGAGGGGCTATAGTCATGCTGTATATGTGTAATTGTGTAAATGAGTGACTGGTAAAACTTAGTCAGACACATTGCAATTTCAGCATTTGTCAGACTTAATAAGTCTTATTAAGTAAAATCGAATATATTGATCAGTGATGGATGTTCCTCAACCTGACGTCAGCCTGCGTCCGTTGCTGGCTTGACTGTTCTGAGGCATCCCAGTACAGAACAGCTCTGTACTAGGAGAGAAGAAGATAATGGCTAAGCTCTCATCCATGATGAAGGACAGACCCCCTCCTGAGCACTGACAGCCCTGAAGAGATCCTTCAGCGACAGACTGCTGCATCCAGACTGCTGGATGTAGCAGCGTGAAGAAGCGATATTGCAGGTCCTTGATTCCTGCAGCGTTAGACTGGAAACCAGCACTGCTCCCAGTAGACCACAAACACACTCAATAAAATCCAATATAATTTATTATTGTACATACTTAATTTTCTTATTTTTTATAATTTTTATATATTAACAACATATTTCTGAGAGGAACCTGTGTGTAGTTTGCATGTTCTCCCCGTGTATGCATGGTTTCTCTCCCAGCTTCTTTCCACAGTCCACAGAGTTGCATGTTAGGCTGATTTTAGTCTGATTGAATATTTATTTCTCTGTGTTGGTTCTGTGATGGACCAGGAACAGCTCCAAGCTCCTCATGACCCTATATCTGAATAATCCGTTCTCTCGAAATAAAAAATAAATTATTATATATTATTATATTATATATTATATATATTATATATATATAAAAAAAACATGCATGTACGACTGCTTGTTTTGAGTCTGACAGACACACTTTTAACTACTTATTGCACTCTTTCTCTGTATGATTCCCAACTGGAGAACAGGAACCACTGACAGTATGTCCATTCATGAGGAAAACATAAAATTCTTAATATCAAATTGCACATTATGCTGCATTAAAAATATATATATATATACTAACACGTCCTAAACTTGGAGGGGAAACTGACTAGCATGAGAATATACAGCAACAAGGAATTAACCAGTTTATCTATCAAAGTTGTGCCACACGTAATAAACAACACAAAATCTTAATCAACATCTTTCAATTTCTAGTTAGAAGTCTCCCCTCTGCGAGGTCTGCAGCTGTTTTATCATAGATTTAAATGAAATGTATATATATATATTTTTTTATGTATTTGTTTTATTTTCATTTTTAACTTTTACTCTACACAGGGACACACACCAAAAATGTTAAAACTTAAATGGACGATGGTAGTGGAGTATGATTTTATCAACACCCTTTCCCATTTTCCAAAGACTCAAAGAAAACAAAAAAACAGCAACTACAAAAAGTGATTACATTTTTTCTTTAGAACGCCACTCCAAAACAACAAGCAGGGAACATAGACACAATAGAAATAATATTTATAGAGCAAAAGAATTAAAGAGCAATTATAAATGATAAAATAAATTATTTTAAGAAGCAATGATAAACACAACATATGTATAGGTGAAGTGTTACGAATAAATGGGTATGTATATACACAATTGTAATACATAATGTATAGAATGGACATAGTACATCTATGTACCATCTTACCCTGTAACAGCAACATAGCTGTTAGTTTGCTCTTTGTTTGAGCAACCAGCCACGTGGCAGCATTGTCTAAATGTTTTCCATTGTGATTAGTTTAAAAATGGAGGAAAAGCTTGGAAAACAAACAAGATTCTTCAAGCAACAGATGAACTCTCTTTAGTGTGGTGATGTGACTTTGCAGACCTTTTACATGCATCAAATATATTTATATCACACTCAGAAGAAAAAAAAACAGGTTTTCTTTAATGTATCAATTTTGACAGCTATAAAAAGTGAATGTAAGTCAGATACATTAAAAGCAGTACTCATCCTTCTTCTGGATAAATCCTAGAGGATATAGAAAAAGTGAAGATACGTAAAGCTTCATGCGAAGGTGAAGAGAGATCAAGCATACAGTCTGCCAACAAGACAGGGTGTTAGAAAGAAAGATGCAGTGTGAAACAGGGAGCAGGTGTGAAGCTTAAAAGGATGTGAGAGGGAAGTACGGAAACTAAAAGGATGATCCAGAGTCTGTCTAACACTTATTGTCCCTGAGAAATCCTCACCAAGAGGGCATGTGAGTGTACAAGAACAACCTGTGTGGCTCTTCATTCTTCACAAAAACAGGTTTCCCGCCAAAGCAAATGCCTAAATCTCCTGTTGTGTAAAAAGTTCTTAGCAGAAATATTTGATCTCAATGTGACTTAACTTTTCAATTTTTAATTCAATAACAATCTATATATAAACCATGACTCCCATGACTCATTCACTGATGTCAGTCTTTGACTGATCAGAAGCCTGCAGATGTTATAGTTCCAGCTCGACTCAACTCGCTTGGAAACCCAGCTGAATAGGTACCTGCTACGACAGAAAACCCCAAAAAGCCAGTTGAGCCAAGTAGCTGCTAGTAAACAAGAGTCATAAAAGGCCTGGAAAACCGACTCTGCAGAATCAGCCAGTGCTGACACATTGCATTATGTGAAGATGATTATCATAGTTCACATTAATTTTTCTCTTTTCCACATATCAAGTGGTGCCACTGAAGACATGTAGGGCAATCTCACTGTTAAAATTGGTGTTTTTATGTAAGCCGGCTTGTGTTTTTATTTAATCAGAAATCAGATTTGTAACTACGTTGTTAATGTCTGAATCCCCGGCTCAAATATAAAGAGTTGAGAACTGCATTTACCATCTTAAGAACAAAATAATAACCAGGTGCTGAAAACTTGAATACCAACAAGAAGAAAAAAAAAAGAAGACCCCAACCACTTTGCATCCCTGAGCATCTGTGTGTGTCTGTGTGTGTGTGCATGCGTGTGTTGAAGCTGGCATCAGGGAGCCCTGGCAGCAGGGTGGGTAAGGAACATGTTTGATAGCTTCGTACAGAGTAGTTCACAGAGCACGTATTGTATAAGTGTGTGTGTAGGTGTGTGTGTGGCTTGAGGGACCAGTCTGCAGGGAGCTGATTGCACGGGCTCTCATTATGTGGCCAGAGGCTGTAATGGAGTGTGACAGCAGCGTGCTGTGCTCTGGATCTCTGTCCATCCAGCCAGCAAAGCCAATTAAAACACTCTGTCCTGCCTTGCTTTGCTCTCCATCATTCGGTCCTTCCTTGCTGGACCCACTACTCTACATCCAACTCCAGTCCCCCATGCCCACCTTGTCTGATTCCACCCTCAAAGCTCTCTAACTCCTCGGACACCTCATTTCCAAGCTCAGCTCTTCCTCACTTTTTTGTTTCTGGCTCATATTTCATGACATCTGCCCTCCCTTGCCAACTTAATGCCTGCTTCCAAGTAGCTTTGCTGTAAATCATGGTTCCTTTTGATTTTTTTTTGTGGGGGGGTGGGGGGGCTGCAGAGAGTGAAAGCCTCTGATGACAGCTTCCTTCTGTACTGCCTCACATACACACTAAAGAAAAAGAGGGACGGAAAAGAAGAGAGCACTACGTGTTTCCTCAAGACCCAGAGCAGTCACAACCACTTAGGAGGAAAAATGCCCTGCAGCACCAAAAACACTCATAGTCCATTTATCACCGCCTCATAGTCCACCAAATGTGTGCACACAATACACACATAGTCATTGTGCATATGTGTGTTTACAACCAGGACTGAACTTCTGGCTTTTAAGTGTTTTAAATCCTATCTTGAAAGTACAGTTTGTAACTCAGGTGAAAAATTCCACTGACATCTTTCTCTCTCTTGTAAATTTCTCTGACAGCACCAATCATGTAGCGGCAATTAATAATAGAACTTATTCCCTTTCCAGGAATTGTGCGGCTCTGTGTGTGTGTGTACACTGCTGAGAAGTGAGTCAGGAAACAAATAGGATGAGAGGAAGGTCTACCTGTTTTGAACCAGCCATCATCAGTGAAGGACTCTTTGGTCTCATGGGGTTTGTACCAGTACTCTTTAAATACCGATGGACCTCGAATCAGAAGCTCCCCTTCTTTACCCTCAAGACCAGGACGTACCTGTAGACACATAATTTAGAGTTCAGTTAAAACTGACCAGCATAAAGTTGAATGACTTATAGATGAGCTAACTGATCTGTCAGGCAGGGTGACAATAAATAATCAACTGAAAACACAATCAGCACAATGAACACCGCAGGAGATCTTAGCTAAACAGTGCCATGGGTGGGCCTAACATCTTTGTCATGCTAGTTTTAAGTGTTTTCAAGCTGTGTTTCAGGATAAATTAGAAGACATTGCCTGCTTTGTATTCAGAACTTCATCTGTATCTGTGTCAGTCTGCAGTTTGGACCTCACAAAGCATTGGCTCGCAGAATTGTTTGTGACCTTTACTGACATTAATGCAAAGCAGAAAAAAGGAAAAATGTTAAAAAGAGATCTTTTTAAAAATTAGTATCACTAAGTGTTGTTTTGCAGCTTATTACTGCATGCTAAGGGAGTATTATACTTCAGCCAAACAGACTGATGTGTAAACACACTGCATGTCTGATGTTAAGCAAAAAAAGGAGACAATATTCTAAGACAATTATGTCCCCATGCAAAAGAAACAACAGTGAAATCAACACACTGAGAATCAACATCTTCCTGGGGGGGATGGTTAGTTTAGTATTCAAATTTAAAATGAATAAAACCAATTCTGGACCAACCCACAGAGAAAGTGTTAGTTAGCAAATGCAGTGAAAGAGATATACTTAAGAAATCTGCTTCAAAATAACAATTATAAACAAAATAAAATACAATTAAAATAAAATACAATTAAAATTTAATGTGGCCACTCCTGGCTGCTGTTATCATTGGTACAATAGGTACAATTGGTACCCAGTTTTTCCAGGGTACAGGTTGCAAGAAAACTGGTCTAAGTACCTGTGAGAACTTGTACTGCAATCCCAAATTAGCCTAACTAGACAGATTTATTTGGGGACATTTAGGGAGGGTCGTGTGCTTTATAGTCCTTTCAAGTTGCCTGTACGTTGCTTTCCACACACATATCAATAATATCCTCATTAACGTGGTTTACTAGGTGCACAGCAATTTTTCTGCAGGATACTTTCTGCATCATGTCCTGTCTCTTTACGCTCAGTCCAGTCACTCTGAAGTATTTTCTGTCATGAGAAAACATTTCACACAGACATTTCCCTTTATTCTAGCAAATAATGTACGCCACTGAAATACAGAGGACAGTGTTTACAGTTCATACAATTATTTATTTCTATTTTACATCCACTGCCTGTGTTTATTGATTACCTGAGTCTCCTTGTGAGTGCCTTCTGCAATCGTGGTGTTGGTTGAGTTATTCATGACAATCCGAACTTCCACACCTGGAAGAGGCAACCCTACAGATCCTGTCAACATGTAAACGCAAAGAAAGCAAACAGAGCAACGTTTGTTAGAGAAGAATAGCATGAAGTTGCTTTTTTGTCATTTCACAAAAGTCAAAAACTTCTAAAGGCAATAATGAATGAAATTGGCCATTTATAACCTTGGTTTAAGCATTTCTCGCAGACTTGGGTCTTCTCATCTAAGATGGCATTAACCTCTACCTGCAGAGCATAACCGCAGTCTAAAAGCAGTTTGTCTCAGTCAACACAAGCCAGCTTACTTGGACAGTAACGAGGATTTCTGGGCAACACCTGATGCAGCTTTTCAGCTTTTTTTCTCATCAACTTTGAGTAAATATTAAACAACAGAACTGAATGGACATTTTTTTCTGGTTTTTAGAGTATATGTGCCATATGGCTTCTGAAAAAGCAAGAAACTTATAACTCGGTCTTTCAGTCCTAACTACTGCTGAGTTTTTTCACTAAAGCAAAGCTGCATAACAACGTCCTAACTGAGCTGACAAGTTAACAATTTCCAAAAGAACTAACTGTCAAAAATGGTGTGTTTACAACTATGAGTTTCAGTAATGTTTAAGTAAAAATTAAATGTGTATAAACTGTATTTTGCTTGCAGTGACATCACCTGCAGTTTCCATCTTTGTGTGGGAAACCAGGACCTCCTGAGTTGAGTAATTACAGCGAGGAGTATACAGGAGATGCACACACAAAAAAAGGTCTCACTGGTCTTCCACATGCATGTGTGTGCTGTGTGTGTCCTTGCCTTAAAGATGCTCTGCCATTTCACAGAATACTGCTCTCCAAATGAAGAGCATGTCAGGTCCTGAATAAAGAACAAGTATCTCATTTCATATTGATCTAATCAGTTCAAGTCCTGATTGGGGGACTGGAGTTGAATGGATCAATACAAGAACCAACTGACCACAAAGAAAACTAGACTACTTGTAAATGGACCACCGTGGTCACCAGCAAATTTGAGTCATAAGGTTAAGCAAGCCAAATCTGGTCATGTTTCAGTGAAAACTGCGCCCTGCACTGCAACAGTGTGAGGAACGTTAATACAGTCCTAAAGGGTTAGCTTTTTAAAATTACAGTTCACTGAGGACTGAGTACCGGTACATTGTATAAACTTGTTCTTTTCTAGTGTGATGCTTGTAAATACAGCTCACCTAATGGGGCCCTCATTTAGATAAAGACTGACATGACCGGACTAATTGTCAAATAATAGGCAGAATGTTCTGACACTCGAATCACTTTGGTTTTTTCCGTTTTAATGTGAGAAATTGTTACAAAATTCGGATTTAGAGCAGGTGTGGATCATGATTACTTTCTCTAAAATCGCTTAAATGGTACAAAGACATTTTCTGCCATTAATGCTGAAAACTAGCAATGTTGTAATGTCGCAATGTCTAATGGACAGTGAAATCAGGTTGTCCGATGATCAGAAAGGCTGTAAAGAAGCTAACAGCATAGCCACATCGCTTTATGTGCAACTGAATAGTCATAAAAACCAACAGTGGGTAATAATTTTACTGTCCTGTCTAATAATACTGCATCCAATGTGCCAGCAATCCAACTGGAGCCTAAAGAAGCAGAATTATCCTTGAGAACAAACATGTTCCATATGTGATTACAGATATCCAAAAGGTCAGTCTTTCAGCCTCTTTTTCTGTTCTTCTCCGATTGTGGTACGGAAGCCCAGACTGAGTTTTCTTTGATTTCTTCACCTCACGGAGCAAAAACCTGCGCTCCAAAAAACGACAAAAACAGCCCCTCTCCCTCGATGA
Organism: Melanotaenia boesemani; assembly: GCF_017639745.1. Taxonomy (NCBI): domain Eukaryota; kingdom Metazoa; phylum Chordata; class Actinopteri; order Atheriniformes; family Melanotaeniidae; genus Melanotaenia; species Melanotaenia boesemani. Next base: position 17,674,679 of record NC_055682.1, on the reverse strand, counting down.
CAAAGTCTCTAAAATCCATTCCAACTCTTGGAACCGGTTTCTCCTCACAATCCTCGATCCTTTTGTTCTTTTTTCACATCAGCAGCTTGAGAAATTTCATTCATGTAGTTCTGCTCTCCGTGACTCAACAAGATCAAGCACTACTTTGATGAGTCCAGGCGTGTCATAACTGGCACCTGCTGGATGGGAAAAATCTCTGTGAGGATTGTAGTGGTCCGAAAGGAAGTTTTCAATAAGTATTACTTGAAAGATGTCAGAGGAGGAGTATTGTTAAACTGTATCTGTTCTCTGAAAAGACCAAAAAAGAGGCTGAAATGTATAAGTAGGGCAAAAAATAATTTAAGAAAAGGCTGCAACAGGGAGTAGATTGAGATTATATGGAAATTGAATAGAACCAGCATGAACTAATCACATGTTTACATTTCAGGAAGGACTATATGACCTAGAAAGCCACAACAACATTAATATGCTAAAATTTAGGCCAGTTAGATGCTCTGAATATGTTCAAATTCATTAACAAAGTTTCTGTCAATATAGTGTAGTGAGTTGTCTTCTACTTAGCTGGTAGGGGGAAAGAAAGGAAAGAAAACAGGTGTGTGTATAAGAAATGAGTGGAGGGTGCCTTCACCACACTACTCTTCTGAGAGTGCTTCCTGCAGTTGTTATTGATCCATTTTAACCTACTTAAAGACAAGGCAGGAACACACTGACTCAAACAGGCGAAAGCTCATGCCTGCACACACACATATCTTTTATAAGTGCTGCAGCAGAAACATCAATAGAACCAAATATGTCTTGAAGCCATTCCTAATAATCACCAGAGAGGAATCAAACACAGCCTGCTTGGTTTTTGCCAAACATTCCTTGACAAACAAACAAAACAAATCCCCAACAAGGCAGCAGGCTGAGGATTACCCAATCCATTTGCAAGCTAATTAGCTTTACCTGTACAAGAAAGTGATGACTGGGGATGGAAATGTTGGGGGGAGAAAGAGGGGAATGTATGACAGGAGAACACAGGAGAGTAAAGCAAACAACACAAGTCTGACCTCATTTCCAGACCTTGCCTTTGTTTCTGTGTGTGTAAGGGGAATTGAAGCTGGGATCGTGGGGTTTTTGTCTGACATGAAACCAGAGAAAACTGCCAATGTTATATACAACATGCAAAGCAGAAGGGCTCAGTCAAACAGGTGAGGGAGGTAGAACTTTTTCAGAAAAAAAAATCAGAGCCAAGAACATCTATTGTGCCCACTGAGTATGGCATGAAATGCATGAACTGCTGTACAGCAGATAAAAATAATCAGCAGTTTATATCATTCTGTGGACATTTAAGGATGAAACCTGACAAATATTTTCTCTACAGGATCAATGTGGTCACAGATACAAAAAAAACATACCCTAAAAAAATTCTCATTGGTGGTCTCAGGGCAGCAGACATGTTCAACAAACACAATAACAGAAACTCACACTATAACCACCACTTTCTCTACAGACACAATAAAAATGCTAAAACAGCAAACTTAACACATATCAATCACATTGTTAGACTTAATGGGAGAGATTAACTGATCACTTAATCTCCAGTTAGGTGGATCCTCTGCAAAAAAAAGAAAGAAGAGGAAGAAAAAAAAAACTAATTAAAGACCACTAAAGGAGAGGACAATTGTAAGACTGAACCAACTCATCTCTCAAAATTCTTGTGAAAAGTAATGAATTAGTAGGAGTCAGACTATGTGATACAGAAGCACACATAACTGGTACACTTTTGGATTTGAAGGGCTGTCCATGCTGGAAAGATGACAGTCATGGGACTATGTGAAGATTTCTTTTGTAAAATTTACTTTATAGTGCAATTTAATCCCTGACCAATTATTTTTAATACCTAACTTCATGTAAGTTATTCTATTACCTAAAATCATACAGAAGCAAAGAAATAAAAAAAAGAAAGACAGGTATTCAAAGTAGTCAGGCAGATATTCTCTTCTTCTCCTCCCTTTGTGGTCTGCGTTACTTGTTGATAAGCCAGCACCATGGAAGGAAAAAAAAAAACTGGAGGGATGAACAGTAATGTTGGAAAAGGACTCTAAAGAGGAACCTCATGTTGACACCAAAGGCTCTTTATTACAGGGAGTAACCTTTTAGTGTTTGCTCGGCTCTTATGTAAGAGCTAACACTAAGTCTCCTGCTCCAGTCTTTCACCGGTTGGCCAGAGAGAAACTTTTATTTAATTTAATTTTTGTCACCAACTGCTCTTCCACTCATACAGCATTTTTTTTTTCTTATATCTGAAGGTCTTTCATTGACATGTACTTGAATACAACTTGCCTTAATACTGTATACATATAAATGTTTGACAACTTCCCTTCAAGATCTGACAGGATATTTCATTCAGCACACCCAAATTAGAGCGGATTTGAATGGTTAACAACAATACTTGCATCTGGAACAAAAATTTCTTGTTTTTTTTTTGTTTTTTTTTAGCTCAGAAGGAATACTGCTGCATGGTGCTGAGGGTCGTTACAACAATGGTATCTTTTTCTTACTGTAAACTTGGATAATGATGTAGATGAAATGTAATGAGCTGCACTATTATCAGTTGCTCTACAAGAAACTTCATCTTTAGAAAATAACAAAAAGCAAAAATGTTTGCCCTTAATATACTTTAATTTTGAGCCATCTATGATAAATCCCTTAGCCCTTTCATGTTTTCTGTCATCTAAATGTAAGGCTTAATTACTGCACAGCTAAAACAGACAAGAGAGAAAATGTTGATGCCATTTTTTGTTCTTTTTACTGCCTTTCTCACTAGCATACTGGCAAAAGACCACACACACATTTACTTAGAGTAAATTTCCTTAAACCATCAGATGGAGTTACTACTGAACCAAACTTTTACCATCTGTGGAACTGAGACTGAATAAGCACACTAATGAAAGTGTCGTGTAAATGGTTTTAATCTGAAAGCCTCATTCTACCATCTGTCACCAAAAACCATCCACAGATTCTTAGTAATCTGGCTGTGTTAGACAGTATATGCAGTATACCTGCACCTTTACTGATATTCACACCTGATAAAAGCAAGTGGAAAAATGTCGCCTATAATTTGTCAAGAAAGGGTTTTCAAACTGGTGTTTGTTCTTTTCTTTTATCGCTAATTTGTTCTGGCTTAATTTCCTTAGTCTTATTCTTTCTTTGAGGGGTGACTAACATCATTATTTATCAATGTGAAGAGTTTTAGACTGAAACACAGCTGGTGTGAGATGGACCTTATTTTGTATTTTTCAAAGCCATAGTCAAATGTAAGTACCTGGGATGCGGGGTCCGTTGAGCGGGTTGGACAGAGCCATGCCTATTTCAGTCATGCCGTAGCGTTCCAGTAGAGTATGTCCTGTAATTTCCTCCCAGCGCTGCAGGGTGGGAAGAGGCAGAGCTGCTGAGCCTGAAACCATGAGCCTAAAAAGACATGGAAAAATGTCAGAGAAACACTTCAAACACTTCTTTTGTTATTATACCAATAAAACTTACAATAAACATACAAAATTTGTGATTATTAAGCATGTTAATTCCTTGACAGATCTGCAGTTCTGTGTCCTGCTGTGCATTCACATAATGTAGGCATAAATATGTAGGAGACTGTGTTTCTTGTGCACTATAAAACTATTGATTTTTATTTCATGGAGAAAAAATATATAGGATTCAGCATGACATGGAAGAAAACATCCCAAGCACAAAGCCAATACAATAACAAAACTGTAGGAACTACAGATATTCATGAAAAACACACTGAGGAATAAAATGTGATGTAACTGCACTCCTAATGGGAAAGGTGACAAGTTAAGTCCTAATGCAGAGGGAGACAGAGGTTTATAAAACGTATGAGGAGGAAAGAACAGGTGCATAGTGGTAATTTATATATTTAACTTTCTTTTTAGGCAGACCACTGATTTGCCCACTTAATCACAAAGACTGCTGTATGAAAACAATTTAAGAATTAACACAATAATATAAAGTTTTTCATGATGCATTTTAATCAAGCTCTAAATACTTACTTGAAATGGAGGTTGGATGTGTGCTTAATATACACAACCAAGCAGTTACATATTTTTATAGATAAAAAAAAAAAGGTTAAAATGTTCATTTTTTTTAACATTAAATTTGTTGTTTTTGTTCTATTTCAAATTTAAACTGGGATTTAAATCATTTCTAACTCATTGCATTCTTTAAAGCAACCACATCTTTACTGGAAAAAATAAATATCTACCCTAAAAGGAAGCTGTTAACCACTGAACACACCACCAGTACCTGATTCTCTCTTTACAGACAGCTTTGACAAAGTCCTTCACATGAGGTTGTGCAAAGTGTTGGTCATAGTAATGGATCAGCTTAGCGTAAATAGTTGGCACAGCCATGAACACATTAACCATTGGAGCCTTGGAGCTCAACAGCATCTCCCACACCTGGGGACACAGAGAAAAAGGAGGAGGGAGAGATAAGTACAACAAATTATGGAGAAGCAAGGCAGGGAATGAGATAAGGAGGAGTTGAAAAAGAAGCAGTGTATCAAAAAGAAGGGCAGTGAAAACTCAGCTATTACATCTGGATTTATTCCATTAATGCTTTAGAAAAAAAGCTATTTTTTATTTTATTTGATGTAAATGGCAGACCACAGCAGCTTCATATTAAACCTGTCAACACAACATCAAAAGAAGAAAAAAGTTAAGATTTGCAAAGGTCAGGGGGAGGAGACAAAAAAAACAAAAAAAAAAAAAAACAAAAACTGAGTGCTGCAGTGCAAAGCTGTAATGCTGGCCAGTTATAAGAAATTCTGTATAGCTATTTTTGACAAATGCGCTTTTTTTTTAAAGGAGGTGAGGATGTCCTTTAGTCTACTCTGGTCACGCAAGATGATCACAAAGTAAAAATGTACTTTTAAGCCACCACTGCATTTACATCCAACACATGCTGCTCAGCGTCATATCAGTGTGTGTATCAGTAGAATCCCCCCCCACTCAGGACATACAGCGATGCAAATGCTTTAAGTGGGTTGGGGGTGGGGGGGTTGGTTCTGCTAAAATCAAATCAAATCAAATCAGATCATGCAGAAACATGACTCCCTAATTTCTGTCTCTAAACTGAATAAAGGTATGAAATACTAAAAGTGATAAACATCTTGCTTGATGCTGCTGTGAGGAAACAATATCGTGGGGATCCGTCCACCCAGTCCACCCATGTCCACAGAGGTCGCTGCCATGGCAACCACCCCACTCGGGGCAGATCCTAAAAGACTGAACCGGTGGATGCTATGTGTAGAAACATGGGAACAGAGAGTTGAGATTCACTTCCAACACCTGCCTCATTTTTTCTGACAGTTTTGCAAACCTTTTACTGGTGACAGCTGGAATTAACAGGGTTAACAGAAAAACAGACACACCTGTGACTGCTGGACTGAGTCTCTCTCTTTCCTGCTCACATTGCATCATTGCAACTCTCTCTCGGGTCTCACCTGACATGGGAATATGGGTTGCATAATTTAACAATGCTGGTAACTTAGTTCAACCCTGGGAGAAAACTGGTCTTTGCTATGTGTGACTTTGATATGACATCTAAGTCATCTTTTTTATGACTTTAAGACTTATTTTTTTATTTACACAGTGAATATATTTTAATGTTTGGCTGCAGGATTAACAACACTTGTCTGTGATGTAATAACTCAGAAGATGGATTTATTTCTGCTTCATTCAGACTGTCATAGTTGATAAAACATAAACATGTCAGAAAAACTGCAATGTCAGCAATGTCTTGAGTAACAGTTTTCCAGGCTTTCTGAAGGCTCTTTAAAAATTTTTTTTTTTTCGATATTGGCTCTTTTTCTTATCCATATAATCTTGACGTTCTTCAGCCCTTTTTGCAGTGTGTTCTTAAAAGATTTTAAAAGTGGACAAATTGAGGACAAAATAAGAAATAGCAGCCCTAAAAATATTATCAATAGCAGATTACCAGTATTTATAACTAATGTCCTTAAGAAATATGAGTATATTTATAGAACAGAATTATAGAATATACATATTTTATTTAAGAAAGAAAAAAAAAAGATGCTTCTGGCATCTCAGTTCAACGTAGCCTCATCAGAAATGGTCTCCGTGAAAGTGTGGCTGTCAAGAAGCCATTCTCATGGAAGGTAAACAGGGAGAAAAGGCTGAGGTATGTCCAATAAACTAGAAATCAGCTGGAACAGGTCTCATGGAGTGATAAATCATCCCCAGAGCCTGAACCTTAATATTACTGATACAGTGTTGGATCATTGCAACAGAAAACTGAATGAAAGTCAGCCAACATCCATAGAAGAGCTCTGAAATGTCCTCCAAGAAGTCTGAAGAATTATTCCTGAAGACTGCTTAAAGAATTGACAAGAAATCTAATTTTGACTTTCATGCTTGCTAGAATTATACAAATTCTGTTTTTGTCTTATATACTATATTTCCATTTATATTTATGAGTTTAATTTATTTACTTCTGCCATATTTAGTTTTCCTAACAATACAAAGAACTGCAAGGTGGCTCAAGACTTTTGCACAGTATTGTACATGGAGCTATCACTTAACTGCAGTCTCAAAATAATAGATTGTTGTTGTTGTTTCAGAACCAAGAATAGTGTTGTTTGTGCTATGTACACAGTTTGCATGCTGCTCTGCGACATGATTAAAAAATCCATCACTTTTGCATAAAAAACATTCTTTATTTAGTCATCTTTGCATTTGACGTTCGTTATTTAAAGCCACAGACAAAACTTATATTATAACATCAACCAAGGACATAAACATGCACCATGAACTACACGCACATGTAACAATATCTTCTGAATATCATATAAAATCACTTGTTCAAGGACAAAGCCGCTTCACACAACTCGCCCCGCCCATTCCACCTCATCCCTCAAACATGCACAGACCCACAAGGTCTGGGTGCATCGCAGTAGATGATGGGAGGATGGGACAACAGCATTAAGTGAAGGTGAAAGACAGATTCTCTGAGAACCGTCTCCCTCGCGGGGGGAGACAAAATGCTCCTCCTCTGCCACCTCCCCTTTCAGTCCATTTATCCTCTTTCTTCTTAATTCATTCTACTATTATTTCCAAATGACTTCTTTCTACTTCTATTCATCTTTGACCCTCAAATCTTTTCATCTTTCTTTTTCCACTTTCCCCATCTCACATTCACTTACCTTCGCTCTCCATTTCGTAATTTCTTGCTTCGCTGCCTCTGCAGACTCAAACGTACACACACAAACACAGATACATACTCACACAAAGAAAAACACAGCTTTTTTCCCCTATCATCACTCTCACCTTTAGTAACAGCACATCCTTCTTAATGTACCTGCAATTTCTAAACTCTTCCTTCCTCTTCTCCTTCGTGCGACCTCATCCACCCAATAACCTAATCTAATATCTACTAAACTGCCTTCCTCTCACTTCTTCTGCCTCTCATAAACAAACAGAACTGACAAATATAGACAAATAAAGCAAAGACAATGAAGATGTGCGAACAGTCTAATCAGTCTTGAATTCCATTTCAAACCTCTTAAAATTGTGGGCATCTACAGATCACCTGTAAGCATACAAAATAAGACTTTGTGCAGAGGGAAGGATTATTAACCGAGTGTGCCCTGACCACTCTGGGTAGTGTCTATCAAGTGCAGTAGAGCGCTTCCACCAAGTTCACTCAGGAGGGGAGAGGAAGGCAATTTATGTCTGTCAACGAGCTGGTCTCCACCTCGGGGACAAGATATGGTGAGAGCCCAGAGCAATCGCCTGCATCCTAAACAACTTCATGAAGGGCTGAACCCTGTACTCATCATTGGGCTCAACTGGATGTTGGTGTGTAAGCAAATTAGATAACTGAAGAGTTCACCTACAGCTCTTTTCAATAAATTCTTTAATTAAGCTGCAATAGTTGCTGCAATAAAACTGTTTGGTTTTATTTAATAAGAAGAAGCTAGAGTTTTAGTGTTAGATAAAGTCATATTAACATTGATGTCGGTTCAGAATCATGTAATAGGTGTATGTAATAAAGACAAAAAAAAAGGAAAAAAAAGAAAAGATATGAATCACCAAATAAAAACATGAACTGATATGAGCACTATCTCCACTCAGATCCTGAGTTGTGGCGTTATGACAACAAGAAAGCATTATTTAGCAGAATATCATGACGACAGTGTGACTGTCCGGATAAATAATGTCAATTTATTTTAATCATCTTTAATATGTTCAACTTTTTCATCAAAACATTTAGTTATTAAACACAAGGTATTATGCAGTCTGAGAGGGATGTCATCTGGTCATCATGAACAAAAGACTTAAATCTAAAATGATAACGGAGCTGGAGAGAAAGTAAACTGATTCCAGTTAATTCTGAGAATAAAATAATGTTACTACAAAAAATGTTATGCCACTCGATAGAATACTTTACTGTTCAGATACCTGAGTCCATCAGACAGAGTCGCCTTATGATGGTGCTGGGGGGAAGAATCTGATGATCACGCAGACTAAGTTGGGACTGGGGACCATGAATGACTGCCAACAAATTTAAAGGCAATAATTTCTTCTTTTTTTTTTGCTAGTGACACAAGAGGACATTTAAGGAAATGACCAAAAAGCAGCAGGCTTCGTCCCCTTGGGGATAATAAGTGTCTGCATAAAGCTGCATAGATATCCATCAAACAGCTGCTGAGATTTTTCTGCATTAACTAAATTTACGTTTAAGAAAACATGAGCTTAATAAAGAATACTGTAAAGATGTCACATCTCCAGAAGCTTCTTCAAAAATTCAATTTGTACAATTACTATGTGAATTATTTGTTTAGAAAAATGTGTTTCATTTTATATACACAAAGGCAATAAAGTGTTTCCAAGCAGAGAACCAATCTTTTTTTTTTGAGGCTATTTAAGTAAGTGTGTAACAATTACAGACATCTAGATCAAGTTGGAGAGCAACCATCTCAAAAGCTGGCTACCCACTATCTAGCAACAAAGTGCATCTATACTGGTATAGAACATCCGGCAAATTACCTGTCAAGGAGACAACAAGCAACGTGTTTATCACCCCAAAGACCTTTGCTCTTCAGGGATTTCCAGCTGGGAAAAGGCCACATCAATATTTGCATTTGGCAATTCCAAATTAATTTTACCTCTTCGATGTTTCTTTAACAAAACCAACCCACATGCAATTGACTGTTTCTGCATTATGTCATAAGTTCACCAACATAATCAGGAGAAAACTTTTTGCTTGACCCAAAGCGCTGTGGACCTGTGACCGTTACCTCCAAAAGGACATGATTTTCTCTTTTTATAGTCTCAATAGCCCTGTTTAATGAGCGGTTCAGTTCAGGCGGGTGTATTATTTTGTGTGTTTCCATTATAAATGAGGCCCATACAACCGAACCATACAGCACCATTTATGGACCCCCTTCAGTTATAGGTCCATAAGAAAGTGCTATGGTAAAGTTAAGGCGGAGCTACTGGTATCCAACGATAAAATCCACTGATAGGCGGACAGAAAAACATCACTGCCCACAACAAAAGCAAGCGCAAAACAAACACAGCGTTGCCGTTGTGTTCATGGTTCAGTTAGATGTTGGAAAGATAAAAGGAAAAGGATGCCTGCAAACAACAGTAAGGTCTGGTCGTACAATGCGGCATGTATCATTCAAACAAAGAACCAAAAGCCAAGCAGAACAAAAACGAGCAGCTGATTGGCCTCCATTGTTGTTTGTAGCGTCATGTTTGTTGTCATCGCACTAGTATGATGCCAAACTAGGCATTCCCTACATGCCCAGTGGTGGTCCAACTTGCAGTGGGAACGCTCATCTGAACTGGCTGGATGTATTGAGGTTCTAAAACTTCCAAACTGTACTGGTCCAGACCGAATCGCTCAGTGGAAACAGGGCTAATAAAGTGTAGAATTTATAATTGGATTCAAGACCCTTTCAGAATATAAAAGGTGTTTAATGGCTTAGTTCCATCTTATCTGGTAGATCTCTTCATTCCACATCATCCCCAGAAGAACTCAGAGTTATAAGAATATCTGCCTGCTTGTAGTTCCCAGAATTTCTAGGACTACAATCAGAAGCAGAGCCTTTGGTTTTCAGGCTGCACAGTTTGAGTACAGGACACAGAAACTGTCACATGATATTAATTAAAATTTTTATTTTAATAATATTCTTTTATCTTATATCTTTATTATTACAGTTTGCAACTATAATAAAATCTCATTCGTTTTAAATGATCATAAACTGACACCTTCTGATGCCAGTTAAGAAACATCTCAGTTTGAGTCGCTGTGATTAAAAAGTCAACAGGAATTTAAAGTTAAATGCGTGACCAGGACTTTGTGCACACTCACACAAAATCTGCTGCAGTCTGCAACAAAATATTTTAAAATGACTATTCTGTCATTTACTGGAGCAAAATTCCAGCAAAAAAATTTTTTGTTACCATCTCCTGGCAAAATCAGACAAAAATCAATGGCGGCCTCTGCTGCCTAGGCTATCCTTCAGAGATCTTACAAGACAGAAGAGACAGACTATCGATCACTTCATCAATGAACTTTAACATCAGGAGGAGAATAAAAGCTTTTTTCTAAGGTTTGAGAGAAGGGGCTTGGTGGTTTGGTATACAAGGTCAGGGATAACAGCTGAATGCTGATCGCTACTATAGTGTAGCAATACCTGTGTTGACAGATACACGTGTCCTTTAAGGACCCGTCTCTTTCTGTCGACCCTCACTGAGTTTCTGATGTACAAAAAAATACACATACATTGAGTAAAAGGGTGTCTACACTATTTTAAAGCAACACCTCCACGCAAACACTTATATCCCCTCCACCCCACCCGTTTCAGGGCCAAACAAGCACTATCATCCTTCAATGTCATCTCATCGATTGATCTGCTGCTTAAGCCCCTGCCGTGAGTCGGCACTGGTCAGATACAAAGCCACACAGGGCAATTCATCACTGAGCCCCAAACACTTAGTTTGACAGTCAGGGAGGGAAGAGGAGGAGGAGGAGGAGAAGCTGATAGAGGGCGAGAAGGAGAGGAGATGAAGCGAGGAGAAAAGAGGGAAAAGAGAGGAGCAAGAGGAAAACCTGAGTGTGACAGAGAAAGAGGGATTGATGTGAAAGAAGCTAAAGGTCTTTTTCAACCCAGCAGTACTTTTTCTGTACAAAATCACTAAAGTCTAAAATACTTTTTGGCCTCATTTTCAACTTAGTAAGTCACCTTTAGAGTCATACTACTGCAAATGGTCTCTTTGGATCAGAGACGTTCATGAAAAAGTGAACCGAGAGAAAACGCTAACGAGACATAGTGTATTTTAGACCTTCTGAGGCTGGAATTCAGGAAGCATGACGCAGGTGGCGCCCACCCAGAGCGGGCACAGCATCTTGTTAACGATGCCATGCACATGATGGAGCGGCAGGGTGTGGAGGATGACATCATCCTTGGACCACGCCCATTCTGACACCAAACACTGGACCTAAAGAGGAGGGAGGGAAAGAACATACTGTCACACACACTTGTTACAATGATCCCCTACAAGCTGTCATTTGATTCTCTTCTAGATTACAGAATACAGTTATGTGACTAGGTTAAAATTTCCAGTGACTGCTCCAGCACAGTCTGACAGCAATATCACCAAAAACAGGGATTTCATAGGGTTGCGTTTTGTATTTATCTCAATGTTTGTAATGGTGTTACTATACATTTCATGTTTGTATGGATGAAACGATTTTTAATATTGGTGACATGTTTGATCATGTTTAAGAGAAAGGGACATTTCTAAATCATATCTAATTTCCTTTTTATGGAGATGTTATTATGTAGTTTATTTGTTGAAATTTCAATGTTTCCTCCAAACCTGCCATTTTCAAATCTATTTTAATCAATTTTCTAGTTTTTGTTTCTTTGATAATGCATAGAGACCTTCTGAGACAACAGTATGAACTTAAGAATAATTCAAAATCCCAAACTAGGTGCATACCTGATGGAGAAATAACTAATCTCTTCAAATAAACTGATCTCATAATAAAACATGAACTGGCTATTTTAGTCTAAATACTGTGTAAATGCATTTCAACAATTGCTGAATTTTTCTACTCTGTTTCCTACACATGGAGTATAAGTTGTGATTCATCGGCACATCCTCCTCCTATGTCTCCATATCTGTACTTGCATGATTGAGTAACTCCTCATGTCTTGTTAAGGTTAAGTTGTCCATAAAAATATACTGTACATGAAGTAAGGAAGGGATGACAGAAGGCGTTCATGCACATTGTTACTATTTCCTAATTTTAAACTATGGGTGTGATGCTGCTAACTATTACTGTAAACATATGGACAGATGTATATATTACATATTTTATGAGGAGTTGTTTCAGGGTCAGTTATTTTCTCAATGCATGACCAGCAAACAGAGAACAGACAATACTCACTATAGTCAGGACACTTAAACTTAATATTCATCTGCTGTTATTTTATTCAGAAAATACATTGCCAGTGTCAATGAAGTTGCTCTAAATCAGTATACTTTCAATGAAATGAGAGTAAGAAGAAAAATGTAGCAAAGCAATAAAATTAATGGGGTTTACAAAATCAGAAAATTATGCTAATAATTAGTCACTACCATACCATTCATGATGCTATTATATTTAAGCAGCTTGATGCATAATAACAAAGTGTACCTCAGTAATTAAGTTAGGTAGTTGGTCTGCATCCTGTGTTTCGGTCCACTAAAAAGTGTTCCAGCATTGCCCTTTTCATTTTATTTCTCCTTTATTTAACCAGACAAAAACCTCAGTGAGTTTAGACCTGGCCAAGGACAACCACAAGTTTATCGTATACCACATAACAAACGGAGACAAGTCAATACGCAAACTATCAACTATCAATAAGACTGATAAATTCAACAGCAGCCGTTTTTGATGCTCTAATGCTCTTTACTTCCAGGAAATCAACTGTGTCACCTAATCATTCATTCACTCACAACCGAAGCTGCTTCATTACTGAGTGGATTCATTTTCCACACTGTTGAATATGTAGGCCAATTTCACTTAAAAATAATCATCAGGAGGTCTTTAATGGCAAAAACAAATTAATGGTGCTAATCAAGGTGTCAAATATGTGTGAGTGTCTGGACATTTAGAAATATGCACATATTTTATATCTATACAGGATATACTGGTTTTGTAGAACTCTGGGTAGTTATTTCACAGTATATCTTCAAGCAACACATCCAGTAGAAATATCTAACTTAAGACAACTGACCATGACATTAATATATAATTTTTTTCACTGCTTAATTAAGGCTGACTGGAATATTTAAGTATTCAATAGAGATAATAAAAGGTATGGTTATACTAAACTGATACTTTTATACAAATAGACCAATAAAGTATGTATTGCATTAAAATTGTGTATTATGTTAGATAAATTGTGCAAAACCAAAAACAAAGGGCCTAAAAACACAAAAACCTGTGTGTGTGTGTGTGTAATGTTTATTTCATAGTAAGTTTGCTGAAAAGCTAATAGTTGAGCTGGACATTTTGCAGCTAAAGCCAGCTTTGTGTTAGTTCTATGGAGTTTAAACCACAACTACCATCTGTCTTTATAACCAGTATGACATTTTTCTACCAGTTATTAATTCACTTAACTGTTCAGTTATCTTAACTGAATTAATTCAGTTAAGATAACTGAACAGTTATAAAAAAACAACATTTTACTGGTTTTATGTGAATCAACAACAACTTTTTAGAAAAACCTGTTGTATCTTCGACAGACCAGGTCAGACTTATTGGTACGAGAATTCAAACGTCCTAGTTATTTGTTACTGAAAGTTATTGATCAGTAGCAAATAATCAACATTAAAAAAAAAAACTTTCATGCAATAAAAATATGCAAAAAGTATATCTAATATTTGTTTCCAGAAACTTTGCAATGATTAAAGTCTCTTAACATCTCCTCACAGTTCATGAGTGCTGCAAGTTTCTGATGTTCTTCCACTGCAATGAATTGTCATTAGTGTCTACAAATTTTCTGTGTTCCAGGTAAAGACTCACAGCTGACCAATTTGAAACTGTTCATCTTTTAATTTTCCAAACTATCTGCGTCAGTTCTACCTTTGTAAAACAAAGGCTTTTGTTTGAATGTTTTCCTTTGTGAAATGGATTCTGATTTTATCATTCCTTTGAAACGTTTGTTGTAGGCAATGTAGAGGGCAGAATGGCAGCACGACAGAACCTAACACGTTTTACTCTAGGTAGCCTGTTCTATTTCTCATGTGTGATATTTGGTATGAACAATCTGATGAACTACATTCACTTTGTTTTGGTTGAATCTGTCTAACCAGAATTATCTTAGCAAGGCTGTAGGCATCTGCAAAACTTCTCCTAAACACTAGTCTCTTCTCTCTTTGAAAAGCAGTGGCCTTCTTGTTCTTCGCCTGCAGAGCTCTGCTTGGTTACTGTTTGGAATTCATTGAAAACACTTGCTCAAGTTCAATATTAGGTGTTATAGATATCTGGCAGTTTTTTTTATCTTAGATTTACAGCTGTATGACTGAAATGTCTTTACCACATAAAAAAGGGTTCACACTTAATTCAAGATTTGTTTTGACTGCCTTGTCAAACAGTTCTCCTTTACCTTCATCCCTGAGAAAAATAGGACCTTTTTCAGTGTGACAGAATCATCATTCATTACTTAGGTCATGTAATGTTAACACTGAAAATAAACTACAAGTCAGGTTAATTTTTTGTAAGAACCATCTCAAACTGAAATTATAATCCATGAAAGTGACACTAAAAATTGTGTACTGAAGACTTTCTGGACTTTTATTTTCCTTCATAAAAGTCTCATTCTTGTAGCTGATGTTGCTGAAAAGAACTGTACCTCAAAGATGTAAGGCAATATTTTTTCACTAAAGATAAACATTTATTCTATTAGTCTATGACAACAAACAATTAGAAATATAATTTGCCTCATCTCAAATCTAATTAGCAGTTAAATGTAATAATTTACCATTGCTTGGATGCTGCTGTGTGTATGTAGGACCCCTTTGGGTCGGCCTGTGGTACCACTGGTGTAGATGATCATAGCTGGTCGATCAGCCCAGTCTGTGATAGAAATCTCCTTCTGTGTGTCTGTCCCATGTAAAGCATCCAGGTCAGATGTAGGGGGCAAGGTTAGGCAAGGCAGTCCCAACTTTTGTGCCAGTGGCTCAAGGGTCTCAGCATACGGATGTGCTGCCACCAGCAGTGAACTCTGGGAATCAGAGATTATGTACTCCAGTTCAGACAGGGGGTGTTTTCGGTAGAGTGGTACTGCTGTACCTCCACTCATCCAAGCTGCCCACTGTGCAACTGTATAGGAAGCATCATTTGGACACAGAAAGGAGATTCGTTTTCCATCCAGACCCCCAAAGTCTGAGTTAAGAGCTGTACTGATTCTACTAGCAAGACCTAAGCTGTTGCAGTACAGCTGCTTGTAGCTGTGCCTGCCACTGGTGTCAACGATTGCAAGTTTTTCCCCAAATGATGTTGCTTTGGTAAACACAGGTTTTTGGTTTATTCTTGAGGATGGTGCTGTTGTCCATCTGTAAGCCCTTCTTTGAACAACAGTTCCCAACAACAACTGCCCTGGATTTGGTGGACAAACAGCTTTGTAAAAAATGGCTTTCCAGTGAAGAAAAGTCCACTTTAGAGGGTGGCTGGCAGATGCAACACGTGATGATAGCATATTTGAAATGTAACTATTCATTGCTATTTAGAGTTCAAATTTAAAAATGGCTCCATCCTTAGTCTCCTCCATGTCTTCATATTAAACAATACCTGTGCTGAGAAGAAGAAAAAGGGGTTTAGGTTATATTATTTAGTTTGACCAACTCATTACACCATATTAACTACCTGTAGCTCAAGTTTATTATTATTATTTTTTTTGTTTGTTTGTTTGTTTGTTTGATTTCTATCCTACAAAATGAATTATATATTGATTCATTTGCTACAAACAGGGAGAACTGCACAGGTAATGTATTTCTAAAACAATAAAACCTGAATATTTCAAGGCTGTAAGGTATCTGGAGTCCATTATGTGGTACTGTGGTTCAGACAGGGCAAAATAAACAAACAAGACAAAACAAAAATATCAGATATAATATATTTTCTCCAAACACAATATCCAGTGTCCAAGTGGAATATTTTAGCATTTAAGCCAGCCTTTAAGACTAGATCCCAAACTGAAATTACAGGATTATTTTGTCAGAGGTTCAAAAGCCCTTTCCATATCCCAAAGCAGATCTCCCTTTCCCTCTTCATAAAATAGCAGACCTTTTACCTGCAACTTACCCGTTTTTATTTATTTACTTTGCTTTTGAAAACACAGTATTTGAAGGTCTAACTCAAAACTACTCTTTCATGTCAGCTAAACGCAACTGTATTTCACTCTAATCACTGTACATGCACGTTTTGTTAATTACCTCTAAACCCACTCGTAAGCATTTTTTCCAGAAACTCGTATCAACACTGAAATATACGTAAATCTTTTTACAACTCGTTGATATTTAGTCATTTTGTTCTAGTATACACTCAAATCTGACGACGTGAGATCAGATAAAGGACTGGAGATATGGAACACAACAAAAAAAACACAGAGTACCTGCTCCCTTGTACTGTCACCAAAACTGTTGATTTTAGTGCTGATTATATTTACCATCTACGGGTCATTTGACTTTATTTCGGTAAGTGGCAGCGAAAACAACTGATCGGACAAGAGCCAAGAAACTCGAAAAGAACAAAACTGCTTTACCGGAACGTACTATATATATAAGCCTTAGACATGATTACATTTACATGTGAAAATACACTCTTAAACATCATTTTGTAACCTGTGTCTTAAATATACCTTACCTAAAACAAATGCCGGTTCTTCATGTAGTGAAGGACAGTGCAGCGACATTAATCGGCCGGTATGAAACAAGAGTAGATTAAATGGTTCCTCCATTTTTAACACAACTCTGCTCTTTTGCAAGAAGGGACCTTAAAACCTTAATTTTTCCTTATTTTAAATACAGACAAATTAACAGTTGCATAACTAAAAGAGCAAAATTAACTGTCTTATCCTTTATGGAAAGACACATAAGAGTTACACAAATTACTTTTAACCAGATAAGAGCTACATAAAAAAAGCATCATGATCACCTTGAAAATAGTGAACATACAACTAGCAGTCATTACAATGAAAAAAATACCCTTGCTGAAGTAATTATAGAAATTTGATTCTATTGTGTTCACGCATACAGCAAAAAATTAAGCACAAAAAGACTTATAAATTTTCTAATGTTGTGATGTTCTTGTGACAGTCTTGGCCTCGTTATTTTGGGAAGAGATCAACCCTGGCTCCACAAGAGGAAAGTTCACAATAAAAGAGGTTAAATGTAATCATAAATATAGGTTAAGTAATCATATCCTTTTTGTTATTCTTAAATCACCATCTCTGAGCATTACTACTGATGATGTTTTTAATTTTTGTGAATCTTTTGAAATTGTTTGGAAAACTGCAGATTCAGTGAAAATGCTGCTCAGCAGAGGCAAGGATTGAAGTGAGATGGGGGTTGTGCAGCATATATGCAGCTACCTCACACAACGCTGCACTTGGCTTTAGATCACATGCCAGTCTTTCCATTTAGTGTGCCAACTAGCTTGGCTGGCTCTATCATCACAGTGCAAGTGGGCATATTCAGCCGCCAGCTGGCAGTCGCGGGCCTTAGATAAGAGAATGGTACAGACATGGCACACATTCAAAAAGTTTTCACTTCCCTCCCCAAACCCCCTACACTTTAGAAGAAGATGGCATGTTCCTAACGAAATTGGAGTCTTTGTTTCAGAGAACTCCCCTCCACTCACAGAAATAGTATCGTCAAACACCACTCATTCCCATTCGTTGGGAAAACGTTATTGGAGGGGATGTTATTCCATCCCCTGCAACTATATAATTTCCAGAGAATCTTTTATCCGTGTGCCATTTCTGTAGACTTTGACCCTTTTAGATGGAGATGGAATTGGTAGATTTTTCTAAGGATGGCATCTTGGATTGAACGAAAAAGGTATTGTCGACCCATGTTTTTTATTTGTTTCCTGGAATTTGGCCATGTTTTCGACGTGTTATGTAGAAACTGGAATCTGAGCCAGCAGAAGACAATTTTACACTTTCTGGAGATATGGAGGGATGGATGAAGAGTGAAGGATAAAAACAAGCATCACATACATGTGTGTTTGTCATGAGGGAGAAGAAACTGCTCTCATGAGGAATAACAATTCCAGTTATTTAAAAAATTTGGTAAGGTAAGTAAGTAAGCAGAAGCTGACATTCTGCTGCGGTGGCCTGCTGCCAACGCCCCATTCTGAAAAGACTATCCGAAGCGGTCTCGCCAGGCATGTGCAGGACGGCCGCAAGCAGGCGCCAACTCCCATTTTGGCATTGGACTGCATCAGAGAAAAAGAGGAAAAGGGACCCCCCACAGATCTGTGAGAGAGGCTGAGAGGGTGACACAAACCGTGGGGAGTACCCAAGCATGTGTCAGGTTGGCATCAATGTGCGAATGTCTTGGCAAGCGCTCCATTCTCTCCCCTCCCACCTCAGCTCACACACAAACACACTGTTGCCCTGCTTGGAACACATGGTACATCAGCAGCGGCATCTGGCCACGCTGACTCCTGGCAGCTGCGCTTCGTCTTCGCCAGTTGGGAGTCTTGGCACTGCCACTTCATCAACTACCTGTGGCTCCTCCTGGGTAAAAAGGCGAGCGATGAATTATTCCGAGGCTGCAGCTGCAAACTTGACTTTCATCCAAGAGATTCACTGTAAACATATGAGTGCCTCGCAGAACACATGCCACCCACATACTAATGCATGGATGACAGCCTAGCTTGTGTTTTCTGCAAAGGGACTTTATTCTCCTGTGATGGAATGATTAATTTGAGGTAAAAGATCTGCTTTGACTTCTCGAGCTTTCAGAGTGAGCTAGAGAGAAACTATTGGTGGACAAATGGAAGTTTGTTGTTGTTGTTATTTTTGAAGGGTCAAGTATGATGAAACATTTCTGATAGTTCAACTCAAAAGGTCACTTTACAAGGGATTTCCCTCCCATTTCTTTTAATAAACACAATTATAGTCAACCAACTCCACAATTACGTCATGATTTTTAATGGAGGTTTTGAAAGCTAAGGGCACTTTCAGCTGTTTTACAAGTGAATAATGAACAACAAAGTTTGAAGATTACCTTCAGCCTTGGAAGAAGAAAATATTTTGTCTTGTTTTTTGTGAGGAGTGCTCTCAAAAGTTATATGTCACAACTTCTTTTGATAATTTAAAAATGAAAGATGGTGTCATGTGGTTATTTTTTGTTCTGATCTGAATATCATCTATAGGATGCACAAGTGTGCCAGCTGGTCACAGTCTCATTTTCAGATTTTTTCTTGTATAGTTGGCCTTTTTTTTTTTTTTTTCTTCTTTTTTTGTCAGACTAAAAGTTTTTATTTCACCCCAAGCGTCAGCTATTAGCAGCAGTGTTTAGCTTTAAATGACAGTATGGTGACTGACTCAAGTTACCGAGCTTCAGTTTTGGTTCTGTTTGTGCTAGATAAAAAGAAGAGAATTTAAATAAAAGATTCTGTATTCATGAAAATGGCCTTGCTTTCTAATTCATGCTCTGCTCTTAGATTCTCAAGAACTGCATGACCCAGTTTGAACTTAAAACTTGGTTGCATGTTTCCATCTTTATTTCAGGAGAAAAGCAAGCTGTTAAAATCTGTCAAAATTTTAGCACATATGCAAACACATACACATTCTCACCTTTTTTTTCTGTGCGTGTTAGTCATCTGACAGTGACGCAGTGGGAGTTTTTTCTCCATCTGTGTCAGTCTGACCCATTTTAGCCCTCGGCCACGTCCAACTGTTCCATGTCCCAAACATATGTGGGGTGGCAGGGGATAAGTGAACCATTGCCGTGCGGGACCTGCAGACACACATTGCAGATTTAACACTGGACCCTGTCTTGCCGTCTGTGTGTGCTTCCCATATCATGTGCCATCATTTTCACTGTTTCTGCTTCTTCTCTCAACCAAACAGAGTGTTTTTAAAATGAAGAAATTAAATGAATTCATAAAGATCCTCAAATGTGTGTTTTAATAAATGCTTTCTCATATACTTTGGGTTAGCATTTATATATAAGTATGCCCTCACTTCCTCTTTGCTGATTTTCAGATGTCACCAACAGTCTGCATCTCATTTATTGCTTAGACTGTCCTTCTGAATATATGCCTATATTTCTTCACTTACTACCAGTCTGACTCCCATTGGGTTCCTGGTTGGGTGGACAGACTGGCTTTACTATCTGTGCAGATCATAACACTAGCTAGCGAGGACAGAATTGGCCTGTCAGAGGAGAAATTGGAGGATTTTCCAAGTGGTCCGTGTTGGCAGATGAGATGGTTTCATTGCACCGAGCCAGGACCCACAGGGGACCAAGGGGTGTGAGGCACATATGGGCAAACAGGCTGCTGATGAGCTGCTTATATGAGCCTCTCATCATGGCCTTAGAGAGAGATGTCTCCACCAGAGGATTTGAGGGGGTCGTGTAACTGCTATGTCTGGGTTGGCACCAGATCTTCCATTAATATTGGTTAGAGAGCAGCTATGTAAATGTGCCCTTTTAGATGTTTATAAGACACATTTATCCATTGTGAACAGACTGAGTTTGAAAAAATTCTTATCAAAATACCTACAATCTATAATGCTTAACTGGTTCTCTGAATAAGCGAGGTTAAATAAAGTTAATTTATCTGTAGTTTTAAAGTAACTCAACCTAAATACATTTTATTCAACTCCCTGACCTACTGACTGTGATAAGATGCGGATTGTTCCACTTTCTTAATGGCTTATTGATTGTCCTCCTCTCCTTTTACCTTTTACATGGGGGACTGGAAAATGTTCTGCCAGATGGACATTTAGATTCTCCGCCCTCCTTCCTAAGTTAATAACTATCATTTTACTCTATCTGAATAGTGAAACTTTTAAATCTTCTCATTCAAGCAAACATGGCAACAACATAAGTCTGATGTTTGTTTAGAAATAGATACAGTTTGCATCAGAAAATAACTGCAAATGTTTAACTTAGGCAAAAAAAAAAAGAAAAGAGATATTATTGTCCTCTTTTTATGATCTGTTTTCAAATTATTTTTCTACTTGCCAGCCATCTGGTTTGGTCCATCTCTTGCAAACATGCACATGCAGCACAGTCAGCCACATAAACACAAACTGACTCACCCTTAGCCTACAAACATGCAAAGACTTACACAAACACACACATTCACTCTGATGCTGCCAGGCTGCTTGGGTGGTGTGCTGTTCTCTGGGAGACTGTGCCATATGCTGTCTAGCTTCACAGGGAGGGCAAATCCTGCCGCTGCACTGTTGTCCTGTCTCTCAAGGAAAACCCACAGCACCTCACGTAATGTTAATGCAAAAACTCAACCTACTATTTTCATGTAACCGGTTTTAAAATTATAAATGTCTAAAGACAGAACTGAAAATACACACTGTTGGGGAAAAAGGAGCCCATTTTATTAACATGGCAATAGAAAGTACCCTTCAGTCTGGACTTCTTGGAATCACAAATCAAAGTTGAGGGAGGCCTTTACCATCTGCACCCAGTCATATGGTGTTTTTTCAAGTCAGTACCTAAAGTGCCAAATTATCATGCAGAATTGGTGTATAAAGAATATAGAGTTAATATCCTGTATCAGTATGAGAAGACATCATACTGTATTCTCACTTGCTGTGAGGCTTTTCTGTAAGTACATGGCCTAAACTCCAACTTCTGGGTTGCGTTTCTGCACTCAAACTGAGGGATCAGCCTCAAAATTCATGTCTCAGTTCATTTCTAATCATTATAATTCAATTTGAATCATATCAGTTCCCTGAAAAAAAAAAGACTAACAAAAAATTAAGTTTATTTGTCAAAACACATTTACATTATTAGTATGGTGACTCCACTACATTACCACAAAATTAAACACATTCTGAGTGTATTTTCCTAAGTATTGTAAAAGAAAACAAAGTTCAATCAAATCAAATTTTGCAGGTCATAAAACAAGCACGTATGAGCATGCAGAATGTTAAAGTAGAGTCAAGACCTCAGCCTTGATTCTGGGGTGTAATCTTATAACCCAGTTGTTGACTGACTCCAGTAAAAAGTCCCTCCTATTTCCAGACACGCAGTCATACTTTCAGACCTGATTGACATCATCAGAACTCTGTCCCAGATCTATTCAGAAACTCTGTACATGTTATCGGTGTTTTACCGTTACTCAACTTGCAAGCCCAGCTCTTTCTAAGGTCAACCTGACATAAAATTCTTACATTATATGCTGATGTGAATTTTTAATGCTTAAACATTAACTTTAAACAAGAACTTTGACCTTGTCTGCTAATGTGTTTCTTCTACACAAGCCACACATATCTATGCTGAACCAATAACACTACAGCCTCAACTCTCCCTTAACCCACATATGTAAACCATAGCTACAACATTGGAGGATTACTATACTTGGTCTCTTTTCATCACACTCAGACACATTCTCTGCTCTCTCAAACCATCTGCTCTTGGATATTTTTTCCTCTCTCTTGTTGCTGAAAGAGCTATCTGTCAAACCTCCTCCAGCTAACAGAATACAAAAAAATAGTCCTCACCTTCTTCATAGGTGCGCTTGTTTTACTTGACACAGTGACTCCACACTCTTAGCCCAGATTTAGTTTGAACATAAACTTTTTAGTAGTGACTAATTATCATTTTAT
This sequence comes from Melanotaenia boesemani, assembly GCF_017639745.1. Lineage (NCBI taxonomy): Eukaryota > Metazoa > Chordata > Actinopteri > Atheriniformes > Melanotaeniidae > Melanotaenia > Melanotaenia boesemani. Next base: position 17,651,782 of record NC_055682.1, on the reverse strand, counting down.
GTTTTGTATAAACAGTGTCTCATTAATAAAATAAAAATGTTGTTTGTAATAGTTTTCTACATTGTGCAGTATAATAATAATGATAAGTCAAGAAAACTCAACATGTTACGTTTCTGTCAGAGGGGGCGGAGCTATTTTCAAAACTTAACATTTCTGGACCGCAAAGGCTCATGGGAGATGCAGATTCAGCTGAAGTTTAACCTTTTCTTTTATTGCTGTGCTATAATTTTGAGTTATGTGCTTTAATTCTTGTGTTATGTTAACAATTAGACAATGTTATAAAGTTCTGCCCTCTTTGAAGTTTAAATTTGGCACCATGAATGAAAAGGACAGTACAGGAAAAGAAACCACCACCACCCTAATATGCATATGGGGTAAAGAATACTAAAATGGTATTTTCCTAACACAACACATTACCATCTTCACAATACTGCTGTTTGTCGTTTTGTACCTGCAAGTTGATGTGAATCATTAACTATGGTTGATTGTTACATTTTTGTCAAAGGTCAGTGACAGAACTAAACAGTGGGAGCAAATCTAAGATAAAAGAATGAGTTCAACTACTAGAAGCTTTAAAGAAATTTAGATAAGTGAAGTAATGGGTTTTAAATTCTAGTGGTTGCCCATGCTGATGCAACTTGACATGTTTCAGCATTTGTAAAAACTAGAATGGTTTAAGGCAACATGTTTTATTCATTTATTAATTTAATCAATGTAATCTGGTGGGTTAGATATTATTGGCAGCCGGCAGGCCACCAGTTGCCAAACACTACTTTATGTGCTTTCACGCAGTCATCTTAGTTGAGGCAGTAGCCAATCACATAGCTCTACAAGAGGCCCATTGAGTTATAATATTACTGACAAATAAGTGTCCACTTTGAAAGTAAAGTGGAAAAGCATAAAATGATTATAATAACCAAAAACAACAACAACAACAAAAAAGAAACAGAAAGAAAAACAACTGTTAACCAGTTTGACGCCACTGTGTGAAGTAAAACAAGCGCACCCCGAGGACTATTTTCTTGTATTCTATTGGCTGGAGGAGATTTGACAGACAGCTCTTTCAGCAACCCAAGAGAGAGGAAAAAATATCCAAGAGCAGAAGTTTTGAGAGCGGAGCAAGTGTCTGAGTGTGAAGAAAAGAGACCAAGTTTGAGAGCAGAGTTTTGAAAGGAAGAACAATATATTTGAAAGCAAGAAGGGACTTTCTGAGTGTCAGATCAGAGTTTTGAGAGAAAGCAAGATGATATTTGTGCATGAAAACTAGAAATCTTGCTCTCAAAGCAAACAGTTGAACTCTTGATTAAAGATAGGAACATACCCCCATAGATTAGATTTTGTGTTGTAAAAGCTGCTGAGTATGATGTGACTTTTAAATCTGCAAATTCTGCAGAAAATCCAAAATCCACTCAAAGGTCTCCTTTTTAGCCAAATTTGAACTTTCTTTGAATGTTTGAACAAAACCCAGAGATACTTGAACTCCTCTACTTGGGGCAGGACATAATTTCAGACCTGGAGAAAACACTCCATCCTTTTCTGGCTGAGGACCACGGTCTCAGATTTGGAGGTGCTGATTCACATCCTAGCCGCTTCACATTAGGCAAGGAATCGCTCCAACGGGAGTTGGAGATCACAGCCTGATGAGGCCAACAGAATCACACTAGCTACAAAAAGGAGAGACCCAAAAGGCAAACCCTCAATTTACCCTTAGAGATAGGGTGAGGCTCCAGGAGGGCCTCAGAGTAGAGTCACTGCACCACAGCATCGAGAGGAGCCAGATGAGGTGACTCGGGCATCTGGTGAAACGTTCCAGGCATATCGCTCCAGGAAGAGACCCCAGTGAAGACCCAGGATAGATGGTAGAAAATGGATGGATAGATGGATGGATGGATGTTTGATTATATGTATGCTCTATGTCTTTTTATCTGTTTTTAGTGTATTTCTGTAGCAGCATTAGAGCATCACTCACAGACATGCGTTTATACAATAGCATTTTCTGTGGTTTTGTGTGGATGCGCACATGGAAAACGTCTTTTTTGGACAGTGGTTGTAAAAGAAGGCAATGGTAGCACACTTCTGTTTAAGATCTTGCTCTTGTTCTAGCATGCAACGCAGCATGACAAATCTTCCCATTCTGTAATGTGAAGCAAACATACAAACCTTACCAAGTACTTTGGTTCTTCAACCAGTCAAACAGTGAATGAAACAGCGAGTGAAACCAAAAACAAAGAATGGAAGTGAAAAAAATAATTATTCCAAATTAGCTCAGTCATATCATTCTAAGAACGTTGCCTTTCACCTCTTTCTCGCTGTTAATAATAATTTGTTGTTTGCCTAGAGCCAAATAATCTAGAATGATTTCCAAAATATTTTCTTATGACAGATGTCTCAGGCCTTCAACACCAGAAGTTGAGATGTGTATATGCTACGCACTCCATCAAAACAGCAGAACTTTATGCACACAATGAGAACCACAGTGCAAACAAATCACAGAAATCTGACAACCCAAGTGTTTTTCTTCCAACAGCTTCTCAAAGAAAGAAATACACATGTGCACTCACCTCCCAGCTCCCTGTTTTCTTGGGCAATAGAATAAGCAACCAGCCCAATAAATGAATCCTTCAGGCTAACAGTAAACCAGTAAAGATTTGTTGAAATAGATTCTGGGCAATGACTAACTTTACATTTAGAGGCTTTGTGCATCTTCACCTCAGAAGTCTTGACAATTCTAAGAGCATCTTTGTTCACTCATGCATGTTGGGTTTGTTGAAGCCACTTTATTTGTGATTTATTTTCATTTAAAAAAGAGAAGACTGTCAGGAACAGAAAGACATTCACATTGTAGAGTAATGAAAAGTGTGAGTTTGGATACTCTTGGACCAGAGTACAGTGTGTGATGATGGGTGTATTTGTTAAAAAGGGGATGAAGGAAAAAGTGGGTGTAAGAGTGTGGTTTTGCAATGACTGGAGGGGTTAGGGACACGTGTTCAGAATGTATCTTATCTGTGTGTTCATTACTACTTTGCATTTTAGGCAGAGAGCTTGGGTGCTCCACTAAATCGCAGGAGGGATTGTTAGACACGCGTGTTATTAATTTTTTCAGGGTCCCTGTGGCGTCTGTATGAATCTTAATGCTGCTGACTGGGCTGCAGCTTTATCGACTTTCTTTAAAATATGAAGAAGCTTTGCTGGAAGCGCCTGGGGTCATTAGCTGAAGAGTAGGCGCAAATCCCTCACCGAGACTGCTCTGGCTTCGCCATGTTAAATGCGCTCTTAAAATATTCATAATCATACTCTTGCCTGCACTCGTGCACACAGACACATTCACATTCACACTCACACACGCATACACACACACACACACACACACACTTATGAACACAGACAATGCACTAGGGACATCAGGGGATCAATATTAAAATGTATTCCTGTTTTGGTGTGCGGTTAATTAGCTGCGGTTCTTTTAAACCATGAAGTTTGAGAACAGATTAACAGTATCTTTTTGTACACAAGACAATATTTACTTTTGGCACATATAAAACACATATTGGAAGACTTTGACATGATAAACAAAATAATTATTTAATTTTGTACTTGCCTCTTTGATGCTTTACAAACACATTTTGGTTTAAAAACACAACAAGTCTAAATAATTGTTATTGTCCAAATATTATCTCGAGTTTTTATCATGATACATAGATGGTTTTGGTCTTAAACTTTTATTTAAGAGAGTTTAAATGGGAGCTGTTGTGATGTTTTTTTGCTAATGCAAAAATCAATCTGTTCTGAAGGTTTTTTGAATACTGCAATTATTAGTGTGACAACACTGTTACTGTAACTGCTGAAAACAGCTTCATACTATACAAAAAAAAACGTAACATCTGACACTTAAAATCGTATACAACTGATATCAGCTGTAACACCCAGATTTAACAGAAAATAGAACAATTTCATTTCTGAATAACAAACTCAATCTAGTAATTTCAACCAATAATACACTTTATAAATAAATGACAGACTGTCTGAGGCTGAGATCAGTTAATCAAAAAACCCAAACAGCATCATAATGAGAGATACGTTAATGTAAACACAAAAGTCTGAACACTGCATAGTGTCACAAAAACAAAAATTCATTCATTCACTGTGCTTCGTCTTTGCCTTGTCTTCGTCTAATTCAGGGTCGCTGGAAAGCTGGAGTCTATCCCAGCAATTAACAGGCGAGAGGCAGAGTACACCCTTGACAAGCCGCCAGTCCATCGCAGGGCCAAAACAGAGAGAGAAACAACCACTCGCGCTCACTCCGGGAGAATTTAGAGTAACCAGTTAACCTAACATGCACGCCTTTGGATGGAGGGAGGAAGCCAGAGTAGCCTCAGGCATATATGGAGAACATGTAAACTCCACTCAGAAAACTCCACACTGTTTGAACCTCCCTCCCAGCCAAGGCTTGAACCACTGACTTTCTCGCTGTGGGGTCACTACCACACCCCTGTACAGCCCACAAACCAACAACAACACCAAAAGTATTTGTGTCCACATGCACAACTAAAATGTTTTTTTTTTTGTTTTGTTTTGTTTTTGTGTTTTTTTTTGTTCAGGAGTTGTTTTTTCTTTTTAATCAATGGGCCTTGAGACTGGAAAAAGAAAGAACTGTCACGTCAGTTAGATTGTACTAAATTCAAGGAACAAAAGTAAAGAGTAATTTAAGCTTTGTTAAATTCTACAGAGAAATGGGCTGCTCCCTGAGGGCTGAAGACGCTGACCATGAATTGCAATTTCCTGCTCTGAGTTATCAGCCCCCTCCACCCTGACTCCCCAACTCCCATTTCCTGTCATTTCTTTACTGGAGGCCCTGTAATAATGGCTTCAAATATTCATAAAGTATTGATAATAGAAAACAGCGCTGCATGGCATCTGCACATCTTAAAAAGCTGAAAAACTTAGTCGTTTGTCCTGGATGGACACAAGGAAATTTAATGCAATTTCCTGTAGATAAAATTACATATACATAGAACAGGAACTTTTTCAATTGCAGCAGCTGCACTAAAGTAATTGAATTAACAGATTTTTTTATTTCCTCTCTTGATCTTTTTTTACTCACTGCATGTTTGTTTGTTTTTTTAGTAATTAGCCAGTTAACTAGAATTATATTTTGGATTCTGGATCTCTAATAGCTTACATGCATTCCTATTCTATTATACAGTATTATCTCCATCAATGACAATGGCAGTGGCAATTCTATTTATATAGCACATTTCATTACATGTAAACACAATGTGCATTACAGAAAAAGAACAAATATATATATATACACGCATATGTTCTTTGGTGTTCATTTACACCTACACAAGCAATAACACACGCACACATGAATACAAAAATACACATAACAACCAGTATAGTTGGTGCTTATCAACAAACATAGACACAGTAGTATTAAGAGAAAGCCTGTGAGAAAAGTAAAGTTTGGTTTTAAATATAGACATAGTGGTAGCTAACCTCAAGTTAGCAGTCAGCTTGTTCCACAGAACAGGACCACAGTAACTGATGGCACCATTAAGTCAGACCAGTTTAACAGAACTGATTTATACCTAAAACCTCAGAAAATATTAGCAGTGCAAAAATAAATGTGCATGACAACAACCTAAAAGAAAACACTCTTCACACTCTGTTAATAATAATTTGTAATGTAGAGGGACCTTTACTGTTCTGCTCCTTAGCTGAACATGACCTGCCTGACACATGCTATTTTTACCTTCGTGTAATTTGAACAAGGGTTAAGTTACGGCCCATCAAAGAACTCCAGCATGTCTGAGACAGGTGCTGCAATGGAGACCAGGCCAAAACAATCGTGTTGGTACAGAGAGGGACAGCTTGCCTAATTGATGCTTGTTTGTGTGGCACGCTGCTGGACAATAGATCAGGGCTAGCAGATGTACATGGGGTGGATGATACACACAAAGCCACTGAGATCGACAGGAGCAACAGAAACAGGCAAATACATGCACAGGTTTGTGTGTGCATACGTCCTAAAAGAGAGACTTAGAGGAAGGGGAGTAGGCCTACTTGAGAAAAACAATTAACAAAGAAGCAACTGATAATGATACAGGTAATTATGAAAATAAAGATCATATACATATAAATAATGTGACAACTGTAACATAAAACAAATTAAATTACTGGATGGATGATAAAATCAGCTGGAAGCTCCACATATAAGATATATATATAAAAAAAGTTGCAAAAACTATCTCAATCAATAAAGTAAAATTAAACTACTTTTAGATTACGAATCACTTTATATTCTTTAATGTTCATTAGTACTTCCTGACTTATGCAGTCTGGACAGCAATTATATAATCACTGTTATTACAAAAGAGGGCAGTCCACATTATACATAAAGTCAGGAATTCTGAACATACAAACTCTTTGATTTTACTCTCAAAACTGCTGAAATTTCAGGACCTTGTTCAATATCACCCCATACAAATAATGTTTAAAGCTAGCAAGAAATCACTACCACACAACATACAAAATATTTTCAGCCAGAGAAGTGATAGGTATACAGGGGAATACAAAATTTAAACTGAATGTGATAAGAACCTCTAGGGAAAGTTTTTTTTTACGTCTGTGTGTGGAGTCAAACTGTGGAATGGGCTCGAGGAGAAACACAAGTGATGTCCAAATACCCACGTATTCAAATCAACATAGAAGTAAATGGTCCTCAGACAGTATAGACATGAGGAGAAATACAAGTAATCACAAAGGGATGATTGCACCTAGCAATAACAACTGATCAATAAATTTATATGTATTACATTTATTAGTGTTGTTATTACTAATGTTATTGTGTTTGTTGTTATTGTTATTGCCATTGTTAATATTGGTGTTATTGTTACTATTAATTACAGTTCCATTAAAGCATCATGTGTTTACAGTATAAATTGATAGTAGTATTATATAGATCAGGGATAACCATCTCTGGTCCTTTTGGGCCAGTGTCCTGCAAGTTGACAACAAGCTGTCGGAGATCCATTTAATTAAAATCAGATGTGTTGCAGCAGGGAAAACCAGCAGGGAAAAATTTAAAAACCTGCACCACACTGGTCCAAGATGTCTGGAGTTGGTGAACACTGATATAGACGGAGTACTATCATTATTACCATTGTTATTATTCCTATTATTACTGCATAGTTCAGCTATTGCATTTAAATGTTGTAGGTTATAAAAGCTTATATTTTATATAAACACTGCTTCATGGATTGAGTTTCCATGGTCGAGCAGCTCCATCCAAGCTATACATCACCAAAAGCAATGCAAAGCGTCAGAGGGAGTGGTGTGCATTTTATGGACCTTGCACAAAGGACCATTGCCCTGCACAGAGTCCTGACCTCAACCCAACAGAACACGTATGGGATGAATTAGAGCGGAAGCTGAGAGCCAGGCCTTCTCATCCAACATCAGTGTTTGACTCACAAATGAGCTTTTGGAGGAATAGACAAAAATTGCTATAACACACTCCTAAACCTAGTGGAAAACCTTCCCAGAAGAGTTGAAGCTGTTATAGCTGCAAAGGGTGGGTAAACATCATATTTAACTCAGCTGATTAGGAATGGGATGTCTATTAGGTTCGTACAAGAGTCAAAGCAGGTAAGCCAGTACTTTTAGCAATATATAGTATATATGGTGAGCATTGTTACTATTATTATCATTACTGTTGTTTCATGACAATATAATGTATTGTATAGTATTACATAATGTTTATTAGATGTGACTATGGTATGTATAAATGATAGCTATGGAGAAGGGGTCGAAGTTAATAAATGTGGCCTCTTCTCGTTTTGCTGTATTGTTTTGTCTCAATTTTTTCCCCCCTTATGTTTGAAAAAACTGTTAAAAGAAAAAAATCAAATCAAGTTTAATTTGCTTTACAGTACAGCATATTTGTATTACTGGTTTAATACTATAACTAAACTCAAACATTTAGTTTGAGTGAAACTGTGATATCTAAATTGTTCTCATTTTATAATAACTACACAATCACTGGTTTTCAAATAGTGTAAAAATTGTAGGTGTATTGCAAATTAAACATTAAATAAATCTAACATTAATGGGGCAGTGCTTGAACAAAAGTATAGAAAAACAAAGAAAAATTAAATTTTAATTATACCCAGAGACTTTGCTTACCTGCTACTTTTAAAGTTTTAAAGCTGTCCATAGGAGTAGCAGCAGCTGAACGAGGTACACCATTACAATTCTACTCACTTATTAAAACATAAATATTTAACAACTTTGGAAGGATCCAGTCCTGTGAATGAGTCATTCTGGTGCATTAGTAAAATTTGTGGCTAATGCTTCTTTACTTTCTCTCCAATAAAGTTTGAATGCAGGCGTTTTTCATGGATTATTTAAACATTGTGGTGCTTCTGCTTTTATCAGATAGCTTGACTGACAGGAACTCTTTTTTTTCCCACCACTTAGCATTTGATTCAGATTCAAGGTCTCTTTATTTGTCTCCCTTGGGAGAAATTTGGCCCAGTTTTAAGAACACTGCTGCACAATAGAAACGATAAAATCAGCTTATCAATAAACAAAAGGCATTTAAGACAATAGCCAACATCAAAGACCCAAAAGTAACACAAGAAAAGCAGGTAAGAAAGTTTGTGTGCAAAAATAAATTAGAAACTGTGTAAAACTGACCATATATTCCTTCATAACTAACATGACAGTGGAACAAATTAATTTTTATACCTGTTGTGTTTGCATATTGGGACCCTGTACCTCTTCCCTGATTTTAACAATGTGTATTCTTTGTGCAAAACATGGGAGCTGTCAGTTAAAATATTTTTTGGCTGTGAGATGACTGCCCGATGAAAAAGCTTCTGGAGTTTGGACGGAGTATGGCCCATAATCTTATCAGCTGTTCTTGTTAGACTGTGAATCTGAGTCTTGGATTTGACAGTTAAATTCCTAAATTAGCTGGTGTTACAGGACTGCAGACTAACTTTTTTTATGAGGAGCACAAGCAGAAAATTTAGGGGCACACACTGAAATCGCCTTGCAAAGCAAATATTCACATTTCCTCTCATTGTTACTGTATTAGTGATAAATACTTGAACAATAAATTCAGAATTTTTTTTTTTGCAGTTAACATAACATTAAAAAAAACAAAACAAACCCACACATCTTACTGGCCACACTAATACAAAGCAAGTAGACATACAACCTGTCAAATCAAATCAGATGTGATTTGATTTGATATTCACTTTGTAGTCAAAGCAGAACAACAACTTTGTCACCATCATCCCCCATAGGGCATGGAATGACTTTTCCATGTAGTTAACAGCTTAAGGGACTGATACTCCTCTCCAGCCACTGTTCTCAACTCCTCAGTTTAAGAAAAGGAGCTATTGGCCGTCCTAAAACTGCTAGAAGTCACTAATTAGCACAATCAGCCTATATAGTTGCAATGGATGCTGCCATAAAGAGGGATGTAGTGGGAAAAGCAAAAATTGATAAAAAGACAACCTAAAATGTTTAGAACAGCTAAATAAATAAATAAATAAAACAAAATAAAATAATAAATAAATAAAATAAAATAAAAATTCTGTCAATATTTACATTATTTTTTAGTTAAGTTTTTTTTAAGTGTGTTTTGTTTTTTAATTAGAAGTCTTTCGCATTTCACAACACTTTTAACTTTGAAATATTTTTGTCCACACTCTTCATTAATAGACATTACTCTAAGGGTAAGGCAGCGCAGGATCATCCAGCAGCTTTTAATTTTCAGCCTGGTCATGAAACAGAGGCAAACGTCATCTGCTCTGAATGCAGCAGCTGCTGCTGGGTGAAGACGGGGGAGGGGTCTGCAGCATATAGAATAATATAACATATATAATATAATATATGGAATAAGGTATGGATTAAGGAACAGTAGATTAGATTTTGGGGGTTAACTGGATCACTGTCTGGATCCAGGAATTTTTTTTTAAGAATTCCTTACTATGCGGAACAGTGTCTCACTCAAAAATAATGCCCACATGGCAAAAGAAAAGAATTACAATGGCTGGGCATTGGTCTGTGCTCTCTGAGGTCGTCTGGTTTTAAGTTATATACTTTTAAATAGCATTCTCATTTATGATTATTTAACAGTTTTATAGTCGTACTGAATCATTATTAGAATCACTTCCTATATATGCTTTTTTTTCTGCATTGAGAAAATTTAACATTTTAGATATTTGCAAGTTGTGTGTGTGTTTGTGTATTTCATGTGTGTGTATACAATCACCAAATTGTGCAATAACTTTTTTTTTTATGTAGCTTTGTATTTCCTAAACCACTTTAATAATCCTTTTGTTATGAGTTTGTACATTAATTTTCCAACTATTTAACTAGAGGGTTAGATATTAAAATAGTTTTTGAGCCATCTTTACTTTTATTTTCTTATTGTTTTTGAGGTTATCACCTGTTCTCACTGAGCAAGCCAGTCACTTGGATTCTTTGCCAGTTGGTATCCACCGACAGGCCAGAAACCTTGGAGTTATTTTGACTCTAATTCAGCATTTGATAAACACGTCAGCTCTGTAGTTAAATATTGTTTCTTCCGGTTAGGAAGAGTAGCCAAAATTAAAATGTTCCTCTCCTTGAAAATCTGAGCAGTAATAAAGGCTTGATTCGTGTAACTCTTTATTCAGGCATTTCTCAATATGCTTTGTCTTGTCTTCAGATAGTATAAAATGCTGCAGCTAAACTCAAATGGAAGAAAGAAGAGACAGTGTCACCCCTGTCCTTATGTCTCTGCAGTGGCTTCCAGTAAAAAAAAAATTGCATTGAGTTTAAGATTGTTTCATATGTATTTAAAGCTCTTGAAGGTGCGTGCCCTCATTACATTGTCAAACTCCTCTGCCCGTATACTGCTACTAGAAGTCTAAGATCCACAAATCAGCTGCTAATATCTCTTCCCCCATCTAGAAGAGTGAGAAAGAGGGACCATGCTTTTTCCGTAATAGCTCCAAAGTTTTGGAACAGCCTTCCTATTTCAAAGTGTCAGCCTCCATAAATATTTTCAAGGCTAAATTGAAAACACATTTATTTTTCAAAGCCTTTGGCTGTTCTTAATCTTTTAAAAACCTTTTTTTTCTGTTTTAAATTGATACTTTTTTTTTATTTTATTACTTTTACTGTATCTGCTTTTAAAATTTTATATCTATATTTTTATTCTTGTCACTCTTATATGGTCCTTTTTGTTTTTAAGTTTACGTGATCTTGTTTTCACTGTTTTTCACCAGTGGCTGTGCCTGCTTGGTCTGTAGGGTTGTTGCCACGGTGATTGACCTAGCATTAGCTGTTTGCATGCTAATGCTAACAGGTCCATTCTCATCTGTCTGAAATTTCTTGCAATAAAATGTACAGTTTAGTGAGAGAGTTGTCTTCAATTTTAAAGCAAATTGTGCCCAACGGACAAAGACACAGACCAGGAAAAGTGGCTTGATCGTAAAGGTTACGAGCAAACAAACAAACATGTAGCAGGCACCCTCCACCATGCTGCCAGGACGGCAGCACCATGCTGATAAACATTTTGAAGTCTGAAATACAAATCCACTATAGATCCGTATGAATTCTGAAATTTGGAGCAATAAAAATTACATCTCAACCTCGGATTGTTTAATTAGATCAGTTCTTAAAGGGTAATTTGGACATACACTTTTTTGGGATATCTGACCGCTGCTGCATTTGACATCAGATTCAGGGACAGTAAAGTTACTGTACAAAAAGAAGAATACAGAGAAGAAGAAAATGAGTTAAAAGATTCTTTTAATGGGAGGAACATTTAACTTTCTCTAAGGAAGGGCTTAATCAAAGTCTTACTTGTGACTCTCTCCTCCCTGTGTTACTTATTGATCTGTGTGTAGCTTAATGTTGGTCTTTATGGCTACATTGTGGTTAGACAAGCCGGTAGGAAAACTACTTACTCCAGCCCACTCTTATAAACTGAATCAATCCATTAAGTGAATATTGAAACTGTGGTCACCCTCCACAATGCGTAGTGATTATATATGGACACAAACTGAATTATTCAAACTGCAATTCAGTTATGAAGAGCATGTAAAAAACAGATAGAGATAAATGTTTTCCTCAAGTCACAATGCATTACATCCATACGTTAATTTGAAAATGGGAGCTGTGACATTAAGCCATAATTATGGGCTTTTCACAAACAGTAGGGCATGAACATAACTGTGTGTGTGTGTTAGAGCAAGAGAGGGATTGTGTGTGTCTCTGAGAAAGTGACTGCTGTTTGACTTGGCCCCCCGTTCCTTTCTTCCAAAGGACTGTGAAATCAGAAATTAAACGCCTTGTCGTTGTGAGGCAATTCAGCCTGATACATCTTCCTGTCTTGTAATTGTTTGTTTATTGGACCTTGTTCAAAAGCAATATTGTGAAGGTCTCAGCAAGCTCTGGGAGGCAGCTTGCATGCTGGAGGGAGGTCACAACGTGTCAATTAGCAAAAGTAAAATGCAAAATGATAACAAAGGCAGCAAGAAAGAAAGAGTTGCAGAGTAACAAGAAAACATGATAAAAATATATAATTTTTTTAGCATTCAGATTGCTTTGAACGTATCTTGTTAGATTTTGCTAATTGTAAGCATGTCGTGAGAGGGTAGATGGAGTTGACCTGACCAGCTATAACAGACTGCGAGGTGGAGGCAGCACAGTTCACACTGACACTAACTGACTACTGGGGTCATGACTAAAATGACCTTTTACCCTTTTATGTCTGTGCTCCATTGTCCACTTTCATCTTTGTCCATTTGCCCTTTCCTGCTCTTCTTTGTTCAGAGTTTTGAACAACATGGGGTAGAGGGGGGAAACATGACCAGGCATAACATTTTAGTTAATTAGATGACAGGGAAAAAAGACATTAAAGTCCTGAGCAAAGAGATACAGCAATTTAATGGTTCAATGAAAAATCGACATAGGGCAGTTGAGGTCAGAAACAGCAGTGTGGAGACAAGGACAGCTGAATCTAAGAGTTAGAGAAACTGTGACTAAAATAGACTGCCTTGTGAAACGAAATGACAAAATACGCTAGTTTTTCCTGACCCAAATAAAATTCCAGGATGTGGTCATTGGGGGGGGGGGGGTTATTGTGTAAAAAAAACACATTTAATATATAGCTATATTAACCTTTCAACAATGTGAGTTTTATATTTGAAACATGCTGTTTCTGAAACATATTTTATTACTTTATGGTAAAAACCTTGCTCTAAACCCTATAATCTGATACTTGCATTCTGCCCCCTGGCACTACAATAATTTTGACAGCCAAATAAACATTTTAGAATAAATAATTGTAATGTTCTGTCCATTATTTGTTGGGTCAGCATTAAATGGTTAAGAGTACATTGAAAATGCACTATATACAATACATCTAAATATACTAAAGTAGCCTATACATTAGGATTTATATTAAAGGAGGATAAATATAGATACTATCTTATATTAAGTTTTAACAAGTTCCTACATTGTTTAAACTATCTTTAGATAGATAGATAGATAGATAGATAGATAGATAGATAGATAGATAGATAGATAGATAGATAGATAGATAGATAGATAGATAGATAGATAGATAGATAGATAGATAGATAGATAGACAAACAGACAGACAGACAGACAGACAGACAGACAGACAGATAGACCATGGCAGCTGTGAGGTCTGAGAGCAGGTGTGATACTATTGAGGAGACTAATTTAGCCATAGACTTGTGGTACTAACAAGATCTCTTTCATGCGTTCATGTGCAACAGACACACACACACACACACACACACACACACACACACACACACACACACACACACACACACACACACACACACACACAGAATAGTACCAATCATCTGTTCTCAATGCCTTGCACCTTCAGCTTTTCTTGATTGTGTGTGTGGTTTTGAGTATGTGTGTGTTTCCATGCACACATGCCATATGGACTCATAGATGCCTGTCAGTTGAAGGTAGAAAGGAATGGCAATATCTGATGAATAATTCAACTTTAGCACCTAGTTCAACTGAACTTTAACAGTGAGCTCACTGCATCTGACATTTCTTTGACGTCCTCCTATTCTTCCTCCGATTCCATAGTATGCTGTAATCCTTCTGCAGACTTGGTGTCATTAAGAATCTGCAGCTTTATTCTGATTAACTCAAGTGCTTTTTGTAGAGAAAGGAAAGTCATACAATGATTGACAAATATCAAGTGTTCAAACTAACCATCACATGTATTTCAGTACAGGTAGAAATATTTATAAGCCCGTGGGTTCAGATGAATTGTTATATTCCACGTAATTTAATTTAAATATTTAAAAACTTATATATTATTAAAGGAGTATTTATAATGGCTTTGCTTTTGTTTAATTATAGTAACAATAAAAAATAAAAACACAGTATATATATAGGCACAGGTTGAAAAGAGGAAAAGAGTAATATACTCCCACACATATCTAATTCTTTTTCAACAAGTGAATTTGAGAGTGAAATTGATCAATAAGACCCATGAACAAAATATGTTGGTGAGGAATTTTAGCAGTGAACAAATTACTATAAATATTGTTTTTTTTTTGTCTTTGATGAATCTTGTGTTTAAGACCTGGGTTTTGAAAGAAGCCAGCACCTGATGCAATTCTTTGTTCTTAAACTTGTGAAATGAATAGTTTTTGCATAAAATTTCCACACTTTAATACAGTGATTACTTAGAATCCTGTAATAAAAATATAACTGCTATCAGTTCAGATACGCTGGTTTTGGCGTCTAAACTAAAATTAATTCAAATTAATTTAAAGACTGAAATTATTCACATCCTATTTTTTGTCCTGCATATGGAGCCTACAAAGCAAGTACGTTATCTTTTGTAGCACACAGGTTTCAGTTAAGCAGAGACAACAAAAAGTTATCTGCGTAGGTTCAGTTTGTCCAAATCTTATATACATCCCTAAAACTTTAAAATAAAAAAAAGTCATGCCCTTGTGTAACATCAGGTGAAACTATACATGATAAGTCTTGCAAGGCACAAACTGCCACATTAAAGACTAAAAGCAAATGAAAACCACATGAAATAAGCAGCACACAGAATATAATTTTTGCTCAAATATTTTTATGCCAATCCTGTATTGTACAATACATGTTAATGAGCTGTTTGAAGCCTGAGCCATGCAACAGAGCTCACACTGAGCTGAAATGTGTGAGATGAGTGTGAAATCTGATAGAGGAAACAGACAGACAGTAGGAGACTGAGCCCCAGGGCCCGCGATCGCACCATAGTAGATATGCAGAACGCTGAGGAAAATGTGTAGCTACAAACTACCGTGTGCTACTGTGTGTGTGTATGCAAGCGTGTGTTTATATGTGTGTGCAGTTAGCTGAGAATGGCAGATGTCAGACCTCTCAGTCCCACCCCCACTGTGGGACCACCTGTTGGACCGAGGCCATCTGGAGGGTGGGCAGTCGATCTGAGCTGATACTGCAAGGGTCTGACCCAGCATGCTGACCAACGATACATGGTCACACCACACGACAGAAAACGTGAAGAACGTTTAGTTCTTGTCCTTCTTTCTCTGTCTTTCTCTACTTTGATTTTTAGCCTTCTGACCCTTTTTTTACTAAATCATTTATTTTAGTGAGATGAAAACTGACATAAGCAAAAATAAAAATATATATTCTCAGACATTTCTGCTTTCTAAAAACGAAAAGCACTAAGAATTTTTTGTGAATCTGCCATCACACTGAAAAGCTTCTGCTCGGCTTTTTCTTTTTTTTTAACTAGAACGCGGTCACACAAAATGACAATTTATGCAATGATTTTGACGACGTTCAAATGCTAAACAGCCACTCTGTCAGAAAGTTAGAGGCACATCAAACACATTAATCAGGCCTTCATGGCTGCAGTGTGGCCTGCTGAATTTGCTGATAGGTTTGCGTTTGAAGGGAGAAAATTAAACCAGCTGGGGTTTATCCAAAAAGGTCATATATGAAGGGATAATATAATAGTAATAAAAAACTTAATAAAGCCCATAAAATCTTATGTCACCGAGTTAGTAGCAGTGAGCATTACACTGCCAGCAAATGTCTTAGCTATCTCTAGAGACTTGATGGACCCACCAACTCATTAACTCAGTACAGTAAGTACTTTGTCCTAGCTAAATACTTGGCTATTTACAGTAACTTCAACCCCTTTTAGATATGAACTGCTTTTCATTAATCTGACATCAACTGAAAGGGCCTGCTTCCCCCAGAAAGTGAAATACAAATGATTGTGCCATCTAAGGTGCTCCATTTCATGGCATTCCTTGGCATTATTAGATGCAGAGCCTTTGTTTCAATTGAAGTGGTTGAAATGAAAGTTGATTCTGTAAAGTTACTACAGCAATTACTGTAAGCACAATCAAGTCTTGTTTAATGCAAAGATGGAGAGAGTTATTTATTGCGGCAATGGTTAAACAATCATAAACATGTGGAAAAACCATATTTTTAACTCACATCCACCACAGCTGTGTTGTTCAGAATCACAACAGGCTTTTTAGGCCAATAAAAATGGTTGTGGCAACATGATATGTTGAAAAAAATAGAGAGGGAGAAAAATAAATGTGCTGTGTTTCTCTCAGCAGCCACAGTTGAATGAAGCAATAAGCTGTAGTGACATTATGCTTGATAGACAGAATGTTGCTGCTTTAACATATCAATGATCTTTTTCCAACCTGAAACACACAATTCTGTTGTTTGAACCAGTAAATGAGACTGAAACAGAGAGAGATAGAAAAAAAACATGATCCTCATGGACTATACCTATAAGCAAACTGTTGTTTACAAGACAAAACTAAGTGAAAAACAAAAGACATCAAACAAAACTCCAAATTAGGCCATGTTACAAAGACTAACACTTTTACTGCTGCTGGTAATACACTGGTTCAACTCCAACTGACACTTAGTGCATACACCGACGCATACTGATTTTGGTGCCCTGCAAATGAGAATGCATTGAAATTTCAAACATTTAGTGTTTTGTTTTTACTCCTTCTCCTTTTATCTGTAAGTTTGTTTTTTTTATGTGGTTGTCACTGTGTTTTCTCTCTTCCAATCTCAGTTTATATGCATCTGTCCATCAGACTCCAGCTGTCAGCTTCACCATTTCTGTAATTATTTAACTTCTATGGCTAAGCATTCTTTACTCAACTCTGTTGACTTCACAGTATAGCAGACTGGTGAAAGTCCAAACAGAGGCCAAACAAACAACAGTCATTTCCTAAAGAAAATCAGGTAGTGAACTTCCTAATGAGGAGCTCTGATGATATGATGATTTGCAGTCTTTACAGAGCAACTTTTGTACTAACAGTCAGAGCATACTGAAGAGGAAATTGAGATAAGGTGGATACAGCTAGGAGGGGAGATGACACAGAGACAGGGCTGCGACAATGTCACTGGACATGCAGACAAAAGTTGGAATAATCAGACAGCAGCTGGTGGTGCAGATGTAACAGATTAACAAACTAAGCAGTTCACAACTTCTTAATTTGCTGACATGAATGAGAAACTGTAAACACTTAATCTTATTGGATGGAGTGGATCAACTTTTAATTACAGGAATAGTGCTCTCTCAAGCTTAACATGTCCATAAGGAAGTGTTTTGAAAAAGATTGTGACCCCTAAATACACATTATGCTCATTTACAGGTTTATAATGACTATTTTTCTGTTTACAATAGTTTCTTGTTTAAAGCAGAGACTCGAAAGAGTATTTCAGACAGAGGCTGCTGCATTAATGCCCATTCTGCTTCAGATTGGTCAGATTGGTCACTTGCTTAAAACTGGCTAAGTACAAATCAGCTGCATCTTCTTTCATTCAGACATGTCAAACTTGCAAATATCTGGATTATCTCTTCATTATCTTAATATAAAAGGCTTTCCAACCCTAAGCCTGTTTTATCTATAACACTTCTCCACTTAAATCTGTCTTTTGTTATACGTGTTCTGCATATCTAACTCTTCTATATTCTTTTTTTTTTTTTTTTTTGCAATTAATTTATTTGTCAAAGCTTTAAGGAAATCTATGAAACCCTATCAAGTCTGCACATGTCACCACCTTTGTAGGGGGACTGTGTTGAGTAAAAAAGTCTTTTTGGTCAAGAAGGCTTTTCTTGTAAAAGACCTGCTGTGTAAGTTTGATTACCATTCACATGCCTGTCAAAAATAAAGCTAGATGTAAAGCTGCATGAATGCTTCATGAACAAAAGAAAGCAATTTGAAAGTCAGAAATTGTCATGGGAAAGAATTACTCTCACATTGGATGTTTTATAAAGAAAATGTCACTGAGAAATGGTGCAACCAGTGATTACATGCAAAGAGTGTTTTATATCTGATAGTCTTGTAATTATTTGGCACACACATTTTGATTTATTACAGGAGAGGTGCCAAGTCAAGTCAGATTGCCTCTTGTCTGTATCCATCCCAGTTATCAGCATAGCAAATCAGATCATGTGCAATCAGACAGTACAATGTATCTCAGCTAAAATATAAGATCTGGAAACAGACCTGATGTTACACAGTGGAACATTATTTTGTATGTTTTGATTTACACATACAACAAGCTCTCGGATATAATCAAAAGTATTGGTTTTAACAGCAGTGCTGAGTCTGTCATGACTTTAAGATTTTTGACTGCACCCACTGAATGCTTATGAAACTGTCCATGTGTCACTTAAATGTTAAAATGTGCTAGCATATGTCTAGGTGTGTGCCACGCCTGCAAGTGCACTGTACACAGTTGTGTATATATGTGTGTGTGGATACGTGTGTATTATCGCTTGTCTATTTTGGGGTCATATTTGATAAGCCCTTGAGTGATGTGGCAAGACGAAGTGACAGTTTGTCAGAAAGCGGGTCATGGGGTAGTCACTGTGGAGGCGGCCCTCTGCGCCCGTGTACTGGGTATAATTAGGCACTCATTACCATATCAGTCAATTACCAACAACCACTCTGGTTGCTTTCTCTCAGGAATCTGCCCTTCTGGACACCAGCTCCGAAGAAGGACAGATTTTTCCTTGCCGCAGAAGTAATTATTTTTCCTGTCTTTCTCCCTCCTTCCCCTCATTATGATTGCTACTGGTAAAACAATGGCTTAGGTTTTTGTTGTGTTGTGTTGCTGCGGGCACCATCTGTGGTGGTGAGGGGGAGGCACAACAATACCCATCCATATGGTCAGGGCATCAGCAGCGGGCTATCTCTGCTCATCAAGTCCTGTCATTGTCATCAGCCACTGTGCGCATACACTCGTCTATGTTCATCTGTCACACATGTACACACACAAACACACACACAGAGCAAAATATGACCGTATACTTATTTATGAGGAAACGATGAGGCTGGATGAGCAGTTGTCTTGTTAAAGCAAATAAATCCACAGCACAAGATTTCTTCTTACCTTTCAGCCTGTTTACCAGCCATGTTTTTTTCCAAGCAGGACACAATGAAGAAATATTTAGTAAAATATTTTTAGTTGCCTGTGTTTTGATTTCGACATCTTTCAACAAACTTTTATCAGCACTAATGAAATAATTTGTCAAATAAACATCAGTCTAAACCTGCAATCCCTGATTGGTGTTGGGAGCTTGGGGCTTTTTTAGACATACCCATCTGCTGTCTCACACCTCCTAATCTGTAACACAGTAAACACACACACAACCACACGCACACACAAAAGACCATTACTGGTGTCAGCATATAGCCATACATAATAATTACTTTGGCAATATGTTCTTTTAAACCTTTAACTTTGATTTGAATATACTGTATATCTAGCATGAGATCAGTTTTAGTTTTTATTCATTTGCATTGATGACCATCTTCCAGCTGATTCTTCCAGGTGAGACATATGGTTGTGACTGCACACCACGAGATAAAATAAAGATGAGGAAGGAAGTGGGGAATACAAGAGGGGAGAAAGAAGAGAAAATTAGACTATAAATACTCTGCATAGACAGGAAGTCTGAGGAGATGGAAAGATATGGGTATTAGATGCAACATACCAAATCAGTATTTTATTCTTAAAGAAGACCTGTGGACATGGGCTTGATGAAAACCGGATTACTTGAGAGAGATCTGAAAGCGATAGAAAGGTAGAGATAGTGAGAGTGGGAAGGGGGGTAAGGGAAGGACAAAGCTGAAGGCATGTGAAAGCTGAGATAACCAGCTATCCCTGCATCATCTCACTTCATGTTTATCTCTGGCTGCCTCTCACCGTATCTTCCTCATCTTGCCATCTCACAGAATAATAGAAAACCTTAAAACAAAGCACAGCATGATTGTAGGTTTTAATTGGTCCTCAGAATCCATAATTAACATGGTTCCTTAACGTGCGGATGAAAAAAGCTCAGTTCTGTTACTTGTAGACTGATCTTACATTTTCAAATTGAAAATTGCATTTAGATCTAGAATTAAACAGACTTGTCTTTTTGTCTGATGGCCAGCTTCTTTCTACATGACAAAACAACTAAAAGAGGTTAATTAATGAAATATAAGTTGAATATTAATGTTAACTAGTTACAGATTAACAAGGACAGGTCGTATTTATGTAGCTAGTTACTTTTGGCTCATTTGGCTTGCCATTAAACAGTGAGGTCTGTACAGGCTGGCTAATACTCAGCAGATCACAAGGATTGGAATATTGTTTAAAGGATCAGCTGAACAATAGGCAGGGGAGCTTTCCTCATCTCTCCTTAGCTCAATTTTGCCTCGGGCATCTTAGAGGACTGCTCTACCCATTTCTCTTCTTTCACTCCTTCAGACCAACACTTTTCTCCATCTTGACCTCTCCCTCATTTTACCCTCTGTTTTTATCCCTTGGCACCCCCCTCTGAGTCTGTCCTCTTCTCCTCTGTAGCGAAAGAGAATTTCAGGGCCTGCTTGTCCTGATTGTTGTTGTAAACCAATCATCCTCCAGCACTGTTTGCCCTCTGGTCACCTGACTCCACACCACAACAGAGGGGATTTGGGCTTGACAGTTTTGCCCCTGGCAAGGCAGCGACAGTCTGAGGGACAAAATGGAGGGAGGAAGGCTGGAGATGGTGTTGGGGGGTTACATGGCCACTGCAGTCAGTTCCAGCCTTGGGAGACAGCTGGAGTCCCTCTCACCTTCTGGCTTGTGGGGAGGGGGTCAGCCCTGTTATCAAGGCCATAAGGACCAAATCCTTGGCTTGGTCTGAGGGATGTTTTCAGGAAAGACCTCTACTACCATAGAACTGTTTATAATCAGAAAACTGGGACCACAGTAACATCACTAGATTAAATATGTATATATATAAGGGGATATTGTTGATTGCAAGGGCAAAAACAGAAAACAAACAATCAAAGGAATGTTAAAACATTAAATTTCTTGAAATATTATTTAAAACACAAGCCAAACAATCAATACTCCATAAAACTTTTCCTTTTTATAGTATCTAACTTTCTAAAAGTGTAGCAAAAGCTCGACAGCTATGTTTTGCATGTCTGATTGTCTTACACTTATTTCCTTTTTATCAAATCTTCTGAAAGGTGTAATTATGTCGGCCCCCTTGAAATATCCCTGGCGTGTTCGCTCGTGTTCGTACGGTGCTCAGCACATATAATTTAATTTGAATTCATTACTCCCCCTCCTGTCAGTTAATATATTCATGACTTCCAATTCCCTCAGAGCTGTCCCACCACCTGGAGTGTCCTCCCTCATCTGTGTCACTCCTCCCCCATCCTTCCTCTTCCTCACCCCTCCTGGCCCTGCTGGATCCCTGGGGGCCCATGAAGGGGTGTTAGGGCCAGGGTCACAGAGGCTGGGGGGCCCGCTGTCATTAGGGTGCAGTGGAATGTGTTAGCAAGGACCAGCTGGGACCAGCCAGCTCTGTCCCATCCTTCTCTGTGCTGGTGGTGTGGGTGTGTGTGTGTCTACTGTATGCGTGTGGTGGTGGGGTGGGGGGGATGGTGACACCTGCATTAACAGTGATGAGGTGGCATTGCTGTGCATTCACATAACTAGTCATGTTTTTGCTTTCTATCTGTATGTGTGAGTTGACAGTTTGAGAGATACAAAGCTGCAATTTGCCATGTTAAGATTCCCATATTATATTTCCTTCTGTATTTACACAACAGTAGAGGCTCACATCAACTTCTTTGCACAGTTGGATGAAGTAAATACTATATTTTTTTTTTTACTTTCTTCACCCTCCTATTTTCCATTTGTTAGGAAAAGATGCATCAGTTATCCTTTGCCAAAATATCATATCATTAAATGCCAACAGAGTCATGTTTCTTTTTATTTTCAAGGCATCAGCTTCAAGCAGCTCCTTGCCTTCTTTCATATTCTCTCTGTCTTTCATGTTGCACCTTTGTGCCAGCCAACGTTGACTGAATATGTCCCCTCTGTTTGGTAAATATTTCATGGTAGGGATCAGCTCAAAGTTTGATCATAGCAGGGTGCTGGTGCAGGAGTTCAAAGGGGTTAGTGGGTCCTATGACAGCCAGCCAGAGTGAACTGAAGGGGAAGGAGGAAGAGGTGAGACTGGGGTAAGACAGGAGGTGGAGTACAAGAAGAAAAGGAAATTGAAGGGGAGTGAGTTAGAGGGGCACTTCTCACTTTAGATTCAGTACCACCAGTTTCCTGGACAGCTCCTTCAGTCTCCAGCACAATGGAAAATGGCAATTTGTGCAGTTTTATCCTACAGATTTTGATCCAACTAATAAAATAAAATGTTTGTCTGTCCACACATACTTAATCATTTAACTGAGGAAGTGTACACAAGAGACCACTGATCCCATATTAGTCAAGAATTAAACAAATTAATGACTAGATGTTTGGGTTTCATCACTTTTTCTTCAGTTCTTGCCACTGATTCTCAAGCTCAAAGCTGATTTTGCCTTCTGTTATCCCTTTCTTAATTTCTTTGGCTGTATTTTTCTATAATTGTCTTGTTAGATTGCTACATTTTGCCAAAGATGTTGGCAGATGGCCAAATGGTTTTACCCAGAATCTTAAAGCAGTCTTTCTTTTTCAAGAATAGTGCTATTTTTGTGCCCACATCTAAAACAGATAGTCCTGCAAACACTGTACAAGACTGGTTTCCATGGTCTGAGAAACTGAGACAAGCAAATTATAAAGCTTACCTAGTGTTTCTCAAGGCTGCCTACAGAAAAGGATGAGGCTGGAAAGTAAGGTAGTGCAAAGCTTTAGGAGCATTTTTAACTAACTTTCCCAGACAGTCTTGGGCAGAACTGGACCAACACTGGTGAAGAAATGGTTAACAGAAAAAAATATATCAAAATTCTAGCATGACCTAGAGCCAAATGACCCACAATATGAAAAGAGAAGTAATTAAACAAATAAGTATACAGATTTCAGCTATTATTAAAGAAGATGTATGTATATTTGATGAATGTATATTTTCATCTGTTTAAAGGTAGGATAGATGTTTTCCAGAAGCATTTTTCACCATATTGCTTAAAATCCCCTTCACACCCAGATGGCAGCCAGTTAAGTAAATGCTCTAACACACACACAAAAAGTAAATAAATAAATAAAAAATTGTCACCTGTGGAACAGAAAACACATCATCCAATCATTTTCAACGGCCCATTCTAAAAGATTGGTTGGTGTTCAAACTCAACTGCCATTTGTCCCTCCCCACTCAACCCCTTTGTGCTTACCCTTCTTCGTCCACAAATCACACCCTCTCAGAGGCTTGGAGTATTTGTAGAGGCAATGAAGCAAGAGCCAGACCTTGGCTAGCATTCTTCAACAAACAATGGTACACACTTATATGTAAGAGACATTACGAGGTATTTTCTTACCTGTGAAAGAGACATGAGGAATAGTTAGTGAAGGTTAGTGAATCGATGCTACCCAGCGCCCGTGAACCCTCAGGGACAAGCATTGCACGTTTCTGTGCTTTGGAGGTGTGGCTTTGGGGGGGAGTCTGACAAAAGGGGTTTGGACTTTTGAATTGTGTATTTTCAAAATGTAGCTTGCTCAAACCAGATAAAAAGTCGCTTTAAACCAAAATATCCAGTGAGTATTGATCATTGTTTGGATCCACTGTTTATATGTGGGTGTGTGTTGTGTGTCTGTGTCTGTGTGTGTGAATCAGAGGGAGGAGGGGGCTTCAATATTAATCAGGGCCCTTTCCGTAGTGTTAGCGCTGCTCACACTCCACAGCTTAATGACTGAAAATGAGCCGTAATTATGGGCTGTCAGTCCAGTCACTGGCACCCCCTCTGCTCTCCCATCTCATGGGTCCATGTCCTTCCCTCTGCTGCACCACACCCAGACTGCCATCACTTAATACCATCCCTTTTCACATATGTCTTGTTATATATGCCTACATGAGTCTTAATCCACTATTAGACCAATCTAAAGTCTTTGTCACTGACACTTCTATAAGGACAAGATTAAGAAGTGAGTGCATGAGAAGAGACGGGATGTGATTCCTTTTTTTCAGATAGTTCTGCTAGACTGGCTTCTTCCACTATATTTGCATTATATATAATACTACGTTGAACAAAATTTGAATAATCAGAATTTTACTTCCAACCATTTAAAGATGGTTACATGCTCTGAATATCGCATATTTGGAATCAAAAGGGTTTCTGTGGCATATCTGAGATGTTTTCCCCTTTAATTCAAGCAGCAGGAATAATTTAAAAGTAAGAACAGATGTAAACTGATTGCCGCTGCTCAATGTACATATACCTCCTGTTTCCCCTGCTATCTGTCCCTTGTTTCTTTCTGTCTCTCACCCTCTCTCCCTCTGGCTCTGTGCACTTAAGCTCATCGTCATGCGGCTTCTGGTTTGTCAGAGCTGATGATGAATTTGTTTATGAGCGGAGAGAGCTGATTTCCCCTGAGTGGTCTTTCCCCCTCTTCCTCTCTCTCACGCTTTTTCTTTCTCAACTTTTTTCTTGATCACCCCATCCAATCAAAGAAAACCTCTCCTAGCTCTCTTCCCACCTCCAGCCCTTTCTGACATTTGACAATTTAATTCAAGCATTTCCTGGGCTAGAGAGGTCACCTACAATTGGATGATAAATAAGGAAATGCAGACACAACTGATTTTTTAATTATTTCCTTATAACAAAGTCATGCTGAAATGTTTCCATGTCCCTGCCAGTTGAAGCACTTTGATTATGCTCAGTATTTTGTTAATACTATCTTTTCCCTCCTGCAGTAGCAGAAAGTGCCATGTTTTATAATGGATGGACAGCAAGGAATGCACACAAACACTGAAGAACAGTCAAAGAAGCCTTCATTTTAACATTGCCCTCAAAGCTCTCATACATGAGTAATGCATTGCTTGTTTAAGTCTTCCACATCTCTTACAAGATGCCAAGTCTGAAAGTGTAGGCATGTTGATGCTACAGACAATACAAACCATCTTGTCTGACAGGTCCCCCTCCTGGGCCTTTCAGTATAAGCATGCTGTTTGCAATCAGATGCATACACACGTACTGCATGCATTTACACAGGCGCCTTCTCAAACACACACATACACACACTAATATCCCTGTTGGAGGTGGTGGAAGTGCCAGCTATTATCAATTAATCTTTGCTGTGTTTTTTTTCTTGCAGAGAGTGGTACCATATGGTTCGCTGTCAGCCACTGCTTTTAATTTACTCCTTGCGTCTGCTGTGAAAGCAGACCAACATCCTATCTAAATTGCTGATTTGATAGAGGGAATGTGCACTGTACTGCTCTGTGCACGTAATACGTCCATAGAGTATGATATAAAAAGCATGATTTTACACAAACAAAACTGTGTATCTGTGCAGTGCATACCAACAGATACTGTTGGATGCTACCCAGACATATGCAGCTCTTATCAAGACATAAAATAAAATGAACATTTTCAAATACACACATCTCACTCTCACCATAAAATATGTTCTGTGTGCAAAAACATGACAGAAGTAAAAATGTTGTGAGATAACCATTTGTGATTAAGTGTGGTTAAAATTTGAAAAAGACTGTGGAAAATGTTGTGTGAGATCTTAAACTTTGTTTTAATTAAGCATGAAAGTCCCCTGATTAACGGTTAACTAAATTTTAGTTACTGTGACCAAAAATCTTAACGGTTACAGCAGTAGTGGTTTTCTTAGAAAATGTCCAATCAATGCAGCTTTAAGGGCTTTTTGTTCATATTCACAATTTTTCTGTGGTAGCTTGTAATACTTAGAACTGAAGTAAACAGCTCAAGGTTACATTTCCTATAACTGCACTTTAGTGTCACAGTTTTATGAAGCACTGGCAAACCTAGAGGGGGCAGGGAGCGACAGCATTCTCCCTACCCTGCTGTGTGTGGGAGTAAAAAAGGGGAGAGGTGAAGATGAGAAGGTCATGTCTGTTGTGGAGGAGGGGTTAGAAACAAATGTGTATGTGTGAATATGTTTTTTTCTTTTTTTATGGATGTGATGGTCTCAGGTGGGAAAGGAAATATGTGGGTTGAAGTGATGGTAAGGTGTGTGTGTGTGTGTGTGTGTGTGTCTGTGTGTGTGTGTGTGTGTGTGTGTGTGTGTGATGGATGAGGTGTGCTCATGTGGTTTCTCACCACAGATATTATGGTCAAACAGACAATCCATCAGTGGATTCCTCCACTCCCATTAGTCCTGTGCACCACAAAGCTGATGTGCAAGCTTGCACTCTTAAAAACTGCAGCTTGAAAAGTCTTTTATGTCTGTAACATACATGCAAATATTTGATTCAGTCCCTTTAAACACAGTGAGCAATATGATCAGCAAAAGAAACTTTGACCACAGACCAATATCTCAAATAAGCAAATGTTCACTGTGCAGTTAAGGGAAATAAATCAGTTGCAAATAAAAAGAAGGATCTCTTGGTCATTATAAATTAATTTAAAGAGTAAATCATGCAATTTTGGCTCCTTTGTAAATGACAGCATTGAGAAGGAATTTATTCTGTCCTATTTTTTTCATACTTTTTTGATCACATATAAGTGTAGTACAATGTGGAAACTGTTGTAGCACACTATACAAATTTTGTCAAGGTAGCCTTGTCTTAAGTCAAGCATGGCATGTTATAGACCAGCTAGAAATGACAATTGTTACATTTACCATGTGCATATTCCAGTGGCCTCACTGGACTAAGCAGCTCACACATAGCAGACATCTATTCTTAGCATAGCAATGATCATGGTTCTTCTCCATGAAGCAGGAAAGTTTTGTCCTAAAAGTTGATAGATGTGTTGCAAGGTGCATTTTTGACTACATAAGTAACTGGTGGGGTCTGGAAAAAAAGCAAAATCTGGCAACATAGCCACTAAGTTACCACACTCCAAGCAAAGGTCAAAATGGTAAAAATAAATAAATAAATAATCAGCATCTTCTACTGGCAGAAAATTTGTGGTTCCACCTTTTCCACTATAGTATATCTTCACGTGTCAAAAGTAAGGGTAAGAAATGTGTGGTGTCCTACTGTTTACTATTATGCGTTTACACAGAAGAATGATTATACCAGGTCCCAGTAAGAAAGGAATGTGTCACTTTCAAAGCGTCAGTTTTAAACAGAAAATTTAATGTACAATGGGGGCTTCTGTGTTTGAAAAGAAGTTAGTCTGTTGTTTTTTCTACTAAAATAATATGACTTGTTCGTTTGTGTCAGTAAATATTGGCCTAATAATCTACAGAAGTTAAAACATACTAGAGATCAATGGTACCTGTTAAAACTTCATGATCTCCATGTATATATTATACATAGTAAGAGAATAGGAGAAAAATAAAAATAAATAACCAAATTAAAATTTGTAAAGCTCATTTTCTTAAATTAATTTTGCTTTGGTTTCTCATTGAAATCACATAATATGTAATACATTTTTAGAAAAATCAGGAATCATCTGAGAATATCTGCAAGTTAATTGGAATAGTAGTAGAGATAAGGTTTTACACACATGGACAGGAGTGGTTGCTTGCTTCTTTAAGCTGGACCTGTGATGGACTGGCGACCTGTCCATGGTACCCTGCCTCCTCTCTAATAGCTTCTGGGACAGGCTCCAGCACCCTGCAATCTTGCATTGGAATAAGCGGGTAATGGAAGGATGGACTGAATCATGTTTTATTGTTTTTTGTTTTGTTATGTTTTGATTTTATGCAGCCTACCTGTATAAAACAAGATTGTGAATACTGAACAACTACTGATGAAATCTTCTGAAAGAGAGCGAATAGCAACAGCAGCATTATTGTCAGAATAGAGCCGGTTGTGAAGAGTGCTCAGGTGCTTGGTGTTGAGCACCAATCATTACAGAGTTGGCTCTGCCTAATGAGAGGATCTCCATGATCCAGTATCCAGGACAGGGTACCCTGACCCTGATTCTCTGGCCCTCCCAGCTCCAGGCACCAGCTGCTACTATACTCTATCTCTACATAATGAAAATTATGAAGGACACAGACTCAGGTTGTTGACCTTACTTTGCCTCAAACAATCATTTATGAACAAAATATACAGTATAGTTCAATTGCAGTTTTGGGTAATTTTTATTATGGTCTTTATTGTAAAAATTGGTTAGTTTTATGGCTTCACATTTATTAGATTAGTTAAAGTTCTTCATAATTTTGTGAAATGTTTTGCAGTTTTTTCCTTTTAATGTGTCATCTCCATTTATTTCAATAAGTTAATCTGCACACTGCTGGATGCCTGTCAACTAAGAAAAGAGAAATTTTAATGTTAAAAGGTAATGAAAGTCATGCTCTCTCTAAAACTGTATTTCCTTTATCAAAACTAAGAATCCAAGGAGCAAAGTTAATTAATAGACTGCATTCGGAATGAGTGATAAAACTTGAAACAGGATAAAAATGCAGACAACAGCAAATATGCAACAAATTACATGCCAGCACTCATCAGAACAAAATTCTAAATGTGTATGGGAACGTTGCTTCTTCTCCTTTCTTTAAACTGGGTGCCCTGCTCTGTGAATGGCACACAAAAGACTTTCTTAAAAAGAAAAACATGAAAGCCTTGGCATTAATAAAGTGACAAATTTACAAGACATGAAAACAAACATTTTCATTTTCACTGAAAGTCACAGGTGGAATGACAATAACAAATTAATTAATTTCAACCTGCTATCTTTTGGTTCATAGAAAGTCTTTTTCAATGCACAAACATTATGTGCAAGGTTGTATAACTCACCCTGTACTTGCTGTATTGAAACAGAAATGTCAGATGTTTTCTAAAGCAAGAAAACCTTGAGGTGTTTCAGTGGAAGGAACTTGATTATATTAATTGGAGCATTCTCTTCCACTTAGAAAGTTAGAAATGATTTATGAAATGATTCTTTTTAATTAAAAAAAAAAAAGAAAAATGCAATTACAGAACTTTTTATGGCATATATTGCATATACACATATTTTGTATGCCCATGTGGATTTTATGCCATTTTTAATCTGAATTATTTAAATTCTGGTAACTTATGACAAAATTGGTTGTTTTTCAATGCCATTTAAACCTCTGACAGAGCTATTCCAAAAAGCTATATGACTGAATTAATGCCTTTCTTAAAAGTTAAAATCTAATTAAACATTTCTGTCTGAATCTCCAAGGGTTAGTGCAAACACCTCTGACATCCAGATGCAGCACAATTTGTGACTACATATACTGAAAGCATGCCTCATGTTTCTTAAGTTGTACATAATTATAATAATAATAGTAATAGAAGCTAAGCATTTTTCAAACAAATAAAAGCTGTGCAGTAATTTAGATAGTACTGAGTAGTGTCTGGAAAACCCCCATAACTAGGCAAGGCAAGTGTATTTGTACAGCACAGTTCAATGAAAGGGTGATTCAAAGTGCTTTACAGAAACAAGAGGCATAATTTAACATTATAAACAAAAGAAAAGGGAAAAAGAAAGAACATTGCATTAAAAAGTATTAAAACATGATTAAGTTTAAACATTCAAGATTAAAAGAAACAAACGCAGATTTCAACTTTTTAAATAGAAACAATTGAAATGCAGCAGAAAACATGTGTGTCTTCAACATGGATTTAAATAAACTGAGTGTTTCAGCTGATCTGAGGCTTTCTGGGAGTTTGTTCCAGCATAGAAGCTGAATGCAGCTTCTCCATGTCTGGTTCTGACTCTGGGAACTGATAAGAAACTGGATCTAGATGACCTGAGGGTTCTGGTAGGTTCATACTGGATCAAGAGGTCACTGATGTATTTTGTGCCTGAACAATTCAGAGCTTTATAGACCAGCAGCAGAACTTTAAAATCTATCCTCTGATGAACAGGCAGCCAGTGTAAAGACCTCAGAGCTGGACTGATGTGGTCCACTTTTTTGGTCTTAGTGATAACTCGAGCAGCAGAGTTCAGAATAAGTTTCAAATGTCTAAATGATTTTTTAGGTAGACCTGTAAAAAACACTGTTACAATAATCAAGCGGACAAAAAATGAACAACAACAAAGTACTACACGCTTCATTATGACAAAAGTGCTACTGCACCAAAGCTAAGGAAACTACAGTCACAGGTTAAATAATCTCATGATATTGCTTTTTGGACAAATATAAAATTGACATGTATTGTCATAGTTTCAGCTCTGTGTCACAAGGAGTAATGTTCATACAGGAAAATTCTGTCAATTAACATTCAGTGATTAATGTGTTGTATGGGCACATAACATGTCTAACTATCAAACTCCAGTCTGGCATTAATGATTTGTCACCATTGTACCACATAATATTGTATTTATAACCAAAATATTTCCTTAATTAACCTTACAATAAGTTTTTGTTTTGTTGTTTTTTTTTTCAAGTATGGCATCATAGAAATTTGATTCTTGTAGAAATTTCAAGGTCAAAACTGATCTTTCTGCTGCGGCCACACTTTCGCTTGAATGATGCATATTATTAAGCACAAGGTCATCCACTTTGTATTCTGTGATGTTCATTATCACAAAGACATGACCTTTGCCTTGTTGGCTCTTTACTGTCTTCATTTTAATCTTAAGATCTTATACACCAAACTAGATTAGATAAAATAATAAATAATAAATAATCAAACCATAATCTCGCCTAGGGCACCAAAATGACTAGGCTAATTCAGCATTCATCTCACATTCTGCCTCTTCTCTGGGCTCTCTCCAGTATGTAAAAGCCAGTTGACATTACTCTATCATTTCTCTTTCTTTTCCTCACTTTCTTCAATAATGTCCTCTTCAGTTTCTTTGCAGAATCGGCCACGGTGTATGTTCAAAACAGCTCGTGACATCCAAATGCTGGAGTGTGACGTTGTGCTATAAAGCGAAGTCTAGCAGTCACCTGATGCCTCTGGCTGGAAAAAAAGTTGTGAGATGTGGTTTCTTGTAGTTTCTTAGAAAAGAGGGCTCCAGGAATGTGCACGATGATTGTTCCATCAAAATGAGTCACATAGCGTTTTGAAGTAGGAAACATATGTAATGTTGCTTTAAAGTTAGTTGTTAGCTTTCTTTTTTCACTCCCACCTGCTTTTATTCTGTACATTGAACAGCTAATCAGGCTGAACACTCTTGTTGAAGGATGCAATGCTAATTATAGCCAAAATAAGAGGTTGGTAGAGTTGAAAAGGTAACGGGTGCACACACAAAATACAAAAAAGACATAGGTTTACTAGCACTCCAAACATGTATGACAACAGTTGTCTGTTTGCTGTATAAGAGTTCTGACAGGTTTCGTCTTTTACATTAGGTACTATTGAATTAATGCTTTGCATGTCCACCCGATGGATTTTCCATCATTTACATAATCATATCTCATTTTATTCCTATTTTAATATAATTTTTTACTACTTATTATTGTTATTTGGCTTATTATTATAGTGGCACTGTCTGGGCAGGACTTTACATTTCACTCTATGTGTATAGTAGAGCGTGGCAATAAACATCTTGAATCTTGAATATAATATAAAAGTGGACATATTAAAGAGTGCAACCATAATCTTGCAACACAATCAAAGTGCTTTCTGAATATTAATCTCAATGCACAATTAAAAACACTCTGCCATCAGTGATACCTAACTATCTTGGGCCCTGCCAATTTTGATGAGACATTATCAATATGCAAACATGTCCTTCAAGTAAGTATGCAGGATGAGGTGCATGCACAAAGCTGAAGCTGAAAAATGGTCCCGATGATGTTGTTTATTCTGCAAACTGAACTCATTCATTCAGTTTGTTTTTAATACAAGCTGGGACTGCTGGTCTTAAAACCAAATTAGCAAAACAAATCAACCATATGATGAGCAGGCTCGCTGATTGCTGATGTTTTTTTTTTGTTTTGTTTTGTTTTTTTTCCTCCGTTCGTTTTATTGGCATTTTAGCCCTCCTTTCCCTGCTTTCCTCCTGAAGTTGCAGCTTTCTCGCCACGAGGGTCCCTGTGGACTAGACCAGATGTTCCAGGCAGCACACTTCCCCACTCTCTGCCTCATGGAATATTCATGGGCAACCAGGCACCACAGCACAGCAAAGCACCACACAGACAAGAGACCATTTATTTATTTATTTATTTTTTCATCACCCTGCAGCTTGGCTGCCTAATGCACAACAACAGTACGCCATATAAGAGCATCTTCTCACCTTACCACATCCTTTTTCCTTTGTGTTTCTTTTCATTCCCATGATTTCCCTGGATACATAAAAATGTTTTACTCTATATCTGTGAGTACTTGGATGGATTGTTTTCTTGCTTCTCCTCTCTACCATTCTCTTACCCTGCTGAACTCTCCTGCTCTTCCAGTCTTCCTCTCTGTTCATCTCTTTTATTTGGCAGATGGGTGGGGAATGAAGAGAGTGTTGAATAACTGATGTTTGTCTATGAATCCTAATAGTGGTGCTTAAATACAATGCCGTTTTTTACAACCCTGGCTAATGCACTGGACACTTAAATTCTTGGTTTCGTGCTGATAATTGGGCTAAATGCTCTACAGTAATCCATCCTGTAGGGCTGTTAGTGGCATGTTTTCCACGATGGATCAGCTTGTTGTTTGGATAATAGTTTAGAGGGCATTATTCAGAGATACAACAAAAACTTTATAATATGCCTTACTGGCCAACTATTTTTACACCAAATATTTGCAAGAGGAACCCTGAAGATTGCTTGAGCATATTGACTTTCTCCCCCTGATTAATAAACAAATCTGTTACTGTGAGAGTCAAGGTCAAGAGCCAAAAGTGAGAAGAGGACTAAGGGAAGGAAAACGTGCCAAGTTTTGAAGTAGCAGAAACACAAACCAGCTTTCTGGGTAGAAAAGGAGGCAGGGAGGCTGGATGCCAGGCAGTACCTCTGCTCCACTTGACTGCGGTCCAAAATGACAGCTGACGGCTGCAGCGCAGACATCATGGACGAGCAGATGTGGCGGCAGCTTTCCAAGTGCAGCAACACTTCTTCCCTTCTCTCTCACTCTCTATCCCTTCTACTGCTTTTTCTTTTTTTTTCTCTCAGCATTCAAGAAAATACAGTCTCTCTCTCTCTCTCTCTCTCTCTCTGTCTCTCTCTCTCTCTCTCTCTCTCTCGCTTAAACTGCCCCCTCAGCTTCTTTATACCTATCCAGTAAAAATGTAACAATAGACGGTTTTTGTTTATGAAATAAACTCTCCTGATGCCAGCTATGCTAAGAGCCAGATTCCCTCTCAATCTCCCAGCATGCACCTGTAGTAAAGAGGTTATTCAGCTCTCCCAGCTGAGGCACAGCTGACTACTCTCTGGCCCACATCCGGCACGATTTCCACTGTAGCTAATCAAATTGCTTTCATATAATCAGCTAATTAGTAGCTGATGTAATTTTACCATTATTAACTTCTCTAAACATTTCATTTTAACATTTGGCTATGAATACATTGAATGTCCCTCTGAATTTCTCACTTTTCTCTCTGTTTATGTGATTGGGTGTATCTGTACCTACCATCTCTTCCCATGCAGGTTTTCTTCTGATCATTCAGTGTTTACGGTTTCCTCTAGTCCAGAAGATAGTAATCTTCATGCAGCAGCAGGGAGAGATACGCAGAGACCCTCAGCAGAATGGGTTTATCAGGAGTATAGGTCAACTAGGGCAGTTAATAATGCTGTTATCTTGGAGGCAAGGAGGAGAAGGAGGAGAAAGGGAGAGGAAGGAAGGAGAGTGGAGATGTAGTATGAGACAGAGAAGGGCTGAGGAGAGCAGAGATAAAATAAAAGTAAATAAAAGAGGAAGAATAAGAGGGGTTTTAAGAGGTGGGGGGACAAGAAGTGGGGGTCAGGAGGGAGTCGGCTCATGGTTCAAAAGGAGCTGTGCCCACAGAGAGAAAGCCCTGCTGGGTCTATGCAGGGGGCGGTGGGCAGGTGGAAGTCTGGAGGGCTGTGTTTGTTTGTGTGTATCTGTGCATACTGCTGTGTTCCTTTGTGTGCAAATGCAAAGGTAGGTCTGCCATATTCAATATTCCTGTCAGCCCAGACTTAGAATACCAAAACAACCTGTCTGGGAGCACCCAGATGCTCCTGCCTCTTTACACCTTCCTCCCCACTCTTGCTCTCCTCCTTTCTTCCCTTTCCACTGTTCACCCATATGGTCCACCATTTCACCTTCTATTTTTCTGACAAAACTGGCATTTGTTTCTATTGGAGGGAGGGGGAGTGTTAAGTCTGAGTAATACACTTGTTTTCATGGATTGTGGAGTGCTGCATTTTGACTAAAGTGACATGTTTCTCAGCAACAGCAGCACAGATGTTTGCTGTTATATCAGAGGCATTTTATACATTTTGATCTCTGTCAGTGGTGGTGAGTGGAGGCAAATGACTGAAGGCACAACCGTGAGGAGATAAAAAAAAAAGTAACAAGGTTGCAATCTTTTGTGCAAATAAAAATACACCTGCATTTTGAGATTTGTTATGTGCTCACATCTTTTGTGGATTTTAAAAATAAAAGAGAGAAAAAAAAAACAAAAAACAACAGCACAGTAACATTTATGTGGATTCCTCCTTCCTGCTCCTTCTCACATTTAGACAAACCTCATAAGATATGCTTGTAGTGTTGAGAAGAAGGCATGCTCCGTAGAACAAATGGTGTTAATTTGCCGCGCCTCTCTGAAGCTGCACATTAGAGAGAAGCCTTCAGGGAGAGAGTGAGGGAGGAGGAGATGTGGGGTTGAGGGTGGCGGAGGAGGGTGGGGATAGGATGGAGGGAGGAGGAGGAGGAGGCAGCAGCTGTGCTGGAATTAATGTCTGCATGCCAAATTAGAAACACCATGCATCTCCGTCAGAGATTCACAGAAAAAAGGGAGGGGATGAGAAAGAAAGAGAAAGACAGAAAGAGAATGAAACATAGACACTAGATAGATAGATAGATAGATAGATAGATAGATAGATAGATAGATAGATAGATAGATAGATAGATAGATAGATAGATAGATAGATAGATAGATAGATAGATAGATAGATAGAAAGTCAACAATATATGTGTACTGATGTGGCTTGATGGAACACCCTTACAACAGAGGCGCAAGGCATGTAGGGGGGGCCACTGGTCCCAGTGGTGCCCCCTAGAGACAGAGCATACATTTGATTATTAGTCAGGGGATCAATAATGAGAGTACAGGCTCTGTCTAATGATAGCTGCAGGCCACAGGGCCATTGGCCTCAGGGTACCGAGCAGACAGAACAGTCCTCATGAATACAGCTAAGAGCTGAGCAAACTGTGTGTGAGTGTGCGTGAGTCAATGTAATGTACAGGTTGAATGTTTCTGCGTGTGCTTATATGGGTGAATATGGTTGAGAGGTATGTCAGATGAAGGACACAGAGAGCAGATGGCTGTGTGAACTGTGTGAACACCTCACCTCGTCTTTCGCTTCCTCTGTGCATCATTCAGCCTGGACTTTTTCCTCCTCAGCATAACTGAATATCTCACTCCTCACTTAAATCAACATCCCACAACCCCTGAAACGTGGAGTGAACACAAACAAAGCCTTCTCTGTATTGTGCACAATTTTAAGTGTCCTGAAGTTTTCTCTAAGCTCCAGAATTCACACATGTGCACACATGCAGGCTTATTTAAAAACTTTTTGTATTGTTTGTGAGCAGGTGTATGCTCAAAACTCAATTTAGAGGAATTAGTATCATAGTTACCCTCCTCCTCACAGACATGTGCTGCAGCAGGTTATCCATAGAGCCACCACATAAAGTGACAACACCAACAACATGCTCATTAGCTCATTTCTTTCTTTTTTCCTCTTTTTCTCTGCTGGGCTAAATTAACCATCCCATTTCTCTTTGTGTGTCCTCTGCAGAAACAAAGCCATGTCCCCCTCCCTTCTTACCCCTTCCTCCCTCCAAGCCTTGCTTCCCCTCCCTTCTCCCCACCCATCCTGTCATTGTAAAGTGTGCGTCTGCTGTCTGACCGTATTCCCCCCTTCTCCTTACCCCCACGTCACACCTCCCTCTACACACCACCCCCTCGACCATCGCCTTCCTACCTTATACCCCAACCCCCTTGCTCCCCAAGCACACACACCCACTTTTCCTCTCCCTCCCTGCCTTCCAATCACCCCCCGGGAGGTGACATCTGCCGGGATGCGCTCGGCTGGTTCCAGATGCACCACCGCCTCTTCCACCACCGCCGCAGCCGCCGCCACCCGAGCGAGTGAGCGAGCGAACGACACCCCAGCACTCATTTCAATTCCATCACCCTCTCCCAATCATCTTGCCTCTCCCCAGTGCAACATTAACGAGCCTCTTTCATTTGAATACATAATTAGCCGCCCGAGCACTCTGCTTCACTAATTTTGAGACAAAAGGATGGAGGAGATGAGGGGTGGGGGTAGGGTTTGAGGGTGAAAGGGTGGGGGATAGCATGTGGGATGAAGAGGATGAGGCAAGTAATGATAACAAAAAAAAAAACATTTGCATTTTAATTTAGAAGCAGTAGGAGGAGTATTTTTTATATTAGAATATTTTCTTTGTCTCCTTTCTCTTGCCCTTGCTCTCTTTCTAATATCTGCATTCATAATTCTATAACTTACTCTGTTCTGTATACTAATTCATAGTATTTTAATGTGACTACATCTGCTTTTTTTTGTAAGTATCTTAGATGACAATGCATGTATGTGTGCGAGTGAATCCATCACCAGCCCTTAGGGCATGCAGCACTCCCAAGCCAAAATAAACCCCACTTACTCCTGTGCAATAAATCATTCCTCTCAATGAGATGAAGCCAGCTGAGACAACCCTTAGTGCATTACAATATCATCTAGCTACATTCAATAAACATCGCTTCCATTGTCCCCACTGAGGGTGATTTCAGTTCACAAGAAATAATGGCCTTGAGGCTTTTCCAGCAGTCCGACAACACATTCAAACAGAAATGAGCAAGCATCAGGACTGTATCATATTCCTGACTTACATTCACATAATGAAGTTGAGCTCCATTAGCTCTTTTGTGTGTTTGCATATGTATATGCAGAGTGAGAATATGCGCATATAATAAAGATGGGAGAGCCACGAAAGGATGGAGATCAAAAGCAACAAAGCAAATCAGAAAGAAGATGAGTTTTACTCTGTTTATGTAGTTTGTGAAAGTGATGTTGTCTCGCATCCTTCTTGGTGGTGTGCCAGGCCTGGCCTCCTGTCAGCCATCAGGGAGCCAAATGACAGCTTTGATCCTATTAGGATCAGCGCCAAATCAACACTTTGCTCATTAAGGGTCTGCACATGCCAGCTAACGACGCGCCCGCCTTCCACGCAGCTCTGTAGTCAACCCCCGGTGCCAAACCGCAATGCCCTATAAGTGGCAGATTCACCTGTCGTCACTGGTGGAGCACAGCAGCCTGAAGGAGGCATTTTGCAGAGTCAGTGCTGATTCAACATATTTCACAATATACAATTTTGCTTTAGTTTTATGTTTCCTGCAGCTAATAATGTCTAATAGAAAGCTGAGTTTATACTGAAATATTTAATGTAAATGTTGGATGATTAACATCAATGTTCTATTGTGAAACAGATAAAAGAGATTAATTTGTGCCCCTCAGTCTACATGTCTCAACAACCATTTGGTTGATTTACTGGATCCTAAAAAGCCTACTTCTTAGGATCCAGTAAAATGCTTTATCAAGTGTTTGATAAAGCAAGTTTGTTCCTGTTCTGTGTGACAGAGTTAGAGTTAAGATGCCCGCATTCCTCTTCTTTAGTTTTTTGTTCTGGTTTTAGGAAAACTGTATAACAATGCAAGACACAAAATCTTGCAGGCTGTATTTCTATGTTTCCCAAAATATTCTTCAGTTACTATCAACAGACATCCATGCATACCTCATAAAACCTCCTGTGATTTTTTTTCTAGCAAACAATAGTATCTCTTTTACCTAAAACAGGAGTTTTATCTCAAGTTGCCCCAACCAAAACTTAAGCTTTGTCTTGCCAGTGTATTATTCCTTATATGTTTTATCCACTTTCTTGCACACACTGCTTTTGTGCATAACCAAAGTGTGTGCCCAAAGTTGGTTGAAATGTTATCCATGTGTGAAATTATCAATAATGTGCAGCCATCCTTTACCAAAGGTTACATCGAAGCATGGTTTTGTGCAAAGTGTTTAGAAAAAGCTCATAGTTTAGATGTGAAAACACCAAAACATTTTCCTACATGTCACAGGCTTTTCCAAAAGTCATTTATTTGAACTCACTGAGTTGCACCTATCATAGCATACAAATATTTTTACACACCTTACCGATCCCATACTGATCTTGTCAGAGAATCCTCTGTATGACTGTTTCAGTATATTAGCACTATCGATAGACTGGGAGTTGTAAGAAGAAGGTCAGAGCACAGGATTCAGGTTAAGCTGACACTCTCAAGAGACACAAAAGAAATCAAAGCTCTGTTCCATCTTATTTACTGTTTGACTGCAATCTTTAGCTTACACCTCTGACCTCTATCATGGGAATATGCATATAGATCCTCATGGTTTGACTGACTTATTGAGCTGGAAACAGTCAGGCCAAACCTACACTTTCAGGAGTGTGCATTCACACTATAATCTGTTGGGCAGACACTTTCTTTTTAACATAGAAATCGAAAGTGGCTTGAAAAAATCTATTCTTTTTTAAATGATGATTGCGCTGCTTTGTCAGTTTGAAAAATGCAGAAATCTGTGACTCCTCTCAATGAAGTCCACATTATCTTTGTTGTTCACAGCTTGGTTAATGTAGAATTTCCTCTGTTCATAATTATGACTTAAGAAATCCCAGTATTGTTGCGAAAGGGTTAAGTCCATTTTCAGTGTGTTGTCTGCTCCGCATCAATGTACATTATGTACTCCTAATTTGCATACTGCAGTGCGAGCTCAATTAAAATGAACTTTTAATTTCTTACAAGTAAATTAGTTTTGCATGCCATGCGTGCAAATGTTGGGATAATGGGTGTTTTTTTAATGAGCTCACAAGCTGAGTGCACCCGATCAACTCCCGGGATAGAGGAGAATGACGCAAGGGACACAGCACCAAGCCGCCCTAACTTCTAACTAATGGTCATCAACTCACTTTCCCCTTTCTACTGTACCACCAGTCAATCTAACTTTGTCGACTCACAGTGTTTATTCTTTTCTGCAGTCAAATGTTCACCTAATAATTTTTTTTTACCTTTTTCCCATTCCTGCTCTCATCCAGGCTTAACATATCTCCACCATCTCTCCCTCATTTTTATCTCCCTATCTTATAAGTGGTACTCCCTTCAGTCTGCTCTTTCCAAAGCCCTCATTCACTTTCTCCTCCTGATGCTCCCCTCCAAGGTGCAGAGGTGGTCTTTGTGTGCTGAGTGCTGCTGATGTCAGGGCTGCTGAACAGGTGCGCAGACAGAAAGAGTCCCGTTGTTGTGGCACGGCGGCTCGGTAAACAAACGCGCCAGAGGTTCATGCCACTTTGTATAGTCACACACACAGCCATGCACATTGTTACAGGATCACATGCACACTCACGGATATCTAACATCTCAGTTCACAGGAGTAGAAGAGGAGAGTGGAGTTTAAGATAGCTGGGGGGGACACAAAGCTGCATTATGATGATGAAGTAACACACACCTGCAAACACACATGCTATTGGAGTAGAAAGTGTCGCCACAGCGTGACCCTTGCTGTGCTGCAGGTGCTCTCTGTGTGAACTGTTACAGGCCAAGAAGCTGCTGAGGGATTATCTGAGAGCCACTGCCCTCAGAACACACACAGTTTCATGCACACATGCAAACTTTGAGCCCTCAGTATTCCTGCCTGAAAGGTTTTGGCCTTCCACAACTATCAGGATTATTGTTTGTTTTTGAATTTTTTCATTTCCTTCTTTTTCGTGTAATCTTTCAAAGATTAGCATCTGTTTTTCCCCAATCTACTCATTTAGTCTCACCAGCATTCTCTTTTGTAGCCTCCCCTCTGGCTCTCCCTATCGCCATACTTCCCTCTATCTATCCTTTTCATCTCTTTCTCTTAACTCATCTCAGCCCTTCTCAATCTTTCCATTTTGCCCTTGCTCTTCTGCTCCCCACCCCACCTCCCCTTCCCTCCTCCACTGTGCTGCACAGCTGTGCAGAAGCAGATTAGTGTGTTAGTACCTGTGAGGCAGAGGCACAGCAAGCTGCATGCTAAAACCCAATCAGCTAATGTTGATAAAGGAGGCGGGGTATGGACATCTGTTCACACAAAACACCAAACTCATTTGAATCACAAGATGAAATGACTCACATCTGCTGAATTGGAAAATGTCTTTTGCCCTCCTTGTTTTAATTTAGATGGAGGTGGGTGTACTCCAGATGCCAGGATGACGTGTGAGTGACA
This sequence comes from Melanotaenia boesemani, assembly GCF_017639745.1. NCBI lineage: Eukaryota > Metazoa > Chordata > Actinopteri > Atheriniformes > Melanotaeniidae > Melanotaenia > Melanotaenia boesemani. The sequence goes on along the minus strand of NC_055682.1, from coordinate 17,610,949 downwards.
GGCATCCAGCATACACCTCTGTATTTACATCTGTAATAAAAAAAAAAAAAAAGAAAGAAAAACAATACTAGTAAAACTATACGTATGCAGTTTGTTAAAACATGAAACCCTATTGCACTGAAAAGACCCAAAACATGCTGGGGTGACAGCGTAACACCTCTGGATACCCCGGATGAACTGGAAGAAGTGGCCAGATGAGTTGGAAGAAGTGATCAGATAAAAAGAGAAAGTCAGGGCTTGTCTGTTTTGGTTGCCACCACTTTGACCCGATACTAGATAAGCGGAAGAAAATAAATGGGTGGATGGATATTAGCAGTGAACTGACACACACTCACACACAAAGTGACATTACTAGAGAGTTAAACTTTCATAGTTTACCAAGAAATTGTTACTTTTATCTCATAACCTTTATCAAATGAATACATACTATCTATAGTTTGCTGTCACTGTCAAAATTTTTTGGACTAAAACCATAGACAGAATGAACAAATGTGCAGACAGGTGCACTGATCCCTTGTGTTGCTAGAAATACCTAGCAACAATATTCTACAAACAGGTAATGAGAATACATTGAAACCTTACATTAACTAAAACTGAAAATTATCCTATACCAAAATTTTTGCCTTCAAGCTTTGAAAACTTCTTGATTGAATTTATAGGGATTTTAAAAAGAAAACTGTCAGTGCTAGTGTGTAAACAGATGTCAATCTAAACTAAAACTGTACATGGACCACACACACACACACACACACACACACACACTGGTCACTTACCCTATGACCTGACTGTCACTTGCAGGCAGTAAATACATTCAGCCCAAGTGTTTATGGACCACACATGGACCAGTGAAAAGCTGTCACACCCGCACCTGCTCATCTGTTAGCTCCACCGTTTTCCTCCCAGACGTAAGACCATTCTTCCTATCTCTGGTATCAAATGAAGTTTGTTGAACTTATCTCCTGTCTTCTTGAGGTCCATGTGTAACAGCTGGCCACGGTGGAACCTGGCCAAGGATTATAAATTTTATCAACACCATTTTAGTAAAAAAAAAAAAAAAAAAACATGTCAGTTTCTAATTCAAGTCTCAGTTTTAACATTTTGTCAACAGATTTTTGTAAATCAAAATTTAAGATTTCCAGAGATTTTGTATTGAAATACAACATTTAGATGTTGAATTGAAAAAAGAAAAATCTTAGCCATTTTGGATTTAGTGACTCTTGTCATTCGCTTGCCAATAATCAGCATATATTTGATTGCTGCTCAGACTGCCAAAATAGCACAGTAAATTATTATTTTCATCATTGCAGCTTTCTTTTAAGAGAAGTCTGGGAGTGTTTTTCAGCCAAAAAAAAAAAGAAAGATAATCAACAGTTGTAACAGTTGTGAGAACTGCTTTTTAATTTTACCATCTAAACAGGATGATGTTGTTTGATGTGTGCAATGAGTCGGACCTGCTCAAGAAGGCAGAATCTGTGAGTTGTTGGGGGTTTATCTGCCGTTGAAGCAGATGTCGGCATAAAATGTGCCTGCAGATGTTTTGAAAATATTTCAAAGACACTTGTTCATTATATGTATTTATTGACATTTTTATTGTCAATTAAATCAAGTACACATACAGTCTGGCAAAAATTGAGAAAAACTTTTTTTTTTCAATGACATAAGCACCTCTATTTTTATATATTTAGAGAATGAAGAAATTATTCATTACAACAAAGTCTTTTTTACCTGCATAGACCAGATTGATGTGAAGTTAGGATTTTTACAAAGCAATGTAAAACTCTAAATGTATACATGTAAGATAGTTATAATTTACACGTTTCTGTGAAACAATAATGTTGCAAAAAGCACTTAATGCAACAGTTAAAGTTTAAGTGAAGAAACTTTGATTTGCATGGAAACATGTTATATGTGTTAGAAACTAGTTTAAAGACTGAGAGCTACAGTCGCCAACTGAGTTATTCAATCGCATTGGATTTCTCATGCACGGGGGTTGAGTAATTTGGTTGATGACCGCATCTAGTATCGAAGTGTGGATCTAAACTGCTCTTTAATTCTTTTCCAATTTTTTGTTCAGGAGTCATCAATGCAGTAAGTGAGTATTTAAGGTGAGCAGAAGCCTACCCTGTCTCCAACACCTTAGTCTTATAAATGGGCCTACTACAATGTGACAAACAGCCAAATCGAATCCACTTGTGTATTTGACAGTGAACTACCTTTTTAATTTTCTGCCTTCTCTATGGAAATGCATCTTTACAAATGTTAAACTTAAGCAACCAATTTCAACTAGAGAGAAATAATGAAAAATACTTGATTTCATTTTGTGAGGGATGAAGTTGAACTGTAGCACCGAAGATGTTGGAGCAGCAGGAAATAACCTGGAATGAAATGAAGACAAACCTTCAGCAAAAAGATTATAGTTTTACAGTGCTTTGGTTACATTCACAATTTGTGTTACTTTGCACAGCCATGATGAAAAACAACTACTTATATTCTGGACAGTCAATTATATTTCTAAACTACATGTTAACATTTTGGAACATTATGGAATGCACATATACAGCACCAGGATCTACAACACGGACATCAGTGTATTTCTGTCTTGAGAAATGCAGCCAAATGGTAATAAAGAGAGGGAAGGTAGTCCATACAGAGGGTGTTGCTCTCCCAAAAGGGATAATATCAGATGTTGAGGAGAGCTACAAGTATCTTGGAATACCACAGACAAATGACAATCATGAAAAGGCCACAAGGAAAGCTGCAACAGCCAAATATCTGCAATGAGTAAGGCAAGACCAGATAAGTCAGCTCAGTGGCAACAACAGTATCCGGGCAGCACAGGAGCAAACCTTGAGTCCCAAGGCCATCAATGCCCAGATCTACCACACCAGGCAGGACCCTATAGGTGCAGGCTGTGCAAAGAGGCCCCTGAAAAAATCCAGCACCTCACTGCAGGGTGAGATACTAGCAGGCAAAGAATACATGGAACGCTTAACCAAGTAGCCAGCTTAGTGTACAGAAACATCTGGAGAACCCTGGGTCAAAATGGAATACACCTCCTAAGGTGGTGGAGAATGAGAGCGCTAGGATCCTGTGGGATTTCCTGGTACAGACTGACAAAATGGTGGTGGCAACCAACCAGAAATTGTAATCATGGATAAGCAGCAGAGGAAAGCCATAGTGATCAATGTAACCATCCCAAACGATGGCAATATCAGGAAAAAAAACAAGACCACAAGAAACTGGAGAAATACCAAAGACTCAAGGATAAGCTGGAGAAAGCCTGGAAGGTGAAGGCAACAGTAGTACCAGTCTTCATTGGAGCACGGGAGACTATGTCCCCCACACTGGAGAATTGGCTCCAACAGATACCTGGAGAAACGTCAAACATCTCATTCCAGAAGAGCCCAATCCTTGGAACAAAGATACTTCACAGAACCGTCAGGTCCCAGAGAACTCGAGCTTGAGATGAACAGCCACCCACCCAAATGAAGGAAGACTTTTTTTGTATATGTTATTTTGCACTATTTCATTGTGAGAAATATCAATTCCACTTTGATGTAGTTTCTTCTTTTGTGGTTTCTTTATGAATGTGCTTTTTTTTGTACATTTCACATTTATTTTTGTGCATGTCTGTTTCTGTCCATTTTCTGATGGCCTATTTATCTGAGCTACTCTCCATGCTCTGGCACAAGCTTGAGGCATGCATATTTTCTTTGTACATGAATGGCGATTAGCGCAGCTCTGCCAATCACTATAATTTACATTAAATTTGAAATTAATTTCACACTTTTTTCTCTCTGTAATTATGTCAACAGCTGCTGTGAAGCCAAGCTGCACACATGAATTTTAATAGCGTTTTATTTCAAATCCCTCTGAACTTTGCAGAGAAAAACAATATTTCTGTTGCAGGCTCAGAAGGATTTTTTGTTAGACAAGAAAAAAAAATACTAAAGTATCCTGTGCTCCAGTATTATAAAACCACAAATCTGCCTCTCATCATGTCAGTTCTATCTTTCAAAGATACATACACCAAATTTATATAGATAAGTGAGTAAAGATCCCATCAAACTGGATCAGAAGACAAATTAATAAATTACTAATATTACATCTTCATTGAACTTTTCTCATTAATCTGTGCATAACCAATGGAGGTTGCCCACACACTGACAGTGACTACAGTGTGCCATTTGTGTGTTCTCACTTTATCTCATGTCACTGTTAAGCCTTTAAAAAAGACACCTGCTTGGCCCCTAAACTCCAGTGTGGTAACAAATCTTCCCGACTAGCTGCAGCCCTGCATGTGTCCGCCCTCCCTGCTGGGCTGAAAATTTGATTATTTACCACAGATAGAAACATATCCGTGCAGTATATTTCACTTTGCATGTGAGAGACACAATGAGAAAGAGGAATGACAAGGGCAGAAATTATGGCGCATTAGAAAGAAAAAGCAGCAGAGATGGCAAAAAAATAGAGAAAGAAAGGTGGGATCAAGAGGTCAGGACTGAAGCAGTGAAGCTCTCGTCTCCACACAGCAGGGAACATACGACCAGCAGCTCCACAATTACATAGCTATTTAGGATAGACATGAAGCGAGGGAGGCCCCAACCCCTTAAAGCTCTCAAACCAGGGTCTTCAGCTTTACAACTGTCACCTTAAACTACACTGCCACACATGTTAGAGGAACAGGAAAATTAAGTATTTTAATTTTAAAACTGAATATAAATTATAGTAATTTCTTAAATAATCTCCATTCATGTGAATGAGCTTGGAAGGGTTGCATAGCTGTGATGGACATGTCATGAGGAATGTGACAAATCAGGGATGAGCCCATGGTGACTGGTAAGGCTTCATCAGAAAGCAATCTGTGTCTGTGTCATTGTTTCTTCTTGTCTCTATGTGAGCACTTTAAAAAAAACTTAGGAATGTCTTTACTTTGGAAGAAAATTTCGATTTATCAAAAATGTCCATGTATTTCTGAATAAGGCCTTAGTGCACACTCAGGAAAAATGCAGGTTTTCTGGCCAGCGTTTAAGATAACCATCTTCAAGACATCAAGACAGCCCCATTATGTAATATGGGTCTGTCTTGATGTGATACAGAGGAGTACGGTATACAGGCACACCCCTCATTGCTAAGCCTCATCTATTATTATGGAAGGGAGATCGGAAGACACAGAACAGAAGAAATTTGTCCCAGAGTGGTCTCAAACTCAATTTCAAAGATGCAGGAAATTTGCTCTTGGTATGTCGCTGCACTCAATTGCAAAATACACCTTGTGTGTATTATTGAAAGGCTACTGGCATTGATTAAATGGCATTGGCTGGTGCCCTGGGATGAGAGAAGGTTTTCTGTCTCGCTGCCTCCAGAAGCACTTTGGACTGCAACTGCTGATAACTTGGAAATTGAAAACAAACTGAGAGGCTCTGGAATAATTTGCTTTGGCATATTTGTCTGAAGGTCAGTCTAAGAATTTGTTTGAAAGGCTCACAAGACACATTTTAACATGCTGTCCTTATGATGCAGTGTGAAAATAGAAATATATTTACCCATATTATTTTAGCTCATCAAAATGTTGTTGAGAAGGAGCAGCTATATTTTGTTGGAATACCAGTGTTACTATTATACTCTGTTTTAATTATGAGTTTGCTTCTCAGTTGTACCTGGATTATGATCATATGATTGACACACATTATAAACATTCAAATGAGGTTGGTGTGGCTGGAGGGCATGCTTTTCTTTTGCTAAGGGAGGGGACATTTGTAGTTCCCTCATACTGTGCTGACCTTTTTTAAACAGCATTTTCGTTGTAAGCTAATCCTAATTTTTTGCTTGTCAAAACTTTTAAAAGTTGCTAGATGTCACAACATTGATTAAAATAGCTTATAGCTCCTGTAATTATTTTTTTGTGAATGGGTGGTATCAGTTATTATTGGCCTGAAATTCCTGAGAAAAGGGAAGATGGAGGATAAATTTCTGTTTGAGACTATTAGTAGTTTTCCAGATTTGGATTGTGCAATAAATTGCAATCCTTTAAAAAAACATTTGAAGTACAAAAGAAGATGCAACTTATTCTGTTACCCACACAGTAACCAACCTATAACATGCATGCTCATATGTGAGTGCAGAGGTGGGGATGGTGAGAATTTCCCTGTGAGGTCTGAAACAAGGAGGCCATCAGTGTCTTTAAGGCTTCCTGCACTATCTTGAAGACATGTAACTAATGAGATCAAGGATCGATCAGTCAGAGGGGTAGGAAAATGAGGCATTAGTAGTGAATCGTTGGCAAAAGAAAACTGCAAGCCCCGTGATAATGGCTGTGACCCTTTCATTCCTCCCTCCTTGCGTCGCCTCATCTCAATCACATCGTCCATAAACATCTTCTCCAGGCCTCCTGCTGCTTTTGCACTTTGTCTCTCTGTCTTAGATAAACACACATGCACTCATGCGGACACACACAAGTCACCCTCTTCATGTCTCTCAAAATTAGTTACACTTATTTTCACAGAAATAAAGCACCCAGAACAATGGTGTTCTCTTAACTCTGTAATCAGGCTTTTGTGTTTTCACATCATGAGCTCAGTCAGAAAGTCAGTCATTAAAATAAAGGTACAAATTAAAAACCATAACCCAGAATTAGAAAAACTTTTCTTTTCTCTCAAAGGGTTCAGAAGGAATTTAATTGACCCGCAAACTTTGATAATTGAGCTCATTTTTCAGATGTAAAACATGTTGGTATTAAACATTAACCTACATACGAAGACTTTTTTTTTGTTGTTGTTATTCGTTACATCACCTACATCTTTTTTTCCCCCCTGCTGGGAAAGCATTTGTTTTTATCTGTCATTGTTTGCTACGGTATACATGAAGCCATGAGACAAACTAATCCAACTTAACTTGTCTCTTTGGATTCACCTTGCTAATAAAGAGTATAACAAAGCATGCTCAAAGTCTGATAAGGACAAACAAAAACCCTATCCTGATGACACACACACACAAAAAAGATTAAAAAAAAAAAAAACAGAAAAAGATTAACCAATCTATAAATAAAGTTATTGATTTTACCCAGTAATCTAAAACAGATATTAATAAATGGAAAGGTCCCCAATTTGCATTTATTTTTACTAAAATAAAAAGTCATTGTTTTTCTACTTTTTCAGTTGATTGTTCAGTCAGTGAAAAGCAAATACTAACTTTATTACAGCCCAATATGTTGTCTTCAATAATTTAAATTTTATCCAAGCAGCAATTCAAAATCCGAACATATAAAAGAACAACACAGAGGGGAGAGAATAATGTGTGATTTTTCTTAACAACTGAACCTTAAAAGATCTTTCTTTTATCTATTGTTATATTTGTTAGTTGATCATTTCTTTCAAATATGTCTAAATTAGACTTTACACAGTGAGCTGATCAAATTATTAATCTACTTCTAAACTGTGCGCCAACGGTTATTAGACATTACTTTTGGTCATAAATGTATGACATTTACTATATTTCCATTTATTACTCTCAGTTTACTTTTAAGTGAGAAAATACTCATAACTGATTTAAAATGAGGACAAACTTCACTTTTACTGTGCTCTGTGTCTGGCATCAGTGTTCCAGACAAACATAATCTTCTGAACATTGCTAAGGAAAATTCATTCAGCCAGTTAAGCTGATTTTTGCACTTTATTACATGTATTTATCTATTCTGGTGCGGAGATACTTTATTCTAGGTTGACCACTTTCAGCACAGGTGCAAAACAAGTGTGTGATGCAGGGATTTTACATCAGTGTTGGCCTGAAAACCTTTAGGATTGTAAAGGAGAGGCTGGAGGAAACAGCACTGAAGAAGGTTTAAAGGATGCTATGTGGAGACCTTCCAATACTGATCCAGGCATATAAGTAACTTTAGTTTAAAATTGGGATATTCTTTTATAAAGAAAGGTAGTGATTTATTCTGCAGAGATTTTTTTAGGTGGATCTTCTGCTCTTTTCAATCTTATACCCCTCAGTCACTTTCTCTGTGTAATTCCCAGCCTTTTTACTTTCTCACTAAGCCCTCAGGTCCCCAAGCACCTCGTGCTGTACTGTGTGAAATATACCTGTGTTGTTTTCTATTGTGGTCTCCTAAATGATGCCCAGCACAACCATGGATCCAAAAAGAGTCAGCTCTTTGTTACAGACAATTAAACCCAGCACTGGTCTGAGTTCCCTGCCAGACAAACAAGCACTGTTGCACAAAGCTGCACACACACACACACACACACACACACACACACACACACACACACACACACTGGTCACAGTGAATATACATTGTAACCACAGAAGTGAGGTTCAAATACCACTCAACCTCACAGGGGAGGCTGATGACCTTTACCACATCAGCACAGCCTGTCCCTTTCCTTCTGTCACTCTGCAGCTTTCACTCTCTCTATGCGCTCATCCACGTACCATGCACCTTATCAGTCTTCCTCATCCCCCACATCTCCCTAGAGAGCTCTGCTTCTCCCTCTTTCTGTAAAATACACCCCTTCCCCTCCACATCTCCTTTTCATACCTTGAACTTCCCTGACAGCAAGGTCAACTTTTCTTCCATCCATCCGTCATATCTGTCACTGTCACATTACACCCTTTGCCCCCACCCTCAGTTTTCCCCCCTTTCTTTGTTTAAAAGGTGAAGCGAGATGGCATTCCATCTTGTCATTTTTGGTTTTAGACTGTTTACAGAAATAGCATTTTGTTGTGGCATCCTTCAAAGTGAACAAACTGGATGAAAAGTCACTTACTTGCCACCTTCAGTTGCATCGCTAAAGACCTCTTAGCACTTTCCACCACAACTCAATAACACACTTAAATGTGAAGGCTGGCCTTGTAGATTAACAAGAAAGCCATCTTACTAAGTAAATAGAAGACAAGTGAGTCTGTACTTCTAATGTCATAAAACACAAGTCAGAAAAATAAAACAAGATGAAGATGTAGAGAATTTTTTTTCACCATGTTAATTATTCTGTGATATCTTGATAAATTGTCCTCCAAGCTCTTTTCTTGGTTTGTGTTCCTTCTCTTTCCCATGTATGCAGACACCCCACTCATGAGGAACTGAAGAGAGGGGAAACCGGAGAGACAAAGTGAGGGACAGGGTGCAATGAGGAGGAAATGGGAGGGAAGAAGGAGGAGGAGTTGATAGTTTGAGGGGTCGAGCACCACCTGGTATTCCTTTACAACCAAGGAAAATGCCTAGAGAAATGATAATAAAATAGAGAGAAGTCGCAGAGCCTTCTGTTGCTGACAGGAGCTGTGTATGTGCCCTGCGAGAGACGCGTGTTTGTGTGCGTGTGTGTGATGAATAATTCATGGCAGTTCATTAAGGAGAGAAAGTGTGAATGAGTGATTGTGTATGGGTGTGTACGTGCGTGTGCAGCCCTCGTCGCTCTGCGCCACGTCGCCTGCCTTGTGGCTGCCATCTGGCTTCACGCCATCAGAGTGCCACCCTCCAAAGCCCTCGCTCTTGCAAACATGGCAGGAGGGGAGGGTAGGTGAGGCTGAAAAAAAAAGGAGGGGTGGAGGAGACGCATATATGGAGAGAGGAGGCACAGTGCCTCAAGTTAACTTCTCCATTTCACTGATATCATGTGACGTCTACAGTATGGTAAAGAGAGATGTGCAGTTGAATGTGAAGCATAATGACAGTCCATCACATGTGATGCAAAGTGATGTACTGTCATGTCAGTAAACAAAGACCTCACCCTCTTATCAGTTCCATCTTGCCCTGGCTTTGACTCCATTGTTCTTCTATTTTATTGTAAAGTTGTCGGCAATGTTGGAGCTCCCATCTTTTTAATAATGGCTATAATTAACTATAGCAATACAAGAGCTAAATGCCTCTAGACATACAATAACAGCCATCTTGGTGCTTAGTGTTAGATTATTCCTATTAATTTAGATGTTTTGAACACTGGACCTTGGCATAAGAAACCTCAATTTTATGGATCACTTGTTTTATTGTTGTCGAGCTGATGCAGCACAGGCTCTCCAGGAAATGTGTGATACATAGTATTGTTCACTTCTTTAAGAGTATAAATGCTTTCCACCCTCTTATTCCACCCAAACATAAGAACACACAAATGCAGGGAGTCAGTGTGTTGATGAATCAGAAATTATGGTAAATCCATTTAGGGATAAAAGTAGGAAAAATTTAGTAATTGTTCAATTTTTTAAGCCTTCATTGTGTATTTTAGGTTCCTTCGTGAGACTGGCTTGGTTGATGACAGCAGTGTCATATTTGTGTTAACTAGCTTATTCTTAAAAGTAACCTCTAAGCCTTCAAGCTTACCTCACAAATATTTTGAGTAACACTGGTATTAATTCAAAGGCATCTTCATACTTCAAGGCTTTAGTTTTGGTCATGCCCTCATAAGTGAACACAACATCATACTCACCAGATTAACCACTGGTGTGTCATCGCTTAAACACAGGTGTAAAGACTGAAAATAGCAAATGGTGATCTACTTAGATGCTGCAGTTTTAGGTGAGACATTTCATCAGGACTGAGTCATTGTTTATATAAAGATGTAGCATGCTATTTTCACATTTTTCTCTTACATTTGCTTTCTAACAATTTGGCATCTTTCACATCTTTTGGGTTATTTCTGTGAAATGTCCCACAACAATATCAGCAGAAAAGACTGTTGCTTTAGGGCAGAGACGTAGCAGGTAAATATGTAAAAACCTGCAGGACGTGGCTCAAGAGGTCCACACTTAGTGATCATCATCGGTGCATCAAAATTTTATTTTTTATTTTAAATAACTGAGTGAGATTCTTGAGAGAATTTTAAACATTTGAAAATAAATTAATAAAAAATCAAATTAATTTAGATCCAATACTTGTGTGTCCAATAAATGTTCCTAACATTCCTAAATTAGCAACACCTGTTCTTTTGTGACACATGTAGTAAAACAGCACAGTTTACAGTGGGTCTGATCCCAGTTTAGTCCCAGTTTAACATTATCATGGAAAAGTCACAGTTTATGGAAACTGTTCAGTAAATGTCTCATTCTTCTTCTGAACACATTCAGTCTGATGGAGGACATTATTTTAGTACAAAGGTAATAACAAGCTAACATTTACACTGCTGTGGTGCTAATGACCCTAAGCGTGTTTCTAACATGTTAACGTTGAGCTTTCATATTAGTGGTGGATCCAGCATAATGGATTTTTATACCACAGACATTGTAGTGTGCTGCTCTTTTATTTGTCCCGTTTATTAAGTATTAAAATACCCAAAAGTTACAGCAATCCTGCAACAGATGCTGCCATTTTTTTGATTGATTACACATGTGGATGCCTCTCTGTTTGTGTTATGTGTGGGGGAATGGCAGCACACAACACAGACAGCGGACAGGAGATCAGACGAAGAGATGATTAAAAAAATCATAAAGAATAAAAGATTGTTCACAAGTCTTAAATCACGAAGTCTCAAGTCACTGGAAATGTGACTTGAGTGTGGCTTGAGTCCGAGTCCCAGACTAGAGTCCACATCTCTGCTTCAAAGGGCCTTTTTATACATTCATGTAAACCATGGGTAAAAAAGTTTTGCTTATTCTCTCTACGTCTTAGCTAAGGTCTGCTTATTTTGGTCAGACCATCAGGTTTTTTTTAAAATATGCTAAAAGTGGGTTTAAAAAATGTATTGATGCAATTCTAACCAAGCATACCAATGTAAAGTCTTCAGACAAAGTGTAAAGTGGTCAGGCATCTTTAACAAAGAGAAACCTGTGCACCCAATACAGCTAATGTATATCTTACTTTAACACTGATCTGCTAGCAGCAGGCAGTTTCTCAGCCACACAAATTTTTACTTAATCCCTTTACCTTGTAGTCCCACCAGCAATAGGTGTAGTAAGGCTGATTCTTGTCAAGGTATCACCCTCTGTAAGGCACAGTGTGAGCAGTCATGAGGATTTTTAAGTCTGTCGCATATGCAATTCTTGTGTAGTCAATACATTGAGCTACAGATGCAAGAAAGGTATCTAAAATGAGATACCAGGTGTTTTTGGGTGTGTAGCGCATGTGTGAGTGTGTGTCCATCTGGAGGGGTCCTCGGGGTTGCAGTAATCTGGCACAGCAATCTCACACTGTAATTATCTCAGTGCTCAGCAGGTGGTGTGGGAGAAAGATGGGGAGAAAAGTTTTTTGCCTGTTCTCTATTCGCTAGGGTCTTTTTGTGATGTTGAACTGTATGAACAGTTAACTTTGGACATGCCATGTAGAGCAACCTACGCTAGGAATCCAACTTCTTTAAAATTTGTGTGAACTTGAGACATTATCCATAAACTGTACTGAGGCAATTTAGCCAGCTAAGGAAAAATAACAAGATGTACACGTAAGCAGGAACAACAGGCATCATTAACACTATGTACAAGAACGTGTTCTCAAGACATCAAAAGACATATTTCCTGATAGCTGTTTACCTCTGGGAGAAAGCCATCATTTTCTCCTGCAATGGAACTGAGGAGAGAAGATAATGATATATATTCTACCTCATGATTTGTTTTTATTCAGCAATGGAAGAACTTAGCTCAAAAGCATAGCTATTTCAGGAAATCTAGGCCTTATCAAGCTACCACACACAGGGATAATGAACTTGTCCTATCCTGGAACATTAAATACATGTGAGTGTGTGGGTGTATGTGTGTGTTCTGCTTTAACTCAGGCTCTGTGTTACATAGTGATGAAGGGGGCTTGGTTATCTCTACCTGGCACCCTTATCGCATCTGCACATGTGACACCTTTCAATAAGCCTCACCTCCCTCCTTTCACTGCTCTCCAAAATTGGGGACCAGGGAGATAAAGAGGGAATGTGCTGGATGTGTATCTGTGTGTGAGACAGTTAAAGGAAGAAAAAGAAAATCTGAGCGCCTGCTTGAACATTTCCATTCTGTAGGACTTTCTACTTGTTCTACTAGGAAATGTTCTACTTGATAAAGGACTCTATACATATCAGCTGATAGAACAATAACTCAATGCAGTCTGAAGCACACAGTTACAGACTAAGATCTAGAGAGACAGCATGTCTTTATCAAGAGGTAAAATGTCAATAAAATTAATCAAATAGCATGTGCCCCTCCAATAAAGTCATAATACTTAAAAAACCCTGTTCCTGTTTTTTCCTTTACTTTTAGCCCACTTTATTTAACAGCTAATACTTTAAAAGGATTCAGTAAATTAAAAAACAGATATTTTAATATATTTATTTTTGAATTTATAACAGTAGAGTTTTGCACATGCAAACCATCCTCACACCAAACCCTTCACATACAGTGAAGCTTTTCCTCAGAAACTGTTCATTTTTAATGTCACTGCACAGAGTTCCCCTACAGGGTCTGTTTTTTTTTTTTTTTAACCATTGCAGAGTAGTCCAATAGAAATTCATCAATGTCTGATGCAGTGAGACTTTGCCCAAATGTCTTGGGTCTGTGCCTCCAATCTCCAGTCTCAAGAGGTTTGCATATCCTTTTAAAAGTAAAACACCTGTACTGTTGAAAAATACTCTAAAGTAATTTAATTCAAGTGTACTTGAAGAATGTGATTTTTAATTATGGTTGAGTTGTCTTATTAAATTGTCCATACTTAGGTGACTGGGTTTTTTAAGGTCATTTAAGGAACTGTGTATTAAATCACCTGGGATGTTTGATACCAAAATTGCAAAGAATACTTCAATATCTGAAATAAAACTGTCTGTTTTTTTGGATGCATACATAACTGTGGGTGCTTTACTTATGCCCTATGACTTCTTGTATCACTGTGCCAGAAAAGAAAATGGCACAGAACAGAAAGAAAGAGAAAAATCTCATGCAGAAAATTCTGACTATGAAGAGTGTGAATGGGCAGAGTGTGAAGCACAGAGCCAGGCCTGTTGGCCAGTTTCCAGTGGGGATAGTGGGTGTCCCTGTGCCAGTTGGCAGCCTGTCTATCCCATCTGTGGAGCCTAGGAGAGTGTGCAGTAATCTCCAGGAGACAGCGGCTCAGCCCAGGCCAGATTTAAAGGGATATGGCCAGCTGGCCAGGCATGAACAGGTCTGTACCACAGAGAGAAAGGAAGGGCAGGAGAAGGCCACATAGAAGGGAGGAGGGGATGAGTGAGCTGTGATGAAGCAGGTCAGGTGTAATGGCGAGGATGATAGGGGAGCTGAAGATTGGTGGTCAGGGAGCAATAAAGAGCACTGGTAAGAATGATTATAGTCCAGCTGCCAGCAAATAATGGAACTGGTTGAATGTAATGTTCTTTAACAATGAAAACTACAGTGCCAGATGTACTAATGTGACTGTCATGTACCCGTGTCAATACTGGCTTATGTAAGGCTGTATTTCTCTGCTCTGCTGCCTTTTCTCACAGTTATGTGTTACAAACTTAATGAAGCTGACTGAGGAAAGGGGCTTTAGTCCAGCACAAGAAATAAAACAAGCTGTAGGCCAAGTAGCTCAGCTTTACTCTTGGTTTGTTCCTTTTTGTGATTATCACAGAACCCAGCTGGCTAGTCGGCTGTAGAAATTAAAATAATATCAATCTCAGTAAGTTATTTAATCTTGTATTTGACCTTGTTTATTTGGCTGGAAAAGTTCCAGGAGCATAAGCCAGTTTCATTAATCTCAATTCAGATTTGTTTTTATGAATTTGTGTCCTTTTTAGTTTGGTTCTTCATTCTTACTAAACAGGCTTCCAAGGTGAAACTACTCAATGAGAAATTAATAATCTTTGCTATAAAACTGCTAACTTATTTGAAGAACACATTTAGCTGCATACCAGAGCTAGTGACTTGTTAGACTGACTCTTGTTGTAGTGTGGGACCAGCTGTGGGAAGAGGCATATGAAGATGAAGACACTGAGAGATTCAAACCCACAGCTGGGGTCTGACTCTATATGTTGACATCCAAGTACAAAATCACTGCATACAAAACTGCTTTAACACAACTATACACCAACACACGTATTGCAGCAATCAACGTAGTTGCACATACGCATGAGTGCAAATTCATATCTGACAGATATCTATGAACAATATACATGTGCATGCACAGGTGTCCTCACCTAACAAGACTGAAGCACGAGCAAAAACACACACAGGCATACATGCCTGCGGCAATCTCAAAAGAATAAGTGAAGCCTTGCAAATCCCCAGATGTGCAGGAAGACAGGGGGAAGATGAGGAAGAGAGGACTGGAAGGGGGAGTGGAGTGGAGTGCCTGGAAGGAGGAGAGAGGGGGGTCCAATGGAGGGAGGGAAGGAGGGGAGGCGAGGACTGGGTGTTTACCACTATTTAAAAGGCAGTGGGTGCTGTGTGCAGATTAATAAACAGGAGGTAATAGCAGAAGGACTCTATATTTATTTTTTATCTTAAATGTTGCTTGTTTGTCGGGCTGGATGAATATTGACTGTGAAATTGGGATCAGGGGCGACACATGCCAGTGCTCGGCCTTATCTCTGGGATGCAGGCAGGCCTGGGGCCCTTATCGCTATGCCACAGTGGCGTGCCGGCACTCCAGCGCTCTCAAAGCCGCCACATTCCCTTTGTATCTGCCTGGAGAAGCCTGTTTACCTTTCACTAGCTTGATATTCCTATTAGAGCCGCTGACTATTTACTCACTGCCTCCTCCTCTCCCTCCACAGGGCACATTGCTGTCTCTCATCTTTTCCTCTTTCTCTTTCTCTGTTTGGCTGTGCCTATCTTGCCCTTTTTTTAATGGTTGTCTCTTAGCAGTATACCTTTTTGTCCCGCCTCTACTTTTGACCTTCACTGTGACATAAAGTTCTGGACAAGCATCAGGCAGCCAAAAAGCCTGAACTGCAAAGAGTGGGTTTACACAGATATTACACATCGAATGAGACAAATTTCTTAATACCATCCAGAATGAGAGACTGTCCTCACCAGGAAGTAGCTGTGTGTTCAGTCATTTTAAACAATTACAATTTAAATCAACATGTTTTATTAATCACAGACATTCATCTTACATGTTGAGCAGATAGTTTTAGTTTTTTTAATCACACAGGTTGTCTTTGTTATGACTCATGTTGCATTTTCACTGCGAGGGAGTAAATGCAACTTGACATGTTTATTTATTTCATTTTATACAAGTAACCACAATCATTTATGTTGAGCTCTGAACAAAATGTGAGTTATCCTCAGTCAACACTGCTCCTGAACTCATCCTGTCATACAAACATGGAGAAACAGCTGCTGCTCAGTTAATGGGCTCCTTTTTCTAGCTGTTCTGTGTAGTCATGTTGTTGTAGAGTCAGCAACAAAAAATAAGTACGAAGAAGGTTTGGGTGGTGAGGAGGAGAGCTGCTGTTGCAAACAGAGTTCATAAGTTGGCATGAGCATTTCACATTGAGTACTTTTTATGCTTGATTGAGGCATTAATGGTTCAGTGAACCAGTACAATGACAGACTTCAAGGTATTAAAGACAGATTGCCTTTAACAATTCTGTTGATCAGTCTGAATCCTTGAAAGATGTTTAGATGCTAGAGAGACTTCTATTTTCACTCAAGAAAAATCAGGGCACCCTGGTAGCTTACCAGGTACACAATAAAAGAGTACACAATAAAAAAAGTGAGTCTATACAGTGAATTAGATTGCATTGAACTGGATTGTAATCAGATTGTATTTAGATTGTATTTTTTAAAAGTTCCTTGAGATCACTTATTTTTGTGATTGATGTTATGCAGGTAAAACTGAACATAATATAAATCAAATTTAATCTACATTAATCTAATTGAATTGAATTGAACTGAACTGAACTGAACTGAACTGAACTGAATTGAACTGAATTGAATTGAATTGAATTGAATTAAACTAAAAAGAGTAAAATTAAATCAAACTGAGTCCATTGTACAAATATGGATGATGCACAATAATGTTTTCCTTAACTCCTAGTGTAATGTTCATCTGAACTAGGCTCTAGGCTTTTGAAATCAGCATTTGCAACACTTTCTCCTTATTGTAACATCACAAATATGCACTAATCTCCTCTTTGTTTGCATGGCAGTACCTGACTTAGCCATGATACTGCTGATCTGGTTTACTGATATACTGGTTTGCATATAAATGTACGGTTACAAGCCAAAAGAAACAATGGCATCAGAATGTATGATGGAGAATACTGCATACGGTATACAGCAACTCTCAAGAACAGAACTTGACCTCAGCATTTTTTTGTCTTGTCTTTTGTTTTTCACGTGCTAGGACCTCTTTTGTAAAAATACTTGTTTGTGTGTGTACTTAGACTCAATCTAATAAAGGAAAAGAGCAAAGTAATAGGTCTGCAATATTTTTTTCAGAATTTTAGAATTGTCATTTTAACTTCTGAAAAAGTATTTAGAGATAAAGAGTAAGATTAATCAATAAAGAATAATAATGAGGAAATCGCACAACTAAATTTGATTCAGTCAAAAGATGCATGATACGATGAAAGACCCAAAGGGCAAATTCCTTTAAAGATGTCACTCAGCATTAGCAATCTATTAGCAAGCAGCTGTGTGCACCAACTTCAACTACATCATGACCTCCAGGTAAAAAAAACTAAAGGAAAGAATTAGTTTTAGCTGCCACTTAAAGCGCCCATGGAATTAAATGGCACACCTTTGCCATCAGAGAAAGACTGGAATTCATCTTGGTGTAGTTAGATGTCTAACAGACATTTTCTACCAGCAAGCTGTGGCACAGCTACTTTTCTCAGATTTGTTTTTAACAGCTGATAGAAGTATTTCTTCAGCCTAACAAGACTAGCTTATGGAGCAACTTAATGCAGTCCTAACTCCAGGAAACCAAAAATACCAACAATGTGTACATTCCTTATGGAATTATTTTATGTGTATTTTAAAGTACTTTGTCTATGTGCCAAAGAGAAATGTGACATAAGTAAGTGTATAAAGCATGTTGACCATGTGCTCATGCATAAAAAAACTAGTTGAATCTGATTTTAATTTTAAGGTATAAATTCACTGATCAACACATCTAAATAAAAATAAATTAACTATCAGCCAGTCAATGGGCACACATCAACTACAATGTCTATATCTAAGCTGTAAATGAAGGTTTTGCTGCAGAGCCTACACAGAATCAACGTAGCAGTTTTTTGTTTGTTTGTTCTTTGATTTTTAGCAGTGTCAGGTCAGGTTAGAGTTTGCACAGTTGGGCCACTTGCTCAGTCATGTTCTAAATGTAAAGAGAGCATGACACGATAGTAAAAAGAAAAAAAAAGTTGAAAAAAATGGACAGAAATGTCCGAGTAGGGCATGTGGGTTACATTGTTAAGAATATACTGTTCTAAAGGCAACTATGGATGTAAATATACATTGATCTACATCAATACATCAATTCAATGATCTGGGGAACTGTTCATTTTTGCTTCATATTAACAACTTAAATTTTATCACTAATTTTTTGCATGTTATCTGTTGTAACAATATAATATTATATTATGATCAAATTTGTGATTTCCACCACCAGCAGCCACTATCTGAGTAGGTTTTAGCTTGGCTGTATGGTCATGATTTGACTCTGCTTCTCCAAACTGAGAGTGTTTTGATCATTTTCCTTATAAGAGACAGACTGCACTTCTCAATTCTCCTCTGTAAAAGATCCAGAATGAAATATCAGCCACGACCCTAACAGGATAAATAACACTTTTAGAGCGTTCTATAAAACATTATATAAATCACAACTACACACAACAGATGAGAATATTGATCAGTTTCTTCGTAACATCAATCTTCCGAAGTTTAAACATGAAAATAAAATGGCCTTGGATTCATCGCTTTTAGTCTGTGAACTCTTTGAAGCTCTCCAGCATATTCCCAGCAATAAAGCCCCAGGTCCAGATTGTTATCCAACAGAATTGTACAAATAATTTTAGACAATGCCGGCATCCACTTTATACAATATTATATTAGAAATAAAGGAAAACCAAAAAATACGAACTTAGCTGATGTCACTCCATTATTAAAACCAGGAAAAGATCCTACATTTCCATCCAGTTACCATCCAATTTCATTAATAAAGATAGATCTTAAAAAAATTAGCAGAGCTCTCGCCAGTAGGATAGAAAAAATAATCCCTCTAATAATACATCCTGACCGAATGGGCTTTATTACAGTAGACATTCCTCTTCTGTTTCTGTACAGGTGTAGCAGTTGATTGTCTGGAGTTACTTTGAATTGAAGGGTCATTGCCTTCTGTTTGTTGTATTTTTGTCTCCTCTCTCTTTTCTATTTTCCTTTTAACTTTTCATTATTCTCCTTTTATTCTGTCCCCTCTGGTCAGGTCCAGCAAGATTAAATAAATTCCATAATTTAAAATAAATAAATAAGATAAAAAAAAAATAAAAAAATAAATCTGATCATTAAGAGGTGCCTTATACCCAAAAAGCTCCCCTTGGCAAAGCAAATTTGTTTGGCATAACACAAAAGTCAGACCATCACTGCTTGCTACGATGCTGGACAGGACGAAAAAAAAAACTCTGCATTATGTCTGACTAATCAGTATTTTGCACTTTATGTCCCCTTTTAGTATCATCTAAAAGTGAAGACCCAACGTAGCAGAAAAGAAAAAAAAACCGCCTTCTCTCTAAAGGGAAGGACATTCAGATTCTTTGAATGATGACAGCCCCTTCTTGCTGACTGCAATCTTCTTGATTTAATTTTTCTTTAATCTCACTCCTCCGTGCAGGGTCTGCTCCAGGGATTGAGGCACTCTGTGCACATGCCATACCACAAGGTGGGATAAGGAGCGAACAAACACATGGGCAGCACCGAACAACCATGATCAGAGTGTCTGCCAAAGTCCTGATAAGGTGGCAGGCAGGAGAGGACAGCAAAAGGAGTGGGTTGTGGGGAAGCAAGGATGTGACAATTGATGGTGCTTTTCCTGTCTGAGAACTAATGGACTATGAGATCCCATGGCCTTTCTGGATCCCTATAAACAGTGTGCCACTTCAGTCACATGGTGGATGTTTTACACATTTTCAACTCTTTTGCATGTCATTTAAAGCTGTAAATAACAGAAGGGTACAAGGAAAACTGCCATCCCTTGACTGTACATGATATAAAGTAAGTAAAAATCCATCATAATGACATACAAAATGATACGGGATTATATAAACTAAATACACAAAAGGGAAAGAAACTGTTTTTAAATAATCTAACATGCAGTTTTAGTGGAAAGTGCAACTGATATAAAAAATAAACCTTTCCTTATTGTTAAAAATACTGAGAAAAATTTAAAAATAAAATTCAATTGAAAGGTTCATTTCCTATATTTAGTTTTGCTACATACTGTATAAAACTGCAAGCTTTGAGCTGTGCCTGTTTTTCTTTTTGTGATGTTTAATCCTGTTTAATCCTTTTGTGGTGTCTCATTTTTTCTACATGGGGCTCTCATGTAACACATGCAATTTCATGAGACCCAGTGAGATTACCTCTTCCCCTTTTCGCAACTTACAGCCAATGTCATGAACGTCATGTAGGATAACCTCCTGGGATATTACGAGATATGTTTATTTTTATGTTTTGTGTCCTCTACAACAAAAAAATGAAGTTCAATTTAGCTGTCTAACTATCTGAACATCTGCCTGTCTTTTGATGGTTGGTCAGTCCATCTGTCTGCTGATTAGCACACATCTGTCTGTCTATCCATCTGCCAGCTTCTGGAGCCAAGGTGTGGGGAACATGAGCAATATTACAGTTCTGTTATGCAGCAGTGGGGAGAGAGGTCACAATCACTGACACACATTTAAAACTCTATAACTTAACATTACACATTTCTGTGGACTGAAAAAAAGAGAAAACAGGCAAATAAGTAGGTCTAAAATATTTTGTTTTTGTTGTGTAATGTATTGATCTGTTAAAGTTTTAAGCAGCTGGACGAAAAAGAGTCCACTGTATATTGGAGTTTTAGTAATTCAATCCCTGGCTTCCCTGGTCAACATGTCAAAGTGTCCTTGGGCAAGACACTAAACCCATGTTGCCTCCAGTGTGTGTGAATGGAGGACAGAAGAAAGGAGAATAAATTAATCTGATTCTGATTGAATCAGATCAATTTATTCTCCATTTTTTGTCATGTTGTTCAGTAAAATAGAACAAAGGAGCTCTATTTTGTGCTGCCAAAAGGTCACCATCAGATTTTCTCGTAAACATCTATATGTGTACTGTCTCCTTAAAATGAAGCTTTAAAAATTAATTTTGTTAATTATAATACTCTGAATTCAGGCTGGATATTCAGACTTGATGTTGACTCAATCTACAACAGAGGAAGAAATTGTAGTTTCTGACTTTTTGTTTACAATAAACAACTTATACTTACTATACTATATAGGTGTGCCGCGCTGTGGCTGCGGCCTCAGTCTGCCTGATCCTGTGGACGGGTTGTACTGGAAGACATCTTGTTGTACTTGTGTCCTGCACTTGTATAATGAAGAATCTTGAATCTTGAATCTTGAATACATTCATGCCATATACACACTAGGTTTTAACCATTAACTGAGAAATGTGATTAGGATATAAATATATATATATATATATATATATATATATATATATATATATATATATATATATATATATATATATATATATATATATATATATATATATATATATATATATTGTTTTTCTTATGGAAAAATCTATTTGAATCCTTTTACTCAGATTCCATTAACTGCACAAACTGTAGATACATTTCACTAGAGCAAAAAGTTGTATTTTAGTTTTCTAAAAATGTGTTTCAATGTGATTAATGGGATTCTGGGGGAAAAAAATGAAAAATACAAAAACAAATACAAGTATTTGCAAATGCAGTTTGACCCAGCTTTGTTTCCAGATCAACAGACTTTAATTGGTCCTGTCAGACCATCTTTACTTGCAGGCTATCTGTTTCAATACTGACACAATAACAGCATTATGGAGCTCAATGGCTCATATTCCTGTGTGGCAATATCTCGATCCCTCGTCCTTTCAGTGCAAATCAATGGAGTGAGATGGCCTTTGGCTTCATTTTTCATCTTTAATATCGATCGCTGTTCTACTTTGGAGTGCACTGTCAGTCCAATTACAGAGAATCTAATTGATTTTTTCTCACATGCTGGGTTAGATTGGATTGGTTTATGCAAAGCAGATCAAATAAGAGTTCTCCCTTGACTCCGTCTATGTATAAAATACAATTCTAATGAGAAGAAGCACCCCAACATTCACACATCTCACCCTGCTCTTCCTCGACATTGTTCTCTAAGTACAAAGCAGCCAAGTGTTGGGACGTTGTACAATAATATGGTATGAATAAAGCAGATGTCTTTACAGTTCAAAATTCCACACTGACCTTTAAAAGCGGCCTTTGCTAATGAAATATACATGACCCTGAACACAATATGTCAGTCAGCTTGACAAAGCTAATTA
Source organism: Melanotaenia boesemani (assembly GCF_017639745.1). Lineage (NCBI taxonomy): Eukaryota > Metazoa > Chordata > Actinopteri > Atheriniformes > Melanotaeniidae > Melanotaenia > Melanotaenia boesemani. The sequence goes on along the minus strand of NC_055682.1, from coordinate 17,588,512 downwards.
ACTGCAGGTAAATTTGGAACACCTCCCGCTCTGTTTTGCAATCATACAAGCCCACACCTTGACCAAAGCACTTAGTGCTTCTGTGTCATGTGATGCCCTTTTTTTGTCTTTTGCATGATCTGGTGAAAGATAAATCTTATATTTCTTGATATTTGTTTTGGATTTACTCTACCAGGACACTCACTGCCATATTTTTTTTTTTTTTTTATGTTTTAACACCACACATATCAAATAAAAAACATTTGCAGTGCATCAGTTTTTGCAGTTTGTCTTATTGCAGAGCCTCGTTTCTACCATAGCCCTGAGTGGATGATTCAAACACTGCTTCTGCATCTGTACTTTTGCACTATTAGCAGGCATTGTCCTCTCTATAATACAGTTTAAAAGGAATGGGGATTTTCCGTTAGTTGCAGTCTGCAACCTTTGCGCATACTTCTCCTCCACTAAGTGGCAGTGGGCTGTTTCTATAGTCCTAGTCAAAAAAATCTAGTAAAATAAAAAAATATGTATTTCTTTGTTTATCAGCTCTTCAACAACCCAAGAAAAGGTCTGCAAAATATGATAAAAAAACACCCAAAATGTTGGCTTTATAGATCTCGATCTGATCATGGTTTCTAGGATGCACCTGAACAAGTATGTGGCCCCACTGATTTCCCCCTTACAACCTTCCAGAAACAAGTATTAACTGCCCACTTCTGGTTACCAGATCCCTTGTAAGACCTCCAGAGTCCATGTGCCAAATGCCCAGAACTGTTCTGGTACTACAAAGGAGACCTACGCAAGCTAGCAGATTTGATTTAGTGGCTGGCTGATGTAAATCTGACTCCACTGACCACAGCTTAAACTAGGAGATGACAGCATGCACTGTTACATCTGTACTGACTGTGAAACATCAAAAAGTATGTTTTAGAACAATCTTTAATTCAGAAAACATAACACATGGTTCATTAACAGCAAAACAGCAAAACAATACACAAAAAAAATTTAGTAAGGCAGAAGTAATCGCCAGGGGATCACATCTGGACTAGTATTCTAAATAAATAAATTGAAATGAAATTCTTTTTGAATGTTATTTTTATTTTTTTTTTTTTAATGGGACAGAGATAATGATCTATTTTTCCATTTTTATTGACAACAGTTCCAAGGTAATTAGCAGATTCTATTACTAAAATATTGGCAACAGGATGTATCACAATTTGCATATGTTTGAATTAAATTGAAATAAAATAGTCTATTTTAAATAAAATTCCCTCTGGGGACACAAAGTATTGTGATGTGACTGGGTGGAACTGAGCCACGTACCTGCAGCAGAGAGAGAGAGAGAGAGAGAGAGAGACTGAGCACGGGTGTGTTCAATTAACAGAGGAGGAAATCATCAGGAGGTGATAAGGCTGAGAGGAAAAGCAGGTATGGTGTGTGAGCTTCCTGTCAAAACCGTGTGGCACCTCTTGGAGGGAGGGTGTCTGTCGCAGTTGTTTAGAGCTGCTGGCGATGAAAACAGCAAGATAGGTGGTTAGCTGTTCTGTATGAGGAGGGGGAGGTCAGCTGCTTCCTGGCGGTAGTTAGGGCCAGCGTTTAGTCAAGTGTAGCCGCAGTTCTGCTCATCTTGTTGTTTCTGCCTGGGCATGATACTAAGCCTGTCCCTGGGTGGTTAGGTCTCTACTGAACTCTGAACTCTACTTTCCCTTTTAAATTGATTGTATATTTTTGCACATCTGCAGGATTTTTACTTACCTGGGGAGGGATATGTGTGTGGGAGGGTTTGCATCAAAGTGAGCAGGCAGTTTTATGAATTCCCTTACAATTGCATGTGTCTTTTTGCAGTGCCTCCTGAAGAGGGTGATGTGGGTTTTAGTGGACTGGTTTGGCAAACCGTTTTAGTGTGGGTTTTCACTGATTACACTCTGACTGGAAGCATCAACTGCCCCAGGTTGTGGAAGGCTTCCCCGGGTTGGATCCCTCCTCCAGTTGTAATGAACTTTTGAATGCTTAATAAAGCTCCCTGTATTCGTCTAATGTTGTCTAATGTGATTGTTTAAGGGCTCCAACATTTGAAGGAAGAATATCTGCCTGTGTTAAACCTACCAAAGAATTCATATAGTCTGTTTTGTTGTTGTCCTTGTTGTTTTGGTTTGGTTTTTTTTTTCTGATGCTTCTGAAATCGTATATCAACAGTGACTGTGAAGATGCTTTTCAAGAGACTGCACAGATCAGAAACTGATGATAAGCCAGAGGACCTTCTCTGACCCCACTCTAAGTGAAACAGGTGGGAGGTTCCTGCATTTACATAGTTTTGTTTGTCTGCTTGTTTAATAGCAAGTAAGGCCCAAAACCAGTTCTTTACTAATCTTTTAAATATAAAATTGTGTTCAATAGTACCAATGTTTGCAGGTATTAATAAATAAAAATTAAGCTATTTTTAAAAAGTTCTGTATAGTCAACAAGGTCAGGCACAAGTCTTACATTGCTGGATAAGTCCACGTGACACCCTGGCATTTTTATTTAGGCCTGCCAGATGTAAAAATGTGGTGTTTGCCAGGCCTTTTAAATTTGTCAGGTGAAGTTACATTTGGCTACTTAAAGTTGTCCAGTCTCGTTGATCTCCAGGGCTCATCTTGATTGCCTAGGAAGTGGGTTGTTTCTTTCAGACTTTCCTTTTTTTTGCTATTAACATTAAATCCCATTTCAGTTGGTGGTGGGTGACTGGGCTTTTTCAGTACTGGCACCCAAAAAGTGGAATGTGCTTCTTACCTAGATCAAACTGGCCCCCACCCTGGAAGCTTTAAAATCGCTTCTTAAAACACATTTTTATTTCTTGGCTTGCATGAGAATCGTGGTCTGTCTTTAAATTAATTTTAACCTTTTACTTTCCTCGAGCGTATCTTAGTCTTTTAAAAGTGTTTGTAGTCTTGTCATTTCTTTTAGTGTATTTGAATTTCTTTCAGCATCATTTCATCTTTGATTTGTTTAACCTTTTAAATATCCTAGTGTATTTTCCCTTTCTAATTCCATTATTGTAGCCTATCTCTATTTTATGCATTTTAATCTTTTAATTGCTATAGTGGTGTATTCAAGTCTTTTCATTTAAATTAGATTTTATCTTTCTTTAGAATGTTTCAGATATATTAGTGTGTTTTGTTTCTCAAGTCTTTTGTTTTTGGGGTGCAGATTTTCTGACTACAGAATGTCAGTGTTTTAACATTTTTTTTATATATATAGCTATGTAAAAGCTAGTATTAGAAAAGTATTAGAAACTAGTTTTCTCCTTCAGCTGTCATGAGGTGCTGCTGCAGATGGTCACAAAGTTCATCCATTTATGAGTAGCAGAACACATGAATGCAAGCTGACATTCACAACACAGAACTGACAAGTCCTGTGGCTGAAGGGCGCTCAACATGTTTTTGTCAATGAAAAAATGCAAAAAAGAACTATTTGGACATTATGTTGAACAAAAACTAAAAACTATGTTGACACTGATGATGTAGTTCTTTGACAGGAACAAACGCTCATTAAGTTTTTTTTTGTTTTTTTTAAGAAAGTTGTTTCATGTGTAAGTTTCTTGGACCAAGAGAAGTATGGTCACAAATGTTAAAGACACTGAATACAAAAAGAAATATCAGCCTTTTTTTCAAGTATTGGTGAGATAAGAATTCTGCAAAATAAGAATGTCCTTACTAAGAGTACTAAAAATTGACATAATCTTAATGTTTTGGGACAGATATTAACTTGTCTCCCATGGCCATCTCTCCTTCTGTTTCCTGTACACAGAAACTGAAGCTGACAGGAAACTGTTTCTGTTGATTAATGTTTCACATTCATCAGATAGATAAAAGAGTATCAATAGTCTCCATCTGGCTATCACCAAGAATCAGATATTCCCTGAAATGTCTAAGTATGTCAAATTATGTCATGGAGATGCAAAAAATCTTAGACTAGCTTGCGGGTTTTACTTAGATAAATGCAACTGTCATGAGAGACGCCTACAGTGGCCAGTGCTATACATCTCCCTTGATTTCTTATTTGAATATCATTTGTTGGTAATCAACACTCAGTCGTCAGTGTGTCTGTTTGTTTGGTTGCCATAGAGCTGTGGAAAAGTCTATAGCTGTCTATCGCTTGTCTCCTCACTTAAATCTCTACTTTCACATTCCTGGAGGCTGGTATTGGAGCTAACACCCCTCCTCTTTACACCTTTGCACAGCCTGCAAGTGTGTGTGAGATGGAGGTGGTGCTGTCTTCTATTTCTCTGGGTGCCCCCTTGCTGAGCTGTCATCACTCCCTGGCACCCAGTACACAGCACAGCTGCAGGGGAACCACTCTGCAGGGAACCTTCGTTTCCATCTGTCCCCAATTCACAGCGGCACCTATTTAGAGCAGCTCAGCGGCTGCACATTCCACAGGCCACAAGAGTGAGGAGAGACTGGGTGTATGGGGGTCAAGAGAGGTAGGTATCAACATGTTTGGGGAAGAAAACTATGAGCTTATATTAGACGGAGACACCATAAACCTGTTTTTTACCTTCAGATTATTGCTATTTTAAATGTAATGTTTAATTTTCTTTTAATGAACTCTCGATTGTTTACAATCAGAGAAGCATCAAGCATCAAAATTGAAGAAAATCATAAAACACACACTGTGCTGGTCCACAGCCGATCGGCCAGTAAAAAGATCTTAAAGCACATATCAGAAACAATGCCACCAATATATAACAGGATTTGTGGCCAACATGTACATTGTTTATATCTTGGGCTCGTGTCTGTGTGAGCAGGCTGGGCTTAATTTAGCAGGTGTGCTTTGACAGTTCTTGAATGAGTGCCAACGGTGCTGTAAGAAGGATAAGAAAGAGGAGGCGCTCAATGTGCATCTGTGTGGAGCTCGACTGTGACAGATGGGGACGGTTTAACTTATAGAGTTCTGTTAAGATCTGTAGGTTTCTCTGACGCTGTCTGTGCCAAACAGGTGTGTATTCTAAAAACACCACAGAGAGAAAAAGGTGAACAAGCCTCAACTGACTTATTTGTCTAGTTGTGATAGAAGGACACTGCAACTCTGTAGTTTGTTTTTTTTTTCTGGTTTTTGTGGGGGGCCAAAACCATTGTGGGACTTCCCTTTGGAAGACACTGTATTCTGCTGTTCTCGTTAATCTCTTTGAAGTTTGCAAAAGAAAACAAATTCCCCTCAACAAATTAGTGTGAGGCATCAGTGTAAGACATTGCCACTAATAATGTAATCAACAAATAGCCTCAGCTCCATGCACTACTCTTTCAAGCACCATCATTGTAGTCTTACAAGATAATACAGCCGGGTGTCTCTGTGACAATGCATATGACTAAGATGCAAATGAATCAGATTTTATCTTCAAAGTTATAACAAACACTTTTTGCTCCAAGCTGTTGCATAATTGTGTTCTTCAGGTTTTAAATGTTGCACAACACTGCAGTACACATTGGCTTAACATTCTAAAACAACGGCTGCAAGGTTGAGGAGTTCAGCCAGTTAGTGGTGGCCAGGTGTCTCACAGGCGGGCAAGACGCTTCACCATATGGTTGCTTCTTGCCACAAGACGCCAGCCGTCCCAACCACTGACTTTCACATGCCCTACTTTTGCTGCACAAGGTGAAAAGTTACATTGTGCCTGACCAGCATGCTGAAGGAACTCATGTTTACATTCATACAATAGTGAAACTTGTTTCATCAGTGTTGCGAAACTGCGCTGGTATTACAGTAAGATAATTAATAACTAGGCTAGGATATAAGAATGACAGATTTGTATGCATTCCCTCTGGATTTTTGATACAACAACAAAGTTGAAGATTATTTTGCTTCCCTCCTGCATGCTGATTGGAGTTTTAAAGAGGTAATGAAGTCCTGGTGTGTCCTCCTGCTGGGTTTGTATTTGGTGAGGGGTGCCTGTGTGTCGCTGATAGAGGGATCTTTCTGACACGGCTGCTCTAGCCCACTGCATCTGGGAGCCAGTAGCTGCACCCGCTGGGGGGAGATAAGGCAAGGCTAGCTGCTCTCCTGTAACTCACGTTTTGCCCCCCTCTGCCCTGTTCTCCTCTCCTCCTCTGCTCCTCCCTCCAACCATCCTCCCTCCCATCATCCCCCTGACCTTATCTCGAGGGAGAAGGGACCACTGGGTCGCTACTGTGATAGCACCTGCCAGAACCAGAGCTGGCCTCTGGTGATTATGGGAGAATCATTATCTCTCCCTTCCCAAAAACTCATTTTATACCTGCCAACATCTGAAGGGAGGGAAGGGGAGGAGGGCAACGGAGCAAAGGCTTCTATAACAGGTAACACAGAAAAATGTGTGTGGGTGTGCGCACATCTTCAGGTGTGTATCGTGAGAGGAGGTTAGGATACATGAGTAATAGACAAAAATAAATAAACAGCCAACAGTTCTTCGGCAATATGATTTAATATTAAAATGGTAAAGATAGGGATTGATAATTATTCTTTCCTATACTATATACAACCTCCCATATGATAAACAATGCTCCAGGGGATCTTACAGTAACTTGATGTCATGCTTATATCGAGAATTGAGATTAAATCAGATATTGTTGGAGAAATTGTATTCTACTTTATTCCAGGTTGATTATTGGTAAAAACTGACGATTTGACACAAATTCAGTCATTTTTCTTTTTTTAATAATTTACTTTTTTTTCTGTGATTAGTTCAGCTACTCTTTGCTATTTTCGTCAAGTTATCTAAAACTTCCTCTGTGCCTATTTTTTGCAGTTTCACATATGCTATTTGCTTCTGTAACTTATGTGATCAACAAATTTACCACCCCAAACCACCACCTCTCATGTTCTTACAGAGCTGTAATATGTTTGGATTTAGCTGTTGTTTCATTTTTTTTCTGTTTTTTTTTTTTTTTTTTTAAAAAAAGCCTAAATGAAATCAACTACAGTGGGAATTCAGCTCCTAAATGAGACACACTATGCACAGATGTATATTGGTTATACTTTAACAAATAAATATCCTCTGTATGAACCCCATGTAAATGTGGGAAATTCCAATGGTTTAACAGATGAAAACTAATTTAAAAACCACCTAAATTTCATAAGCTGTGCAGAGTGTGGGTTTATAGAGAAATCACTTCTCTGTCTCTGTCCCATCCACACCCAAATACTGAGAAAGCCACATGAGTTTCTCTCACTTCCTCTCTGCTAATGACCATCTGTGTGTTGGTTTCAGCCAGGCACTTGGCACATCTGTGTACTCACATCCCCTCTCACTTCTCCCATCAGCACACTACTTACGCCAACAAAAACGTGTGGCCGTGTGCGTGTTTGTGCGTAGAGCATTGAGAAGTATTGTCGTCACACCGGCACAAGCCCCTCTGTTAGCGTTAGGGTATAATGAGTCCTTAGAGGTCAGAGGTCAAGAAGGTGATGACTACACTGCTGGAGGAGTTTTCTGTGAGAGCCACTTTCAGCTGTTCAGGCTTAGCATTGTTTACTTTGGCTTCTTTGACTCTAAATGTGTGACAGAAATGCGTTTGCATTTGTCTCATCCCAAATTAGGCCAGCATGCTTTTTCTCTACTGTGAAGAGAATACTTGCTGTAACCCATATGGTTTACAGCAATGCAGGAAAGAGACAGTCTGTTACTAATCGCCCCAAAAAGTCATGACACTGCATTTTATTAGAGTGAAATTGAGTGACTTAAACTAACTATAAAAATGTTCTTTTGTGTTTCTAGAATTAAATTTAACTTGGAGATGTTAAGTGGTTTTCCAAATCAAACTCATTCAAATACAGTTAAATGGAGACACCTGTTTCTTGTGAAATAGTCAGTTGAAAATTAGTTTCAGTAAGCTTCCATTTGCCAAGGTAAGGCGAGTACACGCTACAGGAGAATTGGGCAGATTTTTGCCCCGATCTCCCCCTTATGATCAAAGCCAGCAAAGGCTTGATTGTCTGATGTTTGTAAATGATATAATGTCTCATTTTCCTGTTGTGGGGGGTGTGTTAAGAGTGATTTTGTCCAGTCTGCTCCGCTTGGAAGGCTTCAGAAGTAAAGATTGTAGATAATGATCATGTTTAATATTTTGTGACTAGAAATCCTGTAGTGTGTGGGTGCTCCGAGATGAACCGAACACACAGTGTGTAATGTCACATGTACCAAAACAAAAGCCAATCAAGACGTGAGCTGACTGATGGAAGAGGAAGTAAAAAGAAACAAAAACATGCCCCTCAGCCAAAGATCAAGAGAAGAAACAGATTCAATTATAGTAATACGCCACATTTTTTGGCAGTAACGGCTTTATAATGGGAAGAGTTAGATTACTCGTTACTGAACTCCGTTATTTATAACTCAGTCATTTCCATCACTGGTAGTTTGCAGAAACTTTTTCCAAAGTTGTTTCTCTTTTTTTGTGTGTTTTTTCATAGGATGCCGAAGACAACCATTATTGCTGCTTTCTGTTCGTCTGCCTTGTTTGTGTACAGTGAAGTCTTGTTTGACTAAGTGAGATTTGGATACTCTGCTGAAGCATTGGTTAGTGTGTGGTGTCCCCCGTAGTGTGCACCACACACTATAAGATCAGATGAGAGAAATCTTGTACGATCTATCTTTTGTTATCATCAAGTGTGTGGTTTCTAAATCTGTGAAGATTTGAAGAATCCTGTGATGTGTGCCACCCACAAGTTAACACACATAATTCCAACCTTGGCCAGGTCAGACACCATTCACAGAAATGTTCCCGTTTTCCCAAGTTTTCAATGAAACACTAAGTATATAAACTTTTCTTTTTGGCATTTGTAGATTTTTTTTTTTCCTTTCACCTTTTCTAAATCACATCTTCTAAGTACAATTAAAAATAGCAGTAGCTTACCAGCAGCTGACAGTTTATGGTCAGTTTTGCGGTATTGCTTTTTATGGATAATTGTTTCCTGAAAAGCCCACAGCTTGAATGATGAATTCAAACAGAAGACTAACCACCCACAACAATAAAATCACCAGTCTAAATTTTCCTTCCATTGATTCCTGTAAACTGAAGACCTGTGGTTTTTCTCTGGTACTGGGAGACTGACAGACAATCTATTGTGTTGTATATTTTGTAGTATGGAGCCTCCTTCAACCTCACCAGTTCTATCTCAACCTACTATTTGATTGTGGTTGACTTGTGAGGAGTTTTGAGGCCAGGATTGGGCTCTTTAATGTGTGCTTCAGTTTTTGAGGTGAAGAGGAGCACATTTACCTGGTTGGGGGTGTGTGACGGATCTCAGAGTCCAATTTAAAATTTTGGTTCTTACTTTGAAAGTCTTGCATGGTCAAGCTCCTGTTTATATCAAAGCTCTGCTACGACATTTCCACAGCAGCAGGACTGAGATCTTGTTTGTTGGTTGTCCCTCGTTCAAGATTAAGAACAATGGGCGACTGTGCATTTCAGGTTGTTGTCCAAAAATTTGGATCTCTCGCCCACTGTAGCTCATGAGGAAGGGCAGTCGCCTGCCAACCTGAAAGTCGATGGTTGGATTGGCATGTAGTTGGGGGGAGCCTTCACAGTGTCCATGGGCAAAACGATGTGTCTATCAAGGAATGAATGTGTGTGATAGAGCAAAGCACTTAATATATAACAGAAGTGCTGTCTGGATCAGTGAACATGATATGAAGTGTAAGAGCGCTTTGAGCAGCCATATATATATATATATATATATATATATATATACATATATATAATGTATGTATGTTTGTGTGTGTTTTTTTTCATATTATAAAGCACTTTGTGACATCTGCTTTTGAAAAGTCCCATATAAATAACAAGTACTTACTTAGTTGTCTTTTTTGCTTGAATCCATCAAATACAATGAAATCTATAAATTACACCAGGTCAAGAAACAAGTCGTGTTTTGTGAAAACAAAATTTTACAGCAATAAATAAATAAATAAATAAAAAGGTGTTGCTGCTTTCAACTTCTCTGACCAGTTTAGCAAAAGTGATCATTTTTATTAATTTAACCAAATTAACTGTGACATTATATTTTAGTCAGTGAACATTCTATTGCACTTTACTGTGAACTGTTGTAAAAAAGGAAAAAAAGATTAAGTAGGGTTAAAAGAAAAGACAAGCTGCACACCCTCAAATCCAAAGGATGAGACAACTGAGTGGTAAAAAACAAAAAAAAGGACAGAATTCTTCATTTTAGCCACCAGGCAAGGTGCATAGAAGCAAAAGAGAGGCACCTTTAAACAGAGGATGCAGGAGGGGAAGAAGTGGCTGCTGGCCGACACAGCTGGTTCCTGACAAAGGAAGCCCACATGGAGGCCCGGGTCCTGCTGCCTGCTGTTGTCTGCTGCTATCACCGCAAGCAACATTGCCGCCTGGCCTCCCTAGGGGCTGCAGACCTGCAACACAGAAAACAAAACACACAAACTGTAGCATTCAGGCGCACACTTCTCTTTTGAGCTGCAGCAGCAAGCAGTCAGGAGGAGGGTTCAGATGAGAGCACAACCCCTCAGTCAGAGCCACGAGACAAGCTGACCTGCAACTGACACTCACCCACCAACACCCGCTCTCGATTACAGCACGCATACTTTGCTGGAAAGGAGAGGATACAGATCCAGAGAACCTGGTCAACAGAAATGAAGAAAGAAAAGAAGATTTACATGCAAGAAGTCCACCTAAAGCGGCCTACTAAAAAGGATTAGGACAAAGACTGCTCATGGCTATCACAGTAATGTACAGCTGTTATACAATTTATCAATCCAAAGTTTTTTTCCAGACGATGGACAAACAAACATACAAAATAAGCTACCAGGAAATTTCAGGAAAAATACAACCAATATAAGAGTCTTCAGGAAGGACGTGAATATACAGGAAATACCTGTACTTGTTTCTTTTTATTTTTTTAATTGGAGCTCTAAGTACAGCTGGGAACTTTTCCTTGCAAGGCATTTTATCAGGTCATATATTTGTCTATTAGGGGCTCAAAGGTAAAAATAGGAGACAAAATCTTAAGGAAAACAAGGAAGACGCTTATCAAAGTTGTTGATAGTGAACACAAGCAAGGAAACCTAAATATTTAGAGCTAATATTAATGTTAGGCAGACTATCGCTTTGCTGTTGACCCATTTGGACTTGTGGGTTCAACGTTTGCAAGCCTCCAAACCTTTGACATTTTAGAAAATCTGGAAAATCCAAACATGTCTGCTGAGGTCCACTTGGAGCACCAAGGAAGCAACAGCCTTAGAACCGTTTCATCTTCTTATCCCTCATTTGTTCCACGTGTCCCCACGGTCACACTGATCAGCCACCGAGAGCTGAGGGAGAAGCACACTGCCCACAGACACCAGCCTAGAAGTCTTGATTACAACCTGGCAGCCAGCAGCTATTACAGATGCAGCGAAGGTAGGAAAGCTTGTCATCTTACAGGACCTGTTTTATGAAATCCTTTGGCAGTGTGTTATCGGTGGTGAATGATGGAAGGTCCCGGAGCTGTCAGGTCTGCTCATTAAGTGTGTGTGATTGACAGGTAATCACTTTGTGTTGACTTTGTACCGCATGTTATAAGGTCAGTGTAAGGTTTCTTCATCTTGCTAGTAGACCTGTTATTTCACAATTGAAGCAAAGGATTTAAGGTTAGAATGTCCCATCTAAATAACATTTCTTGCCTAGCATGGTTATGTGTAACACAAGCTTTAGGGTAGAGCTACCATTAAATCACAACATCAGGGCTGGACTCACCTCCAAGTTCATTTCAACAGCATGCTCTTATCATCATGTCTTCATATGGGCTGTCAAGTACAAATAAAGTTGTCATTTTTGCTAAGGAGACCAGTGCAGCACATTGGTCCTGTGGCACTGAAAAGGAAAGGGAAAGAGGGTTTTTAGAAAATCGGGTGGGGGTCTTCCTCTGGGCTTCCCCAGACAGCTACAGGGAACAGTAGACTCTGGGGTTTCACTGTTCAGCTTCAATGACTTAATACGGTCAATGTGGGTGCATCGCAGTGCATGACAATAAAACTTTAAGGTGTGCTTTCTGTAGACAGTTGAATTCCCAGGAAAAGAAGGAAAATTAAGGTTAAAGAAGAAATGTAAGTGATTCATAAAGAACTGAAAACACTAAAGCAGTATCTTCAGGTGAGAATGAAAAACTGAGTTAAATCAGTAAAGGTTTTAAGAGAGAGATGCATTAACAATCAGACTTTAAAAGACTAATTTTATGGACTCTAAATATGTAGAAACGGTAAGCCGGTGTGAGGACTAATACCCAACGTAGTGAATTACCTGCAGTGCGTACCGTCTCTTGGCAGTAATGAGCTTTGTGAACGTTGTAGTGATAAGGCTTCTATAATTAGGCTTAGTCATAAGCATACCCCCTGTAATTCTGTGATAAAAACCCAGTAGAACTCTGGTGTTGGTGCTCAAACCAATTCATCACACACACGCATGCATTCACTAAGGAAATCAAAATGTCCAATTTACAACTGTGAAGACGTCCCTTTGTCTCAAGTTGTTTGTCACATGTCTGTATGTATATGTGTGTGGGTATACAGTCCAGCGGTATGCTCACACTCCATGGATGAGCAGCAAAGTTCGTGCATATATGCACATGTGTGTTTGCGTATTTGTATGAGGTGTTGTGAGCCACAGCATAGGCTTCCTGTGAGGGAGCAGATGTCGCAGAGCTCAGGCACAGCTGCGACAGGCGATAACTGTGGTAGCAAGAATATGTCGGCATGCTGGCTCTTCTCCCTGGGTCTTATCATTTGCACACAGCATACAGACTCTCTCGCTCTCTCACTCTTTTTCTCTCTCTCTCAAATAAACACACACACACACACATAGACACTCTACAATAAGGAACTGCCACCCAGCACTAGTACACCCTCACAGCAGGCCCAGATAGAGCCAGTAAGGCGATGCAGAGAGGAAGAAAAGTAGCAAGTACTAAATCAAAGGACTTTGATGGTAAAGGTGCAGAGAATCCCTAACAAAGCCTTGGCTCATGTCTGCTGTATCATAGACTTCACAATTTGGTGGCAGTCCTAATCCTTTATAGATATGGATAGGATATTCTTTACATTTTTTCCCATAAAACCAGGCCCCGCAGTATATGGGCTTAACTTCTCCCTGTGTTGATAACAGAGTGATGCATAATCAAGCCCAATTACTCATGCAAAATGGACTTGTAGAAAAGCTACTAATTTTGGTAGCTAAATTTGCTACCATTAATTTGAAACATTTTACTTGTCACCAAGAGAAAATTCATTACAATTTGTAAAATTATCATTTGTCAAGTTCGTCAGAAAGACAAAAACATACACTATTCCCAACCAAGGTATGCAACAATATTGTTGTTGTAACATTTTGGGCCCAGCAACAGGCCAAAACTTGGTTTGCCCTGAGGATAAATCACTCAAATCCAAGATGATGTACATACAATCCAAAGTGGCAAGGAGAGTCCAGGTCTTTGTACTGGGGAGGCTAACTAACCCACACACAGCATGATCCTCTGGACAAGACTATACAGCTCACCTTCACCTCAAGGACAGTATTGCCAGTGGTACCAACTATCACTGAAATATTCTCTGCATCCCTTCTTTATTCACACCCCAAGGCAGTTTTAAAACCATTTGAACATTGATTCATATGACTTCTTCATCTGACGTGTTTCTACAATGAGCAAATGACCAGAATGATATCTAAATGACCCTAATCACCCAAATGTGACCTAGTGGGTCAATGACACACATGTGAGTCAATGAGTTCCATTACTCTTGTGGTGATAATGAGCCCTGAAGAGGTGAAATACCTGCCACCCCCAGCAAATCACTAAGTAAGTAAAGTAATGAAACTACTTCAAGAACCCAAAAGTAAGTCCAGTTCTCATAAATATTATCTTTGGGCTGGATTAGCTGAGTGTGCTGTGGGTTTTGTGCTTTTACAACAGATCCATACATCTAGGCATGATTTTATCTTTTAGTCTTTTTGTCTTGCAGTTTTGCCTCATCACTCTCAGCTGATACTTCAATGAGTGACTTTATTATAACAGAGTAACAGCACAATATGAGGCTGTTGTTGTAACAAAATACTGCCAACCACTTTTTTACTGGTCCGTGGCTTATTAGTTTGATCAGTGACCCAGACAAGTGCAAAAAAAAAAAATCTGAAAGGTAATCAAAATAAGGAAAAGAATAATGTTGTTGATGATGCTAGTTGGGATTTAATACTGACTATATATGGAATACAGAAAGGTGAGGGTTATGTCTGTGTTTGGAAAGACAAGGTAGTGATGAGATGTGTGTGTGCATGTATGTATGTGTGTGTGTGCGTGTGGGAGAGAGAGAGACAGACAGAGAGAGAGGGAGCTGTTATCCTCTTTATTTCCTCAGCACCAGCTTTGTGGTTTCTATGAGGAACAGATGTTCACAACTTGATACAGTGCCTCAACCTCCTCTACTCACTATCTTCACTGCAAGCACCACCAACTGTCTGCACACACATGCACACACATACACATACCACGCACACATCGTGCCCACACACACACACACACACACACACACACATGCTGTCTCTTGTGTCATATATATTAAAAACTCTTCCCTTACCCACCCCTCATCTCCCCTGTGTGGGGTGGGTGGCTGTTCATCTCGAGCTCGGATCCTCTACCAGAGGCATGGGGATTTGAGGGTCCTATTTAGTATCTTAGCTGCTCCTAGGACTGAACTCATCTGAACAGAGATGTCTGATGTTTCTCCGGGTATCTATTGGAGCCACTTCTGCATACAGATCTATAGTCCATTGTATTGGACTAAGCACCTGTCTTAGTAAAACATCACTGGAAAAGTTGCAAGTTGTTCAAAATGCTGCTGCCAGCCTTCTGACAAAATCCTCCAAGTTCTCTCATGTGACTCCAGTCTTGATGGAACTGCACTGGCTTCCAGTTTAATTCAGAGTGCAATTTAAGATTTTTTTTTACTGATTTGGAGAGCTCACAGCAAGGTCGCTGGTTTGAGCCTCGGCTGGGGGAAGGTTCGACCCTGGGGCGCGGTGGCCTTTCTGTGTGGAGTTTGTATGTTCTCCCCATGTATGTGTAGGTTCTCTTCGGGGTTTCAGGCTTCCTCCCACCGTCCAAAGACATGCATATTAGGTTAATTGGTCTCTCTAAATTCTCCCTAGGAGTGAGTGTGTGTGTGTGTGTGAATAGTTGTTTGTCTCTTTTTGTGTTGGCCCTGTGATGGACTGGTGACCTGTCCAAGTAGTACCCTGCCTCTCACCTGCTAAATGCTGGAATAGGCTCCAGCTTATCTGCAACCCATAAAGGAGTAAGCAGTACAGACAATGAATGAATGTGTGTAAATATATATGTGTGTGTGTGTGTGTGTGTGTGTGTATATATATATATATATATATATATACATATATATATATATATATATATATATATATATATATATATATATATATATATATAGTATGTGTATGCATGATTTTTCAGTTTCTGTCTGTGCTCAGGCTGCATATCCTGTTCTTGAGTTAACACTTGATGTAATCTGGTACTGCTTCCTTCTCTGTCAGTTACTGCTTGTGTTGTTCAGATATCACCTTGTGGTCAGGGCTTGTTCACAGTCACCTTGTCTGGCCAACATACAGATTCCTGCACTTCAATTCTGATCCACCTCTTCTCATGATAAAGTTTGTGCCAATGTGTAACATGATCCTGAAATCTTCCCGCACAACCATTTTTTTTAACAAAGTACATATTCAGTAGGACTACGGATGTATACATATAACAAAAGGATAAAGGTAAAATATTGCATCCATTTGTCCTCAATAACTGCAGATGCTCAGTTTTCAGTAAATAACAGATGGGCTATGAGGCAATGTTTCTTTTGGCTGAGACATTAAAACCCTTAAGTACATGAAATATTTAAGAAAATTACACAATTCACACGTTGCAATGTTTCAATATTTGAAAAATACATAGAACGGAGAATTTTACAGCCATGCTGGACATGCTGGAATATCTAACATAATGCAATATGTCTATGTGGTAATACTTGAAGCAGAGTTTCTCAGAAGACATTATTATGTCCAAGAGCATGAATTTTGAATTCCCATCATGTCTGAATGATTCAAACAGCTGACACTTTAATGCTCAATTTCAAACAAAATGTCAGGGGGTCCAAAGGTTGCAATTTGTAAAAGCAGCATTCCAGCATGTGTGCTTGAGTGGGTGGGTCAATGATCCGTTACACTACACCATATCGCAGAGAAACTCTCTTTCTGTCTCACCCTCTTTAATGATATAAGAGAGCAGCTCAAGGACATGTACATATAAGAGATGTTAACAAAGAAAGTGAGAAATCAACATCCTCTTAAGCACACTATCTATGAACACAGCTTAAATTACAAAACTCTTAACATTAGCACTACAGGGTGCATGTGACACAGAGGGAAATGTCTCAACACAGACAAAGTTTTGACCAAAAGTGTCACAATCAATACAAAAGAGGTTTGTGTTTTTAAAGTTTTGTTTGTGTGGTTTTTTTTTTTTGTTTTGTTTTTTTGTTTGTTTTTTGTTTGTTTTTTGTTTGTTTTTGTTTGTTTTTTTCTTTTTACTTGGTGGTGTAAGATTTACTTTTAAACGGTTACATTATTAATAGCTTCATAAGAGTGTGATGTCTTGAATCTCCACGAGTGAGGAAAGGATAGTAGAGGAGAGAAGAGCGCAGGGACACAATGGGTCTGGCGTTCCTTTCAGTCGGCTCAGGGCCTTATCTCCTTTCAACACACTACCCTGTGACTGCCACTATAGGAAAGGATTTACAATGTGTGAGTGGAGGAAATGCTGCAAACTTCTCTTTTTCTCTATGGCTTTTACTCTGAGTCGCATATACACAGAAAGAGGGAGAAATAGTCATTTACATAGCCGCACAATGAGCAAATTCAGTTATTGTATCTCAATGTGTGCTCAACCATCCAGGAGATACTGTCAGCATAATAGAGTCCAAAGCAGGGAAGGGGTGTTTGTGAGGTGACAGAGATAGAATAGTGAAAGGAAGGTGAGACAAAGCTGTCTTTGTCATTAATGCCATCAAAGGGACTTCCAGTCACAGTATTATGGTACAGAGAGTTCATCAAGGAGAGTTCCTACCTTGTGTGTGTGTGTGTGTGTGTGTGTGTGTGTGTGTGTGTGTGTGTGTGTGTGTGTGTGTGTGTGTGTGTGTGTGTGTGCGTGTGCGTGTGTGTGTGTGTTTCATTGTGCAGTTTATCATCCTGGCCACATGGAGCGTCAAAGCTAACCTGGTGACCACTTGACAAAAGGCCAAATTAAGAGGAGTGAGAGGCTGTCAAACAGGGAGGCTGACAGGTTGACCGGCTCCCTTCCCTCAGAGAATAGCATCCTGTCAATCTTGGAGCTGTCACCTTGACAGGAATCCCTTCTTTGGATGCAACCGTCATTGCCAGCCTTTCCATTAGTCAAGGCCATGCAGACACACATGTGTTGACCATGTTCAGTATTCTGCATAATGAGGAACCTACATTTAGATACGAAGGAGACACGCCTATACAGAGCAATACATGGGTTGAGAGCTGGGCACTTCCAGGATTTTGCCATATAAAGTCAACAAAACATGTTTTTTAGGCTTTCTTACGGCACCCAGCACCATAGGTGACATAATGATAACTAACACTACACATGTTCCTGAAGAATGTTTTAAGTGGACAACACATTTTGTAGGGCACAGTAGAATTTCCAATTATATTTAACTGCTTAGTTAAGGTATGGCCCTGCTACATAGCCTCTTGCATCAGTTTACAAGGATACTGGTTGCATATTCCCATCGCTGTGTGTGTTTTGTCACATTAACAACACTAGCTTTATACTAAATCAGATATTATAAATTGAGCAAGAACATCTGGACCTTAGATTACCTGCAGTCATTTCTAACTACTGATTAGCATTAAATTGTTAGGCTCCAGTAAAAGAGCACTGGGGCTTCCCCTTGCATTACATGTTTTCAAAATTATTTAATCAATGCTGGAGAATTTTTTCCAACACCTTGCGCCTCAATATGAAGGCAGCGTTTGTGTTCACTGTTGGAAAGGCTGGTGTGACTGGTCTCGGGGCTCAGCAGCTGTCTGTGTGTACTTTACACGCTGGTTCTGTTTGTTTTGTAGAGACAGGTGGGGTCAGGAGGGTGTCAGCTTTGTCTTCTGTCCCCCTACATGGCTCTGTGTGTGTGTCTGAGTGGGTGTGTGTGTGTGTGAGAGAGAGGACAGGTGGGTTGGGCAAAGGGACTAACAGACCAGTGTGGACAGGTGGAGGATTCTCACTATAGAGGCAGCAGATGTACTGTACCTGCCCTTTTCGCTGTCTCTTTTTGTGATTTCTGTTTGCCCGGATAATTTATTTGTTTTTCTTTTTCGCTGCATTATAATGTTATGAATATTACAGCAAATGAAACAGCAAAAATTCTATTCTATCTATCTATCTATCTATCTATCTATCTATCTATCTATCTATCTATCTATCTATCTATCTATCTATCTATCTATCTATCTATCTATCTATCTATCTATATACAAAAAAATGTTAGAATATACTTTTAAGAAAAAGTCCACCACTGTATCTAATGAGTAAATATTTACTGTCATTTTTCTCTAAACAACTTTAGTTACTTTAAAAGTCCCAGAAAAGTCAGCAATTTGGAGAGATTCTCTCACCTCTGGAAACATTTTACACTCCATTTTGGCTTTTTCTTATTCATTAAGCAGAAAACTTGACAAAATAATCAAAACTGATTTAGTTTTTGTTATTTGAGTTTGCAGTGAAATCTGTCCCTCATAAGATGTTCATCTTAAAAGATTAAAATGTAGCAGTTAATAAAACAAGAAACAATAAAATGTGAATATTAATCTTGCCCATGCAGTTAAAACAAGCAAATCAGGAGCATGTGTATGCACAAAACAAAGGCCTATTATTAGCGTTGATAGGAGTAATATTTACTACACAAGACACGTCTTCCATCTGTCCTTCTTCACATCAGACATCCTCACTGTTTAGAGCAATTGAACACTTAAAAGATTTTACAGGATATACGTTATTTACTGGTGTGTGTTCACATGCTAACAAACATGTTCTTTTGCACTCCCTCAGCTCTTAGAAAGACGTTGTTAAAATGTTAAATAAAGCAAATAAGTGTGCAGTGTTGCAGTCCCTGTTATCGTGCTCGTCCTCGTGTGAGGAAACAGCGGCCCCTACAGGCAGACAGTAAAACAACCGAGTTCCCTTCAGCTCACGTTGCTCTTTGATTGAAGCTGTTTATTTTCACCTGAAACAGTCGGGTGCAGTTTGTTTTATGTATAACATGTAGGCCTACGCCATATATTAGCCTGAATTATACTGGGGATTTGTGTGTGCGTGCGCGCGCGCGCGCGTGTGTGTGCGTGTGTGTTACCCACAAATAAGTTTTTTATTGAAATATAAAGTTCCTCGACTAGTTGTGCTGCTAAGGTTTTATGATATATTGTAGAATACCCAGCCTAATTTGATAGATTTTCATAAATATGGGGTTGGCTCTGAATCTTTTTCAGAAAGGATTCCTGTACAAAAGCTGGCTGCTCTTGCTTCTGATGGTACCCGAGAGAGAGAGAGAGAGAGAGAGAGAGAGAGAGAGAGAGAGAGAGGTTAGGAGCTCCAGATGGTGTTTAAACGCAGACAGAAGGCTACAGAGAGGACACAGAGGAGGAGGAGGAGAGCGCCGCGGTTACTGCGCACAGTGGGCTCGCCAGCTCCAGTCATTACCGAGGACAAAACAAGTCCGAAAATCCCTCAAATTGTGAATTGACGGCTAGAGAAGGCTGCAGAGAGGCTTCACTTAGTGTGATGTTTTTCTTTTGTTTCTTTTGGAGAAGTGAATTTTAATAGAACAGCCATCTGAGCACAGCTCTGCGGAGGATCGGCGCGTCGGAGGAGGACGAGTACAGAACCTAGAAACGTGAAGGTGGAGCAGCCTCACCACAGGCTGTGAAGAAACAAGGAAGAAGGTTAATATTTTCGGATGTAAGAGAACTTCCTCCTGACACCACGGACTGCGGCTTAACTGCGAACTTAAAAGAAGACGGTTTTAAAGTTACCACCGGAAGGATACAGACGCACGCCACAGCCCGGAGGATCCGCATCCTAACTGTTTGGTTTTACGTGGCGAGGATTTGAGGACTTACAGTAGCATTAAGGAGCCTAACCAATCAATAGTTTGGTTTTCTTCTAAAACGATAACAGAAAGGACGCCTTTTTTCGTTTCTTTCCTTTTTCTTTTTCTTTTTTGCAACTGACATTGCACCGTATTGTCTCTTTCACCTGGGATGGTTAAAATGTGCAGAAGAGCGGATTTACATGACTGGGATAAGTTCTGAATATAACACAAGAATCCGCTTGCTTTAAAACATAAACCCAAGACTGCAAAACCAAAGACATCTGTTTGCGTAAGGATCGAAGAGCCCTGACTTTGGTTTTGTTTGCTCTATTTTCCGACAAAACTGAGAAGATAAATACCTCACAGCCTAATTTATTAAACCTGGACCCTGATTCAACACCCAAAGGAAAGTTATTTTATGTGCGTCAAAACTCTGCTATTTTTGTTTTTTTCTCGATAAATCAAAGACAGAAAAAAAGGAATAACAGATCTAATGCTTTAATCATTTTATGTTATTTTTGTTTACTTGTTTTTATAATCAAACGATGAGGATTGAGACGATATAAAAAGAGGTTTAGAAACTATTTGGTGTGGATTATCACCGCTACCTTTACCTCAGATTGACCTCGACCTTCACCAAGTAAGTACCACCCCCCTACCACCACTCACAAACACATATACACCTTTATTTATTTTATTTTAATTAGTTGTTTTTAATTTCACCCGGGACTAACAAGAACTTAGAAATTTAGAAGAGTTTTACATGTTTAATAATCCTGGATTGGGAAAATGTTTTAACATTTTGTCACTTTTTTATGTTACATTATTTATAGGTTACTGCATAAAAACATCATTTTTTCCTTTCAAATGGTTTCTGTTTTAAAACCTAATTTATTATCATGGTGTTATATATTGTCCTGTCTTCAGGTGATTTGGAATGTTTAGTTAAACTAAACCATCTCTAAATGTCAAATTGCAGATTTATCATTATTTAGTTGCCCAACTGATATAAAGATAAGATTTCTCTGCCTCTAATAAGACATGAATGCACAAAAAAACCGCATTTGAAATATTTTAGAATGCACACCTTTTTTCATTTGTACATTTTAGCAACTGAAGTATCGGAAGCCCATTAAAGGAGCTAAAAGTGGGAAACAAAAGAGGGGTGATGAGTTGTTTGCCCCAGCAGATTGTTCTCCACATCAAAGGATACTGAGACAAAGTGATGACATCAAATCTGTTCTCTGTGATTTTAGTGTCCATCTACACCCGGATGAAGGTGATGGGTGTGAAGGGATGAATGTAGTCATTTAACTTGAGTTGAACTGCATGGTGCCTCAAATAGCTTCTCCACCTTTTTGTTTGATAGTGCTTTATCAGTGTCTGCTTTTGTGTGAAAAGAACTGAGAAACGGAAAGCTCAGTTCTTCCTTGTGAGCGCAGGGTGTGTATTAGTATGATGACAGCATGAAGGACAAAGTTAGAGGAAGTTTATAAAAGGAAATGTGTGATAACCAAAAGAAATAAACAAAATATATAACTTAAATATAATGGAAGATTAATAACAACTCCAAGAAGAAAACAACCAAATGTTTCCACCACACTACTTGAACAGCCTCAGCATCAAACTCCTCTGCTTGTGAGTGCAACAGTAAAACACTTTTCCATTTTCTCTGCAGGACACAGCCCTGTATAATTGGCCCTGGTAAAATATCATCTGAATAATTTAACAGTTGATAATAGTCTTGAACAATGGATGGGAGGTTTCAGAGGTGAAACCGCAGTGCAGACACCCTGCCTCACCACACGATATATTCCAACATCACCACCAAGCAAGCATCTCTTCCTCTCTCCTTCCAACTGATCCGCAGGGCCTTCTGCCTGTGAAGGCAGATGTCCCCACTTCATCACTAAGTAGCTCTTTTAAAAGGCAGGCCATTCATTATGACCCCAGCTTGAGTGTTTATTCATTTCCCATCCACCACAGGTGCTTGGTTTGGATGTCTTCTCTTTTTATATACAGGAAACATACCACAAGGCTTGGCTTGGGCAGTAGAACATGTTTTCTTCTGAGGACACAGCATCTAGCAAAGCCCTAAACCAGTGGAGAGTGTCTGCTGTCTAATGACAATTATATATTGCCTTATTGCAACTATCTCAGTTGCATCACAACTGTTGTAACAGCATTTTTTTTGCACTGCTCTGGAGGAAATCAAGATAGCTAAAAGTTGAGCACTTTTGATTATTTCCCTCCAACAGTATCTGTGTTATATCAAGCAAAAGCGAAAAGCTCCTCTTCATGATGCTGCAGGATCTGGACACAGCTCAACGTGTTTGCTGTGTGATTGCGTGGGCTTGTTGAGCGTGCTTTGTGTGTGGTAATTATTGTGATCTAAATGCGGGCAGTGCAGGTGAAACTGGCTGTCTCCTAATTAATGAGCAGAGCAGATGGCCTTGGGTGGGCAGGAGCTGCGAGCACACAGCAAGCCGGTCAGGTGGTCAGCACAACACAGACACCTGGGCCATCACAAACAAGGCCAGTTAAGTAGCGGACACAAGCCAGCGGATCAGGCCTGTTTGCGCTTGTGTTTACGTGTCTTTGTCTTTGAAAGTCAACAAACAGATATATCTGGTGTCACGTTTGATTTTTTTGGGCTCATTAGAAGAGATTTACTCACAGCCACTCTTCATATGTTAAACACATATGTTGACTGGGGAATGAGGGGGGTGCCTTTGCCCTTTGATAATAAAATGAATAAAATACGCACCCCCTTGCTGGCTGCCATCTCTGTGTGTGTTGAGTGTTGATTGGTAGTGGGGTGGGGGAGGGGGGAGTGTTTCTTATTAGGCCATCTTTCTCTTACTGTTTCTAACATATATGAGCTGAGAACTCCTTACCCAAATATACAGACATATTGAGACAAATTTGCACAGCTCATGTGTAGTCTCTTTCTTTTAGTGTCCTTATGTGTGAATCACTTCCTCACTAATTACAGCTTTTTGTTTACATAATCTTTACAGGTAATTAATACTGTTATTAATAAAAAGAATACAGATTTACCCAGACCAGAGGTTTTTAAATATGCTTCAGGTGTAAGTACAGCACAGTTGTTGTTTATGAAGATAAACTTTAAATTTTCTTCTTATTTGTGGAACAAGCTGTGGTGGTGGGGATGTTCTCTGATCTTTAAAACAAAAGATATAGCGGAGAAATATAAAGAATAACTATGTTGGTTTTTCTTTGTTATTTCTACTTCCAGGGAAATAAATCCTCTAGCAGTCGTTTGCAGTACTAATGAATTTGTGTGCTTTGTTTTTACATGGCAGCAACTCCTGGTGTGACTATCCTGGTGAATGATGTGTGCTATGTGGAGTTAACCTGAGAAAATCTGTGTGGTTGTAGGTGTCTGCTGCTTCTTATTTTGTCTGATGTGTGTGTGTGTGTTGGACTTTTTTTACCCTGGTCTGCTCCACATGTGTTTGATATTACTGTGACAAGGCTGCCCAGCCTCTCTGGGGAGATGGAGAATGTCAGAGAGCAGAGTCGAGAAACAAGCAGCTTCCCAACATCTGATGGAATGAGAAACACACTCGCTGGATGGTCGGTCTGCTGACGCCACAGCGTGGGAGCTGAGCAGAGGGTGGAGGCCATGAAAAACCACCAGTTGTGTGTTAGAAATATAACTCTTTTACTTGTTCTCTTTAACATATTTACACAAATTGTAAAACACAGTGCACACACTCAGCATTTCTTTAGTCAGTGGAATAATCAGGTGCTTTTTCTTCAGATTTCAAGTCTAGATGAGGGGAAATGCTTGAATTACTTGGAGCATTTATGTGATAAATTTGTTGAATAGACTTTTCCTCTTACCTAAATTCATCAACATATATGCATCACTGACATATTACTCTCTTGAGCATGCATTTTTTTAAAGGAGGCAGATTTCCAGCTTGCATAAGCGCTCAGTCGTGAATGGCTGCAAACAAATGTCACAACATGAATGGCTGCAAACAAATGTCACAACACATAAATTGCTGTAGGCTACAAGCAAGAAAAACACACTTCCTTTCCTCTCTTCCATGTCTTGTGACAAATTCACATCCTGCTCACCTTTTACTTCTTCACATGCCCACTGACCTCTGACCCCCTTTTGACCATCTTTTCATTCTTATTTCACCCTTCTTGCTGCACCTTCTTACCTCCCACCCTGCCTCCTTCATGGTAGGAAGTGTGTTCAGATCAGAGTCAGACAAGGAAACAGCTGGGCTAATCTACAGTAGCATTGAGCCCTGTTGTAATCAAGCCAAGAGGACAGGCCAACAGAGAAATTGGGAAGTTCACATCACCACCGGTACTAGATAAAATGACTCCCTCCCTTTCCCTTTGCCCTACGCAGATGCCTTTATCACAGGCGAGGAGTAAACAAGCACAAAAAGAACACAAACTGCTACAAGAGGTCCTCTCTGGATGTCTGGGGAAGTGCTGCAATGAAGGAGTGTGCACATAGAGTGGAAAGGAAGGCATGTCCCTCGCATTTGCTCTCTTTGTCTCCATACAGTATTTGTGAAATTAAAAATGTCGTTATCTTCTGGAAACAGATCCTTTGCCACACAGATGGTTCCGTCTCTTCAAATGGGAAACTGAGCCACTGAGTGCCGTTTTGTTACCAGTTTGTCGCACAGACCTTAATCTTGGCTCCAGTCTTCCTTCCTCTGCCTCTCTACATACACACATAAACACATACAGACATAATCTGCCCTTCAACATAAATGTAATACCCGTGTAAAGTACTGGTTTGCTTGGATATTTATTAGCTGGACAAAGGTGTTTGATGCCTGGAGACTGGCAAGGTTGTACATTTTCCTGATCTCTTAAAGAGCAGTGATCACTTTGAGGGGTAAGTTATTGCTGGGCATTTCATAATTACCAGCCTCAGCACTGGGAAGATGGTGTGCTTGATGGTTTCTACTCAGGCTTTCATAAACAAAGATCATCCCATCAGTAATATACTCAGACCTGAGCTGTCAGTATGGAGACCTTTACTCATAGAACTGTAGACATTCAGATAAACAGGAATAATAGATTATGTTTAAAAACCATCTATTTATTTATTTATTTATTTTAATCTTTGTAAACTGCCACTTTTTGACATAAATCTCAGGTTTGTGGTGTATTGATTTGGACCCCTCACAATGTGCTGCACCTCTAAATAATGTAAATGGTTGCATTTGCTTGATATCAGACGGATCTGTCATCTCATTACTCTCCCTGTTTCCAGCTTCAATCAATGAAGTCTGTGAAGTTGACTGATTAAATATTCTGGACACAGTAGCTACCATAAAAATAAAAAAAATTAAATAAAACCAAGGCTGAAGAATGATTGTAGAGAACTTCCAAACGGTGCCTTGTGACACTACAGAATTACATAAAAAGACAAAAATCAGACAAAAAGAAATATTAAATTAAAAGCACATGGCCTTGTACATGCATTTAAACAAAGTGTGGGCAAATGAGTTAAAAAAATGTGAAATGAGACAAATAAGTGGATCTTTGACCCATTAAGGCACTTTGTGAGCTTTGAAACTAGATTATGAGACAGCCGTGAGATAACAACTGTCTTCTGAGGTTGAACTAATTTGTTTTTAATTTAGCATAAGTATTTTCTGAAAGTCAAAGGTTAAAGAACTAAGACTGATTTTCTGCTTGTTGGAATTATTGTTTTAATGATTTTATTGTCTTGTCTTTTATTATTTAATATTTTGTTGTTTTTACTTATTTTATGTTCAGCACTTTGTTCAGTGGCTGCTGTCATAAAGTGCTTTATAAATAAAGTTGGCTCGACTTGGAACATTTGACTTGGAAACAAATGATAATGTTTTCAAATGAAAATATCAAATTACAATGTAAGTCATCAGATGTGACAGAAACCTATTGATTCTCTTTAAACAGCACTTGGCGACAGAAAAAATCCTTATAACAGAAAGAAATAGAAGCAGTGAAAGACTCTATCTGTGATAAAAAAAAAAGATTAAAAATGAAAAAGACCCCCAAAAACGAATAATTTAAAACAAAATTTTCTACTACATCTGCCATCAAACAGTCATTAAGTCATAAATATAAAACTTAATTTAAATGATAAAATGACCAAATATTTGTTCCTTTATTGCACCATTGTTTGCAGTACACTTTCCTTGACTATGACATGACAGCAGGTCATATCAATTTGCCAATTAGCTCAGATAATCAGCACGTTATTGACACAGCAGTCGCTTTCTTTCTTCATTCACTCACTCTGTTTTGGTGGCGGCGTCCTGTAGTCGGCTCGTGTCCCAGAGGAGTAGCTGGTATTTATTTCTGCAGCTTCCAGCATGAGCTTGCTGTAGGCTAAATGGAGAAACTGTCAGAGCTCCTCGCTACGTGTCACATGAATGCTCCCCCTCTCCGCCACATATTCTCTTTCTCAGTAGTTTGTGTTTGTGTGTGTGTGTGTGTGTGTAAAACTATGGGGTCCTGAAGGATAATACACAACACCCTACCCCTGCCTGGCTAATGTCAGGCGCTTTTGTTACTATGCCTGTGGGCCAAATGAAGAGGTATGAGAGTGCTGGCAGGCTGGGGAGCAGTTCAGGCTGCAGACAGTTTTGTCAGCGCTGACAGCTCCATAGTGACTGAGCGGACATTTAACACAGAATGAAATGAAATACAAGACATCAAGCTGGAGAATGACTAATCTCCTGTTTGTTTTCCTATTTTAGCTGTAAGCGACAGCTCAATGTCAGGTTTTACCGCCGCACAAAGCATTTCACACATTCCCTTTACCACTCACACAAGCAAAGACTCAGGGTCTACGACAAGGAAAGACAGAGATGCTGCATTTGCTGTGATGTGAGTGCATGTTGCCAGGGTCAAATCTAAGTCTTTTGTGCTCCATAAATCAGCAGACAGCAGCAGTGACGTAAGAACAAACA
Source organism: Melanotaenia boesemani (assembly GCF_017639745.1). Taxonomy (NCBI): domain Eukaryota; kingdom Metazoa; phylum Chordata; class Actinopteri; order Atheriniformes; family Melanotaeniidae; genus Melanotaenia; species Melanotaenia boesemani. The sequence continues at coordinate 17,561,377 of NC_055682.1, read as the reverse complement.
GAGCTGCTCTCTGCTGCAGCTGGCTAGAAAGAGGGAGAAACAGGAGAGAGGAATACAGGGAGGGAAATAGAGAACAGGACAGCAGCTGTCAGGCCTCCATCCCACACCTGTCACACAGGAAGCCATCGCCGGCCACTGTTCCTCTGGACACACCTCCTCAAACACTGTTCCTGGAAGAAATGGAGGAACGACACTTCTGTGAGGAAGACATGGCAGCCACGTTGAAAAGATCAATAAAAAATTTTTATTAGAATGAAGAGTAAATGCCACGTAACTTGAAAATAAAGTAAACAGACTTTCCCAATCCTTTCTCATGTCAGCTGCTCCTAGTCCCATTTGCATGAGTGTGTGTGTCCAGTTTGTACAGTTAAGAGGATGTTTGTGTTATGGCAGAGCTCTGTGACAGACAGGTCATTCTGTGGAGACTCCAGCCTAACTCTCCCACAAATACAATAAGCCCACATGTCATTCCCACGCTAGCTCCTCACAGCCACCCCAGCCCAACCCAGCCCCCCTCTCTCCTGTGACCAATATGAACTAATCCAGATGTGGAGTCGATGCTCACAGATGTATGCATAACTCTCCGTAATGCCCCCCCCCCATCCAGCTTTTTTTCCTACATCTCCTCCTTCCCCAGCCTCGACCTCCAGGCCTAACTTATCAGAGCAGGAGGTGATATCACTCGGTACAGCAGAGCTGCAGAAGCTGCACTTGGAGTCATAGTCTCCTGTTTTATTTCTTCTCACAGCCTCCAGAGCTGCTCTGTTGTGGCTGCTGTTGGTAGAAAACCTCTTCTTTGTTTGTCAGGCTTGTCAGGCTGGGTCCTCAGGAGGCCCCCTTGTCCTATTCCCAGGCTGCCCTTCATGCTGCCTGTACGCAATTAACAGAGTAATTAAAAGCCTGATGAGCTAATAGGCATTAGTTGAGGCTCCAGGTGTTTGGATTGGGAAGCCTATTAATGTAAATGTGCTCACTGCAAATATGCGCAGGCATTTTTCTTTTTAAAAAAGTTTGCTTTATTCTAATCGAAATATATTTTTTCATTCATGCAACTGTATTTTACCATGTAACAAAAAAATAAAAATGTTAACACTTTGAGCAGATTAACACATCACTGTAATGACAAAAAAAAGGAAAAGTTGAAAAACAGTTAAAAACACTTTATGTGGCAAAAGGCATTCAAACCAATTACATTTTCAAATTTAGCACCAATTACTGAAATGCATTATGGTTATTACTGTTTCACAGGTGGAAGTAGTAGGCTTCATATGAGCGTAATGTCTTTACACATCATGGTGGGCGGGCCTTTTGTGACATGAGATTAGACATACAATCTGTCACAGTTTGATTGGCTGGCCCCCCACACAAAGTCAATGAGAATGGAGACAGTTGAAGCCTGAGATGCATATGCGTGAAGACATCCAAACTTAGCTGAACAGCCGTTCACTTTCTGCCTCCTACACCAGTACTGGTTCAGAAGAGGCATACACTTTTACATTATTCCAGAAGTTCTGCTACATGTCTCAGAACCAAATATTTTTGTGTAACCTTTCATGCTTGGTCAGTACTCTGACTTTGGTCATAATTAATTACAATCTACCTTCTTTCACTTCCTTGCTGTCCATTCATGCCACCATAACAGTTATAGGCTTCTGCAGAACTGTATCTCATACCACTGTATCAACAAGGCACTGGATGTCAAAGTGATTTATGTCATGACTGATGTAGTCTAATTTCTGTGCTCATCAGAAAAGAAACACAACAGAAAGTCTGATCAAATGTTAGTTTATGACAGCCCGAGGCTGAGCTCTCAGCTGGCAAAATTAGACACCCAGCTGACAGGATTAGGAAAAGAAGGTGTAAAAGAGTGGGAACAAAGAAGAGTTTTCATTCAGAGCAGACGCTACATGTACATTCCCCTCTCTACTCGTGTCTGTCTGTCTTTGCAATCCATCCCCAGATGCACACACACAGACACTCACTTCCTTAGGTGTGTGTGTTTCTCTCTCACCTCCTCCCCCATATCTCTGCTCTCTGTGTCTGTCTTTACCCTCACTCCCTCCCCTCTTTGTGGCAGCTGTGCTGGTGATGGCTGTGTGCCCGTGGTGCAAGCTGGCTGTGGGGTCCCAGGTGGCCCACATGACAGTTATTGATGTTCAGGTGTTCAGCTCCTCTCACACAGGGACCCTGGAGCCACACACACAGAGAGACACATGCTGAACCAAAAAAGCTCAAGCATGAACTCAAATGTAGTTCACTTGCATACACAGAATACAAGCAAGTTGCTGTGCTCTTGCACTATTACGCATATAAGGGCATATTAGTCTATTGCTGCTGAGGTAGTGTAAACAATACACTGACAAGTACAGCAGAGAATTTGGGTATGCAGCTGCCAGGTTGTCTGTCGAGAATTACAGATTTCGGTGTGACATGACAACAAGCTTTGCAGTTTAGTTTGTATGTTTCCTCTGGGTCCAATGATTGGGAATATTTTCTGTGAATCTATGTGTGGTGGGATAGCCAGTGCCCAGTGCAGGCCTAACACACTCCAGATGTGTCTGGCTAGCCAGGGAGTTGTTCTTGGCACAGCCTGCCTCAGCCAAATGTCACAAATACTTTCCTTTATTTAGGAATGGCTCTAGGTTTAGTGGCTGGAGAGAAAGAAAGAGGCGAGGATGGATGGATGGTAGGGGGAATGAGGGAGGGAGTCACAGGAGGAGAGGTGGATGAAAAGAGCATAATAAATGATTAGCAATGTAGAAGGATGGGGGAGAGTGAGGAGGAGGAGGGAGCACTATGAGAGGAGATGTAAAAGGACAGAAGATGGAGAGGGAGGAGAGAAGGAGGCGGGAGGTAGGCAGAAACTTCTCCAGTCTAGCATCTGTTTTTTTTTTTAGCAGCCGTTGGGAAAATCTGAAAAGGAAGTTTTCTCTGTGAACACGTCGGCAGCAGTGATATGCTGCACATAACCACTTCACTGCCGACGAGAGGAGCCAGGCCCTCCCAACGGAGAACAGATGGTCGCTAGAACTTCAATACAATTACATCAACAGCTCTCACAGATATAAGCTCAGTATGACGGGATCCCTGCAGCTCAGAGAGACAGAAATACAACTCCAACAACCTTAGCACCTCTGGCCCTGGATAAATTGTCTTTGATTCATCTTCACTTCTTACTTGTCCTCAAATTATTCCTGCCTGTCTTGCCAGTTTAACTATTAAAAGGAAATATGGGTGGTTTTGACTTAAAAAGGCTGGTGACTAGTTACACTTTATTTCTTGTAATCTGATCAAAGACAGGATGGCTTTTTTCTGTGCTTATTAGGAAGAACTGATGACCCGAAAAGTCCTTCCTTTCCCCTGTTTGTTTTTTGTTTGACATGTTTGTTCAGCCGGCACTGCATGTGTACTATCACAGAGATTCTAAAGTAACATAGAGGAAAATGTGTGTTTGTGTTTGCAGCATGAGCACATGAATTCTGGATACTTGCGAGCATGTGTGAACACATCTGTTTGTTGTCTGGTATTTGTGTGTATGAGGAAGAATTTGAGTTTGAGTCCACAGGAGTGTGGACATTTCTGGAAAGAGAAGACAGACTAACTTTTTCCAACTTTTAGTAATGCCTTTTAAGGGCTGCTGCAGCTGTTTAAGTTAGAATTAGACTTGTGTTGGGACAAGGGAAAGCATGTCAATGAGACTACTCACAAAGACAAAACTACAACTGTGTGTATATGTGTTTGCATGCACTGTGCTGGTCTCCCACCCTGTCATTAGGGAAGGCTTTAAAGTTTCTGAACTCTAAATCAGCTCAAGATGAAGTGGAGTCTGAGATCTTTCTGCAGAAGCAGCCTCTGTGCTGACATAAATATATCCACACGCATATTCCCATCTTACCTGTGATGGAACACAAGTTCACGCTGACAACAAGGCAAGTTCAAAATACCAAACTTGTTGGCACACAGATAGAAAACAAGCTTGTTTTGCTCTTGTTTGTTGTAAGTTGACTCATTAGTTTTGTGCTAATGATGTCTTTTTTTAAAAATGGTGATTTAGTAGGTAAAAGTGGACAGTGCTGTATCCCTACGTATTATGTCCAGGGCACAGGGTTAAAATCCTAAATGTTTTGATATAAAAGGCTGGTGGGGGGGCTGGGGGCCAGAGGCTCAGGCTCTGTTTGTGTGGACTCCACAGCGGCCTGATAGGGAACAGATGTGGAAAGGCAGGCGGCTGGGCAGCCAGCCAGAGCAGCTGGGAGAAATTAAAAACAACAGCATTCCTGGAGACTGGGGGAATTACAGTGGGAGGGAGGGAGCAAGAGACAGAGGGAGAGTTTTAGGCCTATGTGGTCACTGACAAGAGTCTCTGTGGAGCATGAGAGAATGAATAGACGGGAGGGATTTAGGGGGACTGTTCTGCAGTGGTTAGCCAGAGCTAATAAGTTGCAGCTGTATTTCTAGTGGAAGCACAAATGCACACGCATTTTTATATACAGTTCATACAGTCGACATGCAGATGTCTATGTAGAATGAGTTAAAAGTGCACTACCAGCACCTGAATGGCCATCTAATGTGCTGTCATTACATGGTAGTATTATTTGTGCACATGTTTGTTTTAAAGGGCTTTAATGACAGCATATGCACTTAAATATTTAATGAGACACCAAAATGACTTTAGAAAGTTAGACAAACCACTGAAGTGTGCATGTGCAGTTGTACAGCATGCTTTATGTGGTTTTGTGTGTCTAGCAGTGAATTGTTTTGCATCTTGTTTCATCATGGCACAAGGGGAGAGTAGAAGACAGAGAACATTTTTAGAACGCAGACTGCAGACTGTTTCTTTGGTGAGCAATCTTTTAGCCCTGATTACGTCAAACGAACAGACATACAGCTGTTCAGAGAGTCTGAGAAACAGACAAACAGGCAAGGCTGCAGCAGCAAGGTAGGTAATGACTGATTCATGCTGTTTTATTTTCAACATGATATTTGGTATTATACTGAACAGACAGTAACTTAACTGAGCAGATCTAGTTTCAGCTGTATTGGTTTTAGAATTGCTCATCTCAGAGATTCAGATGTGGAGCGGAGAAGCGGCTTGCAGACAGGAGCATGGTTCAGATGCTAGAAGTGATAGTAGTCTCTCTATTTATACTTCTGGTATAAATGTTTTGTCCTTCAACACAAAACACAATGGGAGCACAGATGGTCACAGATGGGGCTGCAGACCGAGCAGACTTCCTAATGTATTAAAGTAAAATCCAGAGCATGGTGTGTATGTGTGTGCCCCATCTCTGTAGCTGGTCAGATTAAACAGCTGTTTGTAATCCCACGGTGGGAGCAGACAGACATGATGGTCCCCTTATCCTTCTCGTCTTCTCTCCTCGGCTTTCCTCTCATCCTTTCCCCTTTTTAACCAAACTTGGGTCCAGTTTTTGTTAGCTTAAGTATACCTGTAAAGTCAGAAATTATAGTGTAACTGGTCATTATTATGAAGAAATTTTGTACAGTATTTTCTGCTTGAAAGAAAGAGAATTTGCAGTTTCCCTCTGGGATTAATAACGTATTTTTCATTTAGGTTGCAAGAGGAGCTGTACTGTAACTTCCAACCTGGAATCAGCCCGGGAACTCAGAGCGAGTTTGTTTAAGCATTTAGAGCCCTATAGAAGAGAACGGTTGCATCTATTTTTATCAGCCGCCTCTGTCTTGTGTGTTTATGTTCAGAGCGTCTGGCACAGGGCAAACAGCAGAGTGCCCCTCGTGTTCTTGAGGATCACTGTGTCAATGGCCCTCGTACAGCACACTCCAGTGTGGTGCTCTTTAAATACAGACACCAGCTGTTGAACGCTTCTATGAGCTCTCAGAAATAGGCTTACACCAAGTACTGAGGCCAACTGACGCAAGGGTTTTGTAGAAGTAGCATGAAATGAAAAACACATTATGTGATAGCGATTTAATATAATAGTCGATGACCACAATACATTTACAGCCAAACACAGGATTTAAATCCAGGGCATGCACAAAGGTCAGGTCTTGGGATAATTTGCTTCAAGAGAATTGTGGCTAGGGTTTCTGTTATCTTTTTTATTAGTAGAAGTAAAAGAGATTAAAACAAGCAACCAAGTGGAATATCATGACAGGACCATTCTGTGTACGAAGCTGCAGAATTAGGATTTTGAAAAAAAATAATAATAGAATTCAAATTTAATTTATTGGTATCGCCCTTGTTTTGCCAATTTCAAATAACAAAGCATCTAGATAAACATGAACTAATCTGCCCACAATTCCAGTGAAAGAAACTAAATATTGAATACTACTTATCTATTTTGGATATCTTTTTGTATCCTTCAAAAACTAAAAGGAAAATGAGACATGATGTCAGACATGCAAAGGAAAAACTAAATTCTTTTTTTCTATTTCTTTTAAATGAAGTTTCTTAAATAATAAATTTTCAAATGAAACTCTCTTAAAATTCTGAGAAGTGGAAATTCTTTTCTAAGAGTATGACATTGTAAACTTATCTTTTTATGGGAAAGCATAATTTTGTGGTTGTGCCATATTAAAGTATTTGTTTCTGAATTAAGTTTTCTAAAAAGTCACATAAATGTTCAAATGACTAAATACCTAAATGTGTACTTTGGTTTTGCAAAATTTTTAAACAATACATGTAATGGAGACCAAATACCAAAAAATATCTCAATATTAACCAGTGCATAAAAAAATAATAAATAAGATATGTTGTTCTTAGTGTTTCGCTGTGAGAATCATTAAATATCACATCATGTCCAACAATGTTTACCTCTGCTTTGGTAAAGAGGGCTCTCTACCTACTCCATAAGAATCTTCTATATTTCTACAATACAAGAGTTCAGCACTAAAACAGAAAGGGACATGTCTGTACTGATGCACAAACTCTGTGATATATTAAACCATTGTTTGTTGTTGGATGGTGCACATTTCTTGCAGCCTGTGAAGGTTCCACTAATACAGAGCCCTAAAAGTTAAATTCTCACAGGTTGAAAAAGTCATCACACCCTCAGCTCAGGTTTTCATTGCAGAAGGATCTAGTTCCAGCAGCTGCACTGTCAGAAAGACACATAGGGAGACCCTCCATAGATAGATAGATAAAGTCTTATTTAGTGCATGCAGTTTTGTGATTGACAATGGTTGACTATCCTTTGCCACTAAAACATAATATAAGACAGCATTCCTTGCACATTCTGGTGGTTGTGGCACTTCCTCCAACATGTTTTTCTCATGTTTCTTGCTTGGCCTTGCCTTGTTTGGTGCTGGCAGTGTGTCTGGCAGAGAACAGTGAAGCTTCTGGTTGGAGCACAGAGTTGTGCTGAAAGCCAGTGTGCAGTGATGGACAGCAGCAGATCCAGCTGCACTTGTCAGTGGCTGTCAAGCCGGCTGTCTGAGTTGGAGAACGAGAAGGGACAGGCGGGGAGGTGTGTGTGCGTCTATGAATGTGTGGGGCTGGGAGTTGGAGGTTACAGTGTGGTGGTGGTGGGGATGGGGGCTCTGATTGGGATGTCATTGCTACATGAGTTGTGTATGTGTGTGAAGGAGAGAGCAAGAGTGAAGAGTAGGGGTGGGGGGATCTCAGTCAGCAGCAGCTGAGCGAGAGAGCAGGTGTTACTGTATGTCTCCCAGGCCCCATGAATCTCTAACAAGAAAGACAATACAAGTTTGGATTCATTTCCACTCTCTGCATTGATTTGTTTTAGTTCTATACACAGGGCTTTTGGTTTAAGGAAACAATCGATGGCTCCCAGGTGAAAATGTCAGTGCTCTCTTCTTTAACCAGCTGTCTTCTCTTTGAAAGTATGTTTTTTTTTCTCTCTCTCTAAGCTGGAGCTTCATCTTGATAACAGTTCCTTCTTTTATATATTTTTTTTCTTTCCTTTTATAATGCAGGTAGCAGAGTGCAGAAGGTTGGAAAAATGCCAGATTCACCTGCGGATGTGAAAACCCAGCCCAGGTCCACCCCACCCACTATGCCTCCTCCACCCCCGGCAGTCAGCCAAGCAACGAGTCGCAATGCCTCATTCACCCCAACTACCAGTAAATCAAGTAAGGTTCCTTTATATTCTGAAGAAAAATAACACCTTAAGTCATCTTTAAACTGTGAAATAGATGTATTTACAGCTAGTATTGTCAAAAGTCCAAACGCTTTGCCATAAATTATCAGGCTGCACTGTGAGTAACCCACAGCTACTTGGTGCTGTGAGATATATGCTTTCCTGAAGTGTCATGTCGGCAAGCGGTTAACAGAGCAGGTGGGACAAAAAACAGTGAGAAAGGCATGCTGTATCAAAAACCCATTGAAGAAGCAGCTCTATGTCCTCATTTTATATAAAGCATTGGATATAATTTCAAAAAGTGCCGTAAATGGGATCAGCTGCTTGCAAATAATACCTCTCGTCATTTGATCGGAAATAAACAACCCTGTTCAGTAAATAGGAGCTGTCCACAATGAGCATCACAGCCATTTGTTCCTCTAAGCTCAACTGACACTCGGTGTGCCTACAGAAAGAGAGGGGAATTCCAAATATGTGTTTCTTCCTTCTTCTGGTGAACAAATGTTGTAATCACATGTGTGTCAGGTGTGTGTCTCTGCAGGCATGTGTGTGTCTTTTAGTGTGAAAAGTGCCCTTGCTGGTGGGACAAGTGTCTTGGGGTGCATGTGTGAGTGTAGCTGTGGCATTGTGTTTGCATGTGTGTGTCTCCGTTGTTGATCAGCTGGTCAATGGTAGAGGGGACATCAGCCAGGACGGCGTTGTAGTGTGTAGACTTTCTTCCCTATATAGCAATGACAGGCCATGTTGTCTCACCTGTCGTGGCGGTCGGTCAGCAGTGCAGCTCTCCCTCTCCCTAAAACCAGAACACAAGTGCTGCCTGTTGAGGATCACATGGGTTAGTCCATATGTGTTCAGGCCCTCAACCCATGGATTAGAGCAACAAGCATGCCTGAGAGGAATCTCAGGAACTAGAACAGTGGAGAACTAAATAGTATATAGGCTTTATTCAAGTATGAAGACTAGGTGTAGTGTCATAATCAACAGTGTTTCTCTATAGAGTCCTGCTTAAATATTTTATAAAGATGATGCATCACAGATTTCACGCAAACAGAAAAACTCACATTTTACTCTTTTAGTAGTTATTCCAGCACACATGCATGTGCACAGATATATGTAGGGGAGAAGACTGAAGGAAAGCATTTCAGGGTCGAGCTCAAAATCCTGTTTGTGTGAGCTTCTGTGTATTTACGAGTTTGTTTGTGCCTGCATTAAGAAAAAAATGTGAGTGATTATAAATGTGTATGAAAACTGTGTCTATTCTGAACCCTAAAGCTGCAAATCTACTTTCAGCTGGCGGACATGTGCAGGGCCAGATTTAGCTACACACCTGCTACTGGAATAAAAGTAACATAGGCCATGCAACTATTTTTGGCTCCTCTTTAACAAGTTCCTCTTATAGCTGTGTCCTACTGAGTGAGTGAGAAGCAGGGTGGAATAGATTGATTTGGGGGAGATGGAAGGGCTTGAGAGAGGTCAATTGGTAGCACTTGTGAGACAGCTGAAGTTACCGCAAACACACTTGCTGAATTCAGAAACTACCATAAGATTGCATCACTTCAGTTACTTTAAGCATAAAATTTGAGTGTTGTGCGCACTCCTTACATTTCATCTTGACCACACAGTCCTCTGTCAGGAAGATATAATGGCCACTGCCCTCATCATATCCCTGGAACTGCCAGATGCCCTCCAGGCCACTCCAAAACTACTGACCCAATTCACACTGTTTCATCCTTCTGTCTGTTTATCTGCAGTGTTGAACGGGAGCAGCCACTCTCCTACATCATTAAACGGTGCTCCGTCCACTCCCAACGGCTTTAGCAACGGGCCGGCCATGTCCTCAACGGCCTCGCTGTCCAACCAACAGCTTCCGCCAGCTTGTGGTGCCCGACAGCTCTGCAAGCTCAAGCGCTTCTTGACCACGCTGCAGCAGTTTGGCAATGACATATCACCAGAGATTGGAGAGAGAGTTCGCAGCCTTGTGTTGGGATTGGTGGTATGTTGTTATAATCTTTCCTCGCAGCAGACCAATGTCTTTACAGTATTTTGCTACAAATTAACATACTGTCTATGATTATTTTGTTAGGATATTTTACTTCAGCTTTTTCTAATTTTGGTGATTTCATAGAGCATTATTTCTTTCTCTTGTGTTCTCTCTTGGTCAAACACTTTTTGTTGTCTTGGGCAGAACTCTACTCTCACCATTGAGGAATTTCACTCCAAACTTCACGAGGCTACCAACTTTCCCCTTAGGCCTTTTGTCATTCCTTTCCTAAAGGTAAATAGCTTTTTGCAGATTTTATATATAACAAATCAAACTTGATGTTTACCTTTTTCAGGCTAAGGAGGTAGCTGCATGGTCAGAAGAAGTGCTCAGATCACAAAAAGTTGCTTACTGATAATACTCGGGCCTCTATGAAAAAATGTTTACTTGGAATAAATTATGATAATTGGCCTAAATCCAATTTATAATAAATTTTGAGCATAAAAAACCTACTGAAGCAGGATCTAAGAATCGTGCTGGTAAATTATCTGTGGATGGTAGATATTAAAGTAGCCTAAACTTACAGCATGTGGCTTGAGATTACCATTTATATAGTACCAGCACACAAAAAGGGTTTAGCCAGCAATAGCAGAAGAACAAAAGTAGCATATGTGGTGAATATATGACACAGTAATATTAAAAAAGATGTATAGCCAAGCCACATATAGCATTTTGTGGACTTCATAGAAATGGTCTGAATTTAAGCCACATTTGGGAGAAATATAACAGCCATAGTAATTGGTTCCTGAAACCTGTAATTAATAGTTCCTCTCAATTTGTTAAAATTGCTCATGCAAAGTTTAGCCCAGACTTAAATGGGTGAGTTTGTGTTCCCAAACTGCAACACCTCATCACCCAGGAAAATGGTTGCTTTAAAATAAATTAGAAACACTCTTCTAAGAAATAAATGAAAACCTAAGTAAGGTTTTATAAATAAATTATCAAGACTTGGTTTTCCTTTTAATTCAAACTTTAAATAAAAATTAATTCACGTCCATTTTAAAAATGAGTAACCATAATTAGAAGTAAAATTCCAAATTTAAATGGGAGTAAAAGTATTGTAAAGTGTCATAAATTGGAAATAATTTAGTAAACTAATTGTACTTTGATACACTAACTTGATTAAATGTATTTAGCTACTTTTCATCTCTGTCCTAAAGGCAAGTGTTTAGGACAATGATTTTGTGTGTGTGGCTAATATCTCTTAATCGTCACAAACCATGAAAGGTTGAAAAGAGATGGGAGAGGAAACCTTGTCATAGTTTAAAACATATTCATATATCTTGGATTATAAACCAGCTGTCACTCCTAGCTACCATATTAAATGTAGACAGTAGTAGGATGTGCATGTAAATATGTGGTTAAAATGGTATGTGTGAATGTGTGTGTGAGCGTGTCAGACCTCCTGGCGTGTGATGATCCTCCACATCTGGGACATTGCAGCTATAGCTGTGTTATATCAACCAGACAGGTCTAAGAGAGTTATTTGACAGCACTGTTACACACACATACACACACACACAGATATAATACACACAACTGCACACCCCAGAGAGAGTAAGACACATGGTAAAGGAATGTGTCAAGGGACCTGTCTTATCTCATCCTGTCTCTTCATCTATCACTCTTTTTTTCCCCTCAGTCTAATCTGGCATTATTTCACTCTCACCCCATCTATCTAGTGTTGTACTATGAGTTTCTAGCTCTCCTCTTGTCCACTTGACTCTCTTCTCAATGTTAACATTGGTTCAATAAATCTATATCCTTCTTGCTACAACTTATTACTTTTCTAAGCAGAGGTGTCTGTCTCTGTCTTTTCACTACTGAAGGCAAACCTGCCCCTGCTACAAAGAGAATTGCTCCACTGTGCCAGGATGGCCAAACAGACTCCAGCTCAGTACCTGGCTCAACACGAGCAGCTTCTCCTGGATGCCAGCGCCAACTCGCCCCTCGACTCCTCTGAGATTCTGCTTGAGATGAATGAGCATGGCAAGAGAAGGACTCCTGACAGGTAGCATCTCTCTGTTGAACAAAAGAAAATACAGACTTTAGATGTCAACATGCAATGACAGACTCTTACATAGACTATTGTTAATGAAATGTTTTAGAGTTTTTCGGAATGCCAAGTGACAAGGGGAAGCTATAATCCTCCATGCAGGAGGCAGAAGTCTGGACAGTGCTGATGCCAGGCTGCTTCTGCCAGCTGTCTGGGAGGGAGGAAGGAGATAATGAAGAGTAGGAAAAGAAGAAGCGAGATTAAGGGGTAAAACACAGAGTGCTGAAAAGAGAGCAAGTTGTGAAGGAGAGTAGATTTCATTAACCCTACAAGAGACTGGCTGGAAGAGTAACAGAGCTTTTCTTTACTCTTGTCCCACATATTTCACCTCTGCACTCTAATTAAGCAAAATAGAACACATCCTTTCTTCATTTTTTCCCTCCTTTTTAATGATAACTTTTTAAATTCATTTTCCTCCCTCCGCCTGTCTGACCTACTGGCCCCCCCAGCAGCTGCCCATATGTTAGGGATGTGTCCAGTTGGTAATGAGCTGACCATAGCAATGAACACATCTTGAGCAGGGTGTTGGGAGGCATTTGGTGGTGGTTTGGATCGGACTAGACCAGGTGTTAAAGCTGGATGTGCACTCCCACTTCACAGCATGTCGATTCAGTGGAGAGAGGGAGCAGGGAAGGGGGGTACACAGCCAACTTTGTGCCAGTTATTTGTCTGATTTGTTGGCTATTAGAACCACAAATATAGCACAAATATATACATGGAACACAGAGGGTGAGCACACACAAACACACATCATGTACATGATGTAGCATGATGGCTGTAGCAATACCTTTATTTGCTTTTGATACCTGTGATGATAAAGAGTGATTTCCATCTGAATGCCTGGCTATTGCCATCCAGCTAAACAGATTAATATCAACACTCCCATTTAAACTGTCCAGATGGCTTTAAAACTCAACCTCTCCCCCACACACCAACACACACGCACACACTCATGTAAGCTACACAAACACAAATGAGTGCGACTAAACATCTGTCAAATACTCAGGCTTCAGCCCCCATTGCCCCTTAAGCCCAAGAGCAGGGTGGGAGGGAGAAATACTAGCAATCTAAGAGTAGGCAGAGGGATATTCAGATTAAGAGCTAGAGATGCAGGGTGTACAGTTGGACTTGGTTTGTTTGATACATATGGTGTACAGCTGTGTGAAAGCTTTGGAGAAGCAGTGCCTTACTGTAACTGAACAACAAGCAGCTCTCATTCATGTGTGTGTGATTACACTGTGTGTTGGTATACACACCATATGGGAGTTATTGAACTTAGAATAACATAAAAAAACATGTTTGTGTTCCTTGCTTGAGCTTCACAAACATGAAAAGTTACCATACTATATGCTGTATTCTGTGAATTTTGAATGTTGAGCTTGTTTTTACAGCAGAGATTTCAATATGATTTTAAAGACATTTTAATCTTTAAAACGGCTTGTTTTCCAAAACTGAAGTGTATATCCTTGTAACGTCTTGGTCATCACAGTGCAGTGCTTGGTAGCTGTCTGCTTTTTCAGACAGAATGCTACAAATTTGTGAGATGCTCATATTATATTTTGCCTGGTTACCTCCACAAGTTATGTTATATAAAGCCACATAACCATATTTTACCTGCAGCTGAGAGTTTTAACAGCCATATTTTAGCTCACCACCATGTGTACCTCTTTAGGACCAAAGACAGCTCAGAGAGAGATGGGTTGCACCCGGAGCACCTGGCCAAGAGGCCCTGCACCATCAGCCCCAGTCAACGCTTCAGCCCCAGCACTGGTCTCCCTGCTCACCCGCCTCCCAACGGTCTCCCCACACACCCTCCCAATGGCCTTCCCCATCCACCCAACCCCCAAGTGGGACCCCAGCACTATCGCTTAGAGGACATGGCACTGGCACACCAGTTCAGAGACGCTTACAGGCATAATGAACACCGTGACGCAAGAGACAGGCACCGGCAGTCAGGTAGGGCAGCTGCAGAGTCTTCATGTGGTCTGATAAATCTATTGATCTATGGCCACATGGCATAAAGTTAAAAGGTCAAGAATAAGTGAACTTGTGTAAGTATAAGTGGGATGTATGTGAGAACAAAGGCCAGCTGTCAGTCCATAAGATAATCCTTGAGGAAATGCTTCTATATAAAGACCACAGCTATACATGCCCATGTGGCCAACTGGGCACCATGTATGTTTCTATCTGAGATTAATTCTAAATCACATTTTTCTCTTATTAATTATGAGGCTGTAGCATATCCATGACCTCTTATTTGGTTAAGAAACTGTAAAGAAAAAATATACTTTTTTTAGTGGATTAAATGCTGAATGGTGATCTTTAAGTTAATTTACACAGGACTTTAACTGGTATGTGTATCATGATGTTGTGAATCAATAGTATTATGCAAATATGCAATGTATTCCAAAGCATTATACAGTATAGCTTATCTATAGCAGACTGATTTTGTTTCACATAATTGTGTTCAGCAATCGGTTAACATGTGCAGAAAAAACAAGTCTGCAGTCTGTATTACATGTTTTTATTTACATATGTTTATTAAGTGTCTAACAAAGATGTTGCATGTTTGTTTTTGTTTTCTATCTATCTATCCATCTATTTATTTATTTATTTATTTCATTTATGTATTTATTTATTTATTGTTCTTTTTATTGCAGCAGTGCACGGAGCCCGTCAAGAGGAGGTGATTGACCACCGTCTTACAGATCGAGAATGGGCAGAAGAATGGAAACACCTTGATAATGTATGCATTAACATGGAAACTGTGCTTACTGATGGCCACTCCCTTGTTTCTTTAATATTACCACTGTGGAAAAAAGAGTGAAGAGGTCAGCAGGTGATTAAAGTTAGTGTTAGAGCTAAAGATGGCAAGCAGATGACATCAACAGGAACTGTTGACAGATAGAACAGCCTCTGTCCCAGCTGAGTTGGCAGTTGACGGACAGCTGACCTCAGGAGGTCTGTGTCAGGGTGGTGAATTAACAACTGACAGACACCTATCTGGACACCTAGTCCCCAACTCTATGAAGAGAAAAATCATGTAAACTATGCACACAAGCACACACACAGAGTGTTAGCTAGAAACAGAGCCCCAGATGGAGCTCAGCCCCAGCAGAGAGCTGCTCCAGCTGGGTAGAGCAGCTGAGACAAGAGCTGCAGTCATGGAGAGAACTGGCCAGGCCTGGACTTGTGCCAAATTAGAAACACTTTGCTGAAATAAATATAGCCAACTCTGAAGGGCGGGAGTTGGTGGAGAGACATAGGGAAGAAAGCACAGGCAGAGAAGGGGGGAGAAGATGAATGGGAATAATGATATGGATTGAATGTCAACCATGCTAAACCCATTTAGCAGACCTTGCCGGGTCTGGGGAGACAGAGCTCTGTGGAAAGAAAGTGACACTGTTTACACCGGAGGGAAAAAAAGACAGGAAATCTGTTGAGTTGGCAGGGAACTGAGCAGAGGGGTGGAAGGAATTGGCTCAACCTTTTCATCAACAGGCCAGCTGTTACATTATCTTTGTTGCAATGGTCTTAGTCATTGAAATTCACTGACAGGCACACAATCCATGAACAGATAGGCAGACACGGTAACATGTAGTCACCTGCTAGCAAACATGTCTGCTAGTTAGATGGTTATGTGTATTAGATGGATTAAGCTAGCATACTTTATAATCCCATGCTTTCCTGTATAACAATTAATCTTGTGACCTTTATGTATTCATTTATAGATATACTGTTGTCAAAATAGTTATTTTCTATAACTTCTTCTCTTGCTCATTTATGACTTTTAAGTAAGCCCATTCTCCATGTTTTGCCTTCACAGCTCCTGAACTGCATCATGGACATGGTAGAAAAGACACGGCGCTCTCTGACGGTGCTGCGTCGCTGCCAGGAGGCCGACCGGGAGGAGATGAATCACTGGATTCGGCGCTACAGCGACGTGGAGGAGATGAAAAAAGGTGGGAGCAACGGACAGCACTGCCTTCCTCCTCCTACTACTCTTCCTCCTCCTCACCACAACTCCTCCTCCAACACAGCTAGCAGCAGCGAGTCACTGCCCATAGGAACTTCCTCGGCTGCTGAAAGGCAGACAGGCAGACAGACAGGTAGACAAACACACACAGGGTATATTTGGCAAAGCAAAACACTTACAGCAAGGTAGGGCTCATTTGAAATGCTGAAACAGCCTTAATGGGTCAATTTAGTAGCAAAAAGTCTGACAGTTTGTTTGTTTGTTTTTTTATTAGCGCAATTGCAAATTTTAGCTTACGTGAGGCAATCCAAATCCTAGTTTCCTAACCAACTGTATGCATCCTTGTTGACAGCATGCTAATCATTATTAACATTAACTTTTAACACTTGCATTTTTCCCAGAAGTTGCTGAAAATGTTGTTGACAGCCTGTTTACTATTGTTGTCAAATACATCATGATTTTTTGGTCCCACAAAAAGAATTGAAAACTGATTTGAATGAATGTGTGAACATGCATTCAAGAACTTTATTCTCTGTGTGCGTACCTGCATGTGTTTCAGAAATCCACAGAGACTTCTTACACAGGCCTCCCTCAGGATACCTGCCTGAAGAAATCTGGAGGAAAGCTGGTAAGAGCAGGGCATCCTCTTCCCTCTATTGTCTTCATGACTCACCACACACAGACTAACAGCACACACTTCATCACTCTTCATGGCCCTCACCCTGGCTACTGAGACAGGCAGAACAGAGGCCTTACAGCCGTAGGTCCATCAAGCCAGAGGACTGGAGGCCCTCTGTGTCATTAGGGCTAAATGCCCTCCATCTGTCACCACTATGAAAGGCCACTGCAGTTAAAGCTGCAGTGAAAATGCAGTCACCGGTCCTATATTGGACCACAGCAGCGCAGTACAACACAGAATGAAGATTAACTGCACTCTATTTTCCTGAGAAATCCATACTGTCAAATTTCTAAACCTTTTTTTGTATATCACTCATAAACTTAAAGAAATTATATAAACCATTTTAAAAAATTGACTGCTGTTACTGTTTTTGGCTCTTTTGTAGCCACAGGAAAGCAGGTGGGAGTGCTGCATTGCATGGGCCTTCATGTTTACGGCATATGCTAGATAGAGCCCATCTCAAGAGTCGTCAGATTCAGCCCTTGTTCCACCTCAGTCCCAGCACTATTATGTTGCACTCATACTCTAATACCCTGCAGAGGAAAGATGCTGCTGCTGTCGGCAAAATACTGTGCTGCATTTTCACCAGCAAAAAAAGGCTCTTTTAATTGCAGTTGTTTTTCATACAGGTACTACAAGCATCCCGCTCTCCCCAGCCCTAAAGCACCTCCAAAACAAGCAGGGTGAGTAACACATCTCACTCTTAACATCTCACCTCTAGTTTTTGTGTGCATATATATTAATTTATTTGTAAGCGTCACCTTCTATCTTAGCAGCCAGGTAGAATGCCTCATGCAGTTTCAGCACCTCTTGCTTTTTTAATGAAACCAGACACGTATTCTCTGGTCTGCTTCAGGTTGAGAGATGGCAGCATTTCAGAGAACTAAGATCTGAAGTATGAAAAAAGTAGACAGAAATATCACGTCTCAGGGACTTGCCAAATCCCTGTGGAATTAAAACGTTAATATTGCTGCCCCCGTGTTTTCCATTAAGTGCTAATTGCCCCAGCATCTGCTATGCAGTCTCCTTGATAAGAATTAATTAAATTTGCAAACTAATCTTACTGGTGCATGCATTAGGCCAGATAATTGAGAAGCATGGAATAATGCAGATAGTGTTTGCAAGGGAGAGAAGAAAGAGAAAAGGATGTGTGTAAGTCAGAGCAGAAATAAAGTGTGAAAGTAGAGACAGCATGACAGAAAGCCCTGAGAAGTGTGACTGTGTTTACAGGATTGACAGAATACCAACTTATTTTTTTTTTGGGATATAAACATAGGAGTCAAGCACAGGCATGCGCACAAGTTCACACAGACATACATGAGCATACAGCAATGTGCATGTACACAGCAGGATGTGGATAATGTTCCCCCACTGCCTATCTTTTTTCACAGTAGTTTGAAACAGCTGGAGTGGAGCGGCAAGGAAAAGTGACAGTTATTTATGAGTTTCCTCTCAAACAAACATGGAGTGGAGGAAATGGAGAGCAGTGGAGAGAACGGTATTAGGCTCTCCTCCTACTTGGTTGGTCTAATGCACCTGGCAGTCCTCTTATATGCGTGTTATTTGTGTCTTCACACGGCACCCGTGTCTGCTTGACACATCTGGAGGAGATGCAGGAAGAGTGAGAAGTATCGTTTAATCTTTAAAAATGCTGCTGTTGTTCTTCTTGCCTGTTTGATGGATAGAAGAAGATGAGGAATTCATATTTAGCAACCTCGCCGTCCCACAACATCATTTTATTAATAAAAAGTCTGCTGTATATTTGGCGTTCTATTTTTCAGGCTGTTCTGAAAGAAATTGAGTACTTTACATTTCTTGTACACTTTGAAGCCAGTAATAAAAGATGGTAAAGAAAACTGTCAAACTGAAAAGAAAGTCTCTGTTTTATTCTGTCATCTGGAAAAGAGTCTGCACACCTGCCTGGTCTAAAAAAATATTCACTTCATCTGCTTGTATTTAGAGGACCCCAAGATAACATCTCCTCTGGAACATGTCCTGCAGGGGTGATACAAGAGCCAACTGCTGCAAGAATAATTTGCTCTTCCCTGAAAACTGTCAAACAATCGCTGTTAAAATTATTCTCGAGACAAGATGACAGTAATCACAACATTAAATCTCAGAGTGTTGGATGAACTTCCAAGTAGCTGACATCTGCTGCTGTCAGCAGTGAAAATTATTGTGACCAGACACGTTTGGATTAATTACTTAAGTCTGGCTCTTTCACTTTTCTGGCAGAAAGTTTTAAATCTTGAATGATGTACATCTGCTTGCTGAGTTACAACAGGATGGAAGCTGAAAGGGTGTTGAGAAATGATGAGAGAACAGGCAGGATGGGATGAAAGCCGAAACCCCTAACGCCCTTTTGTCCCGTTCTCTTTTTTTCTTAGAAGAAGCAGTGAATGAGGTGAAGCGACAGGCCATGTCAGAGCTGCAGAAGGCTGTGTCTGACGCTGAGAGGAAGGCTCATGAAATGATTTCTGCTGAACGCTCTAAAATGGAAAGGGCACTGGCAGAGGCCAAGAGGCAAGCCTCTGAGGATGCACTAACGGTCATCAACCAGCAGGAAGACTCCACTGAAGTGAGTATTAGACCCCCCCCTCCTCGTCCAAATTTTGTCTCTGACTTAATCCTTCATTCAGGCACTCAAACACTGGAAGCCCTCTTCAACCCATACAACACACCATTGTTTAGGATAGTGTTGAAGCACCACCTAATGACCAGTCAGCTAATATAAGCTTCTCTTCTCTCCTTCATCCACTCTTTATCTTTCTCTGATAAACAGAACCATACTTTTCGAGAGGGGAAAGCGCTTAAATGGAACCCAGACTAATTAAAAAGCTAAAGCCTGCGCTAGTTGATCTTATAAGTTTTTGCAAAGAAGCAAAAAAATTCTTATAATTTTCATTCTGCTTCATACTCTGCCTCTTTACCGGGCTGCGTCTGTGCATGTCCATGTTCCAAAACATCCAGGAAATTAAATGTTTTGGACAATTTATTCAAAATGACTAGAATACAAAAAAAAAAAAGAAAAAAAAGAAAAACATTTTTACCCAGTGAATCTTAAGATTTGATGTCAACACTTCCAATAAAAAAGTATAAGTTTTAATGACATGTCTATGTTTAATCTTCATTGCTACCAACTGGCACTCAATGCCTGAGTCATGAAACTTTAGTAAACTTACTGGGTTGATAACCTGCATCCTAACAGTACTTGATTTAATCTGTTAAAGCCAAATCATAAAAAGATCCTAGTTATGTTGAACTTACTTCTTAGTATAGACCCTAGCTTTCTTTATAAATATATGCAGAAAGGTCCATATGGCTGGAGCAGAGTACCAGGCTCAGACCATTACAGAGCAGTTGACCACCACCTGCTGGTAACACAAACCAGTTGGCTTGCACCAAGATCTCTGTGCAAACTGTACGAAAAAAAGGTTAAATTTAAACACATAAACTTTTGTTTTAAAATGATTCATTTAAGTGTTAACATGTTTACATTAATAAAAAACAAACAAACAAAAATAACGGCCCTGGGATACAAAGGAGACTTATTTTTATCCATCCACTCTCTCATTACTGTCTCAACAGAGCTGCTGGAACTGTGGCAGGAAAGCCAGCGAGACGTGCAGCGGCTGCAACACAGCTCGCTACTGTGGCTCCTTCTGCCAACACAAAGACTGGGAGAAGCACCACCATGTCTGTGGTCAAAGCCTACAGGGGCTGCCAGGGGGCAGCAGTGTCCCTCTAGGCACCCCCTCCTCCTCCTCTTCAGCCTCATCAGCATCCTCCAGTGCACCCCCAACCCACTCTGAGAGCACTCCTCCAGGACCCCTGTCCCTTGCAGTCCAGAGCAGTATTGCGGGAGGTGCTGGCAGTGGAAGTGTGTCCGCCAGCCCCAAAGAGAGCAGTTCTAGCAGTGCCTCTCGCTCCACAACTCCAGCCACCCCCGCCCTACTGGATGCCACTTCTCGCTGACATCTGACCCTTGTCCCTACCCAGCCTACTAAAGTGACAGTGCCCACACTCCACACAAAACCGAACTGAGGAATCTTCATCGCACACTGCTCCCTTTTCTTCTCCCCTATTTCCCCCTTTCCCTCTAATCACACTCTTCTGATGACAGATGGGTTTTCTCCTTCTCCCATCATATATTACTTTTTCCTGTCTCTTTAATAACTGAAGCCACCAATACAAAGATTCCAGCCAGGGGTTCAATGTAGTGTAAAGCATGACTGTTGCAGTGTCTCCTATCTCTGTCATAGAAACATATCAGATGTGTTTGCTGAGAACATGAGGCTTGACTTGAAGATGCGCCTTCAGTAATGAAAGCATGTTAAATATTGTCCATCTAAGGACAAAAGATAAGGGCTGTGATAAGGCAGCATTGATGGAAGATGACAAGCTGATAAGCACTTGGATTGGATTTCCCTTTATTTCAGCATCAAAGAAAGAACAGTAACCAGCCCTGAGATGTGCACTAACAGACAGGCAAGGAGCATAACTTTCATTTTCAAACGTACAAGGGAAGGGGTAAAACTTGTAACGTGATTTGTTCCTCAGAAACACAGCTTAGTATTTATTAAAGGTTTCTTTCTGGCTTTAAGGGAAAATAAAGAAAAGTCCAAATATTCTAAATAAAGAATAATAGTGATGACCATGCTGATGATATGAAAATAAATAAATTTTAAACTGCTAACTACCTTGCTAGCGAGCCAAGAAAATCTACACCGGACTCACCTCTCTGCACCATTATGAACCCAAATGAATTCAAAGATGAAAAAAATAACATGATCCAAACCTTTGTATTACACTGCCAAAGTGAGTAAGTAAGCGATAAAGAGAAGCACTCATAACCAAACGCAAAGCAACATCACCTCCTCAGCAGATAAGCCAGCCCTAAGAGGAGCAGGCTGCGGAGGAGCTGCAGAGCGGGACCCATAGTCCAGCGTTAAAAAAACTGCCTCCTGCAGTCCGGATGAAACCACAGCAGCTCCTCAGTGATGGCCCAGACTAGTGAAAATGGACAATGCTGTGAACTTACCTATAAGAAAGACTTGATGAAATTGATGGAAACCCTGCCACAGTGTGGTTCTTTTGTGAATGATAGAGAGGACAAAAAAGAGGAAAAGGAACGCTACACAGCCTCAGAGGAGATGAAGATACATTTAAGGCTAAGGAGCTGCAAAAACACCTCAATGCAAGGTCGAAGACATTGTCCGAGAGGGCATTGCATACTATGGAGACATATGGGAAACTTTGTAAGTCGTTATTTTTAAAGTTATCAATGAGGAGATATTTCAAGGAATAGCTCTTACCTTTACATTCACTTCCTCCTTTTCCAAAGCATGACAGACACAAGAGCCTAGAAGAGGGCGGTGTAAACTTTGTTCTTCTCTCTTTCTACCTCCCCTCACCCCACTCCTCCCTTCTATGCTCTTCCCCAATTACTTGACTCAAGTCTGCCCAGCCTGCTTTGGACAGAGCCACAAAGCAGTCAGATGGGGAGGGTTGAACCTGCTTGTAGATATTGTTCCTCTTTTCATTTTTTCAATAATGTCTCTTGTTGCTGATGTCCACATGTGCTGCCCTTGTGTATAACCAGAAAGATGGACTTTTGTTTTGGGTTTGTTGCTATTCTTTTTCCTCCTTTGAGTTTGGGCTGAGCAGTGAAGACAGAGCAAAGATGCTTGTTTATGAAAAGAAGCCCCACATTGTACTTATGTTTGATTTGTTGTATCTATATTAATGAGATCAAACCCCTCTTGTAGAATATTTTGTGTTGCTCGCATTGTAAGACAGTGAGAGGACGGAGGTGCAATATGAAGAGAATTCAGCTACTGAATGGAACCTCAGCAACTGCCCATAGGGTGTCATATAATATAGATACATATAGATATATTTAAAGTAACATCAGTAACTTAATGTGAATGTACATAGTATTTAAAAAGGTCCAAAAATGTGTTTGCCAAATAACAAAAACCTTTAAAGTTTAATGTCCAGAATATGACTTTCTCACAGTACATTTGTTTCTCAAATTGTTTCACTCATGCACGTTAAATGCTTTTTCAATTTTTACTCAAATCAAAGTGTCATGTGATCCTGAGTGGAGGAGACTGTCAGTAACAGAGGTAAAGTAACTCCATGCTGCAGGAGGGGACTTAACAGTGTGTGTTTTAGTCTGCTGTTGATAGGAAGGCCCAGAGTAGTCTGTAGTAAAACAGGGTTAAAGTGATGGCTTTCTGAAATTAATTATTTCACATCACATTTAGGAATTGTTAAACCTGTTCTGTTTACCTTTTGACCACCATGTTAGCTCAAAAGCCTCTCTAGTGTCTATAGTGATCCTCTCTCTTGGTTGTTAACAGTGTGTGTGTGTGTGTGTGTGTGTGTGTGTGTGTGTGTTATGTGTGTGTGGTTAAGAGCGTTACCCCCCACACCACCATCAATGGTGCAGGACAAGCCTTTACTGTAGGAAGACGTAGGGTGAAGTGATACACCAGTGTTAAGCTAACAACACATTTTGAAATAATATTGATTTTTATCTGATTGTTTATTTCTAAAGATACAATTTGAGCTTAAGCTACAGAACTGGGAAAGATTTTTGTTTCCAAGTCAGGAGAGTGGCATTACCTCTGTCAGTTTCCTTCAGTTTTCCCTATATAATTATCAACAGCTAAGGGTATTAAACTGATTTAATGCATTTTATACTGACCATTGTCAACTGTATCTTGTTGGCTTTCATTCACACTTGGACCAAACAGAAAAAAACATGCTGTTTAATCAAAAATAGATTTTCTTCCTTCTTGACTATTTGATAACTGCAATCCAAACAAGATAAGCTGCAAGGTACTCCTGCATCTGTGCGTGGCATTTATGTATGTGTGTTATAGTTACCGTGTTAGTGTTGACTTCAGCCTTTTTGTGTAATGTGCTCCTTTCCCTCCCTGATGTCTATTTTTTTCTCCACCACCAGACCACTCCTCACAACCACAGCCTCCCTTCCCCCTCTCCCTTCACACTAGCTACCTCCTGTGAGCATACAGCTAACCACCAGGAGAGGCTGACCTGGACTTTAAAAAGCTGGGCTGAGAACAGACATGGACACACACTCACATTCATAAGTGATCATATGAATCTGAAAGGAATTGTCATTACTCGTGATGTGGAAAATCTATTAATTCTCCAGACTACAAACTTTGTGATCCCGCTAAACAAACTGGTACTGCTGAAATTCATTAATAAACACACAGTCAGTCCTGTATGTTACCAAACTAAACACAGAATCAACCATGATGTGCCATTTGTTGTCCAAAACCAATAAAAGCACAGACCAAAGTACTCCTAATTTGCCATTGTAGGCTCTGACATGGCGTGTATTAACAGGCTGCAAGTAATAAGGTTAGAGCTCCACTACAACAGTTAACCAAAGTGTCTGACATACATATACTCAGAGTCAAGGAGTGAAAAGCACACTCAACAAACTGCTTGAGTTTCACATGTGTAGAATTCTCACTCAAGCAATCAAAGCGCTTGTTGACTACATATTGAGTTGTGCTTCTCTATAAACAACAAAAGCATCCTCTTTGAAAAAGCCTGACTGCGTGTTTTTACAGTTACAAAGCCTTGCAGAGGAAAAAATGAATGCATGTTGAGTGTGTGTTTGTGTGTGGATGATGAGTTTGCTTTTTGTATATAAAAAAAAAAAAAAAAAAAAAAACATATAATTTTTCTTTATGTCTCTGTACAAAATACTTGAAACCTTCAGAGCTTTAATGAAACATCCCAGATGGACAATAGTGGCACATTGATTCATAAAATGTAGCAGGAGCTTTGTGCAGTCAAGTGCCATGTTGGTTTATAACATCCACATCAAAACAGGATTGTGATGACAGCTCCATTCAACACTGAATGCTTTGTGTGTACCTCCTTGTCTGCAAGTAAGCCCTCAGATAAACAAAACCAAACCCAGTAGACCGTTTATAAATGACCAAAATACAACCAAAAGCTGCAACTTTCTTCTTTATGTTTGTGAAGGGCTTTTTGTTATGTCCCAGTAGTAGAGAGTTTCAGCTTGATTGTGTGGGATAAGGGGCGGCAATCCTACATAGAAAAAAAACAAGCTGTAGAGGAAAGAGCAAACTGCCCTTCACTGAGATTCTCCCTCTTGGAATCATTTGTTGGCAGGATACAATGTTCTGCTTGCAATTTGTGCTGTGTAGCATCATTTACTTTTCTCTGTTCAGATGTTATAGATGGCAAACACATAAGGGCTCTGCTGTTGTAAAAACCATCCAAGGGTCTCCTAAAACTTTACATCAGCCAATTTATATTTGCTAAACTGTGTACCTAATATGAGCAAAACACGTGTTTAGTGAAGACAAATATTAGCAGGATGGCATTTGCCTCTCTCTGTCCCAACCAGTAAGTCTGCTAGTGAAGTTTCAAAGCTCATCTGATGTGATAGTGACACGTCCTTCCTGTGAAACAGGCACCGATGACTAGAAAGCTAAGGTGGCAAACAGTGGATACAGCACTTGTTTTACCATAAGCCGTGGCTCAGGATGGTCTTGTTTTTAACCTTAACATAAACTGAAAAAAAGTTTATGGTTTAATATGTGTAGGGAAGCATTCTATACTGTATTGTGCAATACATTATTACAAAGAAATCATGTTTCTGTAGGAAAGGTTGGCGCTCTGAAGATCTTTCCCTTTTTGTTTAATTTCCCTCTTTCAACAGTCCTGTTGCCATTTTTAGATGAAGTAAACTGTGCCAGAAGAATTCAATTCTGATTTGTATTTATTTCTTGCATGCTTTCCTCCCTGTTGCTAATACCGCTCTTTTAACTGTTCGCTCTGTTGGATGTGTGAAGCTGTAAAACATTCTAATTCAGGTTATTGTCTGTGTTGAACAATGTAACTGTGTAATTAAAACAAAAAATAACATATCCATCCCTCTTTTTGTTTTTCTCTTTTAAATGAAAGCATATTCTGAAACTACATGTCCCAGAAGGAAACATCTCCCTCTGTTGTTCAGCTGAGTCATAAAGTTGTTATATAAATTCATTATTATCTTTCTTTTTGTATCAAAACAAATTATGTATTTCTTAGGAATTCAAGGCTGCTAAATACTCCAAGACAGTCTGGCTGCAGAGCTCTACAGTGGAGCCCTACAGCCAGACCCCTCCAAAATACACTGTCTGGCTAAATTAAAAAAAAAAAAAAAGAAAGTCATCTGGATTTAACTAGCCAAATAAGAACCTTCTAGTGGAAAATTACCGGATGAGCGAATATCTTTCAGCTGGCAACAAGTTATTTAACCCCAGCTGATGCAATAAGTAGCTTCTCATTTCTTAAACAACCATGGTTGTGGAAGAGATGGGTCAAATTATTGGCATGCATCAAGCAGAGAAAACATCTCTGCAGAAATTACCAAAATTGGGTTAAGAACTGTACAATGCATTATTAAAAACTGGAAGGATAGTGGGCAATCATCATCTTCGAGGAAGAAATGTGATCAGAAAAAAATATTGAATGATGGTGATCGGTGATCAATAAATGTTTGGTGAAATCAAATCGAAGAAAAACAACAGCACAACTTAGGCATATGGAAAGAGCATTTACACTTGCACAATGAAAAGGGAAATCAAGGGATTGGGACTGAACAGCTGTGTGGCCATAAGAAAACCACTAAACAGTGACACTAACCAAAAAACGATACTTCAGTTTGCTAGGGAGCATACGATTGGACTCTGGAGGAATGGAAGAAGGTCATGTGGTCTGATGAGTCCAGATTGAAGGGGACTTCACTTTCTCTAACGTGTATGAGACTGATCAAAAGCTAGTGCTGCACCAAAACGGTCACTCCAGAAACACACAAGCTACATTTGCCACTTCCCACAGCAAGTTTAGTTAATTTTACCAACACATTTATAGCCTGCATTGATTTTCATTATTGTATGATTTCACCACTTATATTTGAGTTAATATTGATAGTTCCATTTATTATTGTTGTTATAAAACATTCATATTAGTTTGTTTTAATTGTAAATAGCTAAATAATTATTCATTTTAGTCCCCCACCACATTTTTTTCCGATACGCCCCTGATTGCAAGACGCTTTCCACCCCATCCCTTTTCTCATCCATACATCACCACTCTCACATGCCCTCCGCTGTGCCAATCAGTCCAGCGCGTCATGAATCTCGTGCGCAGGTGATATCTATTAGCTTACCTCATATGCCGTCGGGTGTAGTGTCCATTCACTACCAAACCGTTTCCTTCCGGTGAGAGATTTTTTTTTTTTCGTAGCGGGTTTGGCAAGCAGCGGTTGGCTTTGCAGATGCTAAGTCTTAGCAGCTAGCATGGCGGAAAATCATATGGAGTACCGCTATCTAGAGGGTGAGAGCATCGGTGAGCAGTTCACCGAGGACCCGGTGAGTCATCATTGTGTCTGTGGTGAACCTAAAGGTTGCTGACACGTTTGTTGGAACGCGTGTGTAATGAGAATAGTTACGCTAGCCCCACGCACCGGACTGCTGTTGATTGTTAACCGAGATAGCTACATCTGCTAGCCACATTCTCCTATACCCCCATATAAATCCAGTTGTGGGCCAGTCGGGTGCGGTGACCGCAACAATAGTGTGGATTATAAAAATATTTACTTCCTGTAAAAGCTATAAGGTGTGGAAGCAAACGCCTTACATTTTGGTCAGATTATAGGGTTGCTGAAAAATGCCACAGCTCCGTCCGAACCACCTTCTGGTCTTTAGTGTATGTTTATTAAGATTCAGTAAATATTAGCCACAAAACGAGTCCATTAGTCCCAAATATTTAATTCGTTTTTATGTAGCTGTGAATTTACGAGATTTAAAATGTAATGCATTTCTGCAATTGTTTTGAAAATAAACATTCAGCTGAAGGAATTCCTGGAATTCGTGTTTTAATGTTGGAGACACTCGTCCACATGACCCATTTTTAATACCCTAAAACTTGCCCTGATTCTTTGGCCATATTGGGCTCAAGTGTTGGTTTCCATTCTTGTGTCAGGAGCTGATGGCCATCAAGGCCAGGGTCCAGGAGCTGGAGATGGAAGAAGAGACTGAGAGACTGAAGGAGGAAGATGAGAGGTGTGCTGCAGAAGAGATGCAGCTTATGACCAACAGCCCTCGGCCTGGTGAGAGCAAGGCTTGCAGTCTGATCTGCAAAGTTGTTTCTTGTTGTGCTCAATTGGTGTGCAGAAAGTTACTGATTCTGCTCTCAGGACTGGGGCACAGGCCCCCTACCACATATCCCCCGTCTCCCATACACACACACACACACACAAAAGTCAGGTGTGTAGTATTCCAGCCTCTGGGCAGGTGAGGCAATGGCTTTTCACCATCTGGCTAACACCTGGGTCACTTCACTATAGTCGCAGCATTGTTCACATGTGCCTGATCACTGCCCAGTGAGACGGAGCCGTGAGACCCAGTAAACCAGAAGTGTCCTTTTCTGCCTCTGGCTATTTTATGCCTCTGTGCATCTCCTCATTCCTTCCTCCTTTTTCTTTATTTGAGACTGAGATGCAGTTAGTGGGGGCCAAATTTCATATGTTGTTTTTGAACATTAATATAGTCCTTTCACCTGTAGGGCATCCCTGTGTAGACAAATTCTTTATATTGCATGTTGCAACTTTATATTGCAAGCATTGTGTAGTTTGTTTTTTGTTTCCACCACAGGACCCTTCTATAATATGACTCCTGAAGAGAGGATAGATGCAGACAACAGATCGGTCTATGTGGGAAATGTAAGGCTTGTGTATCTTCTTTCATTATACTTGTCGTAATTATTAATTTATTTAACTAACCAACCAACTATGTTCTGATATGCCATTGAACAAACCTTAGGTGGATTATGGAGCTACTGCAGACGAGTTGGAGATCCATTTCAATGGCTGTGGTCCTGTCAACAGAGTTACCATCCTGTGTGATAGGTTCTCCGGTCACCCTAAAGGGTGGGTGTATAACTTATCATTTTCACTACCTGTCAAAATTAAACCACTGCTCACAACTGTAAACAGCCACGTTTAATTATAATCTATTCTTCCTTGTCTTCTCCAGCTTTGCTTACATTGAATTTTCTGATCGAGACTCTGTGCAGAGTGCTATTGGTTTACACGAGACGTTGTTCAGAGGAAGAGTCCTCAAGGTAAAGTTTACTACACACTGAAATGATCATGGCAGTCTGTCAAATTTGCCATTGATCAAATTTTAATGGGTTGTGCAAATGCAGTTTATAGGACTAAGAGGTGGAGTTTTGAGCAGCATCATACTTTATACTACAAGAACTGGTTTAATAAAATTGGATGACTTGATGTACTGGAACTAAATATATAATCTTTAAAGTGTAATTTTATTTATTTTTTTGTTCTACACTGACTTAAAGCAACTGGAGGGGCACACATTG
The DNA here is from genome assembly GCF_017639745.1 of Melanotaenia boesemani. Taxonomy (NCBI): domain Eukaryota; kingdom Metazoa; phylum Chordata; class Actinopteri; order Atheriniformes; family Melanotaeniidae; genus Melanotaenia; species Melanotaenia boesemani. Next base: position 17,532,103 of record NC_055682.1, on the reverse strand, counting down.
ATCATTAGAATTGAACCATGGGGACACTGCTGCTATTCTATTGTTTTTCCTGGTTTGACTTAGAGAAATGGTTAGTTTGAGCTTATAAGACAACTTGTAGCTAATTCATGGATAATTGACTGCTTTGTAAAAATATTAAGAACTGGGACTGATCTGATCCACCATCTGTATCGGGCTCTGATTTTGATGTGTATCACGGATCGAATATCGTGTGAATTCCCAGATACACCCCACCGATCCAAGGAGGCACCTTTCTGGTTCTATGTTTACAAGTTGAGTATTATGCAGGTTTAAACCTACCAAAATATGTTGATGCAGAATCAGTTCATGAAATATTTCTTAGAATCATCTACATACATACATACATACATACATACATACATACATACATACATACATACAAATATAATTATATATGATTTCATTTAAGCGTTATGAAACACCGGCACCTACACGTCTGATAGAAAATAATCTGTTTTTGCTCATTTAGTAGGTCACTAATTTGAATATATTTTAGTCTGGAAACATAAAAAAAAAAAAGCAAAACACACCTTAAATATGTGTATGGCCAAGGCTTTCAGGTTAAAAATTGTTCAGCTAAGGAAGAGGGGGGAAAAAAGTGCAGCAGACGCTCTTGAAGCATTCTAGTGGAGCGGTAAACTTCCAGCAGACAATATGAAAACTGAAGTGATTAGCCCACAGAAAAGTTGCTCTAATTCATCATTCTTATCTGTCAGTCTCTTATCTGACAAGGAAAATCTGCTAACTAAAATGCTGTAATCGTGCGTGACAATGCCACTCACATGAAGGTGAAGGAGGATGTGGCAATCTTTAGTTTGGGTTGTTTTGCTCCTATGCTGCAGCTTGTTCGTGACGGGCTTCTTTCACAGCTCACCGTTAGTGTTAGTCATGCCTTCACTAATGCTTATAAAATAACTGTGTGTAACATTTTAAACATTTGCAACTAGCACAGTCCCGTTTGTAGATTTAGAATGTACAAAGTTTTTTGTATTCTGCACCATGAAGATGTTCCAGCCAGAGTGAACAGCAGCTTCTATGATCAGAAGTTCAGCAGAAACGATTCCTGTGAGTCGATACTGCAGACCACAGTTGGTCTGAAGCACACTCAGGCTATCTAGTTATTCTCATACACCGTGCTTCTCTCAACCTTCTCCTGGACCTTCAATACAAAGAAAAATTAGTAGTTATTGCTAATTTATGACGACTGTTTTGTTTTTATTAGTTATTAAGGATCTGTGCATCTCTAAAAATATTCTACCTTATTTTTGAGATATCAACCTTACATTTTAAACAAACACTTATAGCACATCATCAGTTTGCCTGAGTGGTCAGATCTAGGGAAGTCTGTTTGGTTTGGAAGGCTGTTTTGCAGCTCTGCGGTGCAGACTCCTCCCACAGCCCCGACTGCTTTAGTTTTCTTCAGCACGCGTCGCAAACTGGACACACGGGAGGCGACGAACTTGCGCGGTGAGGCCAAAATCGCTGCCCTCCTCCAGCCAAGCGACAGGTGACATTCGTACATGTGAAATGTTGCGCTCTTTCCTGCAGACGTGCACACGGGGGCTTCCGACGGGACACAATTTCAATCAAAAAAATCGTGATTATCATTTTTCCCATAATCAAGCAGCCCTATCTGTTGGTATTTCCAAACCTAATCAGTTTAAAAAGGTAATGTAGTCAGTATTGCTTCTGGACATCTGAAATGCTACTGAAAAATATTTAATGTTTGATAAAATCTTGCTTCACAGTCCCCTGCACCTAAGGGCCATAGTTTCCACTTTGACAATCAGCTGAGACTTGGAAAAACAGCAGTTGGCTCTGTTCACTGAATTAAGTTCAGCACTGATGGACTTAAGACATCTTGAATATCTTAAAACACACTGATCTGGAATGATGTTCATCCCAGATTAATTAAGAAAACTTTTCTTTGTGGAATAGTATGCAGACATGAGAGAAAATGAGTCCTAAGATGAGTCAAACATTGTTTTGCTCCAAATGGTAAACAGTACTTATTTTGTCATCTTTAATTGGAAGAGTAAAAAGAATTTTTTTTTCTGGCTTTCAGGTATTGCCTAAGAGAACCAACATGCCAGGCATCAGCACCACAGACAGGGGAGGACACAGAGGCGGCCACTCCAGAGGCAGAGGCCGTGGTTACCGTCCTCCCAGATACCAAAACAGCTCTCGAGGCAGATTCCGGTACCAGTCGACAAGACCGCAACACCAAACGCCACACCCCTATTACGGAGGAGCGTCAGTGGGAAAGAGACAGGGACACATGGACTACCATGAACAAACACCGAAGCGTTACCCGTGTCTGCTTCTCATAACACCTCCATCAGAGGAGCTGGGGGCAGTGTCAAGTGGACAACACTACCCTCAACAACGTTAGCACTACTCCCGGCCTACTTGATATGTGGGTGGATGGGTGTGATTTTTAAAAGGCAAATACTTTCAAGTATTGTGATGTACAGAACTAACTCCTGCATCAGTCATTCATAGGTGAGAAGTGACAAAAGCAGACTGGGGTCCCCGCTGTTACATACGCTTATGTTGCTGTGAATGCATGGGACAGTTCTTACATTGTTATGCAGTTGCATCTGTTTTTACAAGTTGATGGGAATGTTTTGTGTTGCTGCCTGTAATATATAAACCCTACCTGTGTGTAACTTAAGTTCTTTTGCTATGTGCATAAATAAAAGTAAAATAACACATATAGTCATATGCAAAGACCAAGTTTACTCTCAATTTTACAGTTCAATAATCAAAACAACATGTAAACAAGACTACAGGGTGAATGTACAGTGGATGCTAAACAGAAGGGCAGGAAGAAGGACGTCAGCCAGTTTGAATCATCATTCCAGAAACGATCCCATTGAAGGCCCTGAATAATTGGATAAAAGTTAAATGCTTAAAGTGCTAAAAAAAAAAAAAAAAAGAGTAGAAACAGAGAGACTCTTACTTGGACTGGATGGGGTCCCCAGGATTGTGGAATGGGTTGCACATTACATCAGTGAAAGAGTTGTGCAATTTTCTGAACATCTGTAAGAGACCAAATGCAAGTTACTAACCTGAATTACTCAAATCATCGTACCAGACAAATACTTTTTTAAGAACTGGAAACTTGACAGCCCTGATTGAAGTGTGCATAGTAAGAGATTTAATCTATGGCAAAATTATAAAATGATAGCAGGAAAACTTGTTTAAAACAGTTGTCTCATTTTACGGGTAACCTAAAAGACAATGAAAATGGTTTACTCAAAAATAAACAGCTTTCACTGCTCTACTACCAAATGTGTTAGAACAAAGTAATAGCAATCAAATATAAAGTTCTTTGTGTTTTTAGTAACAATGAGACCACATTGGTGTTTGTAAAATATGAACAGTTTAAAGATGTGAAGCAATGAAAAGGACCCAATCTTTGATTTAGGGTTTTCTGTTTCTACAGAACTAAATGGAATTGAAGTGACTGAAAATAAGGTAAAACCCACATGTCTTAGTGGATCTAAAGATTTAAATGGGATCAAAGACGGAGATGGAAAAATGATAAATATCTCTGAAAATTAAATGAATCTAGTATGACTGCCTTATAATTTGGACAACAACTTGATGACCCTCAGTTGAAATCAGTAGAGGATTATGTGCAACATCAAGAGACCCTAGATATAGGAAGGGCCTGAGTCGCCTCCACCTGCTGAGAAGGCTAAGGTCCTTCCTTCAGTCTACATGGAGCTCTGCTCCAGACATTTTCTGAGGCCTCTGCGGCCTTCTATGCCATGTGTACTGGGAAGGAAGCTGCACAGACAGAGATAGGAAGAGACTTAAAAAACAGGTTAAGAGAGCTGGATCTGTCTTTGGCTGCTCACTAGACTTCATGAAGGAGGTGGCAGACAGGCGGATGTTGGTCAAGCTAACATCCATCATGGACAACTCCCACCCAAGGCATCCTGCTGTTGTGGCTCTAAACAGCTCCTTCAGTGCAAGGTTGCTACACCCCAGTGCAGGAAGGAACGCTATCGCAGATCATTCCTTCCTACAGCCATCCGACTACATAACAGCTCCATATAACACCCAATGTACAATTCAGTTCCTGTCAATCCCACCATCCTGTCTAACTCCCACATCACCCCATTGCTTCCCACCACTCTATGAAAATAACTGTTTTTTTTCTTAGTATAACATCTCTGTAGAATATGTATATAGTAACTATTACTGTGATTGTTGTTTCGATTGTCTACCCCCACCCTTTTTCTACTTGTTGTGTGTCCATGTAAATTTCCCCATTGAGGGATCAATTAAAATCTTATACTCTTAATATCTGCAAACCCCATTGAGTGTATTATTTTTTCTCTAAGAAAAGATAATTACACTTGCAATAAAACCTAACTGCTATATTAATTTGTAACTGAGCTTAAGCTTTGAGAAGTGCAGATGAGCGGCCATACAAAATATAATTAGGAAGAGTCAGCTCACTGGACTCTGAACATGTATAGACAGGTTACAGACTTAACTTACACTTCTTATTTCATTATCCCGCAATGATGTATTTGATGAGTCCACAACGATTACAAATTTCACCTTGGAGTTGGTTACATATCCATATCTATTTTTCTAGTCAAGGATATATGAAAGGTCCTTGGTATTAAATTTGTACAGTACTTTTACTGCCTTGTTGACCACTCAAAGAACTGTGGTGATTCAACACTATACCCTCAACCACAGCTGCTGATAATGAATTTCCTTCCCTATAGGGGACATTTTATAGTAGGAGATTGAAGTTCCACCAACTACGACACCATTTCCTTTTTAGAATACAAAATGCAAATCTATGTTACAGAGGTATATAATTTTAACTTAATACCTGATCACAGCTTAACTTCAGCAATGGTAAGAGTGAGTGCTGCGCATAAATTACTTGTGTTCTGAGGTTTCCCAGCTTTAACCAATTAAACTAAAAGGATACACTTTATAGTCTTCAGTTGGGTAAAGCAGACCCAGGTACAACTCTCTCTGATCTCCCAAGGATTTGCCCACCGCTGAGATCTTCTCCTCCACCACATCCAGTGAGGTGTGCACTGTATAGTGAAACTTAAGCTCATTTTGAGAGGGCACACTGCGGATATACAGGGGGTAATTCTGGGGAAATACATAAAATAATATTCACACGTTAAAACAAATCTGGTAAAAGCATAATTTTGGATCAGTGTGCACAAAACGTCCATAAAAATGTGACAACATTTATGCTAATATTAGCTCTGTCGGAGTATTTTAACCAGCTGGACCTTATATTACACATAGAAAGCTGCCACTTATCTAGAAACAATTACAGGAATAACGAAAAACCTACTGTTGTTATAAAACAGACAATGGGGGGAAATCTGAAACGTTTAAAAGCTACAAATACCTCCTTTGCGATCACTGCTATGCACACCGCCATGTTAGTATTTTTCCTGAGCTGTCAGCTTCTGTCACGTGACGCGTTCCATTCAAGTACCCATGGAAAATTGTGTGTTAAGAGGACACGATTCCAGTGCCCGGTTTACATTATAGACATTTTTTTTTAGCTTTATCGTTCATACAATTTTCTAGAAACTTAAGTGTTCATTTATTTCTAAATATAGACTTTTTCAGTTAATCTTTTTTTGCTGACTGATTTCGAAATCAATGTCACATAACTTATCAACAGTCAGTGAATACAACACAAAACAAGGAAGTTATCTCAAATATAGGACTTTATGCATTCTAATGATTTGACAATGAGACAACAGTAAAGCAAATCTAAAGTTATATCAGTTATATAGTCAAATTGAGTAAACTTTCTTAAATTTTCCTCCTTGTCTACGTAAGTCCTATGCTGAAGGACACGAAGCCAAAGTCCCTTGAAGTTGGTGCTCATATGACTACAGCCCAGCAATGCAAGTGTCCGCTCTAATTCTAACTTTCTTTAGTATTGAAATATGTTGTGCTTTGAGAGAGAAGTCGACCAATTTTTCATCTCCAAACATTATCATCGTGCTTATGGATGACGTAAGTTACTAGTCTGTTTTTGTTTGCATTTCTTCTGTTCTTTACATCATCTGTGAATACCGCATCTATACATTGATGTCTCATGATCTGCCGAGTGGCTACAGCTTATCTCATAAAGTTACATCTTGTAGACACCTTAAGTTGATCTTAATGTTTTCAACTTTTTCAGATGGGCTGGGGGGACTTGGGGGTGTTTGGCCAGCCCTCTAGAGAGACCCCCAATCTGGATGCGATGGCAGCCCAGGGCATGTTATTTCCAAACTTCTACACTGCCAACCCACTTTGTTCCCCATGTGAGTGTGCAGAAAATGTTATGAAACAGAACCTGACTCAACAATTCCCCTTTTGTTAGATAAAATTTCCTGCATGCATGCTTATTTCCTGATTGCTTCATTAATATAATGTTGAAACAACAGCCCACTTATATTGTAAAGGTTTAAACATACACGGTGCCTTTAATTTAATATAGCTTTATTCAAATGTTACATCATGCCAAACAGTTGGTGCCAAATTCAAACATAATTGTTCTAAGATCAAAGCAAACATTACTGTGAAGTACTATAGACTCAGAGTTGGGTTTGCTCATCATTACACCATGAAAAGATCTCAAAATCCTCCAGATAAACTCTGAAACATGCTGGATAGTCAAGTCATAAAACTCTTTTCCTTTCTTTTGATGGAAGTGTCGAGATACAGTTTCATATTGGTGTGCACAACTGAGCTGAACAGCCAGATTTGAGTCTTGATTAAAAAATAACATGTAGAACTTGTAAGACAAAATTAATCTAGAATGCAGTGATTTACAAACCATACATTTCAATTTGTTCACAAATAAAACATTTTAAAAATGCAGGAAATTGGTTGTTTTATTACAGTACATGTTTAGACTTGTTTCTGAAACTGGGACAGGAGATGTTTACCACTGAGTTTCATCACATTGTCTTTCATCAACACTGCTGCTGATTCAAAAATTGTAATGCTTTCTTATTTCCACTTGGTAGCTTTTCTGATGGTAAACATTTTGGAGCCTCTTTTTGATGTCATAATTTCATTTTGACATTATGAATGTTATATGTTTTCTTTTGGGGACATATTTAAAATGGCCAGTAAAGCACCCTTACACTAGCTATACTTTCGTAATCTGTGCAGGATATTGTTGGCATCGCCTTGGGGAAAGGCTTTTGCAGAAAACAACTCTGAAATTTATTATATTACACAATATAAGTACAGACATAATGTTCCTCTCACTCTCTTCTACATTTTGAAAACCAGTAAAGACCAGATAACTTCTTATTGTCTCCTGATTCATTAGAAACTTGGAAGTACAAGAGTGTATACTCTTTTTTTATGTGATAGCAACATGTTGAAATGATTTTAAAATCTCTGGAGAAGACAAAAAAAAAGCTTAGCAAAATCTAATACGGCTGCATAAAATGGAAATATGACTCCTTGTGGCAGACCTTGTAGCTGCTGAATTTGGCTCTTTAAGAATTCTGCCAACTGAGTCAAGTGTTATATGATTTGGAAAGTGGAAAAATTGTAATCTCCAATGCAGTCTCCATACTGGGGGGTATTGGGGGATGAAGAGGAGATCTCACTCAGTTTATTTGTATTTTACAAAGGAACATTTAAAAAGCATTAAATGCTTAGTTTATTTATTTATGTATTTGTTTGTTTGTTTGTTTGTTTGTTTGTTTGTTCACAGCTAGAGCTGCACTTCTCACTGGGAGACTGCCTGTCAGAAATGGTTTCTACACCACTAATGGCCACGCCAGAAATGGTACACTTCCCTTTATATTTCTTACTTCACAGATCATACAGCTACAAACACTTTCCTGCAGATGTCTCACCACTTTGTTTCAAATGTAAAATGATTATGTCAAAATGTTTGTCATTATTTCATTTATTTCTTTTTTTTTTCTTTGGCAGCGTATACCCCCCAGGAGATAGTAGGAGGAATATCCAAGGATGAGATTTTGCTGCCTGAAATGCTGAAGAAAAAAGGTTATGTGAGCAAGATAGTTGGCAAATGGTGAGCATTGCAATTTTGACTATTGACTGGTTTATGATCATCAGTAGTCACACTAACAATACGTTGTTGTAAATATTTAAATGATACTTCTATGTATAGCTAGTCAATAGTGATAATGATAGGCAATATATCAATATCAAACTTAAATTACATGATGTACTTTGAGATGTGTGATCATGAAAATGAATCATATTAACATTATTAAGATTATCATATAAACATTTGCGATTTATGATTTATTTATCTTCTTGGTTTATTCTTAACACACTGCTTTAGGGTTTTCTAAGCTTCAAGCTTCTGAGGGAGTCTTTTTTCACAATGTAACTTAGTAGGAGCAATATCCATTTTGTGTGTGTGAAATTGTGGAAATAAATCAATTCAAAAATAGAAATAAATCAATTAAAAAATAGAACAAATTGAATAATTCATCTAATCATTATACAGAATATCAACCATTTACTGGATCTGTCTTGTAGAGTTTCTCCAGAAAACCTACACGTGGTTGATATGCCAGATCCACAGTAGAAGACAGGAGTGCTAAAAGTTGATTAAAAGGTCAAAAACTCAAAAAAAGCAGTGAGACATTTACGACATTGATGTAAAATTTTCCATACATGTGAATGAAGATGATTATGCAGACCTAAACACACCTTTCTGAAATAATAGGAACTATATGATAAATCATTAATAGTAAGAATAACTATGTGGAACTTTGAAAAAAACTGTATATATATATCAAGGAAGTTTTGATGCGTGTATAATGTGTTTGAGTACACCTTTTTTTTTTTTTTTTTTTTTTACACATCAGGCATTTGGGCCACAGACCTCAGTACCTTCCTCTGGAACGTGGCTTTGATGAATGGTTTGGTGCCCCAAACTGCCACTTTGGCCCTTATAACAACAGCATCAGACCCAACATCCCTGTCTACAACAACTCAGAAATGCTTGGGAGGTAGCACCACGCACATGACACTCATCACACTGAAACAGAGACTGGAATGCTATAAAAATCTTTCCCCACGAGTTGTATAGTTTGTCTTTCTGCTCCTTAAGATGAGTTGAGTTTAACCCCGCCCCTCCATCTTCCTCCTCTGTACCAGCTGGGCTTGTGTATTCCATTTTCCGCCTATTTGTTTTCCCCAAAACAGCCATATGTGTATTCAGGGTCATTGGAACTGGCAGCCGGGCGTGTTTTTCGCTTAGCCGTGGGTTTAATCAGCACTGCATACCTGAGCCCTAGACATACACACACACACACTCAGACACATAGACACACATACAAAGAGACACACATGTCCTCAAGAGACAGCAGGTTGCGTTGACTGTGTGTGAGGACACCTGGAGGAAGTGAAGCGTAAGAAAGAAATTTCTGTCACTGCTTCTCTGCTCACCGCTTCCATGCTTCAACAGCACCTCATAACAGTTCCCTCTGCTCAGCTTTGCAGAGACTTCCCACATATGTTTTTCACCTATATTCTCTTCAAACACAGTCAACAAGCAGGAAATTTACTTCCATTGTCTTAATAAAATTGTCTTCAGTATTTTCAGTCAATTGAAAGTCCTGATCATCAAGTAAGACCCATTTCATGCTGTAAAAAAAAAAAAGAGAGAGAGCTGATTTGGTGTGGTCCGAGCAGTGATTTAGATGACATGATGGTTAACTGTAGTTTTTAATGTCAACATCTGTTTTCCAGATACTACGAGGAGTTTAAGATTAACAGAAGTACTGGAGAGTCAAACCTCACACAGCTCTACTTGATGGCAAGTGAAGCATCACCTCTTATGTCCAGCTTGTATTTGTGTTTTGTTAATGTATATAAATATATATATAAATGTTGGGTTGTAAGAAATGCTGATGTGTCCTCAGTGTTTTACCTGTGAGAGACAGTGGTCAGAGCACTATGTCTGCAGAATCAGAGGTTTTCTTGACGAGTGAGCTAAAGCTAAAAGCTAGCAGTTTCATCCCTTCCTGAGTGACTTAAAGCATTAGCTTGTCTTGTGAGAAAACATCTGGACTACCAAAGAGAGAGCACCCTGAACCCTGTTTACTCATTACTGACTGTTCACAAGTGGTATACACAACCCAAAATTAATTAATGTAATTTTAATGAACTATTTTCAAATAACTGTAGAAGATTATTATATATATTATTAAATGTACAGTAAATATGTCAAATGAATTCAGTCTTACATGACAACTTGTGTAAATAACTGGAGTTTATGTTGCTAATTCTCTATCCAGTTCTACAGTTAAGCCAACAATTATTGACACCCATGCCAAACAGGTTTGTTCTAAATTTTATTTTGGTAAATAGCGTAATTTAATTGCAACTGACTTAAACAAGTAAAAAAGAGGCAGATATTCCACGATTTGGCATCTCTTCTAACAGGCAACCATAAGATCAGTGTGAGTGCTGAAATCTCTGTTTGAATGCCATCGTCTAAGTTTTGAATTTTTGCATGGGGTTTAAGTCTGGGCCTCTTCAAAATGTTGATGTAATTCATTGTTAACCATTTCCTGAAAACTTTAGCTGCATGTTAAGAATTTCTGTCTTAGTGAATAGTTTAATGCTACTCAAGGCCAAGTTTTTGTATTGACTGCCTCATGTTTTCCTCCAGTATCTCAATACAGTCGTGTTTTCTCCTGATATAATTTAGATCAAGGTGGTGTTCTAGTCCAGAGGCTGAAATAAAAGTGCATTACCTTCCCATTACCATGCATATCAGAAGGGATGGTGCACCTAAAGTAGAATAGTTCTTATTCTGCCTGATGAAATATATTTTTCTTTTTCTAAATAATTCAACTTTTATCCTATTCCACCATTTTTGATGTGATAAAATGTGATAAAATGTTCTTCTTAATCTAAATTATTTTTAACAAAGGACCACCCTTATACAGTTTCCCTTGAAGTATCTATATTTACTTCATTGGAGGGGAAGGTGTACCTTAAGACATGGAACCTTCCATCAAGTCACTGATATGACACATAACAACAGAAGTCATTAATAGAGTTTTCCAGCGAAAGACCAGGCCTTAACCCAGAAAAAATCTTCCAAACTCAAAGGCCTGGAAATTGTTGTTAAAGAGGGATAGTCTAAAAGCTCAGGAAGAACTGTATAAAAAAACTTGTTAACTATTGAAATGATTGTTATGCATGCAAGTAAAGGCCTTGTCATTACCAAGAAAAGTAATCAATAACACAATTTGTTACCATCATTTGTTTTATTTTTATTTTTTTTTCATCTCCTGCCAGAAGAAACGTGATGGACAATTATAAGCTTGTTATAAATCCAAAGTTGTTACGAGTTTGACAGCAGCACTGAAAAAAAGCCATGTTAAACATCTGTACTTACAATGACGTAACATCCTCTCCCACTTCTGCAGGAAGGTCTTGACTTCATACTGCGTCAGACAAAAGCCCGGAAGCCCTTCTTTCTCTACTGGGCAGCCGATGCTACTCATGCTCCTGTCTATGCCTCCAAACGTTTCTTAGGGAAGAGTCAACGAGGCCGGTAGATTATATCTCCCGCCCCCACTTACTCTGTTATTGATATACATTCATACACAATCATAAGGTCTAAATTGCGATTGCATTTGTGTTGCAGTTATGGAGATGCAGTGATGGAGCTGGACTACAGCGTTGGTCGGATCTTGTCATGGCTGCAGAGTCTGGGCATTGAAAACAACACTTTTGTTTTCTTTACCTCAGACAATGGAGCAGCTCTAACATCTGGTCCAAATGAAGGCAGGGACTAAACCCTCGTTGTCTAGCCATACGTTACACTTACCAGAACAATTCCTGTCTTGTTTGTGTGTGTCCTGTGATACATGGATGAATTTGTTTTTGTGGCTCTGATTCCTCAGCTGGCAGCAATGGGCCTTTCCTCTGTGGGAAGGAGACCACCTTTGAGGGGGGCATGAGGGAGCCTGCCATTGCTTGGTGGCCTGGACACATCAGAGAGGGCACAGTAAGAACAGACTGTTGGTGCTTCCATCAAATTAACCCCCTAAAAAAACTACAAGACGATCATTCCCTAAATCTGTCGTATTTTCTCCTGAGAGTAGTCTAGTCTTAGAGTGAGAATGTAGAAACATTTTTTTATTGTGAGCATTGTTCCTCCCTGATGTTCTGCCTTTGTCTGATTGTACTAGAAGCTAAAACACTGAAAAGCTGCAGGCAGTATGCTGTATTGTAAATCAGGTTGAGAGTAAAGGAATAATTATTTCACTAATCCTCTCATTCAAATTATTGTTGTTTTTTGTTTAATTAGTGTTTTATTTCTCTCTTTACATGTGCAAACTCGGATCCACTGGCTCATTTAATCTTGATTATGTTCATCTTCTATCCAGTGATTGAATTTTCTAAACTTTACGGACAGAACTGTGTGATTTCATCCACAAAGCATGTAGGCTCTTTTTCCACTGTTTCCTCAAATATTTTTTGGTTAGAATTAATGCCCCAACTCTCTATTTTTTCTATCCCGTTCCCCAATTTAACCCCCCACCCACACCGTGATCCCCTAAGCCTGTGCGTTCTGCAAATGACTTTTAATTGTATTAGGGGCAGCTGTGACACGGGGCTGTGACGCAGAGGGATTTTGTGGAGGAGCGAGCGGAGGCTGCAGTCTGCAGTAAGCCTTGCCCCTGGCTCATCTCACAGGGTTGTGCTAGGGCCTGATAGCGCAGCAGAGTAGCGAGGGAGAAGGGGATTGGGAGCGTCTTAAGCGGCTAATCTGTTTGTGTGTTTGCTGAGGTTGGATTGAGCCGTAATGAGGACTTCAGTATCTGAATATGCCAGGCGCTCAGGATAAAGGAACAGGAGGGGGTCGGGAGGGAGGGGGGTTTGCAGGGAAGGAAGCAAGGAAAGAAGTTAAAGAGATGGCTTGTGTAAGAATGAGAAAAAGGAGCAGAGCACAGGAAAGGAATGTGTTGGGGTTTGCAGAGTTTTGCTGCACCTGAGTTATGTGCCTCTGGAAGCATGTACATGATTTTGTATGAATAATATGTTGCCGGTATGATAGATAACTTTATGGTTATTTCTGCCACAAAAAAACACATGTGTGTGGGTTTGGAAATACAGTTGTGCCTTTGCTCTGAAAAAATGGTCTGCAGAGCTTTGCTTAAGCTATCAGGGGCTGTGAGGTCAAAGCTGCTTTGTTGAAGCTACTGTACTCTATAGCTCTGGATTTATCACTGTATGCTGCTTGGAAGGGAGGGAAAACCAGACACAAGTTTGCCCCCTTTCTTATTTCAGCCTTTTGAAATCTCTGTTGATCAGTGTATTCAAAAGCTCTGTAAGCTCTTGGAACCAAATGCTGGAGCCATATAATAACTATACAAGCCTTTGTGAAAAAGGGATTTCAACAGGTTTAATGTAGAGGCTGAACACAGATTCATCTCAGTAACAAGCTGAGGAGGCAAATCTTCTGTTTCTGAGTCTGAGACTTGTGTGAGGGTGCAAGCAGCTGATGACAATTAGATACTTATACCTAGGGGGATAGAGGGAGGTGTACTGGAATGACAGAGCATGGCCATTCTGAAACAGATGCAGATTCAGCGTTCTCCCAGTGCCTGAGGCGGGTGTTGAGGGAGCCAGGATGATGGGTGGCAGTGGCTGTAGGAACAAAGATGGGGAGGTGGGTGGGCTGTCAGGCCCACAGCATTGTTGAGCATAACAATCGTTTTTGTTGGGTTATCAGCGGCAGACACACAAGCAGAGTGGAAGAGATGGGAAGGAAGCTTTGCATCCTCAGATAACCAACACCGCAACATGGAAAGAAATTAGAGAAAGAGAGTGCAATGCTATAGAGCATGATGAGTCAGACAAAAAAGGGAAGGAACAAAGCACAATGAAAAAAAAAATACATTGAATGCAGACTGCAGAAGAGGGCAGATCTAATACAAGAGGGACATAAAAAGAAGGCAACTCATTCGATAAAGTTTTCTGTCAGGGCAATCTGAGTTTGAAAGTTTGGGTTTTTGGTCATTCAAGTTATTATTAAGTAAATGTCAGTGCTTCTTGTCCTCTTTTGCTTTTGTCCTGTCTTCTTTAATAGTTTGTCTGATGGGAACTTAAAAAAAAGAAAGAAAAATGGTGTAAAGACAGAATCTGTTAGTGTTTGTGCGTATGAGAGAGAAAGAGTGTCTGGATGTGCAGATAGATCATGGAACGCATTGCAGAGCCTTTCTGTGGCTAGTTCTGTGGATACAGAAGAAAAGGGAATTCATTTCAGTGCTTAGGAGAGTGTGTGTGCATCTGTGTGTGTGTCGGCCGCCGATAGGAGCACAGCGGCACATGGCGGTGCAGCTGCAGAGGCCTGATAGCGCTATCTGATTGTGAGTGTGCCGTCTCCCTCTAAGGCTCGCTCAGGAGAGAATGGAACGGAAGATCAAGGATGACAGCGAAAAAATGGCATTTTATCTGAAAATAGTTCAAAGTTTATAAATAAAATAAAGCTTTTCACTGCGACTGGGAGAAGGAGATAAAACACCAGCTTTCTCCAGCTTCAGCAGTCTGCTTGCCCGGGCCGTGTCCTATTCCCACTTCCTCTCCTCCTTTTTCCCTTTCCGCCCACAAAAGGAGGGGAAAAAAGAAAGAAAAAACTAATTTAGGGACGAAAAGGCATTTTGAAGTTTTGATAGAAACCTGCATGCAGAGATTAGAGAGGAGACTGAAGAAATGTGTCTCTTCTTCCTGTGTATACAGTCAAAATGCACATGTAAGCATCCTATCATCCCTGTGCATTGATACCATGTTAACCCAATTCACAAGAGGTAAGCCATCAAGTGGTAAAACCTGTGGTAGAGATGGACTGCACCATGTTTGTGAGTGCTGTCTGTTATGAAGAGGATATTTTTGTAAATTTAAGAGACAGTGCATAGACGTCATTTCTTCTTAACTTATTTTAGTTGCATGAAATAGTGTCTTTTACCAATGGTTACATTTTTTTTATCCCATCACCTTTTTGTAGGTGAGTTTCCAGCCTGCCACTGTCATGGATCTGTTCACCACCAGTTTGGCCCTGGCTGGGATCAGCCTTCCTGATAACAGAACCCTAGATGGACTGGACCTAACTCCAGTCTTGTTCAGCCGCTCACACACACTCCAAAACAGGTGAGCTTAAACACCAGTTTTACTTCCTCTAGCCTCTCTTGTGGGATCCCCAGTTGCTCCTCAGTTGGGCATGCCTGGTAAAGCCCAGGAGACATCCTTATCAACTGTCCAATCCTCCTCAGCTGACTCCTCTCCTTGTGGAAGAGCAGCAGGTTTACATATGATACTCAGGGCTATTTTATCGAGAGCTCATAGAACAGTCTACGTTGAGAAACAGGTCTGTGGGGGGATGTTCCACCCAAATATGATCAATTAACACTCCATGTATAAAGGGATAAATAGAACTGTAACACTACCCTGGAGAGGGAGACAGGGACCCATCTCTGGAGCCAGGCCTTGGGGGAAGAGTTTGTTAGCAAGGACCAGGTGGCAACAATGCCAGCTGAGCCTGGTTGTTTGTGTTGTGGTGTTGTTTGTTGTTTATGCATGTTATTTGAAATATTAGATGTGTGGTCAGAGTAATATATAAGGTACAGCAACTAGGGAAACAACTGTATTTGAATCTCTCACCATGTTTGGGTTTTGAGAAATACATCTCTTCTTGAAAAATGTTGGATGGATTACAATCAACATGTTTACATGACACTGAAAAAAATAAATAAAGTGATTGTCAGCCAAACCAAAACCAGACTTTTAAAATCTATGTAAATGTATTATTCTGACCAAACTGGGACTTTCAAAACTAGATTTATATACCCAGATAATGTGATAAGAGGTCAAATAGCTTCTACATGTATGTGCTCAGCTAGATTTAAATTGGCCACGGTATGCTGCACAAGCTCCAAAGTCTCATCTTTTTGCATCTGTCTGTGAAAACAGTCAATGCATGAGCAGAATTAAAGTAGTTTGAATTTTCATTTTATTACAGTTTTCTTATTTATGAACAAATGTATGCAAAAATGAAGACAGCTGAACAGTTAACATTGCTTTCTGTTATGGGGTCAGCTTTACCATGATTTGTGTGATTTACTTTTTTTATAAGTAATGTGAAAAAAATATCTTTTTTAAATGTCCAGTTTGGTGGATATGGAATCTGATCATTATTTCTACTACTTCACTGCTTTGACAGACCGATATTCTATTACCGTGGGAATGAGCTGATGGCTGTGAGGTTGGGACAGTACAAGGCACACTACTGGACCTGGAGCAACTCATGGGAGGAGCTAAAAAATGTAAGGCTCCCTTTTGACGCCTCAAACCTGTCCCTTCTCTGTCTTCTCAGTTCTTTTTTTGCCTGCCACAACCTACTCCTTTGTCTTTCTTAATGTTACTCAAACCCACAAACACTTTGGTTGCTGTTGGTGTTTATCTTCAAAATGGCTCATCAGTTGACTGCTGTGTACATCAGAGTGTAATGAATATTAATGGAGAACCCCCACATGAGCGAACTTGCATCATTCATCAACGAGTTGACTTGTTTGTTCAAACTCCGGTGGAAATTCCCCTCCATTTGCATATTGCCATCCCCTGCTTGTTCTTTTGGCATCACAGAGCTTGGCCGTAATTACATCAACTCAGCGTAGATTAAATGTATCAGGAGAAACATGAAATGTGACACCTGAGAAGCAAGAGACTATGGTGCTTTTTTTCCTTCTTCTGTCTGTATCTCTGTCCATAAAAATATGTCCTCCCGTCCTCCCTTCCACAGCTGTGCTTTTCCTGTGATCCAGTTTGTTTTATGCCCCATCGGTCGCTTAAATTGCTCTCTCCTTCAAGGCAGCTGAATCAATAGTAGCCTCCTTTATCAACTCATGTGAACTGAAGTGGAACTTCACAAATAATGGCATCTGATTGCCTGTGAGTTGCCTATCGATCGGTGTATGCATGTGAACACGGTAGAGAGAAAGAAAGCACGAGAGAAAACACACGCATTCAGTTCCCCGTTCAGAGGTGCATATTTGTGTGTGTTTCAGGGAGCTACTGTTGAATTTCTACAAGGGAAAGTTAAATCTCCAGTGTGTCATTATTTCTGAACCCTTAAACTGTTTTGTGTGAGTGGACTCTGGTACCAATAAAGTAATGAGTCAGCACTATGCTCCACTGCAAGATGGTCCAAGCAGTTCATCACATGCATATATCCATGTTTGCAAGCGTTCTTTTCAGTCTGCACCCTGCATCCCTCTTGTCTCATCTTACTATGTGCAACTCAACACTTTTATACAGCAACTAAAGCATATTAGCCAGTAGGGGCTTAATTGACAAACACCAGTCTCTAAACATCACATGAATCCAAACTAACTTCTTCAGGAGGTAAAGGAGAGCCACTTCAAAAAGGGGAAATAGCAACAGAAAATTGAAAACATGACTGCAGCTGCGTGTCAAAATCATGTGTGATACCACCACCTCAGATAAAATCATATTCAGTGGCAGTGTGTGACATGGAGCTGATAAAGGCACAGCTGTCTGTGGCAAGGCCAAAACAAAATTTCAACTAACATTACAGATGCTCTCCTCTGGCTTCAGATTCAGCCTCAATCACTCCTTTATATCTCTCTTTTCCCACTTTGTTGAAGTACTTCACTTTTTGATAGTTTATATGTCGTTGTCAGCTGTGGGAAAGTAGTTGCTGTAACCTTATGTTTAACTTTATTGTGATTATATTTCTGTCATAATATAATATATATAATATTATAGTTTTCTATAGATAATTTGGATGACAAATAACAGCCAATCTCTCCATATTTCTATCTATATTCTATAGATATACGGTAGTTGCACCATTGTTTGGTGTGTAAATGATCTAAGTTTAATGACTTCTGCACAATTCATCAATGCATGTTCTCTGTCGATAAACACACCACCATTCAGTGCCATTAGAGAAAAAGAATGCTAATTTTAAGTCATTCATCGCTGGTGGGACCTCTAGGTGTGTCCTGTAGTGTGTGGCGGTCGAGCCTATCGGTGCTGTGCCTTTGTTGTTTGAAATTTGTGCCTGCAGATTTTCAGTTGGCTTAAAATCTGGGTTAACACCTTTTGTTTTTGTTTTGTTTGTTCTTTCTTTGAGCTGTTCCAATGGAGTTTTGCAGTGTGGTGTGGTGAATTGTCCTGCTGGGGCAGGCCATTTACTCCAGGTGGGGCTCAGTCTGCAGTAACATTTAGATTGGTGCCTTTAGTCCAATTACTCCTCACATGTACAAGTTCTACTCACAACGATGCCATGACCTGAAGTTTACTTGTAGAGCATAGCAATGTAATGACATAATTAATGGTGTTACCTTCACCTGTCATTTGTTACAATGTGGTTGATCTGAGTAAAATTTGACTCTTTTTTGTTATTGAAAAATAAACAAGGGAAGATTTCTGTATGTGAAGAAGAATAAAATTACAGGTTAATAGTTGGTGCTGTCTTAGCTCTGTTCATGCAGCTTAACCATGAAGGAAATGAGAAATTTGACAGGCTTAAATGGTTCTGCTCAAATTCAGGTAGCATAGTGCTGTAATAATCCAAAATATAAATGATCATGACTCTGGCTGCTGAGTAAGCCATGCTGCAGAGGAAGAGGAGCGACATCAATGCTGGCTTTTTGAACCTTGTGAATGTTCATAAGGTGACGAGTTCAAAGTGAAAAATAACTTGTTTCTGAAAATCCTGATAGTCCTGTGGTGGATATATATTTTTAGGCTTCAATTTTGTTGCTAAAGTTGTCAAGAAGTAAACTTCTGTGCATTGTGCAGCACTTTCTACTCTTTGACTGAACCAGAACATTTGAAATCAGGGCAAATGTGTATACCTGCACAGAGATCCTGTAGAACCAATCAACATTTAGCAAGTGACCCACACTAGTACAGGAAGTAGTCAGAGACTTTACTTAGAAAAAAAAATGCCATTGAAAACACCATACCTTTGAATTTCTACTGAAGTGACATTAAAAATATTATCTTTTTTAATCTATTTGATGTTTGACCTACATTATACATATTGTTTCCTGTCATCTCGCTGTTTTCAGAATAATGGTCTGAGGTGAACGTTTCGTTAAAATGACAAAAAACCGGAGTCTGCAAACAGGATTGGTTTACTTTAGGAGCTGGTTCAGGTCATAAAGGCTACAACAAGTGTGATGTGAAAAATATTCCTCCTGTCTTTTTAGAAATTTGAAACTATTATTAATCATTTTCCAGTTTTACAGGAAATGTACTTCCACTGTTGTAGCTCCATTTCACTGTTCACTGATTTGGAACTAATTCATCTGGTTTATAAAGCCGGGCTGTGTATCCTCATAATTCTTTACTACAGTGGCCACAAGATAAATTTGAGGGGTTGTGATATAATTAATTGGGATGGAAGAAAGAAAACAGAAAGTTCTGCAACTCAAATGTTTTTTTTTTTTTTGTTTGTTTTTTTTATCTTTTTCTTTTTTTTAAAAAAAAAAGAAAAAGGCTGGTTTAGGCTGGATAAATTATTTTATAGGCAAGGCAGTTTATTTGTATAGCACATTTCATGTACAGGACAATTCAAAGTGCTTTACATAAAACAAAGATATTACAGATATTTAGAAATAGTAAAAGGCATCAACACATAATCAACACATAATCACAATAAAACAATAAATTACATTATATATATGTCATAATATTGGTAATATAACTTTAAAATCATCTTTTTTTTATCTTCCAAAGTTGACAGAGTATTCCAAAATCCCCCTCCCACTGCTGAATGGTCCTACATCTTATCTTGTGACTACTGCTGTGCTCCAGTGTGAAAGCTGCCTGCTGCATCCCTACTGTTAATGTCATGTGAGATATGAAGTTCTTGCTGTAATATCTTGGACACAAGAGACAGAGTCAGAGAGATACACACAGCAGGCTTTTCATGCTGCTCCTGTGGGATGAGATTTTTTTTTTCAATCTATTCTGCATTTCTAAGCTATTGGCTTCAAAAGACAGGACAAGTCTGGATCAGTGGAAGCTCTGCAGGATGGGGGGTATCAATCCTCGCTCTCCCGCTTTCTTTCTCTCCTGTATGTATTTTGAGGTGCCCAGATGAGTGATCTCAGAGGGGGGCAGCTACAGTACCTTACAGATGAATGCTTTTCAATATTAGCTGCACTCATCAAAAAGTGTGTGTTTGTGTACGTGCAATGAAGGAGGGGGCAGATCTCCAGGGGGTTTTGGAGGAGAGAGCGTGACTCAATCAGGTTGTGATCACTGCCAGCCGCCTGAGAATGGAGTCAAGAAGCAGTAGGAAGGAGATGAAGATGATGCAGGAAAAGTCCTCTGTTGTTTGAGGGACTTGAAACCCTTTGCGATGCACCAGCAGAATCTGCATGAATAACACAACAGATTGGGAGACAATATGCATATAGACCAAGCCACAATCAGCATTCAGCTCAGGGTAACAGGTAGCTGAAAGCAGAAATCTAAACGCGCACATCTCTGCAGAGTCCATTGCAGTTTATAGTAAACATGGGAAAGCCTGTGTTTGTATGTATTTCATCTAAAACAATCAAATACAGACCAAAAATTATTTTTTTCCACTTTACTTTTTAGTTTTTATGTTTCATCTGTGTGGAGCACAAAAGTCCAAACAAATCTTTGTTTCTCTTCCCTGCAGGACTGACCTGAGATGTTGTGCAGCGTTGTTGTGTCGACAGAGGCTGACCTTCGTTTTACATTTCTGGAAGTTATGTAGCCAAAACAGGACAGCGCTGCTCTTTTCTGTTAAAGATTATTCTTGGACCAGAATACAAGCAAAATGCAGTGACCCGAAAGTTCACAGATTTCAAGCTAACTGGTGATCCGTGTTTTAAAGAACACATGCTGCAT
Organism: Melanotaenia boesemani; assembly: GCF_017639745.1. NCBI lineage: Eukaryota > Metazoa > Chordata > Actinopteri > Atheriniformes > Melanotaeniidae > Melanotaenia > Melanotaenia boesemani. The sequence continues at coordinate 17,511,145 of NC_055682.1, read as the reverse complement.
CAGGCATGTAAGAACTGGATGACTCAGAAACATGGAGAGAAGAAGCTAATTTTGTGGATTCCTCCATTTTTACACATACACATATTCTATCAGTTATTGATGTGGCTTTCAAAACAGTCAATTTTAGTGAATGCTAATGGTACATATTTTCCTAGAATGCAACATGAATAGTTTTTTGTGACATTTTTGTTGGCTGGTTTTAAAATTGAACTGGTGGAATGATTGCTACTGGTACTCATGGCAGTTTTTAAGATCTATTCAACTCTTCGAGTTACCATGCCAAGGGTAAAGAAAAGGCAAATTGCTAATGTGTGCATAGGAGCAACTGATTTAACTTGCAAAGCCTAGAATAAAAGAGTCCACATCAACGGGAGGTGAAGATGCAGTGCAGGAGCAAAACAAAAAGTTAGACATAGGAAGTTTAAACATTTTTTTTCCTTGATCATCATGATGAATTTGAGGTCACAGGTAAATGAAATGGACTAGGTTGAAGACACAGCAGGAATATTGGAGAATTTTGACCAAATTTTGTTGAATAATGCGGTTGTGCTGCCACGTGTGTATACTGCGATAAGGATGGCAGTTAAGTAGCCAGTAAAAACTAATCAGTTTGATTCAATTCAATTCAGTATTACTCAAGACTTGATTAAGATCAAGTGTCTTTTATGGTTTTTGGATGTTATGGTTTTTGTATGTATAACATCTACATTATTAGATGTTTGCATGGATGCCTCTGAACACATTTCAGTGCAGTAAATTGTGACTGTACATAAAGCAACTGAGTGTCCTTTAATTAGTGGGGTAAAAACAGTTACAGGTGGGTGTAAAATGGGATGTAACTCCTGCCCTGTGAGTTTGTGCACAGCTGGTTAAGCAAGATGGGGAGATTGGCTGTTTTTTGTCATCCATCATTAAAAGAGTTGCTCTGCCGGGCAACTAAAATGACCTTATTTTTGTTTGTTTTGTTTTTTTTATTTTCTGTTTTGTCAGCACAGCAGCTCATCTTCTTGCAGATATAAAATCATCATTATAACCCCTAATGCATCACATCAGTGTCCTAATTTAAACCAATTTATTGATCTTCATTTTTCACAGGATTAAAAGTGAGTTTAAGTAGTGTGTATCATGAGTGTCTAGTCATTAAAAATAAGTTTAATGTTTGTTTTTCCATCTACAGGGTATAAACTTCTGTCCTGGTCAAGAAGTTCCCGGTGTGACTACTCATGATCAGAGAGAGCACACTCAACAGCCAATCATTTTCCACCTGGGGCGGGACCCAGGAGAAAAGTTCCCACTCAGGTTAGTTGCATTGAAGATTAAATATAAGCGGATCTTCAGAAGAATTATTGTGGACAGGAATGAGTAAGGAAGAAGAATGGTGTCAGCCAGAAAAAATCTGAGAAATAAAGAGGAAAGGCTTGAGATTAGGAAGATTGTTTGCCCATAGTGCAGAATGTGTATAAGATCAATGCAGAAAAAGAAGGTGGTGGATTGATCCTCTCAGCTGGAGCGTGCATCATTACACCCTCCTCTTTGTGATTGCAAACAGCTCCTTAAAGATCGCTATCTGGCCCTCAACCCTTCTACGGCGGACTGCTTGCAGGTTAAAATTGCGAAATGAATTGTTTAGGTCTAAATTGAGAGCGACTGCTGTTTAATGTGGTTTGTGTGTCTCTGCCTCAGCTCCAATGAGAGTTAAGAATCACTGAGGGGAGAGTGTTGCCAGAGGAAGCACACACAGCCAAGGATGAACTGACAGTTCAGACAGTTACTGAATAAGGTTGCATGGGCGTTTTTTATTTTCTTACTATGTACTTTTATTATAGGCCGTTAGCTTGATTTTGTAAAAAGAAACGGCACAGCCTGACACCATGACTAATACATTAAAATAATCTCAGAACACTTGGGTGAAAGAATATTGTGTTTGTGCTCTCTGGTTCCCCCCTGGCATAAAACCTCCTACACTGACCTTTCTTTTCTGTCTTCTGCTGCTGTTTTTTACATTCTTGCTGTGGTCTCATCCATTCCTTTGCGTCCAGCTCTAACTCCTTTCAGTCCTGCAGTGAGATTGAATGATAAAACATTTATGTTGTTTTTCATTTGCCCACCTCTTAGCTGTGCTATTCACTCGGAAAAATAAAAAAAGGCAAGAACCAATCAATATGCAGCCATGTGTTGTACTGAGTGCTGCACGTGTACACACACACACAGACCACTTATTTTTTACTCCTGCAGTGAGGGGTGCGTGAGTTTGTCTCCAAGGTTACCGCCTCCTGCAATCTGAATGTTTTCTTTATTGTTTATTCTCTCTCTTCCTTCTATTTGTCCTTTTCTGCACTTTAAGTTCTCTGTTGTCTCCAAACTTTTGTCTAACTTTTGCCTGGTTCTCTCAGCAGATGTCCCTCTGCATCCACTGGGACTGCTCTCCTCCACCCTGTTTAAACCTATCTGTGTGTTCACTTGTGCGTTTTGTCCGTGTACTCTTAGGTCCCCCAGCTGGACTGGCTGCCTAGCCATCATTAATCTCTGTCACCACCTAAAGAGCCACTTAAGATGATGTAGGGCCTGTCTGCACACATACCTTCACTACTGTCGCAACCTATGATATAGCAAAGGACACACACGCACACACACACAATCACCAGTTTAGTAAAGAAAAAAATGTTTTTTTTATGCAATCTAAGAAAAGATTTTTGCATAGGTTAATGTGGCTGGTACAATGGAGGTGGAGCATATAAAGCCCTATGTATGTGCTCCATCTGTCCAGGGTAAGTGACAGACACTGACTACGTCTGCAGCTACCTAACACAGTGAAGTAACTGCCTATTTTTGTGACCTTATGCCCTGAGATTAACACATCCCACTTTCTCACCACCCACCTCAGCTCATGTCCCCAGAGCTCCCTGCTCATCCACAGTGAAGTCTCAGCCCTGACACTGCAGGCAGCCCTGCACAGTCTGGCCTCATCTGCTGCTTGCCACCATGCTCCCTGCATCTCCAATCAATAGTCCTCACTGAAGTGCTCAATTTCCACCAGGGTGGAGAAGATGGTGAAGGGGAGGGGTGGGCAGGACAGATGTATTTGATTGTCTCCTCAATTCCCCCACCTTATGCTACTGTGTGCTTGTTTGGAAATGTGTGTGTGTTCCAGCAATAGTGTTATGAATCAGTAATCAGAGTGGTGACACACCTGAGCAATGCCCCCATCCCCCCTGGGTGCCATACATTATAAATCAAAAGACTCCATTTGCATAGAGCCTGCTTATTATTCCAGATTTTGCCTCTACACAAGTAAGCTAAGGGTTATAATCATGATAATGAGCAGTGCTGACTGTGAGCTTTTCATTAGTTGTTTGCAGAGGGGGCATAAACAAGTGATATTATTAGTTTTTGATTTAGAGGTCTGCTCTGTAAGGTTTTCAGTGCATAAACAAAACAGCAGAAAACTTTTTTCATAAAACTTTCTCAGTGCATTGTATGCTTTGTTTGCACACTTGCGTGCAGAAATTGAATACTTACAGCAGTCTGATCAATCTCCCTCACATTTATTCCTGTTAAGCCTCTTCATCACAAAATGAATTGCAACAATCAGTTGCAGGCACAGATTGGAAGAGAATGAAATATCCCTCATGCTGATCGAGACCAAGCGAAAGCAGACTTTGCGATCTGTAGATAACTTGAAGTAATTTAATCTAAATGTCTGATATTTAACCAGTCTTTTTTCCCTCTCTCTGTGTTAGCACAGATCACAATCCATTATGATAAATGTGGCACACAAGCAGAGAGATTAATTGTAGTCAGCTCACTACCAGTCAAGTAATTGTAGGGGAAGTAAAGAGTGAGTATCAAGAAAAGGAGCAGGTGCTGGGCTGATGGAGGAAGCCTTGCTGCCCTGTGGGAGATCTAAGAGGGAGGGTAGGGGTGAGCTGGACAGGGCCTGAGGTTATTACTCTAATTGACACTTCACCTCACACACATGCACATGTTCCCCAGAGGCCAATCAGAGGGTTGGCTTTGCAATGGAGGGATGGATGGAAGGCTGACACAGGTGCTGCCGGCGAATGTATCAGGGGTGTAATTGCACTGCTGATATTTGTCTATCCCTGTGTCACGCCACCAGACGCCCACTCCCCCCAACACACACACACAGCCCATTAACCCTACAGGTTCTATTGAGAGCAGCGTTCCTTTGAAAGCCTTAAGGGCCCCTGTGTTTTACACTCTGAATATAATAATGCGCAGAGGTGCACAGGCTCACTGGTGTCCGCCAGCAGTAATTGAGAGACAGGGGATGTGATGGGGGTGACATAGTTCACTTTGCTGATTGTGTTTCACCAGAGGTGGCCAGACTGTGTTAATGTTTCTGTTCTTTGATGCTACAGCATTTTCCCACAATGATACAATGAGTTAAGCTTTTTCATTGTGTGTGTTTTAGGTTTCATCATTTGTAGTACACAATAAAAAAAACAACAACAAATAAAACAAAACAAAGCAGCCTTGCAGAAGGCATTGTCATGAATCAGAGATAGAAATAGAAAAACGGTACTGTCTAAATGTGTGTGGCAAATGAGTCCTTTAAAAATTAATTTTGGGTTCATGTGTTTTATAACATTGTTTAAGTTATCTGTGTTTCTGTAATATTTAGCATAAAAATATTATTGTTAGTGTCAAAAATATTCTGACAAAAGTTAAAAAGTTTGAAAAGCTGTTTTGACACATATTGGATCATTTTAAGCCAATTTGCAAGCATGTATATCTTGTCTTTATTTTGTGTGTATTTGTAGGGTTTTGAGTAGGGAGTACCAGGATGCTCTGATCAGGTTCTCTGCAGTCGTGCAGCATCATAAAGATACTTTGGTACCTGGCATGCCGCAGCTCAACATGTGTGACATGGCGGTGATGGTGAGATTCACGTTACTCAAACAAATATATCTTTTACTTTAAACTGATTTATGATTTTGTTAAATAATTTTTTCTGTACATTTAAGCTTTGGTGTATGCTGCAGCTAACTCAAGTGGGTCTAGTGGTGTTGACAGGTGTAGTCTTCATAGAGCACTTTTTTTTTTTAGCTCAGCACCACTCAATGTCCATAAAAAGACATTTTTTTCAGTCTTTTATTATGCAACCTTTAAAATTACCTGGTGTGCTTCAATATGTATGACACCTAGTTATTTAATCAATATGAGACATTGAAGCTTATCCAAAAGAAATAATTTTTTTTTTTTACTATGGATGGAAAAGTAGTTGTAGAATTGTTTGTTTACTAACTTGCTTCGTCATATTTGAAGAAGTCATCAGCTCATTTAGGATCTTTTCTGTGGTTGCGCATCAGTGTTTTTGTTAAGAAAACTGAGGTAATGTGTGTCCTCCTCTGCATGCACCAAAGACAGCTAATGGCTTTGCTTCACATTATCTGTGGTGCAGCACTGCCTCCTTGTGGTCAATAAGTTAAATACAGGTTTAAGGAGGGTCAGAATGAAATAATATTTCTGCACTGTCTTTAGTGACTCCTCATTTTCTTTATATTTTGCTTCGAAAGGAGCAAGACTTTTTTGTTACAGTGGGTTTGAGCAGTTGTTCAGTAATATAAGAACAATTTGAGCAGAACAAAGATGCTTAACTCAAGGAGGAAACCTGTGTTGTGTCTCCACATAAACAGCTCAGCAAAGACTTTATCTCAAATTGTATCTTTAGGCACTTTGTTAATGGCAGTCTGTTGTATAATAATTTGTTACTATTTCATTAGTTGCATATTTGAAAAGGTCCAAAGATAAGCATAGTTTAACAGTAATTTAACTGTTTTTGCAGCTGCAAGATGATTCTCAAAGGAATTTTACATAAGATAAAAACCTTGAATATCTTTGCATGGCATGCATGCTGATTCCTAACTAAATATGAGGAAACTAGAAAGCAAAAGAAGAAGTGGCAGGTCTATAAAGCTATCTACAGCAGATAAACAAAATCCTAAACAAGGTCCTAGCAATATTAATAAATGGGAAAAACAGTTCAGATCTGACAGAAAACCTGAAAAACTTCAGTTGAGCTGTGTACAGGTTACTGAAGCCTCAACAAAAAGGTCTTCATGGAAGGATGACTGTGAAGAAACCATTCTTGAGGAATCGAAACAGAGAGAAAAAGCCTGAGGTCATCCAAATTAATAAAGAATTGAACTAAAAAATGTCAGCAGCAACATGTCAGAAGTGACGAATCCTCCACAGAGCCCAGACCTCAACATTACTGAAGCAGTGTGGGATCGTATTGACGGAAAACAGAAATAAAAGCGTCCAATATCCAAAAAAACAGCTTTAAAATGTCCTTCAAGAAGCCTGGAGAGTCATTTTTTAAGACTATGTGAAGCAATTACAAGAAAGTTTGTTAAAATATCTATGTTTGAAAGATCAAGGTGACCATTGCAAATATTGACTTTAAGGCTCATAAAATGGTTAAAAATATTTTTTTGGTCATATTTATGCACTTTAGTTCTAGTTGTGCTTGCATGTGTTTCAGTAAATTTCTTCAGGTGTTTCCTGTTTTCATTGAAATGTATAAAAATTTGTTGTCTGCTTTAGACTTTTGCACAGAACTGTCTGCTAATAAAGGTTTAGTTTCTTGGATATTTTTACCTTTTGTAAAGTTTTTTTTGTAAAAAGAGAAAAGTTCAATAATTTTATCATAAATATTCTGACTGAGGGTCATTCTGAAAGCATGACTGTAATGAATTACATTAAATAGCTAAACTGAATTAAACAAATGTAACACCTGAATTCCAGCAAAACAGAAACACATAATCCTAATGACAATTATATCTTTGATTTTTATATTATTTTACAGAACTGGGCCCCTGCTGGCTGCGAGAAATTGGGAAAATGTCTGAAAGGGCCGAAGTCTAATCCCTGGAAATGTGACTGGCCACACTAAGAGCAGAAATACACAAGTCAAGAAGAGGGCAGAAAAACCTGAAAATGTGCCTTACTATAAAACAACAACCCATTTTTAAAAAAAATCTTTTTATTCGTTTGTATACAATATTAAGGATCAAACTAAGGGAACTGGACTGGTATGACATCATAACAGTTTTGTAGACATAGTGATACATGTACATCCTTAAAATCAATACAAATTTGACCTTCTATTATGTATTTATTCTCACTGTACTGTGAAAAAATATAAAAAGTTACATTATGTAGCTTTGGTTCTGCAAAATATATGTTTCATATCAAATTGAGTTTTATTATGTTTTGGGAGCTAAAAGAAGAAAAGTTAGCTCATGTTTATCATTGGCATGAATGTCAGAGCAGTAACAAGCTCAGAGGGATTTCTTTGAAATATTGTTTTTGTGGGACTGTGGTTGCACATTCAATTTTAATTTAAATAAAAACATAAATTTGTTGCATCAGTTTGACAGTGTTTAAATAGATATACACCCACTTACATGATTGATTCAGTGGTGCTAAAAGTTCAAAGTTTTTCTTTGAACTCACCAAGGCCTCAGATGTTAACAAAGAACAGCAACTCTAAACAGCTGCTTACAAAGGAGAATATCAGTGTTTTGGAAATGCCTCCCTTAGCCCTGAAATATGTGAGCCAATAAAGTTTGATATGTGGCAAGACATGTGCCATTCAAGTAAACTCCAATTTTACCAAGAAGGGTGGTGAAAAATGATTCTGCCAGAAGCTTCCAGATGAGATGCAGCTTTGTTTAGGAACATTCAAACAAATAAGGAGTGTTCTCTAATTATGTTACACAAAGCAAGGTGATGCAAAGAAGATCCTAAAGTGTTGGATTTTTCAGTAATGTGGGAACGTGAGCTGGGATGAGAGCATCTGCTGTTGTAACGCTGTCTTTATGTGCAGTCACTTTTAACTTGTATATGGGTGATATTTGTCTGCCCAAGCTGTTTACATGTTATTAAGAGGCAATAAAATCCCCAAATTTGACATCTGTGCAAAGTTAAATGGCCAATAATGCTGAAGAAACAGTCACACTTGTGATTTTGCTGAAAGCAGGTTTTTCTTATTTCCAGCAGTGATTAAAACCTTATAATGCAGGATCATCCTAAATAAACAACTGCTGATGAAAAGAAAATCACTGGTTGTTTTTTTTTTATAAATGTTGCAGAGTTTTGTACACTAGATGACTTCTTTAGTTGTAATAAGCAGTTCAGAATTTCCTAATATCTAGAGCCTCTTTTAGAAGGTGTCATTTATATGGGCTATCTGGCTCTTAACTCATTTAAAAAGCAATGCAGTTGTAAAAATAACCTGTTTGACCTTTTTGCTGAACCATGGATTTCTGCACAGTAAGGTAGGACATGCTAAAGACTCTAGAAATGCTAAAATTCATATACTATACTCAGAAGCCCAGAGTTGAGATACTAAACCAACACATACCCTCACTGGCAGCTGTCAGTTTGTGCACAGAAATAGTTTGTGCTAGTGTAAAAAGTCTGTGAATATTCTTGGTAACAGTCATTTCCTTTACAGCTCAAGGAAATTGCGTGTTTCAGGAAATAGACCCAACTGACTTTTTCTAAAGAAATCACGCATCATGGCAGAGAATGAAAACAAAACTGCAACCATGGACTTTGACTGTGCTTTCCTCAAATCCAAGAGGGGTGTTGTGAAAATAGCAGAGCTGGTGAGATATATTTATTTCATTCTAAAGGAACATTTGTCATATTACTGCAGATCGGAAGCAGCTAAGATGCACTGAAACTGCACTGCACTTGTTAAAAAAGAGGAAGAGGAATAGTATGTGTGGCAGTAAAGCAGCATTATAAGAATGTGTAGTTTAGTTTACAGTGTTATACATTTTAACATCTCTGTTGATAGTAGAGCAGCATTAACAAAATTATTTTCAGATGCTAAAGCAAGAACTCAGTTTGAGACCTGAACTGAAGTGTGCAGTGTGTTGCATGAAGGAAGACAACCTCTTTTCACAGTTTGGTGAAAATGTCTTTGCTTATGTATTTGTTTTACTCCCTGTTTCCTGCTTTAGGTGACTCTGCTTGTTGCCTTTGTGTGTTTTGCCGCAGCATCCACACCAAAGTACACTGTAGCCACAGTGCTGGAGTTTCTGATCACTTCACTTCTGCTGTTGCTATACCTCTTGAAACTCAACAAAAGGCTGACTTTCCTCTTTTGGCCTCTCATTGTGAGTGCTTTGTTATGATGTTGCAATGAAATTTCTGTGTTTATTAAATTTGTTATTAAGTTTGTTTCTTTTCTATCTCTTCAGGATTTTTTCAATTCAATATTTGCAGCAGTTTACTTTACTGTCTTGAGTCTGATGGCTTTGACTTCACATCCTGTCACAGGCGCACTGGTTGGAGGGGTGAGAAATATTATCTTTTTTTTTTTTTTATCTCTGTACATGTGTAACGGCCCAATTTGAAGCCTTCTTGAGGATTTGGCCTCTCATTGTACATGTAGACACAGACGTGCTTCCTCTTGATATTTTATTGACTGCTTCATTCAGACATTAATTTCCTGGAGACTAACCCTAAACCTAACCTACACACTGAAAATGTAACTTGAACTTGAATTTCCCCCCCACAGAGGAATGTTTCCACACAATATAAAAAGATTTTATTTTCCACCAACAGCAGGACTGGATGTGTTGACATGTGATGTGAAATAATGTATTTATTCTGCTCTGTATTTACAGATAGTGTGTTTTATCTCTGTTGGGCTGCTGTGTGTGGACAGCTTCACTCTTTTCAAGAACATCACATTCAACAAACCAAGAAATGAAGTCCAGAATCAAGTTGATGAAAGAAGTTAATTAACTAAAACAGCTTACAGATAAATAATCCCATTAATAAATGCTTCTACTATGCAATATTTAGCAATAGTTTTGCATACATTGAAAATTTTCTGCTCCTTGATAGCTTGAACTCTCTGTGCATATTTAAGATTTGGTACAGTGTCCAAAAACATTGTTTTTTTTTTGTTTTTTGTTTTTTTTACATACATAAAGCAAAAGTTTTGCATTTCTAATTTATTGTGTAGTTTTCAGGAGTAGTTCTTCAGGTGTCTTGTAGGACATTTTAATGCTCCCCTGTGGATGCTGGCTGACTTGTTCTTTTCTCTGTCAAGGGGATCCCACAGTGCTTCAATAATGTTAAGGTTTGGGCTCTAGATAGGATTTATTACTCCATAACACCTGTGGCCACTAATTGTCACACCAGTTATTATATAATAAAACATATTTTTCCCTGTTTCCTTTACTTTATAATGACTTCTTGACAACCAGTAGTTCATAAAGAGCATTTCTGAAGAGGCTTATGTGAACAGTAGATGATTAAATGTCAGATCATTGTTGGATTTAGCCCGTCCCAAGTTTTTTTTATTTATTTTTATTTTTTCTCTCAAATATCCCTTTCAGATGCTGTTGCTAGGCAAACTGCGAAAAATCAATAAAGATATTCTTTGTTTTGTGATATGAGCTGGAGTGCTTTTGCGTGCAGCTGGGGGCATCACATTTCACATCTGGAGAAAGCAGATGTTGCGCTTTTTTGGAGCTGCGTTTCCGCGCTGTCATTGTTTCCGTTTCCACCTCCAAGAAGCTTCACGCCTCCACATAGCCTATATAGTCCTCTTTTTTTCTTGTTGTTTTGCATTGCCTTGGATCCGCTGAACGTAGGGCTATCAAAAGTTTGAGGAGAGTAAATCTTCCAACAATGGGCGACATCGAGACTCCAGACTCGACCGAGCCGCGTCAGGCTGTCCTGCTCTCTTTTCTTCCGAGCAAAGAGTTCGCCACCTCCAGGAAAGGAATGCTGCTTATTGGTGAAGTGGTAAGAAATGACCAGAGCGGTCATACCAGCAAATGTGTAGGATATTGCTGTTTCATCTCAATGTGCGCAAACTTCAGAGCTCGCTGGTTTTTGGATACTTGTCTTTATTGGTACAGCCTCACATTGCTTTGGGGAGGGAAGACCAGCAGTCCTTTTTTGAGCGATCGCTTTCTGTTTGAGTTCATTTTGTCACCCTGTATACTGAAAAGGGGGCAGAGTGAATTTATAGCCACTTTGGTGTAAAGGTTTAAAAATCTAGATTAAATTACGAATTTCTAAACAGGCAAGCAAGAATAACGGAGTGTTCAGGCTGTTGGATGAACGTACAGACAAGTCGTACTGCAAATGTTCAAGTTTGTAGCAGTTTTTATTGATAGTTTAAGTTGATTTCAACAAACCAGGAACTGTGTTGAGTGGTGGGGTGGGGGCCTTGGGTAGAGATGGAAGGGGTGGGGGTCATCAGCATCATGGTCGTACAAGCAGGAAGGGTCTTGTTGCAGAGACTGTGCTCAGAGTGCAGTGTGATCCCACACACTTGTGTCATGTGACAGAGCAGTCATCTTCCTCTCAGACATATCAGTCTCTTGTTGCTAAAACATGAAGCCTGGAGCTCATCCTCAGAGTGTGAATGCAGATTGCCACATCCCCCTGCTAACACACACACACACACACACACACACACACACACACACACACACACACACACACACACACAAACAACAAAGCATCTTGTGCAGCCACAGTGTGACTCTGGTCAAAGGCCTTCTGTAACACACCCTTTAAAGGGCAAATCTGTTTTAGTGTGTCCTGACATGTGGGGGATTCTGGAAGTAATTGTAACCCTGTTCAATTCATCCAACTGCTGGCGTGAGGATACTCACTGCCAATGCTCAGTAAGGTCTCCTGTATGTGGAGAAGAAGCAAAGACACATTCACCATGATGGAGTTTGCTACAAAAAAGAAGAAAAAGGATATACTGTATAATAACTTTCTGAAATATTTTTTTCTTTATTTTTTACTTGTTTAAATTTTAGATGATTATAAGCTTTCAAAGATTTATCTGTACATCATAAGCAGCTTCTGTCTGTATTTGCTGCAATCTAATCATTTAATCATCAGTTCATATGCATGGACACATAATTTGAAAAAACATATTTATGCCATGCTGCCTCTTGTCCAAGTGACAGCTGGGATAGGCACACACAGTTATAGAAAATTATTGGATTAATAAATGTTTCCTGATGTCTTTTTTTTTAAAAAAAATATGCTTAATTTTTTATTATCTATTTTTTTAATTGCATGACTTTGGGTTAGTATAACCTATTTTTGTCAGTGTTAAAAATTTCCATAGTTTCCCCCACACGTGGGTTAAAGTGCATAATATACACACCTGTTACAGATAAGGGAAAAATAAAAGTTGACATCTGTGAGACATGGCATCTAATGTAAAGCAAAGACCCCCTCTTGCCAAAGGAGAATAACAAAAAAATAAAAAAAAAGTTATTGAAAAAATACATTTGACATTCAAGGATTCATTTAGAAATGGACACGTTTGAAATGAGGATGTCTGTCTGGTCTTCATGATGTACATGTGGCAAGTGTAAATTAGCATTTTTATGCTAATTTACAGATTTTATATGATACTAACTGTAAAAACATACCAAAATTCAGTTACAAAAAGTTCACACCTGTAGGCTACATGAAAACTGAACAACTCTGGAGTTGTGCAGATTGTAATGAATACATGTGAGGGACTTCCTTGTATTTGCTGAGAAGTTCTTCTCACCTGAATGATCTGTTTCCATGCTGTTTAGTTATCTTGTTACAACTGAAAGCTTACAGGCAGTATTATATCCACCCACATTTTCTCTGTTAGTCGTGAGGCCAAAAAAACAGTTAAAAAAAAGAACAGTGTGAGTGTTAAATGTTTATAAAGTGTGTCGCCTCTTTCCTGAGTGATATAAACTAAAACAGTGAGGATTGTCTAGATTTCCAGCTCATAATGTAATTTTTTTTTATCTAACCTCAAGGTTTAAAACATTTGCTACACTCTCACAGAAAATTTCCCTACATCTGTTCACGTGACTGAACACATGATCCAAACACCTCAAGACAAATGTCAATGACTTGTCAATTAATTAATTGAGCAGGAAAAAAAAAACATTTTCAACTCTGATTCAGTGTTCACACACTTGGATATAATTATAAATTGAATATTTTGGACTTTTTGAACACTGGTGTGACACCGTACCTTGTCCGTAGCAGCTAAGCAGGTATTGGAAATAAATGAATGGTCTATTTATTTGTTGATATAATTCATTAGGACCGTTAATGATGTTAGCAGAATTAACATTTATTTACTTGTCCACAAGAAAATGTATCTAGTCCTTCTCTTTTTCCATTGCTGCTCATAAAAAATATGGGATAATGCATTCAGAGTTTCAGAGAAAAGTTTTAGTAATTTATCTTATAAGTGTCACAGCTCATCTTCAGACTGCTGCTCAGTAGCAACATTTGTACAGAAGAGCAGCTGCAGCAGTTTGGGTTAATTCAAAGGGAATTCTTCCCCTCAGAGACACTGAGACAAAACAAGATGGGCGGGTTGTGTGAGATTACAGGGTCTGGACTTGTTTTCATTTGCTCTAAAGTGGTGTGTCCACCTTCTCTAATGGAGGGCTTCAAAGAAAGGACAGATTCAACCTACTTGCATAGCGATTAACTGCACATCTTTCATTATTACAGTTTTGTGTTGCTGGGTGTTTGCACAAGTGTGTTTGTGTGTGTTCATTGCACAAAAATGTGTGAATAAACACGAATAGCAGAATCTCGTCACAGGAAGTGAGCCTGTAGACTTACGGTGAGGCAGTATAACATTATTTTGAGGGAAGAAAATGGAAGATAAATTTTACAAATGTAAATGTGCCTCTAAATTCAAGCCAACTTTGTCATAGATCACATACATGTAAAACAGGTTTTAGTCTGAAACATTGACCAGACATAAACTTGTTTTTTTTCTGCTTACCTGTCTTTTTAGGCTCTTTCCTTCATATCGTTTGTGTGTTTTGCGGCATCTATTGCTGCAGCCTTTGTGACTGTTCCCCTGCTGGAGTTTCTGGCTGCTCTCTTCTTGTTGTTTGCCTACTCCACCAAATTCAATGAGAGATTTAAAGGCTACTGCTGGCCTCTTACGGTGAGAAGAGTTTTCCTATTAAAGTTACAGCAGCATGTTCTTGTATATAACAAAAAAAAAAACAAAAAAAAAACAGCTAAATACAATTTATTATGTCTCTAATCCCAAAGGACTTCATGAGATGTGTGACTGCCTCCATTATCTTTTTCATCATCTCCATAATGGCAGTGTCCAAATACCCGGATGGTTCCTCTAAGGCCGCTGGGGTAAAGTTAACTTAGAAACTGTCACATCATAGTCAACACAACCATAAATGTGTTTTTAAGTTCATGGAAAAGACTTGGCTCACAGTTCAACAGCTTCACCAGTTATTTCTGCAACAGTTCTTCACTGTATTCTCATCAAATATCTATCTCTCTTTCCACAGATATTTGGGTTTGTTGCCACCATTGTGTTCGCTTTAGATTTTTATCTAATATTTAATGAGCTGGCCACTTTCCTAAAACAAGGAGGAGAGTCCAATGAGGAACCATCAGGCCAACGAGGTAACAGCACAAAAAAATGAAGCAATATGATAAGTTGTTTATTAAGGACAGACACTGGAATTTCATTGTGTGCAAAAGCAATAAAAGGATTCATTCATTCATTCATTCATTCATTCATTTATTCATTCATTCATTCATAAACATTTCATGCCAAAATGACGGAAATGATGCATGATGATCTATTTGTTAGTAAAACATTTAGGACTGTTCTTGCATTTTCACGCAACCACACGTGCACAAGTTAGAATAAACAGTACTCTGCCAGCCCAAAGCAAAACAGTCCGGGCAACAAAGTTCAGGAGGGTGGCCTGGAAGGTGCGCATACAGCATGAGTGGTTCAAGGGGGTGGCCTGGAGGCCGCGTAGACAGTAAAGTTGGTTCAGGGGCGGGGCGGCCTGGAGGCTGCGCAAACAGCAGACGTGGTTCAGGGGGGTGGCCCAGAGGCCGCGTAGACAGCAGACGTGGTTCAAAGGGGTGGCCTGGAGGCCGCGTAGACAGTAAGGTTGGTTCAGGGGGTCCGCCCTGAAACTGAGCCAACAGCAGGCTTTGGAGTAGCGGCTGCACAGCCCAGAGCTTAGGAGGCTGAGCAGACTAGATTTCTGGAGTGGTCAGTATCCACATTATGATGAGCCACCAGAAGCAGAAGAGGAGTGATCTCCTCCGCGGCGTAGATCAGAAGCAGTGGAGGATGAGCGATTTCCTTGGCGGCGTAGACCAGGGGCAGCGAAGGAAAAGCAAGACTTCCTCGGGAGCAGGAACCAGGAGCAGGGGAGGAGTGTCTCGACCTGAGACCCCCTCGTGAACATGGATTCGAGCTGGGTGAGGAACGTCCCATCCTGGGACCCCCTTGGGAACATAAACTCGAGCTGGGTGAGGAGCGTCCAATCCCGGGACCCCCTCGGGAACATGGACTTGAGCTGGGTAAGGAGCGTCCTATCCCGGGACCCCCTCTGGAACGTGGACTCGAGCTGGAGATATGGACTGTGGAGCTAGTGTCAGCACAGGGGAGAAGACCTGAGCACTGGCGTGGGACGCTGAAGAGCTGGGCAGGACCTGGGTACTGGTAAGGGACGCTGAAGAGCTGGGCAGGACCTGGGTACTGGTAAGGGACGCTGAAGAGCTGGGCAGGACCTGGGTGCCAGTGTGCGATGCTGAAGAGCTGGGCAGGGAGTCAGTGTCGACACTGGAGGCGTGGACCTTGGAGGTAGTAGCGATGCCCGAGATGTGAACCTTGGAGCTGGTGGCGTCACCAAAGACGTGGACATTGGAGTTGGTGGCAATGCCTGAGACGTGAACCTTAGAACTGGTGGTGTCACTTAAGGTGTGGACCTTGGAGCCGGTGGTGTTACCCGTGACATGGACCATGGAGGTGGTTGCATCACCCGAGACGTGAACCTTGGAGCTGGTGGCGACACCCAAGACATGGCCCACCCAAGCGGCGTAGGGCTTATCGCCAGTCTGGATCCCCAGAATGGCGACCTCTCTGGATATTTCAGTGGCTCTGTCCCACCAGTTTGCTCGAGGTTATGCTCACGGGGGGCCGCCGCCCCTGGCGCCTGTACGACCTCCTCCTTCTGGATTTTGTAGGAGGAGGCTCGGGGAATATTGGGTCTGGGTCCACTGCAGTCTGGAGGCGTTTAGCAGCCTCAAGGCTGAAGTATTCAAACAGGGTTATTATACCGTCTGCTGAACATTGCAGGTGACAAAGTTTTATTTCCTCAAACTCAGGACCGTGAACCACATACGACAGGGAGTAAACCATAAGGATCTGACAAAGACAACTGAAAACAATGGGGCATATATACACAGAGGGAGTAATTAGGAGCAGGTGAAGTGAATGAGAAATCAAACCAAGTGAAATAACAACCCAGGAAAAGAAAACTGAGCACATGAGGGAGGCTACAAACAGGAAACTGAACTAAATGAGACAAAACTAAAAACTATGATCTTAACAAACTAAACTTGACAAAAACCAAAACTATAAACCATAATCATGACAACTAAAACATGACACAAACATGATCATAACAGAACTTAACACAAACCCAAACATATCCCATGATCATGACACATCCTATGAGTATCTTTTCATCAGTTTGTTACAAATTTACTAGCTCTATTAGTGCATATTTGTTACAGAGCAGCTGCATTTTCCACACAAGTACGTGTGTAAAGCCAGGTTTATATGTTTATAACTGAACTTTATTATGCTTTATTATTAATGCCACACGTGCAATTTATGATACAGCATACTCTGTGGCATTACTAAGTCCAAAATACGTAATCATTGGTTAAATTATCTTCATTTTTACACTCTTGTCTCTTTTTAATATTTGGAGTTCTTCCTCATGAATGCAAACACCTGAGCTATGCCAAATGTCTTCCACTCCATATTTCAAGAATGGTATTTATGTCAAAGATTAATTCTATGAAATTTGAATAAAACAAAATCTGTTTAATTTCCTTTGCAATGTTATTACTTGATCCAAATTTCAAATGTGTTGTGTTTTATTCATTTGTTGTCCTCTTGTAATGAGCTGTGGCCATGTCAAAGTTTCACTTATTAATGTAACTGTTCCACAGAAAGCACAAACACAGAGCACACAATTGATGTGTTTCTGCTTTTTTCTTTTCTAGAAGACTTTTCAGACTCAGACTCGGATTGAAACCACAGGGATCCTCACCAGCAGGTGTGGTTTGTCTGAACCCTTGGAGGAAAAGTCAACACTGCTGAGCTGCCGTCTTTAAAGACCTGCAAGTGTTTCATCATTCAGTAATGCTGCATTTAAACTGTGTGTGGCTTAAATCACAACAAGGTCACACCAGTTACATGTTTTCATCTGTAGCTGCAGAAATTAAGATTAAAAGGGGGAGTTTTAACTGAATATGTTTGTTTTGTTACACAGCTCTGACATAAATCGTGTGGTGCCAGTTTAAACTGTTGATCTTCTGTTTCTGATCTTAACTTTTTTTTTCTTCTCAAACTCATTTCCTGGGTCTTATCCACTTCTTCTCCTAGGTTGATGGAACGATTAAGGTTTTTACCAAATGATCTGATACTATTGTGAAGCTGTGAAATCCTTGTTTCAGTTATTAGAGGCTGTTTGATTAATCTGAGGGAGAACATGTCCAATTCTGAAATAATAACTAATATAGATTTTTTAGATTTATTGTGACTGTGTCAGCCAATTAGAACCCTAAATGAATGGCCTAAATGAATAAATATTAACCAGTGCACTGATAATTAAGATTTACTAAACAAAGATGTGCAAATCAAAAAGACACGAGGACCTTCATTTATACAGTTGCAGTATTTTTATGTATAGAAGAGAAATTGGTTGGCTGGTTACAACCTGTCTGTTTTTTTTTTGTTTGTTTGTTTTTTTTAATAAGCTGAGAATAATGTTTGCTTATTGTCTATTAAATTGAACCTTTTAAGTCTGGTGAGATGCCTCCACAGTGTGACATTGTTTAATTTTCAGAAACATGTTTAAGAATTTTATGAATTTATGCAACAGAACTTTTTCTTTTGAACTAAAATTTGAGAGATTCTCTATGCTTGTTTCATTTTGCTGCATGTACTCTGCCTCAACAATATACTAATGCTAATTTAGTCAGCAATCCTGTGAGGACAATCTAAACTGTGTGAATAAACTTGATTGTTTTGTTTTTGGTGGACAGACCGTTTGTACATGTTTGATCCTCTAGTTCATCCACTGCCACTTTGTTGCACTAGAGCGCCTCAGTGACTGTTTATGTGACATGTACTGGACTACATGATTGTCACAGCAACACCGAATATTGGAGTTAGTTGATATTATTTGGAATGTTGAATTTCAGCCATTCTCAGTAACTAGTGCATTTATAGGTAGAAATATCTGAGAGGGTCTGGTTTAGAAACTGGATTTAACAAAGGTGATCAGATCTGTATCTGCTAACAACTTTATGTTGATGGATCTGCAATGCAAAACATAAAAAACAACCAAAGAAATATGAAGTTTTCATGAATTAAAAAAACGAACAAAAAGCTATTTTGGACATTTATGTGATCTATTTACCCTAAGAAGCACCATTTAATACATGAGACTCTTGCATGTGGATTTTTTTTTCTCCTGCTGTTCTTGGCCTTTTGTGCAAAGATGTTTCAATAAAAAATTGTTTCCAATAGTGTCACTTTATTTAAACCATCACTCAAAACTCATTTCAAATAGTTTCAATACAAAAACGCAACCAAACATGGTTCCATGTTTTTAACACTTGTGGCTTCATAATCAAAAGCACACTGAATCAAAATCAAATTGAAGTGCACAACCCGGACACTGTTTTCTTTGTTTTATCTCATAAATACAAATTCTTAATAACATATTGTAGAACAAATTTGTACAGAGAGAAAAAGTTGCAGCTTGGTAGTTTTTCCACAAATATATGATGAATTTCTAACAAAAAAAGAATTATTCACTTATATGAATTTGTTGTTGTACAAATATTTATAGCATCACTCAAAAAGAAACCCATTAATCAAAGGTATAAATAGAAATTTGATTGTCTGTTTATACAACTGCTTCAGTCCACAAACCCAAGAGAAAGAGCAAACATTTCAAATAAAACATGAGAAATGTCCAAAGCCATAGAGCATTTATATTTTATTTTAATTAACAGTCAAACACATTTCTGGCCCTTCCTTCTTACACACAACTGTCATTATCTAGCTGTGCATTTAAGCAAAAAAAAAATCTTTTATATGAAGACCAGGAGGTGGGGCCATGGAGTCGTTTTTAGACCATGCAAAGAGGAAAATTTACCAAAGCCTCCTGAGGTATGAGGTGTTGAGTGTTTGATTCGATATATTAGTATAATGTAAAACACCAGAAATTAAGTGTCCTTCTTTATCCTTCTCCAAATTTATCTTCCTGTTAGCTACAAGTAATCTGGACAAACATAAAAAACAATAAAGAAAAAATAAATCAGTTCTGAACTCTTCAGCCGTAAAATATCTGCAATGTGGAATGATAGAGTGATTAAAATATATAAGCTGTGTGGTAATATATACTCCTGATGCAAGTCCGAACATTTTAATTAAACAAAGTGTAATGAAAACTGGATCATGTTTACAGCTCACCATCTCCACTTTCTCTCATTACATTATTTTTCATTTTCTACCACAACACTGCCATGACTGATAATTAAGAAGGCATTAGGAAATAACAGCATTCAGGTCGAGGCATCCTGTGATTTAATTTTAGATGTTTTCTAAGAATTAAAGAGGGGAAGGAGTGTCAATACCTGAGTTAAAGTATGTAGGCAAGGGGTGCCCAAATCCGGTCCTCGAAATCTTCCATCCTGCAACTTTTAGATGCAACCCTTCTCCAACACACCTGAATCAAATGCCTGGCTCGTTTCCAGGCCTCTGCACAGCTGAATGACATGCAGATGACATTTGATTTAGGTGTGTGGGAGAAGGGTTGCACGTAAAAGTTGCAGGATGGTAGATCTCGAGGACCGGACTTGGGCATCCCTGATGTAGGCCAAGGTCACTGGTCTCAACTATTACATTAATGTTTGGTTTGACATGAATCTTTAATTTGTCTTATTTGAAGCCTGGGATATGTGCAAAGGCAACAAGGTACCAGTTATTTTATTGTTGATACACTACCTTATAGTGTTGACTTAAAACACTCATTTAAGAACAAAGACTTTAACACGTTAAGGCCCGACCCATGAAAAAAGTGGTATGAAAAGTCCATTTTTTTTTTAAATATGAGGTCTTTATTTGGCCCTTTCAAAAAACGTAACAAAAAAATTTACATTTTTTTGGGGGGGGGGGGGTATCTATCATGTATTACCATGTGATATATTAAAAATATTATTATATGGTTTTCTGCTGCTGTTTTCTGGGACAGAAGACGAGTATCAGATTGTGTTCAACAGGATTTTGAGCAAAGTTTATACCATAAATTGAAGCAAAATGTCTCAGAAAATGTATGTGACAAATATGTCACGTCGGGCTCTTATGGGTTAAAGTGTCATAATATTTTAAACAGTGGCTTTCAAAGAGAGAAGAAACCTTCCCAAAATTTCAGGGGAGGCCCGTAAGTGGAACTGAAGAAGCATTGCATTAGTTATTAAAGGGAGCTGATGTAGAATCACATACATGTGAGTGTTAAGGTTGAAAGCTTCAGCAATTGCTGAATTTTAGCCCAAAACAAAAAGTGACAACTTGGAGCCCCTTAAGCTGCTTGCAGAATTATTGTTTCTGGAAAAGTGAAGCAATGTGGACTGTTTGCTGTCTCTATACTGCCCCCCCCCCCCCCCCAACCCTGCAAAAAAACTGACACTGATTTTGTGGAATTTTAGTGTTTTTTCACATCTAAATAGACTCAGACTAATAGTCTTTAGACAGGCATTCTACACCTGTATGAATTTAGTGTTCTCTATGTTGAGCAGCAACATTTGGCCATCTTTGCTTTGTGTCAATGGGATCAAACAACATCCCTAGAACTAAGGAGCTTTCACAAAACCTTATGACAAAATCAAGCTAAGACTTTGGAAAATATAATATTTTGGATTGCCTGTGCACAACCTGAGCCAAAACAGATGGAGTCAATTATTGGGATTTTTTTGTATCAAACTCATTGGATGTGCAACAAAATATTTCACATCGTTATTTCCCATCTGTTTCGCAGTTAGGAATGACCCTTTCATGCTACTGTATGACTGCTGACAGCTAATGTTTCAATAGTGGCTTGAGGTCAGGTTATAAAACCAACAGAAAAATCATTTTCATGTTAGCAGGTTTAAAATCTATCATCAACCTTTTTCACAGGCAGGAGCCGAAGGCTGTAAAATAGTTAAAGTGATGGGATGTGTGTTGTGCAGGTTACTGCATGTTGTGGATCCACAATCACATTCATTACCACAGACTTCACAGACACCGGCATGATATAAGCAAACTGTACAATAGTTGACCTTCTATTCAAACTAAGCTTCATTCATAGTGAAAGTCAAACTTTTAAACAAGTCAACACAGACCCCAGAACAAGAGCTGAAGCACAACTGGAGCAAAGTCAGTCTTCTTCTTTTGCTTTTGTGGTTCTTCATAGAAGTCGTACTTCATAATGGTTTAAAAAGAATTTACAAAGCACACCTTCAATCGGACCCATCCTTTCACAGCGAACTGCTAAACAAAGTCACGGAGCTCATCTCTGCCTGTGGAATGAAACTTAATTAGGTGGCAAAGCTGCAGAAGTCAATCTTCCATCTTAGTCAGCTGCCTATAGTGTGACTTTCTCTAAGTCTGTCTGATTGTCTGAGCTCTCATGCCAGCTCTGGCCGTGCCTCCATCTCTCCACGAGATGCTGTGCGTGCTCGAATGTATTCGCTGGTCTGGGCTGCCCCCTGACACCCGCTGCCACGGCGCCACCTCCGTACCGCCAGGAAGGTGTTTAAGCTGTACACACCTGTCACCAGGAAGCCAAAGATCTGCATACATGTGGAAACAGGAAGCACAATAACAATGTCTGAATTTGAATGGCAAACAGAAACTTAATGCTCCGTGAATACTCAGTCCTGAACTTGAACAGTGGTAATTTTTCAAGGCTGATGTTGTAAAATTTGCTGTTGCTATAAACAAATCAGTATACATAAACTAGATAGAATTAATCTGTTTTGTTTTTGGCAATGCAACTGGAGAGCAAAAAGAGACACAAACATGGCCGGTTGGTTCTGATTACGCACCACTGCTCCTATTTCAGCTCCAGTGTTGTGGTTGATGCAGGCCAGTACAAGAGAAGACAAGAAAAAGAACAAGGTGCTTGCAGCAGTGTTAACCAGGTCCTGCAGAAAGAAACAAAAATATGTAAGTCAACATAGATGCTCAGGGGCATAATAGCAGGTAATAGTAGAAAAATAAACGGACTATAATGCTGTTAGAGGTAAATCATGCATTAGTACACAACTACTAAGTCTGTTTTATATGTGGATACATTTAAAACTAGTCAGTTCTAAATTTACTTTTTATTTTTCACGACATGAATTAAATATACAGTAGCTACATTCACCATATTTGTGAAGTTATGTCCCATGTAATGCATCCTTTTGGCTCTGTGGTCTCAGTAGTGGTCCACATTTAAAGTCAATTTATCCATTTATATTTTCTTTCTGTTTTCCTCCATGTTTACTGTCTTGTTTAGCATCACGGTTAGTGTGTGTGGAGGATGAAGGACCCAACTGCAGTGTGAAGAGGCAGGAGGATGTAAGAACTGATTGAAGAAAACAAAAGGTACTGCACAGGCAGGATAATAGAATAACATGACAAGAGTAGAAAAAGCAAGAAACCAAAACTAAGAAGCAGACTAATGATAACCGGGAATGCAAGGGGTGACAATGGGGAAAACAATGAAGAGGACCTGGCAAAAAACAAGAGAAACCAAGGGGTATATATGCTGAGGGAACTAATAACAAGCTAACAGAAACCAGGTGATGGAAAAAAAACCAAAGCAACAAAAGAACAGGCTCTACAAAATAAAACAGGAAGTAATACAAACCAGATTATAAGAATAATCAGTTAAAACACAGGCAACATTACCAGTTAAAGGCAGAAATCTAAAACAACTAAAACCAAAATTAAAAACAATGGCCATGGATCATAAGAGACTTGACTTCTGATCAGGCATGTGTTGTTTTCATTATATTCCTTTGTCTCCATTTGATGCCTATGATGATAGGGAGTGAGGATCATTGTTCTATTTTTTTGTTTTGGACCATATTGCTAAAGATTCAATTTGTATTGCTATTTAGGGTTGTTTACATTTCTTGACCTGGATAAAAACCTACTGAAAGACTTCATGGTTGTATTACCTCACAAAAGCTTGGGCAATAACAACACTATCTAAATATATGAAAAATATGTATTCCTAAACTGATTCAACTAAATCCAGTTAAAGCAACATAATTGCAACAACTGCCTTCTAAGTTCACACCAAACACTTTTCCTCCCGTATGAAATGTTTGTAACTCTAAAACACATCATTGAAAGTATGAAAGTAAGGACATTTGAGTATTTCTTTATTAAAATAGATGGCTCAAATTAGTACAGTGGAGCTGTAAGGATGGCTGCTGACGCTGCTGCAGATCTCCTCATATTCAAAAATATTTGTGGCCTGTTGACACAGTTCAAACTCCTATCTGCCTCAGAAATACATCCTGGATAATGTTCCTCCTTACTGAACAAATAAAGAGTTTGGTTTCCACTCTTCTAAGCAGCCAGCCTGCATCCTGGTGCTTCACTGTAAAACCACAGGGGGAAATAAGGCCAAAACAACACACACTTGAATTCAAAGAGCACCTCATATTACACACAAACACATACACTCCCTGTACACACAAACTCCATCCCCCACCTTTTTATGCATGAGCAGGAGAATGAAAGAGACACCCCCCTCTCATGTTTTACTCTCCTTTCTGACGATGGGGAAAGGGTTAACAGTGAACTGCCCGGCACGGCCCCCGTGATCAGACGCATGATTGTAATCATTGCAGACATGGTCTCTCATATGACACACTGGGCACATACAATGGGGAAGTCACAAACACTGACCAGACATACAGTTACACACAAGTGCAAGCATGCAGAACAAATGAAGCACACGACTCAGCAGGGCAAGAAAAGTCTGATAATATTCCACCGGTTCAGCTGTTTAATCAGTAATCAATATGGAACCATATTACCACATGCTAACTGGCACAGTTGATCTACACAAGAGTTATGATAGTAACCTTTGACCAACCTCATTACAGAGTCTCAACACACAACAAACATTGGTCACATTGCACGTACACTCCCATCACTCTTGCCTAACTGGTTAAGCAGGAAACTGTCTTTTATAAATTAACCTTCCAGTGACCTTTTTTCATTAGCACAAATGCTTCAGCACAACTTTCTGATTCCAGGATCTCTCAGGATCCAGTCGGGTCAGCTCCACAGGGAATTCAGATGACCCTCAGCCTTTCCACTTTACTTTCTACCACAAATCCCATTTTAACTAGGCCATCATAAACCCTAAATAACACAAGCACATGCTGAACCAAACCACTGGCATGCTGGCTTATTACAAAAAAAAAAATCATTTATCCTCTCTCAAACTGTTTATAGCAATAAGTGGCTCTGCTTTTAAAACCATTTGATTTCTGGAACTTCAGAGCTCATAATTCAAGTTTGAACCATCAATACATTTGAAAAAAATATGAAAGATACTCATAGTTAATTTGCTTATTATGCAACAACACGTGCAATAGGAGAGAAAAAATATTTCAGTTCAAACATGACAAAAAAAATACCATCCGACATTTATCATCAATTAAATTGTAATCAGAGCAAATAAAGAAAGTGTAAGGCCAAACAAATTTATACAACTAATAAAAATAGACTCAAAGCCTTAATATCGACCACTCTAAGTCTGGTTATGCTGAGCTGCAGATGTGCATGCAGATAAATACAGGACATGTAGTTATGACAGTAGCTGTTGGGTGACTCCATGAAGGAGATGTTCCATAGACAAGGCAGGTTTATTTGTATAGCACAACTGAATGTCAGGATGATTCAAAGTGTTTTACACAGACATTAAAACATCAGAAAATAAGAAGCATAATTTATTGAACGAACAGAGGAAGACTGTGCATGTTAACTACTGATCAATTTTGTAGACCAGTCTGTGAAGTCACAACAAACCTTTGAGTGTTTCAACGTCGTTACAGAACCTCCTGTACACAACTTCATGTCACATGGACGTTTTCTACATGAGATGAAAGGTTACACTCAAGGTGCAGCACCCACGTAAGCCACCGTGGGCATCTTTCTTTGCTAAATCAGCCTCACCAACTATTTTGAGTGTATACTTCTTGCTTGCGCAGAAAAAAGGCTGGCTATTTCTTCTGCACTGCTTGTTAGCAGTTCTGTGTCGCTGTATGTTATTCTATGTTTCTGCTGTGCTCTCAAGTTTGAAAGTGGAGATACTCATTGAAGTGTAACTATGGAAACCCGAAAGGCTGAGGCACAACACTCACAATAAAATCTATTCTGTCGACAGTTGCAGCAAGCCACAGAGGGCCTCTGAGCTTCATACAGGCATAAAACATTTTCTCTGACTTTAACATATGCCAGGTTCTCCGAGAGACAAACAGAGCAACTGAGTATTTAGTGTCCTTTGTCTACTTGGGTGGCAAACTTAAGCTGTCTAAACCAAGAAAGATATTGGATTTCACTTCTGGATGAAGTAAATAAAACTTAACTTAAGTGGTCTCTGGTTTGGATTGATGATAGATTAATGACTGAAGCTGATAATAACCACAACACTAAGCACTGAGCATATCCAACAGAAACAGTCTTTAAAAGAAACAATGTGCATACTGTATGTGTATTTTGATGTCCTCTTTACTGCTATCGAAATGTTGTAAAACAACTTAATGTATTGGATGGCTGTTTATATGGACCTGATGTTTGTTCTATTATAGCTTTTTCTTTCTTCTTTTTTGTGGCCCATTTAAAGACTTTATATGTTATCTTTTAAAGTTAAAGTGTGTAACAATAATAAAGATCTATGAGAAAGAAACTTCTTATAACATTAGAACGAACCATTTATGTCAATTTAATGGGCACATAGATGAAAGTTAAGTTCAGAGGGTGTAGAAATGGAGAAAACAGCAAATAAAGATGCTGTTTCAGGTTTTATGGAACATATTTGAGAAATGAAAGATCATATTTAATATGTAGAGAAAAGTATGTATAAGAAAAAGCAGGTAATGGGGCATAACTTGACTTCATTTAATTTAAAGAAAAAAGGACAACTACATTTAGGATAAGAGAAGGCAGAAACCGATAATAAAGTGGTGCAGCTTTACCCAGATGGAAATCAATGATGAAAAATAAATGTATGTAGTGTTGTTGAAGTTGTTTGTTTTCTCTTCTAAAGGTTACTTCACCAACCAATATGGATGAAACTGTTAATGGTTGGTGCTTGACATTTAAGATGGTTGCTATCTCTAATTTGACCACTAGATGTCAGTAACTGTTGCACACTGTCCCTTTGATTGAAAACCTTTCTTCTTCAACAACTCCCTACATGCTGTGTAACCGTCAGTGTCAGTCCACAGTCTGTAGCTGGGGAACAGAGGAAGTCAGCAGAAGGGTTAACTGTTGGTTAACACTCTGAAATGTGTACTCGTGGTGAATTTACCAGGGGCCCAGCGTGACTGGAGCAGCTTTGAACTTGATAGACTCGCACAGCATGATGTTGGGGCAATATTGTGGAACGCAAGCAAGCATTGTTGGCTTGTAAGCTACAGCTTGGAATGAGAGCAAAAGTTACAGAATATGGAGAGAAGCACCTATGGGTTGCAATTAAAAGTAAAAACAGAAGAGCAGGGACTGGCTTCATTCAATAGTTTTATAAAATATGATTAAGTTTGTCCATAAAAATTGCATCAAATCCAGTGAGCCAAACTACAGCTCAGTGAAGTTTCATCTTGTAGTCAGGATCTTAAGCTTAAGCACACAATACACAAATTAAATTGTAATTTATGTAAGATGCAAATAATTTTGAGATGGCTCAGTAGAGAATAAACAGAAAGATTTCATATTCTATATCCTACTGTAAATATCCACTAAAAGTTCCCAAATCAGCACTTTTTAATTGACTCTGGCATCTCCAAGAGTATTAAAAGTTTTCATTTGGTGTTGTGCTGCCAAAAGTAGAAGCCAGAGGCCCACCTTCCCTTCATGTTT
Source organism: Melanotaenia boesemani (assembly GCF_017639745.1). Lineage (NCBI taxonomy): Eukaryota > Metazoa > Chordata > Actinopteri > Atheriniformes > Melanotaeniidae > Melanotaenia > Melanotaenia boesemani. The sequence goes on along the minus strand of NC_055682.1, from coordinate 17,483,892 downwards.
GAGGTGCAGTCCTGTACCAAGAAAAAAACCATACAGTAATCTGATCGCTGTGGTTGGATTCAGACCTCTGGCTAGAAACTCGCTGCTTTGCTGTGATGTGCACTGTGAGCTGTATGGTTCATGGAAATTTGGTTGAAGACATTTTTGCTAATCCTGCCTGTAAAAAATACAGATGTGCACATAAACAAGCTCACATTGGTGTAAAGCCGTGTAGGCAAGCACAGGAAGCCAGCCAGCATCTGCTGGAGAACACCCACCAGCTTACAGCTGACAAAGCACATCCTGAAACTATGTGCTCTTCCAAACAGTTCCACACTCACCATGATGAGTCTGAGTTAAGCTTTACCGTTATACTGAATGCAAGACTACCACCCAATGCTTTTTTTAACAGAGGTTTAGGCAGAACTTGAGCAGTTTAGTTTATGCCAAGAAGGTAGAAGATAGAGCTACGCTGAAACTTGTTGAAGATGCTGACTGTGACTGACTGAGAAGTTTTCTTAAATGTACCTGTTTTGCTAACTTAAACAGCTAAATGTTGATTTATTCATAGCACACAAGTATTTTCATAATTAAAAACACTTTGGTGACGTTGATCTCTTCAAACCTGAGAAATCCTTTCCTAGCAAACCTCCAATTATCAGTGAGTTGGCTAGTCACAGATAATATAACACACTGTTTAGCTAAATATCAAGATAGCAGAATTCAGTTATTTAGCTAAAACAAGATTTATCTAAAGGCATTCTCAGACAGAAGTTATGGAAAATATATGGTTTGAATCTATTAAAGCACCAGCATTTATTAATTTAGACAGGGGTTTATTTTTTGTTGCTTTAGGTTTCATTTAGACATTCCCAAGATAGTGATGGAGAGAGACACCATGCAAATACAACACTTTTTATTTACACAACATTGAACAGCGTATCACATGAGGTATGATGCAAGAGGTTTCATAACAAAACATGCCACTTGTCTGACATATTTATAATAACCTTAAAAGAGCCAGTCAGAAATATCCTTTCTCAACATGTTAGTTTAAACTTGACAGTTTCAACTTGTCAATGCCTCGTTGTTCTTGCAATAACAAAAATAGTCAGTATAGTTGTGTTCACTCTAGAAAACATTAGGCTAAGTATGGGTGGAGAATGTTCAGCACAACTTTTGCATATTCACAAGTGCTGGGAAACCAACCACTTTGGTGTTAAACCTTGTAAGTAGAAACCATGGGGTAGGAAGGTTTGAACTGAGCAGTCATTGATTTACTTTATAATACACTCATTGAATTCCTCTGAAAAGTAGATCATAAACCATCATTTGTGTGTATGCTTATCTATTAATGTGACTGAAGCCATACGAATTAGTGCTGTGTTTAAATACTGTGTATACACCTCAGCTTTAGGGGACCAGGGTGCTTACCAGGGTTTAAAATTGACACATTAGCTATCAGATCACTGGAAACTTGCAATGTTTAAAGGGAGCTAAACATACATCAAACAAAGTTAACTTAACTTGGGTTCGGGAGCGGGGCCATGCCTCAACCACACATTTAATCACTTGGCAAGTTTTGTTATACTTACTTGACTTTCTCGTTCCCTGTTCTTGACATTTTCCATTTTGCCTTCACTATTGCATCCATTCTCTGTCTTTCATCTCTACTTATCTTTCCATCCCTCCTCTCTGTTCCTTACCCCCTTTCGTTTTCCTTATCTCTTCCTCCACCTTCCATCTATCTTTGTCCTTCTGTCTATCGCCTTCTTTTTCTTTCTTTCCTCACCTGCCTCTACATCTCCCGTTTGTATTGGCCTCACTCATTCCTTTTTTTCCTCTCCATTTTTACCTTTCTTTTCAGGTACCATCTGGAGGGGGGGGGGGTCCATAAAACTGGTAATCAGAAGAACCGAGATGGCACCCCCATTCTGAGTCTCCCTCACGGGGTTGTCATTACACCACCCTAGATGCCTACTCCACATCCTCCTTACCTCAACTTCAATAACTCACCTAAAGCTTGCATCGTTGAGGCGTGGTGTAGACTCTCTTTCAATTTTAATGTTTTACATATCAGTATGTGATATGATAAACCCACCAGGTCTTAAAGGTCCCATATTATACACTTTATTCCCAATCTGAGACCATTCATTAATATCTAAATGAAATATTTCCGCCATGGTATGGACAAATCGACCCTCAGTTTGAGTGCAGCGGCTTCTCTTCACCTCCCTCTTTTTAGCAGCTTCAGAAATGTGCCGTTTATGGTGGGCGGAACCCTGGTGGAGCAGCTCAGCTGTTGGCTCCGCCCATCGCATCGCCCGTCATGAGGTGATTGACAGGTTAGGCCTTAGCGGTAACTAGACGCTGATTACAGCGTAGTGAAGGATAAACAAACGCCGGAACACCGGAACCCATTCCTGAAGCCCCCATTACCGACCCAAACCGCGACGCACGGAGAACACAGCTAGCTACGCTCATCAATCTGATGCACAATGGCACCGGATTCAAACAGTAGAAACAGTGACTTGGCTACATTTACAACAGTGCTAATATATTTTCAAGCTATCAGACTAATAAGGCCGAAACGATAAAATAACTGCCAGCTCTTACCTCTCCAGCTGTGTCACGGACAGTTGGTATTGAACCTGGCTTCAGCTTCAAACGGTTGGCGAAGCCTGCTTTCCATGCCCCCATGTTGTGGAAACAGTCCTCTTTGAAATGCTGGCCACAGACATGCAAAACCTTTGGAAGTTTTCCGGGTACATTTCCTCCAAAAATAAAATTAATCCACTCAGTCCTCGTGGGTTCAGTGGATGGAAGTAAAAAAACGTTTTCGTGTTCATTTATGCAGCCACAAACAGAACAGTGCTTCTGTCGCTTAGCCATGTCCGCTAACGAGGGTTGCCGAAAAGGATAAACACTGGGCGCTAGGTGATTTTTAGAGGGCGGGCTTTGAGAGCCGGTAAGCGGGTCCATCGCTCTGTGGGGAGTGGTTATTGTCCCTTATGACGTCTTAACGTACAGGCTTTCAAACTCGCTCAATTCAGCGCTTACTTCCCTAGAGGTGGAGCAGGGGGGAGAGAGAGCGCCTGAAAGAGTTTCACACTTACGGGTCTCCTACACATGCGGGGGGACCAGTATGACTGTTCCAAAACCATTAAAAAGGGAATTTTGCATAATATGGGACCTTTAAAATGAGGTAAACACAACCTCAGGTGAAGAACAATGCATAGCATTTCTAGGCTGCGTTTATTGTAGCCGGGGATTTTAACAGCACCAAACTGAGGAAAGTCCGGCCGAGATACCACCAACACATCAGCTGTTGTGGCAAGAACACACTCGATCATGTTTACACCCCTTACGCAAACACGTATAAGGTCCTCCCTCGCTCTCCTTTTGGGAAATCTGATCACACCTCAGTTCTGCTGCTGTCTTCCTATAGACAGAAATTGAAGTGTCACGCACCAGTGACCCGGACCAATTAACAGCGGTCCGTCCAGTCGAGTTGCAGCATTCAAGCCCGTACCACCAGGTTCAGGGAAAGCTTTATACCGCAGGCCATAAGACTTCTAAATGTTCTCAGGAGCAACGCCACCTTTAAATAATAGCACCTTCTTATTGCTTATTATATATTTTACTGTATAACTTATTTGTAGTATTCTTGCTTTTTGTGTTTGACTATTTTTATTGTGGTTTATATTCTTTTCAGTATTGTTAGGAGAGCCTGGGATCTAAGAATTTCACTGCCAATGATTGCTGATGTAACTGTTGTGCAATGACAATAAATTCATTCATACATTCATAAAATCTTAAGTTTCAAAAGGTTTCCTTGCTTTTTCCACATGATTGTTAACCTCCTTGTACATACCGTGAGGTTCCAATTGATCTGGGGAACCTTGGTGTGGAGGTTGAGACTGAAGATCAGGAGGAGAACTCCTGTCACCACAAAGGAACTGCAGCTGACAAATTCAAAGAAGTAGACCCCTCCACAGGGAGAGCACATCATGATGGTCTCAATGCAGATGAATCCAATGAGTGACAGCACCTGGAGTGGGAGGGAAAATGACAAGACAAACAAGGTTTGAGTGTGAAAAGTAGGACATATTGAGTGTACTGTGTAGTACAGCGTTTGCCAGAAAAGTTACATAATCAGCTTGATTAGTGAATCATCTCTCTTGGCTGGAAAAGTAGGTCAACATGAGCAAATGGCATACATTATCCAGGAGAGGAGCTCATTATTCAAATCAGGCCAGTCCAAGTGATCAGTCAGATCAGTCTAACTCTCAACATGCTGGACTTATTTCTGTTTGCAATATAATCTTTTTTAGATAATGTCTGATAAATTAACTTAATTCAGATTTTTGGATTATGTAAACAAGGTTCCACCACACTTTTAGTCTTTTTCTTGTTTTTAGAAAATAAAATCATAATATAAAAACTGCTCCGTGGTTTAACTGCTCTGAAGCAAATAGGTCAGTGTAAATAAGCCACTTCTGCAATTCTCTGTGAGTGTGGTGAAATTCCAAACTTCCCAGATTACAAAGTAATTGTCCTGTGAATAGACCGGAGGCCATGAGCCCTCTTTATGAGTCCTGCTCTTGGCAGTCTGTGATGACGCTTGCCTTCAGCCAACATCCATCAACAAACCACAGTATGGGAGGAATTCTGCTTTTGAGGTGTTCTTCTGCCATTGAGATGTTCATGCAAGATGCAAGGTCCAGTTTTAACTGAACAAATTACATCAAAGTATCCAGACGATTAATGTGATCTGTTTGTGTAATTTCACATGAACTAAATCTTGTGCTGCACAGACATAAAAAGAGCAAATGGTATGTAATCATAACCCAAATAGGAAAGATTAATAGATGGAAAAAAATGCTTTTTGTTGACACATCACATATTTTCTCTGAAGAATGGAGGAATGCCAGTGAAGTGATATTGAAAGTATTTGTTACAGCTTCCACTGAGCTCATCAAAGTACAGCAGAGGAAAAAAGCAAGTTTGAATCATCTGCATTTGTTTTCTACATACAATAATCAGGTGTATACACATAGCACAAGCAAGAAAACTGTGCTGAATTGAGCAAGGTTTTTTATAGAGACAACAATGGCTGCAATATAAATAAAAAAAAAAGATGTTTCTCAGAATACAGTACTGACAAACGAAGTATGGTGCCTATTTTTTTCTATCAGTCAAAGCAAAGCAGAGTGTTGAACATGGTTAAAGAGGGAAAAAACTCCAAATTACTCAACTACCTAAAGAATCAGTGAATATGTACACAGGAAGCTGATGTACAAAACATCACTGTAAACTTTTTTGATCACTGTTTTGATCCTAGACACCCCACAACATTACTGGGAAAATAATTTCTCAACTGATGAAAAGAAAGTAAAAAAACACACCAACATGAAATCCTCTTCCTAGTGCAGGGGCACAACGGAGGGAGCATTATGGTTAGGAGCTGCTACCCTGCCTATGAGCTAGGACTATTTGTCTCCATTGTCATCTTAGAGGATTATGTCACAGTAGCTGCCAGTTGAAGCTCAGAAAAAAACAGCTAATGCAGCAGAATGACCATCATTATCATCTAAACATCTAAACATCTAATTAAATGTTAAAAAGGACTAATATCATTTCAATTGTGATATATGATGGTACCATTATTTTAATTTATTGGTCCAAGGGGCAACCATAAAGGCTATTACAAGAAAGATGTTTCTGATTACCCTACAGGCTGTGGTTTCTGATACATATGACCTTAGAGCATCTACATGAGAAGGATGCTCTGAAATGCAAAATGTGTGGTTTTAAAATTCATTGCAAGGGTGGTCTCACTCTTGCTGGCCCAGGTGTATCACACATCCCACCATTTTCTATACTCGCCTATTCCAATGCAGGGTCGTGGGAGACTAGAGTCTATCCCAGCAGGTACTAGGCAATAGGCAGGGTAAACCCTGGACAGGTCACCAGTCCATCACAGTACTCAGTGTAGAATGTGTTCTGCTAATCGTGGTTCTATAACTACTGACTGGAGCCAGATTCAATAAATAACCAGCAAATGTTAGTAGGTGTTTATATTGTTTTCAGTGGGAAAGGGGTTGAGGAAAATCAATCTTTTAGAGTCAATAATGAGAATGCAGAGTGACATCAAGTGAGCTATCACAGACCCTGCACAAATGCCTAAGATGAAGCAGGTCTGTGAGCAAGAATGGTCCAAAGAACCTTAAATAATGGCCTGCAGCTAACAGAAACGCTTGTTGAAGGTTAAATCTAAGGCTTCTCTTACTTTGACCAGAACCAGGAGTTATTAGTAGCTCTGTGGAATGAAACAGATAAAAATATTGTGTTGTATGAGATCAGAAACTTTGTGTTTGCCTGGATTTATTTTTTTGTTTCAGACTTAATGAACATTATTGGGAAAATCAATTTCATTCACTAGACATTTTAAAAATGCTGAATGGGACTGCAGTTTTTAATAAGTGCTAACTAGTCATATGCTCTTTGAACAGATGACTGATTAATGGCAGCTTTATCCAAGCAGGTTTAAAAATGTCTTACTTTGCCACGTACCGTTCATGAACCTTCAGGGCTATGTGGTAAAGCTCTGCTCTGTGAAGACACTAATTGTTTTTATACACTTCTTAAAGTTATTGGCAAAGCTGATTATGGTAAGGTGATGTCTTTTAAAAAAGGAACTGGTTCATAAGGTTTTAATGTTTCTTGTCAGCTTGAAGAAGGAAGCCCCTCCTTCCTCTGTTGCAGAATGAACAGGTTATATTAAAAATGATTATTCCAGGCAAAACAGCCAATTCAGTCTTGGCCGAACTGTGTTTACATTTAAACTTACATCAAGTTTCACTGACAACTTTCTTATCTAAATTAAACCCAGACAATAACATTTTCCTGTCTGCCATAAGGCAAGTCTGATGAGGGAATTGCACAGGAATAAGATGTGGTTAGGTTACCCTAACTTTAAATTTTTGGTTGTTAATAAGAGAAGACTGAGCATTAGAGAAACAATCACATAGCTGCTCAAATCATAAGCAAAATACAAACTCTGAAGCATCAAAGCTGTGGACTAAGGCCGAGCTGTGTGCCAAGTGTTCAACAAAAAACAAAAATGTGACCTAATGCTATGTCATTTTATTTATTCTCCCTAGTTGTAACATCCAAACTCAAAAACACTCCTCAGTTTGTTGTTGCAAATGTTTTGCTTCCATATAAAATGACCTTTGCACATCTGCTCTGCATGCACAGCTATAATCAAGGAGCTATTAAAATGGAGATGTAGTAAAAACTGTCAGCTATTGTTCTTTTGTTGTTTTTTTTATCCTTTCTGTGCATCAGTGTGTGTAAAGTGGGCTCCATTTATAGCAGGTGTAAGAAGAGCAATGACTTTCACAGTCAGTTAATGCAACGAAGCAGATTGGTTATAAATAACAAAAGGTCCATCTTTGAAGAGGAAAAGACAAAAACTGACTTAGATGCTTCAGTCTTTGTCAACTCACTGCAAACTTTGGCAAATATTCCAAAACTTGGTGAGTAGCTTTACCTTTTCCAGTAACACTTTTTCTGAAGATGGAACATTTGTAAATTATTTTTTTAGCCTTTCAGGAGGAGTTCTGTCTAAAGCTCTGAACTAGCATATAACTTATGGACAAAATAAGGAGCAACTATCCTGAAGCACTTTAATTTGTGAAACAAGACAAACATGAGACACCAAATGTCATATTTTGGACAGGAAAAGATGAAAAACACCCAGTTGTAGTTGCTAAAACAAAGGATCATCGAGCAAGTGAAGTCAAAGCTTGAATCCAACTTGGAAAGAGGGAAGTGAATTAAAAACTCTAGTCAAACGCTAGTCAACTAGCCACATTTGTTTTAAAAGATTGTTATAAATAGAGTAAAAAATAAGTCCCAGAAATAAAAGATGAATTAAGATGCATCACTAATCATTTCATAATTTGATTGCAGCCCTTGAAACGTGATTTGCTGAGATTCTCACCCTTTAACAAGCTAAATATCATCTGATACCAACATATCAACACATCACTAGTTTATATACTTATACTATAACACTTGCATTCATCAGTAAAACCCAATAAATACATCCATCTCACACTTAGCTGTTTTCATCTCATTGGTTGACACTGCTGAATAAACCCAAACAAAAGACCCATCCTCCACTCCTCTTGCTCTCAGCAGCTCAAAAGACAACCCCACAATCTGTTTTAATGAGCAGGGTGTGCTCTGTTTCTAACAAATGAAGTATTGTCTTGTGACTGGCACTAATTAAGCCTGAGTGGAGAAAAACTCCTTTTTTTATAAGAGACTACTGTCCATTCATGCAAATCTTTGGCCCACAAATAAAAATACAAGAATACAGTATGTCCCGCAGCCCCATTAAGACACTTTAAAACAAAGAGAAGAGAAAGCAAACCTCCTGATCCAGCTATCATTAGGACAAAGGTTTCATAGCACAGCTGTTCAGGCCTTATTAGATAGTGTAGTTGGACAGCAGTCGGTCTGTGGCTGCAACATATCTAAAAAGGGTTACACCCAAGGAGAAACGGAGGGCTGTTTGAGCTGAAAGATGATGTCATGTCTCTAGAGGAAAGCATATTGCTTCCACAAGGTCCCTGTGTAGCAGGTGTTAGGCAGTCATAGAGGAGGAGGTGGGGGATCACAAGCACCTTGCTGGATAATCTTGTAAGTGATGATTTTATGTCAACCTTCAACCCTATGCAACCTGTTCCTTGTGCGTGCACATGCATAGCCATGCACATGTACACTCTTTCTCTTACCACACCTACATGCTGGCACATTCTAATCTTTGGGATTTAACACACTAATAGTTGTCTTTAAAGGCATATTGGACTCTGATCCACTTCCTATGCGCCATCTGCTGTGGATAGAGAATTCAAGGAGAAAAGAGGACTGGTTGTGGAGGCTACACAACATTATATGCTGCACTTTTATAGAACCGCATGCAAAAAAAAAACATACCCAAAATTACGCCTCAGCAGGAGCCCACAGTCATCTATGAGGTGGAAAAATTTAACCTGAATGAGGGTTAAATTTCTACCCAAAAGGCAAGTTAGGTATGTTTTTGCACATACACAACAGCATGCATGTCTCCTTATGTGCAAGCAGAAGATCTTTGTTGTTTTTAGAAGTCGCTTCAAGCTCTGAATAAGTAACGCTTCAACCACATGAGAATGAAGCATGTGGCACTTCTCTCAGGGGAGGAAGTGTGTGCTGACATTTGGAAGCATCTGCTAGCTTAATTTCCCAACATCACCAGAAAAGACATCATTACTATAATGTTAAAATAATATTTCTTTTCTAAAAAGAAAAAAGAAAAAAAAAAGAAAAAAGAGGAGGGAAGTACAGTTTAACATGAGCTCTTTTTCATCATGAAGGCCGACAGCTTGATGGGAGACAAAGCAAGTTTGATAGGATCAAAAATATTGATGTTGGCGTGTAGAGGGACATGAGGCTAACACTGCAAACCTGCCGTCAGGACAGACATACCTCGCTCAGGTTACAGCCTGCTGGGGGTAGCTTCTGATCCATGGGGGGCCAGGAGCAGCACATTCATCTAACGAATGACTGGTTGTGTAAAAGCCAGTGTGCTGATGCATTTTAGTGCTCCAGCCTGACACAACTACACAGTAAGTCCATTAGCACTTAGCTCTCCTCATCTTGGGTTCTATCACAGTTTTTTTTAAATAAATATATATAACTATTTACGCTTTTTATGTCAACTTCTTTCTGGAAAATGTAAAATTAATCTCAGGTTGAGGCCACGGTTAATATGGGATAATATGGTTTGTTTATGTGATATTGCAGTCAAGACTGTTGTACGTATGCTGGGACCCAGCATGCTAACGTCCAGCACAACCTCTAATATCATCCTCTTAAAATCTTATTCTATTTCTGCTCAACACAACAAATTGTTGAATGTATCCATCCACTGAGTTCCAAGATTATATAAATCATTTATTAATACTTCAGTGTCTTATAACCCCCACTGATTACAATGTATGCATTTTAAAGCCCTATACTTGGTTTACTTTATTATGTAAGCCAAAAAGGTAGTCAGATTTTGTGGAGAAACAGATTTCAACGCAACACTGGCTTGGTAATTAGCTGATCTTACACACAGTAGATAGAGTTATATGAATTTAAGTTGATTTCATTAACTGCAGTACCATAGAGTTAGGGAAGGGTGCATTCAAACCAGGATAGTCCGGAGGACTCGGTTTCATTGGATGGAGAATTCTGAACATTTTCACACCTTTGTTTGGTTTTGTTTGCTTTAACACTGCAACAACAATAAAGTTACAACAGCTGCTTGCTGGGGGGAGGTGGCCCCCAAAACAATCACTGACCAAGAAGAAAATCGGGCTTATTGATTGGCCAGGGCTGAAAACTGCTTGTTCACCACAAGTAAACAATGTAGTGACAATAACTGTATTCAGTTTCTGTTTTTACTTTGATGTTAAAACCTAATTCAGTCTTCACAAGAATCTGGCCAGTATGAGCAGCAGGAGAGACAATGAGATATCTAACATGTTGCGGTACGTTGAGTCATACGTTTTTATTAATCCCCCAACCAAAGGTCACTTGTGATGCTTACATGCAAGAGGACCAAGACCCCTGGTTTTCAAGCGGACCAGAGTCCAAAAGTACGTTCACACTGCTCCAAATGGACCGGACTATCTGTGGAAGTGGACCAGGGTCCACTTAAGGTTGAACATACAGTATCAGTGTAAATACACTGTAAATTTTACAGTCTGTAGGGTCTATTTCCTTTCCCCTTCTTTGTTTCTAATCTTCACTGTTACATTTAAAAATTCTGATCAACTTTCTAGCCCAGGGATCTCCAACTCCGGTCCTCGTGAGCTACAGTCCTGCACGTTTTGGATTATACCCTGATGCAACACACCTGATTCAAATCACTGGGTCATTAACATGCTTGTGCAGAGGTGTGTTGTTGTAGGAGACATCTAAAACCTGCAGGACAGTAGCTCACGAGGACCGGAGTTGGAGCCAGACTAAACCAAAGCTAACCAAGCAACAACACTGGCAGGTGCAGATAACAGTTAACATTAAATTTAGAAAACAAAAAAGATCCATTACCAAAGTCACTTCTAACGTGGTGTTATAAGATTCTACTTGTAAATAAATGAATGCTTCAAACTTGCAGACCAATCTGCATCTGTTTCTCTGTTTTGTTGCCACACTGTTTAGACGCTGGAAAAGTAACAAAGAAGCTAAAATAAAAAAAGTTCTGCAAAGAAATATTAATATTAAACATCAGGTTTTCAGGGTTTTACTGATTTCAGTCTTTTTAAAAATTCGAATAAGTTTGATGAGTTGTAATTGACAGTTAGCTATTGTGCTGGCCAGATAAAAGATTTTTACACTGAGGCTTAAACAAACGATCGAGGGGCAGACGTTGCAACCATGTGCCCTTTGCAGTAACTCTATGGCCTTACATGCAACTTTCAAGAAATCTAACAGTTACACGGCTATCGTCTGGTTGAAATACAACAGCTTTGCTCAAATTTGCCTTTGTGAAACAAAAATGCAAAAAGGCTGGTTTCTTCATAATGGCTCATGCAGCTATACACCATTTAACTTGTTTCAAAGCTCTCCCAATCTGTGTATAAGCTCAGTCAGTTTAATTATTGCACACATCATCCCCTCTGACATTATACTTCTCTTGTATGTAGCTGTGAATTTTAATAAAAATGCAGTTCAGTACTTGTGTTACATCCCAAATTAGACTTTCTATTTGTTTGTTTGAAGCATAGAAAGCCCATTGCCAGGGAGTGCTTTGGGATCTGACTGCAGACCACACAGACATTGTCACACATGAATAAATGCTCATGATGGCTTATGTAGCCACTTACGTAGTTGTGTTAATAAGCTCTGAATGGACTTAACCGAGAACTACAAACCAAGCATTAGCCTGCAAATGCAAGTAGCAGACTGCAATATTGATTTCAGTCATCATGTTTTATTTCTTTTACCTAGAAAAAAGTCATTTTAAACACATCAAAATTAAAATTTTTGATAAAAGTAGGTCAACTAATAGAGCATCATGCAAAGGCTGAAGTTCAATGACCCAGTTGGCCTGGAGTCAAGTCTCAGTTTATGACCCTTTCCTGTCAAGCAACTTTTAAATAAAGACCATCAGGGCCCAAAAACCCTAAATAAATAAATAAGTATATAAAATATTCCTTTATAATGAGCTGCTGTAGTATTTGATTTACTGGATAAACCCAGCAATGTCTAAAAAGTTTGATTAAAGAAACAAAGAAAAAAAAATGAATTAACGTTTGGCATATATGTAGACACTCTTAAAACAAATTTTAAGTTAGGAAAGAAATAATCAATCAAACTTTGTTTTTCTTGAAACGCATCCCTTCTAAGAGGGAAAGAAAACATTAGAGAGACTGACTCGTTCCTCATATTGCTTTTGTTATTTATCCAAAATTGTTCAGGACACAGATAAATTTTATAATCCAAGGTGACACTTTAGCTTATATCAGGTAACACAGGATTGTTTGTAATCATGGGTCACTGCAAATGTCAAAATGGCTTCAAACAACTTGTGCAAACAAAGCCTGGGTGTAGACATAATATAATAAACATTTGTTCTAAAAAAAAAAAAAAGCCATTAGGAAGTAGTCCATGAAAGACAGATGGTGAAGCACTAAACCACATAACACTTTCAGTGATTATCTGCAAAACTGACATGACATGACTGACAAATCAAATGTTTTTACATCCAAGTTATTAAACAACACCCTTTATTCCACTATGTGGGTAAAAAGGCTTGTTGAACAATGCAACATATATTGTCAGTCAATTTGCACCAACTGTAATCATTAATTCTAACAATTGAAAACTGTGCAAAGATTATTTATTAACGACGCATGAAAACCGCCTTTTCAGCTCCGGAACAACTTTCCATTAACCCTGTCATATAAATGAGAGTGTTTATGCAAAGACTGAGGTACATTAGGTACTTTTATAACACATTGCATGCCGTCAGCTCTGGTTTGTTACTTATTAGTTCTACATTGTCATCACACTGCCTTGGCTGGCTGATACTGAAATAATGAGAGGACAGAGCAGTAAAAATAAAAGCCAGTGGAGCTATTAAAGTCTGGCAGGAAGCCTTGTAGTCTCCTCTGAGATACTGAGCGTAAGCTTGGATGACTTTCATTGGTCCTCTCCTTGTCTGCAGGGAAGAAATATGACTATCTCAACTGGAAAATCACTATCAGAGCAGAACAAACCATTGACATGAATGAGACAGTATAAACAAAAGTTTAGTAATAGGATATAAGATAATGCTTATTCAATCTATTTATGGAGCTCTACCATGGCCATCACATTAAGAGTATTTACCTAGAAATATTTAGAAAGTTCCAGGAACAGGGATGGGTTATTCCAGGGTTATACATCATTTAATATATTCTGCATTTGGAAGTATTGGTGTTAGTTTTGAATCCAGGGTTAACCAGGTATTAAACCTATTGATACTGAGCAAAATGTCTCCATGACGATGACAATAGTATTGCTTTGTTTAACATTCCAAGGATTAGATCTTCTGTCAAATAAATCCTTTACCAAATCCAGTTTGATTTGTTTGGTTTGCTACATGTGTTGCTGCTTGAGTCAAGACAACACTAAAAACTGACGGACTCTGCCTGATATTGTTCAATGAGAAATATGTTTAATTAGTAGTAATTCAGTACCAAAAAATGTTGAATTACTACTTCTGGTGACACAAGAATGAACCACTTTAAATGCTAACCCGCTCTACTTGTGGGCCCACATCATGTGATGCTGTAGGAGAATCATACTCTATGAATTTAATGAGGATGTCTGGGTAATTACATTTAAAAAATGAAGATGAACTACAGATGGACTATAAGAATAGAATTTCTAATCACATTTATCTGTGGTGAAGCAGGGAAATAAAATGATCATTTGTTGTGCCATTGAGTCCCAAATCTAACACAATATTTTAGCATTTACTGCAAATATAATGGCTGCAAATATGAATCTTAGTAGCAGCCTGCTTCAAACATCTCCCACGCTGATGACAGATGGCTACCTATCCTTCCTTCCCACATGCACAGAGGTAAACATCACAGGTGTGTGCAGCAGCTCAGGCAGACTGCGCCTGACTGAGCAACAAACCAGTTCTAACAGCCTTTATAAACTTTTTCTAAAGCAAAGCAAGTTTTAAAAGCAGAGCACTGAAGGCTAGAGCAACCGTTTAGATTTTTTTATGTTGCTTTCATTTTCCATAAACACTGACAGAGGTAATTACTACCCCACGTTTCCTGTTGGGGATACACACCATTTCATGTGTATGAGTGTGTAGTTCCGTGTTGAGTGTATTTGGCACCAGAAGAAGAGAAATAGCCAAAGCTTAACAGATATTTCCTCCTCTGGTGAGTTATCAGATCTTTGGGAGCCTTCATTTTGCCTTGTTGTTGATTTTTTCCCTGTTGAGACATCTGGTAGGCATATACGGATTTAAAACGTGTTTTCCAGGCACAACTTTATGCCCTTCACAAATATACAGGTATCAGCAGCTGCTTTAGTGGATGCATCCATAGTAATTAGGCATATCTAAGGACTGGAATGGTAAAAAGCTGCATAATTCTGAAAAAAACCTAAACCAATGAAATATTAGCACATTATATCACAATATCCTACACCAGAAAGCACAGTCAGAACAACTAGATCATGAAATACTACCCCAGTTTGTTGAAGCCAGTTAAAAGGTTGGTAATGTGTGTAAAGACTAAGTTGTGAGGGCTGATGCTTTATATCCTCACCTCTTTGTCTTTATATGACATATAGGACACTTTTTTCTTTGGGTTTATTACATATGAATAATAAATAAGCTAATGCTTCTCATGATTACAGCTTTTTTACGTCTTTCCTAGAAACAGATATATTTAATTGATGTTATTGATCATCTCCATGGTTTGCACAACCCAACTGTGCGCTGTAGTTTGCTTTACTTTGTCTACTCCAATACAGACGCGTGTCTTTCAACATTGCAGTAATATGCGCTTACACTTACCACTTCGACCACCTTTAAAATCCCAAAGTACGACCTGAGGTACTCCAAGTCGCACCTCATTCCTCCCAAAACGTTCCGGGAATGAACGGGCTCCGTGGTGGGCTGATAGGGACTGCTGGCCCCGGAGATCATGGAAGTGTTGGAGGCCTCGCCGTCAAAGCCCTCCGTCTCCTCGGTGGTCCTCATGATTTCGGGAGAAGCTGGACTCTTTCACTACCAAGTACTACAGCATATAAAACGCACGCTGACAACGCACCAGAATTTACTTTAAATGCGCAGGTAACGTGACGGAAAGCACACTTTGTTTCCTGCAGGCTGTAAAGTGGACGGAGAAAACGACCCAGGCAGTCCACTTCTCATAGCCGCCCCACGGTGAAACAGCAGCGGGCGATGCTCTCAAACATGACCAAGTTGAAAATAAGCCTGCTATCTGCTGTTTTGCCGCTCTTCCACTTCTGATTGCTGTATGTTCGATGGGTCACTTGTTCGATTCCTCGTGTCTCTTTACCTTTCATTACGATTCTTGTTTTTTTAGGCCACAAAACGTCTGTTGGTCTGTGCGACTCGTCTATGCGACTGGAAAACCATCCACCTATTGCCGCCTGGAACAGTCCAGAGGTCCTTGTTGTCCGTAAACTTAATTACAGCAGCGTACAGTAAGGCAGCCTTTAGCCACCGCTTCCCTCTGTGTGGATGGAAAGCAGGCTTGTCCCCGCCCCTTTAAAAACTGCACATTCTTGAGAAGGAGTCTGTTTTATTCCCAAACAGCCTGTAAAATGAATCCAGCCGGAACCACGCCGACAGAACCGAGCTCAGTTGCATTTTCTGGATCTTCTTTGTTTTGAGCTGTCGGTGTTCTTCATATATACTTTGTCATCCGTTAGATCACAAAAAAGTTTATTATTCGTATGCATGTGGCTATTATTTTTGTTAGGTTTTTTACGCGATAAAAGTTTTAACCTCTGGAAAGACAACTACCAGGAAAATATGTTCGAAATGCTCTTTTTTTCCTGTATGTTTTTAACTAAATTCTTCATACTAATAAAGTCGGCAAAGATCAGTTAAATCTGCCAAATCCAGGGTTTGGCTTAGTTTTTGCCAGTGAACTAAACTTCCTGGTCCATCGCTGCCTTTCCGTGGCCATTGGTGATATTGAAGGTTGTCACGGTGATAGCCGGCGTGGAGATGCTGTAGGACAGGGATCACCAACTATCCCGCAGGTATTGGATGTGTCCCTGCAGCTAAACACCTGATTCAAATTAATGGCTTATTTACAATCTTGTGTAGAACTTAACAAGCAGTTGGAGATCTATTTTACTTAAAACAGGCGTTGGTGTAGGAAACTAAAGTGATTTCATTGTGCACTTTCACTTCAGACAACATTCAAACGTTTTAATTTCCCCCCAAATACTGGCTCAGCTTAGTAAAATATAGGGTGCAGATTTTTAAGACTTCATAATGGAGACACATAAGCAGAGAAAATCAACATATTTAAATACAGTATTTAAAACAAGCAGTTATGACAAAAAAAAGTACAGTTGATTCCAACTACAATCTTAGATCAGCGTTTTGCTGATATCCACTGAAACTACAGTTAGTACCAGCTGATGTATGGGAGACAACCATAATATATCTTTTTATTTAAAGCGGCAGAATGCTGTTTTGGCAACCCTTTTATTCTCCTAACATACATGAGATAATAGACACAAAAATGAAGGGGAAAAAAATCCACAAAGTTTGGATTCTTGGTTTTATTGAAGCCAGGGGTCTAAAACAATTTTCTTATCTTTGTCGGCATAAGAAGCTTGAATCCACGGCAGCTTAAGAGGCTACAGAACTGTGTTAAAGACATACAATCAAATTTCTGAATTAATCCAGGACACACACACAAAAAAAAAAGCAGCCAGCCACGTGCCTAAAATGTCTTGATATCCTGAATACAAAAGGACTGGAAGCAGAAGCTTAAAGTCTCATAAAGATGTAGACTGTCAATAGTGGTTGAAGGCATTTCAGTTAAGGTGTATAGAGGCAGTTGCGTTCAATTAATATATGAGTACAAAGTTATCAATAAAGGGAGCAACTTCTAATTTCTAAAATGAGCGAGTGCACACACCAAGCAGTGTGAGAGCACTCCATTCCACTCAGATAAATGCCAAATTCAACAAGTGAGGGCAATTAATCATCCAACACAAATCAGAGGGGGACATTTAAAATTTTAAACCAAGTTGAGAAAGATAATACCATAATTTCATAACAAAGAGATGCTTTGTTTGAATGTAAACAATAGGGCAATTCATAGGCAACTAGAAAAAAAAATAAAAAAAAATAACCTGAAAATTATTTTTACATCTACTTCAAGATGTCCAAAACATCCAGAGGAAAAGTGATTACTAGAGGACTTAAATATACAATGTCACCAACAGAAATAGGTAATTCCATAGTTAACCACCCAGGTATCTTTCATAACATCAGTGGCTAATGCAGATAGATTTTTCTTTAATTCCTTTCCATTACTACATGTTCTAAAAAGGCAAATGAAATCTGTATCTTTAACTGTAGCAAAAGGGAACCGAGTGTCCAAGGAAAAGTGCTCGCTTCAACATGTGGCATGTCTGTTTGAGATTGCTCAAAAATTGTGCTTCGTCCACTTTGACAGACCTTCAGGTGCACATTCCACCCAGTCACAAAACATAAAACAGTAAGAGCTTCATTTTAATCAAAGTACATAATAACAGTTAAGTAGCATCATCCTGACAATGTATAAAGCAGAATGTACACCAATAAGGTCTTCTTGTTTTTCCCTTACAGAAAATGTTATTTTAAAGTGAATTTAAACCCTGTTGGCAACACGTTTCTATACCAGTTTGTAATTGTTAAGTCCAAGTTACAGCATCAAGTTTCATTGTATTTTTTTTTCATCCTGCTGAAACTCCAGACGTAATCGAGCACATTAAGCCATTTCTAGAAGTTTATAGGGTGTCATCACACGTTAAAGGCAGGTCTGATGTGTGGAATGCAAGGACTCCATGCAAGAGTAGGACAAAGAAAATGGCCACTGGTTAATCTTATGGAAGACTAAAAAATACAAATGCAGAAAATAGTGACTAATATGCATCTTTGGTTCAGTGTTCCAATTCACTCCTGTTTATTTTTTCCTTTTTGCTATTATTTAAATAGCAAAGAGCTGTTCTCTTCACACTTGCCATCAATTCTGTAAAAGCCACTCTACAATGTATCCATAGGATTAAGTAGGGCCTTTCATATGGAGTTAACATTGAAAGTGTACACTTAATTCATCTCGATTATGGTGTCAAACTAGAAATATAACAGATTATTTGATATGGTACAGTATAACTGTTGTAATTAAAACATAACAGAAATGACAAGACAATCAAGCAACCCCTTAAAGACACAAAGTAGGAGCATTCCTGTGAAGGCAGGGTGCCTAGTGTGACAAACTGTAAGCTGTACATTGAAGGCAAGGTTGTCATTTTAAATGGGCAATAAAGCAACAAATAAACTGAAAAAGGTCAAAAGAGGTTTCCTCTACTGGGATGTTTCTACAGCTACTTCACGTAGAAACTGGGAATGTTTTAACTGACATGCGGAGTACAATGTTGATAAAAACATGAAACTGAAGGAGGAAAAGTGCTGTCAAACACTGATGATATATCTGCTTGTTTTGTTCTAACCACAGCAAAGAATTGTGTGTATTTTGGCTGCAAACGAGTGGTTTCAACCACAGTAGGTCTTGGGGACAAAAAAGCTCCATGTTTTTTTTTTTTTTTTTTTTTTTTTTTTTTTTTTTCCTTGATTTCAGCAGCCAATACAGTTTCTATGAAGGCATTCAATCCATTAAACCCCATCAACTAGGCCACAGAAATCTTATTTCTCAAAAACAGACCACAGGCTTGTTGTACATTATCAAAAATGTAAAATAAAATAAATTATTTGGATGACGAGAAGTGAACAAAAACCTTTTTAAGCGGTGGTTCTACAGTGCATTTCCTCTAGTGTAGACAAGCACCTCTACTACGACACAAACAACTAACCTGTGCGAGGCACTTAGGAGTTATAGTAGGAAAGATGCTGCCCAGCCTCCCCTCTACATATACACACCTGTAGCTAAAGAAGCAATTCAGATGCAGCCTCTAAGCCTGTCAAATCCCAACTAGTCTCATTTAGTAAAGAAGTCATTTTCACAATTTGGACAGTTATGCGTTTCATACAAAATCAAGTTAACCTGAATATTGTCTTTTTTTTTTGCATTTATATTTACATAATCCTCCGAGATGACTAGGGCAAATGATATGCTATCAGCTATCAGGACTGTTTTTTTATTAGTGTCATGATGTCAGTGGCTTTTTAAACATGTTACGTGATACAGATAAATTTTTCCTTAAACCAAGAAATGGTGCACAAAATAAAATAAAAAGGAGGACCTTTGTATAAATACATAAGTATTATCTTAATATTTAAATGTTTAAATACCTTTCCAATCACAACCAAATTCCTTCCATGAGATGAGCTGAAGCAGAAGCTACAGGACCAGTATGTAACTCATGAAATCCATGAGGACAGCGTTTTTACCCCAGAAATGGGGGACCTGTAGTCCGGCGCATCAGCCTGACTGCCAGGGAGTGTGCACACATTTCGATAAACTGACATCCCTCAGAAAATAACATTTACAGTGGAAGAGAAGACAGAAATGAAGCCAGGCCTTCACTGCTTCTCATCGCATTAACACTTCCATGTCTCTTCCCATCTCACCTAAAACATCTGATAGCATCTGAAGCTCATTCTGTGAAACCACTGTGTGCTGACTGATAAAGGTGTTGGGAATTTGGTCTTTTTTTTTTTTTTTTTTTTTTTTAAATGCTCACACGTACATATATATTTCCAGAGTAATAACGCAGAGGACGATGCAGCTGTTTTTGTTGCCTTCACGCTTCGTTCTCCGTCTGCGGTATGTTGTTAGCTGAAACCATGGAGTCTTGCTTGCGAGTCATCCTGTCCAATTCAGCCTGGACGTCAGTCAAACCCGGCTTCTGCCCTTGAAAAAGAGAGGACACAAAGCCCAAAGGTAATCTCCTGTAGCTTCTGTGTGTGCTCATAAATAACAGGTTTTTGTGGCCAGCAAGCAGACGATAGGAGTTTGGATGGTAATGCGCTCCCATGCTGGTTATTGGCGGTTTGCTTCCACAGTTGACACACATGCAAAACTCATCAGACAAAACAACATGTACACATGCATTATCCTTTCAACTGGGTCACAGAGATGTTACCAGTGCTCAGTGCTGGAACAAAAGGTTCATGTCAGTGGTTTCTGGCAGAGAGATGAGTTACGCAACAGCTTCTCCAGCTGTGTGCATCCAGACATTGCAGCATTTGATTTTGTTATATCAGATATAACAAAATGAAAAACAAATAAGTTAAAGCTGAAAATATGAACTGCTGATGTCAATAACAGATGATGTAACTATAAAAAAAAAAAAAATAGCTGAGCAAGAGAGCTGTGGGATATGAAATGGTGTAAGAGACTGTTTACATGCAGGAGCTTTTAGTATATACAGGCCTGTCACAAGTTGCCTTATCTGTGAGTTGTTCAGTGACGAAGACAAGAAGAAGACACATTTTCTTTCCCCTCGCTTTAACCTTCTTAAATCAGACTGTAGAGGTAAAACTCCAGACAGCAAAATGGTCCAAAATTTCTAAGAATCAAAGTTCATGCACACAGCTGGTTCTCCATGACGGATCTCAAAGCTTTAAAAGCTGCAGTCAATGATTATTCTTTACTCGCTAGCGTTGCTTGGTTACCACGAGGGTGTCATTGTACCTTACAGTTAAGTGTACCATTTCTAACTTTAATGGTACAGTTATGTTTAAAAGAAAAAAAAACACATATGAAAAGATTGTTTTCGTAAAGGGTGCCACAGCAGGGAGGTTGCATGTGAGTGTGTAGATGGGCAGCACTTTCCCTGCTTGCTTTAGCTTCCCTGCTTGCTTAGTGACAAGACATGGCTGAAAATCTTAGTGCTGCTGCCAGCCACCAGCAATTTATGGATTATACTTTACCTAAAATGAAAGATGGAATCGTTTTACTAAGTTAGCCAACAGCAAATAAGTCCATGGACATCAAAAAGCCTCATCTGTGAAAGGTATTTACAAGCTTCACAGACCCAGGGAGCGAACACCAACAACTTGGCAGACTCGTACAAGGAATACCAGACTATCAGGAATATCAGACTAGCAAATATGGTAAATATGTAATTAAATTGTGACCTGCCCTCAAAAGTGAAATGTAAGTATGTGTCTCCAGCTCTGTCTGCTGTAGTTTTATTCATATCTGATATCTAAAGACAAAACCAAGAGTAGGAATGTCTGTAAACCACTAAGGCCCTGCTCAGTTCTTCACAGATTTTTCCAAAACAACTACCCCATTACCCTGTAATTGCTTTCCTCCAATCCTCATCCTCACCCTGGTATCTTTCATACCTAATAGGCTCATGAATATAGGATGGTCTCCTATTAGCACATGCATTTACATTGTTTTATCTTTTACTGTCAAAACTCCTGTGTGGATCCATTTGTTCTTGTTAAAACTGCTTGGTGGCTCTTCCCTATGTTACAGAAAATGAGGAAGAAGAAAAAACAAAACAAACTTGTTCTTGTTTGAGGAAGGTATTACAGTCCTAATTTGGGTATGATGTCAACATTATTTGTAAGTGCTTTGGTAAAAGAACAACTGCTAATATATATATGTATATATATATATATACACACACACACACGAGTTTTACCTGTTTTCTTGGCGGACCCTTGAACTCCAGCTCCAACAGCTCCAGATCCTGGGCTTCCTGGGGCTCCGGTCTTTTTACTCAACAGACTGTTGAAGAAGTTGGCCAGCACTCCCTCATTTGCAGCACCAGCTGCTGAACAAAAAAAAACATTATGAAACTAGAAGCACTCAGAGAGCACAGATCTCGGCCAGGCCATTGTAATTTTGTGCCAATGATTGCAGGCATTAATTTTGAGTTAGAAACATTAATGGCAACATTATCCCCATACTAAAGAATCCTGTAAAAAGTCGTCCTGGATCCAGGTAAACCCTAAAATCTTATCACTTGTTCCTTATTACATTACTGAAATTTCCAGAAAATTTAATCAAAATCCATTTACAACTGTTTGAGTTATGTTGCTAACAGACACAAATCAACGCCACCGAATACAAGACCTGGTGGAAGTAAAGATGTTTTTATGAGTAGCAATAGGCCACAACATTTAATGACGGCATTTCAAGTTACCTTGTTAAAATTAGGCTACTGATCAATAAAAAAAAAATCTTGTGCAAATGTATAAAAACTTAATATCAATTTATAATTCCCAATTAGCACTTTTGCATATCTTCAATTACATCTTTAGAAATTTATATTCATATGTTGAATCTTGAATCTATAATCCCATCTGTCTGATTTGAATAAAAAGGGACAGTCTACAAAATGTTCTTCAACAAGGATAAAAAATGCTGATAACTTGCTTCAAAGAGACACTTCAAGATCAGATCTTTCACAACATTAAGGGATTTGAAAAACAAAATATGATATTTTAACCTCAGAACCGATGTCAAAATTACATATTGTATAGTAAAGGATGAACACATAAGTCCATTTTTATTGTGCTCGGTTAGAGTACTCTCTGACTATATTTAATAAAAATGTTCTACAAACAGGAGACTGCTGAATTAAATGTTCCAGTGTAACCACTGGGAGGCAGTATACCACCACTTTTTAAAAATAAACTAAACCAACAGGAATCTAATTTGTTATGGAGCACAGTTATTTTATTTAATAGTTGATCGGGACATCAGCCAGTCTAGGTAGTACAGGAACAATAATAAGATTATATAAAAACAATAATAAGATCTGAAAAAATACCCTCTCTAACCTTTCATGTTGGGGTCAGGCTTTTTGACAGCAGCCATCGGTGAGCTGGTGATGGTTGGTTGGCCGGCACGACCTGCAGGCCTGGGAGACCCCGAGGTTGTCCGTCCAGGAGACTCCTGAAACACACACATGCAGTTTAATTTGTCAAAAAAAATAAATAAAAATTCCTACATTCGTGAGACCATAACACACTTACTGTTGCTCCTCTTGTTGGCGTGGCTGGCTGCTTTGCTAACAAAGACTGCAAAAAAAAAAAAAAAAACTTTTTAAGAAGAGTCACTTCCAACAACAGGTCTTTTTTTTTTTTTATCTCTCTAGCTTTACATTTTTTTGGGTGGACCAAACACATTACCAACATATAAACAAGCATAAGAAATAAGCAAAGGTAAGATTTAAGATGTATACAAAAGGAAGGAAACTTTGTAGTAAAAAAAAAAAAAGTTTTAAACCCCACTTCTAAAATAAAAAGCTGAATTAATGTTATTAGTAATGTGGTAGTTTCAGATAATTTGAATACCAATGCAATGTATATATAAAAACATGTAACATGGATAAAAAAAAAAGTGCATACCTGAAAATGTCATAGAATATGAAGTTGTTTTTTTGTTTTTTTTTTTTAGATACCATATGGTGCTCCTACCTGCTATGACGCTGTCTCAATTTCATTTTAGGATAACGTTTTTATACTCAAACTTTAGGATCTGCCTATAAAATCTCAAAGTATTTTTCAACCATTCATTCCTTCCTACTGCCAAAAAATAAAATTTGAATTAGCAGATTATTACCCCAGCATGCAACGCTTCACATTTTCTATTCACTTCTGTTGCCATAATAATGACCTTTTAATATTCTGTTTAACGCTATGTAGTTCAATCAGGTAGTGACAGCTTGGCTTATTTTAGAGTAAAAAAATAAACCTAATATGTCTGGGGTCAGGAAGCGACAGACTGACACTTACCTGCTGCTTCATCAGGAATACCTGCTCATCTTCTGCATTTATTTCTTTGTCATGAACCAACTGATGAGAAACAAAGAGAAGGTCAAGTATAAATAGCAATAAAGTTTTACCACTGCTTTAATGTTGCATTGTCAACCATAACATTATCTTGTTTGCAAGCATTTACCTTTCGTACTGGAGGCTTTGTGACAAAATCTTCAAATGGATCTTCTGGTCTGATCGTTGTGAGGTTTTCATGCAAAATTCCGATTTTCTTCTCATTATCCCATCCTGACGGACTGAAGAGGATGGAGACAACTGTTCAAGTACAGTCTAAGTGTAGTATGTGGTTGTATAATAGGGTTTACCACAAACTGAAGGAAAATGGGGATTACAATATTATTTGGCATAAACAGTACAAAATTAATTCTGGGGTAGCCATGAATGAAAAATATGCTAATGTCTAGCTTTACTCACATGAACACTGCATCTTTCTCCACCACCAAGGCAGGTGTGACGAACTGAAAGTCATACATCTTGTGTACAATATATTTGTAAAGCAGATCCAGGTTCTTCTCTTCTTTGACTGAAGTATAGATCAGGCCAGCTCCATCTGTTGTAGTTAGTTAAAGGAGTAATTGCAGTAACGTCAGATAGTTAATGACAAAAACAGTCATAGGGGAAAAAAAACTGCTCTAGTACAACCACTTTCTCTTTAAAAAAGGTCTTAATGATTACATTGAATGTCATCTATAAATGACAAACCATAATGCATTAGAAGGATACATTGTAAGCAAAATCGCCTGATGTAGGACTGGATGAAATCAAAGTGCTCCTCTCTGAAGTCATGCTCCTTCTCTAGAACGCTGACAGCATCACACTGAAAGAGTTACAGTTAAAGAGATGGGAAATTGTTATTTAGTAAAAACAGACCACATAGCATCTGAGAGAGCCATAGGTCCATCAATACACTAACACCTGAGGGCTTTTAGGCTCCAAATGAATCAACAAAGTTCTCCACATAGTCTACTTGGGATAGTTAAGGGCCACAGGTGGTACCGTTTAGTACCTTCATCCTCCTCTTCCATAGCCATGCTTTAGTAATATATGTAGGATGTGGGTTTAAAGGCTAAATTAATTTTTCTACATTAATGCTGTTTATATAGTAGTGCTTGGAATAGGTTTACCACAGTATTCCTTTGCCCATGTGGTTGTAACAGTGAATGGCAGCTCTTGATACATTTTCTAAGAAATCAAAGATCACAGGGGTTTAACTTCGGCTTATTTTCTTTTCCTTTATACACTGACATTCCTCCAGATTGCTTCAATAGCTTTTACTGTAAAGGGAGAAATATGCAAATTCGTCCAAAGTTTTCTTTAAAGAACATTTAGATTATTTTCTCACACATCTGTTGACCAGCTGGAGATCCTCTGTCCACTTAGCTCCATCAAAGACTCAGCCTTTTATGGATGCTGCTTTCGTACCAAATCACAGCAATTACATATTTATGACAACTGAGTGAAATAATATATAATTACTTAATTTAAACTTATTTACTACCCCATTCTAATTTTTTTTCCTTTTCTTTTTTTTTCATGTGTTGGGGTCATAAATGCAAAAAAATTGATTGAAATTAACTAATTGAATGAAGTTGACAACAAAAAGCATGAAATATCTCAAGGTTTTTTTTTGTTTTTTTTTACTTTGGGATACAACTGAAAAGAAGTTAACAGACCAAAGTTTTCTTGTTATTTCCGTCTACCTAACCTAGCAGGGACCATTTAGGAATTGTATAACGATAGGAGGCTCTTGGTGGAGATTGTCATGTGTACTGTTGACTGAGCTTTCATTGCTAGAAGGAGAATTGGTGAGAGTACCAGGGACATAGAAAAAATAAATAAAAACATGATGAATACCACATAATAACTATGAAAAACACTTTTTTTAGAGAAAGACAGCGGAATTAATAATAAAAAAAGCCACATTCTCTAGTCATAGATAACATGTGACACTGTTGATTTTCCAGCACTAGGTTTTCCCAGAGAGATTAAAAAGCAAATATAAACGTAACATTTTGCCAGAAGATATAATCAAAAGGCGTTCTCTGTATCATCTCATCACACCAAGAGGCTGATTACTCCTGGAACTAACATGCATCTCAGGTAATCGACACACAAACAGAGATCCAAGTGCTTCAAATTACAATGTATTAACATACATCTGCACTCGTGTCTCCAGTGACCATGTGATCAGATGTCACTTCCCCACTCTAACAAATAAACGCATAGCCAGCAGGACTTGATAATCGATTTTATCAGTTATCAATTATTCGGAGATTGCCTTTTATGACTGATTTTATATGCATCACCAATCTCTTCATGGGCTTCCTCAGTTAACAGTGAGCTTAGCTCTCCTCTTGCTCATATCCCACAGACACACATGCATGCATACACACAAAGCTAAACACAACAACTAACAAGGAGCCCATTCTCAAAACGACACTGTGTCATTAGTTATTTGGAACTGGTTTAGTTTTGCGACCTCAGACTTGGAACAAGTAACGAAGCATTGCTAAATCTATTTAAAGACCATTTCTATCGAAGGTGGAAGCTCAACCAATTAATTTCGACACCTCAATAGGTATGCCACAGAGTGGTAGAAACAACTGCGTTCAAGTGAGCCGACATTAAACTGGCTAGGTTTTCAGCATATATTGTTTCGTATTGGAAACCAAAGGTTATAATAAAGCCTGACGACAAAATTAGGTTGTGAAAGCTGTTGATTAAGTCATCAGAGCTGAGGAAGCCCATAGAGAAAGTTAGTGATGCATATTAAACCAGTCATGAAAGGCAAAATTGAAGTAATCACATAAGTAATAGTGGGTAACAAACAACAGATGAACATCAATAATGTACCTACAAAAATAAAGTAAAATGAGCAAGAAAATATATGCAGAATTAAGCTTTTGAATCTTATGAAGACTCCATTGTGACCCATCTGTGTAGAAATGCGGCGCAAAGTCTGACAATCTGAACCCACAAGTAGAAGTAACTTTACTGTCTGCAATATACCCATTTGCAAAGAGTAAATTACAATGTGCAACAATGCATAAGAAAGAAAAAAAATGTATATTATGCAACGGCATAAACTCAGATTTACCCCCCCCCCCCCGTCTCCTCTTTTTTGGTGTCTTTGTTATAACATAGTATTGGTCACAGAACAGAAACAGAGACAGCTTTGACAGACTGGTGAAAGTAGTACCTTTGTGCAAACTATTAGCACCGGAATGCCCAGGTTGTGTGTGAGTACGTTGTCCCCAAGCGGCAGAACGATGGCCTCATCTTCCCCCGATGTCGGGGCTCGTCGTGGAGAGGATGGAATGGCGTCCTCTGGTTCTGTGTACTCTTGGAAAGCTTTTACCACTGGTGGTGAGGATGGGGGAGTATAGAGAGTGCATAGTTCAAATAAACCATAAAACATTTATTCAGTTTCCTTTGAAATCAATCTCATCTTCTAACTTTTATGATTAAAAATCCTGTCTAGTGGAACAGGTGAACAAGGAACCTATATATATTTTTCTCTGACATTTGCATGTTAAATTGTTATTTTATGCCATATTCTTCTTATTTATTTAATTTATTGAAGAAATGTGAATAATTAAAGATGAACTCGTTTGATTTGTAAAGGAACAAATAAAAACCTGAAATGACAATTTTCATGAAAATTTTACTAAAGCCTCATCTCTCCCCAAATAAACTTAGGTGCCTTAGGTAACAGAACATAAAGTTTAAAAGAAATCAGTTTTTTTTGTCCTCTATAGAACAGTCACTTGTGACCTGGATAGCATCTTTGCTGAATGTGCTGAGAAACCTACAGATTCTGTAAGAACGAGAAACCTGGTGCATTTTTAACACTGTGCAATTTCAGACTGTGTCCCTGAGAAAATCTGGTCCCTGACACCATAAAGCATCCCATAACTGAGCAGAAGCAGTTCTAATCCATACACTTGAAATAAACAGCTTCTTCCTGCTAACTTCCCAAATCTAGGTGTCGCCGCCAATTGTAATGTAGAACCAGCGGGATCAAACAGAACTATTCTACATTTCCACAGTTACATAACAGGTCTTGGGTGAAAGGTGGAAAAAAGATAAATAAATGGCATTCCTGACTCTCTTGCAGTGCTGGCCCGGCTGTCCTGCTGTTTTCAAAGCTGCTGTGGAAAGTTGGGGGGTGGGAGGTCATAAGCAGGAAGCTCTGGCCTACTTCCTCAGGAGCATTAAGAATGCAGTTGGAGAACAGCCCACAAAGCCAGATTGGCTTGTCATTGAGTCAAACCCTTTACTTTGAGACATGGAATTTATTTTTCTTCTTACACGGGGCTAAACTGGTGTTCTAAGCTAGCTAAAAGAAAACCCTGCTTGGAATACAGAATTACACAAATCCAGTGAATATGCATAAAAAAATTCTAAAGTATATACTCAACGGCACAAGAGTCACTACTGCAGGCCCATTTAACACCATGTTCATAAAAACGTGAGTCAAGTTCATATGTCTACATAGAATAGAAATACTTTATTAATCCCTTTGGAGAGTCCTCAGGGAAATTTGGGGTGTATGAGTTTAATTTAACAGTCATGTCATGTAGTCCTTTCTTACTCATTTTGGACATGAATTTAGGTAAATAAGGAAATGTATTGAACAAAAACACAACAAGAACCCAGTCTAATTAGGAAGGAACAAAAACAGCATTCACCTACATATATGTACGTAAATGTGTCTTTTTCATTGGTCAAGGAGAAAAAAAAACTGCAAGAAACATATGTTAATGTGAGCGTTTCATAATGGTGTGAAGTTTACACTTGAGCAGTGTCTGCGGAAGATGGGACTTGTGCCAACCCTCAGAGTAGCTTATACAGATGCTTTAATGTTTGGTTTTATTGTGATTTGAACATACGGAAGGCAAACATCTGAATCTGATTACAGAGGATGCATTTAGATTGTCACTTAAATAAAGTGACAATGCCAGATAGACTTTGACCTATCAAGACCTACTTATCTGTTCTATAAACAAAGGTGAGGCAAAAAGGCATCAGCACTCACCCTCCTTTAAATAAAATACAAGCTGAAGTACTGAAACTGTACCTCAACTAGGACATATTCCATGTAAAAACAACAAAAATGACAAGAAAATCTGAAGCTCAACTTGAACTGTGGTAAAAGGAATCTTTTCTAACCAGCTACCGGTCAAATGTGAAACTTTAATTTTCTTGCTACTACAACAGAAGTCCAACATGTTTGTACTGTTGCTAAAATAATCCCTGTATAATCACTACCAAGAAGTCAGAGTGAAATATTTCTCTTTATAACATGTAGTCAGGCAGCAGTATGTTGATCCTGTAATTTGACTCGAGTCGACTTCAGACATCCAGCCTACTTTTAGTTCCAGCAACGCAGCAGACAGAATGTCCGGCCCACTGACTGAATTCAGACCAAGTTTACTTCCTTTCTGTTCTCTGGCGCTCTCAATTGGAAGGAGGCAACCATGATGCAAGACGCTTGCAAGACTCCCTGGACAAAAGCCATTCACACACATATGCACTACGTAATCCAAGTCTGACCAATGTGCTGCAGATACTGCAGTGGGCATTCTGAAAGATGCTTTATCTGGTCCACATGCCTCAACTAAATTTAAAGTTTGACCATATGAATGTTTTTTTTTTTAAGAAAAAGAGAAAAGATAAAATGAAATGAGACTATCAACACATCTACTATAAGCAAATAAGATCAGTGAATCTAGGTTAAAATGTGAACCACTGCTTGGCAACACTACCATTTAGCATATGTTGATAAGGTCAAATTAACCTGAAAAAATAGCCGTTTATGCAAGAAATGATTTCAGACTTATAAGCAAAAAACAGCAACTTGGGGAGAATATAGGAACCTTTAAAAAAAAAAAAAAAAAAAAAAAAAAAGAGAAAGAGAGACCCTGCAGGCTGAACTAAGCAGCCAGAAAAGCAATGATGTTTCCAAACACAAAAGATCAGTTCATAAGCAAGAGATGACCAATTCTAAAATTAACAGAACAACATCTCAGTGCATCACACGCATTGATCTGCAGAACTCGCCTCCAGCCAGAGCACACAGCTGAGGATCATGGGCCTCTCTGATGATGACCTAGAATCATCCATGACAATGTGTAATGTTATACAGCGCTTGCCTTCCATGCTGCACATTAACCAAGCACTTCTTTTATCCCCAGTAGCCAGTCAGCAAGGAGCCTTGGTCTTATTATGCAACACTCACATTGCTTCCACCCTGGGATACTTCAGGCACCTTTACTGTTGGCAGTTCTATTTAAGCCATCTCCAAACAGAGAACATGTATGTGACCTACCAGTCAAAGGTTTGACTACATTTTCCCATTTGACTAGTACTTCATGTAAAGTTTTCATTAACATTTTGGATAACAAGGGAAAAAAATTTCACTAAAATTTTCCACTGATCAAATTCAACTTAGTTCTCAGTCTTGATATTTTTCATCATGATTTTCTGTTGTTGATAATCTGATTAAAAAGATCTAAGAACACTCCTGCACTGTACAATAAGATGAGAAATTTTAGCAGCAGATTAAAGCTCTTGGTGACACCAGGGTTTCACCATCTAGCTAAATACAATAGAAACAGAAACTTAGACAAGCGCTTCATTTTCCAAATGAAAGTCTTGTCCATTACCAGTATTTTTATGAACTAAGGTGTACTTAGCTGAATATCCATTTTGCTACCATCAAAGTATTTAAATATAAGCATTACTTACTCCTCTTCTCCATTTCTCTCATGTCTTCTGGGGAAATTTTGAGCTTGTCCACATGGTCACGAAGCACACTGGCCCACTTCTGCAATGACTCCATAATGGTCCAGGGCCGTGACATGTCCGCAACAAACACAGCTAGGCAGTCAGGTAGTGACTTAGCTGTCACAGCAAACTTAAGAAGGCCTTTGTGGTATAGGTCTCCATCCAGGATCCACACATTACAGCGAGAAAGGTCTGCATTGGAATGAAAAAAGGTAGGAAAACAAAAGACAAAATGTAGTTGCAAGTTACAGTTTTTATTTTTATTTATTTACTTTATTAAAGGCTGCTCAAGTCATAGCAGGCAAACTCACCATCTCGGTCTTCATCATGGACATTTAAGTAAAGATACTCCAGTCCCCTTCCCTTCTTGTTGTGTTCAGCTCCTTGAAGTTTGGCCATAAGTGTTGTTTTTCCTGAGCCATCCTCACCTGCAAGACATTTAATGCACATGTCATTCGTAGCTGAAGTAGGCATGGTAATACTGATCATTTCTAACATCAGTAGCTATTCTATAATGCTAAATAAAGAAAAGCGTTTACAAAAAGTATCTAACTGGCATAATATTGGTTCTTGAGTTTCTTGGGGTGCAGCCTAACTACTAGGTTGGTGTTTTCCAAGTACAGTTCAGAACAATATCTCACAGAGGTCTTAAAATTCAAGTGATTATTGTCTTAAAACCTTGAAGCAAACCAAGATCTCAAGTACAGAGAGGACTACAATGTCTTATTCATATGTCCCTGATAGAAAAGCAAAGTCTCTTACAGTTTAATAAGGCTAACCTCAATAAATATGACCCATCCCAACCTGACTTCTCAGGATTGTGTTTATCATGTTATGATACCAAAAATGTGAGGTTAAGAAGATAATTCTACAAACTTTGAAAAACAGAAAGAGTTATTTGTGCAGTGATTCAATTTTGCCAGCTCATAATGGTTTTAATGCTTGCCCTCCATTCCCCTCAGGGATAACCATCACAAATACACTGCAGAAAGTTTCACAGGTGTAATAATCCAACAAATACTCACCAAATACCAAGATGTTTTTTCCTGATGGCAATTTTGAACTCGACCTAGTTGAAACCTCACTTAGAATTGAAGACCTAGAAGAAGGAATAGAACATCAGTAACAGGTAGCTGTCCTTTGGAAATCAGATTGACTGTCAAGAAGCATCAACGACCCAATCCCCTGAACAGAAGCTGCTGTCGGAGCAGTAACTGCTCCAAAACGTTGCAGGTTGCATACTTTACTGAGGTCAGGCAACCCCACTAATATTACTGAAGCTGACCCAGAGATGAGCCCACGACTACACACAAAAAACAGGAAATGATTGTTCAACAGCAGACTGGTTATTTATTTAAATAATTATAATAATCTGAATTTATGCAATACGTCAAGTTAAGACTATCCTAACAGTGTGATCCCTGGGGATACACATGACATAATCATTAAATAAATAATAATAACAATAATAATGAAAAACTTTCTGTCCGTTCTTGTTAGCTAACTGTATCTCCCATAAAACAGCTATCTAAGGCTCTTGTCTCTGCATAAACTGTCAAAGCCCTTAGTAATATGGACGACTACTTGAAACCTTGCTGGATCCCCCCAAAAAATCCTTAATAAAAGATAAATCACCACTGAACTATCTAAGCTTGTTAATTGAAACTCAGCGAAAGGTAATCAGCAGTTGCCCGGTTAGCTGACGTTAGCCGATTTGCTAGCACAAGTAACGTTAGCACACTGACCACACAGCTTCAGTTAGTGCTAAGGTTACTGCTAGCCGGGCCGGCGGTGTATGATAGGAAACCACCGGCAGTGACAAAGCAGAACCATGACGACTGTGCTTTTCCTGCAACGGCCTCGACTGACAAGAAGCCTTAAAAGAACATCGCAACTTGCCAAAGGTTTTGTCCTTCTTCGTCTTCGTTGTTATTGTCGCCTGACCCGGCTGCACCCGGGAGCTGTTTCTCCAGAACGGGAGCCATCTTCTCTTTCTACACCCACAAAGGCAAGGCCCTGCTGCTTGGGAACCACTAGCGCCGCCTTTATCCAAGTAGTCGAGGGTGCGTTACATTCGTTGACAGCAACGCCGCGTCGGAATTCAGCACGCACAGCTTCTTTTTTAGAATAAAATTTGATTTTGGCTATTTTTTCAGATTATTTTATAGAATAATTTTATGAATTGGAATGATAATTACATTTATATCAAATACGTGCTTTTCACACACTGACCGTTTTATTAAAACTTGAGGCCAAACTACGAAGCAGCACTTCTGGCCACATCCCCAGCAAGTGATGTCATAGCAAGTTTAACAGCTGATGGCGAATAACAGTGTGATCTAATTTATGACCTCGTGGCTCCTAGCTTTCCTAAAGCACATGAAATGCCAATAAAACCAAGTTTTAATAGACTTTCAGTTTAACTAATTTTGCTACGATATATTAATTTATGTGCAACAAAATCACAGAAACAGGAAATATGGATAAGATCTGTCTGTCTAATCCTGAACTATACTTGAATGAGTCAGCACATGCGTAGTCTTCACATTAGTAAAACATTAGGAGTATGGACACTTGTGCATATTTAAATCTTTGTATAAGCTCAATAAGATTACTTTATTCTAATTAACGAGCTTATGTCTGACTGTGTTCCCGGCCTTCATTTTCTTTTTGTCAGTTTGTGGTTATTTTATATGGTCATATTAAACCCATTCCATAAGGTTTGCACCAGACAACAAACTTAATGTAGAGTTTTTATTGGAGAATTTCATGGGCAGCTCTTTTTGCATTTTTTGTGTATAAAAAGTGTAGGTATGCTCACACCTAAATTTAATTTAATTTAATTTAATTTAGATCAGACAAAACTTATAACAAACTTTTAACCGGCCAGCAGATGATGCTATTTAGGCCTTTTTAAAAACTCTTGAAAAAGTTGGAAATCTCTCCTTCAATGTTGTTAACAAGTTATTGTGGGTATTTATGATTTGTTTTGAAAGATTAGAATATCAGGTATTAAATTAATGAGTATTACCAGGAGAAATAAGATACTTAATTGTTGCCTAAAAGACACAATTACGAAAAGGACTTAAAGAGGCCGTTTTCATCACAGGCATTTACTGTGGTTGCAGAAGTACTTGCAGATCAGATCCTCAGCACCCCGGTATTTTTAAACTTCAGTAGACATAGCTTCAAAATTTACTCCAATGAGATCAGCACTGTCATGCCAATATAGCACTGTGTTAATACAATACATTGTTTTAGATGGAAAACCATCCACAGCAGTGGTTAGTTTGATCTTTAATAATACTTTAGACATTTTGACTTGTTCTTTGCCTTTGAAAGAAAAAGCACGGCAAATATGCACACCACAAATATCACTTAACTTTCCCATTAAATCATAGATTCAAGTGGGTCCCTCTAAGTCTGTCCCTACCCTGTCTCTGGGAACTGCACACAGGCCAAGCAGTTTGTTACATTCCTACATACCCTCACTGTGGTGGTGAACTATAGACCCATAGTGTGTGTTGTAGCACCAAACACCTGTTTCTTTATTTCTCTTTGTTTCCTGCATTATGTCAGTCTGGGTCATCTGGACTAGGAGTTGCAGACAAATGAGCTTTAGATGTTAACAATTACTTTGGGGGATTTTCCAAGGCTTACTATCATGTCTTTGGTTTTTGTCTATGTGGAACAGAGTGGTTGGCTGGGATGGTGGTTACACTCCTGGGAGTGCATTCCAGAGCTTTTGCATCATGTGAAAGTCAGCCTTCCCTGCCCCTTTGTCACTGTTTCACCCTGCTGTCAGCAGGAAAAAACAAACAAAATGGAGTATATTTCATGGTTTCTACAACAGCTAACAAGGGGTAGTTTTCTATAACTGGAAAAGAAGATAGCAAATACTTTAAATAACATAACTAGATTAACAATATACTATTTCTTTAACATACATACTTCTTTAAATATACAATATCTGGCTATTGTGGTCATCTAAAATGAGGAGAGTTATATTTGAGTTGACATGGACAGTAAGACACATCATTTAGATAAACATCTCACAAATACGCAACAAGTTTTCTCCATCTTAATAAAGGATGTCTTGTGCTGTCAACTTTACTAACAGGAGAGGGCGCTGTCTGTTCAATAATACAGTTGTTTAAATTCTGTAAAACCTGAGTGGGACATGTTTATTCATATTATGCATGTTTCATTCTTCTTTTTTCACTTAAAAAATTAAAGTGAAACATGTATTTATTAGAAAAAGAACATCAATTTGTTAAAAAAGCTAAACAAAACGTAATGGCCAATGGAAAAACCAGAAAAAAAAACATCTGATCAACCTGAAACTGTCAAATGTAAAGGTGTTAACATTAATACATTTGCTGCTTTGATGCATCCTGCTTTTTAATCTGCAGTAACTGCTCCTCTTCTATTTAAGTGAAACTGAAAATCACCCATGATTAAGTCAAGAAGCAGGAAAGATCTGCTTGTCTGGTTGCATGCCAACTCATTTGTGATTAAGTAGCAGGCTGGACAGTTCTGAGTGATCTAATCAAACTGCCTTTTCAGTAATATAGATTATAATGTATTTTCTTCCAATTTCGCTAAAAGAAACCATAAAGACTAATAAATCCACTTTTTCATTTCTCTACACATAAAGGCTCTACTGCTAAAAACTTTGCTTATATGCGTTTTAGCAGTTTTAAATTAGATTATCCAAGTAATTCACAATTGGAATCATTTCACTGTTGCTGTTGACATTGTTTCAGTAATATTCTCAATACATGTGTTACTCATTAACACTTTCAGACGCCTCTACCCCGTAAAGTCTCCTGTGTAATTCAGCTTGGATCAAATTCTTAAAAGTTGACAACATGATTATCTGGAAAGGTCAGTTGTTGAATTTCATGAAGTCTCGCCCTGACCCAGCTTGTCCCATTAACACATAGAAGGCAAATAGCAAAGAAGTGCAATGCTTCTAGTACCCATTGTGATGTGACTGGCAACCTTATAATAATTTCATAAATATTTAGGACAGACTGTTTCTCTATGTTAGAAATGTCATGGCATATACCAACAAATTAAGGCAGCTCAAGAATTTTGCAACTGACTTTTAGCACTTTTTGGCCAAATAAATAATTTTGTTTTGTAAATAAAAAATATTTAAAACTTTGTGTGCGTGACTCTTTAGTATTTGTAACGCCACTATGAACAAGTATGCAAGTTATTCTGTTGACAAGTTTGGTTATGTAGTGTGTGGTGCTCAAGTGGTTTTACTGACATTATGCCTCTTATGCATAATTTATATTGCAGCAATACTCCCGAGGAGACCACTAACACGATTTCCCAAAGAATTTATTTCTGGTAAACCGATTTTTTTCTTTTAAAAAAAAATTAAATAATAAAGAGCAGTAACTGGTGGTTCGTACATAATCACCCTCGAACCCCAGATGAATATTTTTGCGACAGGGGAACGTGCGCTGTAGTGGGTGTGTGAGGGAGAGGAGGGGTTAGAGATTGGGAGGGTATAGATTGCAGACAGAGCAGTCGTCCGGTTGGCTGGATTGTGATAGCGACAGATGTCCAGAAAACTACGAGGGGCACTCCTCAGTTACAACACACTGCACCTCGGAGAGCAGGGGCGGAATCTGCAGCTGTCACTCCAAAGGGTTACCTCCATTATCACATCCAGCCAGAGACTGAAAAAGAAGACCAACTTACTCCTTTAAAACAAAGTACAGGTCAGTCTAGAAAAGTATTTTTGTGGTTATGTTACGATTAAAGGTGTATTTCATGCTATTACGTGTTGAATGCATAAAGAAAGAAAGAAAGAAAGAAAGAAAGAAAGAAAGAAAGAAAGAAAGAAAGAACGAAAGACTATTTTACCCACCGTTCTCCTTGTGTATAAAAGTTGGTATAAGGGCGTTTTAATTTAATTTAATTAAATTTAATTATTTTTTGTTTTATTTGTGGTGCGAATATAATATCCTAGAATCAGAAAAAAAACTGTTAGTCCATAAAAATATTTAATTTTACATTTAACATTTTCAAGAGCTCGTGAACAAAAAAAGGGCTGAGCAGTTAGTTGAGGGAAGAGCAGCGGTGGGTGGCTTGAGATGGGGGATGGAGATTTCCACTGCTTTCAACGCTCGTGCCCGTGTATGGTTTAATTCCACCATGTAGAAACCTGCTGGTCTTCCTTGTAGTAGCTAGATCTCGGAGTCAGTGTTTTATACCAACTTTAGCGTTGTTTTTGTAAGTGAAATCTGCTCTTGATGAGACCCCCCCCCCCATACACACACACACACACACACCCTCAAACACACACACACACACGCACACACACACGTCCTTTGTTAGGGGCCGGTACATTCCGGAGACCCCATTTGCATTTGCACGAGTGTCCTTCATCTTTCAAATATTAACGTCAAGAGCTGAGTCTACTTTTTAAATTTTACGTTCAGTCTGAAATGCGTCTGACATCATTGTGAATGATTAATCTAGAAATGGTTGGATTTTGAAATATGAAGTTTTATTTTTTTGTAGCTTTGTCTTAATGCTGGACACAGTAAAGTATGGTGAGGGAAAAAACGCAGAAAAATGGAAGGAAAAATGATTACAAACGATCATGAACAATAGGCTGTTATTAATTAGATGTATACCTGCGATGAAATAGAGGTTATGAAAGCAGATATAATGACTTTTTTCAAACCGGCGTCTTGGGTGTATCCAGCTTAATCCAGCCTGGTTTTTATGGCGCATCCTAGTTTTATTGCTCCGTTGCAGCACTACGGACAGTTCCCGATTGTTCATACCTGTATCCTTGTACTGCCATGCAGGTTAAAAGTCCTGCTTGATGCTTTTTGGGCATAACATTGAAACCTACACAATGTACCAAAGTACACTTTTCCAAGCTGTTAAAATGATGAGTCTGTGGGGCTTTAAACATCTAATGCCTCCTAACCAGTGCAAAAGTGATAGGTTGCATTCAAACAGGCTTATTTGTTCAAACTTTGCTGAAATACATTCCTCAAAACAAAGCTGAACTTACTGTTCTTTATTTAGTCACTGCTGCATTCTGTGGCAATCACTGCAGTATGCACTTCCTCCACAGCCTCAACAGTGTTGTGAAATTGACTCAAAGTAGCACATATTAGCTCAATTAAGTGTGTTTCATATTCATGTAGCAATTTTACAGGAGTTTACAAAAGATCCAATTTAACAATTAAGACATAGTGAGTCTTATAAGCTCTGAATTGTTTCTCATTGTGTGTTGAGGAACCTACACTAAATCATTTGTAGTTTGTCATAGTGAGAGAGAAATAGTTGAGCAGGTACATCACAGATTTTTAACTAGGATTTGTGGGCTCATTTGGCATTAAGCCTCACAGACATTCCTGGAAGGATAGAGCGTCTGTGGGGCTGTCTGACCTAAAGTAAAGTTCCCATGCATTAACTTTTGTTTTCCAGCCAAACTGTTTGGCAGGCAGCAGTTTCCTAATTTAACTTCTTGTTCTTTTCCATACAAAGAGACTTCTCTATGGAAGTGAAAACATTTACATTTGAAGCAACTAAGTCAAAGTTACACAACATTTTAGACAAAACTGCAATCAATATTTATATTGTTACCACAGGTTTGAATGCTATTTGTTATGTCTAGATCAGATTTAAAGAGGCCATGACAGAAATCCCATGACAAATAGATGGTCTGTTGTGTTGTTTTTGCCTCTTTTTTTTTTTTTTTTTTTACTATTTTTTAGCAGAATAAAAAAACAAAGTGATTAGATCATTTTGACAAGTTCAATGGTATGACACATACCAACTGATTACATTACATGAGTAAGCTTTAGGTCTGTACTGGTGTGTCAAACTGGTTTAGGAGCTGCCTTATATAATAGTCCTGGTCAAAAACCAGCATCAGCCCTTTAAAGATGTTTTTGCCAAAGTTCAAAGGTATGTAAGTCGGGTGAATTGGAAACTTGTACTGTATATGTCAAAATTTTCTTAAGCATTATTTAAACATTAATGGATTGAGACAAAAGATTAAATGACAACATCTTGTGTGTTTCTTTAGGAGACATCATGGGAGGCAAACTGAGCAAGAAAAGAAAAACATATGATGTGAGCGACCCCAAAGATAAGAAAGAAGAAACTTCTGCAGGGGATGCTAGTGCAGAAGAGTCTGCTAAAGTGGAAGATGGAGCCCCACCCACAGGAGCTGAGTCAACAGCTGGGGCAGACAAAGTGGTAGAGGAGACTACTGTGGCAGCAGCGGCAGCAGTTACTGAAGCAGAGGCAGCAATAAATGTAACTTCAGAATCTGCACCATCAGAAGAACACACCCCTGCAGCTAAAAAGGAAGCTTCTTCAGAGCAGGCATCAGCAGCAGCTGAGCAATCAACTGCAGCAACAGAGGAGCCAGCTCCCATTGTAGAGGAAAAAGCTATAGCAGCAGTCACAGCAGATCCAGTAACAGCAGAGCCAGCTGCAGTAGAAGTGGAAGCTGCTCCAGTAGCAGAGACTATAGAAGCTCCAGAAGAGCCCAGTACTGCTTCAGAGGAACCAGCTCCTGCTGCTACAAAGGAAGTTGCTCTAGAACAGAAATCAGCAGCAGTGGAAGTAGTTCCAGTGCCACAAGCACCAGTTGCAGCAGAAGTGGAAGCAGCACCAGTGGAAAATGAACTGGCTCCAGCAGCAGAGGAAGCAGCACCAGTAGAGGAACTGGCAGCTGAAATATTAAAAGTAGCAGTTCCTGTAGAAAAACCAGCTGCACCGGCAGAAGAAGTAGCTCCAGTAGAGCAGGAAAAAGCTCCAGCAGTAGAGAAACCAGGTCCAGAAGTAGAGGAGCAGGTTGCAGAGGAATCTGCTCCAGCAGCAGAAGAACCTGTGCAGGTTGAAGCAGAGCCTGAGTCTGCAGATGCACCTGAAGAGTCCCTGGTAAAAGAACCTCCAGCAGATGCAGAATCTGTGCCAGAACCAGATGTTGATCTAGCCAGCAAAGAGGCAATGTCTGAGGATCAAGAGCCAGATCCTGTCCCAGAGACTGCTATTGAGCCTGAAGTCACTGTGGGAGAAACTGTAGTTCTTGCTGCTGTCTCTGAACCAGAGCCAGAGGTTGAGCAAGTAACAGAGCCAGTGCTAGAACTAGAAGCCACACCAGAACAAACCCCAGAGGCAGAGCCAGCACAAGACGCAGATCAAGCAACAGACACTGTGGCAGAGCCAGAACCAGAACCAGAACCAGAACCAAAACAACAACCAGAGTCAGAGTCTGTGGAAGCACCTGAGCTAGAACCTGAACCAGAGCAACCCACAGAGCCAGAGAAAGCCCCATCACCAGAGCCAGAACCTGAGCCTGAGGCAGAGGAACAAGTAGAAGAAAGTGAACCAGAACCAACCATATCCACATCTGACCCTACTGAATCTGAGACTGTGAATGTAGAATCTTCTGAGGTCTTGGAAGCTGCAGCAGAGATAACCACCACTGAAAATCAGCCTGCTGAAGAGGAATTTGTTTCATCAGAAGTCTCTGGTTCTGAGGCAGCAGCTGAGCCAAAAGCAGCAGAACCGGTCCCTGAGATAGTCATCTCGGAGTCTATCTCTGCAGGCGACATGACTGTTGAAAGCGAAAAGGCAGCTGAAGCCCCTGTGGAAGAAATGCCTTGTCCAGTGTCTGAGGTGGAAAGCAAAATGGAAAATGGAGATTTAGAGAGTCCTTCTGTTACAGAGGATGTGGCAGATGCAGTTCTAGCAGTGAATGGGGAGTGCAAAGATAACACTATCAACACGGCCACAAATGCAGATGAATGTGTTAATGGGAATGAAAAGCTAGAGGAGACGCCTATCCAAGAGCAGAGTGACTTTGAACTGAAAAAGGACGTGAACCTGTGTGGGGATGTCCAGGAAGTTCCTGATGCAGTCTCAGACATGGTGGAGGGTATCAGCACTGAAGTCACCCAGGCAGTCTGAAAAGAAGCCGTCTTTTACGTCACTGTGAATTCAGTTCAGCCCCCTCGATGGTGAAAGAAAGCCATCAAGGTATCACATACACAGCTAGGCTTTCTGAAATGCTGTAACCACTGCAATGTCTTTAGTGGTAACTCAGGACAAGGGTGTTTTTCTCTTGAGTAACCAAAAATGAAACACAACCACTTGAGGATAGAGTGACAGACAGACAGACTGACAGCAAGTGAGATGGAAGTGCAGAGAAGAGACTTGTGTTGGTAGTTTGAAGCTGGACAGCATGAAAAAAAGAAATCAAACAGTAAATCTGGTATTAATAATAAATAAATTAATCTGTATGATTGAGGCTGACAAATGCAAAGTGGGTCGTTGGAAAAGCATTAATTACTAGCATATTATTGGATTTAGAATTTCATATAACCTTTCTGTTACCATATGAAGCATCATGACATAAATGTTTGACCTTTTATAATAATGGTACCTGTAAGGACTGTTCATTTTAAAATGATTGTTCAGAATAGATAATAAAAAGAGATTGCTGTAGCCCATACTCATCTTCTTTTCATGCATCTTCTTAGCATCAAGTGTTTCACAGTTGTCTAAGTCAACCTTTCTCAACCTGGGGGTCCCAAATCAATCTCAGGGGGTCGCCAAATCATTGTAAAAAAAAGAATATAGCGTACATTTATTAAACAAATTGGTGATTTTTATTAGCCATTTTAAAAATTAGAATTTGACATTATCTTGGTGAGAGAAGCTGATTTTCAGAATATGGCTGTTGTGACACAGTTTTCAAGCCTTACATTTAGAGGATGACCGCAGCATGACCCATGTGATAAATCACACAATGAACCACTCAGTCAGGGGTGGGGACAAGTTGTGTTTGAGTTTGAGAACCACGGGGTCCAAGATATTGATTTATTACTTATTCAACTTGGACTTTAACCCAAAATACAAAATTTTACTTAATAATCTTGTCCTCTTGTTCTCATTCTCACATGTGGCTCATTCATAAACCAATGGACTTGCATTATTATACTTTTTTAACTTTCTTTTTTAGATTTAAGTGCAAAACATGCTATCAAGTGGGAACAGTCTAGATATTTTGTATACGTTCCACAAACATCACCTGTCTGGTAAACTTTGGGATGTGTGCTTGAATCTTTTGATTGGTTTTGCAGTATAAGTTTGTAAAGAGCACCTGCTGCAGTGACTTAACTCACTTCCAAACCATAAAATCCATCACTGACTTACAGTTTTGTTGCGGCACTTGCAGGAGAAGCACAGCAGCTTTATTTAATTTCAAGGCTCTTTTGATTTCAAACAACTTGTTGGCATTTACTTCCCCTACTGCTTGCATAGGCTAGTTAAAGTTAAGTTGGTAATTTTTGTGTACATAGGCCATCAAGTTGGCAGCACATTACACTAACAACAAGATTTCACTATACCGAGAGGATAGTCATGCGGGTTAACCCTTGCCTGTGTCTTTTTTACATCTCTGTGCCTATTGGAGAGGCTCGATGCCATGGCAGCACACACTGCTAACATTTCACAGTTCCATATCGTCAAGGGGAGCTCAAGGAGGGGGGGAGGGGCAGGAATGCATGCAGGAGGCAGAGAAAAGGAAGAGGGGGCTGGGGAAATGTTGTGGGATCAAAACCTTTGATGCTGCACTGAGCAAAAGAACACAAGACACTCTTCTCTAGCTTTGGACATTTTCAGATTATTTCACAAACAGATAGCATTGGATCACAGTTAGATGGTATTTTTGCAGGGGATAAACACGTTTTGAGATCTACCTGAGGCCCTTGTGCAGAATGCTGCCACGCCTGCTGCTCACACTAATGTCATAGTAGATTGACTTTGCCAAGCAAGTGCTAATGTGTATACATTAACAGGGGGGAGTTACTTTTTGTTTTTCTTTTTTGTTTCTACTAAACTATGAGTACAAGTGTGGGTGGAGGGGAGGTGGATGTATTTGTATGTGCATATGTGTGTGTGAGGTGAAGGGGCATATTAGCAGGGTATAGTCATCCAACCTTGAAAAAACTACTGGACCATGGGTCAGAGCATGAGAAGAGATTTAGTGACGATAATGGAAACCTCCCATAGAAGCAGCTCCATAATGGATCCATCCGCATACCAGCTCTCTCTAGTTTCTTACAAAAATATTCCAGCACTACACATTTATGACAGGAATGTTGTATAGAGGCTTTAAGAGCAGAGGCAGGGAGTTTACTAGTAAGTTTTTCTTCTTTCTTGTGGATCATACAGCAAAATATTTAATTTCCATGTGGGTTGATGTCACTGGTTGCTGGTTTGGGAAAAGTTTTATACTAAAATTTAATATTCCAAGAGTTAGTGACACAGCAGTTTTCTAGAGAAATACTTTGTTTCTCCATATAATTATTCATTATTATTCCAATCCAGTGAGGATGGAGTTTATCCCAGTAGCTGCCAAACGAGAGGCAGTGTACACCCTGGACAGCTTGCTAGTCTAT
Source organism: Melanotaenia boesemani (assembly GCF_017639745.1). NCBI lineage: Eukaryota > Metazoa > Chordata > Actinopteri > Atheriniformes > Melanotaeniidae > Melanotaenia > Melanotaenia boesemani. Next base: position 17,440,590 of record NC_055682.1, on the reverse strand, counting down.
TGCAGGGCCAGCAACTGATCATGTTCACACTCATGCCAAGGGACAATATAGAGTGACCAATCAACCTAACATGCATGTGTTTGGACTGTGGGAGGAAGACGGACTACCAAGAGAACCCAAGCATACATGGGGAGAACATGCAAACCCCACACAGAAAGGCCCGACTCGAACCAGGAACCTTGCTGTAAGGTGTCAATGCTAACCACCACACCCCATATAATGATCAAGGCAAATCAAAATATTTCATGGAGTTACAACTAATTTACGTAATATATCTTTCACTGACATCAGGAGGCCAGTGTTGGTTATAAAATCAAAAGGATAACAATTTCTCTTTATCTTTTAGCAGAGTATAATGCTGAAAAGTCTGTCCCCAAAGAAATATGCCCAATATCGCTTTTCTTTTAAATAGTTAGGATAATGAATAAAAGACCCTCGGGTTAAGCAGAATGGCAAGGATTTATTTAAAATTTAAAGTATTTTTTGTTTATGTTTCTTAATAATTCTTACAAGATTCGTCACAGCTTTATAGAGACTGTTTAAATCTACTACTAAAAGCTCATTATTTCCACAGCGTCTCAATTCTCTTTGTGTATCTTTATTTCACTTGTATGTGTGTGTGTTTGTGTAGGAGAACAGAGTCCTTGTGCTGTGGATCTTGATTTACACACTGCCTTAAAGTTACATGTTTGTAAAAGGCCAGCTGCACTGCCTGGTTACCCTGACACTATGTGCTCTATATGCAAGCTCCTACACAAAGCTCAGACTGTGTTCCAGCCTCTTTTTCCTTGTGTTAGGACTAGCCAAGGCTTTTGCTTTTCCCAAATGATGCCTCAGAGAAGGAAAAGGAAAAAGAAAATGTGAGCTAAATCCAAACACAATGTTTTGAAGAAATTTGTGAAGTCTTGAGCTACCAGAACATGTGTTATTTTCTTTATCTTCTAGGCAGGGCATCATCAAAAGTCATCTACAAATAACTGCTGTACTGTTAATAAACTCAGCCACATGCTGAAGAAACATTGCTGATTGCTAAGTATTTGATGTGTGAATGTGTAAGAGAAGTAGTGAGGCAGGGGGGGCTCAAAAACTAACGGCCTCTAACATAAACCTACAGTTTGGAAACAACACTTTCTTTATAGTCCCTAGAGCATATTTGAAGCACAGCCATAGACACATAGAGTTCATGTTTTCATTAAGTGCGCTCACATTTATCTGAAGCAGTATAACTACAGGATTATAGTTATATAAGTCAATGAAATGACATAGTCAGTGATTTATCTTTCATAAGTTCAAAGCTGTTTATTATGTTTTCTATTTAAATCTTCCAAAAACTTGAGTTCAGATCTTTAGTATGTCTTTAATGCTGTGATGAAAGAAGCATTCACATCTTTCAGTTTAGAAAAAGTCCTACTTTTTATAGCAAACTACTAAAAAGAAATAATGTATAAAACATGTATTAAAAAGTTGTGAGGCAATCTGCCTTAGATAACTAACATTTCCCTCTGTAGCATGGTTTAATCTTTAACTGTATGCAGCATTTTATGTGCGTCACATTTGTTTGTTTAAGTAAAACTTGGAGAATAAGCAGTAACCAGAGCTGCCAGGTAAATGAATAGTAATTAAAACAGAGTCTCTCTGGAATGTGGGCTAGAATTACTACAAAAAGATCCACATTATGTTTTTAACTTACTGAACCAGTCTGATTTAGTATAATGTTCTTCTGTACCATTTCTCAGTGTAAAAACACAGATACACATATTTTTATTTTACAATTTAGTTAAGGAAAAATACTTCTCTGCAATTGCACCATCAATGTGCTGCATTTACAATAAAGGAAAAGGTGGTTCTATTAGTTGCATTTTTTCAATATAGGGCAGAAAATATTAAAAGGCCCTGAAGCCCTTTGTGCTTCTGTGAATTTATCTGTTAGGTTCACCTATGCTGTTATTGAGATAACAATCATGGGAGGACATGAGAGCGTGAGGGAAGACTTCTCAGACGGAAATGCTCTCTGATCTAAGACCCTCGTTCCATTCACTCAGCTTGCTGAGAAGATAATAAGAGCCAGGTGGCTAAATCACAGCAACTGCTAATCATTATTTAGGAAGAGCAGAAGTACAGACAGGAACACACACACATGGCCAAAAACAAACAAGTCATTCTTCCCTTTTCACCCTTTCTCATCTCTGACACTTAGACAGAGGCACACACTCATACACTGATGCATGATGCTTTTTATTATCATGACTGTACAGACTTCCTGTCTTTCCCCTTTCTAAAACATTTACAGGTAGATGCACTAAATGAAAGGCTACAAGATTAACAGAAAGTTTCTCATTGATTATTTTCCTGCTTTAAACTGTGCTGATGAAAGCAAAATGTGTTTTTTCTGTTGTTCCTGTCTCTGTGGAACTCTCGTGCTTGTTGTCTGTATTTCATACATTATTAGAGTCAGAGACTCCACTAATTTTTTTTCTGGACCTGCAAATCGGCAAACTAGCACCTTTATCTTTTTCCTACGCTCCGCTACTGGCTGTGGTGCATCCTCCCAGCCCTGAATCCATCCATCTGGGCATGTGCACTAATGCTGTCATTGTATCAGGGAGACCAGAAGCCTATTAGACGGAGCTCAGTGGTGGTAAGGATCAATATTGATCCACTGGGTTAGTGTAATGGATGCTGAGAGCACAAATGATTCCTCTTTGTCTGTTTAGAGATCCCATCACCCTTACCTCCTTACACATGCGCACTTTCATCCAACCACATGCACGCACACGCAAACTATTCTCTCTCACTCTGCTGATGCAGCTGCTGCACTGAGTGAGCACTTTACAATTTCCACATCTATTGTGTGTTGGGTGGGGCGGGGGGGTTGGTTGTGTAAGCTGTATCAAGGCAGATATATTTTTAAGACGTACCTGCATGCTCTTTACGAAGCACTACAGATTACTGACACAAGAATAACTAAATAGAGGAGCACAGGCACACATACACACAGGGGACAGCTGTTGTGTTAAAACCCTTTTGGTGTTTGATATTGCAATATGAATCAAGAGTTAGTGAGTTGGCCATCTCAATTTTTACTTTGGCTCAGCCCCTGCTGAGATTTTCAGTGTCCAGGCTGTTGTATCAGCAACTATTCAATGTTGCAGTGTTTGCAGGGCAGCACCAAAATGAAAGTTGAGATGGCATCCCTATGCTACAGCCATCTCTTGATAAGAAATGCAGAGATATAATGGAGAGCAAGGTTTTCACTTTTCTTGTTTGATCTCAACTCTATCATATTTAGGCCCTCTTAGTTTTGGTAAACCTTCCACCCCAGTTTTATTGAGACAGCTGTAAACAGTTGGAGAAAACTCTCAAAAAAGTCTCCCTTCTTGCATTAACCATACCTTTCATTATCTTCTATATAGAGGACCTCGCCACCTGAGGACAATATTCATAGAAGACTTACAATGAGCCAGTCTATTATTTTTTTTTTTTTACAAACCATCTAACACTAAGGTTTTATCATCACATACAAGGCATCTTTTGGTATTGGTATTTGACTTCATGTATACCTTCACTATAGGAATATGGTCATGATGTATGACAAAAACAGACACAGCTGATGGCAGCTTGCAGCTGTGTTGGTGTATATAACAACATAAAAAAAGCCCCATATGAGGGTGCTGAACAAAGACACACACACACAAATGCACATGTTATTGTTATGTCGAAAGGACAGTTACATGAAAACACCTGCTGAGCAATGCTCATTAAAAAGCACTGGAACTTATTGTGAATATGAAATGGATCAGATCAGCAGTTATGGAGAAACACTCACTCCCACTGACATGCAGAGATTCGGTGACATTAGAAGAGAGATTTTGACTAAATTCACAAACAGATCTAATATGAGAAAACAGCTGTTTTCCACTGATTATTATACAAGCAAGCTTCATTTTTGAGCTACAAGTGTGAAAAAGACAAGATCTGTTTTTTTTTGTTTGTTTGTTTGTTTTTTGTCATCACTAACAACTAACACGAGTTTCAACTGTCGTTGACCCAGGAAGTTGAATTTATTACTTTTTCTCTTCCCTCCTTGTTCTACTACAAACTTTGTACCTTTTAAAACGACAGAAAACTGCAGAGTTTCTACTAGCAATCCTGTAAATAACTGGAACAATCTGGTGAAATTAAGGACCATTTTCTGTGCTCTCAACCTTTTTCTTAAACAATCTTTACAACAAAGAAGAAGTTTTGCATTAAACACTGTTCTACCTGTTATCTCATTGTCATTGAAAGAGAGGTTGTTGACAGGGAGTGTGTAAGCACAGCGTGTGTTATAAATTAGAGGTGGAAACTAATTCTGTGTGCGGTCACCTTGATGCTTCTGGGCTCTGTAGGCTACTGGAAGCACGAAGTGAAAAGTTCATTCCTCCATTTTGCCTTTAAAGCCTTTTGTGTACATAATTGGAAATTATGTTCTTTTACCATAACCTTGACATTAGTGCTCCTCATTTAATTTACAAAGGCATAAAAATAAAAATACAGAAAGCAGTTTGTGCTGTTCTATTTTTTTATTTTTGAAATCATATACTGATGCTGTTTGTGCCTTTGTAATAAAATTCCTGTTGTAAACCACTTCAGCACCAGCCAGTAAGGCTGCAGAGGAATGTCCACTGGGGAGAGATGACCTTCATTCTGCCTTTGGTGAGAGACAAAACTAAATCAAAGCTGCTTCTTGTTTAGGGCAGCGCCTGTATGCTGGCTGCATTGCCCCTGGTGAATTATTTATATGTGAATTGAAATGACCCCCAGCACTTTTAAGCTAACAGGGGTTAGGAAAGGACAAAATGGGCTGAGAGACATGTAGGAGGTGGCTGCAGAGGAAGTTGCAGGGGAAACATTAGGGTTTTCTATACTGTGAACATTCAGTTAATTAAAATTACATCAGATAGAAAGGATAGAAACAGAAAGATGGAGACAAAGTGATAGCTCATCTTTCAGAAAGAACCTGCAGGGGCTGATAAATTTGAGTTATTTCCCAATTGGCTGGAGCTGTAACTTGCTTTCTGACTGTATATGTTTGTGTTTCTGGTTGCCTGTTTCTGTGAAATCCAGTGTGTCTTACATCCATCCATTATCTATACCCCTTTGTCCAATGAAGGGAAACTGTTGTCTAACCCAGCATTTTAGCAGTTGAGAGGCAGGGTACACCCTGAGCAGGTCACCAGTCTATCGCAGAACACATGTAAACAAATAGATTCAAATACAGACCAGTCCTTAATCTTACAATTCTGTTGACATAAAATGATTAATTGGTGATTTATTCTGGGGCCAGGACAGTGGTGAGTGGTGGAAGTTTATGTTGCACAGTGAAAGTAAAGAGATTGGTCAGGGGAGTTGTTTTTTTTTTATTTCTGATTCCTGCGTTTATATCTCATACTACTCATCAGTATTTTAACCATAGTTATCCTAATAATTCCCTCACTTTAACAACACAGTTTTAGTTTGTGGACAATTCACTGAGTCTTACATACTCTTATAGTATTGGTTTTGATTGTTAGTGCCGTGAGGAACTTCATAATCCAAACTGCAAATAATTTACCCAACTTTATGTTCTGCACATGTACATTAACGGTCACTTGGTGTGGATTTTAAAGCTGATTAAAGCACTGGCAGGTTGCAGGCACCCACTATTTCCATCGCCTGCAAACCCATTGAATGACTGACAGCTTGACAGCTTGCTTGTCAGCCATTTGATTTATGTAGCTGAAAGACAGACTGTACAGCCTGTGTAGCTGGTCTTATGGTTCTTATATGGCTTACGTTCAAAGTTGAACAGAATCTGACACAGGAATGTATTACTTACATTTATTATCAAATGGATGCCACTTCCTACATGTAAATCTACTAATCATATCGTTGCACAAAAAAAGGGTTTACGAGTGAAATCATGGCAGCAAGTTTTTAACATAACAGGAAGCAGTCTTTGAAAAGGAGAGGTAGTGCTGCAGTGTTTGACAACATGATCAAAGGCCAGCTGACACAGGAACTGATCGACTGGCATGGTGGCTTGAAATGCTGCATTTTCCTTCACTTCCAACTCACAGCACACACTAATGTTTGTGGGTGCAAGCTAAGAAATAAATGAGACTTGACAGTGCAAATGTGTGGATCTTTATAAATCCAATCTAGTTATACCGATCACTACTTTTCTTCATTTTACTCTAGAGTATGTCTCATTAGTTATTGCACATTGTTCTGTGACAAGTAGATGTTAAAGGCACCTATCTGAGGAGACAACTGGAAATAGCAGCTCAAGGTATTTGTCACATACAGTCAAGTTTCTCCAGGCACGTGGACTGCAGTCACAGACCTGCTGCAGAAGAATGTGCCAGAAGCCCTTAAGTGGTACATTTTTCTGTAGTTTTTTTTTTTTTTTTTTTTTTTTAACAAAATACTCCACAGTTGACTTCACACAGTTGCACAACTACATTTTACCACAATAGTTGAGAAGTGTCTATGCTGTGTTAGTCCTCCAGAGAGGCTCCATAAACACATTCCAGAAAAATTACAACTTTGTTGGCAAAAAGGAATGGCCCAGTACTCAGTAAACTGAATACATCCATGCCCTAATTAAAGTTAACATTATTTTACTTCAGCTGTAGAGTCCTTTGTGTTTCTTTTGTTTTGGCCTGTCAGCATTTGTTTAACTGTGGAGGACTTGAAAGAGCCGTGACAGTTCATCATCCCAGCATTTCAAAAACTGTTATGGCAACAGAAGAGAGAACAACATGCAAAGAAAGGTCAAATTCTATTAGAATTGTATTATTGGGGGGTTTAAGCCACAAAGAAAAAGACTATAAACTAGTTTGAAGTAGGACTTTTTTTTAATTTCTGTTGTTTTTATTCTATTTTTATTATCTTGTAGAGAACAATGATCATTTGTCAGAAAACAAAACAAAACAAAACACATTTTGCTCTCATCCAGCAACGCTCCACATGAATGATTATGTACAGACTTTACCTCAATGGCACTTGCATTTCTTGGTAAAGATGACATCTCTATGAATGCTTATTTATTTGAAAAGATCCAAGTTGATGTTTTCAGCATGAAGCAGGAAGAACTCATAAAACAGGAATCCCTCCACCCTGGACACACAGCACATACACACATAAACACACCCCACCCCCAAATATCCTCAACAAACAACTTGAGTCTTTTCAGTCTCATGCTGATCATTATAGTTATTATTCAAATATTTAGATACTAAATCAAGTGTTTATTAGTTCATAGAAGTATTTTGGGTGTCTGCATTAGTGCGAATGTTTCCATTAAAGACTAAATGGATAAAATAAGTGAAATGGTGTGAGTTGGTTGGGGGGTCATTGTATTGGAGAAACAAGGATTTCAAAATGGCCCCTTCTTTACAGAGAATCACTTAGAAAGTGCTGGTGTCTCCTTTTGTCACTGACCCCTTACATGCTTCATTAAATCCCTTAACTTTGTCATAGATCCATCCCAATACACATATACTCAAATATAATACACACAGTGCTCTGTGCCTCCATCCCCCATGATGCCCCAGGCCCAGGGCAATGCCATATGTCCAGCACACAGATTCAGGCAGCTCCACACTGCTTTGTTCTAAGCACACACACTTAAACCTCCTTCACCATGTGAGGGGGTTTGAAGAATGACTGAAAGGCAAATACAAAACACTCCAGGCTGTTGTGAAAGCTGCAGATCCCACTGTTGCTTCAAACTGTTGGTTTCAGTTATTTTATAAGGTATCAGAAACTGATCTTAACACTACTAATCATAGAAAACTCAATGTCACAAAGGTTTTGAGACCAGTTAATGGATTACTTATTTACTATGAGTTGTAGGATTTCTGCACTTGTTTTTCTGTCAGTGTTTGTTCCTTATTTAACACGAAAGAAAGACAAATGCTGAGATTCACTATCTGTAAGTGAAGAGCTTGCCTGGTAAACATTTTTCTGCTGTTTTGAGTATAGAGAAAAATCAATATAGACCCAAATAATGCAAGGCCAGGCTAATTTATTTATATAGCCCACATGTGAGGCAACCCAATGTGTTGCATGATACATGATGAAATAAAAAATTCAGACAAGAAAGTACATACAATGAGTTATATATAACAGATAAATCATCATCATCACCATCATCAGTGTACATATTCAAAAGGAAATATTCAAAGACAAAAACTACCCAGCTTTATTAAAAGCTGTAGTAAATTCAAATGTGTTGAGACCCTATTTAAAGGAATAAGGTTTGGGACCGACTTCAGGGTTTGTGGTGTTTTATTCCAAATATAAAACTAAATACCTCTTTACCTTGTTTAGTTTTAACTTTCAGGATGGAAAACAAATTTGATTCAGACGACAGTCTAGGTAACAGTCTTAGAAGTCTCTGTGGCTGTCATGTATAATAGGTATTTTGGTCACATCCGCTCTGTTAAAATCTGGAAGTTTAGAAAATGTTTCCTCTGGAAACAAAGACAGGATACATACAAATATGCAGGATGAGTCAACTAAACCTTTTAATCAATTTCCAAGGAATTACATTCTTTAAGAAAACCTCCAAAATGTCTCTTTGTGTCATTGATGGGTCACATGCAGGTATACAGGTGTTAAATAGAGAAAAGCATTTTAAATTAAACAAAAACACTTTCAATATATCTAAATGCAACCAACGACTGAAAAAAGTTTAAAAAACTTAACATTTCTGGGTTTTTGTCTTTTATGATTCTGAACAAAACATTTGGCTTAAAATGAGATGTGAAATAACTAAAAAGAGGATTTAAGAGTTAAATGTTTGATTGAAAGGTTATTGGAGAGTACAGTCTTGTTTCAATCTTCTAAATTACAGCAAAAAAATTTAAAGAAATTTGGCAGTTTGATGTCTTGATTAAAATGGTATGAGGCTGTTTTTTCTTACAACTTCTTAACACTTCTGCTTTAAATTCTCCATAGGTTCATACATAGGTTCAAGGTTAATTGTTGCGTGAAGACCCATTTAAATCATGACAACGTTAAAGGAGAAAAAGAAAGACGAAAATAGGAACATAATATCTGAAATTGTGGAATTTCTTGGTATAAAATCTGAGAAGAAATTTGTTGATGTGGCACATTTCAAGTCATACTTTGAAAATATTTAGTGAACTGGGTGTGAGACAAAAAGTAATTGGATTAATGAATCAGAGAAAACTGGAATACTAAGAAAATTCAGATATTTACCAGGCTCAGACTGCAACTGAAGACACATGGAAGTATTACGTGTCAGCTAAACCGCTAAACAGCTAAACAACGGCACAACATCTTTAAGTCACCATGCTGACCTCATACCAGCAATAATCCACCTTTCACCATAGTTTCACAGGTTATAAACATAAAAATACATTAGACTGTAGACTGATGATGAAAATGAAGGATTTTTAATTAATTTTGGTAGTGTAATGTAACTGCTATCCAGTTACTGGTCAGTGTTTTTAAACCAATCATCCAAGCAGGTGCTACACTGTAACAGAGATGGTCTGACATTAAATAAACAAAAACCAAACCCACAAGTTCCCGCTGCTAAGCAAGAACAAATTTGAATTTATTAATTACTTTAAGTGCCATGAACTTAAAATCATTATTTCTGTTTAAAAATGAAACCAAATTTTTGTAAAGTATATCTTCTAATTTATGTTGAATTTATCACATAAATTTTTCCCACAACCTTACAGCTATGTCCACACGGCACTGAAGCCGGTTCAGGTGTGAAACCGGTGGCAAAAACTAGGAGAAAGGCTTCATTGTCCACACGAAACAGCTGTAGTACATACTACAGGGCTTTGGGGGGCGCTAAAGAGTAACACTCCAAAGCTAGAACAAGTAGTAGAGCAGAAGAGAAGAGAAGGTGGCTGAGGATTCACTGCATGGCATAGAAAAACATTTGTTTGGACTGATGGAGAAGTTGAGCTTCTTTTTGTAATGCTAGACTACAATGCAAAAAAAAAAAAAAAAAAAAAATGAGGAAGGTGTGGATTAGGAATCGACGCGTGTTCTTCACGTTGACATTGCAGGTACGCTGTCCTCACATAACAGAGACGGTAGAGGTTTTAAACCTATCTGCCTTGGTAGCTGGTTTCAGACATGATCGGTTTCATGGAGGCTAATCCCTGGTAAAAGGGTGGACCGCTAAAATACTTATGTGGTTTTACTGCAATTCGGCTCCGTGGAGTCGGCCCCTAAGATTTATCAAGTTCAGAAAAGCTCTACAAACTCAATTGATTTTGCATCTGCAACTTTATTTATAAATTATTAAAACAAACAAGTTGAACTCAGTGCTACAATGTGCACATAACATTCAAATATTTAAAATAAATAGCATAGAAATGACACTGAAAATTTGAAATGTATTTAAATAAAATAAAATTAATTAAAATAAACTAAAATCAGATCAAAATAAAATCAGGTCAAACTAAAATCAGATCAAAATGTCACCACGACATTTGGCGCTAAAGGCTGAGGTGAACAGATTTAAAAACAGATATATAGAGTTGGTCAGCTGACCTGAGGTCCCAAAAAGGCATTTAAGGACAGAGAAGCAACAGACAGCACCATTAAAACACTTAAAAACAAATAAAAGCTATTTAAAATGGATCCTGGAATTGAGCTAATTGTACCCAGTAACTCAAGCTAATGAAAAGCTTAATATTTCTGAGGCAACCAGTTTTATTTTAGTAAAGCCTACTTGATAGATTTTACAGTGTAGTTTTTCATGCAGAGCCATGATGTAAACATGATAACCTGCACATGCAAAACTTAGGAGCTTCTGGTGGTAACAGGTCATTTTATAATCATGTTTAAGCAAACTGACAAAAGAAATCACAGATGCAATCAGTTTTGTTTCAGTAATCAGATTAGTCTAATTAATGTTTCAGCGATTAAATGTGTGGATGTTTATTGCTTCAGTTTGCTTCTTGGGGTTTGAATTCGATTATAACTTCTCATAAGAGGAAAATTGTCTTGTAACCTGGAGAGGGAACAAACGTGAAAACTATTTTACATTGGCAAGTAATGCTGCACAGTGATGCATTGTGTAAGTGTAATATGAAGATGAATTTCCCTCCTCTCCAGAGGACAGTTCTGTCTTTGCGTAACCAGACAACAGCTGGAGCAGGTAAAGCCGGTAGAGTGACTCAGCACAGGCTGTTGGGAAATGACCCAGATCCACCACTACTTAGGTTAACTGACAAGCGTCAAACTAAGCAGGTCAGGTGGTGCTGTCACCCCAAACTGCTCCTGACATTCAGAAAAAAAGGATGGAACAGCTTCCTTGGCATTATTTAACAAGACGGCCAATTCAGCTGATGCTCCAGGGAATCCAGTGAGAGAGAACGAGGAGGGAGGGAGGCAGGAGAGCTACATTGCATTTGTCTAAGTATGTGTGTTGATTTACAGTATGTGTGCAGCTCTGAATAGGTAGCCTCCCAGAAAGGTTTATCCAATAAATGCCCCCCTAACCCGCAAAGGGGGAAAAAAAACAAAACAAAACAGTGACTTATCCTTCATAGACTTGCTTCCTTTCCAGAGTTACAAGCTCCTTACTTTCCTCTGCCCCTCACTATGTTGCTTAGTGAACATAGAGGCTTAAGGAAAATGATAAGATTACTTGCATGCATGTGCAAAACATTTGGGCACGTAGTATTATACTTACATTACTTAACATACAGGATTACAACCAACTTACCCTCTTTACTTAGAATTAGAGCTCACTGGAGAAAACTCTACAATATTCTGTTGTTCAAAGTGGTGAACACCAACTTCAGCAACGATGGAATGTAAAACACTTGAGACGAGACGGCTTGTGTTTTTCTTCAAAGTATGCTTATAAGAGGTGAAGGGGTGAGGAGGAGGGGGGAGGAAGCTTGTAGTGTAAAAATATAGGCAGACAAAGATTATGAAGAGCAGAAAAAGACAGAGAACATCAGAACAACATAATTTCTTTGCTGAACACAACTTACAACAGAATAATAGGCTCTTCGGGGGACTACTTGTCTACTTAACCCCTAATGTGATATTCTAAAAATGAGCTTTTGCATGTTCCTTGCTACAAGTTGGATTAGTAATTAGCTCAATAAAAAGGCAATAAAAAAGCGACTAAACTAGTTGATAAGCTGTCACTCAAGAAAATGAAAGAGATGTACACAGACAAGGAGATCTGGAGCTCAGCTCTTGATGTGTGCTAGATTCCTGCATGCTAAATTAGATTTTTTTTTTTTTTTTTTGGCTAAATACATCTGAGTCGGTTTGTGTTTGTCTATGTCTGCCTTAGATAATATCCTTACTAACTTAGACATCTTCCCCCTGTGCTCTGCCAGGCCTTAAACTCCTGACATGGCAGCACAACTCTCTGCTTGAATTTGATTGCACTGCACCCCCCCTGCTGTCTAATGAGAGGATTAGACTCCACATATTTGTTTCAATCCCTTGTTGAGGTTACCCCTTCCTTTCCCTCTGCCTTCTGTCTCTTCCTCCTCCCCCCTTCTGCAAAGCCACACTGGCTGCTGTTTTTATGGGTCTCTGTAATTTTTCTGTGGTCTCCTGGCCTGCTGACACATGCAAGGCACAAACATTTACATACAAACAATCCTTTAATAACCCATATACATGAGTACATTAACTCATATATGAACACACAAACCTAAAGAAAATTCCATGCTTTTTCCTTTTAAACAACCACGACACAACTTTTTCTCTCGTAAGCTGATTTTTCTCTATGTGTAGTGATTTTGCATGTGTTCGTGTGGTGAAAAGAGATCTTTTTTTTAACAATGATCAGAACCATCTTCCCAGTATGTGCATAAAAATATAAAGCTGAATAAGGCTTCTTGGTATAATTGCCGACAGGAATCTGAACAATGCTGTGATCCGAACTGAGCCTGACACCATATATAGGGCCCCTTGAAGCTGATCTTCCCACTCCCAGTGTGTTTGTGAGTGCATGGATGCACGTGTTAGATTCTGATCTTGGTGTTATTGGTTCTATTTGTCATAAATTACATGTTATCTGTAATTTTTATAGAGTCCTCCAACATATACAAATCAAACAGCAGAACACCAAAGTTGCTTATTTTGAGGTTGAGTATTTTAATCTTCACATTCTCACAGAATGCTCTACGCCCATGAGCTCCAAGTTCTGCATGCATGTGTCTCTGAGGTTAACCATATTCAGCCTGGAGCGTACTCTGCTCTCCATCCAGGACAGCAAGAGGCCGTGTCACTTATCTGAGGAATTCACCCTGACCATCTCCTCTTCATAAACACTCCCCTGTGGAGCACATCCCTCCCTCTCACACTGCCTTTGTCTTTCTCACACACACCCCTCTGAATCTACCCGCTGTGCAGCCAGTTTGCTTCAGGAACATCTGAAACCAAAACCTAAACAAAGGAGAATAGAACTAAAACAGAATCTGTTGAGCAAATTCTACACAATGCTAAAGACTCCACCAGAAACTTTCATAAACTGCTCATTTTTCAGTCTTTGTGTTTCATGTCATGGCCTCATCCAAAAGGTGGTACTCATTAACAGTTACCGTGAAATATGAGTACAGTTAAAGAGTAACACTGCGTTTGTATGGCTTACCAGTGTAGTGCTTTTGCTTTATGATACAAGTCATGAGTAAGAGATCAAATCTGTAGAAAATCCTTACAGGACACTTCAAACAGTCTCAGGATTCTCAGGAGCTGATAATGGTCGGTTGAAGTAAGGAAAATATTTGTCTCTACCTCCAGTAGGTTAGATTTGTATCTGACAAAACACAAATACATGTGGCTGCACAGAGAAACGTAGTGTTTTTCTCCACAATGGAATTTCAGCTGCCTTGTTTCGGACTGATCTCAGTGATGAGAAGAATGTCGGAGTGTGGCGGCAGAGATAGGAATGGCACCTGGAGAATGTACTCTGGGGAATGTTTGTGCACCTCTGAAGTAAATGATATGCGAGAAATCAGCAAACATACTTCCACATGCAACACTGTTACAGACATTTCTACACAGCCATGTCAAAGATGAGAAGATAGGAGCATCGACTGATTGTAAATACTTTCATATTCTTGTTCAGTCTGAGACAGGAAATTTGGGAGGTGGGATGATTAATCATTTGAGCATTCTTCATAGTGTGCTTCAGAGTTATCTGTCTGTCTCGTTCATCTCCTGTGTGTACGCATACATTTATAAAAGTGAGTGTAAATGTGTGTGTGACTGTGCATTTTTCGGAGGGTAATGAAACATAAGTCTTCCAGGGGGAGATCGAATCTCTGACTCCATCTGGATCTGCATTCCTCCAGGCTCTCTATAAACCTAACTGCAAAGGGAACAAAAATCCAGATTAAAAGATGGTAGATCTGTACAGATGAAAACTCAACAACAATGGGTGAGTGTCCCAGTTGAGCCACTGGTGACCCATCACACATAGGACCCTTACAACAGAAGCAATAATAGTCCTCCATTGTCTTAAATTTAAAAAAAAAATATTCTGAATATTCCATCTCAAAACACTGCTCTGCCTCCTGTGGAGACCCATTTAAAATACCTGTATAGCCTATCAAGATCAAGCAGTCATGATGTCAGATATGTTACATCGTTGCACATCTGATACACACAGGTTGGATTTGTCATGTGGGAATGTAGGTCTGCCAAAATGACCTTCCATGACTGCACGGCTGTTATTTTTTTCTTAAATCTGTGAGTCTGCCTGTGTTTTTATGTGTGCATCATCATAGCAACATGTGGTCTTGGACATCTTCTGTATTTATAAAGAATTTGTTGCAAGCAGATACTTGTGTTATCTGACAATGTCTGTTCTTCGATGAACTATGTTTAAACTAAACTGACTGTATGTTATAAAGTGTAAACTGTTTAATCTTAGCTACAATATCAGTGTAAGTCCTCAAAAATGTGAATATTTAGATCACAATTAGCTGAGAAACCTGGACTTAATTATATAGTTTCCAGTTTTCCAGCTTTCCTCACCACTAACTCCCTGTAAAGAGATCTTTAACGCTTCAAGTTCCTATGATCTGATTCCTCTAAAATCTACAGACTGATATTACTTAGCTGGAAAAGCAGCAGGAACACACCCTTCTCTCTTGCATATCTGTGTATAATGTTTTCTTCTCTTCTGATTTTTGGATAGAACTAGGACAGAAATGGACCGGTCCTCCTCAAATACTCCTCTGTTCTGGAGGGAGTCATGATTATATCACCTCTTTTATTAGTATATTGGACAGTCACTGTCCTGTGGGTCTGTGTGTTACGTGAATTCATTATCATTGCATCTGGAAGGAATATAAATATTAAGGCTTGGAGGTTGGGTGACAGCTCCACCCTCACAGGCTCTGACCGGCTAAAACTGCTCTGAGTCCATATAAATCTCAGACCTTACAGAGCTGCCTGCATACTTACTACAGTAAATATTGATGAAACATATCTGACTTGTTAGCTGCATATGTGTAATAAATTTAGCAATCTGCCAAAAATGTTGCAATGACCAAAGAGTTTCAACCTAAAAAGGTAATTAGCTTTATTGTCATTCAGTTTTATAATTTGCTATAATTATCAAGGCAATGTGAGCAAAGAACTGCTGCTACTTTGTTGTTTCATTTAAATCCCCACACACCTGTATGTCCTATTAATGTCTATTAATGTGGATAGATAAGTGTTAGCTGATGTTAGCACTAGCCCACACTGACGTACCATTAAACAAGTCTGCTTTTCTAAAGTTAAATTTATAGTTCTTTAATCAAAATGAAGCAGTTAAATTAAATGGTATTAGTCAAATCAGCATGATGCTGACATGAATAACAAACTTATAATTTTTGGAAAGCACAGGTGTTAGATTTTAGAGCAGTCATAGCTCCATCTGTTCATAAAAAGAATGAAGAGGCCCTCAGCACACCCTGAGAGGTTTCAAGTATGCCGGCCTCCCGCAGTCTCCCTGCAAACACAAGAAATGCTCCACTCTATGCTGCTTTAATTCAGACTGGTTTTTAATTCAGCCTGGGCCTCTTGGGGAGGAGGACTAGTCAGATCCCAGCCAGCTAGATGGTTCAAACTGAGAAAACATCACTCTCAACCTCTGCCTGCCTTTGATCTCAACGTCTTCGGCATCTTACACTGAGCTGTATAAAATGCACTTTCTATTCAGTGCAGGGCGCAACTAGGGGACATACAACCCCTGTCCTTGAGGAAGATATGTCTATCAATCTGCCACCTTTACTGTGCAGTTTCCTCCATTTCCTTACGCTGACTCATCTACTACCCTCCCCACTTTCTCTCCCTTTATTACAAGAAGCTTCCAGCGAGAATCATCATTGGCAATGTGGCTCTTCTGCAGGCTTTGCTTCTGATTTACTGATTGATTTTACCATTAACAACTACCCTCCTCCCTGCAACTGCCCCTGAACACGCATATGTATCCATTGTATAGCTTCTGCTTTGCCTTGAAGATAAAGCAGCTTCAAACTGAGTGTGGAAGCTGATGACTTAATAATGCATGGTCAAATTCTAATTTCTACAACTACTTCCTTTAATGTAGGAAAGCTACCATCTTTTATAAAGCAAAAATATTCTTTAAAGGCTTTTTTGAGCTTCGTTTTTTTTTGGCTTGCTGTGATGCAACTACAGAGAATTATTACATGTATCTGCAACTGTGCAAGGCTTTCCATAAGTGTACAGCATAAGTGTTGCAGCTCATTGTCTATCAATCTATATGCAAATAAGCAGATTCGGTTCAGCTTCACTGCTGCCATAGCATTATATTCAGAAAACCACAAGGTGTTGGAGAACACAGTAGACCATTTATTGAAGCTAAGAAGACAGACAGCTCCCTCAGGAGTTTGTGTTTAGGTGAAAGTGGCATTAAGGAGTTGATTTTAACTCGTTCCAATCTGTGTTTCTTTTGCATGAATGACAGTGTTTCACTATAATGACATAACTGTAGGAACAACAGAAAGGTTTGACCTCCATATTGTTGCTGTTTCAGTCTTTAAACTTTCACACTCCCATGCTTTTTTTTTTCCAGAATGTGTTGCTTATTCAATTTTTGAGTCCCAAAGAGAAGCATGGTCTTGGATGAGTGCCTCACAAGTCCCAACAAAGCCAAGTCACGACCTGCAGTCATGTGAAAGCCACAGTGCTGACCGGATGAAAATAGGTTTGATGGAGAAATTAATCTTATTTTTCAGGACATATCTACTTCTGCATATATCAGTTAGTAAAGAGTGTCTACATTCAAACGATACATAAGCAATACATTAGAAATGTAAAAAGAATTAATCCAGTATCACATGACTGAAGTGAGTATTTAATTTGTGTCCACTGGTTTTAAGTGGATAATTAATGAATTAATTCATTAATGGTGTGAATTTTTCTTTTTGTTTTGTTTTTTTTTGGTATTTTTTAGATTTTTTTATCTGATGTTGAGATTATTTGAGAGCATTTTATATGTTTACATATGTGCAGTTAAACACTACATTATTACAACAGATGATAGGCTACTTCATAATGTTGAAACGTCATACATTTTTAATGTCATTTTATTCATTTTCAACTTCTGCTAGAAACTTACTTTCAGTACTTGACTTTGCTTGCTGTTAATGCCTCAATGAAAAATCTCCCAAAAAGAAGAGTAGCAGGTCTGTTGCATCAGAAAAGGCTTGTTTGTTACCATGTTATCTCTTATCAGGAGTCGGGGTGTTGAGTTACAAGGACATGCAAAAAGTCTCAAGAGTCTCTGTATGAAGCAGATACAGAGACACATCTGAACCCATTTTGGTAAGTTTTGGATCATCACCAGTGAAAGATTCATGCTCTAGGGCTACTCAATTTAAACCAACGAGGGCTGCAACCCTGCAGATTTTCAATGTCTCCCAGCTCCAGCACACCTAACTCAAATAAATGAGTCATTGTGCAGAACTTGATAGGCTGTTGGATTCACTGAATTTGAATCAGGTATTTAGGCGCATGGAGACAGAGACACTGAAAAGCTACAGGGCTGCGGCCTTTGTGGGTCCAAATTGAGTGGCCCTGTGTTATAGGATGTGGAGATAGGTGTGTATAAACTAGCTGGACAAATGGCCTTCAAAAATAGTTCCAAGTTATGGTTTCATGCCTCCTCAGAAGCTGTTAAGAACAAGTGAAAGAAAAGCTGCAGCAGTGAGTAAAAATGAATAGATTCCAGGTCATTTGAGTTTCTGATGACTTTATGTAAAGGAGGATGTTCTGTTTCGCGCCGACAAACCTGGCACCGCCACATGGTAATCTTAAAAGGCAGGGATTGATGGAGGGAGACATGATAATCTTTAAAAGGCAGAGGACAAATTCTTGATTTAGGAAATGGCCAGAGTACATCTTGGCAACCTGCTTGATCCCTCTCAGACAGCTGGAGATGGCATGTGTGTGTGCATGAGAAAATGTGAGACAGATAGTGTATTGGAAGGCATGAAGGTGGCACAGTGAGGTTTGTTCAGGACACATTTCCACTCAGCTTAATCTGGAAATAAGACACAGGCAAACTTCATCTGCCCCACAGTTACATCATAACAACACTTGTAATACTCTGGAAAGAATCTGTGCAGCACATCCCACCATACTCATCATGAAGAGCAAACAGTATCTCTCGGTGCTGCCGAGAAACAGCGTGCTGGCTAATAGTTAACATTCCAAGTTTTTTTGCTTGATTACATCAAAAGCTGCATGAATACGAGTCAACATTCATAGGTCACTGTGTAGGACTCTGATCACCAAATAGTAAAGGAGGAGTGCCCTCTAGTGTCAGATGAAGAGAAAAGTCACAATACAGGCTTCCCAAGCAGCACATGTGCTTTTCAGTGATAATTTATCAAGAATAAATAACTGTGCCCTCTAATAAATACTAAATAACTCCTAGCTGCTTATAGGGTTATTTAGACAGCATATCATATTACTGTGCACACAAAGGTGCTAAGCAAGAAGGTAGTTTTTCTGCTGAGAAATTGTGATAGTTAAATATTTGTTTAAAAAACTGACAGTCAAATTTGCTATAATTTTTAGGTTTGAGTTGTTGCTTCTGTGGCCACTTGTCTGAGTAGCTCATAGTTCAGCCTCATCCCTTTCTCCCCAATTGATGAAACTAAAAGAGCTCTGAGCACTGACTGCAGGGAAGATGAGTGTTCATGACTACTTTACACATTACAAATTTCAAAATGTAAAATATTTCTCCAGCTGATTTGCCCGAGTGTAATTAAGCAGAGGTAAAACTGGCAGATGAGCCAAGGTCAGTTTCTGTTTCGAGTGCTGGTGTCCCCTTTCACTTAAAAAATAAAACAAACACGGGTAAATTCTTGAATCTTTTATATTAATACGGCAGTTAAACACTACATGTTTTACAGAGGTTGCTCCAAACACAAAATAATAAAAGACAGAAAGGAAACAAAGTGCTGCTATTTTGTAATATATCATCACAGATGAAAATACTACATGAAGGTTATGTATTTGCAAGTTTCATTTCTAGGTTTGTTTAGAACAAGAATGGAAAAATAAAAACACTAAAGAAAACAACCATGGGTGCGTGATTCCCTACCATCCTTTCCACAAGAAGCACTTAAATACATTGTTTACAAAATCTCAAGGACAGTTTAGATGCATCTGCTGACAAGCTGATAGTATTCATAACTGAAATGTTGCAGAAGTCTGTGACATTGCATTATAAATAAAAGTGTTGTTGAACGGCACAAACTGGTGGCTGATGATCTTGATAGCCTCTTGAGCAGCTGATCCTACACACACACAAAAAAAAATTACAGACATTTTTCAATTATTAGCAGGATACATTATTAGCAGGAGGGATATGAGGTATTTAAATATCAGGAATCAATGAATGTAATGAGTACTAAGACTTTACCTCCCAAAAAAGCAGAAACTGTGTGTGGCTCTGCTGCACCGTACCGACAGCTGCAGGAGTAAAAGAGTTACAGATTATTCGACAATTTTAAATAGTCAATCTGATCAGTCAATCCAGCAGTGACCAGGACATACAACTCATGGATATAGTCGTCTTTGATGTTGACATTAAGGCTGTACTCCTGCAGCAGACTGTTCACACACAGCTTCAGTTTGCTGATGTCCTCTTCGACCTGGTAATTATACACTCCTGTCATGAAAGAGGGAAACAAACAAAAAAATAAGTGAGACAATTATCACTTCTGTGTGTTGCTTCAGAGGAGGTAAAGTCATCATATTATGGTGTGAATTAACAAGTCTTTCCTATATATGTGGCAATTCAAAGTATTTTCTCTTGACACCTCAGCCAGCTCTAATGATACAAACTTGCATTCTCCTCAGAGCTTTTTACTCATTTTAATTTTGTGTTACTCATCTTGGTCACATCACCGTGCATCTTTTAATTGCTAACATATCTAATAACAGTACATTTTTTACTATGCATGATAATCACCAAAAATCTTCGAAAAGTAGGGAAATGTCCAGCTTAATTAACTTATAAGACACTGTAATATTGTGAAGATGTGAGACATTAAATGGAAGAGATTCACATCCTGTTCAGTTCAAATCTTTCTCAGAAAAATAAGTCATACCAGGGTAGCGAGAGTGCTGCTGATAGAAGCGATCAACAGCACGAAGCATGAGGTAGAAGACCATCTCACTGTCTGGACTGTCCATACATGAGGCTGAGGAGACAACGCAGTGAGAGGAGAAAGTGCTTCATGCTTACCAACGGAACAAGCACTACTAAAGATAGCCTGAGCATACACAATAAAAATGACCAAAGCTGAACAGAAAATCTAATCTGAAAACTTACTGATTTCATCTTTATTTACTGAATCCACGTTATATTCCTCAGCCAAAGACCTGCAGCGTACCACTCGCAGGAAGGATGCATTCTTACCTGGACACAAGCAATAAAAGGCCTCAGTTAGGAAAAAAAATCTGCTGCAGGTACAACAGTCCTAATTAAAAAGAACATCATGGTCTAGATTCATCAGCTCTGGTGAGTTTGCACATAATGAAGCCATTACACATAACAGCAGAAAACTTGCATGAATTAAAACTTTGATGTTGAAAAGGAAGTGCTGCAGTATGAGGGCAACACATGAAAGACATGTTGCTTCCAAGCGCAGCTGAATTGCCTGATACATCTCCCTCAAAAAGGGTCCTCAGTGGGTCTGTTTACATGCACAGTGCATAAAATGTCATGAACATATTAGCCAATGTTGTTGTATATTTTAAATAAAGGTTATTTATCCAACTTAAAAACGCAACACATAAATTGGTTTAAAATGTGGTTAGACTTAACTCTACAAAAAACACACAGGCACACTGTATATAGGCCTCTGAGTTTTTACAGATCAGATGTATGTATAGAGAATATATTGAAAGTTAATTAAAGAAAGTGTTGCTTACAAAACAGCTTGATGTCCTTCTCTGAGATGCATTCTGGTGACTAGTAAAAAAAACAATAATTTGTGGGATAATTTTTTTATTTATCAACTTTCTGAGCAGCAAACTGTTACCATTTGATAAATGCAACAAAATATATATGACCTATATTTTAAAGACATGCAAATGATCCTGCTCAGAGGATTTGGGGGTTCTACATACCTTTCCAACAGACTGTAGTAAATATTCTACTTGCTTAGAAACAGATGCAGCATCCTGCATGGCTTTTTCCCTGTAACTGCAATAAAACATACAAAAATAAACCACAATTCACCTGCAAGAAAGCTAAAATCAGATTCAATATTGGCTGAGAGAAATGTCCATTTCTGTTACTCACATACTACCCAACAAACCCATCTACATAGCTTAGCCAGTATGCTAATATTTCCCACTTACACATTTTGAAGGTTGATGAACTTCTGAGAGTCTGCGATCATGTCTGGGATGGTTCCACGAAGAGGAAGACTTCCACTACCTTCATTATGAACAAATTCCTTCACAGCTCGCAGCATCACCCAGAAGGGTGAACTCTACACCAAAGGGCAAAAACAAAATCCCCTACTGTTAAAACTTTTTCTAAAAATTAAGAACTAGGTATATATTTTTTACATAAATATGATAAATATAAGCACAACCTGTGCAGTGATGTTGTTACACTGCTCACTATTGAAGAGGTCTTCAACAGTATTTGGAATCTGCAGAGAAAAAAAAAAAGAGACTTTACAAGAAGAAGAGCAGACTCACTGAAGAGCAGTTGATTTACAAAATGACAATAAAAGCGAGAGAGCATTTAAAATCCAGCACCGTGGTTAGATTTAAAGCTGTATTGACATTCTTTATAGCTTCCTCAAAGTTTTCTTCATCCTCTGGGACACCATTCTCACTCTTCATGATCCCTAAAAGGTTGAGGAAAGAAATCTAAGATAAATTGCACCATCAAGTCAGTGGAATAAAGCAATAACAATCCAGAGGTGCAAAGATACCTGTACGAATCATTTGTCTGAAGGCCTCTTTGTCTTTGTAATTTTTTGGAGGCTGACCATTGTGCTGCATCAAAAAACAAGACCATTATTATTAACAGTAAACAATAACACTCACAAAATAATAAAAGTGATGAGATGTTCTGATGGACATCTAGTCATTAGAAAGCCAACAGAATTATCACACACACCTCACTGAGCCATATTTCCAAGTATTTTGCAACGATAATAATCCATGGTGTGTGACTGTGATCCTATTGATTAAATGGAAAATGGAGAGGAATATTTTAGTTTTCCACAAATGCAACAGTTAAAATACTGTAGAAGTTTGTATGCTCAAATAAAGTATAAACCTTCTTGTCCATGCTGTCAAGATCGTAGGACTCAATGTGATTCTTAAATTCGTCAAAAGGCTGATCCAATCTTAGGTCCTCCAAAGCATTGTCTGGATGAGATTCAACCACTGATGAGGAAAACAGGAAAACATCAACACATATACAAAAATGTTTAACATGTTACTTACATTTATAAAATGTCAGAAATTTGGTAATGTGAAATAACTAAACAGAAAAAAAAAGTTTAAATATATAAAACTGCTGGAGCCACCAACCTGTGTGTTCCTGCACCACCAGTCTCATGTAGCCTATGAGGCCGTAAGATTTACAGACTAGAAAAGGTACAGAGGCACTCCACAGGACTGAGCCAAGCCTCAAACACATGCTGTGGAATATTACAAAAGGGAAAATTTGTGTTTACAGAAAACATAACAAATGAAGCTGACCAAACTTAAGTGGGATCAAAAGCAGGAGCGCAGATAGATTATCTTATACCTTTCTGGCAACTGGACACCAATGACAATGGTAAACCTGTGGAAAAATTCTGGATCGTTGTCAAGAAGCTTGTCTGGACTCTGTAGGAAATAAAATGAGACAGATTACAAAACAAATTTCTGTCACTATCACATTGGTGATCATCTTCGAGGATTTCATCTTATATTTACACAGAATATCTTGCATTTATAGATTAAAAGGTCCTTCAACCTTGCAGAGTATCTTTCATATGTTTTCTATTATCTATACAAAAGACCTGAAATGGCAATAAAGGAGTTGTATGATTTCATTTCTAATAAAATTCTTCTGCAGTGGATCAAAACGTAAGAAATACTAACCTCCTCAACAAAGTTTCCTGACACATCACTGTTCAGTTCTTGCAGCAGTTCAGTGGCAGCCAGTGCTCTGTTCTGCATCATAACACCAAAGACACAATATATTTTACTTAAAAGAGATTAAAAATGATGAACAGGTATGGACAAATGCATGGTCATTGCGTTACTGTCTATGGAGGTCAAAAAGAAATGACCAAGATCAAGCAAGATTAATTTGATTAGTAAAAATCCAGGAATGCTTACTTTCCCAATGCTGTCTTTGCTGAGGAAAAAGCTGCAAAACGAGATTAAGAGGTTGGAAACTAATTATTTACTAATAATAGTGAGAGTTTATTAATAAAACTAATAGTGACTAATTATTTAGACAAAGATCATCTATAAAAAAAAAAAAAAAAAAAAAAACAGTTTTACTTGTGCCCTGCATCTTCCCCAGTTACTATGTGTCCATCAACTATGGTGAATGCTCCAATCCCTGTAAAAAAAAAAAAAAAAACTCAGTTCACTCAATCAGACATGTTTTCTCCATCAGCACTATCAGCAACACAGAACCTCATCTACTTGCCTGGTAGTACTAGATTTTTCAGTAACTCTGTACCAGTTGCTGTGGCGTTGATGAGACATACATGTGCATTTTCCAATGCTTCTTGACCATGGTCACCCCACAATCTGAAAATGTTCAAATCTCCTTGATTAGCCGGTGTAACAACACAATGAGGCACTTTACATAAACAGTAATACACTTTTGATAACTCCGACTATCCTGTGCTCTTACTGTTGTTAAAACAGCAAACACAACCAGTATTGTCTGAAATGGGGTGTTAATGCAAAAACTAGGAGCTCTGAAAGACGAGCAAACTCGAAACAGGTATGAGCAAGCCACCCCATCAACCTCAAAGCTAACGATGCTTAGGTGAAATTACTAGCGAGCTAATGCTAGCTAACGTTAGCACTGCGGCTTCGAAAATGTCTGTGCTGTAACCTCTGAAATGAAATATTCTCGTTTTTTTATTTTATTTTTTAGCTAAATTAATATAATTTCTTTGCCCAAATTCTAATATTGTTTAGTTTTACCTGAGTTGTCTGTCGTATTTTTGTTCCTTGGAGGCTTTGGTTGCTGCCATCTTTCCAATTGGTGACGTCTTTGAACGCATTTTTACTACCTCAACTCCAGATTCGACACAAATGTAGCGACGCGGAAATCCACGCGCGCACTTTCGTTATAAATTATACTACAAACTGCGATTATAAAAGACGTTTAAAAATAAAACTGCTTTTATATTTATTATTTATTATTAGTATTAAATTATATATATATGTATATATATATATATATATATATATATATATATATATATATATATACACACACACACACGCTGACAGATCCATTTGATATGAGTCAGCTGTGTTGGCACCAGGAAACATTAAAACCTGCAGGACTGTGGCCCTCGCTTTAAACAACATCACAGTACTGAGACTGCATTGACAAATGTGTTAAATGACATTTGTGTCAATACAGACTTAAGGCGGATTTGGGTAAAACATCAGTTCTGGTGCTACTTGATCTCAGTGCAGCTTTTGATATTGTGGACCATAAAATCTTCCTTGACAGACTGGAAAAGTGGGTGGTATTATCAGGTACAGCCCTCAGTTGGCTCAGATCGTACCTTGAAGGTAGGAGCTATGTTGTTTTCATTGGCGATCATAAATCTAACCGGATTACCGTGAAATGTGGAGTCCCCCAGGGTTAGATTCTATTTAACTGTACTATTTAACCTGTACATGCTCCCCCTGTTTCAGGTCAAACATGACAATAATGTTGCCTATCATAGTTATGCACTGAGTGACTACGGTCCCCTAGACTTGCTCTTTCAGTGCTTAGAGTAAGTAAACTGCTGAATGCAATCAAACTTCATTCAGTTAAACAAAACAAAACCAAAGTTATTGTTTTTGGCAACAATAAGGAAAGGACAGAAGTTAATTACCTGCTTGAGTCCAGAGGTATAAAGACAAAAACTCAAGTTAGGAATCTTGGGGTCATGACTGACTCAGACCTGAACTTCACCAGTCATATCAAGGTCATAACCAAATCGCACACAGATGGAACCAGCTTCCTGATGACCTCAAATATGCCCTGACTCTAGCCACCTTCAAATATGGAATGGTTTCACCTGTATAGCTTTTCTTTCATTTTCTTTTTAATCATATGTATTTTTATCTCTTTTTATCTCTTTGTCTTTTTATCATTTTTTTCTTGTTCTGTAAAGCACTTTAAATTGCCTCAGAGTATGAAAGGTGCTATATAAACAAATGTGCCTTGCCTTGCCTCGCTGGACTAAATTAAAATATGCAAATCCAAACTTGTGCATGGACATATATAAATTAATATGCCAAAAGAAAATGAGTAGAACTAAATGAGTTAAATGCAGTGTATTAATTATACGTCAGGTATATGTACATATAAGATGTTTTAAACCAAAAATAACAACACACATGAACAAAAATGCATTTCACATGAACAAACAACATTCACTTACAGTTATTAAAAGGCCCATAGCAACTATAGCCTAATTTTGCAGTACATAGGTGATACATTACATGCTAAATGCAAGTGGGCAGATTAAATAAGAAGTGTTTTAAAGAGTTTATTAGATGTGTTTTATTTAAGTATTTGCACCTAACTATATTGATGATTTTCATCTGATTAGCAGGGCACACCCAATGTGAAAAATAATCTAATGGCATATAGAGCGAGACGGTGAGCTTATTGTGGCCTTTTATAAATGACATATTTAACACATTTTTTTAATTAAATAAGGCAAAATTTAAAACCGGCATAGGCAAAATGAACATATATACCGTATAAGTTATATTATGTGTGTGTGTGTGTGCGCGCGTGTGTGAGTAGATGTACACGTGAAAAGGGGGCGTGTCAAGCAGGAATAATTGTCCTTCCCCTTTGAGGTAAATAATCCTCATCAATCTGTGATCGCCTTTCACGTCCGCGACACGGAGCTACACGGACAAGTTGGTCCGAGTAGAACTGCGAACCAGGACAATGACGGGACATCACTGGGGGTACGGAGAAGAAGACGGTAAGATTCAAACACTTGATAAAATATTTGCTGTTTCCCCACGTGGAGGGAGCAGATGATTGGCTGGAACTGACAGGCGCTGCGTGTGTTTCCTGCTAAAATGGGAATGCTTGTTAATGCGAGATTAGCTCTACGGTTAAAGGGATGACGATTGTCATGTTAAACGTTTGTCTTGGAATGGGTAGGCGGGATGGATTGGCTGTGTTAAATTTCCATTGTGTCATTTTTTTTGTCTTTTAGTCAAATGTATTTAACGTTTTAAATGTACTTAAAGACTTGGTGTGGATTTGGAGGTGATTGCAAGGGGGGGGCATTTATCAATAATGATTCACTGTCTGAGATTGTTGTTAAATTGGCTTTGAAAATGTATTATTTTATCAGACATTTAGTGTATACTGAAATATATATTCTCTTAATTTCCTTTTATTTATGATTTTATTTTTCCTATCATTTTAAGGTCCTTCAGCGTGGCACAGAAACTATCCAGTTGCACAGGGCAATCGGCAGTCCCCGATTGACATTGTCCCTCATCAGGCTGTCCGTGACCCCAGTTTGGGCCCCATTCTTCTGATCTATGATCGTTGTACCTCCATTAACATTTCCAATAATGGACACTCTGTAGTTGTGGAGTTCGATGACTCTGATGACCGCTCAGGTGAGAAAAAGCTGTCCAATTTTTTCTGTTTTTGTCAGGTTTTTATTTTTTATTTTAAAGAAAACAATGACACATCTTTCAAAAAGACAAACCAGCCAGTCATTTTAAATAGCTTAATACTCTGGTTTTAGAGTTAGAGCACAGTTAGAGCTCACACTTATGTTAAGATGTGGTGAAACAGACATTTGTTGTAGAGACGTCTTGGCTGTGACCAGTGTTCATTGATATGGAATCCTACACTATTTAATGCTTATTGACTGCTTTTTAACTTTTGAAAAAGGTCACCATTCAGAGATAATCCAGCTGTCATACCTGCTGCCAGCCACACGCAGTGGAAATCTGGGCTAAAAGTTTGTAAAAAGTGAGTTTACTTTGAGTTTTATTTTTTTTTGGAAAGTGCAAACCTTGTGCATAACTGACCGTAATAAAAGGTTGCAAGTAAATGCCTGATTATGCTGCAGGAAAGTGCATCCAACACTTACCTGTATGAGTATCTGTCTGCTGGACAAAGATGTAATCACCTGTAGATGATCTCAGTGGTTATTGTGACAATATTTGTCTCTATCACTGGGTGGATACTTATTACCCACCCTGCCATTATTATGAAGGATAAGCTTGGAAATGTGAGCAATTTAGCTCCATGAGTTTCATAGAGCATGCAAACATCCCTGGAAATAATTGATTTAATAAAAAGAAAGAGACATTCATGTGGTATCCTGATGTTTGTCAACACTCGTACGTGTTACAGTTGTTTTGGAAAGAAATGTAAGGTGGGAAAAATAATTTCCATCAAGAGCTATTTGAGTGTTACTTTTAAAGATCTGACTGAATCTAAGTCACACTAATAATTATTATTTAATGTCAGCATCATTTTCCTTGCAGCAGTCATTCATCTTAGCTCTGCTAAGATCAGGATTTACAACAATATGACTTTGACTACCTGATTCAGCACAGCATATACAGGTCTTACTCTTTACTAATCACCTCAAAAAGAATGCTAAGCCATCATACCTAATACACACTACTTAGCAGATTTTTTATTAAGTGTAGAGTCTTTAAGTGTCTTTTCTTCCTTTTGTTTTTGAAGTGGATTAACTGTTAGGAAGATGTTCTCCACCTCACCTCTATGAACATGATTGATGAAGCTTAGGCCCTCATTACAACCTGATTTAGCTACTGCCTCTCACACAGTGAGTGACAACAGAGGGAATCCTATTAGTGATGCTGCGTCAGTCAGGTGGTACACCTAGAAGAGAATTAAATCTGTCAACCCATTCAGTGCAATCACCAACTAAAATAGTTACATTTAAATTTCTGTTCAAAGTGATTGCCAGGGTCAGTTCAATACTTGCTGGACAAAAGTAGGAACATTCCTCTCTTAAATTCTGCACCCTTGTTTGCGTCTTAAACTAAAGCTTTTGAATGATCTGATTG
Organism: Melanotaenia boesemani; assembly: GCF_017639745.1. Classification (NCBI taxonomy): domain Eukaryota; kingdom Metazoa; phylum Chordata; class Actinopteri; order Atheriniformes; family Melanotaeniidae; genus Melanotaenia; species Melanotaenia boesemani. Next base: position 17,411,766 of record NC_055682.1, on the reverse strand, counting down.
CTGGTTAGACAGGCAGTGTGTCTGCATGTGTCTCAGCTTTTAATGAGAAATTTGATGAAGTCTGCTGGGTGATAACATGTTGACTCATCCTGTGGTGTCTATATGAGAGATGCCAAGCTGTTTTGGATGATGTTACTCACAGAATGCTCATTGATTAAAAACAGTTTTCACAGTAAATGGGGTGTGTAGTAGATGCATGCATTAGACTTTTGAATTATATATTTATTTTTTCTTCTGGTTTTCTTTTGCACAGTGATCCAGGGAGGCCCTCTTGAAAACCCCTACAGACTGAAACAGTTTCACTTCCACTGGGGTGGAAAGGGATGTGATGGCTCTGAGCACACTGTTGAAGGAAATGGCTATGCATCGGAGGTCTGTATTTTGGATCACAGTAGTGTTTCATACATACTTTTCTACAAAAAGATATGCACTATATGGCTGAGAGCTGGATAGATGTATTATATTGCCCATATTTATTTTCTACATAAGTAAATGCTTTTTACAGGACATTAGAATGTGTTAATATAATGTACATGACTTCATTTAATTGATCATCAGAAGCATGTGTCCCCCCTTTTTCCTCCTTTAGCTCCATTTAGTTCATTGGAATGCTGTCAAGTACAAGACATTTGGGGATGCATCAACAGCTCCTGATGGTCTCGCTGTTCTTGGTATTTTCTTAGAGGTAATGTCCCAAGTGCATTTTCTATCACACTGCCCACTTCCTCCATATTTCAGTAGCAGTTCTTTTATTTGCCAAGGAAGAATTCAGATTTTTGTTAAGCTGCCATTTAATTCTTTGCACCACTGATATCTTTTGTGTCTGACATGGCACTCGGGTTGAAGTTTTTCTTTAGATTTACTGTTTGATTAAAAAGGAATAAATCTATGAGAGTGATCTGGATAAATTGTAAAAGCTGTCCAGCTCAAAGCTGCTTCCTTCACAGGCCAAACATCTCCCCTTTAAGTGCTACAAATAAACTTGTGTGCGTGTGTGTGTTTATGCTGTGTAAAGAAAGGATGTGTGAATTCTCTCCAAATCTCTCATATCATTTGTCATGTAAGACAGGTGATGGCCACAGACTGCTCCACATGATAACAGATTCTCTATACATGGTGAAATATAAGGTGAATGCTGGATTTTGATTATAAATACACATATTTATTACCTCTTCTCTGTATATTTGCTGTTTTATAGAAAGGTTTTTGTCTTTGTTTCCATTACAGGGCAGTCTCACAGATTTTAAAGGTTTCAACCCTAAGTGCCTCCTACCCAGCAGCCTCCACTACTGGACCTACCTGGGCTCTCTGACCACACCTCCCTTACATGAGAGTGTCACCTGGATCATTCTGAAGGAACCAATCACTGTGTCTGAAAAACAGGTGAGAGCTGCAGCCTAGCTAACCTTTCAGACATGATGCTTTTATTTTTAGTTCACATAATAACAACATCATGTTCATTCTGCTGTGATAAGTTGGCCAGTTTCTTAGTTTCAATGGTTGAATAAAAGAAATTAGTTTCAGCAGTTTAATTTAGTAAGAAAACATCCATAACTTGTTTATTTATTTATTGAAGTGAGAGGGACAAAGGGAGCGTTGTGTTTTTAGTTTTGTCACCAACCATTTCCACCTTTTATGTTATGGTAGAACTTCAAACCACACTATCATCTTGTGTTATCTGTAGTAGTTGCACACTATTCCAAGTCACGTGGCACTGCCACACATACTGAGCATTAACACCAGTCTAACTATCTTGGCTGCAACCCATATATGGGAGACCTCTTTGGCACTGGCGCTTTTTTTTTTAACTGAGCTAGAAAGTCTGTGAACATTGCTTTTATATTTTCTTGATCCCTTAATACGTATATGTGCACTACTATAAGCTGTCACAGGCATTTATCTGCTGTCAGATTTCTTCCATCCTAAGTGTGATTTTGTGTTACAGAAACAAAATTCTGTTTTAAAATATGAAGAATTTCTAAATTGTCTGTGCTTTAAAGTATATGGTTGCACAAAAGAAATTTAATATTTATTAATTTATAAGACAGCGGATTTTAAAACTCTGATGCTTAGTCATCTGTAAAATTTATATCTACTGACCTGCAAATAATATGAGGCTATGCTCCACTTGGCTTCAAGGATTCATAGCCTCTTTTGTTGTGAAACCACAATTCAGCATCAGTGGGTCAGTGTGCCAAAAGGGGTGATGGTTGTATTTACCACACATTTCTATGTGTAGAAACTCCTTCATAATGGATGCCATGTTTGGGTCAAGTTCACCCATCCCTGCTAGCACTGAATTTAATCAGAAAATCAAGGTCTGATAACTCCAGGTTGTCAACAAGTTAAGCTGATGTACTAGACCTCTGCAGCACATCCAGACCAGGTCCCCTGGTGAGCTGCCCCTGTGGTGACTGCTGCCAGTCTCTGGATTATACACTCACTATTTGCTGATCTCTTATGGTCTAGTTGTTTGTAAATCTGTGGAATAGCTGGATGTGAGGTACAATTTGAACAACCCAGCCACAAGCCTTTGATCCCCTCCATCTGATTATCCTGATGCATGGATGACAGGGTTGATGCAGGGCTTTAACTGAGAAGTGCTAGCAGGGAACAGCCCTTATGGGGAATTGTTTTGTCTTTTTCTCACTTAATGGTAGCCATGGTACTAAGAGGGAAAATGTGAGTTGTTTTGAGTTTTGGAGGTGTATTGATTGTTGAATTAATGGTAGTGTTTTAATTGTTGTAATTGTCAACAAATTATGTTAAATCATTGAACTTAGTAAATTATCCCACTACTTCTTATTTTCTCTTATATCCTGGCTTGATGTACAGTTAAGCCCAAAACTATTCATACCCATTTTGATTTGGGGCAAATTTCATTCCACTGATGTATCTTGCCATAAAAGTTGACATGATAATGACTTATTTTCCCTCACAGCGAACCAGTAGTTCTTAAAATTGCTGGTAACTAAGTTTCCACTGAGTTTTTGAACTTCACATCTTTACTTTCTTTAAGGTTGGAGGGTTTCTTTGCCATTACTCTGCTCTTTTGTTCCCTCTACAGACTCTTAATGGGATTCAGGTCCTGACTATTGCTGGGACACTAAAATATGTTAAACCTGCTGAATGACACATTTCTTTGAGGACTGGATTGCATTCCCACCACCATGCTTTACCATGGTGGTGCTGTTCTTGGTTTTGATTTTTGCCTTCTTCCTTTTGGCAAACAAGTCAGCGGTTTCCATAGAGACTGGTTTTGTGAAGTGATGACTGTAGAGTCTTAATTGTGATGCTTGTATCATAGTTGCAGAGATTCAGGATGGCCTCGGTGCTGATCTATTTTTGTTGATCATTTATTGATTGTTTTGGCCTCTTGCTCTTACAATCCTGTCAGCATAGCGGTCAGTTTTGGTTTCCTACAACATCTTTTTATGTTTTTCCAGTGTGGACCTTCTTTTACGCTCTGATAATGGTTTGCTAGATCATTGGCTCTTGAAAGCACATTGACTTTGCTTTATAGGTTTTTATAGCCTTTCCCTGTATTTATAGCAGACACATCTGAATCAGGTGGTTCTAACCGTTGACTTGTTACTGACTAATAAGCTGTTCTCAATTTACTGTTGGTAATAAAGCTCTTAAACATGGTAGGAATGAACAGAAACATTTGAAAATGTAAAGAAAAGTTACAGCTTTTTTACACACACAAAAAAAGAGATGTTACTGATGATCAATCACATATTTGTAAGAGAAAAATGACTCTTTTACCTGCAAAATACATCAGGGTTGTAGTTTGAGTTAATTCCATAGACATTGTTCAGCTAAGTGTGTTACCCTCAAGTCATACTGAAACTAAATTACTTTAATTATTTACTCTGCAGCAATAAATGGGCTTGTGGTTTGTAAGCCAACTTATTAGTGTATTGTTAGTTTTACTCTAGTAGTTTTATTCTATGACATGGTTAAAATATTTAATATAAAGAAGAGGTAGAGGACAGAACTTGTTTAATAAAACGAAAATACTTTTTTAACTTCTTTTTATTTCTGTGATTTTGTTTCTCTCTCCCACAATGCAGCTAGGAAAGTTCAGAATGCTCCTGTTCTCTGGAGAGGAAGAAGATCAAAGGATGCGCATGGAGAACAACTTCAGACCTCCACAGCCTCTCAAAGGCAGGAAAGTGCGTTCCTCCAATTAATATAACTTTTTAAGACACATGAAGTCATAGGTTAAAAAAAAAGAAAAAAAAGAGTGAATACATTAAGTGGCTGGGAATGTGCTTTTACATTCGCTGTAGTTTGTCCTGAAGAGAGGGGAAAGTTCTCTGCTAGAAAACTTAGATGTTTCCCTCTACTGGTCAGAGAAGTCAGTGTCAAGCTATTTTTTTGATGATTTCATGATGCATAAAAGGGAATTTGTGAACCATTGTAATCATAATGGAATATTACGATAAATGATCAAAAAATAGAAGATAGATTTTTTTGTCATTATTCTAGTATTATAAACTATAAACTGAAGATTTGAAGGCTCGATTTGCTCAGGCTCCAATAGTTATTTAAGGAAGACATGCATAGCCAAAGCAACAAGATTTAACAACAGTCTTCAATTTGTGATATGCATCTGATTAGTTCATTGCACTGCAGGTTTATTGCTGCTTTTCACATTGATACCCTTCTGCTGGCCTTACTGCTGGTGGATTTCCAGCCCTTAAGGCAGTCAGATTAGCGTTGCTCTTATCTTAACTCATTTGTTGTCCACGACAGAGGGCATAAATGTCTTGTCCTTTAAGCTCAAGAGATATTCATCCCCTAATTCACAACAGGGTGGGTATTTGGTGTTAATTTGACTTTGGCAGTCACAATTTGAAGTAAATTTTCAGCAAAATCACTCTAACAGATGCGTCCTGTAAATTATGCATTCTGAGTAAGTGTATTTTTTTCTTTTGGTTTTCCCTACTATGCAGGATCTAATGATGTAATTCACACTTAAATTTGCAGCTCATTTCTGCACAGTCTCATATTAATGCCCATCAGAGACATAGGTGCTGCACTTGGGTGAGTTATGGCAGCTTTGTGTAATGCTGGTCATTGATGTAGATGGGCTGGTATTTTACTAACACAGCTGCTTGACATGGAAGAACAACGCACAAATGAACATTGATATCACAGATAGTTTAGTTGTTGATTTATGAATGTAACTTATTGGTCTTTTGAATATTTTTGTAATGCATTTGTATTTTTGCAATGTTTGCTTAATAGAATAAAATTCTAATTGTTTGACTTTTTCATATATTTAAATATATCATAATGTGTATGAGTGGGTGCTAAAATTGTCAGATTAATAACTATGAAAGGTGGGTAATCATAGAAAAAGTATTTATAAATTAAGACATTGTTATAAAAGCAATTCTGCTGGCAAATGAAACAAAAAGTCAAATTTAAATCAAAAGGACTAAAAATATAAAAATGACAAACAAAATCAGATGAAAGAGATAATAAAGAGAAGTTGTGTGTAACTTGCACACAAGCAGAGAGCTGCTTCCAGATATGAGGAGCCTAAAAACTGAAGACATTGCCTTTTATTATAATCCCAGAAATTTATGGAACAAATAGATAAGATCTCTCAGACCAGAGTTTTGCCATTAAAGGCATTGAATGCAATGTTTTAAAATTCACCTCTAAAATTAATGGGAAACAAGTGTAGAATGTCCAGACTGGTGAGATGTGATGTCTTTTGACAGTACAAGTAGTACTCTGGCTACAGCTTGTGGATCAGCTGATAGATCAGCTATGATGACATAGCACTAGCCCAGCCTATATGTGACAAATTGATGGTCTGTTAGCAGTCAACCCCAAACTTAGCTTTAGGACAGGCAAAAAGCAAACTGCTGAATACATGCAAACCCTTACATGGATAAAATACAGTTAGAAGTTTATTTATTTATTTTTATTTTTAGTGCACATTTCTATATATAAACCTCATTTCTCATTTGCACAGCACATTTTTGAAGACGGAGCCATTCAAGCAAATATTTAACTGCACATGCTGATGAGAAGAAGCAAGACAGATTCAGGGTAATTAATAGTCCGGTTTTAGCCTCAAGGATTGCAGGACAGAGGAAGGTAACATGAACTGTTATCAATGATTTACCAACAGGCAAAATGCTTGGAAGAAAAATCTAATACAACAAAGATTGGTGAGAAAGTCTCTACAGTTTAGAAATAGGTAAATGTTTGGTGTAACATCTTTCTTTCAAGTTTCCATATTTTACTAGACCAAAGTTGTTTTTGTGAATACATTAAACTGAATTTAGTTGAAGTCTAAACTTCCAAATAAGACTGGAAGACAACATTTTTGAGTAGAGGCAGATTTATTTCAATAAATTATAAAAAAAAGAATGAGATACCCATGGAAATGGTTTTGTAAAACAATATCCTTGCGACTGTCTAATCATGATTGTAAAAATTATGTGGTGCAGTATTTGTCCAGCAGATGGCAACATAGAGCCAGAAGCTTAAATCCTAAAAAAAACAGAGGGTCTGACAAAGTCTTTAACAAAAATGGCTTAATGGGGGAGGGCTACAAAAAAACTTTATTAATCAAAATGAGATGCAATAAATGAAAGGTAGTTTACTGAATTAACCAGGTTTAATGTAAAACAATGTGTGAGTTTAATTCAGAGAAAATTAACATCTTGGAAGACCTCAATATTTATGGAGGACTCAAACTGCCAAAATCAAAAATAAATACAGAAATATAACGATGGCTCAATAAACAAATTGATTTGCCAATAAATTATACAAAATGTGTTTTTCTATTGACAAACCTATACAACCTGACAAATGTTTATTTCTTCTGTCATTTTAAAATGTTTAATTTTAACTTTGTATTAATACTCCTATTTATTTACTTTTCCATGTAATATTCACTTTAAAAAATTTCAATACAGCTCTCATTGTTAAGTACCAGTGGTCATGACAAACAAACGAGTTATTTTTAATTCCCTTAACTGAACTCCATAAAACAAGTACAGATAATGGATGGTTGGGTAACGCTGCTGAGACATGTAGACCTGAAACAGACTGGACAAAACTGAGGAGATGATGGTCCTGACTGGCTAGGAAAGAGCTGAAGGATGCCACCGGCAATGGGTCACTGCATTCAGTCAGTCAGCCCTGTTGTGACTGCTGATACTTTTAAATGAGAGCTGTATTGATTAGTAAAATAAAATAACCACCAAACACGTTCATTTTTCCTGTATATTTGTAATATATAAGTGAGGAAAACCTATATGATTACAGAATTAAGAAAGGCTTCATAATCAGAGGGAGCTGCTTTTTTCCAGCAGCAGCAGCTGGGGCGGACCTCCCCCCTTCACTTAGGCTACGTTCACACTGCAGGTCTTAAGGCTCAAATAATATTTTCTTCCAAAATCCCAATTTTTTGTGTGGTTGTTGACATTATCATTTCAATGTGGCCTTCATCACACTTAAGTGTGAATGGTATTTGCTGTTTTTCTCACTTCTATGATGTCAAAGTTGGATAAAATGCAACATGACCGTTCAGACTGAGACCACAAAATTTAATTAAAACGGTTGAAAATGACAATATAAATATATACATGTCACATTTTACAAGTTTCTTAATGAGAACATTTTTTTTAGATTTTTGTGTAATTTATTGGTAAATCAATTTGTTTATTGAGGCATTTTTATATTTCTGTATTTATTTTTTATTTTGGCAGTCTCAGTTTTCCATATAAATTCCCTTACTTTTTGCATATCCCTCATCAGAATGATAATAACTGAATTAATTAATGTTTATAATGTTTGAGCACATTAGACATGTAAACTTGTTTTTGCATGATTATACTTGAAGCTCTTCCTTTGTGTTGATCATCCAGTAGGTGGCAGTATTTGTTTTTTTGTATAATTTACAGTGTGAGCAGCTTTTTGTGTACCAGATGTAATTTTGTTTGCAGAAAAAAAAAACTAACCAAAAACAAGCTATAACAATACACAGAAACAGATGAGGAGATTAAGAAATTAAATTATCTCTGCATTATGGCTGACAGGAACAGAACTTGCAAACAACTGGCAGCTTTGTTTTTGGATTCTCAATCAATTACACTTGACCTTGCCTTTGTCTGAAACTCCTGCTTAAATGTAGAGATTACATTACCTTGTCTGGTGGCATTTGCATCTGATATCAGTAGAAAAAAAATAGTGTGTGGGTCAATGAATCAGGAATAATTGTGGATGTGTGAAGTATATATAACATATGTTCTCAAATAATCGTTCCAAAATAGTATCAGTGAGCTTTATTAAGACTGAGAATACCTGAGTAGGTGCTTCATGCTCAGCCACAATCAATGTGCCATGTAATATGAGCTTACAGTCAGACTCAGAAATAGTCAGTCACATGTATTTTTAGGACTGGGATATCTACTTGCTTGTTGTAGTGATTTTCTTTTTCCAGACACAGCAATATCTGAGTGACATTGTGAAATACAAACCTGCAGGACAATCATACCGCAGAGTTTTAGAAGAGGAGAAAATGCTAAGGTAGCCTCATTTGTTGCTATAAAACACAGTTATTTTATCAGTTCCAGACATGTCCAGCTACAACTTGAATACAACTTGGATATTTTACATAAATAAAATATACCTAAACTTGTCGGTATTTCTAGTCTCAAATAAACTCCCATAGAATCACAAACATTAGCTTGTGTTAGCTTTTAAGTAATGTTTGCGAATTTCTATGAGTTTATTTACATCTTAGAATACTGCTCAGCAACTCCCCCTAAAAACAAACAAACAAAAAAAAAAAAAACAAAACATTTTTTTTCAAAGATATACTATTACTATTGTATTATGTCATTTAAAATTTTCTGATTACAAAAATTACAAAAAGATTTTTTTATTATTCTGTTGTCTGGTGAGAGAAAACTCAGAAATCCAAAATGTCAGTCATGGAGAAGCTTTTAATATTATTGTAGGTAGGAAAATTTGACTATCAAAAAGGCAAATGTAAGTAATGTTATACACATTTTTTAATGATTCTGCAAATATAATAGCATAATTCTTTAAATAGTATTTAAGAAATGCAGCCATTTGTCTCTCTCTCTCTCTCTCTCTCTCTCTCTCTCTCTCTCTCTCTCTCTCTCTCTATATATATATATATATATATATATATTTATATGAAAACGTGGCAGCCAACCCAAGCCTACGGCCTCTCCGACCACCACCAAACATTTATCTACATATCCTCATTCAATGCCAACACTGGAAGAAGGGAGGGTAAAGTGTCTTGCCCAAGGACACTGGGGGAGTGAGAATTGATCCGCTATCCTTTCTCATATCGGCGACCTGCGCTACTACCTGAGCAGCTGTCACCACACATACAAGTAAAGATCACTAGGGGAAGCTCTAAAAATACAGACAGGAAGTTTTAAGAGATGTGTGAAATGAAGGCAACAGTGATGCCAGAGGTAATCGGAGCACTTGTGGTCATGACCTCCAAACCAGAAAGCTGGTTCCACCAGGAACACCATCTCTGTCCAGAAGAATGTGATCTAGAGACAGCTAGGGTTGTATTAAACTACGAGGTGGCCACCCACATGGGGTCAAGCGTAGAGTATGTCTGTATATTTATTTTATTACAAGTGTCTTGAATATTGGTGTATAAATTATTGATCTACATCAGAGCTAAAAAAAGAAATGTGATGTTAAAATGAAATCTCACTCTTTAGAAAATGTGTACTTGAAATATTAAAAAGTAGTTTTCAGGTCATAAGAGCTGCTACGGAAATCATTATCTGTGAAGTATTCGATTGATATCTGTGACACATGAATGCACCTTTATTATTTCATCCATAATTCATAATAGTTTTAAGTGATGGAGAAATTAATCAATAAACAGCAACAGAATCTGGTGATTCGTAACTCTAGTTTTTAAGTAAATCTGAAGGTTAAAAATATTTTTTAGATATATATTTTAGAATTGTACATTAGAGCATTATTTAATTGCTTTCTATCACAGACAGCATCATGGAGATTGATGGAAAAATCCTACATCCGAGTGCAGGAGTTAAGGATTCTTTTGGAGCTTGATCCAAAAGAATCCCCAAGAAATCTACTTCTTTTATTTTGATCATTCTGATTGTAACATATCTACTGTGACGCTCTGAACCCTAAAGACTAGCCTTTGCTAAATGTTTGCATTTCAGCAGTGCAATCATCTTATTTCATTCTTAAATAAAATTATTTTGTTGATGAATTAATTTGATTGGTAGAAAATCAATTTTTTTTCACTACCATGCAGCTACAAAGGCTAAAACCATGTCAGCTATTGAGCCACAGTAACTGCTTCTTCTGACCCAAACTACTAAATCTAACCTTCTAATCTGATTTATGATGCCACAGTCCACGTAGAGTAAGTCACATTTTCTGTTTCAGCATTAAATCTGAAAAACAGGATGCTAAATTTTTAAATCGTTTTAAAAATCTCAATATTACCAAGGCCAGTGATTCAATCTAGCAATCAGAGGACATGGCCATGGTGCGGTTGCCATGGATACAAACAGCACATGCACTGCAAAACAAATGCTTGGCCAGCTCATATCTCCCCTACTTGTCTATGAGCCAGTGATCCATCGCCATCACCCTGTCAGAAAATAAAACTATACTACAAAAATATCTTATGCTTATTTCCCCCAGAGACCCTTCCTGTCACAGCGACACGTGTGTGTTTCTCCATTTATTGCAGACCTTTATTTAGCTTTGTGTTATCTAGGTCTGTTTTGTGTGGGCACTTTGTGATCTTGTTATTCTTACATTACATACACACACCACCAGTCTTTCTTGGTTGATAATATGTAGCATTTGTTCTGGTTCAGGGTCAAGTTTGAGGTAACAACTATCAAAACCTGCCAGATATATTATACAGATCTTATGGGTTATGCGTTTACAGCAAAAGCATTAAAGTTGTCAGGAAGTGACTCTGATTCAGTGGGTGTGTTATAAGTCACAGCAGAAAAAAAGATGAGGTTCTCCTTGACCACACTGTTGGTGGTCTGTTGCGATAACTGAAGCAAATAGAGCTTTGGTTTCAAAGGACAGAGGTCTTGATCTGTAATTCAGTCCTTGTCTGTCAGCTAAAATTCCTTAAAGGCTTTAATCTGTGGAACTTTTAATTAGAAATAACAGTTTCCTCTAGTCTTGGTGTCTGATTTTGGTCCTGCTTCGCAGATAATCAGTAAATGTTCGATCAAAGAGTCACTATGTAGGTAATGGTGGTCACCCTAACCCCTGCCATTTGATCTTGCCAGTATAGGGTTACCAAATCATAGAGCCATGACATATTCTGAGGGGAAACAGACTCCTACATAGTCTGCAGGGAGCTCAACTTTCATTACTCATTGACCTGTAAAGAGCACTGAGCACATCCAAGCCCTAGTGTTTGCACAGTCTCTACAGCAACACACAGTCAGTGCTACACTAGTCAACCCATATTTATTTCATGCACGTCTGTCTAAAATTAGTGTCATAAACATTTGGCTGATAGAGAAGATACATAAAACCAACTGTAGTCTTAGGAATCAAGTTAGTGAAGCGATTTCAGTCACAGAGGATAGAGTTAATGTATGTCACTTATCCCAGAGGTTCATTATCATGAAATTAGTTAGAAGGAAATTCATGACAATAAATAAGCCCCATCTTCATGCAGAAGAATCTGTATTGTAAAGTTAGGTATGTAACCATAGCAACAAGTGAAGAGGCAGTTACAGAAACTGATTAGAAGCAATAAGAGCAAAGAAAGCTGATTATATTCACAATTCTGTGTACATTACAGTCTGTATAAAGTGACACTTTCAGAAAAAATGACAAACTTATTTTTATTTAAGTTAACATGATCTGCTTAAAATAACTATAGAAAATTCAATATGTGTTAAAATCATGCTAGTACTGAAGGAAATGTCCAATAAGAAGATAATTAAATTCATAAGGGGGAATAATCCACTGTTATTGAATATCAACATTAATTTCTAAGGCACTCCCCTGATTTGATTTAAACTTGACACAAGAAGTAAGAAAATTAGTGTTTGGCTAATTATTTTTATTTTTTTTTTTAAATATTCATTTGTTTTGAGATTCAAGTGCTGCCGAGTGTGTGCCAGTTACAGTTGTTTGACTGCAATCTTACTGGCAACTAACTGAAAGACAGACATATCGGAATGAGATCCCATATGTATAGAATCTGAAAAAAAAATTCCATCGTCCCAGATGACAATGATCTCCCACACAGTTAGGATCATCACAGAGTACCTCCAAAGTTTGGGAGTGAAGACGATGGACCAGCATGAGGAGGATATGCCAAGCTGTTCTGGCTGTGTATGGATCTTCTACAGTCTGACAGTGTAAAATGAATAAAGTGTGAAAATGACCAATATGTGTTGTTTTTTCCATATTATTGTGGGAGACTGTAATCATCCAATTCAGTAAGCAACTCAAAACAAGAGTGAATATCAATGGGAGAAAATTGTCGGGCATTTTGGCACATTTATTTGTGAGCACAATCCACATGTTTAGCTCTGTTGTTCATTTTCGCAAAAGCACAATTCTAACAAGTTATACCTCAGTGTAAAGGTGACTAATCAGGCTTTCCAATGATGTGAAGTACAACACCAACTGGTATTAATAAAGGGGTGAAATAATCAACCAGATTTCCTTTCTTTTTGTTTTAAGTTTAGTTGATTGGATATGTTAGTTGTGGACTGATTTTGTAATTTCCAGAGCCAAACAGCAAACATGGCACTTATAAAACACTTCTGCGAGGTTACAAATACACCCCAAATAGAGAGATCATGCGGATAAAATGGACAGGGACTCGGACATGTAAGCTTTCTTTATTAAAAGAGCTTTAATACATATTTATTATAACAAGAAGATAAATTTATCATCCAATAAATTTGAATTAAAGTTAATCTGCCAGACTTTATTCCAGACAGCCCCATTAAAAAGCAGTCTGATAATAACTATACAGGTCTAACTGGGACAGACCCGTGTGATCATCTCTATGTCTGTCCCTCTGGATTGACTCCAAAAACATCACAGGCCTCTGGCCAGTTTGATCCCTGCCGCATCTGTTATCTGCTGCAATTCCCACAACCAACCACCATTGACACGTTTGAGTCAGAGGGGTCAGTCATGCACCCAAAAGTGTCACAAGTTTCCAAAGGTCCCTATCCCTCAGGTCCAGTGGGTCAAAAATAGTCTCTGTTTGCCTTTTATAAATCAGAGTGTTTCTATAAAAAGCATCTGGCTGACCAGAAACCTCAGCTAAAGCCACATCACCCTATCTTTAGCTTTATTTATGTCCTAGTGTTGACAGCACCACTTGCAAAGCTTTCCAGTCACCGTCACATGTGTGCCGAGGCCTCGGCCCGATGCTGGAAATCACCGTGGAGAGAAACTGTAATCAGTGAGCCCATGGCACTGGCAAGCCTGCATCCCTTAGAGAAACAAACCACCCCACAGCTGCTGAGTTAACGGCTTGATGGTTCTTGCCCTCAGATTCTTTCCATCTACTTAGTGTTTATGGAGCTCTCATCTGATGGCAGATAAGCACGTCCACTATTGTTTAAAGATGATTGGCATGATTTTACTATAATTGTCATGTGCAAGAATTATCATGAAATGACATCTAGTAAAAATAGATAAGTATGCAGTTGCAGCTTTAGTTGACTAATGTATGTCACATTTCTTTTGCAGATCTGTGTTATTCATACAATATAAACCCTGGCTTTCTCAGTGGGAGCCTCTTCAGCTTGGACAATGAGAAGCAGAATCCTGTAAAAAAATGCAGGATCAATACAAACAAATATTAAATACATAGGTGCATGGTAGACTGTCAACATGCATCTTAGCTATTAATAGTTGCTTAACCCAGTAAACAGTTTGGAAATATATCAAATGCACAAATTAATACATAATTAGTTTATAATGTAGAACTTGGACCCTGGTAGATTTAAGGCCTGAGACTTTTTTTTTTTTTATCTACGTACGGGATAACTGATTGACTTCATTATTAGGTACACAATTTAATTTACATGCTCTTTCTGACAAACTGAGTCAATGACTTCGAGTGGTCACAGTTTGAGTTTGAGTACTCCTGCAAACATTATCCAAGTAAATTTGAATAAACCCACAGAAGAAAAAGCAAAATATAAACTTTTTGTATTTCTGATACACTTTGAAGCTGAAGCATAATGAAGAATAGTAATAATACTACAGTTCTTTCGAAATGATAAATGTAATTTAAATTATTATTTCATTCAGTTTTTGTAACTTTTTTTATGTCCATAAAACTGAAATATTGACATTTCTTTCACTAATTAAAATTAGCACTATGCACCTTTCTGACCTTAAAAATTTGTTTCATGTTTGTTTTGATGGCCCAATGACATTTATTATGTACATTCATGGAGCCATTGCCCAGCAGCGTCCTGAGGCTTAGAAACTGCACTTCACAACTTTTTCATCTGGAAGTTTTGCTTCACGCACCATGTCACATGCCAGCAACTGGATATCAACAAAGTGGCCATTTTGAACGTGCACCATGGCTGATTCATCAAAGAAATTTAAGAGGACATTATTAGCGGAAGAGAGGAAAAGAAAGAAGAAAGGGACAAAGCAAGAGATAAGACAAGAGTCACAAACAAACTGATTTTTAATTATTAGAGAGAGAGCTGAGAATACAAGTAGGATGCAAGATGGATGCTGAATTATCCATCTTTCGGGGGTACCTGACTGAGAAATTCTGCTTAAGTTAAGCAGTGCTTCTTTAAGATAATTAGTTAATTGATGATTGAATGTGTTTAGCAGCTGCTGGAAGTCTTAGACAATAGGTTAAATAGATGTAGACATTTTTAAAGCACAGGATCAATTGAGAAAAGATACATTTGGAAATTAAAAGGATGAAAGAATTTTGATTGATTTGAGTAACAATTTAGAATTTTCGACATCCATCTCACACGCTGTCCACAAGCTTAAAAAATAGCTTTTATTGATCTTTATGAGAGAAATCAAATACATTCAATATTACTAAAGCCTTTTTTTCTTCATTATTGGTTTTCCATCTGTGAATGCTACACCAACCTTTAATCATGCCTTTCAACTTTTTCTGTCCCACATTCTGTTCACCTCTTAATATTTTTTTCTTTCTTTTAGGTATTTTATTATTTTCCTGTTGCCTCCTCTTGAATTATGCATTAAATATGATCCTTACATGCCCTCAAACTTCTCACAAAACTGCTGGTCCTCCTACTTTTTGTTGGCTTTTAAGCACTGCTCTTCTTCTGTGTGCTATTTATGGTAGTAATATGGTCATTATAGTGTAAAATGATTCTCTACTACACAATGAAAAATATTTTGTATCTTTCTTCACAAATTTTTCTCATTGTTACACACGATAATTGACACTTTAACTTTATTGTTGTTCCATTGGGTAATGTTCCACAAGTTTTGGGGTTTAAATGATAAGGTGAATCTGGGGTCACATCTTAGACTCACGTTTTCTGGTCTTGTGGGATTTGCTAAACAAACATAAAAAGAAGAAGTTAAAGGACTCGAAAGTATCCAATTTGAAGCCATGACAAGAGCTATTTAAAATCTTCATATTCTAAGAAAAGGAGCTCCAATGTTTCCGTCATCTCCTTTGGCATGGGATACACCAGACCAGAGATGCCCAAGTTCGGTCCTCGAGATCTACCATCCTTTTAGATGCAACCCTTCTCCAACACACTCAAATCAGACATCATTTGCATGTCATTCAGCTCTGCAGAGGCCTAGTAATGAGCCAGTCATTTGATTCAGGTGTGTTGGAGAAGGGTTGGATCTAAAATTTGCAGGATGGTAGATTTCGAGGACCGGACTTGGGCACCCCTGGCCTAAGTTAAAATAACAACATGTAACCTTCCTTTTTTCAAATAAAGGGACAATGTGTGTACATAAATCACAATGGCTCTGAATGTTCAAATCCTTGTGGACCCCTTGTGCTCTTGGGGGACCCCCTTGGGGGTCCTGGACCCCAGGTTGGGAACCATTGCTTTAGAAAACCAGGTGAGTCGGAGCCAGGGAGGGGAGAAAAGGAAGGCCCATCAATACTAAAACGAGGTCCAACGAAGAGTGTGTGTGGCGCTGGTGATTATAAAGCCTGGTAGGTAAATTGGTCACAGGTGTGGATGATCAGTACCCAGGAGATTGACAGTGAAGATGCAGGGAAGGAGTGGGTGTGAGACTGGTGTGGGCATAACACAAGGCCTGCCCCCTATTACTGTTTTTGTGTTTCTGTATTATATGGATATACATATGATGGAAATGGTTTAATTTGGCGTAGAGCCACTTCACAGTTTAGTGTAAATGTGGTCAGATTTTCATTGCAGGATGATAGTCTTTCAAGTTTTTCAGATTTCTCCTACCATCTTTCTTTAACCCCTTTGACTATTTGCCCACAGAAAAAGAGGTTATTTTTGGCTAAATTAAACTAAATTGTTTGTATCAGAAGAATGATGGCAGAATATAGTATTTACAGATAGTATGGATCATATCTTAAAGCTTAAAATTTGACTTTTTTTGGTGTGTCCATTTATTAAAAAGTGAAGGCCAGAAAAGTTTAAGAACTTCCCACTAACCTGCTGATTTACTATGGCCATACTGTAATACAGTGTAAATAAAATGTAAATGAGTGAAATGGTGACGCAGCACTCATAGCTGGGACTATGGTAGTGCTAAAACTCTCCTGGGAGATGCCATCTGTCACTACTTCAAAAAAAAACAAAACTTTGAGGAGAATGACAGAGTGCATTCCTCCCAGTGGAAAAACTGAGTGTGTTACTACTTTGCCAAAACCTTTTCTCATCTTCTTCTCTGTCCAGCACTTCTCTTATGTGTTTCATCAAGTATAGCTCAGAGCAGGTTTACCCACACATGGACAGTAGGCCTCGTCCCACTCAAGCTTCAGTTCATGACTGATGGCAGAAGTCAGATTCACAATGAACAAAGATGTTGTAGGTGGACTGTGTTTATGTCTACATTTGTGGGCCTTTTTTGCTCTTATGACTGGAGCAGTTATGTTAAAGGTCTTCTAGTGATTTTATTAGGTTTGCATCATGAAACAAATAGTTGGTCATGATTTCTATTAGTAATGCCTGATTTAAACCAGCACTTAGTCTGAGGAGTGGTATCATGCAAATGCCTTGTGTGGGACGAATGCAATGAAAGCAATGAATGATTGGAAGATTTTCATTTCATTACTGAGGATGTTCTTCTTCTTTATATGTACAAAATGCAATCTTGCACTGTTATGTGAATATCTTTTATAATGACGGTTCATACCTCAAAGTCAAGCAATTGAAAACATAAGTTTGAAGGTTACATGAAATAAATAAATCGGATGTCATAGAAGGTCCCAGAAAAGCTACAAAACACCAGTCAGTTAAACATTTAAATCTCTTGTCGGGGTATCATTTATAAAAATGTCAGAAAGATTAGACTGTTAATATTCCATTATCATTAAAATCATGCATTGTAATTTTTTTATTGATTATTATTATTATTATTATTATTATTTTTTAACAAAATACAAATTATATTATCATAGGTAGATAAAGCATTGACAGGCCAGTATAAGCAGTACCTGGATTTAGAAACAGAAAAGATTCTTACAAGTTACAATTGAAATTTGAGTCATCAGTAACATGTCCTTCCATTTTCTCACACGTGGTGTCCAGGATGACATGAGAAGCTTTTTCAGGATTAAAGAATAGTTTGAATGAAGCTCTTTTGAGTACCTCATATTATCTTATTAATCAGCAAATGCCTTGATTTCTCTGGTGAAGTTTTTGCATCCTCACTTTCATGATTCCCTGCTGTTGTTAATAACAGCATTTCTGACTTCTCATGATTTAATCAAAAGTGCCCCAAGCAAAATGGTGGTTTTAGTTTGGTTTGTGTGTCTGATAAAAAAGAGAGAAGCTATGTGTTATTTAATGCTTTTGCTAACAGATAAAATCATTAGATGTAAAAATTATTTGATCCCACTGACAAATTCATTTAATTGTACAGAGCGGTTCTGGGCAACACATAATTTCTTCACAAGTGCAATGATTGCAGACCCAGCTTTCTATTGCTGGAAGTACTCAACAGTGCTTTAAATCCAGGGCTAAAAACAGTCTGCAACAAAAGTCCTTTTGAAACATTCGCTGGAAACTGATGTCCTCAGCTGCATTACAAAATGACTGAGCCAATTTATAAATTGAATTATTTCTTTGTGACTCTGGTTTGGTGTTGATGGCAGAGCAAGCAAGCCAGAAGAAATGGAATGGCCATTTTTCTGGAGTTTACAGTACCTTTGTATTTATTAATTTTCTTTGACTGAAAACACAGACAATAACATATCTTTTGTATGCATCTGTTAGCTAACATCTGCTGCTAGCTTGTCATATTATGCTCATTGTTATTGAGCAGGTGATTTGTGCTAATTAAATAAATGTATTTCATTAGCACGCTGTCTAAAGAATGTCATGGAGGGGGGGTTGAAGGCATGCATGTTCTTGCACTGTGCCAAATTGTGCTGAATTGCGGCTGTAGATTGTCTGAATACTAAATTCTGTTTGTGCATCATCAATCACATATACAAATGGACAGTTTATGTTAAAAAAAGAACAAATCCAACTCATTTACTTAAATCGATATATTAATGTTGCAGCTATTTTATGTTGTTTATTTGAGCATTTTAAAATATATATTCACACACACCATCAGTAGCAATACTGCAGTTTTAAAAATAATAATTTGATTGTACTGAACTAGATTCAGATGCTTTTAGAATATAACAAAGTCACACCTAAACATTGCAACGTGATAGATTCTAGTTAACTTCCATGTTTATATTCCAGCTGCTTTTTAAATGAGATTGTTCATCTCCAGCTTCCTGTTTTGATACTCTGAAATGTACGGGTGTTTGCAGCTTCTGAAATGCCATAAATAGCAGGAGTGACGCACATACTCTGTCAAACATCCATTTTAGTTGACAAGCAGTTTAAGCTGTTTTCCTGTCTAGAACATCAAATTACTGCATTTAATAAATAACAAAATACATGTGCATGCATTTTAATTCCCATGTGTGTTACATACAAAAAACCATTATTTTCCTTATTTGGAGGTTACAGTGGTGTAAACATCAGCAATATCCTGTCATCAGAAGGCAGACAGTGTTGCAAAAATTGAACTGAGTCAAGTATGTGTAAAGTCTAGACTACAATGGAAAAATCATGGAAGTACAGCTAAAGATCAGCTGAAACACTCAGTTTATTTAAATCCAAATTAAAGACCCACCTGTTCTCTGCTGCATTCTAGTTTTTATTTAGAAGTTCAAATCTGCATGTTTCTCTTAAGCTTGAATTTTGAAACATGATCATTTTTTAATACTGATTTTCCCTACAATGGAACTTTATTTCTTGCATTTTATCTATTTTATTTGAGCTTTTTTTCCATTTTAATTTAATTTAACTGAATTCTTTTATTTTTTGTTTTTTTAATTAACTTGTTTTTGCTTCCTGCGCCCTGCTGCAATGCTTGTAATGTTTTATGTAAAGCACTTTGAATTGTACATCCATCCATCCATTTTCTGCCGCTTATCAAGAGTCGGGTCGCGGGGGCTGCTGCCTAAGCAGGGAAGCCCAGACTTCCCTCTCCACGGCCACATTCACCCGCTCATCCGGAGGGATCCCGAGGTGTTCCCAGGCCAGCCGAGAGATGTAGTCCGTCCAGCGTTTCCTAGGTCTTCCCCGGGGCGTCTTTCTGGTGGGACGTGCCTGGAACACCTCACCAGGGAGGCATCCAGGAGGCATCCTAACCAGATGCCCGAGCCACCTCATCTGGCTCTTGATGTGGAGGAGCAGCAGCTCTACTCTGAGCCCCTTCCGGATCACCGAGCTTCTCACCCTATCTCTAAGGGAGAGCCTGGCCACCCTGCGGAGAAAACTCATTTCGGCCGCTTGTATTCGCGATCTTATTCTTTCAGTCACTACCCACAGCTCATGACCATAGGTGAGGGTACCTTGCACTGCAGACACCGCACCGATCCGCCTATCGATCTCCCCCTCCATCCTTTCCTCACTCGTGAACAAGACCCCGAGATACGTGAACTCCTCCACTTGGGGCAGGACCCTATTGCAGACCCAGAGAGAGCACTCCACCTTTTTCCGGCTGAGGACCATGGTCTCGGACTTGGAGGTGCTGATTCTCATCCCAGCCGGTTCACACTCGGCTGCGAATCGCTCCAGTGAGAGCTGAAGATCACGGCCCGATGAAGCAAACAGAACCACATCATCCGCAAAGAGCAGAGACCCAATCCTGAGTCCACCGAACCGGATCCCCTCAACACCTCGGTTGCGCCTAGAAATTCTGTTCATAAAGGTTATGAACAGAATTGGTGACAGAGGGCAGCCTTGGCGGAGTCCAACCCGCGCTGGAAACGATTCTGATTTACTGCTGGCAATGCGGACCAAGCTCTGACACCGGTCATACAGGGACTGGACAGCTCATACAAGCGAGTCTGGCACTCCATACTCCCGGAGTACCCCCCACAGGAGTCCCCGGGGAACACGGTCGAATGACTTCTTCAAGTCCACTAAACACATGTAGATTGGTTGGGCAAACTACCATGCCCCCTCAAAGACCCCGAAGAGAGTGTAGAGCTGGTCCACTGTTCCATGACCGGGACGAAAACCACACTGCTCCTCCTCAATCCAAGGTCCGACTATCCAACGGACCCTCCTCTCAAGCACCCCTGAATAGACCTTACCGGGGAGGCTGAGGAGTGTGATCCCCCTGTAGTTGGAGCACACTCTCCGGTCCCCCTTTTTAAAGAGGGAAACCACCACCCCAGTCTTCCAGTCCAGGGGAACTGTCCCCGATGTCCACGAGATGCTGCAGAAGCGTGTCAACCAAGACAGCCCTACAGCATCCAGAGCCTTAAGGAACTCTGGGCAGACCTCATCCACCCCCAGGGCCTTGTCACCGAGGAGCTTTTTAACCACCTCAGCGACCTCAGCCCCAGAGACAGGAGAGCCAGCACCAGCTACCCCAGACTCTGCTTCCTCATCAGAAGACGTGTTGGTGGGATTGAGGTGGTGTTATGTCCCCCTCATACTCATCAGCTAGGGTGGCCGCAGAGGATACATTATCCACTCGGTGCTCATTAAGATGCACCACCAACCCTTCTGGTAACCGACTCTTAAATTCTTCAACCAGAATCAGCTCTCTAAGTTTTTCAAAAGTTGTTACATCACACGAAGCACACCAGCGATCAAAGAGCGTGCTCTTCTCTTGCGCATACTCCACAAAAGTCTGAGAGGACTCTTTCTTATGGGCGCGAAACTTCTGTCTGTATGCCTCCGGAACCAACGCATACGCTTTGAGAACCGTGGCTTTCACAATTTCATAATTTTGGCTTGCTGCAAGAGGGAGCGCTGCTACTACCTCCTGAGCTTTACCAGTTAACCGGCATTGTACCAGTAATGGCCAACACTCTTTAGTCCAGTGCAGCACAAGCGCAATGCGCTCAAATGCCTAAAAAATAGCTGTCCACATCTGACTCACCAAACACCGGAACAAAAGGAATGAACTTTGTGATGTCATACGGAGCCATGGGACTCTGAGACCCTGAAGGTGCAGCAGAGATCCACGGTAAGGTGGCCTTGGCCTGGGCAGCCAGCTTGACCTGCCGCAAGCGCACAGGTTTGTCGGCTTCAATTTCCAGCTTTTTGAGTTCAAGCTGAAATTGTCACTGCTGGGCCTTCTCCTGGGTTTCCATTTAAAGTCTGGCCAGCTTCAGCCTATAACGTGCACTCAGCATTGAGGCACTAGAGTCGCTGTTCAACTGGAGAGGATCAAAACGGGGAAGCGTGACAGGCGTCTCAGGCCTATCACCGTCCTCAATTTCCTCATCCACATCGACCAGACCCAGCTGAGCCTTCTGCTCAGCTTCCACCCCACCCACACTGGTGGAGGGAACAGCCTCATCAGGAGAATCCTCTGATTTCCCAGCAACCTCAGGCACCTGAAGCACCTGCCGTTCCACCAAGCCTGCCACCACTAATGACTTCAGTTCCTTTTTCCGACTTTGTTTCGGCCATGTAATGTCATAGTGGTCCGCCACTAAGGCTAACACCCTCACAACATGCTTGGGTCTGCCAGGCCTGACCAGCATCCTCCCCCACCATCTGAGCCAACTCACCACCAGGTGGTGATCAGTTGACAGCTCCGCCCCTCTCTTCACCCACTTTAAATTGTCTTGTACATGAAATGTGCTATACAAATAAATTTGCCTTGCCTTGCCTAAAAAAGAAGGTGAATAAAATGTTCTACCTAAAACACATATATATAGCAGTTCTGGAGGTTAATATGTATACCAGTACTTAGGTGTAACAGTGGCACATAAAAAAGCATATTAAAAACCCAGAAGGAATTTACTATATTCTGTATAATTCTATGAGGAGAGGATACTACATAAAGGGAATTAAAATGATAAATTAATAAATAACTTTACACTAAATGAAATTATGTAATTCTATCAGTTTGAAAATGGTTTTAAAAATATATAAATATATACACAAGTCAACAAAATGTCGAAGAACAGCTTTGCTGTCTCTTCATACTTGTGGCAGAATTGTGAAATATTGTACCAATGATCTACAACAGTATCTCATACAAGATATAGCACTATAGCTAATACATGCTAAGAAACAAATAGTAATTGATCTAATTGATTACTTCAAATCTTTTTTAATTCATGTGTTTAATCACATTATACCCCTGCTGGATCAGAGCTGCAGCATACCGAATTAATGGTTTCTCACGCTGCCAGTGATTAGTGTTATCTGAAACAAGACAGCTTTGCAACCTCCTGGAATCACAAGTCAGCACCACTCAACCCACTTTTACAGTTGAAGGAAGGCTGGAAAAAACAACCCCTGAAATGACAAGCCCCTCTTGTTTGGACTCACAGCTAACCTAGGAGTTTGGCCAAATCAACTGTTAAAGTGCAGTTCTCGTAATGTTGGACAGCTGGAGTATATCAGTCACAATTATGCAACACAACTCACCAGTACACTATGTTACTGCAGCACCATTCCTGTTAGTGAATCTGTTTAGCGTGCAAAGGGAAAACCCTTTCAGACCCTAGCCTTATACAACCGTCCCTTAATTGCAGGCACTTTACATTAGTCAAAGACAGTTTGCTTGGTAAGCATGTTGAAAGAACTAAGCTTAATGACGCATTCCTTGAGGTTATTTTAGTGGGAAATCCTGAACTCATTCATTTTCCATTTAAACAACATTAACGGAATGCAGAAGTCCTTTTTATGTCCTAGCTGTTATGTCAAGGTCAGGGGTGTAGTACAAAATTATAGGCCCTATGTACAAACCATCTATGTCGACTTGATCGATAGTCCTCAAACAGAGGTAATAAATGCCACCTTAGTTTAACTTCTAAATGGCAAATAGTTTCTCTGGCCATATTCCTGATTCATCTGGCAGACTTCTGCAATTATCATCCTCGCACTGTCTTTTTGTTCCTTTTCTTTTCTCTCCTAAACCTCCTCACTACCTTCAGAGCAACCTTCACTCCCCATTTCTTCACTTGTATCTTCTAGCTCTCTTTCTTGTTCTCTCTGCCACAAGGACAGACCCCATAAAAGCTAGACAGATACAAGATTATCATAACTTATTTATAGCAGAACATACAATAAAATGCATTTGAATCAACTGAAGATGATTGTGTCTAAATTAAAAAACTTAACTGCCTCCATGAGCTCTTCTTGTATCACGTCCTCGATGATCATCTGGATTATGATGGACCTGCAGCTTCTGCTATGTCTGAAACTGAGGACCATGGGTTTCATGATGTTAAGCTTTGCTAATACTGATGTTACAATGTTAAAGTGGTGCTGAAAGGTTCAAAATATAGGATTGTTATGCAATAAACCATTTGCTAGGTTACACCAAAAAACACATGAGTCATGTTTTCTATTGTACCTCCTGTCATACTGTGAACTTATTCTACTCTGTGTCTTGTAACATGCAGGCTGAGCAACTTTCGGATTCATGGCACATGATTGATCACTAGGAAAGTGCTAAAAAATCTATAAGCAGAACAGTTTTTTATTGCTTACTTCATTTTATTACTCTGTGTTTATTTTCTTTCCCTTTTCTGTCATCGAGACTTCACTTTCTTTGGGAAATACATAAATTTCTCCTCTGGCTGTTTGGCTGTGTTCTGTGTGTAACTCAGTTGAACAGACTGCTGCAGGTGTGGACCAAAACATTTAGCATTATTTTAGAGGGGTGATAGTCTCTCAAAGAACATCCATGATTATTGTAAAGCAAAATTCATTATCCCTACAACTTCATTCAGGCAAACTGATTTGAACTTAAGTGAACTCTTTAAAACCCAAACAGATGGTGACAATGCCCCCCTCTCCCATCTCCTCTGGTGGGGTGTGATTGCTTTTCATGTCATAGGTCCTCTATCACAGAGGTTCTCAAACTTTTTGAACCATTAACCCCCAGAATAACATAAATTGGTGTTTGCGACCCACCCCCACATGACAAAAATATTATTATTAAAATATTAATTCAAGATTCCCTAAATTATCTAACACAATTCAGGTGGAAATGCGGATCCTGTCAGGCCGATGAATCGTTGTGGAAAGTTTTTATAAGAGAAGAAGTCTCAGTAATGACTTATAGCAGCAGTGCTACCCAGTAAGACTCCAGTATCTGGTGGGGGAACTGTCAAGTTTGGAGCCAAAGTGAAACTATGCAATCTTAAAACAAGCTTAAAAATAGACAAAGCTGTGGGGAAACTCAGTCCAGAGGGAGCAGCGATTAGGAAAAACACTGTTCTGCATTGGTAAATGAGCAATGGAAAACCAGCCACTGGGGGAAAACCGGTCACTGCTCAACTGTTCCCGTCCCCTAGCATCCATCCATATGTGGTGAGTTATCTTTCATTTACCAAGATGTTCAAGGGATTGCAAATTTCACTCCCAATTGTCTCTATGACCTTGTACCCCAATTGAACCAGCTGAACCATAACTGTTCTCTCAAGGTCTGTTAGAACACATCAAGGCTGGAAGTTGGAGGCGTATTACCTCCCAAATGTAACATTTGACCCCATGTCATAAGCTAATCCCTTCCCCACTGCTCTCTCATCTCCCTCAGGGTGCTTTTCAGTATTCTGTTTTTTGTACTTGGAACTTGCTTTGATTGGAACAGTTAGCCAGAGATATAAATAGCCTAATATAAATGGGCAGTGTGTGTGTAGGCCATCAGCTGCATTGTCTGTAGATGTGGTGGTGGTGAGTCAGTCATTGCATATTGAAAACGTTCAGTTTAGTAAGCATTCGATCTTTACGCACATGTATTTTCCATTGAGTCACTTTACCCTTCTCAGTTAATGTTGAAGATGTGTTTGCTCATTAATTTTCTGCAAGAAGCATCTGCTAAATTCTAACCTGGGAGATAGAAAATGAAGGCTGTCATTACTACAGAAAAGAGACCTACTAATGTGGAGACTTTTCATATCATCTTGTTTCAATGAGTCTATGTTCAAAATGATCTGAATCAGGACTGTTCTATGAAGAACTGTTGTTTTGATAGAAGAACAAGTAGCTTACATTAAGTTTGGTCATGTGTAAATATTAACATGAACAGATTCCATTCATTTGTTTTAGTTTCAGGATCTTTTTTTTGAGCAAAGTAGCTCATCCTACTGAATGTTTTATGTCTTGTAAAAGTTTGTCTGACTGACCTATATGGGTTTAAATTAATTTTTGTTTTAATAAACTGTCAGCATCTTCATTTGCTAACCATTTAACCATTTATTGACAAAAATTATTTGCATCTACCTGCATAGAAACTGTTACAATTTTGCCAGTAGCATCCTGATGTGCCTGCCCTCTTTTCTCCTTACACGAGTAGGTTTATAAAAATGAATTACACTTTTGCTATAAAATGATTTATTCAATTAATGAAGTTTTGTCTTTTATCATTGAGAGGTGATTACTTCATTGGACACAGTTGGATGAATGTCATTCAGTGGACCTTCAGTTTGCGAGCTATTCATAGCAACACTTTGGTCTGAATATAGCTTTGCTTGGTGGTTAGGTCGTCTGGGTCAGTGTTTGAAAAGCCTTAATCTGGAGAATGCAGCACGCTGCTAATGCTATTACGTATTTCAGGCTGAATCATTAGATTAAGAGTAAAGTGTTTTAGTACGTACGTAGAGAAAGCAGGTAGC
The DNA here is from genome assembly GCF_017639745.1 of Melanotaenia boesemani. Lineage (NCBI taxonomy): Eukaryota > Metazoa > Chordata > Actinopteri > Atheriniformes > Melanotaeniidae > Melanotaenia > Melanotaenia boesemani. The sequence continues at coordinate 17,385,401 of NC_055682.1, read as the reverse complement.
TGCAGCGAATGCATCGTGATCTACTGATCTAGGTGAGAAGTTCACATCTGCAGAACAACAATACATTAATTACTTTTGGTAGAATGAATGAAAACAACAAACATAATGAAGCAAATGTAATGAAATACTACAGCCGCTGCTTTCAGTGTGTTTTAATTCTACTGATGTGTGAAATTACATCAGATCACATCATTTACAGGGATGATTTTTCATTTTTTTTTATGTAAAAACGATGTTTTTTTTTATAGCATCTTAACATAATCATGATAATGCTAGTTCACCTAACACCTGTGTGAAATTTAAATGATTAACAGGTGCATGCAGTCTGAAAAACGGCAGAGTAGAAAGAAACAGAAGAAAGAAAAGTTCAAAACTAATAAGAAAAGTTGTAACTGTTGAAATTTTATTATTTCTTTTTACTCTCTTAAAAACCATAGATTTACTCCTAACATGCATTTATTTATTTATTTTTTTTCTTCACATTTTTCCATACCATGGTTCTAACTGTGGTGGTAAATATATAAAACATTCAAACACAAATTAACAGCTCCAAGGTAATAAAAAAGGCAAAATTGAAAACAAGCAAACATTATGTCTAAGCCACAGGCCTGAGCACTCTGCAAACACTAGGCTGACCTAAAATGTCTTTACATGCTATGATTAAATGACTGAAATAAAATCCAAGTGCACTTAAAGCAACATTGCAGTGGTGCAGATAGATGGGTAGATACTACTACTACTACTACTACTACTACTAGTACTACTACTACTACTAAAAATAATAATAATAATAATATATGGTAATCAGACTGAAATCTTCAGAGGGACCCACTCCTGGTTAGTTCTGCTCGGCTGTTTGGGGTTCTGGTATGACAGCCTGACAAATACAACAATGAGGATGGTTCCTGAAATTAAAAATAAATGAATAGATAATAATAAAGCTATCTTATTACTTATTGGTTCACAGTATAGACACATAATAACCCAAAGGTCCTGCAACACATATGATCTAAGTACTTCTGTACATATTGTAATGAAGCATACAATGCATTCTAGATTGGATGGGTGTGCAGAATTTGTCATAATAGATTTAAAGTGTTTAAGAAAAACACTCTGCTTACCTATGACTGCAAAGGTGCCAAGCAGAATTCCTACAGCAGACTGTATAGTTGGCATTCCCTGCAGTGGCTTTGCTGGCATTTTGCAGTTCCCTCTGACATTACAGGGACAAACTGTCACTGACAGAAGAGGAAAAAAGCGAAGGCACTCAATCTTTTCCAGTCTAGAAATCAGTAATATCATAGATCATTTTATGTTTACGACCGATGCACCGTTTTGGAATTTAAAGATAAAAATAAATAACAAGTAATTTTAACTCCCATTAAAAACACCAAACACTCATATTTAATGTTATATCTTAAGTAGATAGAGTCTCAAGGCTCAAGACAAAACTCTGCACCCACACCTTTTTCTCCTTGCCATAACCAGTGCACAAGAAGGTGTCCTCTTCTGTTTTTATAAAAAAAGGTTAGCGGGCTGCATCAGGCAGAACAAAGTCTTAAGAGAGCTGCGTAATCACAAGCCTGGAAAAATCATTTGTAAAGCCCCACTGCATCATTAATAAACAAGAACACAGCTAGGACAAGCTGGCATGCAGAGGTTGATCTCTATTGATTGTTCCAATGCTCCTGCCCAATAACCTCCCTGCACTCGCTACAACTTGTGAGCAGAAGTGTCAGCATTACCTGGCAAGTTTATTAAGGTGCTCCTGGGTGGAGAGCTGCTGTCAGAGATGGTGAAAGGCACAGTGTAGACCTCAGGGGCCAGGTATGGGATGTTTAATGACAGGTTGGTGTGAGTATCTGAATGTTAGAAAGTAATACCTAAAATTAGTATTATTTGTATTTATTAAACAGATTTATACAGAAGAAAAACAGATTTTCTTGTCCTGCTTGTTGTAGTAGAGCTCATCATGGTGACTTATGATTAATTTTATGATGAATTGCCATAAAAGCATTATAAGATAACTAATCAAAGGAAGCATGCACTGCCTAATACTTGGATTTAATGGTAAAAAAGAGACATATAACAGTATCCTTCATATTATTCACATATGGGTTTTACAATTTCTGCTAAAAACACACCCATATAACATCATAGCTACACAGCAAACAGAAAGAGAAAGACTAATGGAGCTGTGGATGGAATGGTCTGGAGCCTGTGGCTCTTTATCTTATCACTTTGAATCAGTCTAAAATACAAGCCTGGTTGTATGACGTACAAAACCCTGCCCTACGAGGAGAAGCATTTTATCAGGCTGTTTGAACCCTTATCTGAGGGTCTTTAATGCTGCACTTGCACCTAACCATCACCCCCCTTCAAGTTCCATTTGCCACTCAGGGAAACATAACCTGAGCAGCCTTTCTATAGAGGCTGTCAATGGTAATGCACTTTACATTTTACATGATAGACGTGTGTCCACCCACCTAGAAGTGTTTTTTTTCTTCTTCTTTTTAAATGTCATTAAACCTACATGCAAACTGGATACATGTTTTTCCCTTGATGCTATTAAAAGTCAGTAAGAAAGAAATAAGAGCATTTTACCACATTATAATTGAGATTCTGCATTAAAAAAAGATCTGCCAGTCAAGTTCCTGAAAGATGAATACTGATAAGTCACAAACACACACCCAGACACACAAGTTCTCTTCATAAGAGGTTGTGGCTGTGACACACAAACTGTTCAACTCTACAGCAAATTATACTGACACAAGTACAGCCATTACTGCTTGTGACCAGGTGCAAAGCATTCTGGGAGAGGCTTCTTTTAGCTCCCATTAGCTGTCAGGAAACCAGTGGTGACGCCAAAGAAATTACACAGAAGATATAATTACAGCTCGGCTCAATCAATACCAACAGGAACAGGGGAGTGAAAGAGAAACAGAAAAAGAAAAAAACCTGAGAGGGAAGCAGTTTTATCGTTTGACTGACTCAGACGTCATAGCTGTAAATAGTTGTCATGAAATGAACCCAACACTAGCAGCTTACAACTCCAAAAAAAGCATGATTAGATTATATCTTCTGTTCAGGACTGGAGAAAAGATGCAGAAAGAAGCCGGATCACTCTCTTTCTTTAATTATAGGTTTTCATGAATTTGCTTCAGTCAAGGTAATTCAAAACATCCAGTACACCGTGGCAGGCATGATATGTGTCCACTGGCTCAGTGTGAAAATCAATTTATCAGTAACATCACATTGCATGACTCTGTGGCTAGATGGCAACAATCTGTTAAAATCATTATTTTTCAGAAGAACAGCTTCACAGTTTACTTGGTTTAAAAAAATAAATAAATAAAAAAATAAAACACAAAGATTTTAGATCTTAAATATCATTAAAGCACTGGTCACTGTATAAATTTATTTCATTTTAAAGGGAAAAAATAATAGAATCTATTACATAACATATCTTATATATTTGTCTTATATACATATATTACCAACATGACTCAGACGGATCTGGGTGTTAATCTGTTATATCGCTCAGGTCAGTGAATGTAATTTTGTATACTGCAGAAACATTGAAAACCGTGTCATGTCATATTAGTTGCCCAATATGTTTACCTGGCAGAACCTTTGAGAGTGAAGGTGAAATTCTGTCTCGTTATTACTGGAGACACATTTTGAGACACATTAATTCTTACAGGGCTTTGGCTCATAATGTACAGTATGGATACCAGATTTTGGAACGTTTTTCTGGCTAACTTGAGCTGATTATAATACCTATTTAGCATTATTTTTATTGGCTTTGTGACACTACCTGGCCATAATTAAAACATGACCTGATTGAAAATCATCAACTTTAACAAATGATTAGAACATGATTTTGATAAAGATCAGCCACATGTTTTTACTCCCAACTTGTCTCATAGTTTCCAACATATAAAGAACTACTCTACAGCTGGAGATTGGCTGTTTGTCTGCAAGCTGTAAGGATGTTGGAGTGGAGGAGTAATTGTGTCTTGCATTCAAGTCCAACTTTTAAACCACAGTCGCCTAGAAACTTTTATTTTTACTTTCTTTGCCCTACTACTGTCACACTTCAGTTTGTATAAGAAGTACCGGGTTAGATGATAGATAGAAGTTTCAAGTCAGATTAGACGATAAAAGTACTTTGTTCATGCGTGGCATTAAAATGAATGTTAGGTTCAAAAAGCATCATTTTAAGGAATAAAAATGCTAAACAAAAATCAACTTTTCTGTGGACATTTTCTAGTTTGCAGATGTCCAGAAACTGTTACCAGCATGGAAAACACTGCACATCCAAACATTGCTATGCAATAACTATTTGTTCAAAACTGACAAAGCAGCTTCTTTTCTGTATGTAAGAGTCTGTATGTGATGAGATGGGAGTGAGAACAAGTTGTTACGGGCAGGCATTTTACTTCTGCTACTTTCATTAAAACTGATGTAGAAAAGTAGGTTAATCTCCCCCTTGCCTTATCATATGAATGAATAGGCTTATGTTTTTAAATTCAGTTCACTGTAACTACATTTTCCTCACCATTAATAGGTGTTAGTTTCCAGTTACGCCGAACTATGGTATCACTGCGGAGGGAGAAATTAAGTCTGCCTCCATGCTGCGGTCCATCGCTGTCTCGTGAAGCCAGAACCAGAGCTTGGTCCTCCCAGCGAGGCGTGCATAGGTACTTCCAGGAATAGTCTCCAACCAGCACAGGACTGTTATCGTTCACATCCAGGATATGGACAGTCACCAGGGTAGATGCAGATAGGGAGGAGTTTCCTTGGGTGGACATACAGTTACAGTTGTTTGGTTCAATTCACATCCCCTAATAACAACATACTCTGTATAGTTTGTTTCTATGTAACTATACAATCTGTGAACAAACATTTAAAATTTTTAGTTTTTTAGTTTTATTATATAAATGATCTTACGTCCATCCACTGCAATGACCTCCATGGTGTATGTGCTGTTTTCCTCTCTGTCCAAAGCCTGAACAGTTTTTAGTTCACCAGAATATTTCCCAATTGAGAAGTATTTCTTGGTGTCCCCTTGAAGAGAATACCTAAACAGAACATCAGATGTGTTAACCCCCAAACCTGCCCAACCCCGAGAGAACATAACAACAACAACAACACGAAAACTATGTGCAATATATATAACAGTTAGGTACACACACATATATGCCTGCATGTTGTATGCGTGCAGTATATGTGTGTATGAATGATACTGACATGATAGCATCACAGAGTATCACCTAGAATGAAAGGAAAGGTGAACAAGACAGTAGTGAGGCCAGCAATGTTGTATGGTTTAGAGACAGTAGAACTAAAGAAAAGAAAGGAGGCAGAATTTGAGGTTGCAGAGACTAAAATGTTGAGGTTCTCAGAGACCAGACTGAAATGGTTTGGACATGTACTGAGGAGTAATAGTGTATATATTGGTTGAAGGATGCTGAGGTTGGAATTGCCAGGAAGCAGGCCTAGAGGAAGACCAATGAGGAGATTTATGGATGTTATGGGGGAAGACATGAATGTAGTTGGTGTGAGAGGATACAGAGGATAGGGATAGATGGAAGCAGATGATTAGCTGTGGCGACCCCTAAAGGGAAAAGCCAAAAGGAAAAGAAGAAGACAGTATATACATGTGTGTATATATATATATATATATACTGCAGCAGTTTTCTCTTGAAATAGCAACAGTTAAATATGTCTTCATATATATTTAGAAAATCAAATATTTATGAGAAAGAAGCATGAAATTTTCAGGATTTACTAACTAAAAGGTAAAAAGTCAGCAGGATGAATTTAAAGCTGTGAAGCTGCTTCCTTCTAAACACAGAAGGAACAATATGTGATGAATATCAGCATCAGGTGAACAGACAGAAAGCAGGATTAGAATCTCACAGCTTCTAGATGGTGAGGAGAGATAAATATTCCCAATATGCACAATAACTTCCATCCATGCACCTTCACTGCTTCATCATCCAGATTTCTGGCCTATAAATTCTCTAAACTTTCATTTTTAGCTTGACTGCACCTGCACCCTCTGCTACCGGGATTTAAGGGGTTAACATCTCGTTTCCGGGTGTAGCGTCAGATGTATAAATGTAACTATAAACATGTGTGGTCCAGAAAGTCCAGAATCAAAGCTGACAGCTCAGCAAAATCCTTTCTATGTCCACCAAACACAGTTAAGACAACAAACAATTCAAAGACCAGGTACAGAAAGTCCAAAAAATATGTAAACACAGATGATGTCTCCCTGTGTCCACCCGATGGCATGAACACTGACAAACGACTCCTCTACTGAAAGCTCACATCTCACAGATTCCACAGCTGGAAGTTTCATCTCGTTATGACCAAGATTCACCGAACCAGAGGCAGAAGAAGGCTCGCTTTATGCTTTACGCTTGTAAAAGTCAGAAAGCATGGCTTTCCTTTGCTGTCTTGAATAAATTAAAACCGCATTTATATCTAAAAAAAAAAAAAAAAAAAAAAAAAAAGTTTAAAAAAAGATTTAAAAAGTTTCTCATTGTCTTTTGGGAGCAGTTCCCCGTCCAAAAATCACGATGCTCTGCTATCTGCATGAGTTTTGATAGACAAAGATAATTGTCGGTTCTTCTTCTTTCTTTACTTCCAGACAGAAAATGTCTCTTCATTTTAATAAACCTGCTCTCTCCTGATTACATCAGATGCACCGCTACAGCAGGGAAGGGAGACATGGACGCCATATTTCTGTCATCAAAGCTAGTGGCCATCATAAAAAAAAAAAAAAAACAACTTAACGCACGATTAAAAAAAAATTAAAGGCATTAATTAAGCGTTGTATTAACGTGCGTTAACACGTTACCATGCCCAGCACTAACATTTATACCATGGTCTGGGTGAATACTCAATTCTGATCGGCTGGAAGGTGTCCATTAAAAAGTGATATTTGGCACCTATGAAAGAAGTTCCGGTCAAATAGACTTATTGTTGTAGATTATTGTGCTGACTAAACGGTAGTTGGTAACCATGGCAACAGAAACTCAGACGCTGGGCTACAGATGCCAGAGCAGCCTGCAGGCTAATTGAACAGCAGGTTAAGAGTCGCCGCTGGAGACACGGCAGATCACGTCTGTGACAGGGCGTCCCTATGAAAGCAGCCTGTGGACTTTGACAGTTTGAAACAAAATGTAACATCATCCTCTGGACACACAAGCTATAAGAGCTGAACCTGCCCTCTGAAATGTTTGTGTCACGTCACATAACTGCAGCTGACTGAGCTGCAGGTTCTGTGTCAGAGCTGGTTACCTTGGTAACGCGTCACAATGAAATAGTCCACTCAGCCGCTTCTTGTGAAAAACTTAGGATTTTATGGGTAAAAAACAACATTTACGCATGAATAGTTTATTTAATGTTTTTTTCTTTCTTAATGGACCATGGTATAAGCAGGATAATGCCCTCCGAGGAAGCCATTATCATAATTTGTGAACCGCCCGAAGCGAAGGGTCATCCATTAATTTATGATAATGGCCACCTCTTCGGGCATTATCCCTTACATATATACTTGTCATATATTTTTTTATACTTTCACATTATGATATTCTTCTTATTTTTATTTTCCTGATAGTATAACAGTGTGGGGTGTAAAGGAATTTCAGTTTTTCTGAGGGAACCTCCCAAAGGGATTATAAAGTTGTCTGAAGCCTGAAGATGTAACTCTTTTTGAATTTAAAGAATTATGCTTCCTTTGTTACCTTATTGGATGAGAATCAGGGTCATAACCTCGGATGGTGGCAATGACTCTGCCTGGTTCTTCCCCCTCTCTGACGGTCACCTCATAATGGCTTTGAGACAGAATTGGACCCTCATTCACATCATCAACATAAATGGAAACAGTTGCTGTGGATGCTGGGCCGTACCGGCCATGGACCAAAGCAACTGGATTCTGGGCACTGAGAACCAGGATGTACTCACTCTCCCGCTCAAAGTCCAACACCTGTGAAAACATGCACAAGTCACAAACAGGATTACACACAATCAAATACAATTACACACACAGTCACAAAACATGACTGAAGAAATGCAGATATATCAGATCAGATTGATTTCTCTACAGTTTAGAAGTGGGGGTGGGGGTCTTCTCAATAGAAATGGTAACAAACAGAAGCAACATCTAAAATAAATAAGAAGAATCTGGTGGAATTTCTAGGGATTTAAAAAACAGCATGTGGCCAGCAGCAGAAGAAGGACACAGTACAGTCCCCTGTGTCCACTCTGCTTATCTCATTTCCAAGAAATATGGATTTACTGGCATTGATGTATTTTTAATAAGAACCAGACACTGTAGTCATGGGGAAAAGCTGAAGATTCACTGTGTCACTGATGAAACATTTTCCATGATGCTGCATGTGTGCAGCTGCTACATGACAATGCTTCCATACAAGATGGACAAACTGTTGAAACGGCAATGTTTTTTATTTAAATTCTTTACTGCAAAAAGAACAAAGGGTAAATCTATTCATACAACTTACCACATTTTCTACATCTCTAAAATATACAGAATGCAATATATTTAAGTCCAGATGCAGTAAAATTGGGAGTAAAATATTTCAGGTGATAGGAGTAGAGTAATATGAATATCATTAATAATAACAGTGGCACGGGGACTTTTTTGAAGGATTAAAACTATAGTTTCATTGTGAATCTGCAAAGTAAAAATTCTGGTTTTATAGTAGTAACAATGTGATTTCAATGCTTGGCTCATGCTTAAAAAGAATGCAGATGAAAGCAACGTCTAATTAAATTAGTCAAATATAATCTTCTGATTCCTTCTCTGATGTTTGCATTTGCTGTCAGGCTTAACAGTATGTGCTGTATTCTCATAAAACAAAACGTTAAAAAAACTGGCTTTGTCTGGCATCATGCTGCTCAGGCTGGATGTGTCTCTGTTGCCAAGGAGAAGTAACACAAACCTTGGAGGATAAATGAAACCTGTTGTTGAATGAAATTGACGCATCCAACAACTCAGTGTGTGTCATTTTATCAGAACATGACTTGCTGCTGGCTACAGTCAGTCATTTGAAACATAAGTCCTCACAGATTTTTTATTTTTTATTTTTTATTTTCTTTTGCTTTAATTGTAATTTCAGTTAATTTAGATTCAATATTTGGTACACATTGCTAGTACTGGGTTCAAACCCTTTTTTCTTTCATAATTGCTTCAGTTCTTTATGGCAAAGATTCAACAAGGTGTTGGAGACATTACTCAGATATCGTTGTTCATACTGACATGATAGCATCACACAGGTGCAGATCTTTCAGCTGCACATCCATGTTGAGAATCTCCTGTTTCACCAAATTAGAATGGTGCTCTATTGGATTGAGATCTAGTGGTCGTAGAGGCTACTGGAGAACAGTAAACTCATGTTAAAAAAACAGTTTAAGATGATTTGAGCTTTGTGACATGGTGCATTATCCTGCAGGAAGTAGACATTAGAAGAAGCTTACATTGTGGTTATAAAGGGATGGGCATGGTCAGCAACAATACTCAGGTAGAATGTGGCGTTTAAATTATGCTCAATTGAAATTAAAGAGCCCAAAGTGTGCCAAGACAATACCTCCCTCACACCATTACACTACCACCAATAGCGTGAACCATTGATACAAAGCTGGATGGACCCATGTATTCATGTTATTCATAACTAATTCTGACCCTACCATCTGAAAGTGGAGACTCATCAGACCAGGCAACATTTTTCTAGTTCTCTATTGTCTAGTTTTGGTGAGTCTGTGTGAATTGTAGTCTCTGTTTTCTGTTCTTAGCTGACAAGAACACTCCCAGTATGGTGTTCTGCTGCTGTAGCCCATCTGCTTCAAGGTTGAATGTGTTGTGAATTCAAAGATGGTATTCGGCTTACCTTTGTTGTAAAATGTCTTTCTATCATCTTTGTCTAGTCTGACCATTCTCCTCTGCCCTCTCACATCAACAAGGCATTTTCATCCAGACACCCGCAGCTCAGTGGATATTTTCTCTAATTGGAATCATTTTCTGTAAACCCTCAAGAGGGTTGTTAATATAAAACCCTGTACATCTGAAATTTCTGAAATACTGAAACCAGTCCACCAACAATCACATCACATTCGATGTCACTTAAATCCTCTTTCTTTCTCATTCTGATGTTCAATTTGAACGCCAGCAAGTCATCTTGACCATGTCTAAATGCATTGAGTTGCCTTTGTGTGATTGGCTGATTAGCTATTTGTGCAAACAAGCAACTGAACAGGGGTACAAAACAAAGTGTCCGATACATATAGTTATCCCATATATATCTTTCAATTGTAGTACTCATAGTTCCATAAACTGTACACAATCTTTTTCAGAGTAATAATAATATATCTCATAATATAACTAAGTTTAACTTCCAACAGATGCAGAAAGACAGACTAATTTGATCCATTTTCCATTTGGCATGAGTAAAAGGCAAAAGTGGATTTTTGATCTAATGAATAAGGACATAACATCCTTATACATGAGGACATAAAGAGTAGAACTTTAGGATATATAGAGTAGGACTTTAGCCATGCTGGAGTTTTTGCAGTCTTTTTCTAAATGCAAATCATATTTACCTCTTTTCATTATTTTTTTTATATAATTTAATAATTTAATTTATTTATTCATTCATTCTCTGTACTGCTTTGCCCATTATGGGTTGCAGGTAAGCTGGAGCCTTTCCCAGCATTTTAACAGGTTAAGAGGTAGGGTACACCCTGGACAGGTCACTAGTCCATCGCAGGGCCAACACAGATAGGCACAAACAACCATTCACACACACTCACTCCTTGAGAGGATTCAGACTGACCAGTTAGCCTAACACACATGTCTTTGGATGGTGGGAGGAAGCTGGAGAACCTGAAGAGAACCCACACATACACAGGGAGAACATGCAAACTCCACACAGAAAGGCCACCTCCCCTCAGTTTGAACCTCCCCCTGGTTCGAGCCTCTAGCCAGCGACCTTCTTGCTGTTTGAACCTCCTCCCAGCCAAGATTTGAACCAGCGACCTTCTTGCTGTGAGGCTGTGGTGCTAACCACCACACCCCCATGCAGCCTTAATTTAATTTAATTTAATTTTATTTCATTTCATTTAACTATCTTATTGGTCTGGTACTCCAATAAACTACTGGAATAGTATTAGAAAAGATCTTGCAGCTGTTTTCCTTCACATGCTCCATCCCATCTTGGAATTTCAGTGTTTCTTCATCAACTGCTTGTAAAGTTGCTTGTAAATATGTTCCTTTCCACAGATTTATGGCTGCAGCTTGGTCGCTTTGGAAATGTACTAAGCTGTAACCGTGGTTGCCAGGTCTCAATAAAGAAGCACAGAGATGGACCAAAACAACACCAAGGTGCACCAGGAACCAGAAGTAGAATTCCCTGTATGATGGTGACAACAGCAGTGATTTCCATGTTGTCACTACAAGTGACAGATATATCTGGCAATTTAAAATTTACTTCTCCAAATTTAGTTTCTAGATCACGGTGAGATATTCCTGCTTTTCTCCTCACCCATTTTTAAAAATTCTCTTACAGTTTGTTCTACATTTCTCTTGATTTATATAGCAGGTCAGAGCGTTGTTCCATTGTACTACACTGTCAGTTAAAGGGCATTATGGAAAGGAGATATAATATTACACTGTACACCATGCACTTAGTGCTCATGACTCATTTTAAAAGGCTGATCTGTGACAGTGTCCAACAGCTGGTTGTGCTCCTACTGCTCTGTTTGGCTGTGAAAGATGAAGCTGTGGCAGGTTTTGGTTGTTGTTTAGACTGGTGCAGCTGCAGCACTTCAGTATGTAATGTTTTGAAGATGCACCATTTTAATGTACAGTTCATCTGTGACAGATGTTTTAGGAAAACACCACAGGAGTTCATAAGTATAGTGAATTCAATATTACTAGGTAGTTAAAAAATGACTGTAGTGTTTTTGTATCGCTCCATATGGCATATTGTAATGGTGCATAAACACACAGTATAATATCATAAAGACAGAAAAAGTCCAAGTAATTAGTGATGTCATCAGTCCAGTCGAAAGACGTTCCCATTTTCTTCTTTTTTTTCATACTCTAATAAAATTTTTGCTGTTTAGCATAAAGTCAAATACCACAAATTTTTAGTGTTAATTATATATTTGCTCTCTAGTCTGTGTGGTCACATACTCGACTTGCTCTCTTGTTTTTTGTGTGTTGTGAAATTCAACTGATTAAGCGTGTCTGCCTTCAGGCACTGACCTCACACTATAACTCAATAAATTAAAGGATTTGCTCAAGTTCATTTTAATCCACCAGAGCATGACTTATTATTATTTTTTTTTTTAATACAGTAAGCCTAACAGTTTGTTATAGTGATATATTACAAGGTCACTACATGAGCATCAAACACAGCAACTCTAAAACTTCCTTCTTAAAAAAAAAACAAAAAAGAAAAAGCCCCTTGTGTGTCAATCTCAAATAATACATCAAGATCCATTTTTAGGCTCTGGACATCTGCTTTATTTCAAAGGCGCATGTGCAACTAACAGTTTAGTCACATTTATTCTCCCACAGAGAGGCTGAATATAATAGACTATCTCCAGCCTTGTCTGCTTACACAGAGTAGATTATTAGAGTAACACACAAACACAGAGACACACACTCATTCCTACAAGCGTCCCTACAACGGCTGCATGATTAAGGGAGGCAGGCAAAGACTAATGCGCCATGGGGAGATTATTGGGTGAAAGCATGCCATTGTCATCAGGACTCTTTTTTTAACTGAGGCATGTGAGAATGACAGACTGACATTAGAATATTTTCTTTCAGTCTCTCAAGTGATCACGCTGTCACACTAAAGTTATGTTCATAAAATGACGAGTTTACATGACAGCTATTTTGACATGGTCAACCATTGAATGTCTTAGGACTGCACACACATCAAGGACAAATACATGCCAATGTCCTGAAACATGTCCTTGATTTTAACATTTGCACCTTGGAGGTGAGATATTACCTTCTAGATTTAGTTCAACCCTGACAAGAATGATGTGTTATTAACTGATCTTGGTATATGTGGCAGTTAATAATTTAAAGAGGTCAAACATGTGGGAAGAGGCTGCAAGATGATGTGTGGTTTTCACCTTCGAGAGCACAAGCGAGACTTCATTAGTCTGCTTGTCTGTCACTAATGTAAAGACCTCCTCCTCGTTTCCAGACTCCAAACGGTAGTCCACCTGCCAGCTGTCTCCACCTCGAACATCTGCATCCCTTGCCAGCACAGCTGTCACTGTGGTGCCCATTGGTGCATCCTCTGGAATGTGAAAGGGTCCGTACTGATAAGAGGGAAAAAGAAAACAGGTGATCACTGAACAGAAAGCTCTCACTTGAATAACTCTCTTCTGTAAAATACAGTTTGTGTTCACAATAACAGGCTGACAAAGGATATTATGAAAAAAATAATACTTGTATTTTTAAATAAATTCACAAAAGTGATTCTGACCATATTTTTACAGGTTTTCTTAGTGTTACAAAGAGATGCACAATGTATTGGAGGATGCATAATTGGTTTAAATAAAATTATTATCAACTTTCTCTTCTTTAACAGCTACATTAAGCATCAAATTATAATATCTATTTCAGTTTCCCCACAGTGTACACTGTAGGTTTTGCCAGTGAGCTGTGTACACAATATTGTGGTTGCCAATAAAAGTCACAGATGACTGACTGTCCAATTTTCTGCTGAGATGGAATGTAACTTCACATGTGAGAATATGCTTTCCCCCTATTGCCCTCCCAGTGCTAGCTGACCTTTATCCAGGAACCTCTGTGTGTTTAGACAGCCATTTAATCTGCCACTCACAGATGTCCTCCAGTGAAGCAGCCATGCCTGTGATCTGGCTGCCCCATCCACAGCGTTGCTGAACCCAGTCTTGTCACCACTCACCTCCCACATCACCCCCCACAGCCTTCACATTGCCATGGAAAAAGCTGCTCTCCTCAGGCGTGACCTGCTCAAGAGCATTTTCCACCTCTGTGTTTATGTGGGTATGAGCGCGGCTGTGGTAACCATTATCTGAACAAGTGTCCATTTGTTTTTAACCGCGTGAAAATGACCATTTAGGATGTTTGAGGGACACGCATTCGATAGAGCAAAGGTGTGAAAAAGTAGCTGGTTTGCCCTCTTTAACTGGGCTGCTATGGAGACATGACCTTTGAATCAACAAGATTTAATTTATGGACTTATTAAAAACCAAAACAAACACACAAAAAACACACTAATAAGAATAAGTGAATTAAACTGACTGCATCTTAATAAGAAACAGTTTTTTGTGCCAGTGGTCCCAGTGACTTTAAATTGACATTACTTTTCAGACTTGGTGGCTACATACAAATTCTAAATAAAGTCTAAAGTCTAGACATCCATGCTTGAGCTCTCCAGTCATTATCCACTACTAAAATTCAAATAAGTGCATTCTCTCCCACTTAACATAAAATGCTTCATCACAGTTTATAATGCCTGTGCCATCTTTTAGTGCCACTTTGGGCTGACAGAAAACAGCAAGAGACTGCTTCACAATTATCACAGCATGATGGCTCTCCCACATAATTCTCAGCCGTCATGATTTTTTGTCCTCTCCTCTATTATGCAGTACATGTGGGTAGAAGTGAAAGGATTTTCTGTAACTGGCTTTTTTGTAAATTTTTTTGTTTTCACTCTAGCAACTACACTAAAAAGTGGGAAACCACTGCTTCAGTTCATAGTGGGCTTGGAGCTACAGCAGTAATAACATCTTGCTGAATGACATAAAGACAGGAACAGAATGAATATATATATACATATTATATTATATACCATTTCTGCATCTCTTTGTGTTTGCATTGCCATAGTCTCATTGGTTTTTGCAAATTTCCTGTCATGTTAATGGATGGCGTTAGTTATGATGCAAGTTTAGCTATAAAAAAAATCTGTGGAAACTAGTCTACATAAGAAGCTTTATCAGATTAAACTCTAAAGACACTGTTCACTTAGAGCACAAAAGACTATAAACCTGAGATTAGTAGCCATATCTTGTTCCCTGCCAGGAAAATTAGATCAGTGACATTCAGCACACACTCACAGTCTGAAGTCCAATAGCCACTTATGATGTTTACTCTGCCTTTCTTCCAAAGGTAATGTTTATAAAGCCTCAAGAAGATGAATCAGGGCTGTGTCAGTATCAACATGTGCTGCCGTACCTCATGTTGGGAGAAGACTGGTGGGTTGTTGTTTTCATCCTGCACAGTCACAACCACAGTGCAGGAACTGTTTAAACCTGCCAGGGACATCATCACAGCTTCTGTTAGTGACTCAGGATCAACCCTTTACACAAATAAAATATGCTTAAGGAACAGTAAGTGCCTCATCTTGCTTCCATCACATCCTGAATCCATGAGTCATGCAGACCACATCAACTTGTCCCCCCAGAGGCTAACCTGTATACATCCGTTTGACCCAACACATCAGCGAAGCTACTGACGCACTAGCTCAGACAGCTAATAAAATTTGTGACAGTCTGCAATTTTCATTGTGATCATCCTGTAACTGAACCAGTAACTGGATTAAGTGTTTTTTCACCGCTCGCTATTCTAACAACTTGCTGCTTAACTGACAGCGATTTCTTTTTCATGAACAGACATAATTTGTTTTCTTTTCTTTGCTGCTTTCTTTTTGTTTTTGTTTTGTTTTTTGCTTTTTTTTTCCCCACTTCTGATTTTTTTCAACATATGAAAATATTAAAATTTTTGTCATTATTTAGTCATCATGTCATCATTTAAGCAACATTAAATCACCTATTAATTAAAAACTGTATTGACAAAAAATATGTTACAAAATAAACGTACAATGGTTAATATTACTTATAAGAAGTTAAATAATCACAATTTGTGAAAGAAGTCAAAAAGAGAATGTATTAGTCTATTAACAGTTTTACAAGAATTTATTCAGTTTTTGTGTGCTTGATTAGAGCTGTGTAGACCAAATAAAAGTGTCCTTAACAAAACCTTTTAAATAGACCTTTTAAACTCCTAAACATGCTCACTTTACTCTGCACAATGAACGCTAACATGATAAATACTTCTCTTAGTTTTGTAGTTTTTTCTTTATGCGTCACCATATAAATATGTAAATAAAACTGTTAAAGAATCCAGTTACAGTTTTCATACTTGTTTATACTGCAGTTTTAGTAATGATAAAACACACACACACACACACACACACACACACACACACACACACACACACACACACACACACACACATTATATCTTGTATGTTTTTTCCCTCTCAACATAAAACTCTTCTTGGGCAAAAACCAAAGTAGGTTACACAGTTGTCATTTTTGCCTTATACTACAGTATAAGGAGGGCTGTATTTTTTTTTTTTTTTAAACACATACTCACCTTTGGCATCCTCAGCAGTGATGGTCAGGGTGTACTGTGGTGCTGTACCCTCCATACTGTCTGCCTGGACAGAGATGACACCCGAGTCCCGGTCCACTCGGAAAAGGGCACGAGGACTCTCTGGAATCTGCCCGACTAAACGGTAGAAGATCCGTACATTGTCTGTTTTGGGATCATCATTATCAGCTGCCTGCACTGTCAGGATTTCTGTTCCTGGGGAGACGTGACACCAGTAAAGTGCAGGAAAAGTAAGATCTGTTAAAGGCAAAACATTCTAACTGATTTGTCATAAGATCCTTTTGGAAAACAATTTTATTCTTTATTTCACTACAGTTTTCAATTATCTAGAAATTTACACTGGAGAACAATCTGAAACATATAAGCTTGTTTATATCTTAATGCTTGTATATTTCTGTTTCTGTAATATAACTAAACAACCTGAAATGTTTTTCTCTCTGTAATAACTTGCAGTCTCTTGCATATTGATTGAGAATAAGAGGAGAAGGGTATAACAATAGCGCCTCTCATTTAATCCCCACTCAGTGATTCCATTTAGATTAACAGATTGTTCGGTTTAGTTCATTTCCCAGAATCAAATCGTTCTAAAAGCATCAACAAGAAGGCTTTTATGCAGGGACCTCATATGTCACAACACACCATGTGCTTTTTATGAGCATGGGGAGGACTGAGGGTGCTTCCCCTGTCTCCTGGCAAAAATCCCAAAAGGCTTTTACGAAAGGTATTTTGCACTTGCTTTTTATCATGGTAAGTTTAAAACTGTGGCTCCTGCACAATGCTGTAAAACAATATTCTCAAATGACATAAATCTGAAAAGGGATTGGTCATATTAGTGTGTTTTACGAATAATCCATCATTTCATCAGTGATTCATGTGTTTAAAAGAAGATATTTCATGTTAAATAATTTTCTAAGAGAATTTTGTAATTGCAATGATTTGTTAATCACTTTAACCATTTATTTAATCAAATACAAACCAACATGTCTGAAACTGGGAAATTTAAGTTGTTAAATTTACAACAACATAGCATTTGGAAATATCTTTTGAGACTTCTGAAATATTGAAAAGCAGTCAGTTACCCCGAGGAGCCAGTTCCTTGACTACGGTGTGGTACTGTGCCTGTGGAAAGGTGGGTCTGTTATCATTGGCATCGCCCACCATCACCCTCAACTCCACAGGCTTTGCAATTTCTCTGCCATCTGGACGCTCAACCACAATGCTGATTTGGAACTGAAGAGAACAAAAATAGAAACATATTATTAATATGCATATAATTTAAATACCATGTGAAACATATTTTCTACAAGTTAGAAAGTAGTAAACTCTCTCGCTCTGTGGCTGAAGATCAGGTCGGCCATGAAGTTCAACTCGATAGCTCCTGTTATATCTATATAGAATGGAAGATAATCCCTGTACACTGGAATGCAGTGCAAGTTCTGGGCCTGAACAGTGTATAATCAGGTAAATTTAGGAAGCAGAGGCACATTGGTCAAAGAAAAATATGCATGCATATTTTCATGCATGTATGCTTGGAAGGGTAGATAGATGGACGAACATTTCCCTGTTCATCTTCCTGTGCCTATGGCAGACAGAGGCACAAAACTTTCACACAAATAGGCTCCATGAGCACCATCACAAACTCATGGAGTTGCACTGAGACTAAAGGTTTTGGACATTAAGTGGGTCCACTACACTTCCAGAGATTCATCATCATTTCTGGAGTAATGGTAGCAATCTATCGACAACCTTTCAGTCACAAAGTGGCCAAAAGCTTTTTATTCCTTCACCTTTCCCTTTAGGTCTTGTTTTTTTTGTGTGTGTGTGTGTCATTAAGTGCACCTTTCAAAACACCTAATTCATGACACAGTCTCGATGTGTTACGAAGTAGCACCGCTTTTCGGCAGAACTCATTTCATCTGGTTTTGTTTTCCTGTCAAGAACAGATGAAACTAAACCCACAAGGCATCCAGCTGATAGAGCATTTGTAATCTTCCATCAAAAGGTCACTGAAGAAGACAAAATTCAAAGTGCTACAGGCATGTGTTTTAACACTCCTCACAACTACCTGTGCAGTCTATCTGTGCTTTTCTTGTGCCATCGTGTACTGTTCACTGACCCCTTCATAGCTCTCAGGAGCTTAAGTTATGTGCAATTCAAGAGTGTAAATGCGAACAAATTGACTTTAATTTGTATTCCTCTCTCTCTCGTACACACACGCACACACGCACACACACACACACGCACACACACTCCTTCTTCAAGTGAGCAGGATTTAAAATTTTGCCTTGGAGCCCTTGCCATAAACAATAATCCTTTGCCACAGGCAAGACATGTTCAAGGAACAAAGCTGTGTTTCTCAGGTTTTGGGTTGTTTTCTTAATTACCTCTGTTCATTTTAAAAATAGAACCAGTGCTCAGTGCCCAGCGTTTAAGCAGCAAGATGTACCAGGATCTCTTCAACTGAAAGCTAGTCATGTTAAGAGAGATAATCAAAGTAATGGCTTTACTTCTGTTGGTTTTAATTCAGTCAATAATTTAAAAACCACACAGTAATGAGTTTTTAATCAGTTAAATTTATCCAAAGAAAAATCATATGCTGAGCAAACATAGTAAAACAGAGGTTAAAAATAGAAAATAATTAATTCAGTTTTTCTTAAAGGAACAGTGCAGTATCTACATCCCAGTGGTTCAGTGGGATTTGAATTTAAATTTATTGTAAGGTACTGGAGATGTTTAGCTTACAATGATAGTACAGACCTGGTCTTGTGTTTCTCTGTCCAGAGGAGCGTTAAGATAAATGACTCCTTCTCGGCTGATGGTGAAGAGCATCTCTGGAAATTCTCCATCCAGACTGTACTCTGCCTGGCTTCCACTCCATTTGACCTGATTCAGCACAGACACACATCAAAACATGTTGATGTATTTCACAACCCCAGTTAAAAAAAAAAAAAACACTGTAAGCTGTAAATAAAAAATAAATATGATTACCTATAATATTCACACTACAAAGAAAAAAAATGTTGAAAGTGAAACCATTTTATTTAATGAAAAAAACAAAACTAATCTTGAATTCAATGCAACACGTCCAAAAAACACCTAGGATGGGGGCAACAAAAGTGGCATGCAAAAATAAATAAATAAATAAATTAATTAATTAATTAATAAAATAGTAATAATTAAAAAAAAAACAGGTGGGAGAACATGTTGCCACTAATGAGTTTAATTGGCAACAGGTCAGTAACATGATTGAGTATAGAAAGAGCACCTTAGTGAGGTAGAGTCGCTCAGATTTAAAGATGGGTAGAAATATTTTTGGGAAAAAAAACATGCTCAGTGTAAAATAGGAAAGACTGAATATTTCATTATCTTTAGTTCAAAACAAACAAACTATATCAAATGAGTTCAGGAATCTGGAGACTGCTGTGGTCTCAGGGGACATGGATGAAATATAGTATTGGATAGCCATGATTTTTGGGCCCTCTGGCAACTTTGCATTAAAAAAAGGCATGATTCTCTACTGGAAATCACTACATGGGCTCAGGAGTACTTCCAGAAATCAGTGTGTGTGAACACAACTTCTTGTTCCATAAACAAATGCAGGTTAAAGCTCTATCATGCAAAGATGAAGCTGTGTGCGAACACAATCCAGAAAAACCATTTTTTCACCAGGCCAAAGTTCTTTTAACAGCGGACAACTAACAAACCAAAACTCAAAATTTGAAATTCTTTTTGGAAATCATGGAGACTGCGTCCACTAGACTTAAGTAGAGAGAGAACATCTAGCTTGTTATCAGCACTCAGCTCACTTCCAAAGCCTTCAACTTTGATGGCATGGAGGTGCATTATTGCCTATGGAAATGGCAACTTACACATAAGTGAACAAAGGTAAGCTTTATAAAAGTTTTACAGTCGATGCTCCCATCCAGGCTACTTCATTTTGAGAGAAGGCCCAGTATGTTACAGTATGACATAAACCTAGAAAGCACAGCAAAACTACTATTTATTTACATGACAGAAAGCCAGCTAAATGCTATGACACTGATGGGGAACAGAGAGCACAGCCAAAACTAACGATGCAGGCTGAAGGGGAATTTCCACTCAGCTTTATAACCCTTGACAGAAAGCTGTGCAGCTCAGCAGAAGAAACCAAGTAGCCAGCAAACAGCACCCAACAAGGATAAGAGCCTAGCTGTAGCACAGCTGGTGCACACTCCATGCATATGAATCTTCTCATGTAAGTGTCACACACACCCCCTACCTTGTTTTAGATTTAACTGCCCAAATGCAAGACTGTTATATATACAAAGGCACTCCACACATCTGGTTGCATCTCAATGTTATGGTGTGTTTTCAGACTTTGGAACTTCAAAGAAATTAGATTAACGCTCACTTACTACTCCATATAAAGTTACACAGAAAAAAAATCTATGAAATCATCTGTTCTGCCTTTGCAGTGTTTTAGTTGGAAGAGCATGTTCTGTCTCCCTGATAGCCGGAGCTTGAGCTAATGTAAACAGCAGATTGTATGTGTGCGTGAGCTTGTGAACACTGTGAGCTGGATGGGAATCAACTGTTGGATTACAGAAATCACCACAATGCCCTGCATCAAACCACAACTTCAGAGACATTTGAAATATGAAAGCAGAATATAAATCTATTTGTTGTATGAATAAAAATATTTTATTATTAAATTTAAGATGATTAGATAATCTTCAGATAGATTATAAACGACAACTCACCAGTTTATAGAAATAATATTTACAAAATGGGAAACAACAAAAATAATTACTGACAATAATCAGCATTTAATAATTCAGTCTTTTTTAATGTAGACAATATATGAACACTGAAATGAAGCAGAGGCTTCTCTACTGGCTTCAGGAAAACATTAAACAAATCTCCAAGTAACATCTGTTGCTGACTAAGAGAGACTGGTGGAAGCCTCAGTGTGTTTTGTCTGATCAGCAGGGCATTAGATGTATCTCAGCAGAAATGAAGGGAAAGAAAGGGTTTAAAATTAACCCGCAATCTGTAAATACAACAATATGCCTTAAGAAGTGAAAGTTACAGGCCACATACTTAGAGGTGGCTTATATCTTTAAATTTCTAAACAAGATCAAAGATGGAAAAAGAGTAAAGATTGACCGAAGCAAATATTTTGGCACCATGCATGGTCAGATATCACAGCATATGAGCATGTTTTACATCCATTTATTTAGCTTATTTTCACCTATTCTTAATAGAAAAATCTCCCAATCTTTCTTTTTTATTATTTTTATTTATTTATGTTACTTATTAATTTAATCATATACTTAATAATTTAAAAATCACACATTTTTGTAACTTTTTCAGTTTTGTTTTTAATGGTTTTGTTTCACCAAAGCACGTTGTTTTCATTAATGCCTTTATTTTTACACCCTTGTTACACTTATTTGTGCTAATTGGTTTTAGGTTTATTTGATTTCCCACTTGTAACATTTTCAGCTCCAGTGTTTTCCTCATGAGGATCCTGTATGCCAGGAGCTTTGCCTGCTTGGTCTGCAGGGTTGTTGCCATGGGGATGGTTATAGTCTGGTTGGGGGGTTCAGGAGTGTGTGCCCCCCGGCATGCACAGGTCTGGGTTGTTCCTGTGGTGGCAGCCTCTGTAGTCATGGTGACTCCTAGTTGTATTTAATATATAAAACACTTTGTGCTACTCATGTATGAAAAGTGCTTTTTACATAAAATGTGATTGATTGATTGATTGATTGATTGATTGATTGATTAATTGATTGATTGATTTTGTACACGCACTCATGTATTTTCTTTTGGTATGTCCACTTTTTTTTTCTTTTGCATGAGGATTTGAAGTCAGAAGACTGTACCCATCCACTGGGATTTACTCCTCACCAATGTTTTCCCTTTTTAAACTGCATTATTGTCTGAAGAAACACACACCTGATAATTCTTTCCTCTCTTTCTTACTTGCTTTGGTGGAATAAATTATTTTGATGCTTTGATGAACCGAGTTGTTGCTTAGATAAAAGGTATTAGTTTGAGGAATCATAGTTTTGAAGTTTGTGTCTATTGGTCTAAATAAGCTAATTAAGTAAATGTTATCAGAGTTCAAATTTCTTGGGGTGCTTAATTTCCTGCATCATGCTCCTTACTCTTCCAATCTAAAATTGTTCTATGCAAAAATATTACACTAATAAGCGTCATTGCAACCAGTCTGAGCTGTAAGAAGCTGAGAGGCTCTGCAGAGCTGATAATAATTTTCTACTGATTTGTCACGACAAAAGACAGCTTTTCATATAATATGAGCATTTGGTGAACTGTTACCATAAAGTAATTCTTGAATTTAATTATGCTGCTATTAATAAAATGACATCACCTCTGATGACTAATGTCTCCTGAAGTGCCATGTTGACACAAGTAACACTGAGCATTGTTCATGAGGCTTTGGCGAAGGTCTAGTCAGGCTAAAACTAAATCCACAACAAAATAATCACATTTCACACAAATGCATAAGTGACAATTGAATGCAGTTAAAAGCTTTGACTCATTCATTCACAGGCACTGACGTCCCTCACCCACTAAGCCTCAATACACTGTATTAAGTCTTTAAGCTGGTTGCATTGCATCATCAAAGTTTTAGACCATCAGAAACACATAAAAAGTGACAGACTTAAATTACCGTCCATAGGCCCATGTTAAAGCATAGCATGTACCTGGATGTAATATTTAAAATATACAGCCAGGGATTTTTGTAGTTTATTCATTTGATTGAATAATCAAGAAAAATGATCAGAGCAGCCAACTTGACCCATTTTCTGACATTTCCTCCGGAAGGTGCAGAAAATCTGGAAAGCATCAGATTGATTTCAGCCTCTGAAACACCATGCATGGTGTGAGAAGAAAGATACAACATTTGTCTCAGCTGAGTGGATATGTGCACATAACTGCTCCATTTATACTAGACAGTGAGGGAGGTGGGATCCACAGAGTGGTTCTGTGAACATGACTATCTCTGCATGTGTCATAACAGCAGTTAGTCCCACCACCCACTGATCACAGCAGTGCAATCACTGTGTGGGCAAAATGAGGCTTCCCCCAAGTATGCACAATATCAAGCTAATCTGGTTTTGTGTGATTAAGATTCTGAATGAAGACTGCTGGGAAACTGTAAACTAACTGGTTTTTGAAAATATCAATGGACAGTTTTTTCTATCTTTTTTTTTTAAAACACTTTTATTTAGATAGTAAAGCAAATATACAGAGAAAATCTGTGTTTCTAGACAGTTTTATTTATAGTTAGACACAGAAGAAAATTCTTTAATTTCAAATTATAAAAATAAACATGTATACCAAATAAAAACTACAACAAATACAACAAAAGGTTCTTTGTTGTATTTGTTGTAGTTTTTAATTCGCAAAAATGATTGAATGTGCCCACACTTGTGAATCCACACATTTTCAGTGGGTGGAAAAGGATGTTAGAACAGGAGAGATGAGAGGCTGAGGGCGAGTGCGGGGGAGGTGGGAGAAACAGGAGGTGGGGGAGGTTTTGTGCAGTACCTTGTGGCCACAGCGACAATCAGAATCGGCACAATGCATTTATGCATTTTTTTGTATATATATATATATATAACCTGCATTTGTTGCATTTGTTTATTGAACAACAGAGTATACACACACACACACACACACACACACACACACACACACACACACACACACACACACACACACACACACACACACACATATATATATATATATTGTTGTTGTTGTTTTTTTGTTTGTTTGTTTTTGTTTTGTTTTTTTTTTTCACCATGCATATGTAAATTTTTAGAAATTTCCTTTCAAAAGAACAACTCCTACCTCAAGGTGATTTATTTCGCCATGTCTTATAAAATCTCGGAGGGCTTTTGAGTTATTTATAGAAATGTGGTTCTTATGACTAATATTAGTGAGACCAGGGACAGACACAAGCTTAGTCAACCTGAAAGCTTTACACATAACTCACATTGCATTGCCACACTTGTAGAGGGCAGTTAATCTATAAAAAGAAAATGTTTATTTTTAGTGTAACTCAAGGGGCAGATGGTATCAAATTTAATTTTATAAACTGAATTTTGAAATTCAATGGAAACTGTTGCAGCGTCTGTGGTGTAATCAATTTACCATTTTTTATTTAAACAGGCAACTAAAATTATTCTTCAGTTTTGATTAATTTGCCATTTATTTTTAAATTAGTGAGTTTTTGATATAGCTTGTTAAAGTCAGATGACTGTTTTTGTCAAATCCCCTCACAGTCTTGGGTGATACCTTCATATGTCTGACGTTTTGCTGCTGACAGAGCTTAAATGTGTTGTTTTTGCATTGATCAAAAATTGAGAGAAAAAAATTGTCTGATCATCCTAGTCTTGCAAGTATACAATGCATTTTTTCTCCAATTCCAAAGATAGTCACAATAAACATTGACCAAGTATTTATTCATTTTCAAACTGAACCATGTGGTTTTTGATCTCTTACCTGACTGATTTATTACCATCTAACCCAAATTTTACAATATTCCTCACATAATCCAAACCAACTGCAACTCACACAGAAATGAAAACATAATATTTGTGTATTATCAGTTTTAACAGTGTTTCACATGATGCAAAATCTAAGCATGTAATTTTAAAAAGGCAAACATATGTGTTCAATGATTTTGGAGCCTAGGAAATTTGATTTTAACATTTTGCTGTATGTTGTGCTTTAAGCCAAAGCAACTATGACATGTTTGAAAGTAATTAATAAAAAGCCATTGTTATTGAATAGGACCAGAAAGGGGTTTCCCCCTTTTACATTGGGTTTTACAATAGGATTAAAATAACACTGTTTGATTTAGATTCAAACACATTAGAATTTGTAACATATGCTTCACAATGAGTCGTAGTGAGTGAGTGATTGCAGGAGGTAAAGAGACTCAGTCAGGAGTCAGTCTGAGTCATAGCATTTGAAGAGCATCAATAATTTAGATCTGGTCACTTAGGCGGTCCTGAGAGATACTAAAACCAGAAAATAGCAAAGTGATGCCACTTTGCTCAGTATAGACTACTACAATTGGTTATTTTACTGTAATTTGATTAAATTAATTTGTAAAAAGAAAAATAAACAAAGAAAAATAACAAAAAGAATAATCATGTGTACACTTAGATGAACGAGAAGTTAAATGCAAAAGTATTTTTGAGAAAATCTATTTAAAACAATAAGTTATAAAAATAAAAATCATGAAAGAAAATAGAAATTAACATAGGAAATTATTGGATGGTGATCAGATTTCCCAGCCTCACCTGCGATATGGGTATGGGATAAGGGCCTGGGAGGTTCTCCTGAAGTCGCACAGGATCAGGCGATGCCCAGGTGTTTCCAGTCACCTCAACAGTAACGATGCCCGTGGTGAAGAAAGCATTCACCTTCCCAGCCATGTCCTTCACCATCACCAAGAGCTTGTAACGGCCACACATCTCAGGGTCTAGAGTAGAAGCTCCTGGTGGTCACATTGAAATGAATGAAAAAGAATACTTTAATTCAGAAATATTTGTTTTGAATTTCAGAGTTAATCTGGATGTTCCATGTTTTATGACATCAGTCTGAAAGAAACAAGTTCAGCAAAGAAAAAATTGAAAAACACAAAAGTAAATAAAGACATGCAAATACACAAAAAAATGATTTAAAAGCTAATGGTAACTTAAAAGATCTATGGCTAATCATCCCAGATGATAAATGTGTCACCACAAATAACGTATTAAAATGAACTTTTTCATACTTGCAAAGTGCAAGTGCAAACAAGGTGGATGCTTTTATTACATTAATGAAGAAATGACATGAAAAGCTTATGGTTTGGAAATCAGCAGTAATCTGGGCCAAATGGAAAGTCATCCAGCTCCTTTCTAACTGTGACAAAGGGAAATACCAGAGCTACAGAAATAGCACCAGCACACATAAATTTACTGTATTTATTTGTAATGTCTTTGTGCCTGTTTGTTTTAAAAGAATACGCATTAAATTTAGCATTGCATCTTAAATATTAATTGTAATATTATTAATTGTGTCTGATTCATTGTTTTATAAAATGCAGCAAGATTGAATGTGACAGTCTCACAGTGGGCTTTGCAAGACTAATTAGTGGATAGTTTTTTAAAGTTTTTTTGTTTTGAGGCTTGGTTTCTTAATTTTAATCTGTCTGTGATTAGTTATATATAACCTATAACTAATAACTAATATATATATATAACCTAACCTACAATAGGATATATATATATATATATATATATCCTATTGTAGGTTATGTTGACACATTCAGGAACCAGATTTAGCCTCAAGCTTGCTTTTGTGTGTAGTGTTTATAACAGTCTGACTAATGGTGGATTTATAACACTATATGTATTTATGATATTTCTTAATTTGACCAAATCCTATTATAGGTTGAAATCCTCTCTGTTATCAATAAAATGATTGCTTATTCCTCCAACATGGCACCCCAAAATGTTTTATTCATTGAAATTCAGCCCAATACCCAAGATGACATTTCTGGAGTAAGTGAAGAATAGAAATAGAGAAAGTGACAGAGCACACGAAATAACTAAAGGGTGAACAATGAACTGAATTTAATGGTTTAGAGAAAGCTCTGAGAAGAGACATGATGCTGATTTAGCCTTTATTAGGGGGTGCCAAAATGTGAAAATCTACCAACATTCAGTGGTATTAATGAGATCAATATTATGAAAAAGCACATGTTTCCAGTCAATAATATGAATAGGAAAGAATAGTAAGAAAAATAGAAAGTGCAAATAAATTAGTGGACCAAAGTCTTTAAAGGAAAGAGTTCAGATAATTTGAAGGGTGAACATGGATGAAGATAATTATGTTTCCACGGTAACAATCAAGAGAAGGCTTCATGAACAGAACCATAGGAGATTTACTACAAGCTGCTAACAGGCCAAGCTGCAGGTTGTAAAAAGAATTTAAAAAAGAGAAAATAAAAAAAGTATGTTTATGGTATGAAGAAGAAGACTAAATTATCACACGGCAAGGCTATAGGTGCCCAGCAGGTTCAAACACAAAATGCCTTGCAGAAGTGCTAACCATGGCACCACTGCATCACCCAAACGCTAAACATACAGGGAAAAGAACAAAAGAAAAAAAAAAGGTAAAAGGTTGACTGTCTTTCACCCACTGATCAATCAATTGAATATAACTGAATATAAACCAATAAAAATATGAGTTCCATACCGTTACAAGTTTTACTCTTTCACTGCACTTTCAGTTGAATTTATTTAACATATATACTCATTAGCTTTAAGGTAATGTAACAATTTGAGGGAACTGAACTAAACCAAAATAATAATACTAAATTTTCCCCTTCAGCAGTTTACTAGGACCAACCTTCTTCAGTGAGGGAAACTTCTCCAGTGATGGAGTCAATAAAGAACATCTGGCTGGAGGGAATCCTGGGTGTCTGCTCCATCAGGCTGAACCGCAGCTCAGCGTGGGCAGTGTCACGGTCATCACGATCCAGCGCCTCTACTTGCATAAATGGGATGCCTGAAAGAAACAGATGACACAGAGACAAAAACAACAGAATAAAATCTATCAAAGAAGTCTAAGCTTTTTAAAATTTAAATCCCCTACAAGATACATTAACTTCTGGATACAAACAGTCGAAACAGAACATGGGTTGTGCCTGGACTGATGTGTGCAAGTGAACGCAGTTTTTGAATTTTGAATGTTGTGAATTTTTTTTAATGCTGGGTATATTTTTTTTTCTTTTTTTTTTTGTTTGTATTGGACATATCAGGACAAATGTGATGTAGATAGAATAAAAGTGACACATCAGAGCTCAAGGTTCTTGCACCTTTGAGAAGCCCGAGTTGCACACTGCCTCTCATGCTCTCCTCTATGAATGTAGGTACATTGTCATTCTTGTCGATGACACACACTTCAACAGTGAAGCTCTGTCGATGTGCTGAAGTTCTGATGTTTGGAAGGACACCTGAAGGTCTGAAGGACACCTGCAGCATACAGAAACAACCAATGAGCTCCCTAGAATACCTTGCAGGAATCAGTTTGCATCTTCACACATCAATCTAATCACAATGTAAAGAGGGGAAAACATTTATAGAATATTAAGCATATGAATGACTGTAATATGAACACACATAAATACAATATATGTAAATTTTGAATATGAATTAGAATAATTGTAAATGAATGTGCTGATTAGCTATACACAAAAAACTGCCATCGCTAACACGATATTATGCTACCTGCAGAGAGTAAGATGGCTGTTTCTCTCTGTCCAGTGGTTTTATAGCATACAGAAACTGAGCATCAACCCCAAAAATCCCTTCATCGTCTCCTGTTAACAGCAGGTCAGTGTAATTACTTGGCAGGCCGTGGAGCTGTACAGATAAAAAACAGAAACAGACTCATCAGTTATTGTAGCTTTCAAGTAGAGAGCAATAAAGCAGAGGACGAGTAAGCAGAAAATAAAACATGGCTGTCAGCACGAGCATCAGTGGTTTGATTTAAAGCACAATTTTAACAGCAGCAGCAAAACTTTTTCCTTTATTTCTTTATTCTTTCACATTTTACGTTACTGGTACTCTGTCCTTCCTGTTATGTAGTTTTCTTTTCAAAAGCCAAATTTTTAAACTAAAACTTGATTACTCCATGTAGTGAAATGTTTAAAGAGTTTATACAAAAGCAGTCATAGATGATCTCTCCTTTCTGACATGACAAAGAAGATTGGAGACCAATTTCAAGTAAATGTAGATCTTGAGGGGTTTTGAAAATCCATTAATATTTAATGCTACAATAAAACTAATTCAGAACACCCTACTGACTTTGAATTTGCATACTGAGGTTTGGAACAGGCTGTAACTTTATCTGTTATCAATATTTGGTTGGAGGGCAATCAATTGGGGCATGTGCAGACCATGTTTTTGTTTATTATTGCCAATGAGCTGCTCTTGTGTATTGTTTTCTGCTCTTGTAAAGAAATATGCATAAATTTGGTGTCAGATTAGCAATGCTCTTTGTTTTATTCTCTGCATATGAGACTCAACATACTGCTGAGACCTTTCTCCCCAAAACTATATTTTATTGAACTGAATCGTTAAAAATGTTTAAATGATTTTGAATCAGAGTCTCTTAAGTATGAACCTAGAGACTCGGGTTTCATAGCTCTCTGAAATGTGCTTACTCACCATCTCAATCTTTTGTTAGAAATAATCCCAGATACATTAGCAAATGCTGTTTTCTGATTGTGTCCAGCTGGTTTAATATTTAGGGAATTATTTGTAAAAGACAAAGTGTGACT
This sequence comes from Melanotaenia boesemani, assembly GCF_017639745.1. Taxonomy (NCBI): domain Eukaryota; kingdom Metazoa; phylum Chordata; class Actinopteri; order Atheriniformes; family Melanotaeniidae; genus Melanotaenia; species Melanotaenia boesemani. Next base: position 17,355,549 of record NC_055682.1, on the reverse strand, counting down.
GACTAATTAGTTTTTAATTTTTTTTAAAACTTTATTTAAAGAGGGTAATCTCATTGAGAAACAAGGTCTCAGTTCATGAGTGATCTGTTTACCACTACTACAATACTAATTTGAATAGTGCATGCCCTGAATGTGAACACATAGGGCCAACGACTTGTCATTATGTCATCATCATGTCATTTTAGGGAGTCAGAGGTAAAAATTGCTAAACTAAACACTTAGGTTTCCATCCAAGAAGAAATTCTGGTCTGATGTGCATTGTAGCTGTGGTCGTATTTATGCCAAAGAAATAAAAATAATGGAATAAATAACTGGGGAATTGCAGCAGTGCATCACAACTGACAAGTCAGGAGTTATGATTGTGTTTTCCACCAGCAATTCATGATATCGTATTCCATGTTTGTAAGATCCATGTTGCACTGTTTGACTTGAAATCAACTTTGAGGATAACTGAAATCTCTCAGTGTGCAGGAGATATTTAAAAAGTACACAAAGACATAAACAATTTGTTTTAGTGTTTTTGTGATATTGGCTGACAATAAGAAAACATCAAATAATTTTTTAGATGTTATTGGAACCTGAAACGGAACCTGTATTCTGTCCAAATTATCAACATAACAATTACAGACCTGCAAAGTTGAAATGTTTTCAAGCCACATTACTGAACTTTGGCAGAGTTTCACACTTTGGCACCCCCTAATGATGGTCAATTCTGCATCCACCATGCATCCTGTCTCTTCTCTGAGTTCTCTAGCCAGTGACAGGCAGCTCAATGTTGATTCATGTCTTATCTCATGTTCTGTCACTTTCTCTCTTTCTTTTTCTCTTTCTTCATCCAATAATGTGCTCTTGTGTTTCTTTGCTGAATCTGTCCTGGTGCACATTGAAAATGGACAGTGTGTGGATATCCAGTTGCTGCCACGTGATGTGGTGCCAAAGCAAAATGCAGCTGTAATGTGATGCTCCAGGATGGACAAAAAATGTTGTGGAGTGCGGTTTCTAAGCTCGGGGACACTGCAGGGCCATGACAGCTCCAGGAATGTACATAATTAATATCAGTGTGCCATCAAAATGAGTCAAAGCCACATGTTGGTTTAAGGTTGTTGAGTTAAGTAGTGTTGTTTTGATGGTCTGAGAACTAGGTTGATTCCAAATACTGCAGCTATGAGTGTGAACACGCATCTTTCTGTGTTAACAAGGGGTGGACTGGTGACCTGTCTATGATCTAGCCTACCTCTTGCCTACTGTTAATTTGGAAAGGCTCCCATCAACCCAAACAGGATAAAAGTGAGTGCAAATAATTGATGCAAGGTCTTTTCAAAGCAAAAACACGTAGGCTAAAAACATCTGCAGTGCTTTTCTACTAAAGTACAAAATTGAAAAAATTTCTCATTCAAGAAATCTAAATAGGAGAACTCGTAAGTGGGCCCTTCTTTGACGAACAGAGCTCCATGAATAGGTTTTTACCTTGAACATCTCTGAATCAATTATTGTGTCCATTCCATTTATAACACAAAGTGGGATTATTATCCTCCATATTCGTTATTATCATGATGTGTTAATGACGCTGTCGCTGGGTCAGGCAAATAGACTGGGTATATGACTAAGTAACAAAAATTACATCACGATAAAGCCAATTAAAAAGCTATACACTCATCTGTTGCACAACCCAGACGCGTCTGACTGACATATATGAATAAAACACCCCAGCTGCCTCCGAGCTGCACTAAAAGCAGAGTCTGGGTCTGATGCCAGAAAAGCACAGTGAAAATGCCAATTACAGAGTAATGGTGACGGCAGCATGTTCGTACAGCTTCAACCTTGAGTGAAGAAAAAAGTAAAAAGTTTTTCATCATATTCCTTTTTACAAAAGAACTTTTGGGAGAAGAGGTTTTTTTTATCTTAATGGTTTAATCTAAACTTTTTCAGTCATGAGAATTTTAAGCTTACTGATGCTTGGCTGTAATTTACATTTACAGTTATTGTCAACCTGCATTTTCACTTTTCTTTTTTTTTTTATCATTTACTAATTACTTTGGTAGAATTTGGAAAAAACAAATATCAATATATTAAACATCTAATCTCTTCGATAAATGCTATAAGTGCAAGACTTACATTCATTTGTTGATTTCAAATAAACTAATTGCCTACCTTTGCTAGATACCATGGGAAAATACCATCATAATTTTCAGGAACACCAATTTTAACATTTGCACTAGAACATGGTACAAATGTGTGAAGAAATGCCAACTGTGAAACAGAATAAAAAAAAGTTAGTTTCAGTTAAAATGCCTTTTATAATCCAGTACATTGAACCTGCAAATGATCAAAATAAAATATCTTGGTTTGATATAAAACATCTTACAATGAAGGCTTTGATGAGCATTGATGCAGCTCCTCTGTCAGCCATGCGTCCTTATAAATGTGACACACTCACACTGTTTGAAAGAAAACAACAATCAACTAATTCTGTCTTGTTACTTATTCACTACCTTGTTTTTTTTTTCATATCTACAGATCTGACAGTTTAAATGAATAACCAGGTACAAAACAGTTTAAAGTAGCATCTCCAACCACAGCAGCACAAACAACAAATAATGAAAAATTTGAGTTAAAAATATAAATGATATTTATTAAAAATCAAGTTGTATGCAAAGAATATTTTATACAGGTCTTAATGTCTGCCGAGTTTCATCTAGATAAAACTGTTTAAGAATACTGAATAGCAATGTTTGGTGGTCACAGTAACGTCTTATATGTTCCATTAGGTACAAATTCAAGCCTCCAACGTGCAGCACCAAACTTTGAAAATAGTATCTCACCAAAAGCAGATGGTAATGATGATAAAAAAAAAAACACGTGTTGCCATTTACACAGCAAAAACTATTCAATTCTATAAAAATTTTGAACAAAGAAGTTCCATCTTACCTCCTCTGAATGTAGGTGTGCTACTTCTAGGAGCTTTGAGAAAAGTTTAAATTGGGTGGAAAATGGTGTACTTGTATGCTTTAGATGGATTAATGGTTAACAACTTCAGAAAAACATGCTTAACTACCTTGTTTCCTTCCTGTGAAACCAATGGCTAGTGGGGTCCCACTCCACTGATAGGATCATATGAATATTCATGAGACAACACCTACTTTCTCCTATAAACATTCTGCTGAATATGTTGCTGCAGGAATAAAGAAGTCAAGAAGTAATGCTTCATTTTATATTTTATTGAAAAAAGAAATCATTGTAAACAAAGAATTTCTCATATAAGGTCAAGGTTCACAAAACTTATATAACTTATTGCTTTACTCATACATTCACAATCTGAACTGGATGAGCAACACATGACAGAAGTTTTATCTAAGCTTTGAGTAGTCCTCATTAGCATGGCCAAGGCACGAACCCGCGCACCGCATTTCAAGTAATTATGACCCTAGATGACCTAGTAATGTGATCTTATAGCATAATGAGATGAATGTTGCATTTAACATCATTCATATTTATAGTATATACATCAATCTCCTCCAGTAAAGGAGCACAACAACCCAGCAAGGCAATCTTTGCAACTCGTTAGAATGAGACCCCCCCCCCCCCCAAAAAAAAAAAAAAATCATGATGGCAAAATGTTTAAGGCAAACAATATAACATAATAAAATGCTTGAAAAGCTTCATGCAGGTTATCACCATTATCATGATATGACTTCACAACGTCATTTAACTACATCCTTTTTGCTTTTGGTTGATGTCTAGAAACCAAAAATATATTCTGTACAGCTCTATTAGTCCTTTAGGATTAGTGTTAAAACACACACAGCATCTGGTCTTCAGAGGCCAAAGGGTAAAGCAAAAAAAAAAAGAAAAAGAAAAAAAAAAGTCTTTCTGTCCCATTTTGTTGCTCAGAGAACTGTTAGGTCATGGCAGGACTTTGATTTCTGCCTGAAAGCCATCTTCTTGTTCTTCCGTGCCACTATGCGGCCCAGAAAGCGTTTCGCCTTTTTTCCGATGCTCTCTCTGCGCCTGCAGTTGGCCATGCGTCGCGCGTTTTCCTCCTTGCTGTCTTTCCTCAAGCGAATCTGTCTGACTATGCCTTCGAATAGGTCCCGCACGTTATGATGGAGGGACGCGGATGTCTCGATGAACTTGCAGTCGAATACCACTGCACACGCACTTCCCTCTGCAATCCAGAAAACATGGAGAAGATAACATTAGAGCGATGTACAACTGAGAAAGTCTATATTAGCCCTGATTGATAAAATTTGAAAACTGGCGGATTCTTTAGCTTGTGGTGACATTTGCGTATAGGACCAACATGAATCTGAGAAAAAGCCAATTCAACTAACTACAACTAGATCTGTTATATTTCCCAGTTCATTAAAACTAACTTACCATCTACAGACACCTCTCTGGACCGCACCAGGTCACTCTTGTTGCCCACAAGGATTATGGGAATGTTTTCTGACTGCCTGGCCCGGCGCAGCTGAATGCGGAGCTCTGATGCCTTCTCGAAGCTCGATTTGTCCGTCACTGAATACACAATGATATAGGCGTCTCCCATCCTCATGCACTGCTCCTTCAACCATTGGCTGTTATCCTTCAGGACAAGAAAAAAAGGGTCCTCAGTTTTTGCACGACCAAACACCTTTCTTTTAAACTGCACTATACGTCAACGAGCATACACCTTATAAAAAATAAAATAAAATAAAAATCTCTCACCTGCTCCCAGATGTCATACAACACAATGGAAGCCTCCTCTTCATCCACCACAATAGATCTATCGTAAGTGTTTCCTGGTGAGAAAATTAAATACTGTGTTACATACTGACGGAGAGAAGCAACGAATCTTTATTCTCAATAGTTTTTGTTTTTCACACGTGTTGCTGCTTTGATCAATCAATATATTTATCATTGTCTGTGACTGAATCGTCTCTGGCCTTTTAGACTTTCTATTCAAGTAATGCTAATGGTTTGCTTCTGACAGATGTAGTATGCTACTGATGACAAGACGGCTGCTTCTCTTGAGATTAAAATAATAATAAATGCAAACATGTCCATATGTATAAAAATAAAATGGCGTTTCTTTTAAAATAAGTAGCCAAATTCATTCCCCATTCTCATATGCATATTCTGAAATACTCAAATCATATGTCTCAGTGTGTTTTGTGTGGTCAGATTTGGTTTTAAAATGGTTAGATGTCAGTCATTTTAAAATGCTGTCTTTAAATGTAGTTTTTCTTTAACATTTTTAAAAGAATTAAAATATCGTCTTATTGTGTCTTTTTCCAGAGATAATATTTAAATGATCAAACAATTACTTCAAATACAATGTGTCTTATGAGTGGTGGCTGATGACTCATTCTCAGCATCACCATTTACCTGTTTCATCGTAATCGTGACCGGCATCCTCCACTCCTCCGAAGACCCGAGCCAGGCTAGACTTGCCCACGCCGTGTTCCCCAAGGAGAACGACCTTATACACCTGGGAGTCAGCTTCGCTGCCAGTGGAGATCACAGAATCAGAGGAGTCCGACGCGCAACTGCCCCGGTGCTGCTCGCTCGGGGAGTAGGACGTGCAGCGCAGTAAGTTGGACAGCTCGTCGGTTTGTCCAGTCTGTGGGATCGTTGTGCGCAGGTCCCGATCGTCTACGGGCATGCTTCTTCTGTGTAGGTTGGGTAGATTCATGGGAAAGGGCACGCTTCCCCTCCTTTTGTCCATATTCCGCAGTTTGTCACCCTTGTTCAAAGTCATTGTGCTTATAATGATGATCTGTGGACAGATGCGCCGTGCGTAAAAATGTGATCTCAAGTTAAATCACATTTACAGAATGGATATTATTGTCGGCACATTATATGTGAAGAATAACAACATGGTTTTACAAGTTTTTTTCTTTTTTTTTTCAAAAGTCATCTAATTGGACTATAAATTGTCCACAAGACCACAAGCTGTATTACACGTCCAACAAAAACGACAAGCTTAGGCTTCAAATCTCCTTATTGGAATTAAAGACACTTACTCGGTGCTGGCAATTAAATCCAACGAAGGCAATCCAATAATCCTTGGTTTGAAAAGTGGCTGCAGCTGAAATGACGATTTTGCTTGAGTCTGATCAGAGTTGCAGCTCAGCCTATTTATAAAGAACAAGAGTGACGTCGGTAGGGATTCGCCCCGGAGAGTCACGTCTCCATTTATTATAGTGGTGCGTAACGGCAACATCATGCAGAGGAGGAGGGGGTGTATGACTGCAAGGGCTGAGGAATCTCCCTTCCGCATCGCCAAATGGAGCTCACTTCTGAGGGGGCGTCCAGAGATGAATCCATGAACAGGGAAAGCCCACTTTCAGCTAAATCATAAATATTTGATAAGAATAAGATAAGTTTAAACAGTGTTATATCAACCCGCTCGACTCATAGGTAGAAAGCCTGAATTACGCATAAGCTTTTCTTTTAAATATGATCACTTATATTGACCCCTTTCCAGTTTCACTGCCAAATTAGGTGAAGCTCGCTGCACAATATAAATGGAAATGAAATGATGTGCTACTCTTATTATAAATATGAGTATATGGGTAAATTTTGAGGAATCTCTTTTGAAAAACCAATTCATTTACCTGACATCGACATGCAAGCATGTTACAACATTGAAATTCTACACACGTATCATCAGATTATCATTCATCCCCATCTCTTTCAAAAATGAGGACGACGCTGCCACACCGTCACCCTTGTAGCTGCAATCTTTCTGTTGACTCATCTAATCTTGGTAAGGTTTGGTTTTACTGATCCAAGCCAGGAATGAAAGTCTTTAAAATATTTAAAATACCTCGGCTGTGTAGCAGGTTAATGAAAGAATATCAGATCAAGTTCGTGTTACTCTTATTTCATTTTTTTTTTTTTTTTTTTTTGCTTTATGACATTGCATGGAATCTGGCCTGCAGCACAACCAGAGGGGATTCTCCCACTTTCTAAAATAGACTGTGATGTTGCTGCCATCGTGTGGCCATCATTCAAATTAATGGGTCATAAACAGGCGTGTGCAAAACTTTCCAACAGGCTGTTGGAGATCAATTATTTGAGGCAGGTGCGTTGCAACAGGAAAACATCTTAAACTTCAGGACATAACCCCAATGACAGAAGCTGCTGACTGATGTGCTAAATATCATGCAAATATTGTGATACTAGCTTTATTTGTCAAATTGACAAATCATCATGTTTTAGTAAAATGAAACAAAGACCTAAAGACTAAATTAAAAGATAAATAAAAAAGCATAAAATAAATTATGTATAATAAATTAAATTAGTTACAATAAAAAACAAAAAGAAAAAAAATTAGAAGTGCTGCGTGATTGCAGTCAAATAATCACTCATGAATTACCTGTGATGACAGAAATCCTAAAGTACAGAAGAATTTCACATTTTAATCACCCATTATATCTATACATACATCTATGGTCATCTTCAGAAGTGAATTTGTGTAAAGAAATAAATGGTTTGAACATCAAACATATGCAGGTGCCTTGTGAAACAGTAAATATAATGTAGTTGATAATATTTAGTTAAGATGATGTTAACAAGTGAATAAAAATAACATACCTGATTAAAAACAACAATACTAATACTAATACTAATACTAATACTAAATATTGGGGATTGGAAACACTCACTTTATTTAAATCCAGGTAAAGACCTGTTCTCTTCTGCATTTGAATAGTTCTTAAAAAAAAGTCAAAATCTGCACTCTTTCTTTTAAACTCAAATGTTTAAACTTGATGTTTTTAATAGTTTTTTTTATCTAATGTTCTTTCTTTTCCCTTTCGCTTTTGTTCATAATTTTAAATTATACTTCTTATTTTCTGATGTTTCAATGTTTCTGTAAAACACGTTGAATCAGCCTGTCATTGAATTGTGCTATACAAACAAACCTGCCTTGCCTTGCCTTACTACTACTACTACTACTACTACTACTAATAATAATAATATTAATAATAATAATAATTAAAGCCGCAAGCGGCATCCATCGGGTCCGAGCTTCCTGGACCTCGCCACCCGATGTCGCCATGGCAACAGGTGGTGTAATGCGTTAAGGACCCAACCTGTATGAATCCTGTCAAGTTTGGTGCAGATCCCATGTATTCCTATGGAGATATGAGCAAACTGTGTTTCATGGCGAGAAGGCTTTTTCCATCGGTTGCCACGGTAACACGCTTTCTGCTATTAGAAAGATTTGAATAGCGTTTGGTCCCCAACTTGTCAGGAAGCTTCCCACCAAGTATGGAGTCGGTGGCACGAATCGCCTCCGACTAGTTCGTTCAAATAGAAGTGAAATGAAAGATGGCGGGCACCCCGTTGCCATGGCAACAGGTGTTGGATTGACTTCTTTGCTGGACTTGGGGTGTCACAGATATGAATACTGATAAGGTTGGTGCAGATCCCATGTTTTTCTATGGAGATATGAGAAAACCGTGTTTCATTGCGAGAAGGTCATTTTCCCTCGGTTGCCACGGTAACACGCTTTCTGCTATTAGAAAGATTTGAATAGCGTTTGGTCCCCAACTTGTCAGGAAGTTTCCCTCCAAGTTTGGAGTCAGTCGCACGAATCCCCTCAGACTAGTTCGTTCAAATACGATGTGTGTAAAGTGCCAAAAATGGCAAAAAAATGGCCGTACACGCCAAGATGGCGGGCACCACGTTGCCATGGCAACAGGTGTTAGATTGACTTTTTTGCTCGACTCGGGGTGTTACACATGTGTGCCGAGTTTCGTGTTCCTACGTCGAAGTAGAGTTTTGGGACCCCATTCATTAGGGGAATTTTGGGGTGTCTAGGTGGCGCTGTTGAGCCAATTTTGCATTGAAGTGTATGCGGACCTTATAATATCCGAGTTACGCGGGACTTGACGTGTGTGCCAAGTTTCACAACTTTTCATGGGTGCTTAGGGGGTCAAATTTGGGGTCGAAACGCTTAGAAGGAGAATAAACATTTCAGGAACAATAGGGCCTTGCCATACTTTGTATGGCTCGGACCCTAATTATTATTATTATAGTATTAATTAATTAAGTTGTTAGGAGTATTCATTATCAAACTACATCAGTTTTGTTTACATACTAATAACTTCTGACAATCAGTTGAAGCTACACAGTAATGCAACAAAAGAGCCCAGTGCAGTTGATTGTTAGGACAAAGTTTGAGAAGCAGAATAGTAATACAGGCTATTAATAAGATATTCCACTCTAAATGATAATCATGAACAAGCCCTTGAGATGAAAAAGTTATGGGCCTTTGTAAAAAGCCATTTAAGAGCTAAAAGGTTGAAACAATAGACCATTTTAAAGGCTGTAGTTAATCTTCCAATAATTGACCTGTTCACAGTGACATTTTGGCCAGGAATGCCAGGACATTTAAATGCTATTGTATTCATACAAAAAACATAATGACCTGGTCTGTAACAGGTGGTCTATAAATAATTCCTATGTATTAACTCTACTTCTTTATTTTTTTTTTCTTCCTAAGGCACCGTATTTTATATTCCATACAGTCCATTTCCTCTTGTTTATTGTTTTTTTTAACCTCGATATTAATTTAAAATTGTAAATTGTAAAATAGTATTTTCTTTTCTTTTCATTTTCTACTTTTGATTTGGATTTTTGTGTGTGTGTGTGTTTATGCTGTAACATTGCAGTTTCCCAGTTTAGCATCAATAAATGAGGTCTGGTTCTGATTTAACTTGCTTGCTGATAAGCTGCTTCTTGGACAAGAATAAAATATTTTCACCTCCAGAGTTCAGTGTGCGTCAGGGGTGGAACTTTATTGAAGAGACGCTTAACCTTCATGTTATGACAGTCCAGGAAACCGGAAATGCACTCTCAATAAGTAAAACTGCGCATGCGTTTACCTCTCGTGCTTTCGACCTTTACAGCAGACCGGTGAGAGCTAACCTCCTATGTTACAAACCGTGTTTTAGTGAAAAATAGACTTTTAACGCTTCTATATTTTCGGTATCGGCCTATTTTAATTCGCTGCAGTGTTGCAGTCTTCTTCTAGTTTTCAACTAGCTAATTTTTATTGACATTGTACGATTTTTGCAGCTGATCTTGACCTTATATTTGTCCACTTAACTTTGCATGCATTGTACTCTTTCATGGGAGAAAACAGGCTCAGCAAACCTAACTTTAACATTTTCCCATATGTTTATTCAGACATCGGACACACACCTGCTGCTCTAGTTGACCTGACCTGAACGTCCAGTCGTAATGTATGCCTGTGCTAAGTTCGTCTCCACGCCCTCTCTGGTGAGTTTATATGAATGAATGGTGAATAATCACTGTTACAAGCTCTAAACCGCGCATGACGACAACAGGAGAGAGTACAGAAATGTTATTTGCTGCCAATCTATCTTTAGTAGCTTCAAAGTAGCTTGCTAACGCTGTCACCGAGTTAGCCGAGCCGTGTAGCCGTCTTTGACCCTCTGCTAAAGTCAGCTGGTGTACAAGCCTGCAAGGACGTTGTAGTTTCTGTCAGGACTAATAGAAAACGGCACATTGCATTAGCACAACAGTTTTCTTTTGTAAACTTATTTAAACAAACATCATCTAAATGTAAGGAATATTAATAAGAGGACTTATTATTAAGAGGAACTGAGCTACTCAAACAGCTCAAGCAACACACCGTTGTTGTCCTATGGCAGGTTTAGATTGACAAACTGAATGTTGCCAAAAATGAAACAACTTCCTTTCAGTGCTTTCTTAAGCAAGATACATTGATTCAGACCAGATGGTAGTAACAAATATAGGGGGTTAAATGACTGGTAATCACCTTATCAGACCATGAGTGCCATATGTTTGCTTGTTTCCCTTATTACAGGTCCGCGCTGGATCACGGGCACTCTACAGACCACTCTCAGCAGCAGTAGTGTCTGACAGGAAAGCAGAGGTGAGCACCCAACACAAGATACTGTAAACATATTCAGAGATTAGGGGCTGTCTGAAGCTATTACAGCTCCATTGGTCTCCTTTTTCTGCTCGCATTCCTATTCTTATTTAGGAATTTTCTGCAGAAGTAGTCGTGGTATTCACATCTACATTTAGCTAATTAGACTGGAAGGTTAACACGGCTTTATTTGAAACAAATGCCAACTCTGCATCAGTAAGTGAGGTTTCCTTACACTCTCTGTAAAACTGCACTAATGTTTTGTAGCCTGGCTTTACCAGATAGATGCTAAAATGCAAACTAGTCTTACAGCTCTTGGTTCAAGGTTGAAGGGCTGTTATCAAGGGTAGACTAAAATAATTTGCCTTATGTTGCATAAATGTAGTTGATTGAGTAAAGGTCAGAGTAAATCTGTTAAAATGTCGGGGAGTGCAAGACTTATTCTGCAAATCAATTTTATGAGTTGTTAGTGAAATTTTATTTAATCCGCTTACCAGGCAAAATGCTCCCTTGAGTTTGTGAATAACTTTAAAGAAATGCAGCAATACTTTCAAATTTCAGGTTAATTTTCTGTTTAGGTTGCTTCACTCAAATTAAAAGGGGGAGTTTACTATTTTATACACCAGCTACCCCTACTGGATATTAAGTGTGAAAACACTCCTGATGGGAACAACGGGTTTGGGATGTAGATCTGAAACTGTTACTGTCTGTTTACAAATACGAGTCGGGTCAAGAAAACTACTGCATTCCCTCAAGTAAACACTGTTCTATTCAGCAGGAAACTATATAAATAAACTGTTTTGACATAACTTAACAAAGAAATTAGAACAAACTGACTCGAGGTACTCTACCCCTTTGGCAAGATTTTAATTTTAATTGGTTCAAGGTTGAAGGGCTGTTATCAAGGGTAGACTAAAATAATTTGCCTTATGTTGCATAAATGTAGTTGATTGAGTAAAGGTCAGAGTAAATCTGTTAAAATATCGGGGAGTGCAAGACTTATTCTGCAAATCAATTTTATGAGTTGTTAGTGAAATTTTATTTAATCCGCTTACCAGGCTAAATGCTCCCTTGAGTTTGTGAATAACTTTAAAGAAATGCATTGTAAAGACGTACTCAGGTTATTTAATTAATTTTATTTTTTTGTATTTGTATAAAGACTGCTTCACTCCTGGCACCACTAAGTACTGCAGCCTCCCAGCAGCAGGTGGCAGTGCGAGGATTCCAAACCAGCGCTGTGAGCCGTGATATCGACACAGCCGCAAAGTTTATTGGAGCAGGAGCTGCCACTGTGGGAGTGGCTGGATCTGGAGCTGGAATTGGAACTGTGTTTGGCAGCCTTATTATTGGATATGCCAGGTAGTTTTTTTTTTTCTTCTTCTTTTTCTTCCCCCAATAAGTAAGGCCATTTGCCTTTTTTATATTTGTGGGCTGGTTAAGCCAGCATGTTTCAAAATTTTGCAGTGGTCCAGACTTGATTAGGCAAGCATATATTCTGTGGTATATTAACATACTCAACTAAAGCCTAGTACACACATAATGATTTTTTTAATCTTATGAGATTTTTTTTATTGGTTTGAGACCTCACACGTGAAGATAAAAAATCAGGCATTAAACAGTTTCGATCATAATGTGTGTGGTGTGCGCCGATAATCTAATCACAGAACAACACACACATAATGATGCTGTACCTCAATCTACAGTCTACAATCTAGTCCTCCGAGCCGGACAAACGTTGATATGTAGAAGAACCATAGCAACAACCGGCAAAAAACAAAGAAGAAACATGCTAATAATCGGAAAACACAACACAGAGCATGGAAGGGGATATATAGGACGAGGGAATGATGGTGGTCTTGGGACTATTGTTAACAGAAAAAGCCAGAAATTTAAAAAAAAAAATAACAGATTGGAGACGGCATGAACACGGACTTTACTTACTTCCTTGTTCCCCAGCCAGCTCTCTCTCTCTATTTGGCTACATTCCCTACCATGTCACCGTTCCTCAGAAATCTGCGCTTAAATATTGAACGTGTTCAATATTCCCGATTGTCGGCTATGACCCGTTTTGGAGCGGATTATTGGGAAAAATCTGCTCGTAACGCACCACACACCAAATGATAATTGGACAGGGAAATCTCATGATGATTGGGCGTTTGCTGATTGAGGTCGGGATGAGGCAAAATCGGGACAAAAACAGCCCAATAATCGTTGTGTGTACCAGGCTTAATAAGTTCAGTTATGAAAATATAGCTGGAAAAATATCTTGTTAATTATCAGCCATAACCAATGTCTTAAAGCAAACTGCGGTAGAATTTGTTAGAAAAACCTCAAAATCTTTCAGCAGTTGTACTGTTACTAGTACTGTGATCTCCACCATGTCTTATCTGGCCTCTCTTGTCTCAACAGGAACCCCTCTCTGAAGCAGCAGCTGTTCTCGTACGCCATCTTGGGCTTTGCTCTGTCTGAAGCTATGGGTCTCTTCTGTTTGATGGTTGCATTCCTTATTCTGTTTGCCATGTAATGTTCGGCATTTGTTGTACAAAAAACATTACATTGTCAACAAGTCAGCAGTTTGAATAGCAGGATAATATCAGCTGAGTGTTGCTTATTCTTGTCAGTGTTTCCATAGAGATTATGAATTTGATGTAAGGACCTCTGCTAAACTCAAATCACTTTAATTATGGGTTTGACCATAATGTATTTTTGATCAAAAGTTTTTGTTAATAAACAAAAGGAAAAAAACAAAACATGCAACCAATAACAGAAGTAAAACAATTCTTCATTTGTCTGTAAATTTGTAGTCTGGTGTTTTTATATTTGGACCTTGTGTTTTTCTCTTTGATTTCTTTGCCCTTTTGAACTGTGCGTGCCCCCACGTTATGAGCACAAGCTGAAGAAAATCTCATTTTACTTAACATTTAAAGATATTTTGAAACATCAGAATCACAACACTTTATTAATCCCAGAGGAAATTATGTAACCTGCAGAATGACTTCCCTTAGACCTATATACACACATGCACACAGATTTATAATGAAACTCATTTAAATTTCCACTGAGGGAGTAAAACTACATCTTCTGTTTTGGCACAAATAGATTAATATGTTAAAGTATTTTTTTAAATTTAACCTCTCTCAAATACAAGGCCAACCAGCCTTGTTACCCAACCGGATCCTTGCCAGATTACGTGAGAATCCTGCGTAAACAATAAAATCCATTGAACGTCATCTTGTCATTAACTGAGTTGAATATGCATGTGAAGTAACATTAGTTATATAAACATTAAACTCTGGCCATTTTTTTAAAAGTCTTGCATTTACTTTATGAAACTATTTAAGAGGAGGACCCATTGAATTTCAATGTCAGTTTTGCTCAAGAACCCTATGTGTCCATCCGAGAACATCGTAACAGGGATTGCTGCTGTCGTGTTCAGATAATGTTACGCTCTAATTTATTTGAATATACGTACGTGGTTCCACGAAACATTATTTTTCCCCACTCGGACCTCTGGCGGAACTAAAGCACAGTTCATGTTGTGGAGGGGAGGAATTTCAATAACGTACTCAACAATGTCAAAGCGTTTTTTCATTTTTGGTAGGGAATTGTAAAGGTGGTGAAATTCGGATATGTTAGTACGCAGATGTAGGTGCGTCAGTTTTACAGTAAATCGTGGAAAATCTGGTTTGCAATGAAAAAGCTAACGCCAACGCTTTTATGGTGTTTATGGTCGTCTAACTGTCACACAGGACCCAATGTAGTTTTACAGCCGATTAAAGGAAAAGGGGCTCGGAATAACGAGGTAATCAAACTTAACGACTTTAAAAAACAAAAACAAAAACAAAAAACAAAACGAATTTTTTCTTTTTTTTTTTTTTTTTTATTTATTTTAATGCAGCGGATATCATTGGCTTTCAGCTCATTGACAATTTTTGTTGTACTTTTATAATTTAATGAATTTTATAAGCATTGTTTTCTCTTAATTTCTTGTTCCCAAGCTGATGCCTGGTAATTAAAATCTTGCCAAAGGGGAAGAGTACCTTGAGTCAGAGTTTGTTCTAATTTCTTTGTTAAGTTATGTCAAAACAGTTTATTTATATAGTTTCCTGCTGAATAGAACAGTGTTTACTTGAGGGAATGTAGTAGTTTTCTTGACCCGACTCGTATTTGTAAACAGACAGTAACAGTTTCAGATCTACATCCCAAACCCGTTGTTCCCATCAGGAGTGTTTTCACACTTAATATCCAGTAGGGGTAGCTGGTGTATAAAATAGTAAACTCCCCCTTTTAATTTGAGTGAAGCAACCTAAACAGAAAATTAACCTGAAATTTGAAAGTATTGCTGTAGTTTTAGAATAAACTCTTACATGATATGACGATAGAATAACACAAAAACAATACTGAAAAAAATTATATATACATACACACACACATATATACACACACACACACACACACATATATATATGTGTGTGTGTGTGTGTGTGTGTATACTGTATAAAAAAACAACTACTTTACATGAATGTTACAAAAAAAAAAAGAAAATCCAGAGAGGGTTAGGGTTAGACAGTTTCAGAAATCACTTTGCAGAAAACAATACAATCAAAACCAACAAAAACACAATGTTCAAGAAAAAGAAGAAAAAAAAATCACGAGTGTTTTGCAAAACAGAAAATGAAACACAGACATTTCATAAAGCATTTATGTGTTTTCAGAAAGTTTGCTGAGAAAAGTTGATCCTGAAATGTTAGCAAGTCTTTTAAAAAATTTTTTTCAGTGTTATCTGAAATTTGATACTTTTGTCATACTTTTTGGTTTTGATGTTGAATTTATTATAAAGTTAAGTTGAATATCTATGTTTTGTAATAGGTAAGAAAAACCCAGAAAACAGAAAGATCCTTGTGTCCAGCAGTTCTCAGTCACTTTGACCAGCAGTACAGTGAAGAACTTGGAGACTTGTGGACATCTGCAAGGTAAACTTTGAAATTATTACTGCAGGTTAGTCAGCAGTTCTTTATCTTATTCACTGTGATTGCTTCTGTCCCACAGAGCAGTTTTCCTGGACCCTCAGTCTTGGCAGTATGGAGTCATGCTCAATCGCTTCAGTGTTGTGACAGACATCATGCAGATTCTTCAGTCTCAGGGTTTTTCAGCATTGCTGCCGCAAACACAGGTGTCACAGTTCATGTGTAATGGTGCCTCCACTGTGTCTAATTCCAATAACAAAGAAGGAAAAGATAATCTGTTGTCTTGTCACCACACCTCCAAGGGCTCTCCTGAGGACTCAGATTTCCAGCCATACATCACTTCTCATGCTCTCACTCAGGGCTCTCAGTCAAAGCCCTGTCTTACTTTACCCCATACTTCACTGCAGTGTTACATCCACTCAAGTCCACTGAGGTTTCCCTCTCAGGCTCACAGACCTGGGCAACTGAAGCAGTACTACCTCCTGAATGCTGCCTCCCTGCTACCAGTGCTCGCTCTGCAAATCAGAGATGGAGACAAGGTTTTGGATCTTTGTTCTGCTCCTGGAGGCAAAGCCATAGCCATAATGCAGAGTGCAACTCCAGGTGAACACATCCTTTTAAGCTGTCTTATATACAATGAATTGATATGTTAGAAAAACAGATTTGCCTGTGGAATTTGCACAAGTGATAAATTTGAAAAAGCTAATATAATTTCACCTTTAATAATTTCAAAGAAGTAAAAAAATTATAAGTTTATAGTAAAATGCCATATACTAGTATTTTATGTTTACAATACTCAGCTCTCAAGTGTTTGTATTACTAATATCGTGCAATAAATATTAATAGTTATGCTTCATTTAACCTGTGACCCCAAATAATAATACACTCACACAATACACACAAACACAGATTATATGAAATGACTTAACAACCTTTTAACAAAAATATGCCAAAAAGAGTTTGGCTATACTTTAAAAAAATGATGCAGCTTAGATAAAAAGTTTTCTTAGCTCTTTTTGCTGCTTCACATGACTGAAAGTAATATTTTCATTTTCCATGAACAATCTTTTTACGATCCCATTAACCACTAGTAATAAGTATTTCTGCTCTGTGTGATGTTCCAGAGCTTCTCTGCTGTAATGAACCAGATCCTCACAGACGGGACTGGCTGAGCAAAACCCTAGCTTCTTTTCTGCCCAGCTCACTAAACAACAGAGTGGTTGTGTCTGCACAGGATGGACAGGCTTTTGGGCAAAGTGAAGCAGGCTTTTATGACAAGGTGGGCAAAGAACTTCTGTCATGTTTATGGCCGCTTGTGATTGAATTTCCTTTCAGCATCCAGCAAATTAAGGTGATGCACTTCTTGTTTTCCAAGGCCAAGGATATAAATGAGTGAGAACAGTAGGCCTTTGAACAGAAGCTAATAAACCCAGCAGAAAAGAAAAGTGTTTATTGAAAATAGGAGCCGAGAAGAGGCAGACAAATGGCTGGAAAGAATCAAAGAACTCAGAGTGACTGATAATGGAGCAGGGCATTAAAAAAGAAGGAAACATTCAGAATGAGAGGGTCTACTATGAACTGAATTATTAAAGAAATAAAGAGAAAGGCAATAGGCAGATCACACAGAAGCTGTAGTCTGGCAATGATTTGAATTTCAAGGACGGATTTGTTAAGGGTAATGTAAGCCGAGGTGTAAAAGTTTCAGAAGCTGTTGTCTTCTATTTAATTAACTGTGCGAGGCATGGGTGATTTTGAGGAGGGTGAAATCCTTTTTCCACCATGACTGACCATAATTTTGGAAAGTCATCCATGATCTTTCTTTTAATCTGCTGTGACCATTTAAATATTAGCATTCACATTTCTGACTTTTTTTTTTTTTGCATTCTTTAACTCTTAGACTCATACATTTAAACTACTTACATTTCTTTCACCACTCTTATGTTTCAGGTTTTAGTTGATGCTCCTTGTTCCAATGACAGGAGCTGGTTGTATTCTAGCAACAGCCAGCAGGTGGCGCAGAGGCTGAAAGACAGAGTCAGACTGCCTGTACTACAGGCTCAACTGCTTAGGTAAGCCCAGTCCCAGACATAGAAAATGCCTGCTATATGGTACATGGGGCAATTAAATAAAACTTTATTATACACTTAATATAATCACTGCACATGTGTATGGTGCTACAAGAGTGAATTACATTTAGTTGGGTGGGATTTAATTCAGTTCAGGTTACATATAACACCAATTCAAGTGATTCCAGTTAATTTAAAGCAGAAAGCAAATGAGTTGATGGAAGTCCAAGTAGAAACGGACCTGCCTGTTATAATCCAGTTTAGTTCAACTGAGGAGTACACTTCATTATAATTAAAGTCAGTGCAGTCGTTGTAATTGTATTCTTACTTTGCTATTGCGTAAAAAGCAGCCTACCTAAGGGAACCGATGGATTGTACCAAATCTTCCTATTGGTTCAGTCTCACTTCCTCAGCATGAATGGGGTAAAACAGTAAACCCTTAATAAACCCCTTTTTAATAGGAAGCGACTAACTGCAGAAACAGAATCAGAAAAGGCGGCCATCTGCCTCAACTGGTTGGCTGTGAAAGGACAGGGCAGATATCAACAAGCACTGTAACATTAGAAAATGGACACTAGAAGGGTGTACGATGAAGGATGTTAAACACAGAATACTTTATTTGTGTAGGCAAGTCTTAACGATGTTTTCTTTTTTGAGGCTCATCATTTTATGCTTCTTCTGCAAACCAATACATCAATACCTGGGCCATCATTTATGAGATAAGCAGGTTATATGAATGAAGAAGCACAAAAACTTTAAAAATCACAACAGAAAAGCTGCAACTAAGACAGACAAAGAAATTTGCCAGAAAATTATTGTTGTAATTAATGTGTGATTACATGCCTGTTTACACAAAGCTCTTGAAGTTCTGACTTGAAGTATTATATCAGCAGTAGAATGAACTTGTTCACAAATCAGAAAGATGCAACTTATTCTGGATCATAAACTGAAAACATGGTTCCCATGGTAACTTGACAGAAAGCCTACATTTTGCTATGCTGTAGCAGCAAAGCTTTATTGATGGCACAGTGTCAACTTCATCTGCTTAGGATATTTACCTTCATTCTTCATCTAAAAATCTGCATCAGAACGTTTTAATCCAACACTGAGTTCCTGTCAGAAGTGATGATTAGTTGGGATTAAAATCGTTGCTTGGTCAAAAACACTAGATTAAATCCAGGAAAGATGTCATTCAATCAAGATTGTATTGTAGTTTAATCAATGTCTAAATGTGTGACACTGATCGATTGTCAAGATAACAGTTAAATGATTAATTTTCTGTCAGTTAATCGACCATCTAACTTTTATTTAAAGTCAATTACTCTCAGTTTTGCTACAGTGTCACACATAAATATTTCTGTCCACGACAGAAAACATCAGGACAAGAATCTGTTAACGGATGGTACTTTTTTTTTTTTTTTGCTCAAAGTAGCTCCGTAAGTCAGAAATCTTGCTTTGTGTTTCAGACCTTTCCTTAAAGAAAAAAGAGAGAGAGAGAGACTGAAACACAATTACAATGCCATATTCATAGATGGAGAGAGAGAAGTCAACATACAGCAGGGTAAAGAGAGCTGCACAGTCAATCATAGGTGGTCTCCCTGCAGCTTAAAGTGCTCTGAAGTTGGTTGATAAAGTAAACCATTTCAACATCATTTCAGCTTTTCATTGACTGCAGAGCAGCCCAAAAACATCTTAGATAGTAAAACAGAAGATATATCAAGTGCAATTTTAAAGTCTATTGCTATGAAGGAATGTTTGTCTTCTCCTTGCAGGTCTGCATTATCTGCAGTGCGCCCGGGGGGTGTTGTGGTCTATTCAACTTGCACACTTTCAAGCTTTGAGAACTACGCTGTTGTTGAGACAGTGCTAAAAGACTTTCCTGAGGCTGAACCCGAAGATCTATGGGAGGAGATTGCCATTTCCTTAAAAAAATACTTTGAATTTAGTTCTTACCCTGGTCATAGCCAGTTACGTCCTGACCCATCCCTGCTGCCAGAAAGCAGCGCTGCGTCCGCTTATCACCACAGACTTGGCATTCTAGTCGTTCCTCAACCTGGCAAGACCTGGGGACCCATGTTTTTGTCTCGGATTAGAAGAAAGGAATGAGGTGGATCTTTATATCCAGAGAAGATGTGTGAAATGAAATTAAATAAAAATGCAAGTGACAGATAACCTCAATACAAAGTCATGTACTTGGCAGTAGCGGCAGCAGTTGTTAACACATGCAGATATAAACATGCCAGTGTCAACACATACCTTATAAATG
Source organism: Melanotaenia boesemani (assembly GCF_017639745.1). NCBI lineage: Eukaryota > Metazoa > Chordata > Actinopteri > Atheriniformes > Melanotaeniidae > Melanotaenia > Melanotaenia boesemani. The sequence continues at coordinate 17,335,341 of NC_055682.1, read as the reverse complement.
TCAGGAGTGATGCTCTTCTCTGCACTTTCATCACTGCTACACAAATCATCTGGAGGATTTTTGTGTTGCCGCTGTAGTGTTTCATGCTTGCCTACTAACTAATGTCTTCTGAATGCATACAATAAATATTTTTAACAGTGTAGAAAAAAAAATTAAAACATAGTCGCATTATAATAGGGACTTCGTTTAGTAATATACCTAGAAAAAAATCTTGCCTTTTTTATCAGATCCTCTTAACTTTAAATGTCTTTATAGCCAGCTCATATTTAGCTGTTCAGTCAATTTAATCTTTCACTGGGTAATTTTTGCATTAATATTAAACCCACTTCATTTGTACAAGTGATGGGAAGAGCTGCTGTTCTTACACAATATTTTCATGCAAAGCTGGACTGTATATCAAGTAAGGTATATCTCTAAAGTCTCAGTTTTTGCACATCATTTTGCTGTAATAAGTCATGCTAGCATATTACGCGCACAGTGGTGATGTAACAACATTGCTTTCTGCTGCTTGCCATGGATAAAAAGGGCTGAATGTTTCACATTTTCTTCATGTTTAAGTTTGTTGAACAGACATTATTGCACACAATTGTTGAACTGCATTGCAATAACTATTGTCATCTGGGAAAAAAATACTGTTATTGGCTTACTATCTTAAATCAAACCACAGAGCTGCAACGTTTGAACAGTTTTATTAATTTATTAACACAATCTGTTGGATTCTCTCGAACAACTGATAATATGTCAAAGTAACTAATGGCTTTTGTCTGTGTCTGTACTTTAATGAGACTGCTGCAGTTACACTTGTGCCTTGTTGAAAGCGATACGTATCTATTATTATTAAGTCTGACCTGATCAGATTGCTGTAATTGTTTCTGAAAAGAACCTTTCAGACATGACACCTGCACATTTACATCCCATCAGAGTAATGAATAGCAGTTAATGTAAAGAATCTTATTTGCTGATAGAAAACACACAAGCTTATTTAGATCCCTTGAGATATGGGTGAAATACCATCATGAAAAATTCAAAAGATTCTCCTAATATATGATTTTATATGTTAAATGGACAGCTCACCTCTGTATGTTTCTTCCTGACACTTTCCCATCTATCACACTGCATCTCCTCTGGTTGCAGTTGCACTGAAACTGATTTAAAATTTAAGTAAAACTGTATTTATATAGCACCTCTCAAGCTATGAAAGCACAAAGTGCCTCACAAGAGCCAACAATGTAAAAAACAAACAAAAAATAAAATAAAAAATAAAAAAAGCAGATTTAAAAATATGTGTTTTTAACTAACTTTTACAAGCAACCACAGAGGCCACTGATCTCAAGGCCAAAGGAAGAGAGTTCCAAAGTCCTGGGGCCACTGAACAGAAAGCTCTGTCTCCTTTAGTTTTTAACTTTGAATGGGGCGCCATCAGCAGGCCCTGGTCACAGGACCTTAGGGACCTGCCAGGGAGATATGGTTTGAAAAGCCCTCTGATAGAGGCTGGTGCCTATCCGGTAAGTAAAATAATCTTGAATTGCCCCCTGAAATAAACCGGAAGCCAGTGCAGTTGCATCAAGATTGGAGTCACATGAGAAAACTTTGAGGATTTTGTCAGAAACCTGGCAGTCGCATTTTGTAATCGTTCTGGAGGTTTTGTTAAGACAAGTGTGTAGTCCACTGCAATAATCCAGTTGTAATGTAATGTAATGTAAAAAGCATGCAAAGTAAGCATGAATAATGATTTCCAGGTCATGATGTGACACAGTAGAGCTTAGCTTGGCAATATTTTTCATATAATGAAAACAGGAACAAGCTAGAGACTTGACATGTGCAGCCAAAGTAAAATTAGTCTTGATTTAATTGAAGAAAACTGTCTGCCATTCACTGTTTTGACAGAGTCTAGGCATTAGGAGCCTAGAAATTTAATTTAGGTGGAACGAGGTGTACGAAATACCATCTGCATAGCAGTGATAAGAGATGCCTTCAAAGGTTGACAGAATGTTCACAAGGGGAAGCAGATACAATAAAAACAGCAGGGGCCCCAAGACAGAACCTGGTACACCAAAATGGACTGGATAAGGGGGAGATCTGTACTTAGAAGTAGCTCCAAAAAAGGATCTGTCAGATAGATATGAAGAGAAGCAATCCAAGGCAGATCCTGATAGACCAACCCAGCACCTCAGCCTATTAAGCAGAATGTGATGGTCAATTGTATCGAAAGCTGAGGTTAAGGCCAACATAAGCAGCACAGGACAATTACCTTGTGACTCTGCATCAAAATGTCAGTTGGTACTTTCAGAAGAACCGTCTCAGTGAAATGAGATCTACGAAACCCTGACCAAAAATGGTCAAGAAAGCTGTGCTGATCCAGATCAGCAGTTAACTGATTGACCACAACTTTCTCTAAGATCTTAGCCATAAATGGACGCTTGGAGATGGGTCTTTAATTGCCAGCGAGAGACGGATCCAGAATGTCTTTTTTCAAAAGTGGGTGGATGACAGCAGTTTTTAAATAAGTAGGTACCTTACCAGGGGCCAGTGAAACACTGACAATAGTGAGCACCCTGAAACCAATGCACTCTAAGACAATTCTGAATGAAAATGGAGGTAAAATGTCCAAACAGCAAGGAGAGGCTTTCTTTGTTCCAAGAAGCTTGGCTAGCTCAGGTAAAGTTACTGGTGCGAAACTGCCCAAGGTAACAGGCCGAACTGGAGTTCTTACTGTAACTTTTCAATACGAGTTTGGTCTTTTTGGATGTTTATTTTATGCATTTTTTTTTCTAAATACTATGAGTGTCTAGAAATGAACTCCCTTATCACTAAGTTTTTTCTTTTTAATTTTTTCAGAAAACCCACTACATCATAGGAATTTTTTTCTCAGCAGGAGGCAATAACTTACTTTCTAAGAGATGAGTTTAATTACTAGATAGAGCTGTAAGAATGTAATCAGCAGATGGATTCTCACTTCGATCCAGCAGTTCCTTTACTGCTTTGTCAAGTCTGTTAATAATCTTACATTTGCCATGTTGACTATCACACTGTACCTCCTTTTGCTATGATTGAAATGGCCATATCATCACTTGTAATGGCGCATTACTTGGGGGACTGTTGGTGTATTATGCTTGAGGAAAACAGATGTTTCATCATGGTGTTGCAGTTTTCACTGGCTGTGATTGCTCCAATCAGAAGTGATGGTACATTGACAGTAAACATACAGACATGCACAAGAATCCCTTACTTTATTTATTTATTTAACTTTTTAAGCTTTTGAGCATTTCAGGCTGACAAAATATGTTGTATCAAAGGCAGTTATGTGTAGAACTCCTTGTCTTCCACCCAAAAATAGAGGGTTGGTGTTACTGAGTCCCATGAGACACTGTTGTAGACATGATTGCTGAGATAGGAATGGTGTAAGAGCCCATTTAACTACAGTGTTTGGTCATATAGAAACAAACATTATTTGGTGCACTTATAGGGCTATTTTTATTGACTGCCCTACTTTTGCTCCACTTTTGCATGTCTTTGAAATATAGTTCCACTCTGATATAAGTGCATCATTACGCCACCACAACAGCAACACAACTTGAAAGCGGTGAGATGTGAAGATGAAGTGAAGCTTCATTGGGGTTAACTATATTGCTGACCTTTGTGTGAACTCTGGTTTGTTGATGTTCCCCATACTGCAGTGTTTCCTCAAGGGGAGAATCTCTAAGAAGCTTTTCCTCCACTTCAAAGGGAGCGAATGTAGGCCTGCTTTGCATAATCAGGTGGAGAACAGCTTTTTGCCATAGAGGCAGGAATTAATTTGTGGCACCGCCAGATGTAATCATTAAAACCCTAGTCATTGACAATAAGGGGAAAGGAGGAGGGGAAATTAGAAAGATCGTAGAACAGTAGTCAGAATGAGAGAGAAATGTGGAGCACAGATAGTCTTAAATGCTAGAGGACACTATAGCAAAGCAGCCTAATCTCTCCTGTCCTCAAATGGCATTTTTTTTCATTCTGGTAACCCTCAGCTCTGTCATTTTGCGTTTTGATATGCTGTATGTAGTTAATGCATGCTTCTCTGAACCATTTATTTTTTAATATTAAATCATCTTGATTATGTTAAAAGTGACAGGAACACATCAAGAAAATAAATTGGTATTTAAGGAACTACATGCTTATAAAAATGTATAAACAGCCACTTAGCTATATGTGTAGGTGTTACAGCTACGCCCACAGCCTGTAAATATCTGTAAATATACTTACGGTTCTGTTCACTGCTGTCCTTAACCACGTTTAAGCAGCAGACATCTGGAATCCAGTTTTCTCAAGCAGGCGAGACCATTTGCAACTAAGCTGTGGAGAATTATCAGGGTTTGTGCATTCACTTCTCTTTTTTCTTTTTTTTTTTTTTTGTTGTTGTTGTTTAGTATTAGGAAAGAATTCCTTTTGTCGGTTCTTAAGTTTTACATATCAGGACCAGGTTTCAAAAGCAACTTCAGATATTTATTTAGATTATTTATTGAAAGTAAAATGAAGCCAAACTGTTGATGCAGTGTGTGAATATGTCAAAGGCATTTTATTAATTAGTTGTCAGGGAGTGTGAGCACCTATTTAAAAGCAGAAGTTCAGGCACTTTGCTGGTTTGGAGCGTTCAGGAGTGTGTTAACAGAATATCGAGGAGGGATATCCGTAATGACCTTAGAGAACCAATTATTGCTATGCATCAGTATGAGAAGGGTTATAAGGACGTTTCCAAGACATTCCCACATTTTAGAGTAAGAAGGTTTATCCACAAGCAAACCGAATTTCAGGCAGCCATTAATCTTTAGAGGAGTGGAAGACCCAGCAAGTTCACCACAAAGATCTGACTGTTCAAAAAACCCTGGACTACATCTCAGATTTTTCAAGTTCATGACACTACAATGTGAAAAAGACTATAAAAGTATGGCTTGTCTGGAAGGAAAAAAACTTTTCTCTCCAAAAAAGTTGCATCTGAACAAACAACAAAACTTTGGCAACAATGTCTTTTAGACAGATGAGACCAATAATGCCAATAATGTGCAGGACCATGTGTGGTGAAAACCAAACTCAACATATCAATACAAACAAGTCATACCAACTGCTGATCTTGGTGGTGGATGAGTGATGATTTGAACTTTTTGAAGAACTGCACACCCCACAGTCACTCAATTGACCATGAACTCATCTGTATACCAAAGTATTGTACATATGAAGCCATCTGACAGTGAAATCCTCACTGAAATTGAGATGTGATAAAATATGATTCCCTGTACACCTGAAAATTTACAACAAAATGGCTGAAAAGAAAAGTCCAGACGTCTGTGACTGAAATGCTGCAGCAGGATCTAAAAGCTCCTTTAAAGAACTAGAGCAATGTTGAATTAAGTGCAATTGAGTTTGTGCAAGCCAGTGAATCATATGGTTTGCTTAGTTTTACAAACTTCTGCATTTAGGTTTAGCTTTTTGTTAAATAAATAATGTCAAGCTGTGATATACTGTTTATCACCTGGGATCATTTAAAAACCTTTCTGAGCAGGATCAGGTTATTTTACATTCTGATGCATACAACCAAAAAATGAAAGATTGACTAGTTTCTGTTCACATGACTATATGCATATGCATACTGGATATCATAAAACTGTCTTGCGTATTCATTATTTGTGCAGCTCAAATCTGATTAGGCCGCAAACATAGTGATAGTACTTTCAGACTAATATTTTGCTGTATGTAAAAAACATCTAATGTGAAGCTTTTTACACTGAATGACGTGAACAGCTAACAAGTGGGTCTTTAGATTCAGTGCCTTTTGGGGTATCCATCACTCATTTCAAGAATCATTTGTCAATATTCCATCAGTAGAAGGGAGGGCAGGATTGCTGGTCTTGATTGATTGTTGCACCACTTGTCTCAATGGAAAAGCATCAGAAAAGAGTCAACCCTGATGGGGGCCAGTTGGACCATGGTTGTGTTCATCTGCATGCAAAAATATGCAAAAACGATTAAAATGGTTATTCACTAAAACAAGTGAGCTGTACCATAGAGCACAAAAACACTCCAGCAAAGAATGAAGAACCCAGCAAAAACAAGACTAAGTGCTACATACATGAGATGTAGTGTAAAAGACAAGAAAAAATCTTCCAGGTCATCAATTAACTTTAAGTCTTAGTCTAATTAAAATGCACTTCATAACAGACAAAACATCAGGAGTTTTACTTAAGGACCAACTGGATACAGAGAAAAATTCCTCTTGTGTTTCATGGCCTGGAGATACAACACATTAGGTACCATCAATGCCAGCACTGACAGGCAACACCAGAGGAAAATTAATGGAACAGAATGGAAAGGATAAACGAAACACCTTCAAGATAAAAGAAAGGAACAGAAATTTTTGTACTTTTATCTATTGTTTCTGTCATCTTCTCTGACACTAAAGAAAGTGAAATGGCAAAAGAAGGTAGAGTGTTTTGTTGTTTCTGTTTACACATTCAGCTTTGAAGGTGATTTCCAACAAAATACTGAGAGCTAAAAGTCAAGTGATGAGTGTCCTAGCAGATAAGGTGGTAGAGAATCCTCTCAACTAAGTTTTCTTTATTTATTATATCATCAAAACTTGTGAGTGATTTTAATTATAAGGGAAAAAACACACACACACACACACACATATATATATATATATATATATATATATATATATATATATATATTCTATATATATATTTTTTTTTTATTAATTAATTTTTTTAACTGTTTACTCTCTCCAAAGACCTCTGTGAACCTCTGCAGCTGCAAGGAAGGAGACATCTATATCAGCTGCAGCAGAAGACAAAGCACAGGCTTAACAGAGTGAAGGCAGGACAGATTACCTTGGCCCAGACATTCATTCATCCTTTGAAGAAAAGACAGAATTGATCTGAAGATATAAAACTAAAGCCTTAGACAGAACTGCAGCAAAATGGGATTTGAGAGGAAACTACCTGCTCTTCTTAGCCTTAGTGTACGTACTGGCTTATCTCTCCACAAAGTAAATGCAAATTGGATAGGAAGATCAGTAAAAGTAGACATGAATTTATTCCATTTCAGGATGTACTTTTATACCTACTGAGTGCTTAAATTGGGGTTTACAACCTATTACATTATCCTCCTGTCTGGCGGCATCAAGGGAAAAAAAAGCAAAAGATCTGAAAAACTGTTGTTTTGTTTTTAAAAAAATATGCAGAAGAGTATGATCCTCATGTTGTAAAACATCACTAACAGTCCAAAAAGTCTTGAAAATATGTATTTATTTTAGATCCAGTTACAGATTATAAAATACCAATCAGATGATAAAATATCTATTTTGGTCAACAGGAAAAATTAGTTTTACAGTTAATTATAAATCTTTTAGAGTAGCTACCTATTCCTTATTCACTTCTGTGTTACAGTACAGCTCCTGTCATTCTACTGATCACATTTCTGTTTCCGTTCCGATGCTTGTAAAACAATGAGATCAACAGCTGTCACTGTGGACAAGCACAAAATCATGCATAAGGGGAAAAAGAGGGGTTGTTGGATTGGGATAAATTCTTGCTAACAGACCTGCAGGCTGCATTCACCAGCAGTCAAAAGTTTGGACACACTTTCTCCTTAAATCTAATGATAGTGTTTCCTAACGTTTGTATCAGGCAAGAGACAGGAAACAGCCAGGACAGCTCACCAGTCCATTGCAGGACCAAATCAGAGACAAACAACCACTCAAGCTCATATTAACTCCTACAGAGAATTTAACCGTTATAATTTTTGTACTGTTGGATGAAGTCAGAGTACCTGGAGAGAACCCATGCATGTATGGAGAAAACATGCAAACTTACAAAGACCACTGGTAAAAAAATGGGAAAAAAGTTATTAATGTAAATGTTATATTATTATAACTGTAAAATTACAAAAGACTTGCAGCATTACACAAGTTTCTAAAATAAATTACTTGGATATTTCCTTAAAATATTGCAGTTTCAACTGCTAACCACAACAAGCAACTATATTACTTTTTAAAACTATATAATATTGTTGAAGTTAAGATTTAGTCCAAATATATTTTACTTACTGTTGGCTATTGGTTTTTAAGCTCATCTGCAAAGTGAAAAATGTATTTTGCTCCATTAACCGTATATAATCACTGGAAGTGATGAATATCCATCAAACATCAAGTGTCCAGCAAGACTATGTCCATCTTTTACATGCATTGTCTGTTAAATGTGACATGATCTGTGCCCAGACTGCTGCTAGTTCAACTTCAGGAAACTACATCTCTCACATTTACTTTAATTTAATCTTAGAAACTGGTTTCATCATCCCTTCTCAAATTATTCTGCCCTGACACTGCTGTTCCGGTGATATTACCACCGCCTGGAGTGAAGCCCTGTGCCAACACTCATTTGGCCCCTGCATGGATCTCTGTAACATTTATACATGTAGAAAAAAAATCCAGTAAAGATAAACCAAGACTGAATTGTATCTCAGTTTAACGTCTGTTCATCTTTCCAACTTCAAACCTTTCTGAAGTGGACACACCCTGAGGGAAAGGAAATGCATGAATAAAACATTCTTCACCCAAAGGACAAAAGAGGTTATGGAAGTCAGTGGGGAGAAGAATAAAGGGGCTCATTAAAGGCAAATAGATTTCATACCAGTATCTTTCATTTACATCATAAAGCATTAGTAGGGGATCTTAATCAAAGGATCAAATAGGTTACACTTCTGCAAATTAACAGCATATTCACAGAGTGATTTGAGGTATAATGGAGCCTCCTGAAGCTTACTTTTAAAATGCCCAGACTGGATATTCAATAGCTAATTCATCACACTTTATGTCGGCACTTAAGCACTTACAGATAATATATTTATCATTAATTTTGAGCCAACTGTAGCAGAGTGTGTGCAGTTATAAGGTGTTGCAATATGCTTTCTCTCACACTTTTCCCCCCCTCCACAATTATTTTTATTTTGATAGAAGATCTGGCACTGATAAAATCAGTGAGCTCCTGCACAGCTTTAATAAACTATATTTGTTAGTTTGTTACTATACATTGTGACATTGATCTTGCATAGTTTTATTACAAAAATAAGTTTTGGGCAATAAGATCAGCTTTGTGTTGCAACCTGACGTGTATTGCACACTCAAACCCTTTGTAATTGTATTGTAGATTATCCTTGCGTGTATCATTTTCTAAAGTGCTACAAATTCATAAATATTGTTTTTTTCTTTACTAATTGCAGAAGTTAATGTTGGCAGCAGGGTGCACATCTCCAACAGGTTTAGTAGTATGTACCCAAATTGTTTTGCTTCCTTTAATAAATGTTAATAAGACCACATCAAAACACAAGAAAAAAACCTTTACAGGGTGTGCAGAATTATTAGGTAAGTTGTATTTTTGAGGATTAATTTTATTATTGAACAACAACAATGTTCGCAATGAACACAAAAGACTCATAAATATGAAAGCTGAATATTTTTGGAAGTTGGAGTGGGGCTCTTTTTAGTTTTAGTATCTTAGGAGGATATCTGTGTGTGCAGGTGACTATTACCGTGCATAATTATTAGGCAACTTAACAAAAACCAAATATATACCCCTTTCACTTATTTATTTTCACCAGGGAAACCAATATAACAACTCAAAATTTACAAATATACATTTCTGGCATTCAAAAACAAAACAAAAACAAATCAGTGACCAATATAACCACCTTTCTTTGCGAGGACACTCAAAAGCCTGCCATCCATAGATTCTGTCAGTGTCTTGATCTGTTCACGGTCAACATTGCGTGCAGCAGCAACCACAGCCTCCCAGACACTGTTCAGAGAGGTGTACTGTTTTCCCTCCCTGTAGATCTCACATTTGATGAGGGACCACAGGTTCTCTATGGGGTTAAGATCAGGTGAACAAGGAGGCCATGTCATTATTTTTTCTTCTTTTAGACCTTTTCTGGCCAGCCACGCCGTGGAGTACTTGGATGCGTGTGATGGAGCATTGTCCTGCATGAAAATCATGTTTTTCTTGAACGATGCTGACTTCTTCCTGTACCACTGCTTGAAGAAGGTGTCTTCCAGAACCTGGCAGTAGAACTGGGAGTTGAGCTTGACTCCATCCTCAACCCGAAAAGGTCCCACAAGCTCATCTTTGATGATACCAGCCCATACCAGTATCCCACCTCCACCTTGCTGGCATCTGAGTCGGAGTGGAGCTCTCTACCCTGTACTGATCCAGCCACGGGCCCATCCATCTGGCCCATCAAGACTCACTCTCATTTCATCAGTCCATAAAACCTTAGAAAAATCAGTCTTGTGATATTTCTTGGCCCAGTCTTGACGTTTTATCTTGTGTGTCTTGTTCAGTGGTGGCCGTTTTTCAGCCTTCCTTACCTTGGCCATGTCCCTGAGTATTGCACACCTTGTGCTTCTTGGCACTCCAGTGATGTTGCAGCTCTGAAATATGGCAAAACTGGTGGCCAATGGCATCTTGGCAGCTTCACGCTTGATTTTCCTCAGTTCATGGGCAGTTATTTTGCGCCTTGTTTTTTCAACACGCTTTCTTGCGACCCTGTTGACTATTTTGAATGAAACGCTTGATTGTTCGATGATCACGCCTCAAAAGCTTGGCAATTTTAAGAGTGCTGCATCCCTCTGCAAGACATCTCACTATTTTTGACTTTTCAGAGTCTGTCAAATCTCTCTTCTGACCCATTTTGCCAAAGGAATGTAAGTCGCCTAATAATTATGCACACCTGATATAGGGTGTGATGTCATTAGACCACACCCTTTCTCATTACAGAGATGCTCATCACCTGATATGCTTAATTGGTAGTAGGCTTTCAAGCCTGTACCGGTCAACCGGACAACATGCATAAAGACGATGATGTGGTCAAAATACTCATTTGCCTAATAATTCTGCACACAGTGTAGATTCATCCACTGGAAAAATTCTAGAGTAATCTTTATCTTAGATGTGGAGTGATCTCAGTCATAAAATTACAATACCCTGACATCCATAAAGCTGTGCAGAAATGACTTAAAAGTTTAAGAAAAAGAGCTATATTAAGCTAGCTTAATAGAGCATGAAAGCTAGCAACAGCTTAATAGCTGCTAGCATGATATATGCTTGTTTTATATATTATCTTCCCACACTTGTTTATGTAGTAATGTCAGAATAACCAAACAACTAATCCATGAACTCACGTGAAATGGCACTACATAAGAGAAAAATCCTTCTTAAACTTGAATGTTTTCTGTCAAATGGAAGCTTTAGAATTCAGAGAAAGGTTGTTGGAACACAAACAATTAGCAACTGCTGAACGGCTGCCAGCATAAAACATGCTTATTATATTCATGCTTTTCGCTTTTCTAATATCAAGTTAACTGAACACCTTTAATAAGACCTTCTAAGAAAAGCCAAATATTTTTAAAATGTAAGGGTCTTTATTTCAATTTACATTGACTGACTATACTGCATTCCTATTTAAGGAAAACAGTTTCACTGCAGGTTTGTGTCAAATTAGCATGACTTAGTAGTCAGTGTGCTGACTAAGCCAAATGCCTGCTTTGTTTTAAGACTTTCCAAATTTTACAAGACATACAGAAGTTGACATAGGGGCCAATGCAGGACATAAACTGTAGTCAACAATAGAGCAGATAGCAGAAGGAAAAAGTCTTCTATTTATTCACCCGTCTATTTTTTGTCTTTACTTGCTGCCCTGCCCCTTCTGTACTTTCAGAACTTGCTATTCTCTCGGTCTCCTTGTCAGTGGATGACTTTTTCCTCTCTCTTTCTCTGTGTCTGTGTATCTGGCTGCTCCACCACCCCCATTCTTCTCTCAGAGTCAGCCTTTGATCTTGCCAGTCCCAGCACACAGGTAGACAGTGATGCTGTATGACTTTTCTCTGCCTATTAATGTCTTAACTCTTGCTCTGCCTTTTGCTGGAGCTCTACTGAGACATCATTGCCCCACACCATACTGTGTAATGACAGGCCTCAACACTCTTAATCACACATGTACTGTGTGTCCTTGTGTGTACATATGTGTGTAGTTGTGTATATGTGAGACAGAGAAGAAAAAGTTAAATTGAAATGAGGAGCAGGCCCGAAATTTATAGAAGCTGAAATAAGTATGGCAATAGCTGTAACCCTCAATGTTCTTATTAATGTCAAATTCACCTAGCCAACACACACTGGCTATCTGTTATCTAATACAAATAATGCAAGTAGATAAGAAACAAATCAATAAAAAAATATGACACTGATAAATAACTTTGATTGACAGACAGATGAAGATTGAATTAACTCTCATGTATCTGTCTAAATAGTTCATTCTAACTGTGCATCATTGCATCCTTCTGTCGTGATAGATTTTGAATTATTGCTGCAAGAAAATGGGAGAAAACAAATTTCTCTGTGGCAATAAAGAAAACAGGTAAATTAAGATGAATATCCATCATGGTGGGTGCCAAAATTGTTTTCCCACTATCTTTCTCTGTCTCACACACACACAATGGAAAAATGTTTGAAAGCTGAAGATTTACTGGAACAGCTATGAAAAATGGCAACTGCTAATGACATATCATATTGTGGCAAAAATATAAAGTAAAATTAAAACTTAACCCCAGTAATAACATATTTAAATATTGTACTGTTTCCAAATATCTGAATACAACTGTTTAAATATGAAATTTTATCAGATACAAAGATTTTTTTCTTTTTTTTATCCCATTCTTTTTTCGTGTGAAAACATCTACAGCATATTACCTAAACTTGACCACAGACCATGACTCACTTCATTGTTTCCATTCACTTGCTCTTTTACCCACTGTTTGGTTAGGTTAAGAAAGCACATTTGTTTTTTTTCTCATTTTCTTAAATTGCATTTTTTTTTTATTTCATTTAACTCCTTTTATCAATCCATTAATCCTAAATAAACAAACCTGTATTTCCACTTATGTTATTATTAACAAAACACACCTTCCCCCTGCATTTTGACTCAGTTTTTGTAAAATAAATAATGTTTTTATCTATTTTTATACCACAGCAAGGAGATTACTTTTTATGTGTGTGAGATTCTTTCTCTTTCACATGACTGGATGCAAAGACATAAATCCATAAAACTCACCACAAAACACCATGTAAATGAAGCTCGGCGTCATTTCATTGAACAATTTCTAGCTCTCAAATCATAATTTAACCATCACAAGAGGTTTGCCTGTTTTTAGCAGTTATTAATCAACATAACCTCAATGCACCACTGCAGCCTTTATTATTCTAGCATCTCCAAAGACCTGACTAATTGTTATTGCTGTAACCTGCACCACACTTGAGCATCCAAGATATTAAATTAATTACTTATTTCAGAAAAAAAATAGTTGTTAGCTTTAAAGATTTAGTCGATTTTTTTAAATATAGGTTTAAATGTTTAAAATTCCAAGAAGACAAGCTTGCTTTCATCTGATTTCACTCTGAGTCCATCTTATGTCACTCTTTTCCCCTCTTCTCCGCCCCCCAACTTCTCTCTCTCTTGCTGTCTCTTCATCTTTCTCTCTTTCCTGAAGTGATGGCTCAATTACCATTCCTCACACTCAGGCTTCAAAAGAGAACAAAATGGAGCAGGATTTCTTGACCATAAAAAAAAGAAGAAGAAAAGACAGAGAGAAGAAGAGATTTTTAATTTTTAACTCCCCTTCTCTGGCTGTCAGAGTTCTCTCAAGTCAGTCGTGAATTGAGACCCCAGTAATTTCAAAAGATTTCTGGTTTGGAGCTGAGCTATTGATCGACAGCGTGAAGCTAGTACATAATGATGGAGGAGGGTAAAAATGTTGCAATAAATGTATGAGAATCAGTTAGTCATCACTTCTGCTTTTGATAAAAACAATTATATGGTAAACAGAGTAATCTTTAGGATTGTGTTTAAATATATAGTCAAAAGATGATTAATTCCACATGTATAAAATAAAAGATGATTAATTCCACATGTATAAAATGTTGGAAAGTCATTTACATCAAGGTTTCCTTTCATCTGTCTGACTGCAGATCCTTCTGCTTCCCCTCATATCTTCATCTCCCTGTTTCCGAAGCTCCTCTGTCTCTCCCCTCTTAATCCTCTTTTTCCCTAAGTGCTACAGCTCCCAGCCTCAAGCCTCAGGGATCCACGACTTGATTGTGTTTTGATGTTCTTGTGAAACCTACAAGTGCACTCAGCACTCAAGACCTATAACATACATTTTCCAGGCCATTCGCCCAGAGGAGGAGAGATGAAGGAGAGAGGAAAAATATTTACTATTACTGTTGTAAACACATAACATAAACACATACAGTTGGTTATATACACACAAATCTCGGCACATAAGGGAGAGCAAAGCATCTTTTGTAAATCTGTGAATCCATCCATCTTCATATCTTAAAAATGCCCGGGTCCTCACTGTGATTTTGTAATATTGTAAGGTTTACGTTTAAAACTTTTTTTTTTTTTTTTTTTTTATTTATTTTTTTTACTTTTCTGCACGGAGATTGGGTAATTTTCTTAATTCTATTCTGCCTCATTATTTATCACTTTGCAACCTTGATGTTATTATTCAGTATGCATTAACTGACACATCAAGCCATGATAAAATCCTGCCCCTCAGCTGCAAATCTGTTTCTAGACTACAGCATCATTCAATATTTTGAAGGTTATTTTCAAGAACTCAGAACTTTTGTCAAGATTAAAGAGAGACTGAAGTGTTTTAGCTTTGGAACAGTTGACTTTGACATGCTTCACAGCCCTTTTCACTTTCATTTAATAGAAATACACAGCTTCACTCCATAAATATCAACTTGTACAAGATCTGGAACAGCTCACAGGCGTTTTACTTAGGTGTATAACACCCCCTTTTTTTATCAGAATATACCATATTTGAATGTTAATAATATCTGTGGTAACATTTAGGTTTTATCAGCTGTCATAAATCTAGAAGTCAATATACGATGGTTTGCAGTTATTTAAATCCTTCTAGGTTGTTTTTGCTAATACCTATTGATCAAGACACATGTTATGAAAATGTGCACCTCTTGTGTTTTCCAGGTGACATATACAAACATTTTTAGAACAAGTCATATATGGTAAAGTACAAATAACAAATAGAAGTCATGAAAACAGGATGTATCACTATGGCCATTTACTAACTGCATTACTGTAATGAGTGCGATCTTTTTCAGTCAGTGCTGGTATTGTTTTAGTTTTGTTAATGTGGACGTGCAAATGATTTTGTCAAATGTGTGTCAGCATGAGCATATGCAGTGGTAAAAAACTAATTCCCAATAATTTTTTCACTCACTAGCTTTTGTTTTGATCACAGTTCCACTAAGATCACCATACTAAACCACC
This sequence comes from Melanotaenia boesemani, assembly GCF_017639745.1. Taxonomy (NCBI): domain Eukaryota; kingdom Metazoa; phylum Chordata; class Actinopteri; order Atheriniformes; family Melanotaeniidae; genus Melanotaenia; species Melanotaenia boesemani. The sequence goes on along the minus strand of NC_055682.1, from coordinate 17,319,960 downwards.
TGTCTGATCCATCTTTCCTAAAAGTCAGTTTACCTTTACATCTATTTTCTGGTTTTATCAACATTTCTAATAACTTGTGTTGCAAACATTAATTTTTCCACAGCTTCTTCATCCTATTCAAGGCTACAGAAAACTTGGGGCCTCATATATGAAGCATTGCATAGCTCTTATACTAAAAGATGCCATACGACCAAAACTAGAAACATCTCAGCGTGTGCATGGAACATGGCATATGGAACATTTTGATGCATATGCAGTGTTTGTACATGAGGACCCTGGGTTCTGTCCCATCTGTGGAGAGAGGCAGGATCCCCCTGAGCAGGTTCACAGGGCCAAATGAAACTCAACAGCTAATAATGCTCAGAACCTCTACATTCAATGTGGAAATAATAATTAACTTAACATGAACATGTTTTGACTGTGGGAAGGATCCAAAGTACCCAAGCAGAACCCATACAAGTTCAGCGATAACATGCAATCTCCACACAGAAAAATCCCAGCTGAGATTTTAACTAGGAAACTTATTGCTGTGAGGCTACAGTACCAACCACCATACCTGTGTGCCACCTTTGCTGCAAAGAACTTTTTCATATTTCTGTGTAGAGTTTGCATGGTTACCACGTGAATGCATGGGCTGTCTCTAGGTACTCCTGCTTCAGGCAAATCATGGGGTTTGTGTTATTGTACTGCATTTGAACAAATACAAGAGTGAGTAGGTGTAATTAAAGTGCAGAGCCTGTTAGGTGGATATTATGTCTTCATGGGTTTCTTCTGTGTTGTAATTGGATGCAGGGATTTGATTGTGGGTTGTTGTATAGGCCTGCTGAAAATAAACAACATTTCAGTTTAATTCCTGAAATTAACTGAATTGTAGCTCACTTTTAAATAACAGGCTTTAAACTTTTGGGTACCTTATCAAATATTTTAATGTCAAAAGGCTCACGTCTATGGTAGAGTCAAAGAGTCATAAAAGTCATTCATGTCTTGTCATCTTTTTTGTGCTTAAGTCAAATATAAATCAAGCCCAAGTCACGTGACTTGAATAAACTATTGATTGGAAGACAATTAAGGATGTATGCTCCGTTATCTGATGATACAAGAGCTCACACGGTGTAAATATAAGAATCTTTTTCACAAATCTTCCCCAGCCCCACATGGCATAGACACAGAGTAGAGCCATGCAAGGGAATGTTTTCTTAATCCCACTCCTGCATGGTCCCACTAGATTTCTGACCATTACTGCTTCCACCACACATTCTAACTATTCCCATAACAGTCTTGTCTACCATTTAATGTAACAAACATATTTACAACCTCAAAAATTCTCAAGATACAAGACTCATCTAACTTTGCATTTGTACCGTTAAGTCCTACTTTAATCTTCCTCTTAATTTGTTGACTCCATCACTGTATTTGAAACTAGCTAAGTACCAGAGCCGGAGTCACACTGGGACCTGCAGTTTATTTTTTGCCTGCTTGCTCCTGCCCACAGCAAAGTTAAAAGCGTTCATTCCCATGAGATTTGCATCATGAATGCAGTCCTTTAAGACACAACTTTAGTCAGACTGATGTTAAGTGGAGCTATGCAGGTAATTATACTTTATGCCACCAAACTTTTTGGAACAAAAATGAATATAAACATGGATATATGTTCTCTCATCTACATTCAGTCCCCAGACCCATAAGACCAAATTGATAATTCATTCATATCATTAAATGTAACCCATTCAAATGTTCTCTAAATTAGCAACCTAAAGACATCAGAGATACATCACATCTAAAGACTGTGATCCTTTCATCAGTATAATGAAATATCAGTCATGTGTGATACTCTGGCCAGAATATCACAACTAGACTGGATGCTGTTTTGTCTCCAAAAAATCAATAAATGCTATATTTGGGAAATAAAACTTTGGAAATTTAATTTACCAAAGTCATATTTTAATAAATCTTGTAATAGAACTGCTTCAAATGTTTCTGTGGGAATTCAGTAAAGCCATTTTTGCTGCCATTTTGTTTTTCAATGTAAATCAAACCATAAGTGGCTGAAAAAAAAAAAAAGTAACTGAAGAGGCAAATTTCCTTATTAAAGTCATGCATGTGGACTGTTTCCCTGTTAACAGGAACCATGAGACTCTGACTGGTGGGGCCAAGAAGAGCAATTGGACCTGAATTATCTGAACTACCAACCATGAACCAGAAATAAGTATTTAAGTTTTTCATCTCCCACAAGGTATTTTTTTCCCTGATAGGGCTGTAATTTCATGTGAATACACACACATTATTAAGGCTAAAACAGCTCTTTGAGAGTTACTCACTTGATCCGGCATCCAAGCATCCTTCAGTATATTGTCCTAAAATTACTTAACACTGTCAGACTTATTTCCTTAATTTATACCTGCAGAAATAGATTACAAGTAACACAAATATAATATATATATATATATATATATATATATATATATATATATATATATATTATATAGAAACAACATCAGCTCAAATGTGTGACAACCTAAAAATGTATTTTTCATTTGTCCCCTGCTTTGCCAAATTTATTATGAACAGTTAGTCTAAATGAATAATGCAGGTGACTAACTGGCGCGACAAAAGAAGTTAAAATATGATCATGAATAATAAATCTAATATGAAAAGGTGCTTGGAGATTTTAGTCACACAGTGAGGCAATGTATTATCACTTTGCTATATGTGCGTCAGTCTAACCCCTTTTTGTATTTGACCTACCAATTATAAAACACACACACACACAAAAAAGAAATCCTGTTTTTAAGGGAATAAACTTCTGCATTCAGCTCTACTGGTTATGTTTGTGATGTCATTCTCAGCTTTTAGTTTTGTTTGTGGCTTTCCGGTTTGTTTTTAGAGTTTTTTTGTGTGCTAATGTCTTGTCTCATTTGAGGTATTTTCACTTGATGCCCTCCTGTCCTAATGTGATTCACCTGTTCACCATTGTCTGTGTATAAAGTATACCCCTCCCCTGCTAGTTTGTCTGGGCCCCTTGTGTTTAGAGTGTTCCAGCTTGGTCTTCTTGTTTCTGTCTCTGGTGTTAGTAAATTAAATGGGAATAAAAACTGTAAACGTGACCACCATGTCACTTTACGACTGTAAAACGCTGCGTTCCTGACTTGTTTGATGTTGCAGTGACACCATATATATATATATATATATATATATATATATATATATATATATATATATATATATATATGTATATAAATTAGGACTGTCAAGTGATTAAAATTTTTATCAGATTAATCACAGCTTACAAATTAATTAATCCTGATTAATCACCATTCATGTCTATGCTTGAAATATGCCCATTTTTACTGTATTGCATCAGCATAAAGCAACAATGCTCATTTGGATTTTTCTTAGTTTTGTTTTGTTTTTTTTTAATTAGATGACCACCTTAGTTGTAATAATCAATTCAATATCATATAAAATCAAGACCTTAAAAAATATATATCTTCATCGTGTCCCCCTTTTACTGGTCAATGCCCATGCCTGGCCCCCTGTCAAAATTTTTCTAAACCCGCCCCTGCAAATCTGAAGTATAAATCCTTTCTACCACCTGTCAACTACTTTGTTAAAGAGGAAAGCTCCCCTGATTTGTATCTCAGAACCTGTTTATAATTTCTCCCATCACATTCACGGCCCCTAAATGATCAGACCTGTGTCTCCAACATCTGCGCGGGACCAGTGATTTAGAGAAGACGTCTCCTTGCTTCCAATCTGATCTATCTCCATAGACGTGCACATGGCTGTCTGATGACTAGTAGGTTTTACAGCTGTGTCACTAGCAAACCTCATTAATACTGAAAAGTTATATGAAATTAAGGCAAACATTATCTATCTGAAATAGGCTGTTAGCAACATTTGTCATTCTTCAGCTTCACATGACAATAACATGGGTCTGATTGACACACGACTGATAAATTTAGCTTATTTAGTAAATTTATGTAGTCTGTGATGCCATTAATGTCCTCCCCATGTGAGTTGCAGAAATTCATCCACACAGTGGTGTTGAAGCAGTCCCTAAGAGCCTCCTCGCTCTCAGCTGTTCACCTCCTCACTGTACGTGGGACCACAGCCTGCCTGTGTACAACAGGTTTATACACAGACAGGAGATCTATAATATGGTGATCAGCAGTCTCTAGAGAAGGGAGGGGGGATGCAGAATAGGCCTCCTTGGTGTTGGCATCAAACAAGTCCAGTATTTTATTGTCTCTGGTGGGACAGATGATGTACTGTGTGTATGTTGGCAGAACAGATGATGGTGAGTCCCCAGAGATGAGGAAGAGGGCCTGTAGGTGCTGTGTCTGCAGCCTGCTGGTGACTGAGAGCAGAGTGTCAGATGTTATGTCCGGATTGGCAGAAGGCACGTACACTGCTATCACAATAACATGTGTGAACTCCTGTGGCAGATAATATAGCCTCATGCTAATCGTCAATAGTTCAATGTCTCTGTTGCACAGTTGCTCTTTAATAGTGCAGTGCCCCGGTTTACACCATCTCACATTCACAAACACAGCTAGTCCCCTTCCTTTCCTCTTACTGCTGTTCATTGTTCTGTCCATCCACAGTAGATGGAAGTTGTCCAATAAAACTGTAGCATCAGGAATAAGGATGCTACCTTCTCTGTATTCCCGCTGGTGTCCTCTGAGCGCCACCAGCTTGTCCATCTTGTTGGTGTGACATGAGGTAGTTCAACAAATTACGTTTCCATGATGATTGAGTGGGTTATTGCTTTATTGTGGACAACCGTGACAGAATCAAGAGGCTTCATAACAGAAGCAGGGCAAGCCTAAATAAACAACTACACTGAGGAAAACAAGTCAAAATCCCACAAATCGTGACTGACAATATTTGCAATCAACTTCACAGAAAAACAAGTGGAAATTCGTTTATAGCAGGCAGACTTGGCTGCTGCCTTTCTCTGAGGCAGTAGTCTGTGTCTCTCCCTTTGTTTAATCTAGCTAGCTAGATGATGTACTAATCTAGCTAGCTAGATTAAACAAAGGGAGATCTCTTTCTCCTACCGTCTTACCTGCCCCTTCTGGTGTGTTCAGTTTGTACTCGAAGTTCCCAGTCAGAAATACAATGCAAACACCTCTTGAAGTCAGATATCCAACTCGGAAAATCGGAGCAAACTCACCAATCCCGATTTCACCCAGTAAAGATGGCTGACCAACAAATCAACAGTTTATACCTGCATAAACTTTATCTACACTAAACAAAGACAAGTTGCACACATGAGAAACAACCACTCTCTTTTTCATATATTAAAACACATTTACAATTTTTCTTATGTGATGTGATGGTTTACCTGATATCTTTAATATTCTTCTGTGATAATTTTCACAAACTGCTTTAATAATCTTCTGTAAAGAGACAGTGCAAACAAAAAAGTATCCTGGTGATGTACATTTTGGTTTTGCAAATTTTCCGACTTTGCCAACAAGAACGTGGTTCATGTTGCGAAGTATCCTGGCGAGAGGGAGAGTCCAGATCGCATGGGCTGACAACAGGGGTGCCTCAGGGCTCGGTACTTGGCCCTCTTTTCACTATATGTCACACAATAGTGTGAGGGTTCTTCTAAATACCAGCAAAAAAGGGATTTCCACTGTCAAAATAGGAGAGTACACAGAGTAGGGTAAAAAATAAAAGACATAAGAATACTAAAATGGTTAAGAGGAAAAAAACCATGCTGCTGCGGGGGGGAGAAGAAAGCATTACTCAATTGGTGCAATTTTTCTAGAAGAAGGAAAGAGGTTGGACGCTTCTCTTCATACACATTCCACAGTAATGGTTATTACCTGGTTTTCAGGGTGATAGTTCAACTCATTCTGAACAGTTTGTTTAATTTTTGAGCATTAAAGCATACTGCCAATTTTTCAATTCCACAAAGTGGTCAATCACTTGACTGTGACTCAGCTTTAAGACAGTCAGGAAGAGTTATGTACTGTTTGGATGGTCATCTGCTTTAATTCAGCTGTGGTTTGAAGTGACTGGGTCACTTGATTTGGAAGCTATTGGATTGTTTTTCTCTCTCTCTTAAGAAATTATTAAAATCTCAATTAAAATTTAAACTAATTCAAAAGATTTGGCTCCCTGTTTGAAAACCCCAAAATATGTGTTAATTCGCTCTTTTTACGTTAGAAGTCCGCTTTTCTTTTCTATGAAAATATGTCCTTTATAAGAATTTCCATTTCACGGAAAGCCTGTCCCAGTTGATGGTGCTTAAACGAGACGCTGGTCGCTCCAGTGCAAATATCTATCAAATATCCAACTTAAAACTGATTTCACTGCGGCCTTACCTCCCTTTTTCTGATCTCTCCTTGCTGCTTCCCTGTCTCTGCTTTGGGTGAAGAATTTCCTGATCTTACCCATCTACAGAACTCACGTGATAATAGGGTTAGTTTCAGTTAGTATAAGGTAATTTGGTTTCATTTATAAAAATAATGTGAAACTGTTTTTGTGACAGGTTACGAGACCTCAAACTGCGCTGTGCGCTCACCGCTCTCCCGACATATGGAAGAGCTGCGTGACATGTGTGTAATTCACCTGCTGCTTGTGCACGGTGACATGTAGTGACAGAATGTGCTCTTGAGCTGTTTCCTCTATTTGGAGTTAACACTCTTGCTACGCATTTGAGTTGAAATATCTTCTCCCATCTGAATTATCTGAATTAATTTATGATAAATATTTATTGCTAAAATTAATTAATTGTAGCATCTATACTGGGGCACAGCTAATTTATACTCATACCCAATAAATAGGGTCTGGCAACGCCGATGGCCTGGGTCAATCCTGCAGCCTGTCCAATACTCTGCCTGCAGTCTGTGCAGCAGCTTCCTCTGACTCCTTCAGTCCCGCCTGTACTGCAGCTTTATCTCTGTTCTGTCCTCCTTCCCTTCTGTTCCACTTGGTCTGCTGCTTGCCTTGCCTCCTTTGCTCATCCTTCCGCAGTCCTTAAGAGATGCTCCTTTCACTCATTGTCCAATCTAGAGCCAGGGGAGTGTGGGGACCTAACTGAAATCAGCTTTTCTCAGTCATGCCCAGGTTTCTACACACAGTGAAACCCAAAACCCAAAAATAAAAACCCACGCTAGTGTCAATAGCCAAACCCATGCAAAAATAATATAAAACCATAAAATTGATCAAGAATTAAGCTTAGGAAAATTAAGGTCCTACATTGACACATACACCCCCTCACTCAGTGCAATCATTGGCTCTCATGGCTTCTCCTACCACTGCTATGCAGATGACACTCAGCGTTTGCCATCCTTTCCACCTGATGACACAACCGTCTCAATGCAAATATCAGCATGCCTTGCTGATATCTCCGCATGGATGAAGAATCACCACCTTCAGCTAAATCTGTCCAAGACCAAGCTTATTGTTTTTCCAGCCAATCCTTCCTTACCCCCACAGATAAGTGTGAAGCTTGACTCTATCACACTTGTGCCAACATCTTCTACCAGGATCTTGGCATCATGGTAGACAACCAGCTGTCGTTGGTTCAGGCTCTGGTCATTTCATGCATTGTCTATTGCAATTCCTTACTGGCAGGTCTGCCTGCATGCTCAGTTTAACCTCTGCAGATGATTCAGAAAGCAGCAGCACATCTGATTTTTAACCAGCCCAAAAGAGCTCATGTCACTCTTCTGCTAATCACTCTTCACTGGCTTCCAGTTGCAGCATGCATCAAATTCAAAGCTTTGCTTCTGGCATGCAAAACAATAACCCAAATGGTTCCCGTTGACCTTTGCTCCTTAATCCAGAGCTACACTCCCTCTCACAGTTATGCTCTGCCCATAAAAGACACCTAGTGCTCCCACCACAATGTGGAGCAAATCAGTAGCTAGACTCTTTTCCTCTGTTGTTACCCAAGGGTGGAATGATCTACCAAACTCTGTCCAGTCCACAGAGTCCTTATATACTTTCAAGAGCAAGCTAAAGACTCAGCTATTTAAGGAACATTTCCACACTTGATTTCTTGCTTGTGTTGTTCTTACTGTCAGATGAAAGTCACTTTGGAGAAAAGCGTCTGCTAAATGACTGTAGTAGTATTAGTATTAGAATGCTCATAGGTCTGACCTCCAAGTTCTGAGTTAAATTGAACACAACACTAAACTTGTCTGTCTGCGATGTAGTGCCACAAAGTTTACTGCTGGGAGCCTCACAGAATTCATTGGTTGAGTGTATCACATGAGATGTCTTTACTCATATGCAATTGATCTGCTTGTTTCCAGACCACTACCACAAAGACTACAAAAGCTACACCAGTTAAAATAAAGCACTCTGTCAGACTTTATATTCTAGGTCCAGGTCCATATGGGACAGGTTCTGGGTCAGGATTCAGACTGCGGTTCACTTGTTAGTGATCTCTGAGCTACAGCATCATTATGTGGAAACTCTGCTTTATTTCAGCTTAGCTAGCATCTAGCTGGTACAGAATAAAAGTTAAACAACATCTTTAATGTTAGATAAAACCACATATATCTACACTGGAGCTACTTTTCTTTCTTCTCTTTTCTAGACTTTCTGAAAGCCACTCCTGAGCGCTTGGATAACTCATCCCTCTCTTGTAGCGCATGAAACAGGACAGGTTCTGTTCAGGTCAATCTAACAATGGCTGTGTTTCCATTACAGTATTTTGCTAAATTAAAGGGATATTTATAAAATTTCGACAAAGTGCAATTGCGATTTGCAGGTGTTTCCAGTGAATGATCTTCAGCGCATTAGCAGTTATTCTCATAAAATCTCATCACCGCGAGACTCCACTTTGAGGGGGAAGGACATTTTTTAATTCTTTGTAAAACTCTTGCATTTTGCTGTTGTTTGCTACCGAGAATGACAATTATATTTTTTCTTTAATTGTTTTTAAAAAGATTTTCATCTCCTCCTGCTAATATGCCATCTATATTTGACATGAACTGGTCACGTGACCCCTTATGTCATGGGACGTGTAAATGCGGAAAAAAAATGTTCCATTACACTTTGCAATATACTTTTATATCGACACGTCTGAAAAATGACCTCATGGGAGCGTAAAAACGTTTTAGCGCTATTTAAGAGGCTTTTTGAAATGCAGGTGTTTCCATTAGCATTTTTTTTATTGCGATATTTATGTTTTCGCTTGATCTGAGGTGTGTCCTGACAATCGGCTCTGAAACGGATTGTGGCCGACAATCGCAAGTATTGAACATGTTCAATATTTACAACCAAAAATCTTCACGTGTGTGTGGAAAGCTGACAACTCCTGAGTTGTGACTGCATGGATTGTGTCGTGGAATGGAATGTAGCCATTCAGAGAGCGAGCTGACTGCAGATCCAGGAAGGATATAAAGTCTGTGTTTACGCTGTCTCCAGTCTGTTTGTTTGTTTTTTGTTTTTTTTTTCCAGTTCCGGATTTTTCTGTTCATAATAGTCACAAGACCACCATTATGTATGTCCTCTGCTATGCTGGATGTTGTGTTTTCTGGGTGTTGCCATGGTTCTTCTTCGTTTTTCTGGTTGTTGCTATGTTTCTTCTTTTTTCGTTTCTGTTCAATCACGTTTGATCACGCAAGATTTCTGGCTCAGAGGACTAGATTCTAGATCGGTTGCGGGACAATGGTATGAGTGTTGTTCTGTGCTGAGATTGTCGGAGCACACCACACACAGTACAATCAAAACTGTTAAATCCCTGATTGTTTTATCTTCATGTGTGGGGTCTCTAACAGATAAAACATTTCTTTAGATTTAAAAAAATCCTTATGTGTGTACCAGCCTTTAGGAAAAGAACTGGTGCAACTTTGCAAACTGACATCTACTCACAGCTTGCACCAACCAGTAGCAGAACTGACCAGCCAAATCTGGACTTGACCAGATGGATTAAATACTGAAAGAATATGCTCCCATTCCTTTAAAGTACTTAAATTTTACCTTCATGTAATCAGCCTTAAGAAGAAGAGAAGGTGCTGTTGGGAGAGTCGTTTGTTGAGGTGAAAGTCCATCAGTGTGGCCTAGGACACATTTGCTTTAGCAATTGAACAAGAATTACACAAATCAAATTTGCTGGCCATCCATTCTGTTGTCATTAGAGATAATTCAGCCTGGACCAAGCTGGTGGAAAAACAGGATGCAGACTCTGTTACCCACTGGTGTCACTGGCATTACTTGTTAGGAATCAATACAATTAAAAGTTATAGAGGACAAGGATTAAAGGAAAGTAATCTACACACAGGATGTAAATCCTGCTCAGGACACTTTGCCGAGAAAGAAAGAAAAAGGTTCACTGGAGCTTTTCACAGGAGTCAGGTTTATATCCTGTTATTTGGGTTTTCATGCACTGACTTACATTTCTTTATGCAGGGTTGTGTAAAATGCAGAGCCATCTTAGAAAGTTACCATTAATCCAACATTTTTAATACAGAGGCCTTCTTTAATCGGTAGTTTATACAATGTCAAAAACTGTGTTTGCAGACCTGTAGCTATTAAATACTTTTGAAGGGCATGAATCCTTTCATATCCTTTAATCACTCAGAGGATCTTTCATCCCACTGGGCCTCTTAGATACAGCTTCAATCCAATTCCTAGACCACAAATCTGGGCTTCCCCTCCTGCCACTGAGATCGATCTTATAATAACAGGTGTTCACAGGTGTTCAAATGTGTCCACACATCGACCAAAAGCTTTTCTGAGCTTTAGAACAAAGGAATCGGCTCAGTAGGCAGCAGGAGAGGAAGAAACGCAATTTATGTGATGTCCTCTGTAGATGTTTGATGTGTCACCTTTTTTTTGACCCTGAGTTGGTGGGTTGAATATCTAACACGTCCTCTGATGTGAATAAATTTACTGTTACACAGTGTAAAATCCTCACTGACTCTGTGTTTTCATTCAAACTGTTTAACTGAGTGCTCAACATGGACATCTTTTTTTCTTCTTCTCCTTACAACTCGATTATTAGAAAAACTCAAGTTTACATGTGCAACAAAGAATGAAGACAAATGCCTGGTTTTTAATGAGTACTGACATTGTCTCAGTTTTATTTAATATCTTGGAAAAAGAAAGGTTACATTGAAGGCATAAGAACCTTTAGAAAGACACTTCCCTTCCAACTATTGTGATGTATATATAATTTAATGACAATATTATGATGGGGTGAGATGTGTACATGACGCATGTCCTATTCTGCATATCTTTGAAAGTGTTGTAATTCTTGTTATCAGAATTGTTTAGTGTGAATCTATTCATTTTCACGGTTCTAACTATTTTTCCTGGGGATCGTCAAAACATTAACAAAATGTTAATTGTGACCTTTTTGCTTTTGACTAAAATGAAACTTTTCCCTAAGGTAAATAAGGTTTATCAATCAAACATTACAAGCTTGCAAAAGGGCAGAATGGGCCTTTGTATGGATATTAAACTTTACATAGATCATTTTCATATGGCCGATTTTCTTTTAGCTTATTGAGTGTTGACTGTATCATTTTATGACTCATGATTAATCACAACTCATAGATCCCAATGAAACTCAAACAAGTGCTCAGTCTCCAGATTAAAATAATGGCATGTTATGTTTCTGTAAAACTCCAGATTTATGTAATTTAGAAGTTTCCGTACAAAAAGTGCAGTGTCACTCATCACAGAAAGATGCTTTGTTGGGTATTTGTTGGATGTTTAAGTATATCTTTCCTACTCACACCAGAAATCTCCAGCACCGGTCCTTGTGAACACCTGTCCTGCAGGTTTTCTGTACTTACAATAGGCTGCAACACACCTGACCCAAATCAATGGTTTAGCAGGCTTGTGCAGAGTTCTTCATTTGAACAAGGTCTTTACAAGGTCATTACATTTACAATCTGCAGGACAGTAGCTCACAAGGACTTGAGTTGGAGATTCCTGCCTTAAGCCAACAGTTCTGATGCCTCAGTGCAGCCAGTTTTAAAAAGCAACTGTGAACAATAACTAACTAACTAACTAACTAACTAACTAACTAACTAACTAACTAACTAACTAGATCTAGATCTAGAACTTAAGGATGAAAGTCTGGAACGAATGACAAAGCAAAGTAGCATTTGGTATTTCTCTTCAGCACGTCCAGTTTGTGTCTGTTATTTGTAACAAACTAAACAATGTTGGGATAGTTACTCTAAAAAGTAATTAGTTACTAATTACTCCTTACTTCTGTAAATTGTAATGAAATTACTTTATTTTACAATTTCTTAATTCACCGTGTAGACATGGACAAACATCATAGCTGAATCATCACCGCCTGTCTGCATAGTGTTTACTGTATATTGTTAACAAAATGGCTTTAAAACCACAAGAACAACATCCCTGTCTGTGGGAAGAAATGGGCATACTTGTTTTGTAATCATTTTATCTAGCATTTTTCTAAACCTGGGAGATTCAATAGTCGACAGGGGGAGCATGTCTCCTACAATGAACTCTGCAACTAGCTTGTTAATTTCTGTTACCGGCTGCTATGCTCCAGGAAATGTTGAAAAAAGCTTAGTCAGCTGCTGAAGGACTCCTTCCATTGACTGGCAAGCAGGATCTTTCACCACAAGTTTGGGCTGAAACTGGACCTAACTGAAAAAAATGCGAATATCACCACTGACCAAAAGCCATTATCTCCATCTCCAGCTCCTTTTTTTCCATTTTCCTTGGTTGGTGCACAATCAGCTACATAACGCAAATCGATCTCTATGGCAGGTTTCCCAGGCAAGCACACACGCAGGCAGCAGCATGCACATACCACTTAAAACAGATCAGAACTTTACACATAGGCAAACACGGCACGAGTAACGCAGAAAAACGCGTTACTGTAGTCCAGCAAAGTAATTTCGTTACCAATATTGTAAATGTAATGCACTACTTTACTTCATTACCCAAAAAAGTAATATTGTTTAATATTGTTACTGTAACGCCTTACTTTGTAACACGTTACTCCCAACACTGCCCGTTAACACCCTTACATTTTTTCACTACAAATGCTAAGTTTAAACACAGGTTAAACAATTTCACAGTAGCTAAAACATAGTTAAAACATGCTCTTTAACACCCCTTTTATCAGCTAAAAATAAACAAAAAAATAAATAAAATAAAACAAAACAAAACAAAATAAAATAATAATAATAATAATAATTATTATTATTATTATTATTATTGTCATTGTGTTATAAGTAATATTAGATAAATAAACATTTCAACTCCAGAACTAAATTATATACTTTGTGATGTTTACTATAAGAAGTTAAAGGGAACAACTGTGCCTTTTCCCAGGATGGGGAGACTTGGACGTATTGCCCCTTTGTAATTTATGCCTGTGAATACAGCACACCCCTAATTGCAGGGTTGTTTCTCTGTTTTTGCCCCTGTCTTCTTCTGATTGCAGTGCAATCAACCTTTACTAATATTATTTTTTCTCATTTACATTTTAATAGATAAAGGTACTTTGAAAGAAAAGATAAAAAAAGCCAACCTCTGACTATGCTTTTTCAATTTGTCAGAGAAAAGTGAATGCAAGTCATTTTATCACATTAGTTTAAATTATTTTTGGTTTATCTAACTCTGTCTCTCACACACACACAAACACACACATAAACACACACAAATATTAATATAATGTAGCATTTTATATGCTGTAGGCTGAGCATTACCTTCAGAAAGATCTGCTTTAGAGTCAGCTACTGAAATCTTTTGCAGTGATCCCACATACATGTTGGTTTTCATTTGGACTTTAAAGCTGCTCCTCTTGATCTGGGAGGAATTATTGAGCATGTGTCATAAATTCATATTGTCACAGGGTTCCTTCCAAGTCCTTCTCAGAGTGCTTGTGACATTTATTTCCCCACCTTCAATGCAAAACAACCAGGCACAACAGTTCTGTTAGAACAAATTCCTTTTGGTGCTACCTCCTCTGTGCCATCCACAAAATTACTTTAGTGTGGATCAATGTTTTTATACCATAAGCCCCTCCCACTAGGCTCAATGTCCAAAAGGAATATATATAACCAAAAAGACCACATCTCTTGGCAAAAGGTGTTATTCTAAATGTAACTTTCACATGGTTCAATCATTATTTTAAAGAAAAATGCCTCTAGAACACTTTATTTCCCATAATTATTACAAACTGAACACACTTTGAAACCTGTGTCAGGTGATCCAGGACAAGAGCAAGAACTTTCTATTTAAAGATTGCAATATCATTCCGCCTGGTTTTGCCAAACAATGCAGGATTCAGCTGGAATACCACGCACTGCAACAACAGGTGAATGTGTTCGAGTGAAATGTGTGCCAAAACCAGGTGAGAGCTACAAACAGAGAAGGGTGGGACAGATACCAAAAGGAAAGATGTTGACAAACTTCAAAAACTACCAATAACAGAGGGAAAAAAAAAGGAATTCCATGTGTACAAAAGGCCCCATAAGTTGCATTATTGTTAATTTCAGTTATCTATTGTAAATAGTCAGGACAGCATTTTGTCCCTGTGGGGACACCATAACTGCACAACAGTCCTAGCTTGGCTCCGCTCAGAATCTTGTCGCTTCAAAGTATTTGTTGGCAGGAGCTGACCCCATTGCATGTTTGGAGATATATCGACGAAAAATGGCCAAACGACCCAGTTAGTCCACCAGCAGATGCGTTTGACTCTGCTGAGCTACATGGGGTGACCTTCTGTGGTGTATCATCCACGTCTGAGACATGAAGAGCTGCCGATTTGGACAGATATAACACCTGGCAGGAGCTTCTAGGCACTACAGTGCAGGAACTCCTGCAGGAACAAGGGGTGGCGGCTGGAAACAGCTGTACAACTGCTAAGGATTATTGCCTTGCAGAGATGCTTCTCCTGAAGAGGGCTCAACAAGACAGCTTCCCCGACAAATTACGCCTTCTCAAAGCGGAAAAACCAGTTCCACGTAGGCCCTGTCTCCATAGATTAGTGAGACTGGAGAACTAATTAGAGTTGGTGGTTGCCTCCGTCGATCTGAGGATCTAGTTTGTACTGACTTACGTCCATTAGTTCTGGACCCCTCCCATCCAGTCACTAATTTGCTCATCCGGGACTATGATATCCATCTGTGGCGTCCTGGACCGGAGCATGTTTTTGCTGAGAACCGGAGTAAAAACTGGATTCTGAGAGGCCAGGAGGCTGTACGGTGCTTCCAAAGAGGCTGGACAGAATGTCGCAGATGGAGAGCAAAGCCGACAGTGCCTTATTCAGACCAAGGAACCAACTTTAAAGGTCCCATATTATGCAAAATTCACTTTTTAATGGTTTTGGAACAGTCATACTGGTCCCCCCGCATGTGTAGGAGACCCGTAAGTGTGAAACTCTTTCAGGCGCTCTCTCTCCCCCCTGCTCCACCTCCAGGGAAGTAAGCGCTGAAATGAGCTTGTTTGAAAGCGTGTACGTTATGACGTCATAAGGGACAATAACCACTCCCCACAGAGCGATGGACCCGTCTACCGGCTCTCAAAGCCCGCCCTCTAAAAATCACCTAGCGCCCAGTGTTTTTCCCTCTTCGGCAACCCTCGTTAGCGGACATGGCTAAGCGACAGAAGCACTGTTCTGTTTGTGGCTGCATAAATGAACACGAAAACGTTTTTTTACTTCCATCCACTGAACCCACGAGGACTGAGTGGATTAATTTTATTTTTGGAGGAAATGTACCCGGAAAACTTCCAAAGGTTTTGCATGTCTGTGGCCAGCATTTCAAAGAGGACTGTTTCCACAACATGGGGGCATGGAAAGCAGGCTTCGCCAACCGTTTGAAGCTGAAGCCAGGTTCAATACCAACTGTCCGTGACACAGCTGGAGAGGTAAGAGCTGGCAGTTATTTTATCGTTTCGGCCTTATTAGTCTGATAGCTTGAAAATATATTAACCTGTCAATCACCTCATGACGGGCGATGCGATGGGCGGAGCCAACAGCTGAGCTGCTCCACCAGGGTTCCGCCCACCATAAACGGCACATTTCTGAAGCTGCTAAAAAGAGGGAGGTGAAGAGAAGCCGCTGCACTCAAACTGAGGGTCGATTTGTCCATACCATGGCGGAAATATTTCATTTAGATATTAATGAATGGTCTCAGATTGGGAATAAAGTGTATAATATGGGACCTTTAAAGGTGGTGAAACAGAGCTGCAGCAAGCGTTCGCAGCCATGTCACCAGACCTTCAGCAGCTCTTAGCGCCACATAAGATCCAGTTCCATTTCAACCCTCCAGCTGCCCCTCATTTCGAAGGCGCATGTGAGAGCAAAATCCACAGCGTAAAGGCGGCTTTGTTCACCACTGCTAGAGCACAGCTGCTATAAGAAGTGGTCTTCTGTACGGTGCTCGTGGAGGGAATCCTCAACTCCAAGCCCCTGGGCTACGTTTCATCGGATGTTGGTGATGTGGATCCCGTAACTCCGAACTGCTTATTGATGGGGTGGCCTTATGGGTCCCTGCCACCAGTGGTCTACCCCAAGTATGAGTTGCTGAGTCGCCAGAGATGGAAACATGCGCAAGTCCTTGCCGACCACTTTTGGGCACGCTTCATAACGCTGTACTTACCTGGACTGCAGCCCCATCAGAAGTGGCACTCTACATCCGGAGACGTGATGGAGAACTCTGTCTTTGGCCCGTTGGACACATTGTGAAGGTGCACCCGAGCCCTGATGGGCATAGTAGATTAGCTAATGTCAGGGTGAAGGACAGGACCTACACTAGACCTGTCGCCTGGCTGGTGATTCTGCCAGCCCTTCCTGAGGAAGACCAGAAGAATAGTGACGCTTTTGTTTAGAGCAAATGTATTACATATTCTGAGTGTGGTTAATGTTAGCAGCTAAGTGCTACTCATGCTAGCCAGCAAGCATGTGAAGTTTGGCCCATTCCGGTCTATAAATGTTTACTTTACACTCGTTTGGTGTAAATAGGGCTTGGTTTGTGTCTCAGTTGTGTGTTATGCAAGATAACAGGTTATATGAATCAGTTGTACAAGTATTTGTATTCTGTTTATTTACAGAAGACCACACACACCCCCAAACTCCCGTGCGAACATATGCACACATCAAGTGATGCTGTAATGTTTTCTGAGGATACAATACAGAACAGTTGAACCAACCATCTCGCCTCATCCTTTCATCCCCCATCATCTTCATTAAAGCCTATTCCCTCATATCTAATAAAGTCCTGGCCTCAAGTGGTGTTCTGGCCGACACTCCAGGTTGAGAACGGTGAAAATATGTCCAGCACCTTACAGTCCTCTGCACCCCGAATTATCTCACGAACACAATGTGTACCATGTGTGTAGATCACAGTCAGATAAGAGCGGTGACACTGCTCCCTGACGCATACAAAGTAAATCTTGGAATTATTTCCTTGCATTTTAATTCCCCCAAAAAACAAACAAACAAATAAAAATAATGATATGTGTGATACTCAGGACCAGTCAGTAACAAACCTAAACTTACTTAACCTCTTTCCTCCTTTTTCCTTGCACTCATCCTTTCAAAACGTATAATTTCTTTCCTTCTTTTTCCATTGACCATAGCTGATAAAAGTCTTTCTGTTTTTGTGTCTGCTTCCGAAATATTGCACTGTTTTGTCCTCCTCTCTTTACTGAGTGCTCATCCTCCTTGCTCTAGCTCCACTTCTTCCTCCCCTGTCCTCAGTCTTCTGCATGACCAGTTCCATGTCAGCCCTTAATTGTGTTTTGATGTTCTTCCAGACCTGCAATTGAGCTCCATTCTCGCCAGCCAAAACAGAGCAGACGTTTGTCAATGCACAGGCACCGTGAGATTCCCCACTCTCACACATTTTCTTGCTGTTTCCATTCATTTACCTACTTTCACTTCTTCTCATTCCTTTCTTTTCTGCCCTATTTAATCAATCAATCAATCAATCAATCAATCAATCTATCTATTTATCTATCTATCTATCTATCTATCTATCTGTCTGTCTGTCTGTCTGTCTGTCTGTCTGTCTGTCTGTCTGTCTGTCTGTCCGTCCGTCCGTCCGTCCGTCCGTCCGTCCGTCCGTCCGTCCGTCCGTCCGTCCGTCCGTCCGTCCATCCATCGATCCATCCATCCATCTATCTATCTATCTATCTATCTATCTATCTGAAAAGAAATGCAGTGAAGCAGTAACATCACTGTAGGCTGAAACCAAAGACCTCCTTCACCCTCTGGGGCCCATGTCACATGTAATCACTGTAACTTATAAGAGAACACACACACACAGAAACACACAAATCTAAGCTAAGCATGGGGAGTAAATATTTGTGCTGTGCAAGCTCTAGACAGAGGAAGGTTCCTCACCTCAGCAGTGTGCCACCAAATCATGAAATATTCAGAGAGAGAAGGATGGGAGCGGGGGAAAAAAAGAGAGAGTGAGAGGGAAAAAAGGGAGAAAGAGAGAGGTCACATATGAGATGGACGGTAGGGAAGAAGTGAGTGGGTAGGTAGCTCTGTAAAACAGCAGACGATGGGAAGGGAAGGATTGAGTTGTTTATGGTGAGAACAAGAAAAAAAACAGAGGAGCTGTTGAGGATGGCAGAGGGAGTGAACAACAAGGCTGAAGGCTAAAGACAGGAAAAGATGGACAGAAGAGAAGAGAGAGGTTACAAAATACAGATCAGAGAGGAAGAATGTAAACATGAATGATGAAGATGTAGCCAGGGGGTGAGCAATATTAGAAACAATCGGACAGTAAAATGTGTGTTGTCCTATGGCAGAGGAGACATGTAATAGTAAATGGACTGCAGGAAGCAATGCTCTACAGCTCTTAATGGTACCAGTCAGTCTACAGGTAAAGAGTGATTATCCCCATCCAGGGCTTAATGAGGGTTTATTCTGTCACGGGTGATTCTGCCCTGGGATGTTGAAAGACCTCTCACTGGTAAAACTGCTCTGTTTGCATCCATTCTGCTTACTTTGTAACTTCAAGCTATTGCAACACTATTCCAATACTGTCCCTTTCTAATTCTCACTACACTATCAGAGTGAATTCAACTTTAAAGTATTGTACTTTGTTTAAACTTTTTATGTACGTACGTACGTACGTATATATGTACCCCAGAATTTGTATTTTATACGTTTGAATTTGGTGATATGCAACAGTTTAGGGATGATATGTCAAATTTTAATCTGTTATTCACACACAAACTGAAGTTTTTAAGGTGAAAAGGTTATCTAGATTATTTTTTCTTCTTTGCAAAGCTCCATCACAGCTTGGGTATAACAAGCAAATGTCTCCCTACAGTAATCAGATGTGGCTTTGTTTGTTTATATCCTTTCCAAAAGGATGTACACCTCCAACTATATATTATCGAGTTCTAACTTTGACATTTTGAAAACAGCTGCAGTATAGCTAAAAGCTTTGTGTTAATTACATTTTAATTTACATTTGATAAACCCACAGGTGCTATTGTCCAATGACACATAATAAAAGTTGGAAAAAGCTGTTGGATATAATATAATATAATATAATATAATATAATATAATATAATATAATATAATATAATATAATATAATATAATATAATATAATATAATATAATATAATATAATATGTCCATCCATTAATCCATCCATTATCTATACCTATATATATATATATATATATATATATATATATATATATATAATATATACTTATATATATATAGTTGTCATCCAATGACGTGTTGCTGGGGGCCTAACACAGCATTTAGCAGGTGAGAGGCAAGGTACACCCTGGACAGGCCACAGCTTATTTTGTATATATATATATATATATATATATATATATATATATATATATATATATTTATATATTCATTTTACGTTGTCAGAGACATCAGTAACATACCTCTTCCTCATGCTGGTCACCAGTCTGGTCACATTTTACTGTGGGATGGCATCTCATTCCTCAACCAGAAGTTGTAGAAGGTCAACCAATATATTTGGTTTTGTCACTTTGGCACATGTAGCACACCCAAGCTCAATTGAATAGAGGACTAAACTCACATCTGGCCATTCCATCCTGTCCACTCCCAAATTATGGAGGTGCTCTGTGATGATCATGGCCCTGTGTGAAAGATTGCTGTCATCCTGGAGGACAGAGTTAGGCTCCCAGATTCTGGAGATATGTAATCACTGGCTCTGTGATCTCCATCTGGTAAATCTGTCTATCAATTAAGTGGCACCTGGGTGACTGGCAGACACCTAACAACATTTAGATCTCAAAACAAGAGTACAAACAGGAAAATATTGGAGGGATTTTGACATTTTTGGGGGGGAGGATCACACACATGTTTCACTGTTTTACTAATTCCAGCTCCTAAGTGATACTTCAGTGTAAAGGTGAATCTGGCTTTTCAACAATGTATAATGCAGTCTATCTATCTATCTATCTGTCTGTCTATCTGTCTGTCTGTCTGTGTGTCTGTCTGTCTGTCTGTCTGTCTATCTGTCTGTCTGTCTGTCTGTCTCTCTGTCTGTTTGTCTGTCTATCTGTCTGAAAAGATAGTGGAGCAGTAACATCGGTGTGTATATACACTGCTCAAAAAAAAAAGGGGACACCAAAATAACACATCCTAGATCTGAAAGAATGAAATATTCTTATTAAACACTTTGTTCTTTACATAGTTGAATGTGCTGACAATAAAATCACACAAAATTATCAATGGAAATCTAATTTATTAACCCATGGAGGTCCGGATTTGAAATCACACTCAAAATTAAAGTGGAAAAACACACTACAGGCTGATCCAACTTTGATGTAATGTCCTTAAAACAAGTCAAAATGAGGCTCAGTAGTGTGTGTGGCCTCCACGTGCCTGTATGACCTCTCTACAACGCCTGGGCATGCTCCTGAAGAGGTGGCAGATGGTCTCCTGAGGATCTCCTCCCAGACCTGGACTAAAGCATCCACCAACCCCTGGACAGTCTGTGGTGCAACGTGGCGTTGGTGGATGGAGCGAGACATGATGTCCCAGATGCGCTCAATTGAATTCAGGTTTGAGGAACGGGCGGGCCAGTCCATAGTATCAGTGCCTTCGTCTTGCAGGAACTGCTGACACACTCCAACCACATGAGGTCTAACATTGTCTCGCATTAGGAGGAACCCCGGGTCAACCGCACCAGTATGGTCTTACAAGGGGTCTGAGGATCTCATCTCGGTACCTAATGGCAGCCAGGCTACTTCTGGCGAGCACATGGAGGGCTGTGCGGCCCCCCAAATAAATGCCACCCCACACCATTACTGACCCACTGCCAAACTGGTCATGCTGGAGGATGTTGCAGGCAGCAGAATGTTTTCCATGGCATCTCCAGACTCTGTCATGTCTGTCACATGTGCTCAGTGTGAACCTGCTTTAATCTGTGAAGAGCACAGGGCGCCAGTGGCGAAGTTGCCAATCTTGGTGTTCTCTGGCAAATGCCAAACGTCCTGCATGGTGTTGGGCTGTAAGCACAACCCCCACCTGAGGATGTCAGGCCCTCATACCACCCTCATGGAGTCTGTTTCTGACCATTTGAGCAGACACATGCATATTTGTGGCCTGCTGGAGGTCATTTTGCAGGGCTCTGGCAGTGCTCCTCCTGTTCCTCCCTGCACAAAGGCAGAGGTAGCAGTCCTGCTGCTGGGTTGTTGCCCTCCAACGGCCTCTTTCACGTCTCCTGATGTACTGGCCTGTCTTCTGGTAGCGCCTCCATGCTCTGGACACTACACTGACAGACACAGCAAACCTTTTTGCCACAGCTCGCACTGATGTGCCATCCTGGATGAGCTGCACTACCTGAGCCACTTGTGTGTGTGCACTGCCAGCAATCAAAAGTGACCAAGACATTAGCCAGAAAGCATAGAAACTGAGAAGTGGCCTGTGGTTAACACCTGCAGAACCACATATATATATATATATATGTATATATATTTATACACTCAGATTTTATGCAAATAAAAACATTTTATGTTAAAGCTGAAACTATAGATTGACCTAAATATTATAGACTGGAAACTGGAATTTTAGTCTGTAAATAATAAATAGGGAAATACAGAAGCAAAGTCATAATAATTGGGAACAGGATCTTCTGCTGAAAGTGAGAATGTGCAAAATATTCATGGATTGCTATTTTCTGGATTTATTGTCATAAATCTGCATTATGGTATTTTAAAACTAGAAATGATCTTACAGAGAAATAAAAAAAAATCCTCAGCAATTTTCACTGAAATGGCCAAGTTTTTGAGGATAATACGTTTGTGGAGCAAAAGTGTTTCTGGGACAAACAGATCAAGTGGCATTGCTTTTACTGCAAAAATAGAATCATGGAGATACGGGGAACAGTTATGCTCTTTTCCTCTGCAGGAAATAAAAGGCTTTCTATTGACCATTAGAATCAATAGCCTCATGCCTGGAGCCTTTCAAACAGCAGTTGAAATGGAGGATGCAACAGGGGGGAGATAAAACTAAAAACAAAAATTAATAAATGAAACAAAGGGGCTTGTGGGTAATTCCGAAACTACTATCTATATTTTTGAAATTGTGTCATTTGAAGTAGAGGTTGAACACGCTTATTTGGGAGAATAAAAATTTTATATTTAATTCTTCATCTCCATGCCTGGTTGTGTGTGTAGCAAGATTACTGAGGGAGACTCATTTGAAGGTAGGTGTCACTATCCATGGCACTGACATGTTGTGTTAACATGATGCCAAACTGAGGCCCTGCTTAGACATCACTGTTTACACGCAAAATACGTTTTTGAAAACACACACGCATTTACACAACAGCAGACCAAAAAAAATGATGTAGCGGCACAAACATGACACAGAGGTCTGCCATTGATGTTGTGTATGAGTGTGCAATTGCAAGATGTTGTGAAACACGTCATTGTTGCCAAAAGATTCCTCTTCCAGTTTACTCTGATGGGAATCTCCTTGCATTAGGAGAAAAAATCACTCTGGAGGCCGTTGCCAAATCTTTTTATCCACCATCCACCCAAAACCATGTTACTGTGTAAACAAGAGGCCAGAACGTAACAAAACTTTTGCATGTTACTGTCTCAGCATTGTGGTGTAAACATGGCCTGAGTCACACTGAGAGAAGAACTGAGCCTTGTTTCCTGAACTAGATAAGGATAAGCCAAAAAATTCATGTAAAGAGCTGCACTACAAGTGCACTGTGTATTGCACTCCAGTTGTTTTTTAAAAAAGAGATTTTATCGACTCAAAAATCTTTTTATGACAACTGTTAAAAATGACCATCTCTATTAAAGTTGAATACAAACCCCATAGAAACTAAACAGGTTTACACAAAAGGGGCTAGCTTGTCTTTTTTCCCCCCAAACTATGAGCTAATCCTGACAAGCAACACAGGACAGACATTAGTTTGACTATTATGAAATGCTATGCACTACATAAGATTTATATTCTTGCACCCAAATATGTTAACTTCTTGGTTTATAAGAGCTACAATTGTAAAGCTTTAAAGTTTTGCAGTAATTTTTCTGTATATCTTGTTTTCTTTACAGGAATGTAAACAATGCAGTAGATGTAAGTTCTTGTAAGAAATTAAGCGCAAACATTACTTATCATTTGTTTTGGCAAGAAGGTTATGGCATCTTCCACCTTCCTTCCAAGCTGTAATTACATCAGCTGTCAGCCAAAAACATCGAGAGTGACTAATGCAGCCCATCAGTCTATGCTGTACCTTTATCCTTCAACAGCTGAGCTCTGACTCTGGAGACCAAAAGGTCATTGTATCTTCTCACTGACTGTGGATCCCAGTGGACTTCTATTAACAGTCATCTTCACCATTGTGAAGCTCACAGACCAGAAGTGGTAGGAGTGTTTGAAGTGATGATGAAAGTCTTTGTTTCCGGACATGCTAAACCAAAGCTAAGCAAAAGTGTTGAGTGGGTTCTTTTCTAATGAGCAGACACCCACATTTGTGTGTGTGTCTGCATGTGTCTGTGTGTAAGCACCCTAAAACTCACTGTGCTTTGTATAAAATTAGTTTTAACCTATCTGTCTGCTCTCTTTCCTCCCTTGACACCCAAAATAGATACTGCCCCAGACACATTACTATTCCTATAACATAATCAAATGCAGACAAAACCTACAGCACCGGGTTAATACAGCTGTGTAATAATGGCTTCATATTTCCCTCCATCTCCCCGACGCCCCCTGGAATCAATAACACAGCAGAAACCCGTACTTTCCGTCTGTATTCTAAGAAAGTGAGAAATGAGGTGATATATCGCAAAGGACAAGTTGTATTTGCTTTTAAATCTTTAGCTGTGGTTTAAAACACGTCTCCCTAGGCTGCGCAGGAGCATCCCTCCTATCCTGAGAAAAGAGAGGGAGATACACGCATTGATACGGCGGCGCAGGAGGGGATGCACCGGCTGAAAGTGCGGCGGAAAGTCCAGGTTGTCTTCTACTCCTTCTCACTCTTGTACCATCCTTCTGGAATAAAAAAATCACACACACACAGACACACACAAACAAAACAATCTGAAGTCATCGTATGCATCCACCGAGGAGCTGCGTTTTGGGACACTTTGGTCATACTCTGCACCTCCCGACGTCGACCTGTGCGCGTTTTGATACTATTTAATTTTTTTTTCTCTTTCATTTTTTGACTTATTGCAGCATAAGTCGTCTTTTCTTTTCTTTTTTTTTTTCTTTTTAATGGCTCGTTTGTTTGTTTGTGTGCTCAGAGAGGAGTCTGGGATGCTTGGCTGAAAAAAAGGCAGGAGAGAGAGAGAGAGAGAGAGAGAGAAAGGAAAAAAAAACTCTTGTGGATGCGACTGTGACCACCTAAGTCTTGGATACTGAGAAGATTTCAATGAAATCTTCCGTGAAAATCCCCACCTATTCACTTTGTGGATCTATTTAAGAGCCTTTGCAGCGTTTTAGTTCAAAGCGCACTTGCGTCTGACCTAAAGATGTACTCCCTTGGGAAATACTGCGTGCTTTTGCTTTTGCTTGAAAGCAGCCTGTCGGACTCGGGAACCTCAAACCAAGGTGAGTGCGGCCACCACAGTAAGTATAACAAAAGTGGATGATCCAAATAAATAAAGTCTTCTCCAATAATCCTGACTCTATCCATGCAAAAAGGAATGTACCATACCCTCATTCATCTCAGATAGGTCTCATGGTGACAGGTACAGTTTGTTAGTTGAACAGTGGTGGCATCAATTTGTCAAACAATATTTAGACATGCATAACCAACCAACCATTAAATGCAGGAAATAAAATATATCTTTAAAGGATTGATTTTTTTTTAAATCCAAGTCCATGTAAATAAACTATTATCTTTAGTGAATGTTAAAAAACATAAACAAAGATGATATTTTCTACAATTGTGTGCTTAAATGAGAAAAAGATAGATCTGTTTTGCAATACAATTAAGGCATCAAAATACAAAATGCAGACAGAAATGCTATCAATCTAATTTTAGAAATGAATCTTATATTCTGCATCACTTCCAAAGTCTGGGTGCACATGAACAACACCACAGCTACCGCAGCTATAGGGACCATTGAATGTTACAGTAAATGTCAGCCTCTGGCAAACTGTCAGCTGATACTGTTGTTGCTGCTTCAGTCTTCCTCTGGGTCGCATACAGTGAGCTCATATATTTCTGTATGAACATATAACAGGTTTTGGTCAATCCCATCTCAGGAGAATTCCTCACAGACACACACTGTGAGAAAAAATTGTGAATCTTATCATACTTGAACCAAAAGTTGGGACAAAATTTATTAGAATCATTTTGAAGAAGTCGTCTCCAGTCACATGAATAGTGTGTCCATCTGCATATGTATAAGAAACTTAAGGCATAAAATCAGCTGTATGTCATATGAGCAAAAAAGTTGCCACAAGGTTCTTGTCAATCTGTTCCTGACTCCTTTCACTGTATACATTTGCAGAGGTGTGTTTAATAATTCTTCCTGAATGGTTAGTGTTTATGATAAACTTCTCAATGATGACAGGAGCCCTTTGACTCGCCAAATGTCAATGTCTTCTTCTCTTCATTTCTCTATGTGTTTTGTGTCTGTGGATGTGTGTGTTTTCCCACCAGGATATCTGTCTGCCTGTGATGGTGACAGGCATGGGTAGGAGGGGTGCGCTCAGAGGGAAACTAGAAAAAAATGACAATGTGAGGTGTTTAAAATGTAGCAGGGACATGTCAATATAAACTAGCCAGGTAGTTCAGGGAGTCTTACTATAACAGAATGTATTTATGCATCATTTATCCTTTTGAGGCCAAATATAAGAATAAATTAACATAGAAAATGACCCCATCTATCTGTTAATAAAAATAATATATTTCAAGATCTAGTCTTTGTTTGAAAACGCATTTCCTGTGTCTACTTTTAGAATGTCAAAATTATATACATACATTACATCTACTTGCACATGTATATTCATTACATAATGGTTAAAAAAAAAAAAAACAACAACTCCAAAGCAACTTCCAGCTAAAAAAAGTGTCATTACTGCTCTCATAAATGGTTTGAATGGTTCTTTTTACAAAAAATAATGCATGGATATCCGTACATATCCTTAGGAAATTCTGAGCCACGTCAATGGAGGCGCACTGCCTGATGTCTGCAGGACTGTCCTGGTTCTGAAACAACAAAAACAGAAAATGCAGCAAAACAAATTTAAATATAATCGAATTAACTATTATCCACTATTTAATAACATATTTCTTATGTATAGGTGTTTTAGTTTGTTGTTGTTTTTGTAATTAGATCATTTTAAATGAACTCTGACCACTGACTCTTGGACTGTTTCATATATGTGATTGAAAAGAAAATTCTATTCTCGTATTATCAAATCACTCCTTATATTGGTAAACTAAAATAAAAAATAAATAAATTCAGACTTTTCTACTTGATTAAATAGACAATATCAGCGATTATTAGCCAATTTGTATGGGACAGTGGGCCGTTATCATTTATCCACATCACTGCTCAGCAGCATTGATATATAAAAACTCCCAATCCTGTCTGACAGGTATCTTGTCCACAGGCAAACCTCAAATCCTCAGCACTATGGAGCATTCCAAAAAAAAAAAAAAAACCAAACAATGTAAAATGAGAACATTTAAACTATAAGTTGCAAAACAACAATGAAAAGGCTGTTTCTCATTACCATTGGACCTTAAAGAAATTAGATAATTGAATAAAAAAGCTAAACAATCTTTTGCATTTACAAAAATTCTCTCAGGTCTCACCAGAGCTTTGCTGGTTGCTCTTGATGCTGCTACCTGCATGGCATGTTCCAATTGGCTTTTGTGCATGGGCCGCATTCCAAATTACCATCAGCCAGTATT
The DNA here is from genome assembly GCF_017639745.1 of Melanotaenia boesemani. Classification (NCBI taxonomy): domain Eukaryota; kingdom Metazoa; phylum Chordata; class Actinopteri; order Atheriniformes; family Melanotaeniidae; genus Melanotaenia; species Melanotaenia boesemani. The sequence goes on along the minus strand of NC_055682.1, from coordinate 17,292,635 downwards.
AGGTGTTTTATAGGCTAAGTTTATGTCTAATTTCATGTATATTTCAGGAATATTCAGGAAGTTTTTCATTCTTATTACATTTTTTTACAGTATGCAATGACTTCCAATAGACCATTCTCAGCTTTCACCACTCATCACGTGACTTGCACCTTGGTGATGTTCGTAGTTAACAAAAAGATAGACAAAGCAGGCGTACTGTTACCTACTGGATCAGCTGCTACAGCTAGATTTTCACTAAAAATAAATAAATAAATAAATAAATGTGTGAGGCAAGGCAAGTTTATTTGTGTAGCACAATTCAATGACAGGGTGATTCAAAGTGCTTTACAGAAACAGGAAGCATTATTTAACATTAAAATCAAATGAAAAGGGGAAAAGAAAGAATGCTGGATAAAAACAATTTTAAAACATGATCAAGTTTAAAACTTCAAGCTAAAAAAAAAAACAAATACATATTTGGACTTCTAAATAAAAACTATTGAAATGCAGCAGAGAAAAGTGCGTCTTTAATTTAGATTTAAATAAACTGAGTGTTTCAGCTGATCTGAGGCTTTCTGGGAGTTTGTTCCAGACATGTGGAGCACAGAAGCTGAGTAGGTAGGTTCTGGTAGGTTCATATTAGGTTAAGAAGTCACTGATGTATTTTGGTCCTAAGCCATTCAGAGCTTTATAGACCAGCAGCAGATTTTTAAAGTCTATTCTCTGATGAACAGGCAGCCAGTGTAAACATCTCAGAGCTGAAATGATGTGGTCCACTTTCATGTTCTTAGGGAGGACTCGAGCAGCAGAGTTCTGAATAAGCTGCAGGTGTGCAATTGATTTTTAGGAAGCTGTAAAAACACTGTTAAAATAATCAAGATCACTAAAGATGAAAACATCGACTAGAGATGACTAGTTCCAGGTCTTCCTGAGACATCTGATCTTTTACCCTTGATATATTCTTAACGTGATAGTAGGCTGATTTTGTGATTCCTTTTATTTGTTTTTCAAAGTAAGGTCTCAGTCCTTCAATAAACTCAGACTTTTTGCCTTGTTGGTGTGACTTCAGTAAAAGTCCTAAGATTTCCTAAAGACTTCCGTTTTTAGTCTGCGATCGTGAAAATCGTTTGGTGTGAGCCCAGCATTAGAAAGGTTAGATTTGAGATCGGCCTGTAGTTGCTCATTTGTGTCTTGTCTAGATTGTCCTTTTGTAGCAGAGGCTTGATTAGAGTTGTTTTTAGAAACTCTGGGAAGGTGAAAAGTTTGTTTTGTATGCTTTCAAAGTTTATTTATGGTGGTCTTCTCTAACTGTAAATATATTTATTCATGAAGCAGTCTTAAAATAGGAAGGTTGTCTCTCGGTAATAACATTAACTCCTAAATATATCATCGGGGCATCCCTAATTTTTACATCACGTTAACGTTATCTATGTATGCTGTTTTTTTGACATGGAGGAAATACTTTCTTTCAGACACTTTCCACAGCTGAAGGTCTGATACACATCCTGCCATGAAATGTCTTAAAGCCTTTAATCTGACTTTTAATGATTTTAATTCTGCCACTGTGAAGTGTGACTGTCAATTATCTTGGTAGTAGTAAATTTGAAGCTGAGGTAAATCAGGTAGCAATATCTCCATCAGTTTTTTTTTTTACCAGGAATTTAGAAAACCATATGGATTTTCAGCAACAACAAGCCCACTTTTTTCAAAATATGGCTGTCTGACCACAAAAGTGCTGAACTGTGATGGACTGGTGACCTGTCCAGGGAATACTCTACCTCTCACCTGTTAAAAGTTGGGATAGGCTCCAGCTTACCTGCCACCCATAATGGATAAAGCGGTACAGCTAATGAATGAATGAATGAATGAATGAATGAGTACCTACAGGGGTAGTTGAAAAGCTGTGTGTGTATGCAGATCAAATCTTGAACAATTACTAGAAAATAGGGGTGCAACAGGACACCAAAATCAGGTTTGGTTGGTACCTTGGTTTTAAGGTTATTGTACTGTTCTTTTTCGGTAAGGAAACAAATATGAAACCTAAAACTGCTTAACTTTGGTGTAAACAGGAACATGTTTAATTACATTTTATATGAAAAAAAAAAAAACTGCACTAAAATTTACAATAAAACTCTTGAATAAATAAAATTATGGCATGAATAGAAATATAGTATGTCCTCCCAACAAGTCTGAATAAGCAGAGTTTTTCAGATAAAGTCTGTATTCAAAGTAAAAACCCTTCAATGATTTTGGATGTTTAATTTACATTACAGTAATTGTTATTGTTAAAAACAAAAGCTGTCAGAAAATATAAATATAAGAAAGTCCTTTTTTATGTCTCTTTAAAACTGAAACAATTTAAATGCCGTAGAAAAAAGGCTTTCATGCTTTCTGTAGTGATTTTGTGCTTCAAGCACAGTTTAACTCTGATTTCTCCTTAAAACTGTTGCTAGTTATAACGTTTGCTAGCATAGTGCAAAGCATTTACTCTTCTGTGGGAACCCAGTACCATTTGAAAACAAATCAACACCATGGCATTCTTTCGGTTTTCAGAACAACCTAAACATGACATTTCCACTCTTGTGATGATGTGATTTTGGTGATGTTTGCAACTTATTGATACTGACATTCAGAACAGTGAACTAGCACAAAAATACCTTATAAGATGGCTGGAAGGGCTCATGAGAGAGCAGTACATCCTCAACTCTGGACTGAGAGATCTCAACTTTATTTTTGTCATCTACCACTATGCTGCCCTTGAAAAATTAACTACTTACTGAAATGTCATGTCACAATGTCTTTCTAATGGATTGTAACACCACATTTTTGCCATGTGGCCAAATATATATACAACTCATTTTCTGGTGAGACTGGACTGATAAACTGTTATGATTCCAGTCAACCTCTTCACACCCTTTTATGTGTTATTGCTTTTGTTGTTAAATAAGTTGCTGTAATATCACATATTCCTTTGGGATATTTAGATCACTTATTTCTGAAGGGATTTTCATTTATAGTTATAAAAGATTAAGGATTTAAATAAACACTGGGGCTAACCAGTGTATTTAGCACACAATCTTGAGCATCTTTTTCTTTTTTTTTTTTATGGGACAAAGTTGCCAAAGGTGGCCTAAACTCAAATACTGAAGAGATGTCTTTGCAATGGGGAAATGCTGCAGCAAACATGAAACCCTTTTCATAACGTTTCTGTAAGTTCATCTGTAACTCACAAACTATTGCAATTACATCACGTTTCTTTTCTTCTGGTTTTTGACTAACTTTTGCTAATGTAATAATCCATACACAAAAAACTGTATTAAAACATACATTTATCTCATACATGAGTGCTTCAGCACCATTTCAGAAATAATTTGTGTTAATGCCAACATACCTGAAAATGTCTATTTAAATTGCGTTCATGTTCACTTTGCATGCATATGCATTTAGTTGGGTGCTTGACAATTCAGTGAAGGTCAAGTCATTACTAACACTGTATGCACAACCTCTTTAACAAGGCATTACATGGTGGTGACTCTAAAAAGATTAAAGTAACATAATGGTGCCATGGAAATAATTCCAATGGAAAGTCAGTTTGGAGTTCTGTCATGGTGGACACAAATTCTCAAACTGTGTTCAACACATGCTCCAAAGTTTGATAGTGGAGGTACAAAGATCCTTCTAAGTAAGTAATCCATTTAAGTCAACACTGAAGTGTAGGAAGACGATAGCAGAGCAGAGTAAATGCAAGACTTACAAGTAGCACTATGATGCTAAATTAGCAGTTGATAGGGTTGCATCACAGAGAAGATCTGCCAAAGTTGAGTAGTGCTTCTTTAACTCATTTTCTGAGCGGAACCATCATCTATTACTTGTTTTCAGTCATTCCTTATTGCTCCTGTTTCAACTTTTAAAGGAATGTTTTGCTGGCAACTAATTCAAAATGAACAAATATTTGTACAAAAACTTGTTCACCATGTATTTAACCATGTTGGAATGTCTGTAGCCGCCTTCATGTTTGTACCCAATACTGCTAAAGATTAACAAACTATTTCATTTATTCTTTACACCTTTTCCTCATAGATTGGATTCATGGGGAAAAAAAGCAAATTGACAGACACTAGTTAAGCAAATTATCTATCAAGTAGAAACGGGATACTGACTAAAAGACGTTGCCTGCTCACTTGAATTAAAATTGCTCATCTGGTGCATAAGGCAAAAAGTGTGCTGCTCTTAGATTTGCTTCATTGATGTGTGGCCCACTTCACATGTGCATTAGTGTTCTCCTGCTGTCCTTCCCTGCAGCTTAGTGTTCAGTCCAATTACTTTAAATTCTGGGATGACGTCACATAGGAGAAGTTTTAATTGAACTTGAAGGTAATTGTATGCAGCTGGCAGACGTGCTTTGTGTGAAATTTTTTTTAAAATGTTGTTCACAGTTGTATTATTATGACTAGATAGGAGTTGTACGAGAAGTTTAGTGAACAATCACTTTAGTGAAAGACATTTAATTAACAAACAAGCAAATTTTCAATGACCAAGTTGATTAGTTAACTATTTATCTATTTTTCTGCTATTAGCTTCAAAATGAATCTGACATTTCTGAGATTCCAGCAGAACAACAACATTCAGACTCTGTCTTTTCCTCTTAACATGAGGAAGCAGCATCATCTGTATTCTTGATCAGGTAAATTAGATGCTGCTGTCCACTTTTATTATCATCATATATTGAACACAATCATTCTAACTCTACCAGCGCTGTTCTGAAGCCACATATCCAGGAAACTGCAAAGTAAAAAATAAATAGCTGTCTCTCTGTCAGATTTTAGCCAGCTGCTGTCTACTCAAATATCCTCAACAAAATACTTATATAACTGAAGATTCTGACTTAATGTTGAGTTTTTTGTGTTAAAAAAAAACTGCCTCTGAAAACAGTGTGTGTGTCTGCATATAAGAGAATATAATAATTAAAAAAAAATGTAAACTAAACTTTTTAACATCTGAAAAAAGGAAAAATTATTGGAACAGAGCCCATGAGTAAGGGAGATACACTCAAAACATACCATTCCAATAATAATAATAATAATAATAATAATAATAATAATAATAATAATAATAATGATAATAATAATAATAATAATAATAATAATAATAATAATAATAACATTTTATTTACATAGCCCTTTTCAGAAAACCCATCGATGCTTTACACAATAAAAGTACAAGTCAAAAGAAGGCCAATTATAAAAGGGGAAAACAACTCACAGAAGTTAAAATAAAAGACAAAACAGCTCAAATAAAAAGTTTATGTGCTAAAAGCTGAGTGAAACAGGTGAGTTTATAGTTCAGATTTAAAGGTGGCAGGGTCTGTGGTGTCACGGATGTATTGTGGGCTAGAGTTCCAAAGAATAGGGCAACAACAGAAAAGGCCCTATCGCCGCAGGTTTGGTGTTTGATCCTAGGAATGATCAGGAGGTTGGCATTAGCTGACTGAAGGGTACAGAAAGGGATGTAGGGGTGGGGCATGTCCTTTAGGTAGGAGGGGGCCTGGTTATGGAGTGCTTTATGTGTGAGCAAAAGGATTTTGTATTTGATGTATTGGAATAAGGAGCTAGATTTTAAAGGATTGGGGTTATGTGGTCTAAGGAACATATTTGGTTGAGGAGGCGTGCGGGAGAGTTTTGAATGTATTGAAGTCTATTGAGACAGTTGGTAGTAAAGGATGCTATTGTATTAATCTATGTGGGATGTTATGAAGGTGTGAAAAAAGGTTTCAGCTGCAGGGAAGGTAAGAGAGGGGTGGAGGTGGGCGATGTTTTTAAGAATGTTAGAAAGCTGTTTTTGTCTAAATGTTGGGTAAAGGTGAGTTCAGTATCAAAGATAACACAAAGTTTCCAGCAGTAGGACGTGGGTTAAATAGTGGAGTTTTTAAATGAGCAATGGAAAGTTTTGGCTGTAAAGGTAAGGGAAATCCTTAATCAGGACCAAAGATGAGAATGTTGGCTTTACTGGAGTTAAGTTTGAGAAAATTATTTTGCATCCAGAGACGAATATCAGAGAGACAGTTTGAAAGAGCTGTATGGGTTTAAATGTTCTAATCATGTGCAGACATTACATGTGTTTGTAGTTAAGTTAAGCAGTTAAGCTAGAGCTCTGCCTTTATAACATACAGTAATGTGAAGCTGGCAGAGGTAAAAGCAAATGTTGAATACAATGATCCAAATGAGGCAGCATTCTGAGTGAGATGCTACAATGGTCACTTTTTACACAGCTTCCTTCCAGTTTGATACAAAGTAAGGTCCTTACAAGCGCTGTTGATAAGACTGACAGCTCTGCAAGCAACTTTACAGCAGATAGTTTAAACCTCTATAGCTTATTTGTTTAATGAAACCTTTTGGGGTGGGGTTAAGCAGTAATCCATTTGGCAAACTGGTCAAAAACCTCTGTAACAACCTTGAGTAAATGGTTTGAAGAGGTCAGTACTGCATCTCCTCCAAGGCTTTTGGGCCTTTTGAGACCACCTCAACTGAAGTATATAAAAAGGAACTAAGTCCATATAAAGGGCAGGATATGAGTCCCATTGTCAGTTCTGTACATGTAGCAAGTTTATATACCCACTGGGGACCGAGGAAATGGAGTAAAGACTAGAGAAGTGAACACTGATGGCTGTATTTTCAATTTCTGGTCATTTCCCCCTGGTTTTTGTGCCTTTAACCCTCTAATTGACACAACATGCAATGTCATTCATCATTACAGTACTTAGATAGTTAACCACGTAACCTGGTGTTTCAAGCTGAATATCAAGCAACACGTGTCAGCAAGAGCTGTTTGTTCTGCAGTCCTTTACCTTGTTTGTTTTTCTTTAAACTAATCACAGTTCCTTTATGGTCACTGAACACAGGAAACAGTGAAGGTTAAAGGTGGATTTATGCGTGCGTGGTGTCTCCGTGCGGTTGGTTATAGCGTAGCTGATGCTGGTGCGTGTACTTTCGCACTCAAGCGTAGGGGGGTTTTGCTGTCATGTTGCAGTTTCTCCTTCTAATCTGAAGGTGGCAGCAGGGGTGGTATCGGCCAGTAAACTCACCAGGTCAGAGTTCTTTTGATGGTTCACTTCAGTTCGGTAGGTATTTTCTGTTTTAAAACAACAATGGCTGCCATTATGGTTCACTGTCTTTATTAGCTTGTGGAAGAAAACAAAGAACCAAATCAGATCAGCCACTCAACAACTTGATCTTCTGGTTAATGTTTTTAAAAATGGTGGTTACCACAGATTCAGCTAGAAGATCCAGATATCCGGCAGCACGTGATCCCAAACTGACCAATCACAGGGGGGTACCTCTGTGAAACCGTCTGGGTAGCAGGGGTGCACGTCAGGTCTGGAAGAGGTGCATGTCAAGCCTCTGTGGAGCTATGCTGAGCCTACGGTGGTTACGCAGAACCCACACGAGCATAAATCCACCTTAAGACCCATGCAACTAGAAGGGGTCCTTGTTTTGGTGGAATCAGCAGACAGCTGTTGTTAGCTAATTCTGTTTAGAGCTTTTGACTCTACAACAAGAACCAAGCAAGATTGCCATGTTACACAAAACAAATGTGAAATGTTTGTCAAAACTTATTATTTTCAGCACTGAGGTTGTTGTTTCTCATAGTGCAGGGGATTTAAAAAGAGTAACAGAACGAATGGAAGATGTGATATAAAGAATGTGAAGAACGAGAAAGCTTATACCAACTTTCAGTTAGTGAGATGAACTTATACTGTAGAGGAGCAACACACTCAGTTCAGCTTTTAATATTCTGTGGTAAATGTTTGTTCATATAGTGAACACCTCATAATACACTGATTATGTTGTAAGAGTGGAAGCTTTTGCTTTTAAGATAATTTTCTAAACTGTGATGGTACTCCTGTGTTCAGAAAACTTGGACATTTATAGAATAGTATGCTTCCAGACAAATGTAATGTAATTCAGCCCTCTTGGAAATGTAGGTTGGTGTGTGTGCGTGTGTGCACGCTCTCTGAGTGAGAAAATCTGTGTATCAAATTCAGCACTGTAGACTCGAGCCATTGTTTCCTGGCTCCAAAGATATTTGCGGAATTAAATTAATTAAGTGTGTGTGCTTATGTGTGTAGGAGAGGGACAGACAATCGGTAAAAAGAGCTGGTGGAAAAGTTTGCTGCTGTCAAACATGCCATGGAACATTGCTCCTGATTATGAAAGATTGTTCTAATTTTGTCAGAAATCAATATCATTCTGTCTACTGGTCGGTCTCTCCCTCCCTGCATCTCTCTATGTCCTCCTTTTTGAAAGGAGCCAAGGCAACCTTATTATAATTCGGCCCGTAATTACTGGCGGAGAATCTAGGCTAAATGAAGTCTCTGTAAATACTAAGTGGTTAATTTAGTCACTCTCAAAGTGTATCTTCTCTGGTTATCTAGCTTGTTCTCGAAACAGTCTCTTCTCCATTAAATTAATCCACATTTGGCAAAGTCTGCTATACTCCAGAGTGACAGGTCGTCCGAAGATGTGACTCTTTGGTCTATAATGTCGAGCACTGAAGTGGGACATACTTTATTGATAGAGATTGTAATTAACTGGCTGTGTGGAGACAAAGGAAATTGCACATTCATCACATCAAATTGGCTCAGGGGGTTTAGCATGGACCAGATAATGGCTGTCTTCATGCCTGAGCCGTGACCAGAGTGCAGACAGCCACAGATTGTTACATTGGTATGTACACAATGGTGTTGCATATTCATACAAATAAACACCTTTTAATATTCCCATGCAAAGACACCACCAGAGACTAATTACCGAGATCAGACTACACTTTGTTTTTGTCTTTTGAAATGATCAGTGTGTCAGATTAGTTTTTAGAGCCATAAATTCTCTGCATGACTACTTATCTGATCTGTAAGGTGGTTAATGATTCCACCCCAGAAAACCAACTAATGTTTTTGTTTGTGATCACAGCTTCATGAAGAAAAGGATCCACGCAGTGTAACTTTGTATTGAAGGGGGTCTTTGTCTTTTTCTTTTTCTTCAGCCAGTAGATAAAGGGTATGCCTATTGCTATGGGAAATTAATATGCACCCACAGCAGGTTAAAGTCACACTCACAGGTGTGATTTAATGGAGTAATGTATCTGACTAAAGGGTAATGATGTTGTTAGTAGATAAAGGTTTGCTGAAATTAAATAAAGCATAGTACATTTTTATTTTTAATTTTTTGCTTTCCTGTGCTTGCGTTATCTGTGATGCTGTGGGCCAAAATCACTGAGAATGACATAAATTGTAAGTGGCTTTTCTTTGGATATTAGGGCTGCTTTGTCTCTCATTTTGCAGTGCAGGCATTCTACCTGACCATTTTCACAGGAAACATTTATTTGTTAACACTGACCTATGAATCATGCAAGCATTAAAGGCATCTAATACAAGGGAGGAAACAGTAGCATGTCTACAGATAACAAAAAACTTGACAAATAATAATTCTAAATTGTACTTTATAGGCACTTGAACCCCCCCACCCCCCACCCCCCCCAAAAAAACCAAACAAAAAAACATAGTTTTACAGACATAAAAATAGTATTTAAGCTCCCTCAGAAATGGTCTCCATGGAAGGGTGGCTGACAAGAAGTCATTCTTAAGGATGGGAAACAGGGACAAAAGGCTGAAGTATACCAAATTACTCAAGAACTGGACTGACAATCATTGTCAACAGGTCTTATGAAATAATAAGTCCTCCCACAAGGGGGATATAGACCTTTGAGTAGCAGGATTAATAATACCAAAGAAGCTAACACATAAAAAACAAAAATAAATAAATAAAACATTGGAATGTGTTAAAGAGTTTAGAACTCCTAATTAAAGAAAGAAGGTTCCTGCTTTGTTTAAAATATGGGTGGTCATGCCAAATATTGAATTTATAGCTCATTAGAATTGTATAAACCCTGCTATTGCCTTATTTACTGTTTATGTTTGCACAATTTTCAATAAATTATTGCACCTAATTCTCACTGTCTTGGCAAGATGCAACAATATGAGGAGTGGCTCAAGACTTTTCAGAGTAATATGAATCAGGGTCTTTATAAAATGCTCAAGTAATTGGACTATGTTGATTGTATGACCATATTTTTTTCTGAACTCAGGACATTTGACTTATTGTGCACTTGCCACCTGGAACAACACACACACCAATGTAAAGCTTTTGTTTCTTTATGTGATTTAGGGGTTCAATTTTATTTATTTAGTTTCTGGTTGCTCTTGTTTTGAGTCTTTAGTGCTGCCCAACTGCTAGTGGACAAGAATATCCTAAACAAAAGAACTATATTTCTGGATTGTAATGCAACATTGAAATGTTGAGAGTGAGCCCTGCTGGTGGAGGCTTCCAAATCAAACTTTCATCACTAGAAAACCTGAATAAATAAAACAAAGCCTAAAACAGCTGAATCATTTATAAAATAAATAAATAAATAATAAAAAAATCAGGAAATCATATTCAAAACAGGTAGTTCTGTGTTATTTTTAGGTGTTTGATGAGAATTTGTGTGAATTCATCCAACAAATAGCTTGAAGGACAGATCAGTGCTCATTGGATTGCAGCTTGTTGTCTTGAAGTTACAAAACAAACATTTGAGCTTTGGTATTGATTTAAAAGGTATAAGCATAGCAATGAGTTATAAAATGGTCAGGACTGTCCCCTCAAAATGAGAGAGTTCAGGATTCAAAGCCAGCTGTTCAGAGTTTGTATCTTGTGGAGGGTTGTTGAGGGTGTTTCTGATTCACCCCACAGTCCACAGTTGTGTGATGTGCTGGTCTCTCTGGCTTGTTCTGTGATGGACAGATGTTCTGGCTGGAGTGCAACAATCACTTCCAATGTCAGTTCAGAAAACCGGATCTTAGGACAGAATGTGAAATACTTACAAAAATGTTGCAGCTATTAAAGGCTCAAAAACTTTTACCTTCAATGTTTTCTTTCTCTGCGCCATACCCTTAGGTTTTGAGTTGTCACCATGCTAGGGTTCCATGTTTTGTAGCTGTTTACTTAGCCACAAACTTTTACAATGTAAGGGGGGGGGGGGTTGGACTAGCTAAACTTTGTGGCACTGTCATGCAAGAGATCAGCTGTGTTAGACACATGCTGCTGTTTAAAGTACATTCAAGTTAGAATGATCTGTCAACATGTCACAAAATACATGATTAGAAAACTACAAAAGCTTAAATGGTAAGTTATTAATAATCTTGATATTCATGTGTCCCAGTTCTTGTCATATCACTTGAACACTGTCAGACAGAAAGCAACATCCATGGTATTTATTATAATCGCACGTTTTTTTTTTTACCACAACTGTTTTGGATTTTTTTTCTTAGACTTTTTTTTATTTTTATTTTATTTTATTATTTTTTTTACATTTTTGACTGTCTGCAATGATGAGGTTAAATGTAAATGTAGCTCTGAGACTAATTCTGGCTCTTCTGTCTACTTAGAAATTACCAAACTATAAGCAATGTAATTTTGAACCCTTCTTCATTATTAAAGCCTGACTAACTGAACTCTATGTTTTCCATTAATTTAATGTTCTTAATCACATTTTTACAAATTGTCACTTAAAAAATATTTTCTTAAATTAAATGTTTGATGTTTTTTATAGTGTCTCCATTTTCCTCTGTTATTTCTCTTTGGCTTTTTTTTTGATGAGATATTGCAGTTAAAAAATTAAAGAAAAGAAAAAGAAATCTGACCTCTGAGAAAAGCATACTGATTTTCCAGACTTCAGCCAAATGGAGGGCGGATGTGTGTCAGTGTTGGTGTTTTCCCTGACTTTCCTAAAAGCTGTTATTTCATAGGTGGTTGAGTCTGATTTGGGTTTTACAGCTCTGTAAGCTCCTCATGGACAGCTTGATAACTGTTGTGTGCTCTCTTTCTACTTTGTCACCTCCATTTCTCTTCTTTTTAAATTCACTGTCCAACCTCTCTCACACTCACTCTATTCCCCTTTCTGCTCTGGCCTGTCATTCTTTCTGCTTACTCTGTTGCTCTTCTGCTCTTCCAACCTTTCTTCTACATTTTCCATGACTTTCTTTTTCATCCATCCTGCTCTCTGTCTAGTGGTTCTGTTGGACACCACGACAGTGCTAGGAGAGCTGGATTGGAAGACCTATCCTGTCAATGGGGTGAGTAACATTTGCATTTATGAAGGCTTTTACCTTTCCATTTATTATACAATAATGAAAAAGCATATACACTCCCTCATTAATCATTTTCTCTTTTAGTGTGACACAGTTCAATCAGTTCAAATGTTTTTAACTTGACTTTTAGGCACATTTTTTCTATTCTGAAATCTTGAGCACGGGTTCAGAGGTTGACAAGATGTTCTCGCACCACAGACAGAGACAGACAGCAGGGTCTTATTAAAAAGAAAAAAGAGAGAGATAGAGAGAAAAAAGAAAGAGAAAGAAAGAAAGAAATAAAGAAAGAAAGACGGTGACATATGTGACAACCCTCTTTGACAGTAGTTACACCAACGTGTCAGTGCAGTGACTTTTTTGGAAAAAAGAAAAAGGATTTTTCCTCAGCTAAATCTGAACTGAGTGTGAATGACATTTTTTAAATGTTTAAGTTTTGCTTAATCCCAGCTGCATTTCATAGATGAACATCAGCATAGCTTTCCCTGAGATGTATTTTAAAACACATAGCATGTACACACACAGACTGTATAATGTTTGGTATTTAGCTCTGACCTTGTCAACATGAGGAAGCATCAAGCTCAACACAGAAGTGAGTCAAGACCAACAGTTGTAATTCCCCCCGCAGGGGAAGATAGACTCAGAGGCTACAACTGGATACTGAGCTGGATCTGAGGGGGGTGGAAACTCTGTGTTAACACTTGCAAGTAGAGCAGCAAATGACAGCGTAGCTTTCAGATGAGCAGTGTGCTGGATGCCATGCAGCAAAAGAGGCAGTCTGGTGTTTTTTTCTAGATTTTCTTTGCTGACTATCCACAGGTTTTGTGGGCTTTCTTGATATCTGTGTGCTCCTCTCCTTTTCTCTCTGCTTTAGTTGAGGCATTCTCAGTCTGGGCATGTGGGGTTCTGATAACCCCCAGCTTATGTTTCAGTGGGTGGCGGGTGTCAAAGAGTAGGTAATGGTCTGTGTGTGTAGATTTCTGATAAACTTCAATGTTTGGTTTACTGTCCTCCTCACTGTGCACAGCACAGTCTAAAAATGGCAGTGTATTCCCCTGACTTCCTTCCTTTTGAACATGATGTTCCTGTCCACTGAAAAGACTTCTGCTTCTTTGGTTTTGATTTGCACCTAGGTGTCATCTATATATTTGAACCAGAGGCTTTGTGATGTTTCCTTAAACTTAATACTGTGTTTTCCACTTCGTCCAGGTAGAGACTGGCCAAACTGTGACACTACAAACCTAATGGCATATCTGTGGTTCTGTCTGTGAAAAGAAAAAAAGGGGGAAAAATATGTGAAACAATAAGCCAGATGGTTTGGCAGGGATGATATCTGATCAGATGTGTAGTGGGTCCTAAAAAATAATGACTCAGGTATATGTGTAAAGGCAGGTAATGACAACAGCTTCATCTACAGCCAGACTCAGATTCTGGACCTTGTTACACAATCTGTGGCCTTTTAGATGCAGACTGTTCAATAAGATGCCCAACTAGTGGTAATGAGGTGATTTTTAGGAGGTGACTGAATGTAGTCAAGTGATGCGTCTAAGTAGCACTCGTTTTTCTTGTATCTTCATAAGTGTAGTGAAGTAATGTGTAAAGTGTGGTGAAATAAAGTGTGAAAAAAAGAGTAAAGAAGTTGGCTTTGTCCTGCTCTCTTAAGATTCTCACAATCCCATCAAGAGATTAAAGTTTCCACAAAATGGCTAGAATAGTACTTCACAAACAAAACAAGCAAGCAAAAACCCCTCAGTGGTCTCTGATTTTCCAGTTCCAGTGGCCTGATCAGAAAAAACCTGCATGAGCTTTGTTTCTTCTTCTTCTTCTTCTTCTTCTTGTTCTTCTTGTTCTTCTTCTTCTTCTTCGTCTTTTTTTTTACATGTATACTCTCAAAATTTGCCCAGACAAGAACAGGTTGAATTGTTCTACAGGAAATTGATTGATTGATTGATTGATTGATTGATTGATTCATTGATTGATTCATTGATTGAAACCACAGAACAGAACCTTAGTGATGTGAAAGTAGTGCAACTTCAGACAGATAGTATTACTAACTTTCTTACTAGTTCGTCCTTTCGTTTTGTGCTGTCACTGGCTGGATACATGTTAAAATGACAACATAATGCCAAAAAGCAATTAATGTTCTCCGAAAGTCATGACGACATGTTATCTTTCCTATCACGTAGTAGAGCTTTTGCACCACTCTTCTTCAGCTTTTTTTTCTTGGAAATAGCCTTCTCCAAAACAGTTTTCTTTTCTGACTTGATGTCAAATGCCATAATGTCGCTCACATTTAAATGTGTACTGTAGACAGTGTTGGAAAAGTTCAGTTTCTACATGAACTACTTCAAAGTTCAGTTCACACATTTTAAAATAAACTAGTTCAGATCAGATTTAATAATAAAAATTTTTAAATAAGTTCTCAGTTCTAAAACTCAACTAGTTCAAAGTTCTTTTTTTCTGTTGCTGTGAGCTATTACCCTCAGAATACTGGCATTTTCCTATTGTTGCCACCCATTCAGTCCATGCTCGTAGCCAGCTGCAGCTTTCACTCCTACAGTATAAAAAAGGAAAAATTTGGTTGAGTGGTCTTTTTTAAATGAGGAATTCTTAAACTATCTGAAGTAGGAACCGGGCTGAGGTAGGAAACAAAGGATGTACCTCAAAGTGCAATATTTAAAGTGAAAAACATGTAAACATTAGTCACTTTCAATTTTTGTACATGTATTTTTTTCTGACTTTGTCGAAAGAAAAGTTCTGGAACTCAAGCTCTAGTAATTAGTGATGTGTGGATCGATACCAAAATATCGATTCTACATATACAAGCTTTTTATGTTTTGAATCGTTTCTCCTGTTAGAATACCAATATTTTCTGATTTGGGATAAAAATGCAGTCTATTACAAACAGGAATACAGTTGAAAGTAACTTTAATATCAGGATCTTCTTTGAATTATACCCAGTTAGCAGGAACTACTTTTTCTTCCTCCTGCCAAAGTCATATGTGAAATGACACAGCGTGCGGCAGTGCATCTCTCACTCACTTAGCCTGTAGCATCACATGTGGAACTGAATAGCAATGGCGTGATGTATGATTTTTATGGAAAGACATAGAGGTGTTGTAGCAACACCACAAACCTACTTAAACATCTGAGAATCAATTATAACACAGTGTATAATTAAATTAGGAGGAAATTAGCAGGATAGGTGTTGCAAGGATGAGACATGTCACTCTTGGAGTCCTGCAGGCAGGTACTAACCACTATTCAGAGGGAGAAAATGTGGAGCTGTTTGCCACTGATGCTAAATTGTGGGAGGGTGTTTTTCATCTCTGCTAAGTTTAGGTTTTTGTGTTGATGTTCAAACAACAAGAATTCCCCTCGTTCTAAAGACTGTTGCATCCTGTTTTGTTATGTACAGTATTAATGCTGAAATAAATAGTTGTATGAATCCAATTTGGAGTGAAATGTGTCCCTGAGATCAGCTCACATCAATTCAACAGGCCTAGACTTTTTATAAGGATGCTGCAAAGACTGGTGTCATTAAATATTCAGTAAAATAACCATTGTAGTGTTTTTAAAAATAAAAATACAGATGAAAAATAGTTAATAGGATAGAAAAACAATAATATCAATCCCTCTCCTTTGTTTGGATTGATGGTTAACTAAATATTTTATTATGTAAGTGCTGACAAACATATGCAATTATTGTGGCATTTATATATTTATTCATGCATTTTAACGTCATTTCAGTATGAGTATTCTATAAAAATGTAAATACCTCTTTTTGTCCCCTCAGTGCAGCCTGCTTTGAAATTGATTTTCCAAAAACTTTTCTGTAAGTATCGGTATTGCATGGGTATCACGATACTGGCTTGTATCTTCCTTGGTATCAGATCGGAAAGAAAATGAATGGTATTGCCCATCACTTCAAGTAATGTCTAAAAACATGCTCCTATTTGCATTTCAATTCCAAACAGAAAAAACAAAATAAAAAATATCCCTGGTCCAAACTGAACAGACCTCAAGTAAAGTTTTATTTTAAGTACTTTAACTAGCAGCTCTGGCTGTTCTGTAATCAAGTCTACAACATGTTACAGTACTTTTAACTTTTTAAATGATTTCCTCCACACTCTTCATTAATAGGCATTAATATATGACGGCAAGCCAGGGCGGGATCAGCCAGCAGCAGCTTTACACGTTTCATTTCGCTCTGGTCATGGAGCAGAGGCGAACGTCTGCTGCTCTGACTGCAGCTGTGAGGGCTTTTGGATAGGGGAAGGGACAGAAGTACTGATCATTGAGAAGAAGTAAACATGCTACACATTTCCAAAAGTCTCCAATAACACCAGAAAAGTCTAGATTTGTTGCTGGTTGCTTTTTTAAATAGAGTCATTAGATGGGTCTGAAAACTCAATATATCTTGAGACCTGTACCTGGAAAAAAGAGAACCTCACCCACCAAAATCCATCTTATCATGATTTAGTTTGAACTTTAAACCACTGTGTGGTCTATTTAAAGTGTAACTACACGAGAGGTCGAGACCTCACATGTGAAGATAAAAAAAATCAGTTTGTGGTGTGCTCCGATAATATAATCACAGAACAACACACACATGATGACGCTGTCCTGCAAGTTCTACAATCTAGTCCTCCGAACCGGACAAACACTGAAATGTAGAAGAATCATAGCAACAACCGGAAAACACAACACACAGCATGGAAGGGGATATATAGGACGAGAGAATGATGGTGGTCTTGGAAATATTGCTAACAGACAAATGCAGAAATGAAAAAAATAACAGACTGGAGACGGCGTGAACACAGACTTTATTTACTTCCTTGTTCCCCAGACAGTTCGCTGATTGGCTACATTCCATGCTGCGTCACCAGAATGCACGAGTCATCGGCGTTCCTCAGAAATTGTCTCTGAATTATTGAACATGTTCAATATTCCTGATTGTCGGCTACAACCCATTTTGGAGCGGATTATTGGGACAAATCGGCTCGTAACGCACCACAGACCAAGTGATGATTGGACAGGGAAATCTCACAATGATCGGGCATTTGCCATCTGAGGTCGGGATGAGGCAAAATCGGGACAAAAACAGCCCAATAATCGTTGTGTGTACCAGGCTTAAGAATAAAGGCTGGTGTTACTTTTACACCTTACTTTTGAAAGAATAGAAGTCTGAAACTAGCAAATCTACACCATATGAGTTCACATCCCTTCATATGCATTGGTGGGAGTGGTTTTTTATGCCTGCAAGTCAAGGACCCATCTGTCTGCATCTGGAGGAAGAGGCTGTGGGGTTTTTAAAATTTTCTCGTGACGAAGAGAACCTCTCTGTGTCACAAAAAACATAACCTGGTTTTACCTTGTAGAAGGCGTTATGAGCCATGTTTTACCCACAAAATCCCGTTTTTGAAATTCCCAAAAAATATTAATTTTATCAACATCATATGTGATTACAGCTCAAAAAAAAACATTTTTGGGTGCACTACCCCTTTAAAACCCATGAAGTGATGAAGGGATATAAATGAGTATAATAAGACATTCTGCAGACATTTGTGGGTTTGATAAGCTATTCCTAAAGCTTAGGATATGAGGTTGTTTACATGTTTACATACAATGAATAAAGATTTAAACAATCCACTAAAATATCTTGAGATTAAACAAATGTAATTGTAGCATGTAACAGCCCTTTTTTATGACAATTTGCATAATTTGACACGAGATGATTGCTGGATGTGCTTTAAGGCTATTATTATAAGTGTAATAAATCCTTTGATCCAAAACAAATAAATAGTAGCAAAATACTGAGATCATTTTAAGGCTGAGTACAAAGTTACTCCTCTCTTACACACAACCTAAACAGACTTTATTTCTTTGGGGACCAATAATACCATTAAGTAGTTAAAGAAATACACGGCAAAATGCCACCTGGAATCACGCTGAATCAATAATTCATCAAAACTACAGAGATTTTATGATATTTTCATAACACTTTCTTCCCTTTAGTCTGACAAAGACAAATTGCCTTGTTTCAATCAAAACATCAAACCTCTGAGTCAGGTTGAGAGTCTCCGCTGTTGTTGTTCAGACATATTCTTGTTTATGCAGCTTTATTGTGTGTAAGTTTTCATAACTTGATGCCTCAACATGAAATATTAACACCCTGACCAAAATATCACCCGAAAGGAGAAACATCCACAGCTGTGTCTGTGCTGTGCAATTAATGCAAATTATAATTTGTGGTGCTATTTAAATGCAGGTGATTTGTTTGTAACACTAGGATTTACATCCCACTTTAGCCTCTTTTCAGCTGTGTTAAGATGGCAGCTAATAGCAAAATCTGTTGGGGAGTTAGTTGAACTGGAAATGACCTCAATACATGAATCGCTTTTTAAGCTAAAGAATCATCTGTCATTTTCTATTCTTTTCTGCATCATAGTCTACTGTTGAAACTTTCAGAACCTTCTTCCATGGTGAAAAGGTTTAAGAAGATGTCACTGTCAGGCACCATCGATGCAATGCAATATCATGAGAGATGGTGAAATACCAACTTTAGTCCATAGAACAGTTTCATAACAAAGCCTGCTGTTTCCTTTTCTTAGTTCTCTACAGCTGCTATTGTGCTGTTGATGACATTTCCTGTCTCATTGTGACACAATGACATTAATACTCATAACTAGCTGATGTCAACAGTCAACACTGTTGACCCCCAAGTGTAAAATTGCAATCAATAATCTCAAGTTAGGCATTGCAAGTTTGAATCCAGAAACAATTAGCAGCCATTATTAAACAATGGCTTCTGTTTTGTAATACAGTGCTGCCCTATACAAAATGTGATATAGTAAATGTGTGTACTACATGGTTTCTGGTTAGTATTATGGTTTATGTAGCCTATTGTCTCCAGAAAATTTACAATATGATTGTTTAAACTTGTGTGTATGTCCTTCATGTATTCTTTGACCTTTTTTTTTTTTACTACTTTGAACACATCACACAGTTTTTTCTTGTAATGCATGTGCAAATGTACAAATATGAAACTTGTGATCATTCTTTCACACCTACTGTACCTCTATTCCAGGGGATAGCAGGGGATGTTAAATCTCTCACAGAAAATAGAGTTAAACAAACAGCCGTTGATTAAATGTAGACTAAAAACCTCTAAACTGAGGCACTCAATAAATATCAGCCCTAGAAAAAAAGAAAGAAGTGAAAGGACCTGTTTTTTTTCTCACTTTAGTAATCTTAGCTTCCAGGCCATCATTGATTTTAAAAGATGTTCGTTTTATTTGCAAGTTAAAATTTACATCTGAACTTCTTTCAGTGAACATCTTTGATAACTTTACACTGATTACATTCAGTGGCTGTCAAAAACTTCTCTCAGGAGTGTGGACTTTTGTAGCTATAAGCCAAAAAAAAAAAAAAAAAAACGTGTAATAACAATGTCTGGACATGTCTGCAGGCTAATAAGGCAACAGCTTCTCAAGCTGTCAGGGAGAAGACTGAAGTGTGTATTAATAAAGTTTGTGAGAACGCATTACACTAAGACATGATCAATTTGTCAATTGACATTAAAAGCAGGAACACAACTTAACCTGATGGGAAAGAGTCAGTTCTGAAGCCTGGCCTAGACAGGATGTGAAATAAACATATTCTGATTTATATGCACTGAGTGTAGCAGCTCTGTCCAAATGCTCTGTCCTGTTTCTGAGTGCAAGGAAAGAAACAGCAGTTCAGGGAAAAGAAAGCAACTGCATCCATAGTGTTGATGTGCACCATGCAATTTTACTTTCTTAATAAGTAGTTTCATGGTTTCTGTGATTGTTTTCTTTTTGTTTTGTTGAATTGTTGAAGCACATGCAGAGTTGAGTTTTTTTACACAACAGCAGCCCTTTGACTTAACCAGGCTGTGTACTTTATATAACTACATGTAGCAAAGCATGTTCAAGACAGAAAGAAATACACATTTGCAAAAGTATTAAAGAGTTTGGCCTTATATGACCCAGATAAGCTCCAGCAGCCTAAAATAACACAACAGTAGCATTCTGACAGATTCATGTGGCTACCACAAGGAATTAAAAAAAACTGACTTGATGCTGATGCATGTGTCATTCCTTCTCAGATTCCTCATTTGTCCCTGAAGCTCATCATATACAGACAATGATCAGGGAGAAGAAATTAATTAGGTCTTGGGGACAGTGCACCTGAACAAGCAAAAGTCAATTGATGTTTCACAGGGGCAGGTAGTGCAGGTGTCATTTTAATAATATAGGTTTCCATTGCTTCTTAGTTAGCAAACAACATAATGCGTCATTATACCAAAGTAAACATATAGCTCATCACAGCCTTAAAACTAAATTAACAATGAGTATTTTTATGGGCCAGTTTCAGAAAATGTCTCATTAAACTCTCATGATACAAAACTAGTATTGAGTTCAGCACATTAATAAGTTCCACACCTTGTACTGAAAGCCTGGTCTCCATCTGCTGGGCTGGGGACTAATAGGGAGAGCGATTAGTAGGTGCATATCTGATTGCTTGAGAGAGTGTGATCTGCAGCTCATCTTTCAAACTCCAAGTGTTTGTTTTCTCTGCTCTGAATTATGCTACATCCCAAGGGTGCATTTTCGAAGACTGAGGCAAGCACGGTGACAAATCACCATTTTCCCTTGCTTGTATGCATAATGGAACTCCAATTATTTAACTGTGATCATTTGCAAACCGGAAACAGTTTTTTTTCTAATCTGTTTCTTTCTTAAGTTAGTTTTTCAAGCTCTTCTAAGGAGGGCAGAGAAATGAGAATGTACACTGAGTGTGCTAAAGAGACTCCTCTTACATCAGAAGTTTGAGTCTTGCTATAAGATAGAGTTTCTTTTAATGATTTTTACAGCACATCTGCTTTTATGTACCAGTAAAACAATTTTTAACAATGACAGGATGAAAAGCATGTGGACTAAAGAGATTCTACTGTTTTATACTTCAGTAGCAGATGTCATTGAATGTGTTTTAATTTGACATTTTTTGCAATGTTAACAGAGTATAGGGAGAAAACCCAATGTGAATTAAATATCTCAGTATCCAGTTTTTGGATAGGCACCACATTTTGAAGAGACAGTGATTTTGAAAAAATCTAAATCCCTGACATCAACCATTATCAACCACCTACAAACAGTATGACACCCACCATCTTGTAGCTTGGGAACCAGATGACGGCACCTGTTTTTGTGTTAATCTTAAAAAGACAAGTTTGAGTGTTTACAGTGTTAATACCCCCTTTTCTTGATTTCTGTTGAAGTTCCTTCACATCTGAAACAGATGTGTTCTGTTTGTGAAGTCACTGTGGGAACTCAGAAAGAAAGAAAATGATGATTGTTGCAGAGGGGCGAAACATAAAATAAATGTGGACTTGTAGTGCTTTCTCAAACCTAACTGAACTGTTTTGTGCCTAAACCAAACAAAGAGCAACATAAACCAAAAATATTGTAGAAACAAAGTACAGTATAGAGGTAACATGCCAATCAAACTGCAGCATCCTGATTGGGATTACTATGAATTAGATGCTAATAAAAGGGGGAACCCACTCTATTGAAATGTGATGCTAAAGGTTCCTGACAAAGGGCCAGTAAGTGATAAACTAGGTTTAGAGAATTATTTGTTGTTGGGGTAATAATGCAATCTAATCCAGTTTAACTGAAGAACAGAAGAGCTTGATGGCTTTGTGAGTTAATGAAAGTGGATGTCTTCCAAATAGACATTTCATGTCAAATGTATTGCAAAATAGTTTGTGCGATGAGCTACAGGGAATAACTCACTTCTGTTTTGGGACATTTCATGTAGTAATTTATATATTTAAATGAACCTCTGGATTTGCTCTGATTATAAAGGAAAATATACTGAAAATATTCCTAATTACAGACGACCAAGTTCACTACACAATATTAAAGCACAATCACAGTATTTTCAGTAGGCCAGAGTTTCGAATGAAAGAAGATATGATTGTGATTAAATAATCATTTGGCCCTTTGGGTGTCATACTGAGATAATTTACATAGCTTAATTAATATAAGATTAATTGCATTTGCACACTCCAGTCAAGGTTAAAGTGTTATTTAATAATTTTTAATTGAGAACACTCTACCACAGTTGTTTCAGTTTCATGTATGACTCTAGTATCCATGTTTGCATTTTTTAAATGTTCACATTTCACATCTAAAACAGGATGGTTGTAGAATTATTTTTATTGAACTTCCTATCTTGTAGATATAAAAACAACAGATTTACATAATGCAGAAAGTAGCATGGTAGAGAGAGAAATCAATAACCACTCAGAGAGTGTTTTCTGTGTAGCAACAAATACTTTCTCATGACCACCATTTGTTAGTCTGTGACCTGGAAATGATAGTGTGCAATCACAGAGGAAGCTTCAATCTTCCACTTTCTGAAGGAAGCTTGGAAAGGGAATGCTTTCAGAGGAAGATTTACTGGGAAGTCCCTTTCCCATTTAGTGAAAATCTTCAAGAAAAATTCAGAAGATGGATTCTGGAAAGACAGCGTTTCAGACCAAAAAACATTGTTATAGGCTGTTGTGACCTCTCACATTTGGAGTGAAACATGTTGAAATAGGGAATTAGAGTTCTGCAGTTTTCAGTATCCTATAATGACTTTTGCACCATCCAAGAAGTCTTCTTCCAAGAAGTTTTCTGCCGTATTTAATCTATCTATCTATCTATCTATCTATCTATCTATCTATCTATCTATCTATCTATCTATCTATCTATCTATCTATCTATCTATCTATCTATCTATCTATTTTTTTTAGGTGAACATTGTCTGTTAGGTGGTTTTCTTTATGGTTGAGTTAATGTGATAAACACATCACGAGAAGCAGATCAGTATGTATCACAGGAATAAATTCTGTTGTTTGTTTTTGTTTAGACTTTTGAAATGATAAAATCATTAATTACACTTTGTGAAGTGAGTGACAAATTCAACAATTGTAATTTTCAACTTGCTGAGAAAACCAATTTAGTTTGGTTGCATTTGCATTTGCAGACAGGAGCAAGAATCCATTTCCCTGGCATCATTACAAAGCCAACAGCCCAATGTAACACCCACTTCATAACAGCATAAATTTTATGGTTTTGTTTACATCTTTTTTTTGTTTTGTTTTTTTACTACTGCCACATATTTCTAGTTTAATTTGAATTAACTTTAGATGAAGATTAGATCATAACATATTATTTATTCAAATAATTTTAGAATCTTCTTCAGTTTTCCAGATTTTGTTTTGCTCAGACTCAATTTGAAGTCGATTAATTATTTTTTGTTTCCCTTTCTAATTAAAATGCTCTCACAATTCCCCACAATACCAAAAGGGTTTCTAGTTTTGGAAGCTTCTGTGCTTTATTTGCACTGAAAACAGACATCAATATATTGAATTTACAGAAGAATTCAGACTATGCATTATAAATCTCCAAATGGAGATCATGTTGAGCCCTCTATTTGTGATCCCAGAGATATTTCCACAACTTGACAGGAGGAATCCACCTGTAACTCACTGAAGTGAGTGCACATTATTAAGAGATCACAAACCTGTGTGTGTAAGGTCTAACAGTTTATGGTGTATGTAAAGGTGAAAAGAAGTGTGGGGTGGTTTCAAAAGTCTGTTTGACAGACTCGTGTCAGGGTTAAGATCTAAATGACAGATCAGTTTGAAAACACCAATAGATTTGTTAGGCTTTTCTAGGCTTTATGGGCTTTGGCCAGGCAGGTAGTCAACAAATCACTGACTGAGATTCAGAGCTCTTTTGTTGGGATGGGGGAACATTATGGAGGGACAACTATCAGCTCAGTTCTTCTTTATTATGAAACTGTTACAGTCTTTTCATTTCAGGACCACTAAAAGATAACATTTAGGATTTTTCAAACTATTATCATTCATATTTATTTTTTAGAACAGTTTTTAGCACTTTACTGCAGCCGTTTCTAACCAGGGGCAACAGAAAAGCAGGCTATAGAGCTGGACAGGTGGCCAAGGTTGCAAAGGCCACATCTGAAATCTGACCCCTAGGTGCCACCTTGGGTGGTTGACAGGTCACTTGAGGAAGGGGAAAGAAATGTCTTTCCAGACCTACACGAATCACCAGTGTTACTGTACCAGTCTGAAGTAAATTTTAAAATAGTTTTCTAATTAGTCAACCTTTACAAATATTGACACCTTATAGATGCTCTAAATGGCACGGGGGTTAAAAAGCCAAAATAACAAGATTTTAGCTTTATCTTCTTTTAACTTGAGGAAGTTTTGTGCCATCCAGGATTGAACCTCCTTCTGACAGCTCACTAAAACCTCTACGCTTTAGGGGAACATTTGAGTCATTTGCATATCAATGAAAAAGGACCCCATGTTTCCTAAGGACGGATTTACAGCAAAAAGAGGACTGGACTAAGGATGGACCCCTGGGGGAACCCACAAGTAAAGACAGCTAAAGAGGAGGAGAAATCTCCTACCTTAACAAAAAAGCCTATGTTTCTTAAAGATGATTTAAACCATTTTAAAACAGTTCTCCAGCCTAGAAATTAAGGTACTATGGTCAGTGGTATCAAAGGCAGCACTGAGATCTAAAAGAACTAAAATGGATGAGTCACCAGAGTCCATAACTAATAAAAGATTGTTATACTTAAAAAAAAAACATGTAGATTCAGTGCTGGGGAATGCTTTAAAACCAGGCTAAAAACATCAGAAACTCCAGTCAGATTGTTTGGAGCTGGGTAAGAGCAACCTTCTCTAACAGTTTTGAGAGAAAGGGCAACTTTGAGATTGGTCTAAAATTGGAAAGGGCCATATGGTCCAGGCTTGGCATTTTAATAAGAGGCTGAACAACTGTACACTTCAAATTAATACAGACAGTTCCAAACACAAGATAGCTATAATTATAGCCAGGGGTGACTTGGACCAACAACATCAAAAATGTGTCCAGCGGTGTCCAAACCACACCCTGAAGGATTCAGGTGGCTGATCACTTCGGATTTAAAGGAAAGGGACTCTGGTTCAGAGTGATCGAAAACAGATGAGCACATAGAAGAGACACAGGGCTCAGAGGCAGAAAGCCTAATTTATCTGATACCATCAATTTAGTCAACAAAAATGTTCTTACAGACTACTGGAGATCCTGGAGGGCAAAAGAAATAGATGGGTTGATCACATCATTTATAATATTAAATAAGACATGAGTGATAATTTACTGAGATAAAATTTGGCAAATATTTAGTTTTGCTGTCTTGACAACTTGCTAATAAGCTGAGAAAATCTCGTAACATATCAAAAGACACCTGTAATTTATCTTCCTTTCATTTGTGCTAATTTTTCCTACACACTTGTCTGAGGGCACAGGTGAAATCATTAAGCCAAGGTTGGGTTTTGGATTTGGAGCACTTACTTTTGTAGGTTGAGAAGAGTTGAGAATATTTAAGCAGGTGATATCAAACAAAGCAAGGAGGAGGTCAGCAGCCATGTGTTCTGGAGGCTTGTCAAGAAATACTGCTAGACAAGATTCCTGATAGGCAGTGGTTAAAAGTTCAGGAGCAGCAGAAGTAATCATGCGAGAGCAACATACAGGCAGATGAGCTTGAACAGACCGACAAAGAAGAGAAATCTCGAATATTACAGGAATGTGGTCAGAAATTTTTTATTTTTGATTCAATGGGCTTTTGTTCGAACACACAAAACAAATGCTACTTTTAGATGTTTTTTAGAAAAAAAGTAAAGGAAATGTAACAATACACAATCAAATACATCAAAGAAATTACATTTAAGAAAAAAACAAACAGATTATCAAGCTTGAAAAGGAGCAGGATGAAGTAACCACTGCCCCTCTTACTAATCACAATATACTCTATTTAGACACTAGCTACGTTTACATGGACATTTTATTTTATCTAACGTATTAAAATCAATCTGATTGGAGATTTCAGCTGGCATGTTTACATGGGTACTAGATTAAATGATCTGATCAGTGGTATTTACATGATGGACAGATTCAATACGATCGTAACGCTTTTGACATGTGCAGTGCTACTAGCTGGATAGAAAAAGTGTTGTTTTATTAATTTTTTTTTCAGCCTTTTAAATGTCGAAATGTTTAATCCTTAACTCATTTAGTTTCTAACAAAAACTTTGTATCTGCCACAGTCCCATTTTTGTAGTCGCCATTGTTCAAGTCTTCACTTAAACTCATTACGTCTCATAACCCCCACGTGGTTCAAGTATGCACACTACATACACCACAAAACAATCGGAACGAGTGTATACATGGTTATTTTTTCCTGCTTATCCGATCTTAAAAAGGTTTAACCCACTCCTCTCAATCGGATTGAAAATTATTTCCAATTCACTGTGATATTAGGGTGGAAATCAGAATGCAAAATTTTCAGCAAAAACTGTGATTTATAATGCTATAAATCTATTTACCATCATCTTTAAAGAACAGAAGCAAGTATAAAAGAAACACATGTATTCTATGTATCATATGCTCTTGACTTAAAATCACATGTGTAACTGTCACAGTCTCTGCTGCCCATGTAATGCCACAGGAGAAGTTCTGTCAATAAATGTTAGGGCTTTTGAAGCTCTGATCATCACACCATTAAAGTGGAGCAGACAAATGAGAGAGTCAGGCTGATGCAACAGCTTGAAAACATTGGAGAAACTGACTTGGTGTCTCTCAAGTGTCATATTTCTATAGAAATTAAGTTTCACTACAAGCAAAAGAAGGTGCAAAAGTTGGATTTTCTTTAACAGCTCTGAAACTAGATTGTGCATTTGTGTTTTCCCTAAATGTGCTACATGCAGGCTAGTATATATTCATATATAAATAGGTGTAAATATTGGTCAGTTCCTGTCATTCATACTAGTTATTATTGTTATTATTATTGTCTTGAAGGGTAAATACTTGTGAAGAACCTTTCTTTTTATTTGGAAGCAGAAACCTGAGTGAGTATCTAAACTTTTGCATGACTGTATTCTTACAGTGGGACGCTATCACGGAGATGGATGAGCAGAACAGACCTATTCACACCTTCCAGGTTTGCCATGTAATGGAGCCAAACCAGAACAACTGGCTGCGGTCTGGATGGATTCAACGACAAGCTGCACAGCGGGTCTGGACTGCCTCACAACTCTTCCTCAGATGTGTTTGTGTTCAAAAACCTTTGTCTGAAATCTGTATAAAATAGAAACAGTCTTGAAGTAGGATTTGTGGTTGGGGACATTGAGAAAGTGGACTAACTCTTTTGAAAGAAGTCAGAAAACCTCACAACCAATCATGACAGCAGTAAATGTACAAACAAAAAACAAAGAGAATTATATTTAACTTTCATGGTTCCAGCTCAGTTTATGCCACTACAATAAATTATAAATGAGAAATGATCTAAGTATGGAAGCTAGGTCAGTTGCTCTGAAAAATAGTTTCAAGACAGATTTAATTTTTAAAACCCCCTAAAAAGGCTGTGATTTGGTGTATTTACTGATCAATATTTTGACTCAGGTATATGTAGAGCTGCGTTTCACCCTGAGAGATTGCAACTCCATTCCTTGGGTGTCTGGCACCTGTAAGGAAACCTTCAACCTCTTTTACCTGCAGACAGCTGAACCACTTCCTGCAGGGACACGCTTTCGACCCACTGACTACGCCAAGGTTAGTTATTGGATTTTGTGAAATAGACTTCTCAGTTGTTATCCTTCAATAGAGTGAACAAAGTGTTTGCTGTTGGTTTTAAGGTGGACACCATAGCAGCAGATGAAAGCTTCACACAGACAGATCTTGGTGATCGTGTTCTTCGCCTCAATACTGAGGTCAGAGAGGTGGGACCAGTGACACAGAAGGGCTTCTACTTGGCCTTTCAAGATGTGGGAGCTTGTATTGCCCTTGTCTCTGTAAAGGTCTGTCAACAGGGTGGTTCAGCTAATGTTTGCTTAAAAGACAGGCATGAAATTGCCAATTTTATGTCCTCAAAAGACCAACCATACTTCAACCTGTGTTTTTCTCTTTCATGTAAGGTATTTTACAAGCGATGCTCGTCGACTTTAAGGAACCTGGCAGTGTTTCCTGATACAGTGCCACACATGGACTCGTCGTCTCTGGTAGAAGTGAGGGGTGCATGTGTGGAGAATGCTGAAGAGAGGGACACACCTAAACTGTATTGTGGTGCTGATGGAGACTGGCTAGTACCACTGGGCCGCTGCGTCTGTAGCATCGGACACGAGGAGATGGATGGCCACTGCCGAGGTAAGAAGTTGCATCAGACATTTTTGTTTGTGTGAGTTTTTGTGTTTGGGCTACTTTTAGAACAGCATACTTCACAAATGGCTTAGAAAACTGCAGATACAGAGAAGGAAACATAAACAGAGAAGAGAAGAGAAGAGAAGAGAAGAGAAGAGAAGGCATTGCATCACACTAACAGATCTCTAGGGCCTTCCCTGTGATTTGCAAGAGTTTGAGTTTACTGAACTGATATTCCCTCCTCCTATTCTTAGATTCTGCATCCTTGTCAGATCCTTTCCATCCACATTTCTCTTCATCACTTTTCGGCTCCACCTCGACTTATCATCTTCTCTCCTCTCTTGTCCACTTTGTTTACTCTTCACTAACTCCCCTTTAATTTTTATCCTTTCATTTCTTCCCTTTAAATCACACTCTCAATATCTCCCCTTGCATCTTTTTTTGCCAGGAGACTATGAAAAATGCAAATAGGAAGTCATTATATGAGTCGCTCAGAGTTTTCTGACATTTCAGAATCATTATTTTAGCTCTCAGGATGACCTCTTCTGAATCAATTATGCTCAAAGCGGAAAATAATTTATTGTCCTATGAAGCTGTTTTAGGATTTGTGTTGTGTATGTCTGACCTTTCATAAATATTCAGTGTGGAAAAGTGCAAACATCCAGCCACTTAACATTTACAGTACGTGCAAACATTAAAATCTAAAAATGTTGAGAAATACCACAATGCTGCTGTGCGTGGCTTTTTGAGGCATTTCTTTTCTAATTAGTCCTATCAGCATTACCTAAATGTGGCACACTGGGAGCTGAGCAGATTAAGAATAATTTAAAGAAACTGTTGACTTGTTCCAGATAGTCTCTGGCCTGGTTTCTAGCTTTCTGGCTAATTGCTTTCATTTGTTAGTTTCACAGATAATTTAGCTTGCACCTAGTCTTTTCTAAAACTCCCCCAACCCCACTCCTTCATTCCGGCCTAACTCTTGTAATTAAAGCAGGAGCCAAATTGAGCCACACTGCATGATTACAATTGAAGCGTCCTCTTTGTTACTCACCACATCTTACAGACTTACAGCAGTCTCAGCTGGCTGGGCAGATATTTATGTAGTACCCCTGTGGAGATGTGGTTGCTCAGGGTAATACAGAGTGCTCCAACATTCATTAGTAGCTGATATGTAGGACAGTCTGTAATATCTTCTTTATTTGCTCCTTGGGTGTAATTTTCTTCTTATCTTCTTCTCTTTCATCTGCTTTTTATTTATCTTTTCGCTCTCACTCACCCTCAATCATCTCAAGTTAAACAATGCAGAAGCCTGTCAGGGGAGATTACCGATGAGACGGCAGCTTAGGAGCAGCACACTCAGTGTCCCTCGTATATGTCCTACATCTATACTCTCCATGTTCACCCCCTTTGGCTGACAGTAGTGGCTTCTCTTGATGGTGCTGTATTTGCAGCAGCATCAACTAGATCTTGGCAGCCGCTATAGTGAATGGGTCACTAAATTTTATAGTTGTGACCCACTTGGCACTGAAGACAATGTGTGCTTATCTATTTTTTCAGCAATACATAGCCTATATTCCTAAAATCTACTAATCTCACACCTTGTAGCAGCTAAATATGTAACAGCAACCAATTAACATAATACCTACCCATAACGTAATAATTTTGGCAGGTTTTAAATGTAGCTAATAACTTGTTAATAATGATAAAAAGTTTTTGCGCCAAAAACAATTAGATTTTGCTTGTTGGCTTGTTATTACAAATAAAAATAAAATCCGTTAAAATGTGAAAATGTAACAACTAAAGCAAAGATTTTGTACAGCATGTTCATTTGAAATTACTTTTGTCAGTAACTAATACTCTAACGCATTACTCTTTAAATAAAGTAGCTCACTTACCATTACCATACAGTGTGTTTGTCCATTACTAACTACATTTTGGCCAGTAGCTGTGAGCTTCTTCCAGTGTATAGCAGTGATGCAGCACCCCATGAGCAGTGTTGCATAGTTCTGTTGTTGGCTTTTTTTTTTTTCAGTCACCTAGAAATATCGCCAGTCGCAGGTTATGGGTTTGGCGCCTTGTTGTTGTTACTTACTTGGGCTTTCTCTGCTCCCTACGTGAAGCCCTTCTGATTCTCTCACAGCTGTCCATAAAGCAATAACTTCTGGATGTGGAAAAGGAAATGTGAACTCAACCTTGTTTTCAGGAACTAGTGCCCACTGCCTCGTTTCCTTGGTTACCGCGGGTGTCCGAATCAGTCCGCACCTACCTACACACACACACACACACACGCACAACTTTACCTGACAAGACAGCGACGATGCCTTTGAACAAAAAGGAAATGTGTAAATGAAAATATATAATAAAGAGCAGGAGAAAGACTGGAGGGTTCAACATGCAGCATTTATTTAATTTCTGAGCAGCTGTTATATAACATTTTATTTTATTTTTTTTTTCCAAATGATCTACTGGCCTTTCTTAAATAAATTGTGTTCTGTACCAAATTTAACTAAAATGTTGCTTTTAACAGTAACACATTACTTTTTAGTGCAAGTAATCAAAAAAGTGAAAGAGTTACTTTTTTAAATAAAGTAACTAGTAACTGTAACTAGTTACTTTTTTCAGTAACTAGCACAGGGGTAGCCAACGTTGGTCCTCGAGGGCCCCAATCCGGCAGGTTTTCCAGATTTCCATGCTCCAACACATCTGACTTAAACTAACAAGTCATTGTGGAGATCCTTATAGGCTGTTGGATCTATTTAATTTGAGTCAGGTGTGCTGGAGCAGGGAAATCTGGAAAACCTGCCGGATTGGGGTCCTCGAGAACCAACGCTGGCTACGCCTAAACTAGCACAACAGTGGTTACAGAGGTGGACTCGGGTCTAGAGAACACAAATTCAAGTCAGTGGTGTGCCAACAGAGGTGAACCAGTCTGGGTCCCTGACAAGTCCCTTAACCCCTAGTTGTATTTTAGGGATATGTAAAATGCAGAAACTAATTACCCAGTGGGTTACACGGAGGTGTGGTGGTTAGCACCACAGCCTCACAGCAAGAAGGTTGCTGGTTTGTGTGCAGGCTCAGTGGAGATTCAAATAGGGGTCTTTCTGTGCATGTTCTCCCTGTGTATGCTTGGGTTCTCTCCAGGTACTCTGGCTTCCTCCCACCATTCAAAGACATGCATGTTAGGTTAGCAGGGTTTTACACCAGGAATTACACCAGGGCTTTTAGGGGAGTCTTATTGTTGGGCATGCACCGCGACTTTGCATGTCACATGTGATTACTACCAAGAAACCCCTCTCCTACTACTGTATGCAGCAATTGTTTAATCAGAAAAGGGAATGGAGAGCTCTTTTAACAACCACAAAAGGAAGCATATCAAGCGATCGTATGGATGCTCGCAGCACATGACAAACAATGCTGCTGTCCATGGTACTGAAGGAAACAGAACGGATTATCTTTATTATCCTGTGAGGGTAATTTGTTGTACAGCAAGCAGTAAAAACAACCAGTCAGTGCACAATCACACAAACAACAATAAATATCTAAAAGGACTATGGTATAAAGATAAAAAAAAAAAAAATAGAAAATAGAGCTACTTATTCAGCTTATTCAACAAGTAGGCTTGGAGGGAATTTGCACATGAGTAGTTTTTTGTCTCTGTGTTGGCCCTGCGATGGACTGGCAACAGGCTCCAGTGTCCTCGTGACCCTGAACTGGGCTAAGCGGTTTAGAAAATTAATGAATGAATAATGGCCTAATTGGGATTAATAAAGTAAACATTGTTATTATTACGATACTGTCATGACTTTGTCATGAATGCTTTTTTCCTGAATTCAAACACATTCCACTAAGTGTTTTATCTACATCTATACATGACATTATAAATTTACATACACAAACAAATAAACATTATTCTTAATTAATATTTTTGTACAATAATTTTCTTTTTCACTACATGTCACATTCACCCATTCACACACACACACACACACACACACACACACATATAGTACATGGGAAGCCTGGATTTGATCCACCAACTTTCTGGTGGTTAGATGATTGCTCTTCCTCCTGAGATACAGCCGCCCAAGAAGGCTGCATAGTTTGTATCGATCCACTAAATGGATTTTTGATGAGCTAACTGCACAAAAACTGGGGAAAAACAAAAATGAGCTCATTTGGCATAATAAGAAAGAGGTTGGTCAAAATGTTTTGGCTTAACTGTGTGCTTTTAGCTTGGTTAACAGTAATTAAGATCGGTGTGTCTATTCATTTTTTTAATAGGTTTTTCTTGCAGTTATTGTATGACTAATCAAAATATGGGTCTTACCATCTGACAGTGATTTTGAAAGAAAATTTTCAATATTCCTTCAAAGTAGCGTTATGTAACTTTCTGACCATAAAAAAAAATGTTTTTCTGACCAATTTTGATAGTACACTTAAATTTATTATGAACATTCCTGGAGCTGTTTTTGCTCTGCAGCGTCCCGGGGCTGAGGACGCTGTGTCACTTTACAGCGTAATTTTGCTTTATGGTACCACGTCACACACAAGCATCTCGAAATCAACACACTGACACTTTTAAATGCACTGATACAGCCAAGGAATTCATGAGGACTTCATTAAAGGAAGTAAGAAAAGAAAGAGAGAAAGTGACAGAGAAAGACATAATGCAAGAATCAACATCAGAATGACTTTTTCTGGCCAGAGAGAGCTCAGAGTAGAGATAGGATGCAAAACCAATGCCAAATTAACTGTCACTGGGGGTGCTTCAGTGAGAAAATCTGCCAAAGTTAAGTCATGCAGCTTTAAGATTCTAATTTCTCTGGGTTACAACTGTAGTACAAAAAATGGTTAGCTTATTATCCCAAGTAATATGGCATTGATTTGCTTTGTGGTAGCCACTGATGTATTAAAAAATGTCCTGTAAGAGAGCGTTAATGTTAAATTCTCAAACACCATCTTCACAGTCATTATTATTAGGTTAAAAGGAATGATCAGTAGGAACAACACATCATGTTCTCATAATTATTAATTATTTATGGCTTTAAAGATTTATGGCCAATCTTTTTTTTTTTCATTAATAATTTCTATAGGTTTGACAGAGCTTATGCTGTGGATAAAGATGTGCAGTTTGCAAGTAGTTGCAGGAAGTTTAGGCGTGAACTTTCGATGACTTCTGCTTTCTCCTCGTTTTCATTTTGGAACACTGCTTCAAAGGGTGCTGTGATCAAAGCTGTCTGAGAGGCAGCATGGGGAAAAAGCAAAAGAGGGAGAGAGGGAGCGAGGGGAAGAGAGAGACAGAGAGAGAATAGGGAAAACCCCAGCGCTCCAAAATATAAGCAGAGCTTGGCACTAACACGTCCATCTTTCTCTCCCAGCTGCCTAAACAAAGGCATCAGCGCTTATCAAACCCTGCTTTCCACCCCAACAGCATTCTACCAGACTGTTCTGACATCTCAATCGAGCACTTTATTATTCTATTCCTTTCATTCAGCATCAGCCACAAGAGGATTACTCAGAGATAGGCTGGTTATATCATGACCTAGATAAAGCAACATCATAGAGCTGATTCTATTTGTTCCTCATTCTTTCGTCACAGCACCATATTCAAAAGGAGGCTTTGAATTGCGGGGGAAGCTAATAGAGATGTCTTTCCAAATTTCATTTGAATCAGAGCAAATACTCTGAGACGAGTAAATACACACCCCTCAGATAAAGGATTACACTAAGAAAATCAGGTGTGTTTCCTCCAAATTAGGTAATTGTTGCTATTATGCTGTCCTGTTCTTTTCACATAATTGAGACCATTTAGTGGACCAACCTTTTTTCTTGCTTCCTGTCTTCCATTGTTGACATGCCTATGTCACCATCCTACTGAAATTGAAAATACTCACTGATGGCTTCAAGCTTGCGTGCAAAGTTGTGACCTTATCTTTAGGTAAAATGGAATAATAAATAAGGAAATCAATACATCTCTTAGATATAGTAGAGTTCCTGTGCTCCTCTTGTGTCCATTAAGAGCTGTTTACTCTGACCGCTTGCTCACCGCAGCCAGAGCATCACTCATTCTCTGTGAACTTCCCATCTGCATATCAAAGCTGAGATACCAGCCAGGGTAAATATACTCTCTGGCACCATCTGTTTCTGACAACATAAAGCCAAGAGATGCCTTCCAACCCCACACGCCTTAACTCAAAATCACTTAGTATGCCATTACATTTATGCAATATTTGAGGTAGTAAGGTGGTTTGCTTGACCATTCTTCTGTAGGCTACTGACTGAAACTCAATTCTTGAGCCTTGGCTAAAAAAAAAAAAAAAAAAAACCTCAAGTCAAAAGGCTCTAAAATTAATCTAATGTTTGAAACAAGTTGCCATGATGGATTAATCCTAAAGTTGCCAGACCATCACAAATCAAATTACCATGTGTAATTTAAAACAGCAGAACAGAACAGATCATGGTTTACTCGTTAATTCATTCTAGAGTCGGGGACAAAGCTGTTTTCGTTCTGGTCGCGCAGGCATTGATTAACCTTTAGTGTGTCCCAGATGGGAGTAGTTTAACAAATCATGTGAGAGATTTAATGTTGAGACCATATGGTTGGTGTTAATATCATAAAGTTCAGGAAATCAAGCCTTCTGCATTGTATATGTCTATATCTATATCTATCTATCTTTATCTCTCTCTCTCTCTCTCTATATATATATATATATATATATATATATATATATATATATATATATATATATGTGTGTGTGTGTGTGTGTGTGTGGCCCCATTATTACGTGTTTCTGCTCATTTAAAATGTCTGTGTTGAAAATATAAAATCCTTCTGACTGATTTCTTATGAAGTCTTGATTGAAATCCTCTGGGTATTACCTTTATGCCCTTGTATTGCTTTGTCTGTCTTATTGCTTGCATATTTACTTGCTCATTTAGAAATTATTAACCCACCCACATTCATACTCTGCATTCAAAGGCAAGTCACAGTGCAATACATTTTGCAGAAAATTAGAAAACTTCAATATTAGTGCTTTATTCTTCACTGCTGAAGTAAGTCTGGAAATAAAGAGGCAATCTGCAATGGTTTTGCCATCTTCTGATAAGCCTTTCTGAGAAATGCACAGAGAGAAAAGCAGGAGGGCAGATGGGAAAAGAAAATATACTGGAAGAAAGATGAAAACCAAGAAAAGGTGAAAACTGAGGCAGAGCAAAACAGTTAGTGAAATATTGAAAAGATAAGGAAAGGTGAGTTGGCTGTGTTGATGGAAAGAAAGAAATGGGAAGGTGAAATTGTTGTCGGGTAGTCGAAAGTGAACCAGTGTAAAGATGGAAAATTGAGAAAACCTCAGTCAGCAGAATGCACAGTTTGAGTGCAGAAAGGTTTTAGAGTGAAGGCAGGCTGTAATTATTTTATTCCTTATGCATTATTTGGATGATAATAGCTTCCAAATTAGAATGAATATATTTTGCTTAAGTTTGTTCAGACATTAATAATTATTTAAATATAATAAATTTACCTTTTATCAACACTATTGGCAGCTCATCTTAAACCATGAAAATGACCATGACACTACCTGTAGTCCTATAAATAGCTCTATACATAGGCCCACTGACTGATTACAAGATTGTAGACACCTGTGATTTTTTTTTTAAGTATGGTTGAAAAGCAATGTCTGACTTTCACTGGTTAAATTTCATAGAATTTTTATTTATTATTACTTTTGTCAGATTCAAGTTATTTCTGTGGCCATGTGAGTTCTTCTTTCTTTAACCAAAGAGTACCAACAATTTTGTCCAAGTCTGTGTATATATATATATATATATACATATATATATATATATATACATATATATATATATATATACGTTTAATGTCAGTGTGAGCTTACTGAACATGGTTTCTATCCAAACATTAGCTGACAAGTTCATGTCTAATTATGTAAGCATTATGGGATTTGATGAGCATCAGTAAAGTTAATATTCAGTACCTGCTGTTGGGTAGCAAACTTGCTGCTTGTAAGTTGTGCATCTGGGATCAGGGCTGAACAAGTTCATAGTCCACTGGTTGACCTTTAAGGTCTTGTATTTCTTTTAGTTTGTGTTTATTTAAAAACACATTTCTGGGTTGTGAATGTCTGTTCAGAATAAGGGCATTGCAGGTGCATACCTAAGATGTAGTGATGGAAAAGTTGCACCTCTTGTAATTTGTGTCTCCTGCCTTCTTGTCTTCTTCCAGCCTGTAAGCCTGGCTTCTTCAAGGCATTTGCCGGGAACACTAAATGCTCTAAGTGTCCTCTGCATAGCTCCAGCCATGACCAGGCTGCCACCATCTGCCACTGCGATAAAAGCTTCTACAGGGCTATCAAAGACCCCTCCACAATGGCATGCACAAGTTAGTAGACTTTTAAATGCAACTATATATTTTTTGGAAATAACATATTTTGCAGTTTTTGCTTCTTTTACCATACATTCTTTACTTTCTTTTTATTTTTGTTATCATTGTAGTAATTTAAAGTCCTTACAAATAGCAAAAAATAAAATAAAATAAAATAAAATAAAATCTTCAGTCACTTACAAAAAAGGATAAAAACAAACTGTAATCCCCTTTTACCTTGAAGTGGCCTTAGCGTAATACTATACAACTGGACATTTTCATGGGCTAATTGTTCCCTCTGCTATTGTTGTTGTTGTCTCACCTCTGCTGCTTGACTGCATTAGCAGACTATGTTACACCTGAAAAACAAGAATCTGAATGACCTTAAAGAATATAAAACTTTCTTGTTAGCAAAATATGCAATGTTCATCCAAAAAAAAAATAAAAAAATAAATAAATAAAAAAGAGTCACAACTTGGATTTAACTAAGCAAATAGGAAAGATCCATGCAGTATTTATTCAATTGGTGGCTGATAGTTTCAGCTGGAAACAAATTATTTAACCCCAAATGATGCAGTGCATAACTTCCCATTTCTTGTCCTGTGGTCGTGAAAAAAATGTTGCGTTATATAACGTAGAACTCTGTGTTCTTGACTTGTTTAATGGCACAATGATATCTGTAATGTGTATTTCTGGAGCTGTTGCAGCCCAGCATCATTCCAAAGCTGAGAAACCACACTTCACTTCACACAACTTTTTTCTTCTGGGGACAACATGTGGTGTTCAAGCAGAATTTTGCTTATGCCTTTTGTTACATGCTAGCAAGTAGATATAAACACACCGGCCATTTTGAACATGCACCATGACTTTTTTAGGAACAGAAACACAAGAAGACATTATCAAAGGAAAAGCGGACAAGAAAGACAGAAAGGGACAAAGCAAGAGATAAGTCAGGAGTCAAGATAAACTTGTCTTTTACTAGCTACAGAGAGCTCTCAGTACAGGTATGATGCACAATGGATGCTGAATCAGCTGTTGATACGGGTTGCGTCAAATCTGCAAAAGTTCCGTAGTGCATCTTTAATCTGTTTCAGAAAGGTCGAATTATTGGCATCAAGCAAAGAAAATTTTGAAGGAAATTGCTAAAACTACTCAAAGTGAGTTAAGAACTGTCCAAAACATTATTAAAAACTCCTTCAAGTAAGAAATGTGGTTGGTAAAAATCTTGAATGCTCATGACCTGCAATCATTTCAAGATTTGGTGAAATCAGATTGTAAAAAACAGTAGAACTCAAGACTCTGTTTGAAAGTAAAAGTATTTCCAGATACGAAATCCGAAGGAAAAACAACCATTCTACTCACGTGGCTCAGTGTGCAACCCCAAATTGCTCCTAATAGGTCGTGGTTGAGCCCCTTGCATGGCAGCTTTCACATTAGTGTGTGAATGTGTGTGTGAATGGGTGAATGTGATGCAAAATATGAAGTGCTTTGGGTATCATTCCAGGTACAGTAAAGCGCTGTATAAATGCAGACCATATACCATAAAACCACTTATCAGTGAGGCTAATAAAAGAAAAAAGAAAAGGCTTCAATTTGCTAAGTAGCTTTAAGATTGGACTCTGGAGCAATGGAAGAAAGTCATGTAGTCTGATGAGTCCAGATTTGCCCTGTTCCAGAGTGACAGGCATCAGTGTAAGAAGAGAGGTAGATGAAGAGATACTTCCATTATGCCGAGTGTCGAAGAAGCTTATTAAAAGGATGCCAGAGCGAATGCATGTGGTATGACGGCAAACTATTCCGGTAACAACAATAAATGTTTTTTTGTCATCCAAGTTGTTGCCGTTGTTTAATCAAATAAAAAACAGATCATGTATGGATCACTGCTGGAGAACTTATCTTTCTTTTTCAGCTGATTATCTTACCTCTAAGAGGGTCAAAACCCCTCTTAGGGTTGACTGGGGCTCGGGGAAAAATTGGTCACCCAACAATCGAAAGATTGTTGGTTTGACCTGCATGACGCATCAAAATTCCCCTTAAACAAAATACTAAATGCCTCATTTGTCCTGATGCATTAATCAATGTGGGAGTGTATGTGTAACTAATTTATGCAGTCAATGTTTAAAATAAAATAGCAGTCTATAAAATAATGTTTGTGGCTTTTTGTGACTGTTCAAGCAGACTGAAAAAAGTTAAATTAAATATGATATGGATGATGTTTAGTATATTTGGTGTTTCGTACCTGTCACAGTATCATCCAGCATGTTTTAAAATATAGATGTTGTCATAGCTTCAGCTTTCCATCACTTTAAATCGGTCTGTTTTCTTTCATTTGTGTTCACTGTTTTTTTTTTTTTTTTTTTTATTTTATACCAGGTCATTTCTGCTGCTTTTATCTCTATGGTTTGTTTTACACCTGTTTCGGGTTTGGTGATAACCCCACTTTTCTGTTCCTGGCTTCCACACCTGGTTATAATCAGCCTTTACTCACAATGAATATACTTTCCCATCTCTGCAGTTTTCCGCCACATCTTCTCTCCCTAGCTGTCCAACCTGCATGTGTTATACTCCATTTTGCTCCTGGTTTTTGTCTTGCCTATTGCCTATTGCACTGTTTGCAACTGGATATTTGACCCTTGCTTTTGGATTTTGTCAATGCTAACTTCTTATTTGATAATCTTGCTTTGAGAGTTTTATCTGTGTTACCAGTTAGGTCTGTTGCTTTGCAGGCCTCATTGAGTCCCTATTCAGAAAGGTGCTGGTTTAACCCTATAGCTATGAAATATTTCTACATTCACCATACACTTCTTCCTAATTAATCATGTTGTGAGGTGAAATGCTACATGTTTAAATTAGGGCTGTCAAATGTAATGCAAATGTAAATAAATCATGCAGAACAAATTTCTCTTAATTCAGCTAACAACAGCGCTTCAAGCCAAGTACATAACTATAGTATTAACAGTGGCTTCTGACAGTTTTATACACAAATTGACAAGATATTTAAGGACATACTCACAACACTTCTAATTTCGTTGCAAAATATTCTATTATATTGTTGCATATTTAAAACTTAAAAAAAGAGCATGAACTTCCAGAGAATTACATAAAAATATTCATGTTGCATGAAATGCCACAGGATATGTCAAAAGACACCCGCAGTTTCCCCCATTTGCTCACCAGACACACATGTTAAAAACTCAAAGTATTCTTAGAGGCTGCTAACTTGTAAGAAGGTCTTGATCATGTGCCAGTTGTTGCCTCATCTTCAAGGTGACATGAGTAGCATGACCTGCATGGTAAAAATAAAACTGAAATAATCTTGAATTTTTCAAATCAAATTTATTTATAAAGCACTTTAAACACAGCAATACTGACCAAAGTGTTTTATAGCAAAACAGCAACAGATCAGATTATGAAATTTTCAAATACAGTATTAAACCTTAAAAGACTCAATTAGTGTAAAATCCAAAGAAAAAACGTGGGTAGAGTTTTTAAAACAGAAAAAGAGGAGGCCTGTTTAATGTTTGATTTGGCAAAAGCCCCATCTCCTCGAAGTTTCAGCCTAGTTTTAGGAAGAACAAGGACCTTCTGATCAGCAGACTTTAAAAGTCACGAGGGAGTGTTAGGGCTGAAGCAGGTCTGATTGATAGGGTGGCGCTAATCCATTTAATTTACATGTCTAATACTTTCCTTTTCTTTTCAGGGCCTCCATCAGCTCCTAGAAACCTGGTCTCAGTCATCAACGACACTGCTCTTTTCTTGAAATGGTTGCCTCCCAGTGATACAGGAGGCAGGAACGACATCACTTACAACATCCTGTGTCAGCGCTGTGGTGGAGGTGACAGTGGTTTCACACAGTGCGAGCCATGTGAGCCGGACCTGCGCTTCATCCCTCGGCCACTTGGTATAACCGGTACCTTCGTTGCAATACTAGATTTTGCAATGCAGGCCAACTACACCTTCCATGTGGAGGCTGTGAATGGAGTCTCTGGTTTGGGTGTGGCTGCACGCTCACTGGCAAATGTTACTGTCAACACGCACCAAGCTGGTGAGTTGTAGATCTTTTGTACACTTCAGTGCAGCTTTCAGATGGTTTATTGTACTGTCTACGCTGTTACAGTCATGACAAGCTTTACCTACCACCACTCAGGAGTGACTTATATTGACTAGCGATAAATCTTTAACAGCAGATCGTTCGTCCTGTAAGACAGCAGAGATGAACGGAAGAAAACCTTTTAACACTTTTAACCATCTTGATTACTAAAACTAAATATTTTCTGTGTTCACCTTTAAAATGCCAGCAGTTACTAACTTCCTTACATTAAACCTTCACAAGTTAAACATGGATTTTGCTTGTTGGACAAATGTGGCAACAAGAGCTTCTCCTCAAAATGATTAAGCTTCTGTTTCTGCATTCTGTCTCCTTTTCTTTTGTATGTTAACATTAAATTGACCTTGCAGCTTAAAATTGCTTACAAAAGGTGAAACTGAAATCATTCTGTGCATATATTGTAGTTACAGAATACTTCATGCTTATTGAATATTTTGTTTGATAGCAGCTTGAATAAATAAACATCTAAATTTGCCTTTTTCTCTCCTGAGAACCCTTTATCTTCTTCTGCAAGCTCCCAATCCAACTTAATGAGTCAAAGCTTGAGACACACTTCGGACCCTTGAGGAGCTGACAGAGCCGCTCTGAGCCAAACTTAATCCTCATTAGTAGAATCCAGATGACCTGAGGTCTGCTGTGTCACAGGTTCACATGGGATCATTGTCTTAAGATTGAATTAACTAAATCAAGGTACCTGAACTTCATCCTGAGCCTTATATTTCAAGGACAGAAATATTGATGGAATAATTGATGAAGAAGGTCAAGATGAAGGATGGGAAAAGGGTGGATTAATAAATTATATTGGCGTATACATAAGCATTTTCTCCCTTTTTCAGCATATGCAGCAAGGTTGGGTTGGGCTAAAATTCTGATGAGAGTAAGACTGATGCCCATCAGTCAGTAACTGATGAGAATTAGCAAAAGATTATCTCTGCCAAATCACTTCTCTGTGTTTGAATAGATTATCCTTATTTTATCAGAACTGTTTGGCAATTTTTAATAAGTGGAAGAAGATGGATGGGTGGATGAATATGTATGGATCCAAACAAATATGTATCTGCCACATTGAATTTTCACCGGCAACTAGAGGTCACTAGAAACTAGTGCTTCATCTAACTGTAACTACTTGTAAGCTTAAAAGAATCTACCTTTTTTATATCTGTTTAGTCTTAAAGAAATGTCCTTTGGCTAAAAGATCTTCAGGATTTCTAAACCATAAATTCTGTGTGTAGCAGCTTGTTTTAAGGATTGGAGTAAGCCACTCGACTCTTCTCCACCCCTTCCTTAGGGTGTGTATCTGGAGATTCGTCCTAGACCATCACTATGCAAAAATTAAATTTGAACACTAATTACAGTCAAAAAATCCTTTACGCATTTTATATTGTATGAGACAGCTCATAGTACCGAACCTAAGAGCTAATACTAGGACACACAGCAAACTAAACTCATACTACCATACACAAAACTGGTAGGAAATACTTTAGTGACAGTTTTATCCTCAAATACATTTCCCTCTTTTTCAGTTGGATTACAGTTGTTATTAATTCCTCTTAAGGCACAATCCTGCAATGAATCGTGTGTTCAACTGTTCCAATTTATTTAAACATTGCATCACAGATAGGGATGCTAAAGTATCAGTCAACAGAGCTTAGATAAGTCAAATTCCACCATGACTCCTCTGATATATCTTCACTTATTAACCTGAACTTTACTGTAACTTCGTTCTTACAGTAAAACATTTGAATGAATTGAGAATTATTTTGTTATTTTTTCTTAAGGCAAGTTTATTTGCATAGCACAATTCTGTGACAGGGTGGTTGAAAATGCTTTACTGAATACAAGAAGCATAATTTAAAGCCCCACTCTGGCAGTTATTAATCCCCTCAAAGTCATCTGTGCACCTAAACTTGTCCTTTTTAAAGTTTTTGGCAGGAAAACAAACGCT
This sequence comes from Melanotaenia boesemani, assembly GCF_017639745.1. Lineage (NCBI taxonomy): Eukaryota > Metazoa > Chordata > Actinopteri > Atheriniformes > Melanotaeniidae > Melanotaenia > Melanotaenia boesemani. Next base: position 17,249,762 of record NC_055682.1, on the reverse strand, counting down.
GATGATTTGAAACTAAGCTTTCCTTCATTCTTTGAATATGGATGTATAAATAAGCTAATCTGGATCCTTCTATGTTTTGACCTTTTTCCTCCCCAGTAGATGACATTGTCTGCTCTATTTTCTCCAGATTTGTTTACATCATGATATGTTCAGCAATTCTGATGTTAGGGCAATTCAATATTTGAAGCAGAAAGATTCCCAGGAAGACAAAGCTAATATTGCAGCTAATAGTGGTGAAAAGGACAGAACTGAAGCTAAAGGGTTCACAGTAGTGAAGCTACAGCTGTTTAAATAATAATACAAAAGTGAATTTGACAAATTTTCAAATGTGTCCAAATGACAGTTTCACAGAGGAAATATTAAATTTACATTCAGATACTACATCAATTGTACTTTATTATCATGGTTAATAACTGAAAAGGGAAAGAAAAACCCACAAAAGTGAAAGATATTTTAAAAGATTGCCAACTATGCTGTTCTTACTCATTTTCCTGAGATCATATTTATTTATATGAATTACAGTAAATATGACCAAATGAAAATACTCTGACACTACTTTAAAAGTTGAGGCTGTGGTATAGCAATGTCTCCTTTCTTTTCTGAAGGTTGGTCCAAATATTGATAAGGAAAGGAAGCAATAAAGTCCAGTATTACAGATAATTTAAACTGGTCGTATGTCTGCCCCCTGGAAAATTGTAGACAAGGAACTTTTCTAAGCAAAAAGAAAATTCTGTAAATTTGAATGGCCAACCATTGTCGGACATAGGGAAGGCCTTAGCAGAGTGACAAGGTTGTGTTTCCTTTAGTTTTAGTTAGTTGTCCATCCCGTCGGACACCCAAATACATGCTCCCAAATGCAGAGAAAAACTGATTTTATAGTTATAAAGAAAGCTTATAAGTGGAAAAACTGAATTAGAAGATAGTGATATGACAAATCATTTTCAGATGTATAGCTGTGAGGTTTCTTTTATCTCATAAACTCTTTTTGGCTGTATAAATAGTGAAGGGCACCAATTATAATTGAGTTTTGTTTGGCCTGTCACATTTGTTAGTTTAAACAGAGGACACCAGGGCCAGCTAACATGTGAAGCCTCCCTCAAAGTTCTGTACTTTGGTCTTTTCTAATGAGAAAGGTTCAGACCACAGTCAGTCACTGCTGTGACCAAATCATTTTTCAGGCTCACACACTGTAATTTCTCCTCTCATATGCAGTGAAAAGGCTTGCTATGAATAATAAATGCCTGAAGAATATCCACCTTTCTTACATTGATCTCATTCATCAGGCATTTATTATGCATCCGCTTGTAGCCATGTGGTCTCCTAGGTCCTTGCAGCTCCTGCTTGATGAAGGTGACACCTTGTCCAATGTCTGCATATTGTTTGCTTTGCTACCTGTGCATTTTAAGCAGGGATAGAAATAGTGCAGGGAAATTGTTCTTAGGGAAAAGTGCTTTAATTTTAATGAAATCTCATGTAAATTAAAATTACTGAATGTAATCAGAATAAAAGTCAAATGTAGGTTGATGTAAATGTACTGTCAAATAAATAGGATATGTGAAAAAAATATTATACTATATTATTATCCTTTGCCTAATGGTATAAACAAACTAAAGAAACAAACACTAAAGAACTAATTTCAGAGAGAGAACTGAATGTAAGTGTACGTTTTTGCAGAACATTATCATTATGTTCTGGTTAAGCTGCACTGAGCTCCTATACCCAAAACAACACCAAATCATGACCACTTGGCAAGCTCATTTCTGCTCATGTAGATAATTGTCAAGGGTGTTGCTCCCTTCCGCAGAAAGATCTCTCAAGGAATAACTAAATATACTTCATGGGGAGATGTTAAGTTACATCACTTACATAAGCAGACACTTTTGGGGCGTTAATGTCAAAATAAACAGCTTTAACAATCACTAAACCCAAACATACAGAAGGCTGCATTAATTTATTTATTGGTAATTCCTTTTTCTCAGTTTTCAGGCAATGGTTAGTACATGGCTGCTAAGCCAATAAACAATAGTCCCAGTTATTATATCACTGTCACATTTATACTCCTGCCAGTTGTAGTGAATTCTTATGGCTATATCTTCAAGCACATAGTAAAAAAATATTGTACTAGGTATCATTATTTGGATTTATATGCCTGCTGATAGGCTATAGCTGCTGAAAGGTTATACCTTGGAAGCCAGATGTCATGTGTATATGTGTCACCTTATACTAGTCTCTCTGGGAAAGGCAACAAGACTGATGGGGGGGAGTCAGAATGCAAAATATTTTCCACAGAGAAGGAGAGGCAGCCTGCGGGGATGTTCCCATTAGGATGTTTAGACTGGATTAACTTGTCAAACTGCCTTCATTCAGTAGACATACTGTAAGCACACACAACCAGGCACATGTGCAAACATGCAGGCAAACAATTTGCACACATGTAACACCTACATGCATGCTTATGGTTTGCTAGTCATTTCATCAGTCCTCCCTCCTGCTTTTTCTAGTCTGCTTCTCTCCTTCCCACACATGAACATGAATTTTTATTCTCTTGGGTTTTTTTTAAATCAGAAGCACAATAACAGTCTACACATGATTCACATATTCACTTTTTTTAGCTTGCAAGTGTACTCTACAGTTTGCTTGCAGCTTCCTGTGGGTAAAAATCTGCAGTTTGTTGCAGTTAAATACAGCCCATCTCTCATCAACTAAACTATTTATCAAATGTAAATGAAAGAGCAACATTAACAGTATGCTGCATATATTACAAGCTTTAACTGCATTTTAATGATGCGGTTCAAAAAGCTGCATTAGAAAAAAATCTATTTAAATGCATATGCGAAAAGCAAAACACTTCAAAACATACCATAATTTCAAACCACTGATTGAATTGAGAGAATGTTTGTTTGTTTTTGTTTTTGGTTTTTTTTTTCATAACCTGTGCTTGTGTAAAATCTGTTAATCTGGACAAAGTTGTGGGCTGCCTCAATGCCAATTAAACACAGATTCTTCAAGGTGATACAAGCAATTAATTGTGATATTACGCCAGTGATGGAATAATAGCCAATCAAAAGCATTATTTACAATTAATTAGATTTATTATATATTTTTTAAATTTCTTTATTTATTGTGATGCTGAAGGGCTACTGTTGGAATTCTATTTGTTTTCTTTTATGTATTAATTATGATATTTAATTTTGATGACCCTATTAATAATGTCTTCCGAATTACCTATGTGTTTCCCTAACTTAAAAGATAAGTTAAGGTGCATGCTCTTTCATCTTTTAGCACAGTGGAGTGCTCATTGCTTAAGATATGTTATATAAAAAATGACAAATACAGTTTGGTAATTTCAATTCTATATATGTGTATGTATGGACTCTCCAAAATAACAATTAAGTAGCTGAAAGAGCTATGTTTGTGTATTTTCAGTTCAGTTGCACCACATGATGCTGGTCGTCTGATGATGGTCAGCTGATCATCTGAACAGCACTTAAGGTAGAAATGCAGAGCAGAGTGAGCTGCAAACACTGTGTTTATGAAGAGTGAACTATGCTCTGTGCAGGATAAGCTGCAGGCTAGTTGTTGCTCAGCAGAGCATTTGTCACTGAAGAATCCTCCCACTAAGTTGACTGCAGTAGAAGTCAGTGAAAATTTGTCCAAGGGGTTCGATGCACAAATTTGTTTCCACAAAAGGAGCAGAGAAGTAGCTGCAAATATAGATTCTCACTGTGTTAGAACCTTATGTAAGATTACAGTGATAAATAAGGAAGATTCCAGCAGAGGCTGAACAGGAAAAGGAAAATATTCACTAAACAATGACTCTTGTGGAGTCATTTGTTCGTGACAGTTTCACTTGAGATTGAAAGACATTTCAGTGATATTTAATAAAGACAGTGTTCTCTGGCCCATCTTTGACAGTACGAAGTGTTTAAGGATTTGTCTATTTGAATGCTTGAAAGTTGAAAAAACAAGTACGCTCCAGCTCTCCTTTATTTATTTATTTATTTTACCATTATTGACCATATTTCTTTTTAGTATTTGCAGTGGTCTTAATATAAGTTTCATTACATTATATGTTTTAGGCTTTAGATTTTTACCCAAGTTGACTAAAGCCTGGTACACACATAACGATTTTGGGGCTGTTTTCGTCCCGATTTTGACTTATCCCGACCTTGGACGGCAAACTCCCGATCATCGTGGCATTTCCCTGTACAATTATCATTTGGTCTGTGGTGTGTTATGAGCGGGGAAAGTCATAATGAGTGTTTTTAATTTTTTAGGTAATTCAGTTTTGATGTGTAAAGGCTTATTTTGTTTTTAATATGCATGAATTGAATTGTGCTTAAATTTTTTTGTTTTTTGATCTTGTAAAGCACATTGTATTGCCTTCGGTATGAAAAGGGCTTTATAAATAAAGTTTGATTTGATTTGATCATTTCTTCGTCCTATATATCCCCTTCCATGCTGTGTGTTGTGTTTTCCTGTTGTTGCTATGTTTCTTCTTCGTTTTTTGCTGGTTGTTGCTATGGTTCTTTTACGTTTCGATGTTTGTCCGGCTTAGAGGACTAGATTGTAAATGACTTGCAGGACAGCATCGTCATGTGTGTGTTGTTCTGTGATTACATTATCAGAGCATACCACACACAGTACGATCAAAACTGATGTTTTTTTATTTTCACATGTGAGGTCTCATAAGATAAGATTTAAAAAATCGTTATGTGTGTACGAGGCATTACATGACTTTTGTTTTTGGCAGAATATAAAGCATACAAGCAAATGGGTTAGTTTTAAACAATGTTTTGATGTCCCAACAAGACTAATGATGCCAAATACACTTCAAAACTTTTAATGAAGTGGATAAAGCAGGCTATTTTTAAGGGTTTGGAATGTCCTTCCCAGATTCCTGACCTCAAGATCATATAGACTAGTATTGTGTTTAAAAAAAAAAGTGTTTTTGAACAACCATCAGGGCTAATGGGTATTTAATCAAATATTAGATCAATTTAAGTTGTTGAACCTCTATTTACAATTTGTTTAATAATTTTTGTTAATATCAAAGAGCCATAATATAATTCAGAGCTGTGCTTATTTCTTTCAATTTATATCTTACCCTCTAAGAAAAGAACTGTTAAAAAGACTCACCATGTCCATTGTAAGAAGTGTCTTCACTTCTGATGATATATTAAATGTGTTGTGTTCCATTTTTCTCAGGATTGGTGAATCAGTTAAAGTTTTTTAAGTTGCTAACCACTTAGGGCTGGGGGATATGGCAATAAAATAAAATAAAATTAAATTAAATTAAATTAAATTAAATTAAATTAAATTAAATTACATTAAATAAAATTAAATTAAATAAAAAAATCAAAATATATTTTTTCATATTGTCTGATCTTGATTTTTATCACAATAATTCTGCCAGTTTTTAAGCATGCACACTGAAATTAGTTCAACATTTTGCAAAGTTAATAAAGCAAATTAAAAAAGATCAGAATCTTCATAAATAAGAAGGATAAAAGGTTTTTTGCTGGCTTCTGTTCACCACTGTGAGGAAGCAGAAGCATCTCCAAATAAGTTTTCTTGCAGAGGACAGCTCGGATAGCACATGATGCTCTAAGCAATGTCGATCCTGTGAGATGGCAGATTCAAACCGGGCATGCTCAAACATTCATTCAATTGTATTTTCACCAACCTAATCTAAAAATTCTTAAAAGTAGGAAAATAGTGTCTTTTAAGGTACACTATGGAGCACAATAAGGAGGATTTGGCCAGGCTGACAGATTTTAAAGATCAGTGCTACAACAGAATCGGCATGGGGAAGCCAAACCAAACATCAACCCGCTCTACCTCATCCAAGGCCAAGAGATAGCGAAAGAAGGATTCACCTGGAGCTATTACACCAATTGGGAACAACTCAATGGACATTCTTATCTCTGTAGATATGAAACTAACTAGTTTTGACTTGTGTTTGAGCGTGGTGGAAATTTTCCACAAAGAGTTCCAGGTGTTACGTAAATCACTTTCATAGACTGGATGGAAATATTTTATATCAACCCAAATGCATGTATGAAGACCAATGATCAAACCTCACCAAGCTTCTTTTTGCAGGGCTGCACCAAGCAGGGCTGCCTGCTTTCTCCCTCACGTTTTGCTATTTTTTATTGAACCCTTAGCGGCTGCCAAAAGACAAAATAAAGAAATGAAAGGAATCCACAAAAAAAAATATAGAACATAAGTCTTTACGCTGATGATGTATTACTTTTCCTACAGAACTCACCGACATCTCTCCCCTAAACAATCACACTCATTAACAAATTCTCATCACTATCTCATTACTCTATTGACTGGTCTAAGACAGTTATGCCCATTAACTGTGACTTACAAAACATACCCAATACTACAACACAATCTGTAAACATTAGATATTAAGGCATAAACATTTTTCCCAGATTATCAGAACTGACAAAGCTAAATTATGTCCAGCTACTAAAGACAGTCTAAAGACAGAGATGGATTGGACTTACCCAACTTTTATAAATATTTCTTAGCTAACAAGCTGACATATCTCCAATATATCTCTGAATGGCTTAAATCTAGCGGTCTAGATTAATCATGGTTAGATGTAGAGCAAGCATTGTGTAAGGACAGACAATCATTTTGCCTGCTACAATGCTGGCCAGGACAAGTTAAAAAAAAAAAAAAAAAAGAAAAACAAAAAGAGGGAGAGAAACTCCCTTAAACTCGGATATTTCAAATAGCACCATTAGTAGTGTAAATTTGTTTCTGAACAACCAATGGTGAATATTCTAAATTTAAGGTTTGAAAACGAAGAAAATCCAAAAATATGAAGATAAAAGGTTTTTTTGTGGATTCGGTTAACCACTGTGATAAGGCAACTAAATGCTCAAAATTAGCTTCTCTCACAGGGATAATGTGATATTCATATTTTTTAAATAGCATCAGTAATAACTTCCTGTCCCTATGTGAGATTTTTCTGCTTCTACTTCTACTTTTCTGCTACTACTGCATACAGTAGTATGTACTGCATAAAGTAGTAGCTGCATACATTAGTAGAATGTTTTTGGCAGTAACCATATTTTTGACTGTGCTACCGTGTGTATATGCAAGTCCACATGACTTGTGAAGACATCCCTTTGCTGCTGCTTGTACAGAGCAATGGCTGCAAACAATGGTACCAATGACTGCTGTTTTGGTCGGGTGGCTGCACTGCTAGTAGCGGCTAAACTGCTAGTAGAGCTATGCCGCTAGTAGTGGCTAAACTGCATGGTCTACTTTGTGCCAAAATGGCAGGATGTGTGGACAGTGCTCGCACTTTCCTTATAATCACTTGGGTGGTATTCCTTTAAATGACTAAACAGATTTGTTGTGTTGCTGGTTTTTGAGGGCTCCAATTACTTACATATTGGCATAATTTGCTCCACGTCTCTCGGAGATATCCAGACCGCTGCCACACAACTGACATTGTGACTTCCTATTTGGAGGCTAACGCTGATGTCATGTCTGGCATCTATTTTGCTGCCTTCTGCTTGTCTAGCTTCAATTTCTCCAGCAACTTATGGAAGTGGAGCAGGAAAACTCTGATTGGCTATTGTTGCTCACATTTTCACCATGTTTGATCGAGTAAATAGACTCACAAATGATCACTGTCATCAACCAGAAATTTATCGCGATCATTAAGTATGATCATGTGATCGCCCAGCCCTATAGCCACTCATTTAAACTTAGCAAATTACTTTGACTTGTCAACATTTGTGCTTTGATGCTGCTGTAAATATATCCGTTTCTTTGCTAAATGAACACTCCCCAGGTTCTTATAAGCTAAATGCACGAGTGAACATTCTCCACTGTTACGTAGTGTCCTGATTCAGGAGAGGATTCTCACTCTTTGCTTCTTTCCCCCTTTCCTTCAGTTGATTCTCCTCTGTTTTCATCTCTTCCCCCCGCTCGGGGAATAAGGCTGTCTTCTATTTTTATGCTCAGATGCTAGGGAGATGCAACCTCGTGGGATTTCTTTACAGATCCCCCTGTTCACTCATTCGCTTCCCTCTTGCTTCTCTGTCCTTTCTTTATCTTTTTGAGCATATGTAGCTGAGGTTTAACCTATTTTTACATGTTGCCAATGAACCAGTTGGCATGTAAAGATTCTCTGTTATCTCTTATGTGTGAACAGTGATTAAACAGTGATGACTATAATAATTCCCTATGAGTCACTTATCCGTAGCAGAAATTATCCAATAAGTAGATTGATTTGCATTAAACCTAAAATAGTTTTTTGCATGAGTCTGCAGAGAGTTGTCATTTCCTTACTTAGATCTGTTGACACACAAAAGTCTAAGACTTTAGCTTCTCTCCCATGGATAGAATTATACTGTACTGTTCATAGCTGCAGACAGAAATCCTCTACTAATGTGATGCTCACAAACATTTTTATCTCTTAAGTGGGTTACACATACATATGTTCCTACTGACACTTCTGCCAGCAGAAAATATCTTCATTGGAGAATGATGTGTCTGAGCACCATCCTCGTTTGGGGGTGGGGGTTTTAACAAATTAATTCAAATCACAAGCACGTTCAGTCACACATGTACTTCAATTGAATTTGAAATTCAGGGTGTGCATGACATAGAGGATTTCATGCAAGAAATCCTTTTAACCCTTAGAGCCCTAGTGATACAGATCACTGAAACTAACACTGACAAACTGTCACCACAGCTGGAAAACCCTGCTTGTGGATGTTCTGCCTTTGTGGGTTTAAGTTAACCTTTTGTTTGCCATGTAGAGTTTGTTTGGACTTGCCTAACTACATATAATTAAAGGTATTATGGATGAGAAAAACTGTTTTTAAACATCATCTCCAAGAAATCAATTAAAAGTACATACAACACAAGCTACCAAGTAAATAGTTGTGAAAGATTATTCTTTTTTATATATATTAATAGACAAAACAAAATAATGGAAACGCAAGCAGCACCAGTGAATGTTTTGTAAATGTTCAAGGTATTTAAGTCACTGCAGGTTTAGTGTTGCACTTAACTCCACATTCTTCCATTTATATTTCTCTCTGTCAGCACTGTAAGTTAAAGCTGAAGCATCAAAATTAATCTGCGATTCATTTGCTAATCAATTAATATCTAAAATTGCAGCGTATATTTGTCAAGAGTTGGGTCAAATTTCCACACATATGAAGATTGATGTTTCGATTTCTTGTTTCATCAGTCCGCATATTCTGTCTTTTGCAAAATACTGACCCTATGTTGCCCCTGATGAGCTTAATGGGTATTTGTGTCTTAAGCAAAATGAGTCAATGTTTTGTGATAGCAAAGGGAATTTCATATTTTAATTAGAAGATGTTAAGATTCATTAATTTGTGAAATTACCTTGGTAAAACACGTCACAGCTGCCAAGAGTTTTAGTTTAATTGAAATATTATGACAAGGTTTTGCCACATACAAAACATACTTTGAGTTTTCAGCTTATAGGCATACATATTCAACCAGACTTGTGTCAGATGTCTGAATTTTTGCACACTAATGTCAAAGTTTGACAAACCTTAGATTTACATATATTTGTCATTCTGAGTGCAAGTTTTTGCAAAAGTCAGCATTTAATACTTCCTTTCCATGCACACCACATTTCTCTGCACTTCTCTGGGTGTTTGAGTTGCTGGACTGTGAAGCGTTTGTCTGGGGCTAGAAAATCTTGACAAGTTATGAGAGTTGGGTCTGCACCCTAGTGCGTTGAACTTAATGTAGTGACACGTCACATCCTTTAAAGGCTCCATCCAATTGATGGCTTTCTGTATGGAGTAGGTGATCTGCTCCTCTGAGCGTGAGGTCAGTTTAAAAAATCTGTTTGGTCCTAAATTTGTATTCAAGCAAAGATCTTCCAAACAGTGTGCAGACACACAGCAGAGGCTCTGGCTCTATTAGTTTGCTAAGTCATATTCTGTTCAAGCAGCTGCTTTATGAATAATTGATAGCAAATATTTGAATCTTTGCTTGGTGATTTTCTGATGTCTATGGCAGCCTTGAGTAAATCATTCACCTAAATATTGCAAAAATGACAAACAGACTGACCAGGTGCAGCAGGTCTACAGGTTTAGTTAACAAAAGCATTTCTCAAAGGATGCATGGAACATTATTCTGTAGTTTAGCACTGTACCTTGTTTTTTGGCTCTATTTTTCTCACCTGTATAGCTGAATGTATGTCTCATAGATGTTTCACATGAGATTGTCTATTGTGAGCTGAAGAGTGGAGGTGGAATGGGGGGGAAGGGGTATAGTTATAACTTGCCCTTCTTGGGAGGGCAGGGGTTGCCATTGAGGGGGCGGGGCATCCTCTTAATATAATGGTAGGGGAAACCACTGTCTCACAGGAGACTGTGCTGAAATTTGGTGAAAACTTGCCATTTTCCTATGCCTGTTTCTTCCTGAGTCTGTTAAAAATATATTTAAACTGCTAAATAAGCATTCAGAGTTCTTCCAGAGTGAAGACTTATACCAGCGTGCCTTAACAAGAAATATCCATCATGTGGAAACCTAAAGTTGTACATTAGGAAGCAACTAAACTTTTCTTTTGTATATTTCCCACCATCTCCCCAGGTGCTTTCATAACCTTTTCCCACTTGGGTGTGAAACCACCTGAGGTGACCAAAATATTTTATATATTGCTCAGGCAGATTAACAACTCACAAGTGACAAAGACGTAAGCAGCCCAAATGGTCAGTGGCACAAATGTAACTGCAGTAATTCCCAAAATGTGGCTTTAACAACAACAATAACACAAAATTATATTTAAACGAAGAAAGAAAATTGTAAAACCAAGGAAAGAAGTCCAGTTGCCTTCGGTTGCCAGGATGACTTAGAATCTTCATTATGAGAAAAGTCACCTGGAATTTTTTTGTTCTAAATCATTTACTCCTTACAGGTTTATGATATCAGCTTTCTCAAATCTCTGCCCGTCTTTGTCTAAACTTTCAGGTCCTGCTTTTGTGGGTGTCATCAGGAAAGACTGGGCCTCCTACAACAGCATTGCCCTCTCCTGGTCAGAAGTGGAACAGCCAGCAACAGACATAGTGGACTATGAAGTCAAATACTATGAGAAGGTGAAGGATTAATTCTTGAATGTTAACTATGTTCACATAGCAATGTTTGTTGTTTGCAATCAGACACCCAAATACAATTTTAGAGCACTTATATGTTGCTATCAATGTTTTTTTTTTCTTTTTATAATCATTAGATAAAAATGATGTGCTTCATTCTGACATTGCTGTAATTACCGGCTTGTGGAAATCTAATGTATCTGATGTGCTAAAATGTAATTTTGTTTATCTTTTCTTATGATCTGTTTCTGTTTGTCCAGGAGCAAGAGCAGCTGAGCTACTCATCAACACGGACCAAAACTCCCAGCGTGGTGGTAACAGGCCTCAGACCCTCCACTGTTTACGTCTTCCATGTGCGAGCTCGCACTGCTGCTGGCTACACGGCTTACAGTACCAACTTTGAGTTTGCAACTGCAGCTGAGGGTATGAGCATGCATGTGGGTGTTTGCATTTACACTGGAGGAATGACAGCTATGTGGAGTCATTGATGTTAATCAACTGCATAATAAAATCCAAGAATTTTATGTTTGTTATATTTTTTCTGACATTAATTTATATATGTTCCACTGTGACTGTTGTGCTTGCTGCAGTTGTAGTGAATGGTCTCTAAGTGCCTGAATAATACACTTTAGGTAATGAACAGAAAACTACCCATTTTAAAAGTATTAAACTTCAGCGCATCTGACATAAGCTTTATGCACAACCACACATAACATTTCAAACACAATTCTGTAGTTTTCACTCATATGTCATGACTGTTTTCCTGTGTATTTTTATTTTACAATAAGACGTTATTAATATTCATATGAAATACCAGTATTATTAATGATGATATTAACAAGTGTTATTATCAATAAAAAATAGCTGTCGGAGCACCACCTTAATATTTAATAGCTATGGAAGCAAGAAAAACCACGTAAAGGAAAAAGAATCAAAAAGAGTGAGCTCAGTTGAAAAACTTGTGCTGTGGCTTAAAGTGTAGTGTAGACGTAACTTGTTTCAAATTTATCAAAAACATGACCAAACAGAGTTTAACTAATTACAAAAACATAACAAAAAGAAGATAGAGATTAAAAAAAACATCACATGTAAGGAGTTGGATTTCTTCTTATGATCCATTCCACTCTTGTGGTCCGTTCATCTTTCTACATGCACCTAGAATGCACATGGCTCTACTTGGTTGCTGGATGTGTCTCTGTGCATCTTTTCTTAAAAACATCTCTCTTCTCCTCATGACTGTACTTCTCTGTCTTTCTAGACTAACTTCCTTCTTCCTAAACTTCTAAGTTCTTTGTCTAAATTTAAGTTCAAAGGTGCCGTTACTCTCTCCAGGAAGTGTGATTACTGACTCCAGCCAATGAGAGCAGGCTTCATGCAGCTTGGCTGGAGGTCAGAAAATCTGCATGAAGAGTTGATTTGGTGTTGCAAACATTTTTGATTCTTTTGTTTAAAAGTATCAGATTTAGACATTTGAGAATGCAGCTGAAGATGTTAAACCCTTTGAATGATGCACATGTAAAACTTTTATTAGTTATTTAAACACAATGAAATAAACACAATAAGTGATTCTACACAATGCTATAAAAACGTTAAAGAGAAAAAAGAATAAGGATGCTTCAGCATAAAAGAATCAACTGAATTGATTAACACTGTAAATCCTGATGATTTGAATGGTCTGCTTCCTGGGTGCATGTATATAGCTTAACAAAAACATATATGTTGTGGATATTATTTATTGAGCATAGGCAAATATATAAACACACCATGACAAGATAAGAACTTTGTACCTTTCTTATCCCAGATAAACAAAAGCTTTTCCAGGTCTTATTAGGAAACACTTTGGATAAAAGTATAAAAATAACATTTTCAGAGTTTTAGACCAGTCTGGAAAATGTCACTAAACAAGTCTTTGGTAAATGGATGTGTACTTACAGTATATAGCACTTTTCCAGTCAGCTTGACCATTCAAAGTGCTTTGCATGACATATCACATTGACCCATTCACACACACACTCATAACCCGATAGGCATGAATGAAAGAGATTGTGTTAAATCAGTATGTGATATGGTCTCATATCAATCGCTGACTCCTGAGTTAAATGAAAGTCAAATAATAATTTCAAATAATCTAATTGTTATCCACTGAATCAATATAACATTGCATTGCGATTTTATGAATCCCATAGTAACTAACACACCTGTGATCTGTCAGTCTCAGAATAGCTTAAAAGACAGAAACGTCTTTGAGATTTTCTCTCATATAATGACAGCACAGATCAGGGCTCGGTCAAGAATAGCCATAGACCAAAACTCAGGCAAATTTTTTAAAAACTGTAATAACATCTGTGTTAGAAGAAATGGAAGTCAGGCAATATGTAACTGTTGGTGGGCTGAATTCATTTCCTAGTAAAGATAGCTTGGGATGACAGTGAGCAAGTGGGCCAGAGAGACACAGATGTGGCCAACTCAGGCACAGGGAGAACATGTGGTGTTCACAGACTCCAGCTGAGATTCACACCAGAAACCCTTTTGCCCTGAGATGACAGCTAATCACCACAGCGTTGTGCAGCCCACATACAGAAGAAGACTTTTAAAAGTAGCTTTTTAAATGATTAATTTGTTCACAAATGCAGAAGGATTAAAAAGAATAAAAGCTGATCATGCCAAGTGTAAACTGCAGCAACTTTGTACTTCTGAGCAACTTGTCTGTTCTCACATGTATTCCTACTTCCCTCTTCTATTCCTCAGATCCAGACATCGCTGATCAGGGTCAGGTTCTGGTGGTTGTCACAGCTTCTGTTGGCGGCTTCTCTCTTTTGGTCATCCTAACACTCTTCCTTCTCATCACTGGACGGTGAGAAATCTCCTGATTTTTCTTTGGTACCACCTTTTCAACACTAAACCACATACACATGTGCGCAGACACACAAGGACCTTTTCTGCTCATAATCTCCGGAGTAACGCTACAACTAGAAGTCTGTTAATGGACTTTTTTTTTTTTTGCCACCAAGCAGACACTCTTATTTTCCAAATGGCTGAACCAATTTTCTGCCTAATTACTCAGCTTGTAATGCATGTACCAGCAGTTAGCTCCATTCCATTAACCTCCAAAGGCTGGCCCAGACTCTTGTCTTCAGTCTGCCTCTGGTTCGCAGCATTTTACCATTAGTGGGACATTTTAATAAACAATGAAAAATGGCCAGAAAGTCCAGTAGTTTATCTAGATTTGCACCTAATTGTGATATAAGCTGAAGTGATAATCTTTGATCATACAATTTCTAAACATCAACTGGAAATATCTGAAATCAGAAGTGGGAGCAGTGTGTTTGAGTTTACAGAAAATCAGCACTGCTAAAGGGTAGACTCAACTAAGTATCCAACTCTTATAAAGTAACACATAACTACTAGATGCCACTTAAAGCTAAATTTGTGTGTTTTTACATGAGGACCATAAGATATCAGCTAACACACCCCAAGAAGATTTTTTTTGTTGTTGTTGCTTATATTCAAACATATTTTTTTAAAGATGTCCATAAATCTGTTATGTATTTGGGTAATGTGTTGTATCTGACTTCATACCTGCTCTACAATCAAATTATTTTGTATTCTGATTTTGTTGCTGACTGTAAGTGAAACCAGTCTTTTTTTTGTAATTTAACCCTGAAGTGACTGCTTCACTGTCAACTTAAGGCAATAAAGATAGTTTTGCAGAAGATAATTTTATATTATAACTTTCAACATCAAATGACTGTTTTTTTATTTCTCCCCAATACTTTGTTTTATGCATTATAATTTATGTTTTGTGCTTTATTTTCACATATTGTTACAGTTTCAGAAGTTTGTGAATGAAGTATTACTAAATGAATTTATTTAAACAATTTTTTAATAAAGTGCCATGTCACAGCAAATGTGGTCTCTAGTCATGAAAATTAACAAATTCTTAGCAGTCAAATTAGAATCAGTCCAATTATCCACTTTAATCCAATTCTTTTTAAAAAGTTTGCCAAGCCAAGGTAACGAATAGATCATACCGTATCTTCACTTCAATTAAATCACCCATCCTGAGCTTTTGCAAAGCAACAGTGGAGTGGAAAAACTCTTTTAACAGGAACGTCCAGATTTTGGGACCTCTGCTATCTGCCTTGACCGGTTGATGGTTAAGAGGACTGGAAAGATACAATTACAGCAACCAAACCAACCCTAACTATAAATTTAATAGAAAATCTATTCTTAAAGATAAAGAGATTGTTTGCTCTCTAAACCCAAATGAGGAGCATAAGAGTTTCTATAAATGAGAGCAAAGTGCTCTGGTGGGAAAACATTGAACTATTAAGTATTTAAGATAAGACGGCGCTTGGTCATTAAGAGTTTTATATGTGCAGAGAATGTTTATTCATTTCTATTCTGAAGGGATTAACAGGGAACCAGCAAAAATAAAATAAAACTGTTGCTGATTCTCATCAATTCTCGCAGCAAAATTTTGCATCAGCTGGAGACGTTTTAGAGAAGCGTTTGTGGGGGAGGGCATAATAATAATAAGGAATTAGTTATCCAACCTATAGTAACAAATGTATGGACAAGCTTTTCTGCTTCACTCTGAGACAGGATGTTTCTGATTTTAGCAGTATTATGTGAGTGAAATAAGGCAGTTTTCTCTAAACTTTAAATGAGTTAAAGGACCAATCCTTGTCAGAAATAACTCCAGTGTTTTCTCATGGTATTTCTGGAAGCTAAGGATAATACCATTCAGAGTAGCTACTTTGCTAGACATTTCCTTGCTGAGGTTACCAGGTTTAAAGCAAATAATCACTGTCTTATCTGAATTTAGGAGCATAAATATCTATTTCTCTTTGCATCTGGGTCAATTTAATTTATATTTCAAAATATTTTAATATTTGTGACTTAAAAATGAAAAATAATTTTAGGTGGTCTCTGTTGTCTAAAATATGTGCAACTTCTTGCTTTTTATCACAAAAATCTATTAAATGTTTCCTGCTGGTAATGTTAACAAATTCAATGTATAATCCAAAAAAAAACATCAAGGCAGTCATTAGCAGAACAAGTAAAAAGTTAAAGACTTAAAGGGCAGTTTCACATCATGAAAAACACGATTCACATTTCACTTTTGGTAATCTGCTTTACCTGGACAGGTGTCAGGGGTACATCAAAGCCAGGATGAAGTCAGAGGAGAAGAGGACTCGCTTCCACAGTGGGCATGGTACTGTTTTTAATGTATATATGTGTGTGCTTTCTAAACTGGTTTTGTTTTTAAGCTTTATGTCAGTCTAGGATGTCACTCAGGCACCAAGCCAGTGACTAATGTTGCACTATTGTAATTGTAAAACTTACTAAAAAGTCAAGTAAAAAAATGGACTGAAACACAATTTTAGAGGCTAGTCTTAAAGTGGGTGTGTAAAATCATGAAGGCCCTGGAAGTTGCAGCATTGCCACATAGAAAGGATTTAGCAAGTGTTTGAAGCATCTTTACAATGTGGTACATAAACACAGTTACAGCAGATTGAGGTCAAATTCCCATCCAAACTGTAGGATCCAAACTATTGCTGAACCTCAGTTCCCTTAACTCAACTTTTTTTATACACCATATAATTTTCTTATAAGTGTATAAACAAAAATGACCCCAAAAGAAACATTTCAGCTAACTGTTCTGATGAGGCAGCTATAACCACGTCCTTGTAGTTAAATATGAAATAATACAACTCTAAATAATTATGCTGTAAATGAATGAAAAATTATGGTGACATTGAGGTCCCATGGAGTCCAGATGCTGGAATTAGACTTTAATCGGTCAACCACTCAAGTTGGTTAACCTCAAGACAACACCTCTGTAACAGTGGTGAAATAATGGCAGTAAGTGTGTTTATACTGAATGTACATAGCATTTTATTTTAATCTGATCCAGGTTTTAATCATCCTCTAGATGTGGTGTTTGAGTTGAAAATTAGGAATGAAGTTATTCAGACTCTTGCATTCATGGTCATTTAAGTATTCAGGTTTCTGATCATGTGTGTGTCTGATAGTTGAATTAGCATATAATTAACTCAGCTAAGATTTATTCATTTTTAAATCAGCAAAGGATGTTCAGAAACCAGGAAAATGGGCTTAAATCCACCAACAGTGCTCCATGATCTCATTCAGTTATTCAAAATCAGGATAAGGTCATTTACACATTTTTCAAAGCATAATGAAATGTTTACATAGTCATGACATGATCACAATACTTAAAAAAAATCCAGTGCAGAGTAATACCAAAATGCACGAAATGATATTTTAAGCACAGAAACTACAGTATGAGCTGCCAATTTCCAATTAAACTAGCAGAAAAATCCTCAGACAAATGCACTGACATAATAACAAAAAATAGACTAAATGTGAGAGGAAATATTTTCCTAATTGAAGCTGCATGTGGAGTTGAATGAAAGCTTTTTTTTATGTATATATACAGTTTCTGTAGGTTTAAACAAAGTGAAATTTGAAATGTAGAAATATATTTGGGGTTGCTAAAGTAACATCGTTAAACAGATCATCAAATTTTCTGGCATGGACAAACTAAAACATCAGGCAGTCATTCAGCGAGTTAACCAATCTGAGTTATATCTGCTACAGTTTATTGGCTTGCAGTACACTTTAAGTTATGAAATTTCAATCCACATACTTAGATATAAAATAAATAATTAAACTATTACCAAGGCAACACTGGCAAGTTACTGTACAGACTGATTACTATACATGCTGGCTGCTGCAATCCCAACTGGGACAAGACCCCTTGAGAGACTGAGGACACACTGGAGGGATTACATATCCCTCCTGGTCTGAGAGTACCACAGGATCCTCCACGGGCAGCCCAGTGTCACTGGGGAGAGGGATGTCTGGGTTTCACCACTGACACAGTTGCCTCTGTGGCCCATTCTCAGATAAGTAGAAGATAATAGATGGATGCATGCATGGATAGCCACAACTTATTTACAAGTTGTTGTGAAAAAAAAGTTCTGTATTAAGGCTTCTGTTTATCCTCTAATATACAAACAAAAAATTTTAACAAGAGATTTAAATTAAATCTGATTTAAGCCAAGCTAAAAATTAATAACATGTTTTTTTTTATACATGTCAACATTTCAGATTGCTGTTGATTTAATTAAAGCTTTGACATTTACAAATAATCAACATTTAGTCATCTTTCCTTGACATGAAGCTACTTACAAATATTTTTGTCTGTCTACCTCACCATTTTTTGCACTATCAATTCATTTAAAAATTTTAACAATCCATACAAACAATTTCTCCTTATGTTTGGCTGTTTTGACACATATCTGCCTTACAGTATCTTTCCTACATCTTTTTCTCACAGTTAACCACAAATCCACTATTGGACTGACTAAATTTGCTCCTCAGGTTAAATATTAAACTACGACTCCAAATCTGAAGCTACAATTACAGATAAACAGAGTTACTGATTTTCCCAAGGATGAGCTGTTTACTTCTAAGGAAGCAAAATGGTGCCTCATATATTATTTTAACAGTTTGGTGAGAGCTCTCGAATCTTCGATCTGAGGCCTGCAGCAGCACAAACGGGGGTCCTGAGAGAACTGCTTTGCCATGTCTAGGCCTGATTAAAGGGTTTGTGATGGATCCAAAAAGAATATTCACAAGTGTTTGGAACAATATTATGAAATGCTGACATACCTATGTGCCCACACAACCCTCCTGTGTTGCTGTGTATGAAAGATTATTCAGTTACTGTCTGTGTGCTCTGCTATTTGTATGAACTTGTTTGTGTGTCTTTTCCTCCAAGGTATGGCTGGTCTGACAGAGGTTTCCTGGAGACTTAAATTTGGAAAGAGTATAGTTTTATATAACAGCACATTACAGTGACTGATAACAGTCTTGCCATTACAAATGAGTATTTAAAAGTCTTTGTTTCTGTTCAACGGGGTCATTTCATGTCAGCACAGTTGTTTAACACGGGGGCTTCCATCGCAGATGTTTCTCCTTCGTTGTTTTTTCTCTATAACAGACAATGGATCTATATGAATAGAAAACTGTAAGAGTTATTTTTAAAGTCATAATCGCTCTTGCAAAGAGTGCTCCAAATTTGTCATTTCCCCCTACATATTACAGTAGATTAGTAGTTTACAAAGGTCACTCATTTTGCCTTTACATAAACATGTAAGCTACCACTCTGGCTTGGTAGCAAGGTTGGCAACAGAGATCTAGAACAAGACAAGGATTTACTGCAGGATATCTCACAGGGAAGGTAAATGGCCATCTGGCATAGAAGCATGAACGAGAGAGGGTTTAAGTAGGGCAGAGCAAAGGTGCAGGTAGTGTGATAATCAGGGGTGCCACAGGTGGAGCAGATGAGCTTGATGAGGGACTGGAGGCGCAGCAGAGCAGCAAACATGACAGACACAGGCAGTAATTAGTCACAGATTAATTCTGTTATCATTTTCTTTTACGTTATGTTTTTGATTATAAAAATAAACCTGAATTTCCTACAGGAATTTATTTAGATGATTTAAATAATTTAACACAAGTTAGATATTCAGTGGAATAATTGACAAGTGCTTAGAAATAAAGTTTCAACAACATGAAGGGAGACTATTCCCCATCAGATTTTTAGGTTATTGTGTTCCCATAATAGCCTACGTATAGAGAATATCATTGGTGAAAGTGTCTGATATAGACATTTTGGTGTAAATTCTCAGCACATTGTCAAATGATCATCAAAGGAAATAGGACCAATTTTTTTATGGAATTCAATTAATTTACTTTATAAAACAGAATATTCATAAAACGTATATACTCCTGTGTTTTAAATAAGGAATTTACTCATAAACTTATTATTTATACTTTTTAAAATATATCATTTAATTTATTGTAACATTATTATTTTCAGTGTAGAAACTGTTTAAATTTCACCTGTTAAACCAAATGTGGCCTTGAAACTGCCCAGACTCTTACTCGCTGGAGATGAATTAAAAGAATAGAACAAATATTAGATTGATATGTTTAACTTTTCTTGAGCAGTGCAATGTTGATTAAAATAAATGAAATTCTGTTCACAAGTCCTAAAAAACCATTGACCAAAGCAAAGACGTATATGCCCCCTTGACCAAAATAGTAATAACTATTCCGAAGAAGGTTTTATTATTATTATTATTATTATTATTATTATTATTATTTTATCCTTAATTTACTAATTATTCAAGCCAAATTTTGAACTCTAACTCACTCTAAACTTGAAAAACTGATGAACAAAATAAAATGTTCAATTGGCTGAATTTGCACAAACTGTACCTGGAAAATGTGGAAATATTTGGAATAGTTCTCGGCTTCCCCAGTGTGTTGTTGTTTATTCTTTCTGTTGTGTACTGGGAAACATCAACTAGACAGGCAATGGCAACAGCTTTAACAAACTGGTAGAAAAGGCTTCTTTTTTATAGAGCTGTGCTTAGACACCCTGGAGACAGAGTTGGAATGCAGACTGAAAACTAGAAGCTATCTCTAACAAAACTTTCAACATTCTGCAATGTGCACCGACACAGCTATAAAGTACAGTTAGTCCCCAGCTTATCTGCTGCAGGTGTACCACAAGCTCTTTCTAGTTATCATTTGTGCCAGTCATCATGCACAGTACTCACTACAACAGCGTGCCTGGTCAGACACGAGGACGCTGAAGTCTTTCTGCCTGCAGTATCTTTCTAGGCTGTTTCGGAGCATTTTCTCTCTTTTTTTTCTTTACATTGTTTTCTATCTCCTGACAAATAACAGAAAACTTGAACTCTAATAAAAGTGAAACTCTACTCTTATTTTGGACTCACACATCTGAGCCAAGAATCAACTTCCTTTGTACAGTCTCAATAAAAATGAACAGTTTCATGCTTCAGGGCAAGTGACTTTATTTGTAGCTGAATAATGTTTGAATAACAGTCTTACATAGAACTGAGAAGTGTATAAAATACTGCTTTGAAATGTATCAGGAACCAAGCATTTGACTTTTTTTTCTTTTTTATCTAAATACAATTTGCATCGGAAATCTCTTTAAACTGTAAAAAGAAGAGTCAAATTTACAGTTAAAAAGCTAAAAGATATTTTATAAAACAGATAAGATGACTCATGCAGTACATAAAACAAAACAAAATGTATTTAGTATGTAAAACACAAACAAAGTAATCTAAGTCTTATATCTACATGCATGGATGTGCTTGGAATATTCAGAGGGACACATTAAAAGACAAACCTAATAAAAACACAAAATGCAAATCCTCAGGGACCAATGCAGTTAGCAAGTCTATATTAATAATCCAATTATGACAGTCTTCATGAAGCTAAAACTGATGGCTGTATGCAGCTTTTGTATTTAGGTATGCAGAGATGCAAAGTTTGTCACCAAGAACGAGGGTCCTGCAAAATGCATGTTTAAGTTCTGTGAAAATTGGAATAAATTAGTGAATAGTGATAAAAATAACCGTCTTTGGTCATATAAAAAAAAGGCTAAAGGGAATATAGGTTTGTGTGCAATAAAATGTTTTGCAGAGTAAGGATCCAGAGCAGTTGGCTCTCTTGAGTAAATGTAAAATTTGATTTGTGCCTGAATGTAAGATTGGAGGTGTTTGACCAGTTAGTCACACCTGTTATGCTTTAGGCATGTGAGGTTTGGACATTTGAGAGTTATGCCAGTCTACTAAAATGCATTTTTTCTTCAAGAATTTTTCATAGTTTTAAATGACAACTTGTAATAATACAGTTTGCAGAGAGATGGGAAAATATCCTTAATGTATTGCTATTAAAAAGAGAATGATTGGTTACTATTCCAGACTCCTGATAGGCTGGAAAGATACCATTGGTACATATTGTAATAATTACTGTGTTGGGTTGCATATCATGTTTCATTTAAATTCAAGAGTATAAAGTTAATGAAAAAAATAAACTATTTATTAAAGTATTGTGTTTTTAATCCATATATGTTCAGGTTAGTTCTTTTATTCCATCCTTAAACCACAAAGGTTTTTAGTTAATAGGGGAGGTGCTTTTAAGAGAATTTGTAAAGACTCTTGGTGTATTATTTGTTCTCAATGTGGTCAAGGGTGAAATAATATGACAATGATTTAAATAGGATAGGAAATAAGACTACTCTCCGTTTTGGAGATATATGAAAGGACCTGCCAGATAGCAGTTAGCTGAACAGATAGTTTGTGGGATGGGTGGATTTTAATGATCATTTTATTGTAGATTTCGATGGCACTGGAACTGCCTCGATAGGTTGTAAATGCAAAGGCAGGTGGTGCTATTTTGGTAATGTACTCAACTAAGCAAGGCTTTACGTCTCAGACATAACAGTTACTGAACCACACAGAGATGCACCTAATCAGAATATTTTCTGTGGCCCCCCAAGTAGAATTCAGGGGAGTCTTTGTATAGCCTCATGTAGTTACTCACAAATGAGCAACTCACTTTGAGACCAAGTTAACTTTAAACGCTCACAGATCTTTAACACTTGGATTCACCTGATTACATTTTCCGGTAAATAAGATCATGTTATTGCAGAAGGTTCATAATTTGTAGGTAAGATGAATCAGTTTTTGATTTGCATTTCTATATGAGGTCATTGCATAATTTAAAATACCATTTAGCAAATGAGATAATTGTTTTTGTGGCTTACAGCATGAGCAAACCATGTGTGCAATTCCATGTTGGGTGACTTCCTGAGCACATGCTGCAGGTATAATTAAAGTAGAGAAATACAAATCTACCAGAAAAAAATCTTAAAACTCTATTTATTGTTCATTTGAGTTGTGCAGAAATGGCAAGAATATACTGTCTTTGATATACCCAAATACTGACATAATCCAGCTAATGAGGATTGTCATAGTTTCTTGTTAGACTCAATTCATTATGTAAAATATCATACTTACTGTACACATTTTGTCTTCCAGTACCATTCTCTGGGATAAAGACTTATGTGGACCCGGACACATATGAAGACCCCACTCAGGCTGTGGAGGAATTTGCCAAAGAGATAGACCCCTCATACATATGCATCGACAGGGTGATTGGTCTTGGTAAGAGCATTATTAATACTAGTCTGTAAATTCTAATCATGTCATTTGATAGGTTATTTGGCACATGACATTATCTAACCTGGATAATACTCCCTTGGCTGGCATTGAGATATAATTTGTAAAATTGTTCCAGCCAGCAATGGCTGACAGGCACTTGTGTTCGAGACATGATCTCATTTTATATTGAGAAAACATTAAAAACACAGCTGAACCCATCAGGTCCTGATTTTATATTTTTATTGCTGCTCTTAGCATCTGACTTTAAAGAATTTTATGATATCATAGAGAAGCTAAGTTGGAGTTGCAGGCTATTAACAACAAAGCTAGATCATTGAGTCGAACAGACTGTCTGTGCTTTTAAGCCTCCGAGTGTTTATGATGGACCTGGTTATTAATTCTGCTTGTGTGACATGGCCTCCATCTAGTGGAGGCAGCATGCATTACATATCTTCAACATGGTAGATAAAAAAAATGCACTCTCTTATGTTATCTATATCAATTTTTAACAAACAAATTCTCCCAAATCCAGTTTTTATTTTACCTAAACATTTCATTGGAATATTAAAGTTAGTTTCTTAGCTTGCTAAAACCACATCCCTTTTCCTCTGAACAAAAAACTTTAGAAAAATTTCATCAATAGCAGTAGTAATAGAAGAACCATTTATAGCACTGAAATGTTCCAGGGCACTTAAAGCATTCACATTCATTCATTATTTATGATGTCTTATTGCAGGTGAATTTGGAGAAGTGTGTAGTGGTTCCTTGCGTATACCTGGAAGGAAGGATGTGAATGTGGCAATAAAGACACTTAAAGGTGGCTACATGGAACAACAGAAACGAGAGTTTTTGCGTGAGGCCTCGATAATAGGACAGTTCAACAACTCCAACATCATCAGGCTGGAAGGAGTAGTCACCAAGAGTAAGTACTTTATACATCTGCCTACTCAATACATTTGTCTTTCTTCAGTAAGATGCAAAAACACAACAGTATTGGACATAGAACAACAACTTAACCAAAATCATGACAAAAAAAGAGAGATCTCCTAATATCTCAAAAACATGTGCAAGGACATTTCACATAATAAAACTAATGGGAAAAAATTGTAATAATAAAAATCCCAACATTTTGCAGAACACAAAGCTAAAAACATTTAATCAAACAAATCAACAATATATTTCATTGGAAAATTCGACTGTTATTGTGTTTTGTGAACTACAATTGCTTTTACTTTTGATAATTTGAATTTTGTCATCGTGTTTTCCTAATATGGTTGTTTTGGTTTTAATGTTTTCCCTTTTCTCATTTTTTGTCAACAGAATCAGTTTAAAAGAAAGTACAAAATATAAATTATAAATAAATATAAGCTTGGATAAATCTGTTATTGTACATCTGCTATTGTGAAATTGAGAAGGTGAAATTAAATTGTTTACAATAATGGGGAATAAGGAATATACAAGTTTATACTTTTGCTTCCTCCTTTTCAGACATGTAAGGAGAATGAAATGTAAAATTTCCAACAGTATTTGTACATTTCTCTAAATAAAGTGCCTATTTTACCGTTTTCTCAGGCAGACCAGTAATGATTGTGGTAGAGTACATGGAAAATGGAACACTGGACACTTTCCTCCGGGTAAGAATACATGTTTACGCATATACACTCTTTTCCCAAAATCCAACTGTCTCCGTAACATTGTTTTCTGTCCTTTCCAGACACGTGATGGTCAGTTCACAGTGCTCCAGCTCGTTGGCATGCTGCGTGGCATTGCAGTCGGCATGACCTATCTTTCAGACATGGGTTACATTCACAGAGACCTGGCCGCTCGCAACATATTAGTAGATGAAAACTTGGTGTGTAAGATATCAGATTTCAGCATGTCTCGAGTCCTTGAGGACGACTCTGAAGCAGCCTACACAGCTACAGTGAGTTTGCATCTGGAAGCTGCAACAGGATTTTTCAGTTAAACAATGTATGAGCATCTCAAACTTATTCTGTTACTGCTTTGTGTCAGGGAGGAAAGATACCAATTCGCTGGACAGCACCTGAGGCTATTGCTTATGGAAAGTTTTCGTCAGCTAGTGATGTGTGGAGCTATGGCATTGTCATGTGGGAAGTGATGTCATATGGCGAGAGGCCCTACTGGGAAATGTCCAATCAAGATGTAAGCTGCCAATCACATTATAATATATATATATATATATATATATATATATATATATATATATATATATATATATGCCAATTTTGTGTATTGTCTTTCATAAGGAGAAAAAAAATATAAAAACTGGATCAAAATTTACTCTGTTTGAAATTCAGAATTATGTTTGCTGATGTTCATCTCAGGTCATTTTATCAATTGAAGAAGGCTACCGTCTGCCGGCACCAATTGGTTGTCCTGTGACCCTGCACCAGCTGATGCTGCACTGCTGGCAGAAAGAGTCTAGCCAGCGCCCACGCTTTAATGATGTGCTTTCCTTCCTTGATAAACTCATAATCAGTCCCAGTAGTCTGCTGACTCAGGTCAATGATGCTCTAAGGTAAGTGTCAGACCAGGACTTTTTTGTCTAACCGAGACCACAAACATTTTAAAAAGATGTGGACTCTTGAGTTCTTTCGTAATCAGTAACACATAACGGACAACATGACAACTTACAACTCTGCAAGTGAAAGCAAGTTGATTTAAATCCCACATGTCACACAGTAGACCAAGACCAAATATTTAAAAAGCTGTTTGAGGTATGGTTTAAAAAGTATGTAACACTGGACACAATTAAAAGATACGTATTTACTTCTCAACTCAACAGCATGCCAACATGTTCGTCTGTATTAGTTAACCCTCTGTCTTCTCAGTTTCTCTGACTCCCCAGAGGAAATGCCTGACTACCCTCTTTTCATCTCTATCGGTGACTGGCTTGATTCCATCAAAATGAGCCAATATAAGAGCAACTTCCTTGCAGCAGGATACACAACATTGGATTCTATTTCAACCATGAGTACAGAGTAAGTGGAGTCAAATTACAGTATACAGAGTGCTGCTGCAGAATATAAAAGCACACTAAAAGGAAAATTAGTAGCATCAAAAGAAAAGACAAATCTGATATAATACAAATAATTCCTGCACTGTACGTTTTGTTTGGATAATGTATAGTTGTTTTTATTTGTTCTGCCTCTGGGGATGTTATCTATGCTTTCCTTGTTACTTTACTGCCAGTTTGCACAACAACCAAATTCCCAGCAAATACAGCATACAAGGGTTAAAACTGATTGTTTTTGGAAATAATATATTTTCATTTTGACTTGCCATAAGCATGTTTGAGAGTGAGAAAGGGATGCCTCTTTTTTTAACACCACTGACCCAAAATTTTCTAGTTATTCCTTGCTAAAAGATTTAAGTTGTCAGGCTTTCACTTGATCAACTACTAAAGTTTCTCTTTTATCTAACAACCAGTTAGATAAAAGAGATAAAAGATAAAAGTGAGATAAATGGCCAGACAGTGGAATTTGCTATCTTATCCATGCTGAAATAAGCAAGGATTTTCTTAACAAACTGGGTTGTCTTGGTAGCAGCATGTTTCACCTAAACCTCCAAAATGTGCAAATTACCCATGTCATGTGCATTAGACCATCACAGATACTAGTTTTTGAACTGTGTACTGATAACAGCCTGGACCTTACCTCTCCAATTTACCCTGGAGGATACAGCGTCAGATTTCCAGAGAGAATTTTAAAATGTGATCCATCAAGCCTGGTCTGTATGTTTGTGTGGTGGTTAACACTATTTCCTCCCCTCAAAGCAAGAAACATCCT
Organism: Melanotaenia boesemani; assembly: GCF_017639745.1. NCBI lineage: Eukaryota > Metazoa > Chordata > Actinopteri > Atheriniformes > Melanotaeniidae > Melanotaenia > Melanotaenia boesemani. The sequence goes on along the minus strand of NC_055682.1, from coordinate 17,222,759 downwards.
GGTTCAACTCTTGTCTGGGAGCTTTCTGTGCAGAGTTTGAATGATTAATGTTGTCTTGCACCATTTTTAATTCAAAGTAAATATTTTAATGTTTTGTAAATGACTTTATTCTGTTTTTACTTACATTTTACACACCATCCCAACTCTTTTATTATAAACTAGGCTTAACTCTTGCAGGCTAATAAACTATTGTGAGCAGTATTCAGTCTTACTGTAACAAATGTGGTTAATACTTATGTCATCCGTTTTCCCTGTTAGCTCTTGATAGATTGAATGGCCTTTATTGCATGTTTCTTTTAATTAGCAGCTTTGTCTGCTGTTCTTATTAAAAACTCACTCAAACCCTCACCTCTTTCCAGCGACATCAAACGCATTGGGGTGTGTTTGATTGGCCACCAGAGGAGAATCATAAGCAGCATACAGTCTCTTCGCCTGCAGCTTCATCACATCCAGCAGAGTGGCTTTCAAGTGTGAGACCATTGCACAAAGTCAGACTGTGTTTCCACTCTTAAGTGGAGCTCTTTGGCATCATCATCCAACAAACTGCACAAACACCAGACTGTTAGGTGTTGCCAGTACCACATGCTGCTCATGTAAGAACGGTCAGCTGCTAGACCACATGCTGTCTAGTTAACACGCATTCATCATCTTATGGATCATCTTATGGACAGCTTCCACAACGAGCCACCTCTTTCGACATTGGCCAAATGCAGTCTCTTTATTATCTCAGCAAGTACTAGCATTCACTTGAATTTAGGACTTTTTTTCTCTAGTGTCTATTCAAGTGTTCACCGATACCTCTTTGTCTTTCCAAGTGACAATCCAATGACTTTTATGGACTTTGATGGGTCTCAAGCCTGTTACCTCATGACATAGGAAGATAAGGAAGAAAAATATCTTGTGATGATGTATGGGACACTATATGGTTTTAACTATTCCAGTTGGTTTATGAAACAAGTCACGTAAAAATAAAGATTGACAGAATGGTAAATACAATTGTGTTTTTTGAACCGAAGACCACTGAATGTCAAAAGATTTTATAGAAATGTATGTTCTCTCCTCATGATAATGCAGTATGTCTTGTACAAAAAGTCTTGTGGAAGTTGTATGTTTTATTCAGTAAGTTTGTTCCTTAATAAACAACTCTATTTTAATACTTAGTTTTTTCAGATTTGAACCCATCAGATCTTAACACTGTTTTTTTCCTCATGATAGACTGTTACTTGGCCATGCATGCCAATGAACATGTGCACGCACACACACACACACACACACACACACACACACACACACACACACACACACAAACAGACACAGAGGTATCTATGGATGCCTACTCTCTCCAAAAGCACATAACAGTGTCCTCTAATGGTTTCTTAGGAGACTGACAAGTTTTCTGGTCTGGATGTTATGTTATTTTAAAGTTATGAATGAAAGCTATACAGCCTTAGCCACCCAAAGGTAACATATATTTTTTATATTTTTTATGTGGGATGCTGATTTAATTCAAAAATGCAAACTAACGTTATATTCTGGTGTAACCCTTACAAATGTTTTCAATTATTTTCATCTAACTAAAGATATAACTAAGTTATACAATAGTCCTCTGCATTGCTTTATAACAGAATGTAAGTGTGAAGTATTAAGAATTTGAATGTGTCCCTCACTAGATGCTGCATTCAGTTTACAGGTTATAATTTCCCCTCAACATCGTCTAAATACTGGCGTACAGGGGACTGTCTTTACAGCTGCTTCAATGTGCCAACCCAAGCCAACCTTCCTCCAGCAAGGGGCACTGTTGCTAACTCCTCAGTAAGAAAAGTAGCTATTGGCTGTCCTAAAAGTCACTAGAAATCACTAAATGACATCATTGTCTAATTAGTATAATCAGCCTAGTACATATATATGTAATAGATGCTGCCGTAGAGAGCGATGTCGTGGGAAAGGCAAAAACTGATGGAAAAGACAACCTAAAAATTTTTAGAAGAGCAAAAAATAATGAAATAAAATAATTCTGTCAACATTTTCTTTATTTTTTAGTTCCGTTTTTTAAGTGTAGTTGGTTTTTTAATTAGGAGTCTGGAACATCACAACACTTTTAACTTTTTAAACATTTTGTCCACACTCTTCATTAATAGACATTACTATCTGACAGTAAGCCATCGTGGGATCATCCAGCAGCAGCTTTGTACCTTTCCTTTTTTAGCTTGGTCATGACACAGAGCTGAACGTCGTCTGCTCTGAATGCAGCTGGGAATTGTTGCTCCTGCTGCATAAAGACCAAGCCTTGTCTAAGTGCTTTTGGATGGGGGAGGGGTCTGCGCAGCACCCACTCCTCATTATGAAGAGTAAACTACATTCATTCACATCACTCTCCAAAAGTCTCCAATAATACCAGGAAAAGTTTCTAGATTTGTCGCTAGTCGTTTTTTTGAAAAAAAGTTGCTAGAGGGGTCTGAAAACTCGCTAAATATTCCAAAAAGTCGCTAAGTTGGCAACACTGATGACCAGCAGGTTTTGCTTTAAGAGACCAAATAAATGAAAAAGATTCAGCAGTACAAACAGAAGACGGATGTCCGGCTTTGTTGTGGTGCTTTTCGTGGGTGTAAACCGGCCCTAAGTGTGCGAGTGCAAGATGAGGTTCCAGATCATGTTTACATGGACAGTATTCACCTTGTGTTTGAAGAAAATTTCACTCTGAAGCCTGGTCTCAAACCTTTGCAGTTTAATTTCCCAAAACTCTATTAGTGTCAACGAGAGGCCAAAACTTAACAAAACCTTTCTATTTGACTGTCATAACATTGTGCTAAGAAGTCCACTCCTGGGAAGACTGGCAGCTGTCTTGTGAATAATCTTTCTCTCTGTACAATGATGGGCTTGTAATAGCTTGGAAACCCTTCTCACATCCACTGGAAGCCACAATTGATCATTGCTGATGTCTTTCCTCCTTGGCGTTGTGTTAACAAAAAGTTGCAGAGCTGCAAAATGACAAAACTTCACAAGCAGTACTAGGTTAATTTCCTAAGTCTTTTGAAATAGATAGGGGTATGCATAGTTATGCATAGTTGCACTTAATGAATCAATTAAAGCAAGCTCATTTCTCTTTCTGTGTGCCCCCCGTTCCAACAATGATTATCTAACACACTGACAAAACTGGAAATGTAACTTTTATTTTAAAATATTTTGCCAGCCTTTGAGACCTAAAGCCATTTTGAAATAAGTCAACAGACTAGATACATGTCTTATTTACAGTTTTGTACTTTGTACTCAGTGTTCATCAAAAAGCTTTATGATTTGGGTATTTATAGTTTTCAACCTATGGGAAATATCAGACAAAAAATGGCCCCACTGGTGCTAAAATGTTTATTGTAAAACCATCCATTACTGTTTTGAAATTCAGTCAGAATGGGAATTAGTAAAGCTGTGGTCCAGAAATTAAATCTATTCATTTGTGTTCTTGAACAAGATTTTTATTTTTTTATTTATTTTAATTTTGTTTTGTGAACTTAGACATGAAACAAGGGGGAAGTAGTCAGGGGGAATTGATGAGTAAATTGAGTCTGTCTCCCATCAGGTTAGTACTGTAGTTTCAGAACTTCATTTTATTTTACAATTTGTTGTTTTCACTTCTCGTTTACTTCCCTTTCTACTTGTTTAAATTCAGGTGTAAAGAACAACTTAGTTAGGACTGACAAATCATCACTGCTTGCCTTGAAATGGACCATTTCATATCGTCCACGCATGTTAAAAACCTCCATTTTCAAGCCTGGGGTGATGACTCCAGCCCTATCTGCAAACAACAGAAAAGGTGGGGTAATAATATAGAAACCTCCCAAAGATATACATCAATTTTCACATTTTATTTATGTTACCATCACCATTATATGAAAAAAAATGTAAGAAGTTCTACAGCTGAAGAACTGAATGCATGACCTGAATAAATCTGACCTAAATCTTAAAGAACTCCAATGAAAGTCACATGTTCAACCTCAGGAAGCAGCAATAGGGAAAGGCAAGGTTAATTTGCACATTCATAGAACCCAAAATAATAAACGATGCAGAGAAAAAGAGTTCTGTCTCTGGTAAATGTGTTATTTTACCCTGTAATGTTGTATGTACGGTATTATATCTGATACATACAGTTTCTGATACCTTTTTCATTATTTTATTGTTCAAACATGGCTCAAAACCCTGTTTTATACAATCTTATACTTGTCTTCTGCCCCCTAGTGGATGCCTTTTGCACTACATTAATTGTGAAATATCACATGGTAATAAGTGGTACCTATACAAAAGTTTATTTAATTTTCTTTTTTTTTTTTTTTTTTAAATTTGTTAAAGGGCTGAATACTTCAGATTTTAAAAAAATGTAGATTTTAAAAACAAATTAACTTTCAAGTGTATAAGTTCAAGAATATAAGTAAATGAGTTTGATTGTTCCTGTTACTGCTTGAACTGGGCACTGATCTCACTCCAATTAGTCTCCATGATAACTGCTGTGACCTGGCACTGATTCAATAAAGACGTGTTATGGCAGAAAGTCTTAAAAGTCACTACACATGAAAACACAGCTGTTCAAGTGAGTTGAGCTTTCAGTGAGACAGATGTTGCTTCAGTAAAACAATTCTGCTATATATGGCAACTGAGTAGTTTATATCTAAAGATATCAACAGGCTTTTCTTGTGTTCAGGATGAGAAGTCCCCAAGTAGCGTTATAACTTGTTTAGCTTCATACTGTCAGATGCTGACATTTTGAGACATACAACACAGTGTGGTCTCTCTTCATTACCCACCATTGACCATTACTTGGGCCTCATCATATATATATATATATATATATATATACACACATATATATATATATATATATATATATATATTTGGCAGCTGAAATGTTCTCGATTTAGTTTCATTTGCCTATTGGTACTCTCACAAATTTGTCCATGTTTTGCTAGCAATGCAAAAACTATAAGTTTTATTTAGCCTTGTTGTGCCCCCCCTGAAATAACTCTGGGGCCCCCCTATGGGATCCCACCCCTCAGTTTGGGAACCATAATATAACTTTGGAGATAAACAGTGATGGAAATTAACTGAACTTTTCTTGAGTTTGGTGTCCAGGATATTGGTAAAACTCTCAATACTGACCGCTTACCTTTGACTTTCGGTCTGGAAATTTAAATATCGGGGAATAAGGATCTTGGATCGACTTTACCTGTTAATGAGAATAGCAGCTTTATTGTTTTGCTTCATCATAGAAATCACAGATTCTTTTTTTATTTTCAGGCTGACATGAAGGTGCACCCTACCAATTTCAACGCTGATGTTTAAAGGTAAATTGTAGATCTCCAGGTGTTGCTGTGGGCTCATAAAATCATCTCGACTCATAAGCTTCTCTAAAATATTCTGAGAAATGATCAACTCTGGATTCTCATCTAGCACTTCCTCAGGAAAAGCCTTAAAACACAAATAAAAAGCTTGTGAAAATCTTTCTTAATGTCTCTTTTTAGTAATGTGATTGTTTTATGGTTGTTATGTCAGAAACAGTCTGATAAGATTATCCAAAAATGCTAAACTAACCCCTGTTGCCAGATGTTTTTTCAGTTGTTGTAGTGCTGAAAGGACACTGCAGACTAGAGTTTCTGTGTTCTCTTCCTCATCTCCTTCCACCGCAGCCTTGCTAGCAACCTGATTTGCTTTTAGCACCTGCAATCATACCACCAAACACTCCTCATGAACCAGATAGTAATTAAAATAAACACATGCACAGAAGTGAAAAATTAAAGCAAAAACCTTAATAGATGAGTGGAAAATCCAGCATGTCTGAACCCAACTAAAACTACCTTTCCTAACAAATATACTTAATTTGTCACCCATTTGTATGCACCTCCCATTTGTGATACTTCGAAGACCAAAATAGAAAAAACAGCTAACCTTGTAGTCCCAGTCTTTGAAGAGTCTGCTTTGAAGGTCGTGACCCATGAAGACAATCTTTGCTTCCAGCAATACACTAAAAAGGGATGTGAAAACACATCTTACAGACCACATACACGGGTTTACTGTAGGGAGAAAAGTTGAAGGCTTCAAGCTGCGACTTTAGTCATTGGATTTCAGAATAGGCACCTAATAAAAAGTCAACAAAAAACTATCTAAAGAAAAGTAGTAAAACGACAAACCACTTTGTGCTTTTTTTAAGTTCATATTTCAGCTATTGCAGCCTCCTTTATTTATTTATTTTAAATCAAAATACACCAGATGCTTTCAGGTGGCCGATCTAAAATATTTGACCACAGAGCCATGTTGATGTAATCTGTGCAGAATGTGTTTTAGCATATCTGCCTAAATAAGCAAAGCAAATAAATTAACACTACATTTAAGTAAGACTTCAAAATGTTTGTTGGTTATTCAATAATTCAATAAGAAACTCATGATAACGAACACCTAAATAGAAAAAGTAACTGAAAATAAATTTCTTGGAGTGAAACTACATAAAAAATTATGTTGGAAGCCAGAGCAATAAGAATGATAAATTTATCAACGTAAAAATGCTTAAATAAATAAATAAATAAAATTCTCTCAAAATTCAGAATTTGCTCCAGTTGAAACAAAAACCTTATGAACTCAGACAAACTGACATGTTTGACAAACCAGCTACTGGAACCAACACAAAATACCAGAGTTGCAGTAAAAAGGGATAGTTTGTGGAACAATTCCACAGAGACAGTAAAATAAAAGTTCAACTATGCACACATTCAAACAAATGTTTAAAACCATAAAATTAAGATTATGTAGAAGAACTATGTGTTTTACTAAATTCACATTAAGGTAACTTTGATGTCATTAATATTACTGTCTATTGCATAACTTTGTTCATAGGGATGGGCGGGGTAGGGAAAATGTTTGTGCTTTGTTTGTATGTGTGTGTGTGTACGTGCATGTGTGACTGTGTGTAAAATAGACTATAATGAGGAGGGTGATATTAAATTGCTTTGTTGTATACTTTTTGAAGACTTGATTTATTTTAATATACATAAATTGTTTCTATAATGTAAAGCGCTTTGTGTTGCTTTCAGCATGAAAAGAGCTTTATAAATAAAATTGATTTCATTTGAACTGTATAAAGTCACATGTAAATGAAAAAGTTTGTTTCATCTTCAGTTTTTTTTTACTTTCTATGGATGGTATAAAGAGATAAGTGACAGACTTCTCTCTTCTCTGTTTTTCATACATTAAAAGATCAACTCAAATCAACTTGAGATTTACGTCTGTGGGTGTTCTTTGTGTGTGTGATTATTAACGTGTTTAGTTTTTCTCTGGCTGGAGGAATTCCTGTGGGGGTATGAAGCCAAAATGGGGCTGCCACCACAAGCTTTGGGTTTCTTTACTTTGGAATTGGATTTACATGTAGTTCTGTTTTCAGTGTTGGTTTCTTACAGGTTAGCTTGGACTTTAGTTTAGGGGAGCAGCCCAGATCCTAAAGCCCATTGCGTGGCTGGTTTGTGGTCTGCTCCCATGTAGGGCTGCAACTAATGACTATTCCGATTGTCGATTAGTAACTAACTATTAAAACGACTAGTCGACCAATCGGATTATGTATCTCATAATTATTAAATAGATCTTATATCACTTTCAGCTTTGAAATCTTTCATAAATTTGTTTTGCAAGTTCGACGCGCCTCCTCATGTTCGAGCATTGCAGACGTACTTCCGTGGTACGCAAGGTCAGCTTTACAAACCTTACATGTATTTAATTTATTTTGTACGTTTAACGTGAAGTTATTTCAGACTTTTGACTTCCTCTGCTGCCGTTCTGTTCACTGGTCTGCCGCCATATTTTTCCCCTGGTGGACTTTATTGCACGTGTAACTCTCAGCAGAGATAAGAAAAAAAGATGATGTCTCACTCTGTAGTTATTTTATTTTTTTGTTGGTTTTTTTTTGCGCATGTACATTGTGCAACTCTCAGCAGAGATAGAGAAGAAGACGATATCTCACTCTGAAGTTTTTTTTTTTTTTTTTCCAACTGTCAATAGTCAACTATTTTTATTGTTGACTATTGTCGAGAACGTCGACTAATCGTTGCAGCCCTACTCCCATGTTTTGTTTTATTTGGTCGGTGCTTGCTTCTCCCTTTTTGTTTTTAGTTACATTAAACTCATGTCTGACAGTAACGTAACTAATGTGTCTTGACTTATCTCTTCTTATTTGTTGAAAAAAAATCATCTAAAGCCTAAATAGTAGAGCACTATTAATAGAAACCGATTGGTACCAGTTCAGGAATCCTCTGAATAAAATAAGGTAAAGACAACCATTGAGCTTGAAAATTAGACATCACAATTACAAAACATCACAAGACGCTCTCATGTTTAGTCTTAAAGCAACCATTCAGCAGGCAGACATAAACAGTATTATGTGATGCAGCGTTTCTTAGTATGTGATATATGGTATTAATCTGTTATAAAACAAAGGGCTGATTACCTCTTTGGCTGTTGAGCCATGTCTTTTAAAACAGAATTTAGGGTTTCTCTTGACCCCTGGAAGAAAAACACACAACAAACTTTATGTTTAAGACAATGACATCATAGAATTTAATCACAAGTTTCTGAACTGTAGGAAAACCTACCTCAATAACATGTAACAAGCAGGTTGGATAAATCAACAGCAGGCCCGTTATCGCTTCATATGAGCAAAGTACTTTTGACTTATAGACAAGTTCTTCATAATAATCTGTGAGGAAGCAAACAACATCCGAGTATACAGAGAATATTAGTATGTAGAACATGAAAACCAGTTTCTGTTGTAAACACATGCAGTATTGTGTAAAAGTCATGAGCTGCTTTTCATTTTGTTTATATTCCCATGGAAACTGGAAATATGTGCAGCAATTTATTAAAATGCGCAAACATGAAAGGAAAAACAGTATATAAGGTAAATACAGTTTGTACAATTTTAACAAGATTTAAAGTAAACATTTGGTTTGACCACTTTTATTCTGGACACAGTCCAACCCTTTTGGACAAGCTTTCTAATATTCCTTTAAGCAGTCCTCAGGAAAACCTCTCCAGGCTTCTAGAAGGACTTTCCGAGGCTGGTTAAAACTGGTTCTTTGCTAAGTTGATTGTTATGTGCTGACACTAGCTCATCCCTTCAGTTAGGTGTCTTTTTCTTTATCCGTGGATTAATAGGAATACCTCTGAAAATGGTCAGGTACAAGGGCTGGACTGAAAATGACTGAAAAGCCAGCCAATATATATGATATGTAGTGATGCACGATAACCATTCTTTTAAACCAGAGGTGCCCAAGTTCGGTCCTCGAGATCTACCATCCTACAACTTTTAGATGCAACCCTTCTCCAACACACAATCAAATGTCATCTGCATGTTCTTCAGTTCTGCAGAGGCCTGGTAACGAGCCAGTCATTTGATTCAGCTGTGTTGGAGAAGGGTTGCATCTAAAAGTTGCAGGATGGTAGAACTTGAGGACCGGACTTGGGCACCCCTGGCCTAAGTTAAATAACAACATATAACCTTCCTTTTTTTTGTGCACCCTACTCCCTACATAGTGCCCTATATAGGGGTCGTGCCATTTTGGAGGGGCGTCCGAATGTCCAGAGAGAAAACAGTAGTACACTCAAAATTACCCACAACGCATCTTGAAAAGTAGTGAGCATCGATGGTCACTAGATGGGTCAATACAGACCACAATGCATTGCGGGCAGAAGCTCAATGTGGCACAAGGAGGCGAAAAAACATTTTTTATTGAATAGATATGCAACAAAGAATAAAATACAACAAAAGGAATAAAACTAAAAAATATCAACACACAACTTTGGATTGGATTTGGAATGACATCTTGAGGCATGTTGTGGTTGCCGTGGTGACGGCTGGTAGTCATGTGGTCTGCACCGAGGAAAAAGGAGGCAGCTTTGTGTCCGAATCGCCAAGAGAATAAGCGTACTATGTAGTGTGCTATATAGTGCAGCCCTATGTAGTGAACGAGGGGTTAGGGAGTAGGGTGGACATCCAGACACAGCCTATGTTCTCTGTTGTCAAATGTAAGCACGCTGTGCTGCATGCTGGTAGTGCTGCATTCACAGGGTGATGGAAAATCCTTATTCCCACGTTTGCTAGTCGTACTTCAAGTCTTTTCAAGTTCATGCTTTTATTGCAACATGTCGAAAAATACACTGAATAATGGTTCAAATCAGTAACTCAGTCAGTTTTCTGGTTAGATACCTAATTTAAAAAACTACCAAAACTATGACTGAGTTTTAACGAGTTGTCTTCCAACATGAGGGGTTATTCTTACATTTTTCCAGTCAGAAAGATTTTCTCTTTTTATGTTAACATCACATGAATGCAGCATTCACTGCAGACCCTTCAGGTCTCATTGTATAAGTGGAGCACAAAACTATGCGGAGTGGCTGGAGACTTTTGCTCTTTATGGTAATTCCAGCCATTCCTGGGATTTTTATTGTGTCCTTTCTATTCTGCTATTTTTAGAAGAATTCCTTCAGCAAAGATCAATAAAAAAAGGTGTTACAAGTAAGCCCTGCAGGCTCACTCACACATTCAAACAAGCAGTAAAAAAACTCCAACAAACAAAACAGGTTCAACTACAGAGTTCACATGTTTAAAAATGTGTTCAGATTTAACTATAATTCCTGCTGATAACTGAAATCTACATTATTTTCATCACTGTGAAATGCATCGAAGCATATTATTTTTCAGCTAGCCTACAGGAAAACTGAATTGAATTGGCATCAGCTGATTAGTGTTTAAGTCTTTGTAGCTCTAAGACAGAGGTGCCCAAGTTCGGTCCTCGAGATCTACCATCCTACAACTTTTAGATGCAACCCTTCTCCAACACACAATCAAATGTCATCTGCATGTTCTTCAGTTCTGCAGAGGCCTGGTAACGAGCCAGTCATTTGATTCAGCTGTGTTGGAGAAGGGTTGCATCTAAAAGTTGCAGGATGGTAGAACTTGAGGACCGGACTTGGGCACCCCTGCTCTAAGATAATTGCTAGCTTACCTCCCAGTCGTGTCTTCTCAGCAAGACTGCGGGGGAGCCGGGCAATCACTATTAGCTGCTGTATCACGATATTCTGTGGAGACAAAGGAGAAAAGTCTGAGCTTTGCCATGCCGATAGTCATATTACATCCACAAATGTAGATACATGTTGCATAGTTGAAATAAAAGACTAAGTTTTACTGCCTACATCATGAGTTGTTTTACCTATTTCATAGTACGTTGCTTTTCTTTTCTTACTTTTGCATGATTGCTTGAGAAAAGTCAGTTATGCATTTAAACTAAAAACGTTTTTTCCTTAACGAATCTTTGAATACAAACCTCATTTTCTCCCATCATTTTCCTCCTCTGTAACATCCATTGATGAAATAAACAAGTCCCAGTTTCCTCCTCATTCTTTTCTTCTACTTCCAGTGAATCAAAGTGGTCCATCTTACTTTTTCACGCCTTATCTGAGTTCCTTTCAAGCACTGATCGACTCCAAGCTGTTCGTTGTCAGTTTTGTTTTTTTGGGTTTTTTTTATAAGCTTTTCTCTTAATGGTGTTATAAAACAAAACCTGCTGCACTGTGGTGTGATTCACACAGAAACCAGCCTCATGCAGGGATAGGGTTATGTTTCAGGTAGTGAAAGTGGATAGGAGGAGCTTTGTCTGCTGAGGGCACTGTAGTCAGGTAATAGATAATGCTTTTCTAAAAAGTTGCAGTTACAAACACCAGATCATTCCTCAAGGTTGCATTGATAAGGCTGGTTTCAATGGAAAAAAATTCAATTTATCCTTTGATTAAGCACGCATGCTAGCATGAGTACCATCCGAATATATGTGCACAATTCAGTGTTTAAGTTTCTGCTTTTGTGTGGACCTCATTTAGTTGGTCAGCCAGTGTTGGAAAAGTTCTACATGAACTTTTTAAATTTCAAATTTTAAAATGAATTAATTCAGTTCATAGCTCATAATTCAAATTCTTTAACTAATTTCACAGTTCTAAAACTCATAATTCTTTTTCCCAATATGTCACTGTGAGCTATTACCCTCAGAATACTGGCATTTTCCTATTGTTGCCACCCACTCAGTCCATGCTCGTAGCCAGCTGCAGCTTTCACTCCTACAGTACAAAAAAGGAAACACTTGCTTGAATGGTCTTTTTTAAATAAGGAATTATTAAACTATCTGAGGTAGGAACCAGGCTGAAGTAGGAAATAAAGGATGTACCTCAAAGTGCAATATTTAAAGTGAAAAACATGTAAACATTATTTATCTTTTCAATAAGTCACTTTCAATTTTGCGTGAATGTATTTTTTTCTGACTTTGTCCAAAGAAAAGTTCTAGAACTTGGGTCATAAAAGTGCAATATTCAGCCCAAATAAATAAGTAAAAAAACAAAAAATAAATAAACATGTAAGACCATGTCTTGCATTTGTCAAACTGATGAAAGCTGGGGGTTCTTCTTCCCTCAAAGGCTGCAGGTCTCCGACAATATACTGCAAAAGGTTTTCTAGTTGTGACTGGAGATGAAGACAACGGCGCTGCTGCTACTGTACGCCATTATTTAGTTTTGGGTGGTAAAGGATCTGCTTTAGCACGCCGTTGCCAAGTCTTTAGATTGTTTTTAGTGACATTTAGTTCACATACTTTGGAAGGTTAGCCGAGTTCTTTATTTCAGTCTGCCGTTTCAGGTTTGCTGTTGACATTGTTGATTTCCGGAGTTGCTACTTACACCCGGCAGTGTGTTTTTTAATCATCACAAGAAGTTTACACAAAAAGGGCAAGATTTCTCCCTCCTGGACAGTTACTGACCTTTTCAAAAAATTATTTTAAGTGACCATACGATGATGTTGTAATGATCATTGAGGTAGAGGTGGTGCTGCTGCCTTCATTGGATTTTGCCTCCATGTTTCGCAATTTCATGACGCTTACGCGGTGCGAGTTTGGAGTGGCTGGTGTTGCCAGATTTGGCGTTTTTCATCTATAATTTAAGGCGTGTTTACAATGTGTTTTAGCCGGGAGTTCGCCTGAAAAGCTCTATGGAAATCTGACACCCTCTTCAACAAAGTTAAACTGTGAGAGAACGCCGTTCACAAACACCAGAACGAGCGCGCTCACAATAACGTTCATCAGGCAGTTCAGTTCACGTTCACCCAAAAATTACTTACCTCTTTCATTTGGCCGTTAACCACATCAAACATAGTTACTCTGTCGTCTTTTTCCTCCTCTGAGTCTTGCCAAAAAAACGACAAACGTGTGTTTTTCCCAGAAGCAGTCATGACTAACTAGAGTACCGTTTCTTTTGTTGTTGTTTTTTTTTTGTTTGTTTGTTTGTTTTTTTCTCTTGAAAAATATCTGTTGTCTCTGTGCATCTATTAGTAATTTCGTTGCAATGGCAAAGTTCTATTTTATTTTGAAAAATGCGCTTTATCTGTTACCAGGGCAACCACTGTTGCCAACTCCTCAGTAAGAAAAGTAGCTATACTGGCTGTTTTAAGCTGGAATCAGTCTAGTGGATGCTGCCGTAGAGAGGGATGTCGTGATGATCCTTATGATCCTTACAATATATATATATATATATATATGTATATATATATAGCTCTGAATGTAGCTGGGAGCTGCTGCTGCTGAATGAAGACCATACACCAGGGGTCTTCAACCTGCGGCTCCAGAGCAGCAAGTGGCCCCGTTTTTTCATGGATTAATTACATTGAATTTCCAGAACACTAAAAGTACCAGTAATGTTTTTTATCTATTTTTTGTGTGATTAGGTTGGAAACTATGGATTTTTTAAACATCATTTTATGACAACATATGACAACAAATTTCCTATAAGTAGATATTTATAAAAAAATATATATATAAGTTATCTTTTTTCCAAGGGTCTCGTAACATTTGCGTCTCTAAAAGAGATATTTGTTATTTATTAAGGAAAATGGCTCTTTGGATTGGAAAAGTTGCAGACCCCTGCCATAGACTGTATATAAAAGACTAAGCTTGGTAATGAGGACCAATCCTCATATGAGTGCGCAGCATCCACTCCTTATTGGGAAGAGGAAACTACATTCACGTCAGTCTCCAAAAGTCTCTAAAGTCGAGAAAAAGATTAGATTAGTCGCTAGTAGCTTTTTGAAAAAATAAAAAAAGACGCTAAAGGGGTCTGAAAACTCGCTAAATATGGCGACAAAGTCCCTAAATTGCCAACACTGGCAAGGGGTCTCCTCCGTGCTGTCCCTCGTGATGACCCAATGTAGCGCCAGCCATATAACATAGGTGGCAGACCTGAGTTAGCACAGTGGTCTCCAAGCAACACAGTGTAAATAACCAGCAGGGTTTATTGTTATCATTGTTTGGTTAGGGAGCATGATAGATTATCTGAGAAATGAATGAAACGTAGCTTTAACGCGAGTTAATAAATTAACTAGGTTAAGACGGGATTAAGTGCACCCTCGAAGAAGATCCCATTGCTACATTACAGGTAAATTGCTGCTCTACTTGCAATCGGCGATAGCATACTACAAGCTAACTTTAGCGATATCCGGACAAGCTAACTGTTAGCATTAACTGTTAAGGCATAACTGCAATTATATTTCTTTGTTGTTTAGATTGTCTTGTAAAAATTGCATCAAGTTATAAGTACGTTTACTTTTCTTTAATGTTACCAGTGTCGAGATACAGTGATAAACTGGTGAGTGGCTAAAGGTTTGCTATAACCTGCTAGCAAGAATAACAACAAGAGATTAAATAGCTGTTAGCACGTTTTAAATACGTTGGAATCTGGTAAGGAGTCCACTAACCAAGCTAATTGCTTGCGAGTCGAAACTGCTATTTAGGGTTAGCTGTAGTGAGCTATTGTTCCGTAAGTTAAACCAATAGCAAGCACTAAAATTTCTTCCTGTCCGTTGTCATTTTTGTAATTAACAGTAACCACGACCTTCTTAAGTCATATTGAGTTAACTAACTCTTGTGTATCAGGTTAAATGTTACAGTAAGATGGTAACTAATGTAAACGGAGTTGAAATTTGTCTTTTACCCAAAACAGAACGAAATTCCCTTATACCTGTGGACAGTGTTAATTTATAAAGATTTAGTTCTTCCTTCTAATATTGGTGAAAGTAGTTAAACTTCACAACCTTTAAGCTGAATTGTGTTTAGTTTTCACAGTAGTTTGTTGGGTGAATGAAGGTTTAAATCTACAATCCCTTTCAGTTACTAATCAGGTGCTCATCTTTGATCGAGATATATGATAGTTTTTCATGTTGGAAATGTTCCAAGACAGGTTACATAACCTGGGGTATGGTCACAAACTCTTTTCAGGTAAGTTCCTGGCTGCTTGAAATGACCTTGAATTGTTAAAGTGGGCATGCTGACCTCATGATGTTTTCTGTTAAGTTTTTTTGTTTTTCTTTTGTTGTTGTTGTGTGTTTTTTTTGTTTTTCTAAGTTTTTCTTGTATGTGTATATTTGTTTGTTTTTTAGTTCAGACTTCTCTGATGGTTGCCGGCTAGCCAATGGGGCTGTTTGACAAGTTGGTTGGATGGCTGGGCTTAAAGAAGGAGGTGAATGTGCTGTGTCTCGGTCTGGACAACAGTGGAAAGACCACCATCATCAACAAACTCAAGCCCTCAAATGTAAGTTAATCTGTGTATGGCAGTCTTTCATATACATACATTTTTGCTTTGCACATCTCTTGTCCATTTTGCTTCTTTTGCCATCCTGTAGTTATGCTGTGGCATATACCGCACTGACAGTTTAGTTAACTAAACAAAAATCTGAAATATAATGTTTTATTCAGTGTCTAACCAATGTGAGCTTTAATTTAAATCTGCTATTTAGATTGCATTGCATTTCTCTTTCAGGCCCAGGTGCAGGACATTGTCCCAACAATTGGCTTCAGTATAGAGAAGTTCAAGACATCCAGGTAGCTGCTCATCATAATGTAATTAACATGATGGACATTAAATTTAAGTTTAATGTGCGATCATAACACTAAAGCATTCCCAGACTACCGTTGTTGTCTGCTAAGTCAACATTTAAGGTGAATAAAACTTGTACACAACAATCTTTTTCTTTCCTTTTAGCCTGTCCTTTACAGTCTTCGACATGTCTGGACAAGGCAGATACAGAAACCTTTGGGAACATTACTACAAGTAAGTTCACTGGAGGTGCAACAGCAACTTCTTATTTCCCTTTTGTATTGCTAGTATACATTTAATGCTTGTAATCTTCTTAGGGAAGGCCAGGCTATCATATTTGTCATTGATAGCGCTGACAAACTAAGGATGGTAGTGGCCAAAGAAGAGCTGGACACATTACTAAATCATCCCGGTAAGCTCATGTTTCTCGCATTTCCTGCTGCTTTTGTTGGCTTTCCTGGGCCCATAGAAGTCTAGACTTCAAAGGGAGTAAAAAATGGGTTATATTTTTTATATATACATTTGATTTTTCTATTTAGAAAAAAAGAAACAAACATTGGATTCTGGCATTTTTCCAGACTGGTTTAGTCTCAAAGAATTGTTTTCATTATTTGAAAAGAATATTATTTTAAGATTTATTACACCTACACTTCACTCTCTGTCTCATTGCAGATATTAAACACAGGAGGATCCCAATCCTGTTCTTTGCTAACAAAATGGATGTCAGGGATGCCCTGTCCTCTGTCAAGGTCTCACAGCTGCTCTGTTTGGAGAACATTAAAGACAAACCTTGGCATATCTGGTATAAATATACAGAATGTTATGTTACATAGTGTGCAAGTTTTCTAAAACTATATAAATATACGTTGTGAAGTTATTGATAAAACAAGAAATCTGTGGTGAAATAATGCCATGTGTGTAAGTATGTGCAAAATTGTTCTTCTATGTCTGTGGAAGTACTTAAACTACACATCTTCTTTGGAAGACAAGAATTGTTCCTTCTCAGCAACAAGTGTGTCAGTGTCTATGTTTAGAAGCATGTAGTTAACTAGAAATAGTTAACTAAGTAAGTGTTGCATTTAGGTTTGCTGTTTGGAAACATTTTATTTTTACATAAAATACACAATACACCCAAAGTTACTTGCATATTTACAACGATATGTTGCTGTTTTTCAGTGCAACCGATGCTCTAAAAGGCGAAGGTTTACAGGAAGGGGTCGACTGGTTACAAGGTATGAACATTGATATGAATGAAAGTCAGTGAGTGTTGTGATGAGCTTAGCTTACAGTGCAGTGCTACTTTTTCTGCACTACTTAGACCGTAACCTACTGATGTTGTGTAATGAATGCATTGAGATCTGTATCTATCTCTTCTACAGTCTGTGGTTATACACTTATGTTGTAAGCCACCTGATGCATTTATAGCTAGTGTTATTGTAATAAGCTTCAGTATTTTCACTTCCTACCAGTGAATTTAATGTAATCTTGTATTTCTATGAAATAATGTGCTGATCAGAAACAATGTTCCTGATCCTTTGTGTAATATTGGATGGTTTTCTTAAAGTTTTTAAATCTTAGAAACTCCCAGGGGGAATGTCGTTAATAAAAGTGCATATTTTTTATGGTCATTATCTGAATCAATAGCAAACATCCTCTCATCATTCACAGCATCATTTTCTTTTCTCTTTTTATGTTTAATGCTGTCATTCAAATCCTTCCATAGATCAGATTATACAGTGAGTACTGAATGTTTTGTAGGTGCTCTGTTATTTATTTTGTTACTTATTAGCTGTTGAATTGTGTTCTTGTGACTTAACTAAGTGAGTGGACCACAGTTGTATTCTCAGCAACTTTGTGTTGTATTTAAACCTGAAAACCTTCCCATACCATACATACCATCCCTGTACTTATTCATGTTGGCTTGTGTTGATATCAAATTCATGACTAAATGCTTCTACCTGAGGTTGCTTCTATCCTTTGAATTTGAAATTGTCAAGTTTGAAGATATATGTGATTTTTTTTTCTTATCAAATTATTCTTTTCCTTTTTTATTCTATATTTAAGAAGTCTTATGTTACTGTATTGGCACTAATCAACATCCATAGGAAAGGTTGCTGTAAAAAGTGGGCAGCTCTGTTACAGGATGTGCTGATATTTGTTCTGAATTTCCCCTGCAGCATAATCAATCTTTCCTGCCTTGATACAAATGTTCAGAATGTTGGTTCCCTCATAACTATTGACACTAGCTATATATTTAGCTAAGTAACTGTATTTCCCACATTTTTTTCAGATCAAATCAAAACAATGAGAACATGAGAGCATGAAGAAGGGCCCGCCAGAAGTAGCAGCACCATTCATGGAAGTCTTTAATAACAGACAGGGTGGGTGTTGTCATCATTGGTGCCACTACAGTTGTTTTTAGGATATTTAGATGGTTCTTGGATGAGTTTGGTTCAGTCAAAAAATAATTTCATTCTCTGGTGCAAATGAGAAAAAGCAGAAGGTGTCCACTGATTGCAACAAAAGTAATGCACAACAATTGGCAACTTTATTTAGGAAAAAGCTTACTTTTCCAACTTTTTGAGATTAAACTCAAAAATACATGATCTCATCAATATTTATGTACCAGAGGTTATGAAATGTAGCTGCTCTGAAACTAACTGTTTCTTTGTCTTTGTTGTAAAGAATATTTTGAATGTTAAAAACACACACACACACACACACACACACATATATATATATATATATATATATATATATATATATATATAGGGAAGTGACCCCAAACTTTTGAACGGTAGTGTGTGTGTATATATATATATATACTTCTTTATCCCTTAAACCTTTTCCTCTGATTGACCCAACAATAGAACAGTGGTATAAACATTTTTTTCTTTTTTTTTCACTGATTCATTCAATTATTTTCTATTTAATTAAGCATACAGTATCAGCCAGTATTAGAAGCTTTAATCTGCAGAACAGGTGTCTGGTTCTGCCTGTTTCCAGCCTTCATGTGTCCTCAGTCATTTTGTCATTTATTTTTTCAAACGCCTGTCATGACATCTATGCAGACAATACCAAGTTTGTTTTTACCAACAGAGGCAACATTTCTGATACTTATTTTACTAACGCATGAAATTCAATCTATTATAAGTCTATTGCCTTTTCAAACATGCTTACAAGGCCATCTCTCTGCCACAAGAAAACATAACAGCCACTTTGTCTTTACTGCAGCTAATAAAACATGCAACTCTGCATATGTTTGGGCAGCGTTGTAGCCACAGTGACAATGAAAGACTACAACTTAAATGGTTAGGACAAAGTAGTCTGTGTTGAACATATTCTTACTTGCGTCCAAGTTCATACAAATAGCCTACTAGCTAACTAATAGCTAGCTTACATGTGTAAAGTGATTGTCATAAATGAATGTGAAGTTAGCCTGTAAAGTTTGTTAATAAAAATTAAAACCTCTGTAAAAAGCTCATTTTGAACTGGTGCTTCTTTTTTTGTCTTTATTTTATTATCAAAAGGAAAAAAAAAAAGAAATCATACCATGTTTGTTTCAATTTACTTACAATACACGAGTGAATCAAAGACAAACCAAAAAAAGAGCATCTACTCAGTCTGCACAGAACTTTTAATGCAAGTCTTTGATCCTTTTATTTCATTTCTGACTGAAAGCTAGCAGTAAAAACAGCTTGTTTTGTCTAACAATGTTTGTCAAGCTCCATCACTTCAGCAGGGCTTAACCTTTTCTCCAACACTGTACAGAGGTGCTTACAGTTCTGCTCACTTTCAGGGCTGCGTAGCATGACTCTGAGGAGGAGCATGTACTGAAGTTTATCTGATACATAGGATAGTAAGTGAAAGATAAAACATTTCTTCATTGTGTTTCCAGCCCTCAAAGATGGTCTGCAAACTGCATCATTTCTTTTTAGATTTTTTTTTTTTAACTATTCCACTTTTCTAAGCAGCTCCTGTTTCCAGTCAAATGAAGATAGTTGTTTTCCTGCAAAAGCTTACCTCATGAGATTGAGATTGAGACGTACATCCACAATGTAGAGTAAATGTCACTTAAGAGAGATGCAGGGTTCTTCAAAATTCCTTATTCTTTTTCATTAAATATGTTTTTATTCATAATGACTTGATGTTATAATTTAGGTATCAAAGCAGCTGCTTTATTTTTGAGTATTTCAAAAATATGTTTAGGAATATTTTTTGTTCATTTAAAAGTATTGTGCTTTTAAGTGTTTTTCATTAATTTAATTTAATGGTTTTTCATGGTTTTCATTGTTTGAAAAAACATTCTTTCACTTACAAATTGAACAAATTTAAAATTGAATGCTAGTCGTGCTTGAAATATTGAAAACAGGATATAATCTCGTACTTTATATGCCTTTTGGTGATCGGTACCTATCTACCTATAAACTAAAGTTTTGCATCACTCCTCTAGGAACATTTGAAAGGCATTTTGTTTATGTTTTTAAACATCAGCTGCAGAATCCGTGCTGTTTTCTGTATATTTAGGTCTGAAATTTGTGAACTAAAGGTAATTTCTAACTATGTGTTAGAGAAAACTTCACAGATAGTTTTCATGTACAGCCTCGTAAAAGAAGTTCTTTTTCTGACATCGACAAAAAACAATCTCAAGCGCTTCTGATCCCACTATCACATACACCCATACATGCTTACAAAGAAACAAATAAAGAAACGCCATGTAGTAGTCTTTATTGGCTGCCACTTCATTAATTATAGTTAAACCGTGTCAGCAGCAGGGGGAATGATCAATTCCTCTGCTATAGTGTGAGGTGTTTAAACCAGGAAACTGCAAACTACTTAATGTGAGTTGAGCTTTCAATGAGATGGATGCTGCTTTAGTAAAACAACTCTGTTAATTAGGAAAGCTAAGTCATTTATTTCTAAAGTAATCAACAACCTTTTCTTTGTGTTCAGGATGGAAAGTCCCCAAGTAGCGTTGTAACGTGTTTGGCTTCATACTGTCAGATGTTTTGAGACATACAATACACTGTGGTCTCTCTTCATTACCCATCCCTGACCATCAACATTACTTGACCATGTAATGGTCAAGCCAAGGGCAAGACATGCCTTCACCATATTTTTTTTCCTTTTGGTATTTAAAATGCCTGTTCTTGCTTCATCACTGTTTGTCCATTGGTATTTTCAAAAATGTGTCCATATATCACTAGCAGTGCAAAATCTATAAGTTTTATTATCTTGCTGCCCCCCTCCTGGCATAACTCTGGATCCCCCCTCGGGGGCCCGCCCCCTAGTTTGGGAACCACTGCTCTAACTCTGTTGCAGACATGAACATTAAGCTAAAATAAGCAGTTTTGCTACACCCATCACTTTAATATAATTTCTTTAAGTATAGATGGTGCTGATTTTTGTCAGCCTGTCCTATCAAAGTGTCAGATGAGACACTTTACTGACATACTGAAAAAATGTGCATCTGCCTTATTTCAAACACTACCACCTGGAGAAAACACACACCAAGAAATTCTGATACTGCTCACATGAGCATGACGGACATCACAGCGAATAGTAGTAAACTGTATATCTGAAACTATAGGACATGGATCAACAACTCCAGTCCTCCAGTTACCTGCAGGACATCTGTCCTCGAGGACCGGAGTTGGCTGCTTTAGGACATGTAAGTATGGTAGTTTACTGTGAAAAACTTAGTCAACATGCATGTCCTGCAGTCCCCTTCATAGTTTTAAAGGAAGTTGAAAGTCCTTCTGAGATCATGCTTCAAATCCTTCAGACCTTGATTTTCAACAACACACAAGACCAAGTTCACTTTATTTTCCTCAAACTGTATCTTCTCTCATCTATTCGTATCTAAACTGTATCTTAGGTGTGTGTATATAGCTTATTGCCTTCCACCTGTGTTTTTTCAAAGAATAAATATGTAAACAAAAATGGTTTCATGTTTTGGAGAATGATAGCTCTGTGGTTGCTTCACGTCTTGTATTATCCATGGAAAATCTTAACTCTTTCTCCACTCACACTCTGTTTTAGCTCATAGCAACAGCTGCTCATTAAATCTTTATTCCTCAGGCTCTGAACAAATTATTTGGTCAAACATTGATATTGTTAAGGTTTTAGTTGTAATGCTGCACAGCAGTCTAGTTTGGTTTGGGTTTTTTATCCATCTACATGTTTATGACTGATCAAAGAATATATACGTTGTTAGTTTTAGAACTAACAACCACCAACATAGAGGCTTCACTTCAATGTTTGACTAAGTGTTCAAGTCGTGCTCCAGCCATCTGTTCAACATCTAGATAGAAAGCTTTCCAGCTGTCCACCAGATGTTTTATGTTTGTGCATCAATATTTCACAGGCTCACCTATAAGATGTCTAATAAAACCATATTTCAATCAGTTTTAATTCAGTGACTGAACTTTACTAAGCAGTTGTCTGTGATTGTTAATTTGTAATGTATTTTTTTAGTAAGTTCATATTTAGATATGCATTGTTGGACTTGACACCAGCAGAACTTGTCAAGCACAACTGAAAGATGTCATCATTAAGCATAGTACAATGACTAACATTGTTTATCACACTCATATCAAAATAATAATATAGTAAAATTAAAGGTCAATAGTCATACAAATGGTATATCATATATAATGTTGCTGAATCAAGCAGAGTATCTGAAATCTGTTGGAAAAGTTAAAACTTTTAAGTACATGAACGCCTCTGTCCATGGTGCTGAAGCACTTTAGTTGCCTCACCAAAAGAGGGTGCTGTACGTGCTTGTGGTCAAAATAAACGTCTCCGCCATTACCGACGAGCAAATTAAGCAATCTCTACCAATAAATTCTCCGTGCGCGTGTGTGTATGTGTGTGTGAGTCGGATTTTTTTAAAAGTTAGATTGTATCATTAAATCTCTCCTCGTGTTCTTCTGGAACCATCCTAATTGGATGCCTGCCAGTTTTGACAAGCGTAGTCCAGATAACAAGGACTTCAGCCTGGCCATTAACTAGATACAGCCCTCTGATATATATCCTGAAGGGAAGTGGAAGGCACATTTAAGTGTGTTGTAATTGCTTAAAGGTGGGGGCATTTTAGTCTGTCACTCCTTCGTGTAACAGCACAGAAAATAGAAAAGTGGAAAAGTGGACCATTTCTTCCTGAGAGGGTATGTAAGATTTACCACTATAGGTTCATATATATATATATATATATATATATATATATATATATATATATATATATATATATATATATATATATATAACAGTTATGTTGTGTAAAACTGACTTCGTTTTCAAGGTTAAACACCAGCTGAACTTAAACGCACATGGCACATTGGCTCTATCAGTCAGTATGATTTTAAGCGCTTAACTTGAAGGAATAATACTGACATGGAGCTTAACAGTATTTCATTATAGTATAATGTAAAATAACAGTATTACATACATTATAGTGAAGACTTAATATAAACACAAGTGGTGTATTAAAAAAAAGATCCCTACGTTATTGAGTAAAATAATCTCCACCCTCCTCCACTCAGTTCAGCTGATACATTGTGACGTGTTTCTATACAAGGTGCTCATTAAAAGGGACGTTGGGTCTCTGACGCGTGTCTCAGTTCTCTGACGGCAACTGCCCCCTTAAAAGCTTCAGTAAGTCACCCGAGAGACCCCCACCAACGTTTCACTGTTCCTGACGGTGCAAAAAGAAAGAGGATATTTATAAAGCTACCTGTAACTGTTATGCTCACTGTTTTTCTCAGGTGCCACAGCACATGACTTTAGACATATTTGAGGTAAGTTCTAAGCATATTTTCTTATGTTTATGCACATCTGTTTAATGAATAAAAAAAATGATCTTTTGAAGATTGCGTGTTCATCGTTTCAAATGAAAAAAACGTGTTTTTACGGCAGAATTTGGCTGTTTAAATCTGTGACTCATGTGCGTAATGTAAATTTTACGCACAAGTCAGTGTCCTCAGTTGGGACAACTGGGATGACAGACCGAAAAGAATGGACCAAAAGATGCAGCTACCGGGCTTGGGGCAGGCTTTTGGCGTTTTAACATAATTTCTGTCATCTTTGTTTGGTTTACTTTTATGTTCTTACCCCCCTTTAACAGATCTTTGTTCTTTAAGACTTAAAATAGTAGTGAACAAATACAAGTCTACAGCTTTCAGGTTTAAAAAAAACATTTTTTATTAAAGATAGAATAATGCTGAGTAAATTGTATTATAACTTAAATATGTTATGACAAACGTAACGGTTTAGTTAAGCTTTTAGAATTATTCAGTTAATCTTTGCCTCGAAACTATTTCTTTTAAAGGGGCTTGAATTCTTCTGAATCATCCAAAGACATCATCTTTGAGGGATTTTAATCTCCTTACTTTTTTAATCCCAAAAAAAAAAAAAAAAAAAATGTACCCACTGCAAGTTCTGTCGAAACAAGGGGAAAAAAAGTTTGTTTCTTGGAACATTCATTCCACAACAACCATGACTGCACCTTTCACTTACAGTCCATTTTGAATTGAAAAACGGCTTTTTGTCTCTTCCCTGTCCTGCGCTTAAATAGGTCTTCGTGCCTTCCAGTTCCTAGCAGAAGACCGTTGTGACAATGACCATCCATGTAGAGGGACTTGTGGCTATCGCGGTTTTCTATCTGCTGATCCTGTTTGTCGGTATCTGGGCGGCATGGAAGAACAAGCACTCCGGGGAGGCGGAGGGCACCGACCGCAGCGAAACCATCATGGTCGGAGGGAGAGACATTGGATTATTTGTTGGTGGTTTCACTATGACAGGTAACGTTTGGCTTTTAAATATTAATTGTTTGCATGTCGTCTTGATGTTTACTCTAAAACCACTTCACTCTATTTTTTTAAGTTTGGCATAAAACTAGTTTATCTTTGCAATGAAGAAATAACATAAATCTTTTTTAAAATTCCCTTAATGTGTTTTCATATTTGCATAAATCTCTCCTTTAGCCGTTTTGTTATTTAGCATTGATTTGAAAGATATTCAAATAATTTTAATTTGATTCTGATTAGTGCTGTTTGTGTGCGTGTGCGTGTGTGTGTGTGTGTGTGTGTGTGTGTGTGTGTGTGTGTGTGTGTGTGTGTGTGTGTGTGTGTGTGTGTGTGTGTGTATGTGTGTTTTCCAGCTACTTGGGTTGGAGGAGGATACATCAATGGCACAGCTGAATATGTGTATCTTCCAGACTATGGCTTGGCTTGGGCACAAGCTCCCTTTGGATATGCACTCAGTCTGGTTGTGGGTAAGTGATATTACATGTGTCTGGTGTTCAAAACCATTTAGATTTTATATTACTTGTAGCATGAGTATAATATGTCAAGTATTGGGCTAATTTAACCAATGATCAGATATGTTTTATCCATTTATACTATGACAACCCCCCTGATTATAATGTACATACTTATTTACCACACGTAGCTGATTGAAATAGTTGTTTAGGGTGCTAAGCCAAAACAACTCTGCCCAGATCAAATCTTATGTCTTCAGCTCAGCTATCATCATTATCTTTTTAAATTTGCTATGTTTCTCTGTAGTTTTCAGTTTAGGTTATAGTCAGGAGCTTTGCTTGGGGGTTGCCTGAATTCTCAATATTTACTCTTTTTTACCAGGTGGTCTATTTTTTGCTAAGCCCATGCGCTCAAGGGGTTACGTCACCATGTTGGATCCATTCCAGCAGCTGTATGGAAAACGTATGGGTGGCCTTCTCTTCATACCCGCCCTCATGGGTGAGATTTTCTGGTCTGCAGCCATCTTATCTGCCCTTGGTGAGTTTATTTTTCCGCATACTACAGAATACAAGATTTATTTTTTGGCAAAGGATCAAATTATGCTGTAGAATTTTTGATGCTGCAGTTCCAATGGTGTCCTTTTAAATGTTCATGACCTTAGGTGCTACTCTCAGTGTCATAGTGGACATCAACATCAACATGTCAGTGGTTATCTCTGCACTCATTGCAATCTTTTACACCCTGGTTGGAGGACTGTACTCTGTGGCCTACACTGATGTGGTGCAGCTGTTTTGTATCTTTGTTGGCCTGGTAAGTTCATGTTGAAGCTTTTATCATCATTATTCTATTAATAATTAAAAAATATCTATTATAGTGGAAGAGGAAACTGCATGTACTTTCAACCTCAAGAGTAGATATGTAAAAGTTCTTTGTTTAAATACTAAGGACAAAACTGAACTTGGGCAAGTCTTGAAAACTTTTGATGGAGGACCCAGACCAGGAAAAGGGTGGTATATGTAAATCAGACCTTTTAAAAACAAAATAAATATGTTTTATTCTTTAGGATTTTTTTTAAATATGTTTTTATGTTTTAGGAAATAATTAATTTATCATTACAACTAAATTGGGGTAATCTAAAATGAAAAGTAAAGCAAATTTAATAAAAACTAACAACCATTTTTTTCTTCATTAGCAGTTGTTTACTTAGTATCATGCTGCACTCCATGGCTGTAAACACTGCTGCACAAACAAAGAGAAAAACCTGTTTTGAGAGAAATCACATTTTGTTTTTTGTTTTTTTGTTTTTTTGTTTTGCTTTTTTTACTTTGCACAGTCATCACATCTGTGGATTTTATTACTTTTACATTCTCTACCCAAACAGTTTGGACAAACAAATATTATCCCCTATGTAAGCAGTTGGTGAGATGCTGCTGCATTAATGTTGCATTATAAAGTAGAACATGGTAACGTTGATCCAAAACAGCATATAGAACAATATATGGTATTTTGCATGCTGCATTCACTTGCACTTCTCCTAGAGTTTGATTGTCTGTTCTTGGGGTGGCACCTGAAGGAAACAGTCTCTGCCTTTGAAACTGAACAGAAGTTTGATGAGATGTATTTAATATAGGTTTTCTGTATATTTTTTTCTTTTTTTTTAGTCCATTGTTATTTATATCTGTCATGTAAACCCTAAATTTCACTGTAAGAAATATACTTTCACTATCAATGTATAAGTTTGTGTTTTCAAACTGCATATTTATAACTGCATACTTATTTGTATCTCGTCTGCAGTGGATCAGTGTCCCCTTCGCTTTGACCAACCCTGCAGTATCAGACATCACTGTTACTGCAGTGAAGAAGGTTTACCAGTCACCATGGAGAGGCAGCGTCACCAAAAGTGATACCTGGATTTGGGTGGACAACTTCTGCCTCCTGGTACTGTAACAGCCAGCAGTTCATCTCATACTTTACCTGAGTACTTTCTAACTCTAGAGTCAAATCTAGACTGGTTGTATAGATGAACAATCATAAATTTCTAGGTTGAGTAATCTTGTAACTGTTATTAGTTATTAGTAAAGTTATCTATGAAATAAAATGCTTGCCACCTAGCAGAGGCTTGTAAAATAGGAGTACTTTTGTCATGCTGTCAAGTCATATTGATCTATTTTTGTCATTTGATAGTCAGTAATCTTAAGGTTATTCAACCAAGATAAAGGTTTTTAACACAGTAACATTTCAAATTTGTATCAGTCATTGACAGCTGCTACTCTTAACAAACATTTTTATCAAATCCCCATGATGTGAGCAGTTTTGTTCTGTGGTACATTTAATTGGATTAAAAAAGACAAGCATGTAGATAATAACAGCATGTCTATTGTCCAAGTCTTTTGATTATTTCCCATCTTAAAAATTGATCACAATAATAAGATATTAAAAATGGTATAGACCATTACTTATTTTGTTGCAGTACAATGATAAATGATCATTATTTCAAATAATATTAATAAACAAATAAAAAGAATGAGAACTAAAAGTTATTATAGTAGTTTTAGTCATTGTGCAGCATTACTGCTGTAACATCTTATTGAAGCTGAGCTAAAAAAGCCTCTGACAAAAGATCCTTTTTTTGGACTACTGTCTTGTGTAGAGGGTTTGCGGTGTTGTCTGTAATGTTTAGCAGCTTATACAACATTCTTCTTTGCATTGTCCACCCCAGCTGAGGGCATCATTCATGTGGTGTAAAGATTTGTGACTTTATCAACATGAAAATAATGCTGGCTCAAAACGACTACCATGGATTTAGGATTTAAATGTTTTTTTTGTTTTGTTTTGTTTTGTTTTGTTTTGTTTTGTTTTGTTTTTAACTGTACAATAGATGCTGGGAGGAATACCTTGGCAAGTGTATTTCCAGAGAGTCCTATCTGCCTCCTCTGCCACCTATGCACAGGTCCTCTCCTTCCTGGCTGCTTTTGGGTGCCTCGTCATGGCTGTGCCCTCCGTTCTCATTGGGGCCATAGGGGCCTCCACAGGTTAGAGACATGCTAGCAGGCATGTGGACAGCCTATGTGTGTTTGTGTGTGTGTTTGTTTTTGGGGGAAGGCTCCAAATGGGTCCATGTTGCCATTAGATCTGAGAGAACTTGATAAATAGCAGCTGGTTCCTCTCATCCATAATGAAGCAGCAATCCGTTCAATAACCATGCTGGTTGTGTAAATATTACATTAGAAGGAGGCAAGGGACCAAATTAGTGCTCTGATCTCCAAATTTCCAGGTGTCAAATTCCTCAGTAAACAAACAAATAAACACCTGTATTTTGTGTTTGATTATAACATGAGCTAGTTACTGTCACAACTTAGTTCTGCAAGCAGCGATATTTTGTTAGTTGGAATTGAATTTTGTCTGTCTTTATCTGCAAATCATTAAGAGTTTGAACAGATAAAATGAGCTAAAAGGCATGAAAATCAATTAAATAAATTAACAAAGGTTAAATTCCATGAAAAAGAAACAGCTTGATTTTTAAAATAAATACCATCTTAGTGAAATTTCAGCATGAGTGGATTCTTTTTATTTTTTTATTTTTTATCATGAATTAGGTCATGTTGTGGTTATAGTACATTAACAATGGAAGTTTACAATATATACCATATTTAATGCTGATTCATTGTATCCTCTGCTTAGACTGGAACCAGACAACTTATGGTCCCATTCCCCCTAAAGAGAAGGATGAAGCCGACATGATTCTTCCGATCGTGCTCCAACACCTTTGCCCTCCATTTGTTTCCTTTTTCGGTTTGGGCGCAGTATCTGCTGCTGTCATGTCATCTGCAGACTCCTCCATCCTTTCAGCAAGCTCCATGTTTGCGAGGAACATCTACCAGCTGGCTTTCAGACAGTCTGTACGTACATGTCTCTATTTCTGTGCTACTTTACATCAGGGACCTCAAAATCTGGTCCTCAATGGCCCCTGTTCCCTGCTTCCGTGCTCCAACACACCTAATTCATATAAAATAGATTCAGCAAGTTGTTGTCAAGTTCTGCACAATGACATATTAATTTGAGTCAGATGTGTTGGAGCACAGAAACATCTCAAACCTGCGGGACAGTGGACCTGGAGGACCACAGTTAGAAATCACTTATTTACATAGAAACCATGTTTCTATGTAAACCATGGCGGGGTTCTTTGTTTGTACTTTTCTTTGGTTGATATATATGTCACTTCATTTCTCTCTCTTCCTTCAGGCATCTGACCGTGAAATCGTGTGGGTAATGCGAATTACAATTTTTGTTTTTGGCGGTCTTGCCACCTTGATGGCGCTGGTAACTGGCACTGTTTACGGCCTCTGGTACCTGAGCTCAGATCTGGTTTACGTCATCATCTTCCCTCAGCTGCTCAGTGTGCTCTTTGTCAAAGGTACCAACACATACGGCTCAGTGGCTGCGTATCTTTTTGGTATGGTGCTGCGTATAGGTGGAGGTGAACCCTACCTGAAGCTGCCTCCATTCATTTACTACCCTGGCTGGACCATTGAAATGCAAAAGCATCACACTACTGGGAAAATGGAGGAAGTTGTCAGACAGAAGTTCCCCTTTAAGACCGTCTCTATGCTGGCTTCCTTTGTGGCTAACTTTGTTTTCTCACACCTGGCAAAGTATCTGTTCGAGAGTGGTAAGATTTCCCACAAATATGACTTTCTCGACGCAGTTGTGTCCAGGCACAGTGGCGAGATAATGGACAAGACTACTCTTGTAACCCGTGGCAACAACATTGGGCTTTCGGAGATGGCGCCAGTCAAACCGCGACTGAGCGTGACCTTGGCGGCCGCCTTCACACGCCGTGACACACTGCCGACAGAAACAGTGGAGGAGGAAGAGGAGGAGTCTAGCCCTGACTCCAACCAGGATGAGGAATAACAAATCTAGGATCCAATTAAAAAACAAACAAAGACTGAGAACCAGACTGAACTTCCTGGAAGTCAAGACAGATCAAGCAAAGACCTTCCTTTGGGACTACAAAGAACTTAAACATCCCCCCTGACTGGATATACATGAGATGTCAGGATATATAGCGTAGCAGCTTTCTAATTATCCAAACATGATGCTGTCTTTCTGTGAAGTAAAGCAACACACACACATACACTCATAGTATTTATAGAGTTCATTTTACTGCAAATTCACTCTTTTTTAAAACTGTAGGTGAAGTCAGATCAAATCACCTGTTTATCACTAATGAAAAAGACAAGTTCTAATAAAATGTAATATTTATACAGGGATTAAAATATAAAAAAGAAATTAGATGTTCTTTGTAAGAAGTGACTGACAGCACAACCACTGCTCTGAAGAAAGGAACCAATAAGGCAAAAAAGCAATAACACATATCCACACGTGCAGTAGTTACTGCAGTATGATAATCTAATTATGAAACAGGAAAATATTCTAGAGCAGCAAAGGGAAAATATGGGCAAAGCATATTTTACAGCTTTAATGTGGTATATGTCATTCCAGTAGAGCTGAAAAAAAGAGTTTTTAATTTCATAATTCAGTCCCGTTAAATGGACATGCAGTCATGTTTCTTGCATTTAGTTTTTATCATAATTAACATACATTAAATGACTGAATCCTGAAGGATACAGTCTACGTGCCATGCTGAGTAGAAACTATAGAAGCTGTTGTGATGGTAGTCGACTTGAAGCAGTAGCTAATAATCTATTTCATGTCAGGTGTAGATGCAGTTTTAAGCATAAGAATCAGTGTTAGTGTTATAAAAGACCTTGTATTAAACTGCCTTAATGATGCTCATAACAAGAAATATTTTATTTTCACCGTTCTGACCGGATTCCAGTCAGACTGCAGAGAAAAGACTTGAATATGAATGTATCCTCAAAAGAAGATGTTATTGTATCAAATAATGTACATCTACTGCTAGATTTTTTTTCCATTAAATTTAATGTTTTGCAAAGGCTTTCTGTTGCAGAATGATGTGGCAACAGGTTGTGACTTAGATTCTGTCAGTTATTTATTGTCAGCATCGGTGAGCAGATTATTTTCTGTGTGATGTGTACATTTCTATACATATGACAAAAAAAGATAAATCTCTCTCTCTCTCTCTCTCTCTCTCTCTATATATATATATATATATATATATATATATATATATATATATTTAAATATAAGAAGCTAGAAAATAATGCTGGTTGAAATGATATAAGGCAGAAAGGATACTGTCCAAATGTTCATTTATTTTTAATGTCACAATAAAATTAAACAATAAAAGCAAAAATAATTCAGGAAAATATGTAAATCCTGCTTTTTAAAAAGAAGAAATAACTGGTATTCATTCATTCATTCATTTTCTGTACCGCTTAGTCCATTAAGGGTCGCGGGTAAGCTGGAGCCTATCCCAGCATTAACAGGTGAGAGGCAGGGTACACCCTGGACAGGCCACCAGTCCATCGCAGGATTTAACTGGTATTTTGCTTTTAAATATTTCATTTATATTTCTGCATGTGTAAAAGAAAAATCTTTTGTGTATTTTGTGTTGTGTATCTCCAGATGTGCAAAGTACTCTGGACTTATAGGGGAAAAGACATACTTTAGTAGGTTTTACCGCAGTGGTTGACAGCCTTCAAAGCAAATGATTTCTTAACCTGTGAAGCACTAAGTCACCCTTCCAAAAATATCCTAAATCTTAAGTAGGTAACAGATTCCAAAGACCTAAGGTTTTCTGAAAAACTAGACAGAATTGTTATTGTTCAATAAAACCTTAGTGTCATTGGCCATGTATCTTATATAAGATGACAGTTGATATAATACAGGTGTGGGGCTGATACACCTATGGCTCAGTCTTAACTGGTTAGAAGAAAACATCTGTTTACTTTTGATCATCTTGCATCGTCTGAAACCAAAATCTTATTCTTTACAGTCAGTTATATATTTATCATTTCAAAGTGGGGCAGAAATATATTTAACTAGTACTGTACAAAACAAATAGAAGGTAGATCATAATTATAAACAAAAAGGCAGATATCAAAATTGAGTTACAGAAATACTCTCTTGTATTCCTCTGCTGAACTGGAAAGAAAGAAATTTTCTGATCCCTTAGATCAATCTTATGAGTTCTTTGGGAGGGTTTCTGCTTCGAGGGATTAATAGAGCCCTTCTAAGTAACGTCAACACACATTTTCTGTGTGATTTTAAGCTTAAAGCTGGTGTGAAACACAAAAATTTCGACACAGCTATTTGTTTTGTTCTGTTTTTTTCTTCAGAAAAAGGCTGAAGATGAATTTGCAGGTCAACTATTTCCTCTTCTGTGAAGCTCTTCAGCCAGCTGGATGGTTGACTGAGAAAGAAAACATGTTGGATAACGTGACTGAAATTACAATCGCTTGGCTTGCATCTTTGTCCTCTTCTTTGTCCACAGTGAAAGACAGCATCTTAAAATAGCTCTCCTCTCTGCTTAGTTACTTTAAGTGCTGTACTCTCTCTGATGTGGGACTCGGGGTGGAGCCAGGCGGGGTTGGGTGGGGCTGCTGATGATCAGGCAGGGAAAATGGACAGTAGGGTGGTGGTGGAGGGGTTGTACAGCTTGCCGGCGCCCACTGCTGTGGAATTTGCCAGCCCCGATGCGCAGGAATGACGCAATTGCCCCCACCCAACGTCTGCGGCTTCCTCCCTCCATCATCGTCGACCTCTGACGTCCTTGAGAACTAAGATCAGTCCCATAAAAAAATAAGAGGGTGGAGGAGGAGTCCCATCTCCATTCATAGAATGTGACTCTGAGAGCACTCATGATAATTAACAATTATGAAACAAAACTGCCGTTTGTCCAAAAGTCAATCCATTTATTTGGGGCTTTATGGGAGGAGAGAAGACGAGGGTAGTTTGTACAGAGACTCTTATTGGCGGCATTTGTATGCAAACCAAAAGCGATTCATTCATAACCACAAGCTATAATTAGAATGTCCTATGATGTCTTTGCAGGCACTGTAGATGTTTTACGTTGCTTGTTGATAATCTCTTTGTTAGTGTTGTGTTTATTTTGACAGAAGTTAAGACTTTGCTCCAGTGATGTGGACAAAATCACTTACTGTAGGAATTCTCCAGAATTCTCTTATGTCAATCAAGCTTAAAAATGGTTATAATTTCTCTTTTAGAGGGTTAAAAAGGCCAACAGGATGTTAAAATATATGAAATTAAACCATTTTGCTTCACTGCATTTTATCTAATAGTGATGCCTTTTCTAATTTGTCCCCCATCTTATTTCCCCAGACTGACTTTAAGAGATAAAAGGGAATTCTTGGAATCAAGGTCCCTTTTTCCTTCAACGTGGTCACAAGGAGATGAGATTACTGAAAGCAGACGGCACATTCAGATAAATATCTAATGTGCAGCACACAAAATTTGACTGAAGACTTGAGGCAAGCTGGATGTCCAGGTATCAAACTGACTGATGGATTTGGTATTTGCAATTAAGATTTGTATTTAATTTTGTTTAAGGAAGTTTTGAAGCAGACCCAAATTTCCTCTGAATTGTTTTTGCACTGAAAACATTTTCTTATAATCGGTTGCCACTTTACATGAGTCAACAAATACAGTAAGTTCAACAAAAATGTATAATGTAATAAAATGTAGTGAAATTCTATCAGACAGAAGAATCTTAAACTAATCTAAATACTTCACTCATTTGAGACTTTTTTTTATCTATTTAACTTTAGTTTTACCAGGCAGATGCTCATATTAAGAGGAAAATAATCCTGCAAATCCTTTGAAGACGCCATGCACAAAAATAATAACTTAGCTTTATAAATGTGTCTGCAAACTTTATACAGTTGTTAAAGTGAGTCACATTTCCCACTTCTTTTCAATGAAACATGAGATTCTGTTTCGTCGTTTGTATTTTGTCATTCTGCACAAGGATTCAACATGCAAGTGAGAGCACCACATGCATGACGCTTTTCTGAGTTGAGGTGTTGTGCTTGTTACTGGGAGTCCACAATAAAAAGAAAAACTAGAGATTTAAATTAAAGAACTGGTCATCGTCTCTGCAGCTCTTCTCCATATAATCTGACACAAGACAAGTCATACTTCATGTAAGGCTGATGCACCACTCTCATGTTGGTAGGCTGCTATTTATGTCCTTCTTAAGTAATGTCCCCAGTAATTTAATTGCAAGTCAAGTAATTGAAACATGTAAAGAGAGTGGGGGGACAGGGCAGATGATGTCCGTTTGAGAAGGAAATTAATTACAGTGTGCAGTATATTAATAGAATTTTTTGTTTGTTTTAGCAAACATAAAGCTTTTTTTAAGCATGAACAGCATAAATTTGTATGCACACACACACACACACACACACACACACACACACCATGTGCGATAATGTCATGTCTAATTGTTTCCCATATATCTCTCCATCTTCTCCATTAGTTCCTCCAAGCAGCTGAGGAGCATCTATAGCAAAATGAATGTAGAGGCTTCTGTAATTGAATCAGTCAGGAGAACCTAATTATAGAGTCAGCTTTGTTCATCTCCAGTCGGCTGCAGGTGCATCGTCTGGAGCTCACTGCAAGAATGAAACAAGCTCTGTGATCAGCAAACCCACCAGCTCTTCCTTATTCAGTGGGCAGGGCAACCTGGGTTGGTTGGTTGTGGAAGAGGGAAGCTTTTCACACCCCCACCCCATAAAAGAAACTGAGTTACTTTTGAGAAAATAAATTATTTCTGTATGTGAACTCCTGCTCCATTTGTCTACTAGCCTCACAATAACACCTTTCTGTGAATTCTCATAAATTTTACAACTGGTAAAAAATTACACATTTCTATTTTAGATGTTTTTTTTTTTTGTTTGTTTTGTTGTTTTTTTTTTCCTGTACTGTTGCTGTTACTAGTATGTTCCCTTCAGCCCATTTCTTTCCTTTAGACAGGAAGGAGGGGGTTGTTGTTAAATGGACTGTCTTTTTTTTTTTTTTTTTTTTTTTTTTTTTTTTTTCATCCCATACAAAGTCGGAAGAGAGAATAAGGTAATGGCCATGTACAGGCTCATACACACACATTGAAAAATGCACATTATCCCCAGAGGACCTGTTCACTCTCTGAATGAAAAGGAAGTAGGGCCGATATAAACCATTCACATATGCACAAGTTCTCCCGGGAACCAGGGCAAGGATGATGCGGAGTGGGGGTGTCGCAAAGATTAAGATGGGACATTTCATGTAAAATACTTTTTGAAATTTGTAAAGTTTTAATTATACAGCCACAGGCTATTACAATATTTTTTATTTCTGAGAGCACAACATGTTTGTATGGTCTTTATTATTTCTTACAGTATTCCATGAAACTGAAAGCAGAAGATACAGCAATGATGATGAACAAGAGAAGAAACAGAGGACAAAGAAAATGTTCAGAGGGTCCTCGTGGCTCTTAGCTCGTCACGACACATGAGCTTCCAGCCCCACCCTGTCTCCTCTGTGTGTGCGCATGCATTTATGTGTGTGTATTTGAGTGCCGTCAGTATCA
This sequence comes from Melanotaenia boesemani, assembly GCF_017639745.1. Taxonomy (NCBI): domain Eukaryota; kingdom Metazoa; phylum Chordata; class Actinopteri; order Atheriniformes; family Melanotaeniidae; genus Melanotaenia; species Melanotaenia boesemani. The sequence continues at coordinate 17,187,059 of NC_055682.1, read as the reverse complement.
CAATCAGAGCCCCATATTGAGCCTGAGCCAGAGGATCCATTAGAGCTGATTGAGGAGCACAAAGGTGCAGATTTAACCCCGAGAGAAGGTGATAGGAACACATTCTATCTTTCAGACACAAAGACAGATTCAGTCACATAAAGAATAAGAATAAATGCATCGACAAGCAGGTATTTTACTGGCATGTACAAGACGCACACAAGCACAAATGTCTATAGTGTGTGTCTCATTAAAAGGCTCAGATGCTGTACACAACTTGTAACACATTTTAAGGAGGGTACAAGTCCCATAATAATGTGACTTATGGTGATTTAGTTCACTTTTGCACCAAATAGAAGTCTGTTCAGAAACAGTTACTCCAGCAGGTGAAAATCAGTGAATGCTATCTTAGGAGAAATATATCATCCAAATGATGTACTGAGCATGAATAAAACACATGAAATCTTCATAACTACTTGATCATAAAACCCACAGAACAACTTAAAATAGTAAATATAACCTTTCCACGAGTCATCAAACACAAATGCAACTAAAACAGTTTTTTTTTTTTTTTTTTTTTTTTTAAGTGAAGCTTTACCACCTTTGCTACACAGAAATGAAGTTTAAAAGCTGCATTCATGTTAACCTTCAAAGCGCCAAGTTGCTAAAAAAAAATGCGACAAGCACCAGGCCATGTCATCAGGTAGAAAGCTGAAACTTGTCACTTTCAACCGTTAGAAGGTAGGCTAGATGTGAATTGGCCGTCAACGACCAAAGTCAGCAGTCCCCACCCGCTACCCCAAAGCCAAAAAATCTTTATGGTCAATTAACACAAAAAATAAACTGAAAAACAAACAAACAAATTATAAAAGTCAAAACAAAACAGAAATAAATAAGTAATGATAATTAATTCATCTGCACCTGGATGTAAGACCGTAATTCCGTGATCGAAATGGATTTTTTTTTATTTATTCTTTTAAAATATGAAAATAAATAGCAATCACTAACTCCAGCTAGTTAACAGCAAACTTTGTTATTATTGATGAAGTAGGGCTCCTTGTTTGACAAATAAAACAACTGCTATCCCTGTTGAGTTAAAATCTTAGCATGAGGTTGAGTTCGGAAATTGGGTTTGTTTGAAAATACAGAGATCTGTTTTTTCTCTATAATCAATGGAAAAAAAAGAGAGAAAGTCAAGCACAGGGGTCTGCAACCTTTACAATCCAATGATCCATTTTCCCCTCAACCTAACTAAATAAAACTCATTTAGAGCCGCACATGTTTCAAAACCTTTTTGAAAAAAAGACGTTTTTTTTTTTGTTTTTTTTTTATAAATATCTACTATTGGAAATTCATTGACAGTTTTTAAGAATCACTTTTTTATTTGTATTTTTTGGTTTAAAATGAAGAAAAACATAAAACTTTTGCAAAAAGAGGATAGGCAGACTTTCTTCTATGGGACATAAACTACCGTTCAAACGTTTGGGGTCACTTCCCTATTGAATCCCATGGCAAAGTGACCCCAAACTTTTGAACATTAGTGTAGATATTTGTGGGGAAAAGTGTAAAAAAAAAAAAAAAAACCAAGCTCATACCACAAAAAAAAAAAAAAAAAAAAAAAAAGACAAAAGAAATATTACTGGTACTTTTAGTGTTATGTTGTGGAAATTCAGTGCAGTTATTCCATCCATCCATTTTTATCCGCTTATCCGGGGTCAGGTCGCAGGGGCAGCTGCCTAAGCAGGGAAGCCCAGACTTCCCTCTGGGCAGACTTCTGTGAGGAACTATTCCATGTAAAAAGAAAAAAAAAACAATGATAAAATGCTAAAAACTTGCATTTGTTATTATATCTATATTTAAAATCATTAATTAGTTCTTTAGCATTTTTAGCCTTGTATTAAGTGCCACTGTGAAAGGTCCAGAGAGCCACTTGCGGCTCCAGAGCTGCAGATTGCACACCCCTGTGCTAGAGAGATAACGATGGAGTTATCATGCTGGTGCTGGCGACCATGATCACTCCATATTTTCTGTCACCTACTGTATACACACTGAGACAGGACAGCGAGAGAGAGGAGAAGAAACATCTGTGGAGAGTTTGAAGAATCAAACAGGATGTTAAAAATGTGGTGTTCTGTTATTATATTCAAATGATATAAACAGCTAAAATGATGTTAATCGCTCTATTAGAGAAGGTATGGAGATCCAGACAGAGAAGGAGTACAAGGAGTAAATAAAGAGGTTGATTCTTTTCTACATTTCCATCTTGTCAAATTTCACGTGAAATCATATCCTGGTTGAATCATTCTGCAGAGCAACGATAGTGACCTGCTGCTCAGTGGTTAGTTGCATCACAGCAAGAAGGTTCCTGGTTCAGTCTGTGCATAAATTACTTCTTCCCACTTTCCAAAAAAAAAAAAAAAAAAAAAAAAAGCATGTTATCTGATGATTCTATATTGACCCTAAAAGTGAATGTGAGTAACACCAAATAGGATAAAGCAGATAAAGAAAACCGATAGATTAACATACATGCAAGTTATCTAATAGGAAGTGGAATCAAGTATGAGGCTGCTCTAATCAAACATTTACCATTTATATCATTATATTCAAAAGAACTCAGCAGGAGCATGAGGCCATGGCTTTCCTCATGTCCCACACTACTTTGTGCCTAAAATAACATTACAGTAACTGGGAATCATTACAATAACTGCTCTTCTACGTTGCTTTTAACACATTGTCATCATGGTTTCACCACTGACTTGCCATCTGCTGAAGGCTAAGACCCCCCGACTGTCTTTAAATCCTAGAGATGCTCCTGCTCCATCCTCTCAAATTTCTGGAGGTACTTTGATGATGATCCTGGCTTGAGCGTTGTCGTGCTGCAGGATGGAGTTAGGTCCCAGATTCTAGAGATACAGAATAACCACTGGTGCCAGAATCTAATTTTGATATGTATGTCTGTTAGCTGGGTACGAATCAGGTGCCAGTCACACATCTGTGACTGACTGTAAATGTGACTAATTAGGTTTCAGTCAGTCAGTTTAGACCAGGGCTACTCAGTTCGGTCCTACGAGGGCCTCAATCCAGCAGGTTTTCCATGTATCCCTGCACCAACACACCTGAGTCAAATTAGGTGGCTCTAACAGCCAATCAGGTTCTACACAATGACTCATTAATTTGACTCAGGTGTGTTGGTGCAGGGATACATGGAAAACCTGCTGGATTGCTGCCCTCGTAGGACCGAATTGAGTAGCCCTGGTTTAGACTATGCTTCACATTTCTTTTTCTCTTCATTAGGTTGAGCAGGCAAGACATGTCCACGGGGTATTGCTGCCATCTACTGGTATATAAATTATTTTTCAACTGTGATGGACTGGTAACCTGTCCACGGTGTACCCTGCCACTCACCTGCTAAAAAGCTGGGTTAGGCTCCAGCTTCCCTGGATGGATGATCCATTTCTGCAAATATTTAATTATATCTTTTCATGGGATGACACTGCAGAAATGACACTTTGACCCAATGTAGTCTGTGTACAGCTCATTTAATAGAGTAAATCTACTTTCCCCTCAATATAACTCAGCACACAGCCATTAATGTCTAAGCTGCTGGCAACAAAAATGAGTACACCCCTAAGTGAAAATGTCCAAATTGGACCCATTTAGCCATTTACCTCTCTGGTGTCATGTGACTTGTTAGTGTTACAGTTCTCATGTTTTAATGGGGAGCAGGCGTGTTAAATTTGGTGGTATATTTCTTAGACTTTCTCATACTGGCCACTGGAAGTTCAACATGGCAACTCATGGCAAAGAACTCTCTGAAGATGTGAAAAAAGAATAGTTGCTCTACATAAAGATGGACTGGGCTGTAAGAAGATTGCCAGCACCTTGAAATTGAGCTGCAGCACAGTGGCTAAGACCATTAAGAGGTTTAACAGGACAGGCTCCACTCAGAACCTGCTGTGCAATGGTAGATCAAAGACATTGAGTTCACATGCTCAACGTTATATCCAAAGGTTGTTTTAAAAAAAATAGATGTATTAGTGCTATCAGCATTGCTGCAGAGGTTGAAGGGGTGGGGGTCAGCCTGTCATTGCTCAGCCCATATGTCGCACTCTGCATTAAATAGGTCTGCATGTCTGTTGTCCCAGAAGGAAGCCTCTTCTAAAGACGATTCACAAGAAAGCCTGAAACAGTTTGCTAAAGACATGCAGACTAAGGACATGGATTACTGGAACCATGTCCTATGGTCTGATAAGACCAAGATAAACTTATTTGTTTGAGATGGTCTCAAGCGTGTGTGGCAGCAGCCAGGTGAGTCATACAAAGACAAGTGTATCTTGCCTACAGTCAAGCATTGCGGCGAGAATGTCATGGTTTGGGGCTGGACAAGTGCTGCCGGTACTGGAGAGCTACAGTTCATTGAAGGAACCATGAATGCTAGCATGTACTGTGACATACTGAACCAGAGCATGAGCCCCTGCCTTTGGAAACGGGCCCTCCGAGCAGTTTTCCAACATGATAAGACCCTAAACACACCTCCAAGACAACCACTGCCTTGCTAAAGAAGCTGCGGTTGAAGGTGATGGACTGGCCAAGCGTGTCTCCAGACCTGAACCCTATTGAGCATCTGTGGGGCCTCCTCAAATGGAAGGTGGAGGAGCTGACATCTGTGATGCCATCATGGAGGAGTGGAAGAGGATTCCAGAGGCAGCCTGTGAAGCTCAGGTGAACTCCATGCCAAGAGGGTTAAAACAGAGCTGGAAAATAATGGTGGCCACACAAAATATTGACACTCTGGGTACAATTTGGACATTTTCACTTAGTAATCACTTTTGTTGCCAGCAGTTTAGACATTAATGGTTGTGTGCTGGGTTATATTGAGGGGACAGTAGATTTACTTGATTAAACAAGCTGTACACAAACTACTTTACACTGGGTCAAAGTGTCATTTCTGCAGTGTTGCTCCATGAAAAGGACATAATTAAATATTTGCAGAATTATATATATATAATGAATGTTTTGACAACTTGGACTCCAGAACACTTGGTGGCGGTAATGAACCAATTCGTTTTTGCCTACTGCCAAAAAATATAAAGAAGAAGAAGAAGAAAAAAAGAACCCAACAGAGATTGAAGGGGGAAAAGGGCGAGCTATGGAGAAACAAGTAACTGGGATAAAAGAGGGCAGATGTCTTGCTCTTGGTTTAACAGTAAATGTATTTCTAATTACATTTTCCTCACATAGTTACAAGTTATATAGTTATAGTAAGTTACACACACACACATATATATATATATATATATATATATATCCTCGGTATGTTTATTCCTCCAAAGGAGGGCATGCTAGAAAAAGTTTGAGAAGCACGGCAGTAACACAGCACCCCTGCTTTTTCGTGTGTTGTCCACTAGGTGTCACTCTAATGTCGAGATTGAAACTATCTTGACACGTTAAATGGCATGATGAAAAATTCAGTTTTCAAGAAAATAGTTTGCCTTAGATCGATTTAGTTTTAGAAATGATGAGGCAAAAAGAAACTAAATTTAAATAAACTACCCTGCACTGCTTTCTTGTTTATCTGGCCATGTGAGACAGCACCAAAAATTACAATCACATTCTTTTTTTTTTTTTTGTCTTTTCCTGACTAGTCTGAGCTTATTACACCCACATTAATATGTATTTAATGTATTCCACAGTTTTAAATACATTTGGTTTAATCAAAATCAGCATTGCTGCAGCTGGGTAGATTTTTGTACCTTTTCACATGACTGTGATGGGACTTTTTGTGCAAGTGTGATGACCATTGGACTTTGGTTGTTTTTTTTTCACGATGAAACAGAAATTCATCTAAAGATAATGGAACAAAGTGACATAATAATATCTAGGCTTGAAATGTTGCAGGTCTATCGTGTGATTATTTTCCCAACTGAAGTGTTGCAGTTATATAAAGCATCTTGTGATGTTAAGAAGCAACACAGAAAGCCTTTCTTTTAGATCAAATTTGGACTTGTGATGAAGACTGATGCTGACTTTCCCAGCTAAATAACTCCATCCATCCATCAATCCATCCATCCATCCATCCATTTTCTGTACCCACTTATTCCAATGCAGGGTTGTAAGGACTGGAGCCTCTCCCAGAAGCTACTAGGAACGAGGCAGGATACACCCTGGGCAGGTCAACAGTACCAAAATATTAATATAAATAAATAAATAAACAATTAGTGTACAGTCTGAAGCATTGTTTTCTAATCCTGCTCCCCAGGAGGTTTGATATGATCAAAAGTTCCAGAACTTTTTCAGTAAATGGATCCTAGAGTGGAACCACAGCTTTCATGTCTCACAGCTATTTGTGGTCATCCCACTCACTTTATGTGACAAGTTATAAAATATGTGTTAGAAACTGGGATGCTTTACTTAAACAAAAAGGACAGTGTTGCTATGTTGTCATAATAACTTACTGTTTTCAGTTAGAAGAGGATGAATTAATAGCTGAACATACAGTTTCTGCAGCTAAATGTATTGATTGTGTATTAAATGTGTTCTGTAATGCACACGTTTGCAGAAAGACACATGTGTTTACAGATGTTAGCTATTCTCACTACACTTGCAGCACTGTATAATAAAGGTAATAATACATTTCAATAATTCAATAAATTGTTACAAGGTGTTACACGTGTTCCAAACAACTGCATAGTTTGACCTAGATTATGAACACCTGCATCAGGTGATATAGGTTATAGGATTTACACGTAGACAGTTTAAGAAAAAAGAGGGAAACGCTGTAGATTAATTATTTTATTTACAATTTGCAATGGAGAAAAAATATTTCTAAAAAGAAATTGCAGAGAGTTGAGTGCAGCTACTCAACAATTCTGCACCTCTGAGTAATATTGTACAAACCCTTCCATTTATTTGAGTTACTGGTTACTTTATGAACAGCTAATAAATAAACATAATAAGATCCCCTCTCCACCGCTGCTGGAATATCAGACACCCAATATCACAAGATACATGTCAAGATATTTACAGGTTCCCGCGTGGGAAGCTGAGGCTTACAGGAAGCCCCTGAATGCAGCATCACGTTTTCTCAGAGCTGTCCGCTGAACAGTTAATGTCTCTGCTGGCGTCCTTTTCCTTCTCCTCCCACGCAGCCAAACCATTATAAACATTTCTGTAGAGTGAGGATACTCCCCAAACTGTCTGTTCTGAGGCCAGAAAGGATTTGGAGAAGAGCGAGAGACAGAGATGGCACAAACCGACAGCCTATGTTCAACTTTCTCTGACATAGTGGAGATCAATGTGGGTGGTCAGGTATATGTGACCCGTCTTGAGACTCTCACTGCGGTTCCCAACTCGCTCTTGTGGGCAAAGTTCACCCAAAGCTCCCCAGCAGACCTGCCCAAAGACAGCAAGGGTCGCTTCTTCTTCGACCGGGACGGCTTTCTGTTTCGATACATTTTGGATTACTTACGGGACTCAGAGCTTTTCTTGCCAGAGTTTTTCAAAGAGAGGAAGAGGCTGCAGAAAGAAGCGGACTTCTTCCAGCTACCGGAGCTGTCGAGGCGCCTGGCTGCGGTCAGCAAAGACAGCTCTTACGTGGAGGACAACGGGGAGCCGGAGGAGACTGAACTCACCAGCCCGGTCACCTCCTCCTCCTCCTCGGACAGAGCCCTGCGTTCTCCTGGCGCCAACTCAGGCTACATCACCGTCGGGTACAGAGGCAGCTACACTATCGGTAGAGACATCCAGGCTGACGCCAAATTCCGCAGGGTTGCCAGAATAACCGTTTGCAGCAAGATCTCTCTGGCTAAAGAGGTTTTTGGGGAAACCTTGAATGAGAGCCGCGACCCGGACCGACCACCTGACAAATACACCTCCAGGTATTACCTAAAGTATAACTTTCTGGAGCAGGCTTTCGACCGGCTGGCCGAGGCTGGTTTCCACATGGTGGCCTGCAACTCCACCGGGACCTGCTCATACGGCAGTAACGACCCGGGGGAAGACAAACTGTGGACCAGCTACACGGAGTATGTTTTCTGCCGGTGAACTGACAGTTATGAGTGCAGGGGGAGTTGATGCTCTTAAGCTTCTTCTTTTTCTCTCCCAACAACGTGAGAAATGATCATTTATTACATTTAGGTTACAGCGATTAATACACATTACTGTCTCAGTTGTGTTTAGTTTCTCTTTCATGGAGTTTCTGCTCAGGGGGGCGCGGCCAGAGTTGAACCTTTCTGCCATTTTCACCTCTACTAAAGGAGACTTCCAGCATTATTCTCATTATGAACAGTGACTTCAGAAAATGTCACTGGTGTATTTTTATGCCTCACAAGCTTCATAACCTTTATGGGTTTTAACAGACATGTTTGTCTTTGAGTTAATTACATAAATGGGTCCGCAGATGGGCTAAAATGTTAAAAGATGCTGTCTTGCCATGTTATATGACTAAAGAGTCTTCTGGTGATCAAGTTAACTAAGATGTGGCCTGTAAATATATAGCTTAATTTTCACTTGCAGCTCCTGTGCTATAGCTACACCTGTAAGTCTCAGGTCTTCATTTTGTGGGTTAACAGTAAGTTGGTTCAAGTATTCTATTCCTTTTTTTTTTCTCTCGTAATAAATTTTATCAGCCACACATTGCTTTCGAGATAACTTTTTTTTGCGTGTGTGCGTGCTATTAACTGTTTAAATGTCTCATACAGCAAATAAAGTACAACGTTGTAACACTAACCATATTCTTGTCCCTTTGAGTTCCCCCCACAGAAACCATATTCTCATGTATTTCAATGTTTCCTTTCATACATGTATGAGAGCGTTTTCCTCTTTAACCATTCATATTCATACAACAAACAGCTTACAAATAACTTTACAAACATTGAGGTATGACACTAAATTTTCTGTGTAGAGTGACTCCAATGGCTTATAATGTCACCAAAAAGGCTGTGATGAGAATTTGACCTGAATTAAGTAAAAGTTTAAACATTAAATGTGACATTTAGATGTCATAAACTCAAAGGTCACTGAATAAAAAGAAGAGGAAGTTGATGACATGAATAACACTCAATTTATATCAGACACAATCTAGCATCAGCTCACATGTTTCCCGTAAAATGCTGTTAACAAACATGGCTTAAACAGCCATTAGATACACACACACACACACACACACACACATACATATATATATATATATATATATATATATATATATATATATATATATATATATATATATATATATAGATAGATAACTTTGTTGAAGTGTAACTTTAAATTCTCATTTCATCACGTTTCATCATCTGATTTAAATCTCTGATGTAAATAGACTTAGACCTCCCCTTTTTTAAAACCCATTTCTTTTCTTTTTGTCTCTGATTTCATGTCCAGCTCAGGCTAAATTTAAAGTAAAAAGCTGACACATTGCAGCCAAAAACAGAACTTGGTTGCCGCTTTGCAAGAGCAGAGACAGACAAGTTCTGTTATCTCCCCTCGGCAGGGTGGGAAGTAGGAGGAGGGGGGCTTCACATTGGCTGACAAGTACAGTAATCAAATGTCTGTTCCCTTGTGGGATCCTGGGGCACAAATCCAAGCTATCCCAGGATCTAGTCTAATACAAAAAGGAGCTTTGTGTGGGTTGTGTCAGAGTGTACTCAGACACAAGCGTGCAAAACAAAATCAGCAAAGTGAATCATGCAGGGGAGCATCTGAAACTGCTGTTGTAAAACATGTCAAGGGAAGGTTATTCCATAAATTAAAAAAAGAGAAGAACGTACGCAAGCATGCACTTCTCCAACCATTCAGCCCTCCCACATGAAACCTTCTGCTGCCAATAAGTAGCGTCAAAGATTGACATGTCAAACAAGAGGCCTTGTATCTGCTATCAGCTGATGCTGCCATCTGGACAGGAAAAAGGAAGGACTGACTGCAACTTTTCCCCCAGTGTGATCTCCAGAAACAGGACGTAGTGCGCACCATGCTCTACCAAAACATTAAAAAAAGGAAAAAATGAGGCTTAGCAAAATATGGCGCTTAGTCTGACTTTGTATTTGTCATCATGAAAAAAACTTAAGAGTCTCTTCAATCTTTCCAAAGAATCCAGGATGTCAATCTTCTTATTTTTGACTGACACTACACACATCTATGAAGATACAGTTTTTTAAAGGATTAATTTGATTTAAAACACTTTTTTGTATCTTCATCTGAACCAGTAAAGTGCTTCTCTATTATTTTTAAAACTGCTCTGTTTGTGAGAGATTTGTGTCCTTGGTGATAAAACACCTCCAAAACACATTTCACTCAATGTATGCTATTTTCTTTCTTCAATAAAACTCACCAAATGCTAAAAAAAATGCACACACACACACACACGTATGCACACACTGAATACACAAAGCGCAGGAGGAGAGACGGATAATGGCAGCCAAATTAGCCAATTTACAGAGCTGGAGATAACGCCAGCATGCTGGCTTTTCTTCATATCGGCCTCAACGTGATAAATCTTTCACACTTTCCCTCACAGTTTCTATCTGTAGCTCACAGTGACCTGCATGTCTTTAATTCTGTTTGTGTTTATATATACATATATATATATATATATATATATATATATATATATATATATATATATATATATATATATATTTCATGTCTAGCTCCTCTGGCGCAGACACATCACACATGGTTAATTAATTCAAGCAGAATTTTGCTTTGTTTAGATCAGACGTGGGAGCAGAAAAGTAAAGTAATGTAAGAAAGTTCTTCTTTCATTTCCTTGTTATCTAAAATGTCCCACACAGCAGAGGTCCTTCGTTAGAAATGACTTTTATTACATTTACATCAGGACAGCAGCATCTTTCAAGCACTTAAGCTTATTTTGAGGCTTACGCTTAAATCAACATCATAATCTTGTTGCTTTAGTTTTTCTTTTTTCTTTTCTTTTTTTCATTCATTCATTTTCTATACCATTTAGTCCAACTCAAGGTCGCGGAGACGCTGGACCCTATCCCAGCAATTAGCAGGTGAGAGGCAGGATACACCCTGGACAGGTCGCCGGTCCATCGCAGGGCCAGCATTGAGAGACAAACACTCACACTCACACTATTTACATTCACCAATTGACATGTATGTCTTTGGCTGGTGGGAGTAGCCGGAGAGTATCTTCAAAGGGGTAAAAAAAAAAAGACACTTAAACACTTGATTTTTTCTCACCTTTAAAATGATGAGAATGATATGGAATGTGCTTCTGTGGAATGAGCAACACAGCCAAACATGAGGGTTATGACCCTCAAAAATAATCAACCAAGCACAAATTTCCTTCCGTTTGTGCTAAGTTTAGTTCTGTTTAGTCATTTAAGGACAGTTGAATGAGTTACGTAGATGAACAGTCATCCCACTCTACACACACACACACACACACACACACACACACACATCCAAAGCTGTTTGCAGAGTGGGTATATTTTATTCATGTATGTCAACTTGCTAAATTTGTCTAGAGCACAAATGGATGTTACACGGGGAAAAAAAAGAAAGAAAAAACACTTATATCTTTAGCATGTTCAAGTTCTGCATTAAAAACCTCGCTGACCTAGCGTATGAAGGGAAAAGTTCACAAGTTTTAATAGAAAACTACAGTTGAAGTAAGAGAGCAGGTTGACACTGAACCCCCTCAGTGAGTAAACAGGATCTGGTTTAAACTTTTCTGGGAACTGGTTCCCTAAAGGATGTTGAGATTATAAATAGACTGAAAATGAAGACGAAAACAGGTCAGATAGTTTTTTTTTACTGTTTCAGTGTATGACTTTTCCTCTGATCATTAAATTTTAGTGAGGTTTAGGATCTGAAAATCCATAGAAACTAGTCCATGCACCTGTCTCAGGTATGTCAGAACTGCTGACATCACGGTGACATAATGATGTGACTAATGCTGCCTCTGGATGGGAACTTGAAAATTAGGTTTATATATTTATATATATATATATATTGAGTTTGATGCATAAAACATGGAGGGCTGTGTCATTGGTAGAGTCTGGTTCAGGTTGTAGCTTGGATCCATACTGCACAGCTTGATGTCATCACCAGTAAGAGTTACATGTAATATACAGTGTTTTGCCTTCACTGTGTAAAGCTGCCCTGTTCAGGAAGTTACTAATGATTACTTCCTAGAAACCTTAGTCATGCTACCATCTGATTTCTTTGAATTTTCTTGTGCATCCATCGTAAATCATGGTTACTTTTACCTCACAGATGATGTCACTTAGAAAAAAGGAGCAGCTCAGGCTCTGTCCTGAACCACAGAGCATGGAAAACACCCACTTGATGCCATCTTTCAACAGTTTTTTGCCACTTCAAACTTGACACTGCAGTCCAGCTCAAATCCCATTTGACCTAAAAATATCCCACATTATCTCCCTTTCTAACTTTGCCTTCAGTTGCTGTTAGTTTGGGTTAAGAATCAAACACACAGTAGTTGGTGAGATGTAAATATTAGTAACAATATGGTTATGGATTGAAATGAAAACGACATGGTCAGACTTTAGCATTGATACATACACAACTAGAGGTTCACGTCATGTCATCTTAACATTTCTTTTTACAATATAGACAAATGCAAAACACAAGCATCTCAGAGTTTTTGTTCCTTTTTATAAGACACTTTTACAGTTAGATGTCCTAAAAAATGCCCATATAACATTTGAAGCTTAATTATTACATGAATGAACCTCAATTTTAAGTTTTACAGTTATCATTCTGTTCCTTATTTCAGCTAGTATTTGTGGCTTTATACAGTATTACAAACATGGTGAAGGAATTGTTTTTAACAAATAACTTTGAAAATGAATGAGTGTGTTTGCTTCAAAGTCATTTCACATTCTCTTATATTTTGTCCAATACTTGTTGTGGTGAAAAATGACATCATACTATTTTAAATATTTGTAAAGTTGTAAAAATAAAACTTTAAAAAACAAATAAATTAGTGCTCATTCTTAAATGCATGAGGACACATGGAGACATATTCATTTAACAGCTGACATTTAACAGTCTGAAGGTCCATTTTTCTTCTTCTTGAGCTTTTTTATGCCTCACTTCACTGTTTGAGTAAAGCCTGACAAGTTTTTTAACCACTGATATTTAATGTATAGTACACACGCTGCTGCAGAACATCACAGGCTTACTGCACTGCAGACTGTTAGAGATTGCTTACCATCTGTACTTATAATTATTAACAGTCCGTGTTACCAAGCAGTGAAACCATCACACAGTCCTTAAATCATTAACACTTCTTGGATTTTTGTTTAACTGAAGACTAATTCGACATATTTATATATTTGTGGTTTATTATAATAAATAAGATTCCGGTTTACATGGTTGCCTTTGCAAGAAAATAATTTTCCTCTTTCACAAATCCTTCCCAGAGGCAGTGATCTGCTAGAAACACATTTTAAACCACCATCCATCATTCTGAGACTTAGATATGCTCTTGAACTATGACACACAAATCTATGGCAACTTATCTTTCATTCAGTGGCATCATTCACTTTTACAATCAAAGTCTTCTTTTATTGTCTCTATTGCTGCAGTAAGTTTATCCTCAGTTTACAGAAGTGATAGATAGTATATAATATACTGCATATATTATATACTATAACAGTATATGCTATATGCTAACAGTATATGTTTGTGTTTGATCAGTGTAAAATTTAATTATTCACTTAAAAGATAAAATGCAATAATAAACCCAGTCAAAACTTTACCCTCCCTGTAAGCCTGATCTAAACCTGATTTATCTTAGAAACTTAGCAGACAAGACACGTTTTGTCCCTTTACTGTCCTGCTCCTTGTAACTATACTTTCACAGCACTGGAACATAAAGGTGTTAGGAACAGACCTGAGTACATCAATTTTGTAAGTATAACACATAAAACCTCCAATGTGCTGCTTCTTGCTTCACCTGTGCCAACAGAGGGCAGCTTTGAAAGAACCAATCTGTAGTCAGACAAGAAAAGGCAGTTCACTTTTAACAAATTTATTAGAAATAATGGCAGAACTTTTTTAGTATATATTATATAGGAAAGAAATACCCCATGTAAAGTGTTGTTTAGGGTTATAATGCTGTCATAATATCTTAATAACATTTTATTTTTTAATAACTGAATTAAACTACTGCTGGCTGACATGCATAAAACTGAGGTTTTTAAAACTTCTCTGGATGTTGTCTTCATTGTTTTGACTGCTGCATGGAACATGTTTGCTTCTCAAACACTTACTTGCATGTCATGTTAACAGCCAGCATGAGGATAAAAGCCAGGTGTAGCTAGAGACAGAGAGACTCCAAACTGTGAACCTCCACCGACTATTTGTTTCCTTTAAGGCCTTTACCTCCCCGTCTCTGACCACAAAGCTCTTTCTTCCTGTCTGCCTGTGTAGTCTTCTTTTTTTTTTTTTTTTGTTGAGGCAGGGAGCATGTAAATGTCGCCAGTCTCCGCTGAGCTGCTCTCAACGCCCAGCGGCAAACCGGAGATTGGTGCAGCTCCCAGTGACAACGCTGTGCCTTGCACCGTTCCGGTAAACTAAAAGGCAAAAGGCTGCCAGCATCAATCAGCTGCAGGGAATAGAGAGGAAGAGTAGGAGCATCCTCCTTCCCTGCTGTTGCTGCAGCAGGTTTCCTTTCACAAGAAGTGCAGCTCCTCTGTCCCTCTCTCTCAGGGCTGTTTGAAAGGGCAAGACGTAAAAGAAGCTCATTCAAAGTCCACCACTTAACCATCTTACTGTCCTCAGTGTGTGAAAGTGAGCCTGCAGGACTTTTTTTTTAAAGGTCACATTCATTTCAGCTGGTTATTCAATTTTATGAAATCTAAGCTGCTGCATAACTTTTTTATTTATTCAATATGTTGCAACGATTAGGCATTTCCTGTCAGTAACTGAGTTTGGAGGAAGCAACACGTTTATACTGTTAGCCCATAAATGCCTTTACTTTTTAGGGTAGTGAGGTTTGCCATGTTCTGTATTTCTAGAAATTTCAGCATTTCTCCCTTTAAAGTACAGTCACACAGGGCATCATTGTTTTGAAAGATTTGATAAAACAGTTTTTTGAATAACCACATTTGCCATACATGCACTTGGACAAGTTTAATGCCACAAACTAAACCAATCAGGCTCCATTTTTTTACAGAAACAAAACAAAGACAAGACTAAAGAAATCTTGAGTGATGTTCTATTAACAAAGGAAACAAAAGTAGAGCTGTTTGGGCATACAGTTTGTTTTTTTTTTGTTTTTTTTGCAGGTGGTAAATGAAGGTCATAAAGTAAAGAAAGCCCACCCAGCAATACAACCTGATGAAAGATCTATTATGGCACCGGGCTGTTATGCTGACTCTAGTACTACAAGCATGAAAGGCCTGATTAAATCAAACTGCAAAGGCAGTTAAAAAGGAGCAGAAACTACCAGCTGACAGGCAGCTACATAAAAGAATTTGACAACATTATTCAATTCAACAGTTGTGTGATCAAATATTTGAGTCCATTTTTAGAGAAATTTTTAAAACTGCTCAATTCCAAATCTATTCTATTCAATTCTACAGTCATTTAGCAGACACTTTTATCCAAAGCAACTTACATTTGAGAGTAAGAACAACACAAGTAAGAATTCAAACAATATGGGACATCATAATTAAGTGGTAGTCAGACTGTTGTAAGTCTAGTTGGACCCAGGTGCTGTCATGTAGTGCTAAAGGCAGTGTATATATATATATATATATATATATATATATATATATATATAATAGTTTTTTGTAAGTCATTTTGTTTAAATACAAGATCACGATTTCATCAGACAATATCATCTTGGGCATAAGTGCACACAGCTTATTCAGTCTTCAAATCTTCAAGCTCTTCTTTTTAAGTATTCATGTTTTCAGCATCAGTACACGAGTTAAACATCACAACACGCGTAACATCAGTCTGTCTGGTTAGCTGGACATCTACAGTTGGGTCTGGATAACGTTTCAGCAATGATGTTTTACTCACAGGACACAGCCACGTCTGCAAAACCCAGCTCCGCCCACTTCTTCCTGATATGGCCTAATGTGAGTTCACAATTCAAAACATGACTTACATACTGTTTGCGTTGTATTTGTAACTTAAAACAGTTTCCCTATGTCGTTGTGCTTTCCTGTGAGATTAAGTTCATGCACAGTGACAGCATTTTAATGTCAAACTATTTGCCCTGTTAATTAGATGACTGGAGACTGAGGGAAAAAACCATCCGTGTGCGGTCAAATTTCACACAACACAAATGGGAAGTTCTATCTAAAAAAAAAAAAAAAAAATTGCAAAGATGAGCATGATCAACATAAAGGATTCTGTAACATGGGATGTATAAGAGAAGCAGTCAGGAAGCTTTCAATGACTGTTAAAGTGAGGCCACCTGAACAAAAAACCTCTCACTGAACATTTGAGCAAAGAGTTGTACAATGAAATCTTATATTCTAGTTACACAAACAGCTGCAGGGCATCTCTAAGGTTCTCATGTTAAAATAACAGTAACCTAGAGGAACTTTCCAATACGCAAAGGAAGTAATAAGCCTTAAAAATTCTTTAGATTCTTTAATGAAGAGCAGGGTCAGGATTTTCCACTCAGCAATCATACTTTAGAGAGACAAACAGACTGTAGCTGCAAGAAAATATGAAGCTTAAAACAGACCTCTCCCACCACAAATCTCAGTACTACTTAATACCACTTACAGACTTGAAACATAATCTGTCTCGCTAACCTCTTTGTGGCTTCCCAAAATATGAAGCTGCATAAACTGCTGTCATCTTGTTTGTAGTCCAGTTGCAAGTGTATAGCCTTTAAATTCAAGGCTAACAAATTTGGGTTGCTTATCAGATGCCACAAACATCAATATTGTTGCAAAAACTACCATTCTGATGCATTAACAGGTTTAAAAGAAGAACAATTAGTCTCAATGAGACTACATTACACTGAAAAATGTCGAAATATTTTCCACGTAATCAGTAGAATCTATTAACTTGTTAAATTTGTACAAATGTCCAACTGCGTATAGTCTTTTTCTGTTTGACCGTTGACCGTTTCCAGCTTGCTGTACTTCTGGTATTTAAGTAGGTTATACTGGAGTCACCAGTGTCATCCTAAACAGATAGAGCATGTCAGAAACTGAACAATGTTTCTTTTATGCCTTCGGGGAAGTGAACTCTTTTACAAAAGAGCAGGTCACAGTGAACTGTAAAAGCATTTCCATCTATTTAGCTAAGAGTTCTGGATAACCAATGTTTGTCCACAGAGCTCAAATAACTAAGGAACTGATGTAGTTACTGTTGCTTTGACCTAGATTACTTTGTAATGCAACCGTACTATTAAAGCTTTCATTTTAAATTAATTAAAAAAAAGAACTGCCAGGCAAGACAAACGGAGAGTCATATGATTTACAGTCGATACATGATTTGCATCGGACCTACTTCCTCATTCAGATGAAATGTTGCCTGTTCCAGTGCAGTCAAACCTACTCATATAAAAAGGCTATAGCAAAGCATCCTAGTGACTCAAACATGATCTGTATATGTGAAGGAGCTTTTAAAACGTTTACATCTTAGGAGAAATCATTTAAACACACAGTAACCACAAGAGACTCTTTAATTACAGATGTCACAGCCTCAATTTACCATTTTGGAGCATGAAACCTCTCCACGGAAAGGCCTGAGGGCAGTGTAATTCTTTCTTCCCTTTTGTAGCTTTGGCCTTGCTTCAGTTTCCTGTGAGTCAGTTCACCAAAATTACACAGAATACTTTCTCCAATACAAAAAAGTTATTTTATTTGCACTATACAAAGTAATAACATTTACATGATTTATTTTCCAATTAAAACATATTCAATGTGCTCTATAACTGGTCAGAGACAACTAGATGACAAAAAAATAAATAAATAAATAACACACCCATGAGTCCTCAAAATTTTGCTTAGGCATACGGTCTTACAGCTAATGGACAAGTTTGTAAATTGTAAACACTTCTTTGCATTGCAAAGCAGTTAGACGTGCCGAATATTGGAATTCCAGATGGATTGTGACTGCATTGAAAACATGTATTTTTTACTGCAGAAAAAGAGAAATACTGTATGTTGTGGTTTGGCAGCACAGATTCACCACAGAACAGCCACTTTTCTCTGAGGCTGGATGTCGCAGGGAAAACCATATTTGTTTTATCTACAAGTACATATTTCATGAGAGGATACCTAATTTTATATTTATGGAAAAAAAATACATTTGAGGGTTCTGCCCAGTATCTTAACTATTCTTAAGATTGTGCTTTTCTGCACTGAGATGGTATTTCTGGGATCTGTTGGAGCCACTTCCCAGTTTGAAGGTCACGTCCTCGAACGTTCGATTACCAGTGTTGCCTTTACTCCCCTCATCTTTTTACTGTCCTACTACAAACCTTGGTATTTTTCATGCTTCTCATATTCCTTCTTGATGTTGCTGTTATTCAGGATTGCCATGGCAATCACCTTCTTCTTCTGTAGATTGGCCACCACAATGTCTGCTTTGTTAGCCTTCACCAGTTTATCAGTCTGAATCTGAAGTCTCACAGGATCTTGGTTCCATCCGCCTCCACCACCTCTGACATCTCCCATCTTGACCCTGGGACTTCCAGCCCATACTCAGTACAGATGTTCCTGATGACTGGCAGGGCAAACCTGGACTAGTTGATGGCATCAGGACCTGCCTTACATTTTGTAGGTTCCGCACACTGAGGCCTTGCAACCTCTCTATAGTCGTGTCTGTGTGTATCTATATAAAACTTAAGTCTGGCTTTAACCATTCAAACTTTTGTTTAAAAAATATGAACTAATTTTTTTTTCGTCAATACATGTTGCACCACTCACATATGAGATTTCAGAGAATGTAACAGTAATTGTCCTCATCAACAGTGAGGATTTTATTTTAATGCATATTGGTTAAAAATACAATATGCATCACTACTAAATGCTACAAGAACATTTTCCTAAAAATTTAAACCAAGTCTTGCACTGTTGAGGAAAACATAGAAGTCTGTCACTGTTCAAACAGTTTGACCAAATAATTTGACTATGTTCAAACTACATTTCTGCCGACAGTATTACACTAAATGAGAACAATGATGCCACCATGTGGTACAAACATTAAATTAAAAACAATGCTGGATTATGTTCAGTGAACTTTATTTACAAAAATTTGTTAAGACATTGTTTCTGCTGTGAAATGCATGTATTACATATGTATACCAGTGAGTCATCCCAATGTGCATTTTGTGATTTTAAAACTGAACAAAAAGTGCTTCAGTACATATTAAAATGTGCCTCCATATCTTGGTAACGTTAGCCACTTCTCAAGAGATGATATATTTGACTCACTGTTGAAAATAGCACATGTAATGAACAGCAACACTAACTTTAAAAGGCAACACATAATCCCATATAACTCCCATATTTACTTTATTTCATATATTAAGTCAACATACTCTTAATTAAATAAACAGGAAAACAAACATTCAAACTAAGTATGATCTATTGATAAAAAAAAACATCCATTATCTCACAGATGCTTAAAATATTATGATTTTAAATCTCATAACAGACTTAATTTTTACCAATAATCAGGAAGCAAAAATCATGGATTGGCTCTGAGGATATTTTCCTGCTCCTTTCCTCAAAAGTAATTACCACTCATGTTCTCATTCTATAATCTGAAGTACATCATGTTGGTTACATGGGGAGGGCAGAAGTGGCTGCAATGTAAAGCGGACATAAATTTGGGTTATTTTCAATCAGACTTGAAAAAAAAAAAAAAAAATAGCATTAGCATTAACACTTCAATAAAGACACCCCCCCCCCCCCCCCCCCCCCCCCCCCCGACCCCACCCCAAACCCCCAAAACAGGAGAATCAGTCAGGGTGAGTGTCTTACAGTAACCAGTACTTACACTTGAGCTAGACATAGCAGCGCTCACAGTAGAGTTTCCTGTTTCGGACGCGAACCTGGAATCCAGTCTCGGTTCCTCTGAGATGTCGACAGCAGCTTGAACACTAAGAGGAGGACAGAGAAGTGAGACGAGTCAGGGTCAATTTTAGAGAAATCCAGAGCTGACTTGTGACATGGACTATTTATGTTGAAATCACTTCAGTCTGCCACCCAAGCACAGAGCAGTCAAGCAGAAAAAACACGTCTTAGAACATAAATATTACGCATGCTCTCGCTGTGTAGAGCTCATATGGGAGCACAGTTACAGAGGTGAACTAACTTTTACATCTATGTGTTAATGAAGGTGGTCATCTAAATCTGGGGATCCTCTGCAGGTGAGATTTTCACAACAAGCATCTAAAAAGGCCAAACATGGCAGCTTGCTGTCTTCTCCTACATAGTCAAGGGCATGCACTTAGGAAACCGAGCAAATTGGCACACAGAATTATTTCTGAGAGTCAAAATTTACAGATTCAAGACAGAAGTATAGAAAGCTACCAAAAATGTTCATACTAGAAGAGGCACAAAGCATGATTATAACAGCGAGTACTGATGAAAGTCTCCTGTGGACCTCACTGGAGGGAAGGTGTGATCACATAAGCATTTACCCATAAAGTTTCCCCAGAAAACGAACCTGGAAACAGGCAAAGTGGAAGTAGAGACCAAGGGCATCTACGACCATGGCTGCCCTACTACCTAGGACACGCCCACACACACAGCACGTCCTCTTGCCACTGACTGTCCTGGTGCCAGTACATAATACCACCGTGAGGCCAGATTGTAGAGGAAAAAAAAAAAACAAAAAAAAAAACAAGCACAAACTAAATTTAAGTAATTGATCTACCCGCCATGATGAAAGGATTCCGGGTACGCATTCATCTGAGACGACACTGATCCAGTGCTGTAGCGGGAAGAGGCGTTCCTGGTTGGAGCACAGTAGCCTCCAGCAGCTGACTGTGAGCGAGGGTAAGTGAATGTACCAGCTGAGTCCGGGGGCTGACGCAAAGCATCCAGGTTGTCCAGAGACTCGTATCTGCAGACAAGATTTCACATTTCACAAGGTTTTAGAAGCAGCCAGCTAAGGTGCTACCAGTCACACTTCAAATCCACTTTGGATGAGGTTCAAAAACTGGTCTCACCTCTTCATGGAAACCCCCACATAGATGGGCTCCTTGTGGCAACTACTGCGGCGCTGACGTATCCAACTGTTGTCGGTCAGAAGTTGAGTCCTTTTCTTCATCTCCTCCAAGATCTGCTGCCTCTCTTGCTCCGCCTTAGACACAGACTGTCCTTTTCTTTTCTTCCAATCACCTGAACCAGGTGAAAATCCACTGTTAACTCACTGTATCCTTCAAATAGAAACAATCATATAACATATAAGCGTAAACTAACCTGTCTGTGTGTGGGGTCCAGCTAATACTGGGGTAGATAAGGACTTTGCCCTATTCAAAAGAGACAGACCACAAGAAATTTCTTGCTTTCAAATCAAAATATTACATGCTTATTTAAAAAAAAAAAAAAGAAAAAAATTGTGTTTTTGCATGTGTTTTACTGCTTGTTGTATTCAAGAGACAAAGCAAAAATGTTTAAACTGTTAGTTCAAATCAGGCCGCTGAAATAAATGAAAACTTAGCCAAGCTTGTGCTGACCTGTGTGCAGGGGAAAGCTGAGCAAAGCCATAGGAGCCCTCAGCCCTGAGGTTCAGCGACAGCAGTTAAAGCCCATCAAAAAGCAGCAGACGGCACATCACCACCAAAAAAAAAAAAAAGAAGTCTTTTCTTAGAACATGTTTGCACTTGGAGCATTTTGGCGTCATAAACACGGGAGAAGCTTTAATTACCAATCTTTCTCCATAATCCTGTCATCATGGACTCTTTGTGCATTGCTGTGGAGATTGGCCCTGTCCTCGCTCATCTCTTTGTCAGGACTCGAGTTTTTTTCTCTGGTTTTCGTCGTCAGTCCATTTACAAAATGCTGAGTGCTGGCAAAACTCTCACAACCACTTGTCTTTTCAAATGTATAATCCTACAAATGCATGAAAAAATGTCACATGTCCTACATAATGAGTTAAAAGACATTTATGCATAACTATCAAATTGTCAATCACTAAAGAAAAATTGTGTTAAAAGCTCCAATTTTCATGACATTTAAGAAATAGGGTGCAAACTGTAAAACCCTTACCCCAGACTTTCTGCCTTCCATTGCATCCTGTTGTGCTCTCTGCCACTCTGCCTCCAGCCTTTCCTGATCACGCTGATATTGAGCCTAAACACAAACAAAAAAAAGTTCTGTATAACATTTCAGCACTCCAGACAAACATTAAAATGTCCGTGTGTTATTTGTGTATAAAAAGGTATTCACCTGCAGAAGGCGCTCTTGCTCTTCCTGCCACTTCTCCTGACGCCTGCGATCCTCCTCGTGGTCCCACGACCAGCTGGATGAGGAGCGGCTGAGGGATGGCACCTGGAGCTGGCAATGCACAAACAGAATGCAAGCGCATATGTGATCACACACAGATAGCTTTCGTATGTCCATGCATAAACACACTTTGATCAAGTGGTGTGGTAACTTACATCAGATATTGCAGACTCTGAGCCTCCTGTGTGAGAAGATAATCCGTTCAGCAAAAATACCACAAAGCTCTTAGATGATAAAGATTTATAATATTGCATGCAATAGGTCATACACAAACTATAAAAATACTGGGGACACATAACAGGGTCCATTACCATTTAGTTATTCTGCCGACTCTTGATCTTTCTTTGCAGCATCTTACCATTTTGCACACTCTGGGCCAATCAGCAGTCAGAGCAGCCTTGCTGTAGGCCTGAGTTGTTCCAATGTTCACTTACAACCAATATAAAAGAATTATACACTAAAGAATGACAATTTGTTCACTGCGGATCTTTACCTGCAGGACAGGATTATAAAATAACTGACAGTCCTGATAGAGGCTTAAGAGGTCAACATCAGCAAGGCTGCATGTCAATCATCCGACCAGTCTGCTAATGCATCCCCAGCTTAAAGACACCACAATCCAAAATACTGAAAAATAAACTCGAGCAGAGTTCAGCATGCAACGCTACAGAAAAGAAAGACATCCATGCCTCTTATCCGAAACATCAGCTTCATTCATTGATGCTGTACAAAAACAAAAACAGAAACTACACACAGAAAAAACATTTACCACACAAGTAAACCCATGAGCTGATTCCTGCAGAACCTGGAGAGAAAAGCCATAGCAGCATGCACATCAGATCCATTAACCACAGCAGACAGCCAAACACAACATTTTAATATATTACTTGCTACCCATTTACACAGAACCAGCAATACTACTGTAAAGAGAGGCTAACTACTGCAAAGAGGAAGCACAACATAAGCTGGTAGATTATTAATTGTAGCACACATGATCAATGCTGTCAGCCCTGTGGTTGTTTGTGTTTGTTGCACAAAGTATGTTTTTTGTGCATCAATTTGCAAGATGACCTACCCTGTATAATGTATAATACTGTCCTTTCCCCCTTTCCTCCCACTCTTAATTCCAAATATTTCTATCACTCGAGAAAAATCAGGGTTTAGAGTTAATAATACATGGTCAAGGACAGAATTAGGGTAAATGGTTAATGTTAAGATTTTAAATTGTTAGAGTTAGAAAAACTAATTGTTAAAAGGTTACACATTTTACTAACCATGTACTGCAACTCCCACTGATGTCGTATGGTACCGCAGAGAAAACAAGACTTGGAAAGTCCCCGTCTCAGTTTACAACATGACTGCATTCTTAGAATGTGGATGTATTTGAAAAAACCATGAACTAATGATCATTTTATTTTCTTTCTAGTCACTACTCACTCTGAAAAATTAACTTCCTTGTAAAGAACACTGAAAAGCTAGCCAAGCCAAGCTCCTGCCACCAAAGCTGCTACCCAAGTTCATACTGGTATTTTACCTTTTGTTTTGAAAAATTCTGCCCTCCTTTTCTGATTTTTCCTAATTATACTATTGTAATCTACATAAAAATACAAATAAAGGTGACATATTACATTAGTACACAAAGCATTCAAGGTGGAGTTTGCCATACATCTGAGACAGTTTGCTTCAGTTGCATTACCTTTACTTCTGGCTACATTGGAGTTGTCAGACAGCCCTCCTGTGGTTTTATCCTGAATTACCTGAGTGGTTGAAAACAGCAATCGACAAAAAAAAAAAAAAAAAAAATCAGACTGAATTATCTGAAGAGATCTGAGCATTTTCTTTTTTTGTTTTTAAAGTAATCTGGCTAAAACAACTGCTCACTTTTTCTGTCTGTCCATTAAACTCGGATGCTTGTGTGTCCGTTTCTGTAGAGGCAGCACTCTTGGCCTGGTGATTTGTGCAACTTATCAGAACGGGAGCTGCAGCAGTCAGATTGAGAGTCAACCTGCTCTGACCTGGCTGGTTGGCATAACTTCCATCACTGGAGCTCCAGTCTAATTAAAACCCAACAGTCATCAAAACAAAGACCGAATTATAAACCGCCGTTTGTGCCCACTGGTTAGATGTTAGAAGTTAAGTGATTGCAGAAAATTTCAGGAGGTGGTTGAAGACGTAATTGCCTTTTCTAGCTCATCTTACCCTTGATGCCATAGCGTCGAATGTCCATAGTGAGACTGCCGGTTTGCAAGGAAGATGCCATTTTATCCTTCCATTGGTTGTAGGTCATGTGTGCCACTGCAACTCCATCAACCGCCACAATCTCATCATCCACATGCAGCCTGCAGAGCTCTGCTGGACTGCCTGTAGGAGGGAGAGGCATCAGGAAAATTAAGAAACATGAGAACAAGGGCAAAACAGCAAATGGATACCAGCAGGAATGTGTCTTTACCAAGAGGTGGGAATACAACCACAGTAGGTTGCTGTTCTAGGCTGACAAGTGGGCCAGTAAGCCAAAACTACAGAGCGACAAGTAAATGACACCTCTACCACGTCTTATTTATTCATGTCCCAGTTTTAAATCACTGGCTACATTTTGTAGTTCTTTGATGCAAAAAAAGTTCTCAAAGACTAAATCTAATGATTTATCTGCTCATTATTTAATAGTTCTAACTTGCATTGGTCATCAGTACCTTACAAGTTAATTTAGTTTATATCTTGGAATTAAAAAGTGAGATTTAGTAATATAAATAAACTAATCCCCAACTGACTCACTCGTTTCTGATCTGTTCTCTTGAACAGAGCCCATTAACACACACAATATACAAGTAGCACTTTTATCGTAGCTCTCTCCTCATCTGAGACCTAAACCTAACACCGTTTTGCAGTATGTGCAAAATATTATTCAACTAAAACTCAAGCAACGACAGTTTTTCATCTTACCAGGGTGAACGAATTTTACTCTTGCCCCTGTGGAGTCCCAGTGAGTGTGGAAACCAAAGTCTGGTAAACTGTTAGGTTTAAGAGTCAGGCTTACTCTCATGTCACTATGATCCACCTGAAAGACACAGACAGGTAAAGGTGACACCCTGTGATCCAATGTCCTGTGCTTCCTGGTGGAAATCAGACACCTACACAAGTACAGTAATGGATACTCTGAATGATCAGTTTTATGTTGTCAGAAGGTTTCATTCATCAATATATTTATAGATTTAGTTGATGGCGATGTCAACCTATATCTAATTAAATGGATGGTACAGACACACAGGAGCATATAATCATTTATATAATCATTTTAGGTTTAATTTAAACACTGTATCCATACAGTGTGGATTTGTTTAATAGTAGAGCCTAAAACTGATATCCCAATCATTTTTTGGGCTTTATCTCGATACACAATATACATCCTGATGTTTTGAAATCTCTTCTAAAACACTGTAAATATTGAATTCAACATTATCATGCACACAAAGACACCAGCAGCTTTTAAGTACACTCAGAAATGTATCTTTATTGTGATTTTTCCCTTTCAACAAACTTTTTATATTTATAAAATCTTTATATTTTATACCAGGGACTAAAACACTAAACATTTAATAAAACGCATTTCCCCGACCATTATATTAGAGGGGGGCCCCAAATCCCACCAACCCTAGAAGATCAAGTTTATTTTATTTTCTATAATTACTCAATATCTAATATATTTTTTCATTCAGTTATTTTATATTAAAATATTATATATATATTTTTTCAGGTTATTTCAATTTTGCAATAGATCCCAACAGAAGTAATCTACGGTCCCTTTTCCTCTAGAACAGGTTTATATTTTTGTCCTTTGATTACAAAAACTAAACAGCCTGGTTTTATTTATCTTATTCTCATACTGATATGCAATTATGTCACGTCATGTCTGTACAAGCCGTGCTCCTTGCACACAGGTGAGCTACACTCCCACTAGCAGAGAGATTGAAGCATGGAGTGCACTAGCTGCATGCTCCATGCTTCTTTCCTGTTTCCCCTGACACATTGAGCATGTGCACAGGAGAGTTTTCTGGATGGGTGGGGGAGTGAGCTGTCTAGCTTCTCTCACTCACAGCAGACAAACTATAAAGAAAATCACATGTAAACACTTTAAATTCCGCTGTGTCCGTTTGTACTTGATGTTCGCGATATAAACATTGTATATGCCGGTAAAACCTCTTGGGATATAATCAAGCGTATCCGATATATCAGCCAGCCCTATGTCAGACCTTTTTTTTTTAAAAATAGTGTAAAAGTTTGACAGTGCAGCCGCAAAACTCAAAGCTACAGAAATCTTAATGATAGTTTAATTTCATCAGGTGACCACAACTGATGATTTTGAATTGATCAATTTGAGGGATCATTGTTTTAATCTGATTTTAAACACCTTTCATAAGTTGAAAATTAAATAATAAATATACATTTTATGAGGAAGAGTAAAAAAATTTGAAACAAAAAAAAAAACAGAAAATAAAAGTCTCCACTTTTTACTCTCTTTGGGGCTTTTTTAAACAAAATTTGTATGTGGATGAAATGGTAAAGATGAGCTGCAGCTCTGGCTGGCCCCAAGTTTGACAAAGTGAAGGCAGTAATAGACCTGAAAATGTTTGGAGGTTCCTGCTTTTCACCTCCATATTTTTTTCTTTTGTTTCAGAAAGCAATGCCATAATTCTCAAAGACCTGCATGCATGGATCCAGACTGTTTGCCTCCTACAACACTCTGACAAAAGAGCTGTACAATCAGTGACACCCACTGGCCACATTTAGAATGACATGAACAAATGAAAATATCAGGTATATTAATGTATGAGTTCTACTTCTGCACATGAGCATGCTGCAGTTGTAGAACATGCGCAGAAACAACTTCCTCTCAGTGGAGTGCAGCCTTCAACATGCATGTGCTTGTCCAATTTCAAGTCAAAAGAATTTTTGCAACATTTATCTGGGGACATTTATTTGGTGGTAAATTTGATATATTGTACAACCCTCATTTTAATTGATGTAATCTATTCTTTTTAGATAAGCTAACTGACCTTTTGTCCCTGGTTTTAAAGCATCACTTTTCAGTTTTGAATTAATTATGAACACTTATTTTAAGAGCAAGTCTGGGAAATTACAGTGCTGGACCAGTTAAATTCTGTTTGCATCTGCCTGTTAGCTCTCATTGCTGTTAAAACCCTGCTGTACAGCATGATGCAAGGTGAAGTTCATTGTGTACTATAAACATCAGCTGACAACTCATTTTTATTTGAATGGACCTGCTGATAACTTTATTAGTTCATCATTTATTCAAAATAACAGATCTTCTCCAGTATACAAGTTATTTTAATCCCCAACATGACTAATCCAGCATTAAATTCTACTTAATTCTTAAAATTTCAACATCCACAGTGCACAGATGGTGAACGCTGTGTTGTGTGCTGAAAAACTTTACAACTTACCTTTAAAAGCTCTGTACTTGCATTAGATGGGAGGGACGAGCTTCTGTTGTGGGAGTACTGCATGTTTGTATAAGGCTGAGTCTGAATCTCAGTTTGAGTGGAAGGCTGATGCGGATGGCTGCGGTCCTGAAGAGAGTTCTGGTTGGAGAAACTGGCTTTGTTCCCTTCCTCCCTTTGTTCTGTACCATTCTGCTTTGCCTGGTTGACTTTTTTCTGTCTGACTGATGCCTGGTACTGAGCCCTCAGATGAGCAGCTGCTGTTTGTCTTTTGAGAGATGGTTTGGTGGGTGTAGAAAGAGAATCCTCTCTCTCATCATTCAAAAGCACTCCCTGACCGTCATCTACCTGCAGGCAAACAGAACAAAGACGCTCACTTGGACAATCAAATTAATCGGTTTACACCAATAAAATTCATCAGTGCCACTATAAGGCAACTGGAACTGAATATTTACAACAAAAGCACAGATAATATGAAGCGCTTAATCTTATAGTGACTGCTTGGTTCACAATGGTGCAAGATCAATCCTTTGTTCTCAAGGGCAATAAAGAAAGTTAAGTTAGTAAAAAGAGCACCAGCTGGGATGACAAACTCACGTTGAACAGTCTTGGTAGTGAGGACATCCTGGAATGCTTGGTCCCAAAAGGTCTGGCTGTGATTGCAGAAGAGAGACGGGAAGAGCCTTCAGACCGACGGTAACCACGGGGGAGGCTGGCTGTGCTGGACCATGATCCAGCTCTGCTTGGGTACTTGGATAAGCTTGTTTCCTCCTGGGCTCTGCCATCCACTGCTGGGTCCCACTGTGACTTCTGGCTCTCCTCTTGGGTTTTGTGGTTCTGATGCAACAAGTCCTCAGTGCCATCAACCCCTGCTGGATTGACAACATCTGGGCAAGTTTTACCTTTAGGATCCATGTCATGACTTGCCATGGGTGAAGTAGGATCCTGGCTTCTGGAGCTTCTAACAACAGAGGAGATCTGGTTTGTCAGAATGTTATGAGGCTGGGCCTGTTCAGATGTGGAATTTAGAGGAGCTTGGCTGCCCAATGTCTGCGAGGTGAAAGGACGGTTTAAAGACGCTGTGGTAACTCCTACTCTATCTGAGGCCAAAGACACAAAGTAAGTCTCTTTCCCCAAGGCTGTCCCATCAGAAGGAGGGACAGCTCCATGTGACGATTCCTGAAAAGAAACAGGTTAATACTGGCAACAGATCTGCAAAGCAACATATGCATATCTTAACATCTCTTCAGTTTTGGCCACAATTACTGTAAGTAGCCAGAGGCATTAGCAAAGCTCAAAAGGTTAAAAACAGAAAAATATCTAATCTTACCTGACTGAAGGCTGTGGGGCTCACTGGTGCTTCAGTGGCATAGCTGCGGGCCAGCAAAACTCTAGTGTGTGGCCTCAGATCTGAACTGGGGGGTTTTGATGGAGAACACATGGAGTATGGACGGGGAGAAGGGCTGTACCTCCAAGGGGAATGGTCTCTGGTCATTTAATTAATAAGAGTCAATGTAAGAACAGAATTAAAAAAACGGATGGCAGGATTTATATTACATGACATTTAAATAAGCTAATTGTGACTTTATATATTCATTATTATCAATCTGTATCAGTCGGTAAGCTTAACTTAAAGCTTTTTGTTAGATTTGTACCTCTTTAGAGGTCCTTCCTGCTCCTCATATCTCTCATTGCTCATCACAGCGCCATTGGTCATCTGGTTCATAACATGTTCCCATTCCTGCGACTTCCTACGGACGTCAGACTTGGTGCTCCAGCGACGAGTCTTCCACTTTGTCAGGTCCTGAAGCAAAGGCATAAAACCAACACAGTCACATGAGTGTATGCTTGTAAATACAGGACTATAAACATCAATCAATATTTTTACATCACTCTTCTAATTTATGATACCATGAACCATCTCTCACACAGAATACATTTTCAAACTTAATACAGGTTGACAAAACAGTTCAAATTTAGAAACTCAGCCTGCATGAGCATATTCAAATACTCTTAGCACCATGCAGATCCAGTAGCTGGTCTGAAGATTTAGGCTGTATCATGTACTGTACTTGTAAGTACAGGTGAAACTCATAGGACTTAAACACTTGTAATTCCATTCAAATGAAAAAGACACTCATGACCCTTAAAACCGCCTGAACAGCTACTAAAATAGTCCCAGAAATGAAGTGTTTTTAAAGGGAGATCCAACTTACATCCTGCCACTGAGCTTCACTGTCCTTGGCAGCAATGCTGCACTTTCTTTTGTTTTCTTGATTCCCCTCCCTTGCTAGGCCAACAGTCTCGCCTTTATCATGATGGCCATTAGATACTTTACGCACAGGGTAAACCATTGGGATGTCGCTGAGGGATTTGCTCCTGGTTCAGAAAAAAGAAGCAAAAAACACACTGAAATGATGACATCAAAAGCAAACAATATTAAAAGGAGCCCCTTGAGTGTAAAACACGACAAAACTAAAATAAAAACCAAAACATTTTATGTAAAAAAAAAAAAAAAAAAAAAAAGGCAGCTCAATACCGACACCATGTAGCATAGCAAGCATGCACATAAGTATGTGTGCCTCATAGATGCTGTACACAATAACAGTTTAACCAGCTATAACAGCACGGTCAGCATTCATACAACACAACCCTCAGCAAAGTGGGAGCAGGAGAGCAGCAGTCAAACAGTGCAGCAGCATAAACTACAACAGATGTTGCTGTCTGCATATAAGCCGCCGTGACTTGTACATTAACAAGTAAGAACACTGCTGTGGGCAAGAGAGGATGTCAGACATGACATCTGAATAACTTACAGCAGCATTTAGCAGGTGGTACATCAAAACTGACAATTTCATGGGTGGAAACAAGACTGATTACAAACGATCCTGAAGTGTGTAATAAATTCTGCCATCAAATGTCTGTCTGGGAAATAAATAGCGGGAGAGGTGTAGCAAGCACTGAAGAAACAAATGAAGCCTGCGGCACAATCTCCATTGAGGGCACACTGAATGCTAACAAACTGAACCAAAACAAAGCAATAAAGCAGTTAATTGTACAAATGTCAAGAAAATTTTGGTCCAGTTTTTTTTTTTTTTTGGCTTTTGCTCAAAACTTTAAAGACTTACCAAATCCAGCCAGGGTTGACCTGAACTGGTCTCTCAGGTTTGACCTGAATTTGATGTAGTCTACAGAACCAGAGAAAAACACGGAGTAATGAACACAAATTTACACCAAAAGATGTGGCAGCTGAGTTGAGAAAACTATCAGTAAATGAAGATGAGGTCTGGACTAGAAAACGTTATGTGCGGAGGATGCATTGTGTTGCTTACACATTATGAAATATGGCAGCTACAACACACCTCAAGGCCCAGCTGAATTTAAAGACAGTTTATCAAGGCAGAATGAGTGTGTTTAACATATTGTGCAGCATATGAATGAATCCATTTGACAGTTTATTAACCCACAAGAACAATTTATTTTTCAACACCTATGTCACAACAACCTGCAAAACAGCATCGGCAAGAAAAGGTGTTATAAATAACATGTTTCTGTTACTAGGCCTGTCACGATAACAAATTTAGCTGTACGATAAATTTTCTCAGAAATTATCGCGATAAACGATAATATTGCGCAGAGCGCTAATGTGTCATTTTGAGACCATTCTCAACTAATATAGTGACATATGCCGTAATAATGCAAGTACACATTTTCAAAGGTCAATAAACTAAATAAATAAAAGCGCCTTTTTCACTGTTGCATCTTCAAATAAACTCCAGACAAGTAGACAAGCATGCCGGTTTTAATGACGAACCAAACTTCAGCACTTTACATCGAACAAAAACCCGTGTTCTTCTTCTGCTCTTCAAAATCTACTGCTTGTGAAACAAAGTCATTCTGCCCTCTGTTGGCCTTATAAGTAACTACAACCCAGCTGTTAGCTGGGATACCACATTCACATACGCCGGGACACCGGCCCAAAAGTTATGCGGCCCACTGGGAATCCTCCCAAACCTCTCGATTAGCCGGCATTGCTCTTAATGTGTATTTTGTCATATACGGTAGTATATAGGCTGATTCTATTTGCGTAATGTGCCTGCGGATTACAGGGGTTATTACGGTAGACCAGGAAGTGGGGGCTTTGTACTGACGTCGTAAGCTAGAATGTGTGTGTTCTGCTTACATGTGGGAAGCAGCGAAACAATAAAAGAGGAGATGCTTGCATCTATTATTTACATATTTCAGCATGAGAATCGGAGGTTTAGCGCGAGAGCGTGAGAAGCCACTTAAATACGCAAGTCTCACGGCCATTGCGTGTTGGCAGCCGTGCAAAACAAATGCGGCTTACCGGCTCGTGCTGCAACATGCTGCAGTCAAGTGTGACACTAGAGAGATCACTCCGCAAGAAACCAGAGCGTTTAGTCGAAATACTCCATAGTGAAACCTATTGTCATACACAGTCTATGGTAAAGGGGGGACGAAAAAAAATTATCGCGGCCGGCAAACTTATCGTGCTCTTATTTTCTTATCGTTCAATTAATTGACTTATTGCTTATCGCGACAGGCCTATCTGTTACGACTGCAGAGATTTGACAAAAGCATGAGTCATGTTCAACTTATGATCCAATGAGTCACAGCATAATGCTGTTAAACATCCTTGTATCATTGTGTCTGAAAGCAAAATGTAGCACTTAGGAAAACATCTTTTCAACTTCATAAAAGAAAAATAGAAATTGCAGCAAAGTCACACAAAACACTGAAATAAAGAGACGGATAGTTTGTTCACTGCAGTGTGTAACTGGTAAAGAGTGTTTTCTTGGGAGTCAAAGTTCAGGCTTTGAGAGTGAGTCTTCTATGCGGGTATGAGGCTCTCCAGATGTGGCAGAGACGTTTTGCACAGAAGCAGCAGTTGCCTGCTGGGAAATGAAGTCCAACTCTTCTGCTAAAGCCAAAGCTTTCTGGCTGCAGTTAAAGAGAAAATGCATGAAATGAGTAAAACAAGATGAGCACATCACTTTGTAGGATAATTACAGCAAGTTTACAGACAACAGGAAGTTAAATAGGAAAAGGCAACAAATAGCTGTTTTAGGTTTATATATATATATATATATATATATATATATATATATATATATATATATATATATATATATATATATATATATATATATATATATATATATATATAAATCCCAGTGGCTCTAAGTAGTCAAAGCTTTGAGGACCCCTTGTGCTGTTTGGGGGACCCCAGATTGGGAACTACTGCTTTAGGTCATTCTTGCAATCACTAGCTGGCTAGTTATCTGTGCATGGTAAACAGGTTAGTTTAACTGATGTAGGTGAGCTGGATTTTTTTTTTTTTTTTTTTTAACGTACTGTATAAAATTTTGGTTAGAAACCATAAACAGATTTTTTGCGCACCACTGTCTCATGGGTTATTTTAGCATTATAGTTAAAGAAAAAAGTTTCAAATTAGATCACACTTCAAGTCACATTCAAGTTAAACAAACGCACCTAGAACTTATTTGTTAAAAGCAATGCACCAACATTTGTAAAAAAAAATAAGTTGTGCAAAAGCAGAAAAAAAAGCTGCAATCTGAACAATTCATTAGAAAATCTGCATTTGCATTCTTTCTTTGCATCTTTGCACATCAAAAAAGTAGGAAAAAAATAAATTCAGGCACAGACCTTAAGCTAAGCATTTTACGATACCACGGTCTTTTCTGGGAGCCAAGGAAGATCCTGTGGACACGGCTCTCCTCTTCAGGTGTCCAGTGTCGAGGCAAGAAGCGGTCAAAGTTGGGGTTGGTGGATGTCTGATGTAAGGTTTGCTGCACTCGCCGGAAAAACAAGTCATCTAGTACTGGGTCTGCTTCAGTATAATCGTCTTCTGAATCTTCCTCGTATGGAGCTCGCAGGAAAAGCTCTTCATCAGTGGTGCATTCAGGGGGAAGTACAGTGAGGTCGGGTTGAGGAGACAAC
Source organism: Melanotaenia boesemani (assembly GCF_017639745.1). Lineage (NCBI taxonomy): Eukaryota > Metazoa > Chordata > Actinopteri > Atheriniformes > Melanotaeniidae > Melanotaenia > Melanotaenia boesemani. The sequence continues at coordinate 17,153,212 of NC_055682.1, read as the reverse complement.
GAGGCCTCTACAGCGCTGCGGTGAAGAGTGGTATACCCATGTCTGTTCATTCACAACTGACAATCACATAATTGCTTTCGATAAAACAGCGATCAAAGCAAATGATTTCACACAATTGCTCCAAACGTTAAAGATAGTCTGACTGTTAGTCTGTTAAGCAAAATCTTTGTCCTCCAAGCATAAACTCAGAGTTATACAGTGCTTTTCAGCCATCAAGCTGATGTTGAAAAGGACCAGTCAAGCAGAACTCATCTATACACAACTGCTTGTGCATTGGTACAGTAATCACTTTAAAGAAAAATTTAAGCTCCGGTCTCACCAAGACTATTCTCACGGTAAGCTAACTGGTTTTAAAGATGAGTGCAAGCTGCTCTTTGTCCTGTTTGATTATTGCTAAACTAGCAGCAACATAAAAGCTGAGACAACAGATGCTTTGTCAGCTTTTTTACATGTAAGACCGGCACAAAATCCAAATATGGTCTGTATATGTTATTTTAAGGGAAAATATCTGCAAAATATTTGTAATTAGTGCACTAGTGATAACAAGTAAGAAGTTTGGTAAGTGTTATTAAATAATTCAGCCAGCTACGACATGTTGGGAATAAACCCTTCACCATATTTGAAAACCATGTAATTAATTTACAACCTTATACGCTTGGCATGAAGTTTATCAAACACTGGACAGGATCACTTATGTGAATGCATGCAATATATCCATCTGTTCCAAGTGATAGAATAAAGCTTCATTGATAGAAAACAGGGTGTGAAAAGCAGTCAAAGAGGTAAACTGCGCAAATTTTTATATTTTTTTTTTAAACCAGTTAGGGTTCCATCTATAAAATCAAAATCAGGAGAAAATCAGTCCTTTCTTTAAACACATCTGTCTTTTTCCATCTCAGAATTAAGTTGGCAGCACAAACACACAAGCAAGTTTTTTCAGATGTGTTTTTTTTCCAGGCATTTGAGACTGCCACCATGGGCCAACAAAACAGCAGGTAAACATGCATTTAAGAGCAAACTGTCTCTGTTTTTAGCAGTTTTATATTTCTAAAAAGACAAGAATGCGTTCTTCACCAAGAGCAGTGCCGCAATTAAAAAAAAAAAAAAAAAAAAAAAAGTATTCTGAACTGCACCAAAACTGGATGTTTTATTCTACAAAAAAAAAAAAAAAAAGAAAAAGCGATAACTACATGCTGTCGTGACAGTGTTTAGACAGAGGTCGCTTCAGCTCTGCTGCAACAAACAGAAGTTAATTTTGTCCCCAGCAGTGACTGCTTATGACAAATGACTACCAATTATATCTTGCTGCAACAACATACAATAATTCCATTTAGAAATTAAATTCTTTCAATAATTCTCAATTTCAAATATCAATTACACATTAAAAAACTTCTGAAACATAAAAACAAAATATACTTCTTAGAAGAATTGATATTTAATGATTAATTGCATCCAAAAATTTATATCTATATATATATATATAAAAAAGAATAACTTCAATGGCTCCCTTTAACGTTTACACATGTAATGCCATTTCAAGAATACCAAACATGCAGCACAAGAAAAAAAAAAAAAAAAAAAAAAAAAAAAAAGATCTGGTATTGCTCCAATATGAAATTCCACACAGAGAAAATAGTATATTATACTGTAGTCAGCTCAAACCGCGCATGTTAGAATGCACTGTAAAAACAGAGAACCCAATACTGACAGCAGAAAGGAATGTAAATAAATGTCAGCAGCTTTTTCACAAGGTCAGCGATGGATCAGTGTGATAGTATCAGTGTGAGAATTTTCTAAACAAAGCAGCCTACACATTTGCTGTACCTGGGAAGTGGACTTGTGTAGCCCACTGCATGCCCCTCCTGTCTTTGTTTCCTTCTAAGCGGCGGTGGAATATATCCTTTACTTTGGTGGGCCGTGGGTTGTACTTTCTCCATCCTAAACACCTGCTCAGCTTCTGCATCACTTCCACAACCTGAAGATTGCACAGCCAAATGGAAACTAAGCAACAGCAAGGACACTTAAAATAAAACTGAATTAACAAAAAGAAAACTGAGGCAAGAGTTCATTAAATATGAAACAAAAGAAGCTGCCCAGAGAAAAACAAAAGGGAGACCTTTGCTGGGTGATGTCTTCACACAGCCAAACCTCTAGCCAGCATCAAGCAAAGTCTCATGCCCACTCCCATCAAAACCATTTCTATCACCATGGTGTGGAACTTGCCACAATCTAACATTGATGTGCAGAAATGCATGCAGTCATAACACATTGAGGTGAAAAGATCAGCGGCTATTAAAAAAAAAAAAAAAAAAAAAAAAAAATCAGGCAGTTTGGTATTTATGACGTGTTTTAACTGGGAACAGACTGTGCACACGCATACCTTCATCATTCTGGAGGATGGCACGAGCCTCGATGCAGTCTACCGAGTTCCCCCTCTTAAAACTCGGCCTCGTGCTCTGGGATTCCTCCTCCTCCGGGTAGTGGCATTCTCTATACCCACCATCTTTCACGAAAACATTACTCCCCTCCTCTAAGGCCTGCATTTAGAAGACCATGTTAATATGGGTTCAAACTGAAAAGACCAAGTTCTTAAAAGCCAAAAGAGTAGCAGCTCACCTTGGACAGGGCCAACCCCAACAGTCCCTCAAAGGCCTTGAAATTAAGCTGAGGGCCACTGTAAAATGTGTCTAGCTGAGCCTTGCGACCCAACCAGTAGACTGTAATCAGAACCTGAGCAAGAGTGGACAAAAAGAAAAATCTGTTACACATGAATTGCAGCTACACACTAACTCCTTCCCTTACTAAAAATCAAGCGTAGGCTGTATAAAAATCAAAAGGACTTTAGCAGTGACTGCAGCTGAGAAAGAAAAAAAAAATAATTCCAAAGCATTTTAGTATTTTCTTCCCCATCAACTTCAGCTAAAATAAAACCCAGTGAGAGCGGAATACAGGTGGTACAAGATGACTCTAAACACTGGGGTTCAGAGTGATGTTGACTGTCGGGCACATAAGACAACCATGAATGAAAAACAACAAAAAAAAAACTGATATATGAGCTTTTGCCTTCATTTAATGTTTTACTGCTTCAGAAACCAAAGCATTTTGGATGCAATTTATTTCTCATTTTCCTCGAGGCGAGGGGTATTTAGTCATTCTGAATGACCAGAAGCCTCTGCCGCACAGAGACATGTACAAATCTTTGTGTCAAGATTTCTTCACACCGTTTATTTAAATATATTCGAGCTGTCAGCAGAAAATGTAATGCGAATAATTACCTTTGTCTGGATTCTCCAGGGTTCACAGTAGTTATCTTACTGGCTACATGAGTGCACTCACTGGTGTGTTTGGGGTTTAGTCAGTGTTACTGTAAACTAGAGATAAAATTCAATAGTGTTCCAAGTACAAATGATGCACAGAAATAAATATATAAATATATATATATATATATATATATATATATATATATATATATATATATAAATAAAACATAAAATGCTGTTTACAATTTTATGTTAAAAAAAAAGGCATTACTGAATCAAATTTGATTTCTTAGCTCTAATTGATTTAGAACAATATTGCCTTTTGTTAATTAAAATTGACTAAAAAAATCTCAAACTGCACAAGGAGTCAGACTCATTTCATTTGGTACATCCCACACCATGTAAAATTTATATGCTTTTTGACATCATTAAGCATTGCTCTTCAAGGATATACCTGTATGCCCTTTTGATCAGGCTTAAGTTGTAGTTTTAACACAGTTAAAGAAGACAGACATTATTTTGTTTACTGTTTGACAATGTTTCACTCATGATTAATCTGGGAAGTTTGAGTCTGTGCACAAATACTCATAGACCTTGTGTGTAAACAGTTAATCAAACTGCAGGAAAATAAATTACATGAAGAATTGTGCGGCTCATTTGTCAATCTGGTAATTGCCTTAACAGACTGGCTCTATTCTGTCAGTCATGGCTGATCAACTGATGCAGCCACAGCAATCAAAACTGGATTTAGCTTGTAAAAATTGGAGAAAACCCAGGAATAATCAATGTTAAAAGACTTCAAGTATATCAGACATATGTATAGGTAGAGAAACATTTTGCTGTATGTGACAGGTTCTCAAAAGGTAAGTCAGGTTCCAAGCAGTTCATTATGTGAAATTATAAAGAACCTGAACACATGCACTTAGGCTGCATTTATGCATTTCACTTAATCTTTTATTTCTGTTATATAAGATAGAAAAGCTTTTTACTGTTTATGTCAAACACATCTAAAACCATTTACGGACTTTCATGAAAAGTTATTAAAAAGTTAAAAATGTCCCTTCTAAATAACTTGATTTCACCCTTCATGTATAGGGGAACAGCAGCATACCATGTCAGCATTATTCCAGATGGCACAATACTGTTTTACTGGTGACAGTTTATCTAGTTTAAAGACCTCAGTGAAAACTGGACTATAATGGGTTCAAATTGACCCTAATTGGTTAATTCAAAGAAAAATGCTACAGCCAGTTCAAAGAGGCTGCACTGACAAACAGCATCATTATCAAGTCCAAGTTATCAGCCATTATGCAATACAAATGAGGCTTTCCAGATATCCAAACAACCTCACAAGCATCAAAACATGCAAAACACCAGCAGTTCTCACCAGCCTGTTCACGTCCAGCACTCATATGTGCCATAAATACAAAGCACACATATGGCATCTTGTTATAATATACTTTCAAGACACACTTAATAGTATAAAACAGATTATGTTTAACCCACATTATTTGAATATATCCCAAAGTCAGTCAGCAAAACATTGTCCTCAATCATAATCACTTTGTTTCAGGATGAGCTGGTGGGATTTTGTCAAGAAACTGCTCTATAACAGGTCATAAATATAAAAAAAATTCAGAGCAGTGGATAAAAGTTTAGCAGGACAGAGCTGACTTTAAAAGTCTAGAAGTCAGCCAAAAAGGGTCAAATCTTAGGTGTGTTCAATTAGAACTCAGTCCCACGTAAAAAACAATACTGCAGTAATTGCACTAGTAGCTGGTGTGCTATAGTAGATGGCATTCATTGGCTACAGCTCTAAACAACGTTGTTATGTGTAATGTGCAATTTGTACAACTCTGGTAGCAGCATAGTGCACAGAACAGATGGAGAACCAGGGCTATCCCATTTAGAAATATAGTATATGAGAATCACTACATGCCATTTCTAGCAAAATGTCAGGAGACAGGGAAGGAAAATTCTAACAAGTTTAGAAAATATTATTTGACGAGACACTAATTGAAAGGGGTTACGGTTAAACTAACCATATAAAAACCATGTAAGCCATTCACAGGTATATTTGAACTGGTAGGTGCTTCTTTAAAGCACTGAACAGATCCTTGTCAGATTATATGAACAAATTTTTTCATTTCTTTGTCTCTCCGAAAGAAAACAAACATTTTCTAAAAAACCGCCCTCTAAGGCATTGATGGGAACATAACCCCTGGGTGCAAATCACTCATACAAATTCCAGTTGTCATTGGTCTGGTTTCTCAATTTATGAATGGGGTGATACATTGATTTGCCAAATTGAATTCTAGAGTTGTTTAATTGTTTTCCTAGAATAGCTTGTTTTGGGAAGTTAAAAACAGATTTTTTTTTCCTCGAAAAAGGCAGACTATGCATGCTTAGAAAAGAGAAAAAAAAACACACACACACAGGATAATAATCTCATGACTGACTGTCACTACAAGTCAAAGTGTCGGACCCTACCACTGCCAAGTGTCAAATCACTGCTTCGGTTTGAATCCTCCCCATAGGTGCAGCACTTGGGGCCATGAGAAACATACAATTACTGAAAAAAAAGTTTCACATAGAGGCTCTGAAACTGACAACACTGGCAGATTGATCGATTTCACCCGACTACAAGACAAGTGACAGCTTCCTGCTGACATCTGCAGTCCATTCAAAAACAAGCTAGCATAATCGTCACAGAAAATAGTGCTTTGAGAAACCATGGTCCGGAATAGCCTGCAGGATACAGTAACACACTATAACATCATGCTGCTGTAGGAGCAGACTTGTGTCCTGGGAGGCAGAGATGGTTACATGATTCTGATTAATACAGTGTGGCCTCTAGGACACAAAGAATAAACATCCTACTATTGGCAAAGAAAAAGGAATTAATCTGCTCATTTAAGAGGGTGTACCTGGTGTAAAAACTTGAAACAAAATTAATGAAAGAAAGACAATTAAGGTTTAAAAGGTGAACACATTACTTACATTTTTGAGTCGTCTCTTGCTTTCATCATGCCTACAATATAAAAAACAGAATATTTAGAAGAGTGACCCCTCTTGTTCATTATTAATCTGACTGCATATACAAATGAACTACAAAATGCAAATTAATTACTGTCAAGTAAAAGCGATAGGGAGCTGTTAGGAAAAACAAACACCAGAGGCTAAAACCTTGCATGCAACTAATCAGCTACTTGTCAGGTTTTATAGAGAGCAGGCCATCAGCTCACAAAGAAGAAGCTTGTCAGGCAAAAGCTTATGGATTTATCAATGTAAAGCAGCTCATTTCATTTACATTTCGCAGCATAGGTATTATAAATGCCCTAATGAATGCGCTCAGATGTTACACCACATTTATTACATGTTATGTATTGGCAGCAAATAACTACACTGACGGTATGAAGCAAGCAAACAGAGCAAGCATCAGTAAATATATCTGCATGTTCAGTCCGGGACAACTTCACCTGACTGTCACACGAGTGGACAGGTCCTGCAGGTCGCCTGGATGAAACAGCTGAGAATCATTTAGTCCCATTTTCCCACAGGCTTTCAAAAAAACACTCACATTGTCCTGAAGTCAGAAAAGAAGAGAATCAGATGTTTGGGATCAGTTAATGTTTGGTGAGTTGGCAAAATGCTACCAGCAAACTTTGAGCAGCTGAAACCACCGCATGCAAAGCAAAGAGAAAGTTTAAAACTTGCACCGTCAGGGCTGGGGCTCCACTGTTGTCAACAATCAGTGATAATCTATGACACAGATAGTCATGACACAGCAGATTTTAACAGCTAGAGCTAAGGACTATTAATAACAAATTAACAAAGTTAGCTGTTAAGTGCCAATACAGCAATGTTTTTAGGTAAAAAATTTACAGGAAAAACAATTACAGGTGAAAAGGCTCCACACAAAAAATACCTAAGTGCTGCACAAACACAAACTGTAAAGCAAATTGTAGTAAAGCAATAAGAATATCGATTTTTTCTAAGACATTACACTCAAACTGAAGCCTTGTTATGAAAGCAGCACATTGTCACAGCTGCTGGAGGAAAACGATGTACAATCGCCGAGAATACAGATACAACTACGAGATTGTCAAACCACTAAAGAGAGAAAACACAAGGATGTTACTGAATCTTTAATTTTAAGGCTTATGTCATGTCACTGGAGTAGAAGTAACAGAAAACAAATCCACCCCTCCTCTGTTTAGACACATTGCTGAGAACTGCCTGTTGCATTACGCTCAGTTTAAATCAGCTTCCTCGAAATAAAATTTAACACCAGCCTGCTCCCTGACTGTCAGTCTTTTGTTAAATTCTCCCACCCGATACTGTCATCTTTAGTTTTAAATAGGATCAGGCAGCAGTGAAGGCACTTAACATTCAAGTTTCTGCATCTCATGCCTGCATGAGCACATTCATATGTTTCCTTTAAGTAGCAACTGCTGTATTAAAATGGTTACATCTATCGGAATTTAAATAACATAAGTTTGAACTGTATGCAGCCAAATGATTGGAAAAGACAGTTTTGGGTAAATATGGTACATAATCTGCATTACAAAAATCATTACGACTTGATGCATTTGCAATTGCTTCAGTTTGTTCCTAAGGCAATGTACTAATTTGTGATATTAGGACACTTACTTGAATTGAAAATTTGGGTTCTGATGGAAAAACTAGTTTGTTTGCAATTACCCTCTTCTCTTAAAGTCTTACTTGTGCATGTTTTTACAAAAATAGTGGCATTCATGAATTTTCTCTTATTTATTTGTAGGTAAGAACAAATTCTATAAACATTCAGGGCCCCTCTTGACACTTCTGAGTGCTATTAAGTTTGAACAAAATAAGTGTTTTTTCTACTGTGCAGTTCAATAAAATACAATCATAGAAATCGCCAGATTTAACAAAAGAGCTTGACCATTTACAAAACATTGTTATTTTTAAACAGATTACAGAAACTAACATTTTTACACTAACTGAAAGCCATTTAATTATTTATTTGTTCTTTGCTTTTTATATGCCAAACATGGCCTTTTATCTCAGGCATGCTTGCAAAATGGCATATGTACTGTTGCTGCAAGATACAGAGGGAACAGATCTTTCATGACCGTGTAGATTTATTTGCAGAGAGTTTTGAGTACTTGTTTGGACATGTTATGCTGCCAAATGCTGTTTTCGTGGACCTCTGCATTGGTTTGGAGTCAGAACCCTGTATTATAACATATGCAGGTTCTCAACCTTGGCCTTTTTTTCCCCCTCAGTGAGTTCTGGGAAACTTGTAGACATATCACAGTTGTCGATCAGCAGTGCTGCTGCAGGTCATGGATGCAATAAAGTCAATTGCAAAAGTGAGAATTACATAAAGTTTCTATTTTCAGCTGTAGACCAAGAAACTGTCAAGAGGTGATTTAACTCTACTGGCTGCACTGGTGCAGACAGACTACAGACAGGTGCACATTAAAGAAGTCCATTAAAGAAGTATCCCTCCATAAATGTCCAACTCAGCAGCAACTCCCAGATCCACCAAATGAATGGTCTCCTGCTTTCCAGGAAGAGGACACAACTCCATTTTACAGAAGAGCTTTGTGGGCATCTACCTCAAACAAGAAGAAGTTGGTGATGTATTGGTACGCAACACATCATCAACTGGTACGCATCTTTCAAAAATTCCAACAAGGGCTTTTTATGCTGATGATTTGTTTTATTAGGAAACAGACTATATGCTCTGGCTACCTGGTTAATAACACTATTGACCTTTTCCCAATCTCCGTATCACCTCTGTGCAACTGCACATGGCCCTTTAATCTAATCCTCTTTTCATTGGCATTATCAGGCATTTAACTATTACGGACAGCTGAAACGTCCGTTTATTCATTGGTAAGATTGTTCTTAAGACGGATAAATGCCAAAATATGCAAACAATTTTGAAGTCCAAGAACATGTTTATAAATTGTATCATCTTGAGAAATTCCTAAAGGGAAATTCTCAACTAGTTTAAACACAAAAAAGGGACTTTTAGCTGAAACCTCCACTAGAAAACTAAGTCAAATCGTTCATTGTCACTGCTAATGTTATGTCAATGAAGCCATCACAATATCATCACTTACACCAACTGATGAACCTACATCTTATCAAATTTGGACTTTTAGGGTAGAATGTCAATTGTTAACACCTACTTTTTGTGAAATATAAGCTTTGATGTCTAGCATATTTAATACAGTGAAACATGCAAAACCATCACTATGGTCCTATAGGCTGTTGAGCAAATGCTGGGCCTCTGTAGCATCTGCATCTCATTTCTCTCCACCCCTCCATCTATTGTTGCACCCTGGCACTTCACTGGCCCCTTATGGGGAGTTTAAATTGATCTCTCTCTGCTCTTGCTTGAGGCAGTTTTAGCAATTATGCTTGTATGGGGCCATTGAAACACAGCCTGAAGCCAAAATAAAAATCTCAATTTGCATTGCTGCCTAATAAAACTCCATATATTCAGCAGTTTGATTATCACACTGAAATGCAGTTTCAAGTTCCTTCAAACTCCCGGTGCTTTAACAGGAAACCACAAAAGTGTCAGCACTTCCTAGCTAGTAGGTGGTTTGTTATTTGCTCGTGCTCATGATTATGCTCACACATACATGAGACAGCTTAAGTGTGAACTCCAACACTCACCAGGCCAGCAATTGGAGTCGAAAGCCTGTTCACTCTCTTGATGATTCCAGGTTTCAGTTGGTTGATCAGGCTTCATGAGAAAGAAAAAAAAAAAATCAGATACACAATGCAGATATTTAATATTACAGAAATAAAAAAATGAAGATGCTTTGTATGAGAAAGAAGGATGCTTTACTATGAGTAAAAGTCCACAGCACACAAACATCTCACCCAATCTCCTCAGATTGGCTGTAGTAAAAAATGAGCAATTATTTAGAAAGTGCATTTTAGAAAATTACTTTTAGAAATGGTGAATAAATGATGTTCTGCATTATGCACAATCTAGTTCATGCACCCCAGCTTAAATGGTTGAGAATTCAAAGCAATCATACTGCAGCCTTGAAAATAATCTGGGAAGGAGGATTCAAAGTTGCTGATTAAAATAAAAAAACAGAACTGGCCCAATTACACTCACTAATCAAAAGGTCTGCATTATAATCCAGTTTAAATATATTTCTTTGAAATAAAAACTGTGACCTTGTAGATGTTTTTGAACTCACTCGCAAAGTAGGACTCCATCCTCCAAAGCAGCACGAAAGTCATTGGAACCAAAAGATTTTCCAGTCACTTCCTAATAGAAACAAAAATAGACTCTTAGTCAATCCATTAAAGAGGACATTTCCCCCCTTACCATAAAACTCAACATTCAAATTTTCCAGATAATGTATTTTTATAGAGATAAATCTGCTCAACTACATGGTCAAATTAGCTTAAACTGCCTCGATGTGTTGTGGCGTAAAAAGTGTGTCATTGCAACAAGTTCTGTGTAAGTTAACCAAGAAATAGGATTTTCAATTAATGGGGCAGTGCATTATATGAACTGTAAAACCATCACTTCAGAAACAACAAAAAAGTCACAAAAGGTTTTCTTTACTAGAGTGATATCATTTCTTTTAGCATACACACACCTGATAAATTAAAACATGAAGGCCACTCGGGGGTGAAGCAAAAAACTTTAGCTTGTAACAGTGCTTGCCGGACAGAACACACATCAAGAATGTGTGTGGGGAAAATAAATTATGCTTCACTACTATGCAGTGTTTGTATGACTGGCAATAACTGTATATTTTACTGTATATTTAACTATGACAAGAATTAAGAAAATATAGACCTAGTTAAAGTGAATGAGCACATTCCCATGGATGCAGTTTTCAGCCAAATAGAACTGTACATTTTAAGTGAGCTGCTGTCCACTAAAATTTCTGCATCAGCAGCAAACAAAAAGGAGGAAACAACAAAATATTAATGAGAAATGTATGTAGACAACCATTGCCTCAAATATTCAAAAGTTTGTTTTTGGTCAGAAAGAATGCTGTGATTTTAGAAGGTACGCTCAGGGCAGAGGGAGTTTGGTAATGAGGACATAAAAGTGGGACTATTAAAGCCTGCCTCCAATAACTAACAGAGGGCCCCAAAAGGCTATTCTTCTCACTAATTAGTCCCCCCAGGAATCCACGATTATAATTCATCTTAGTTGAACTGGGCACCGAGCAGAGAGTGGATGCTTTTCAGTGGCGGACAAACAGTGCAGTGCAAGTTAACAATAAAACACAAAGTATAGCCACTGTGCTATACTTTTTGAACCAGTACTTTAATTTGACAACATTTCAGTAATAAGAATTTGTAAAATATCACAGATTTAAATATGTTAAGCATATAACTTCTTTGATTTCATTTATCAAAAAGGCGTTGCCAAGTTCACAAAGCCAACAATCCTTAAACAATAGTGAAAGTAGGCTGAGAGCTCCAAAGATTTCACTTCATACACAAGTAGTGATGCACCGATCCAATACTGGCATCAGTACCGATACAGAAGAAAATTCTAGATGGGGTATCGTGACAATGGGCCCAACCCATAGGCGCAATATTTAGTGTAATTCTATGCTGGGTGCTTTGAGCAACATCATGTGCTAACAATGCGCCACGCAGAGGCTCACATTGGTTTTGAAAGTAGAGCGAGCGAATGGATGTCTGGAACTTTTTCTACCTCAGCCAACACAATCAACAGCTACAACCAGCACAGTGAATGTTCCGAGAAGCTGGAGAAACCTGCTTGATTGTATAAGTACAAGTCCATTTACCATTTGAGCAAGTCACTGACACTGAGTGGTGTGTGTGTGTGTGAGAAAAAGCTTGACAAGTTGGGACTCTTGATTTTTTTTTTTTTTTTTTTTTTTTAAACCAAGCTAGTGAATCTATTGTTTTATTCAGCAGCTAATGGGGAATATTGTCACGCTTAGTTCATCTACCAATGGTGTGAGATGAACACAGCTTTGCTTTAAATTAAACACATTAATACCAAATCAGAAGTTAAGCTGAGCCTTGGAAAACGTGTAGTTGAGAGACCAAACTGCAGTTTAAATCTACACTAGACCACAGATTGCTACGATAAGAGCAGAGACATTTGGTACGATAAAGAGAAGCCAATGAATAGCTGTAAATGTTAAATAAACTAAAGATCAAACAACACTACGTCAGTTTTATCAGCAGGATGAAGGGTAAATTATTGAAGCCTGATTATTATCTGTTATTTACGCCATATTTTCACCCACACGCTCTCTGCCGTGGGAGTGTGCTCACCTGCGTGTGCACGTGCATGTTTGTACATCGGGGTGGAGGAGAATTGGGAATGTGCGACCATGTAGAGTCAGAAAGGACATGCCATCATTTAAGTGAAAGGCAAATAACATCAGGCTGATTAGTTATTAAACACCAGTAAACGTGGATGAAAATAAAATAGCTGTACTTCAACATAAAGATCAAAATAAATAAAAATACAATAATTAAATAATTGCACAACTGCACTAAACCATTGTAAAGAGCTCATTTCAGTTTATTTAGAATATCTACAAACCAATTAGTGGAGCTATTGTGTTGTTTTGTTCCCCTCAATTTCAGCTCCTTTATTACTTATTTTACATTGGACTTTAAATTCCTAATTGCACTGACTTACATGTTTGACCAAGCTATTGTTTTCTTTTTTTCCCCCAGTTTCAGCATTTAATTATTTTACATTGCGTGTTATACTCCTGCTTGCTTTTGACTAAACCAGAAGAAGTTTTTTTTATATTTTTACATGTTTGACAAAGCTTGTGAAGCTTATTAAAGATTGCTAAAGTTTATTTAAAATTTCTGTACTGGTGCACAGTTTTTAAATAAGTAATTCAGTACATTTATATCTTTTTTTTTTTTCTTTAATTAGGAAAGATTTTTTTAAGTCAAAACCTTGCCTTGCACAAAAGAAAGATCTCAGTCTTTTCCATACAATGAGACATAATTTGTTAGGTGATTCAGCACTGTTTTCCTGTATCCGTATCGGCTGATACTAAATCTCAGATATTGGTATCAGAAAAAGAAAAAAAAAAAAATTGCATCCTTATACACAAGTGATGTGTTTAAGTAACACATTTTTGTGTGCTCTACTGGCCTTTACTGATAGTGGAGAGACAGGAAAGCGAGAACAGTGAGGTGGAGGACATGTAGTAAAGGGCCTCAGCCTAGGACTTGAGCCTGGACCTACTGCAATGGAGGCTTAACAGCTTCTGTACATGAGGTGCCCTCCACCCAGGACTGGGCATTTTGTAATACTTACCACAGTAAGTATATAAATGAGGATGCCAGAAATCATCTAAAAATAGGGTAAATTATGTTGCCAAACACTCCTGGTTTAAAACAAGCTTCCATTAACGAGGGCCCAGTTTGGTAAAACTGTAGACCCCCCAGAAATATTATTTTGCAATATATACCCACAGATTTCTGTTTCATCAGCATGCCCATGCAGGAGCTCCCATGTGATGCAGGCAGGATTTGATGGTCAGTCATTCCTGGAGAACATCTGGACATACTTTTTTTTATTTAAAAAAAAAAAAAAAAACCTCTTTAAAACATTAACTTTATAAAATAAAAGCCATCAAACAGTGAGCATAATTCTGCTGAAAAAAATAAACTAAATGTTAAGACTGTATAAATTTTTACCAGAAACCAAAATTGCCATCTTGCATAACAGAAGAGGGGCTGATTCATTCTAATTTTGAGTCCAGCATTGAGCAAACATTTACAAATCCTTGCAGCTGGCACTGTGCTAACGATAAACAGCAACAATGCATGGATTCTGGAAGCTTATCATCAGGCTGCCTGTAGCTGGGGATAATTTGTATCCACCTTTAGACATGATTTGGCACAAGGAAGACTGTATGAAACCATTTACTATTTGAAAAATCAGCATGCCTTGCTTCACTCCTGTCTAAACACATACCTCACCATTGTTCACCCATCCTTTCTTCTGTCAGTGTAGGAAAACAGACGGGTAAAATTGTCATGGGCTTCCTGCCAAGAGAGCTCTGGACAAAATTCTCATAATGATCTACTCAGACACAATTGACATTAATGGTCCTATTTAGAGCTGATTGACACTCAGTGCCTACACTCTACAAGTTGTATTCATTGGTTATGATTTGAGGATTACAGCTTCTACAATGATTGGACAGAAGCAGGCTGAAACCGCAGAGAAAACATCTTGCTGTAAAACCACATCCTCCAACAATGCATGGCAAAGACTGTCTGCCACTGCCGCGTGCTAAGTGTTTGTGCAAACCTCCTGCTAAAAAAAAAAAAAAAAACCCATGCCATACATCATCTCAACAGGCAAAAATAACTCATGGTACAGACATGCTGTAGGGTATTTGAAATTTCACGTTTATTTTAAAACGGTGACACTTATCTGCTTTTGCTGTATTTGCATGAAGTTTCAAAGTCATGTCCGTCCAGCATTCAAATAGTTTTTATCTGGAAAAACCACGGAGGATTACCAGACAAAGTTCTCTCTGTCAGGAGACAAACTTGCACCTGAGTCTTATCATGCTGTGCTTTGCATTCAAAGATGAACACTATAAAGAGGCCTCATTTTTATTCTAACAGAGCCATAGTCATTTAAAATAAACACCAAACAGTTGTCTTCCTGTTTTTGTGTTTTTCCCCCCTTGCAGGTCTACATACAAGTGATTATTGGTTGCTGAAAAGACTGCTGCTGATTTGTAAGACACATTTCCCGTCTAGACAACGGGCCATATAAAAGCGTGGGGGTAAATTTTCAGTTGTTTGAACAAGAAGAACCGAAAAGAAACACAAATAGCTGCAGGTTTCTGCAGCAAATAAAGAACGTGGGGGGAAAAGAAGTGCTGTTAATGTGAACCAACCTCAATCCAGCGTTGAGCTTCTTTGAACGCTTCTGCACAGCTGACAGTGGTCTGCTGGCGCCACTCCATCTTAATCTCCTAAACAAGCAGAGGCACAATTCTAATTGAAGGGCGAAGGAGGCAACGTTTCATTCGACTAATTAATTATGGAGCTGGAGCTGGAGCCGCCACCGCCCCTGGAGCCCACAACAAGCTTATTCAATAAGTTCAATTAAAGCCAGCAAACATGTGGAAAAGACTAAGTGTTTGATAAAGAGAGAGAGAGGAGAACGAAAAAAAAAAAAAAAGAAAGAAAGAATGAACAACTGCCTGAGGCAGCTTGTAGTCACCTTGCGTTGCGTTCAGCTGCTCACCGGGCGAAAGTTCCCAGATAATTAACACCCAGTTTATCACCGGACACTACAATTCTGTCACTGACTTTCCATCACTCACAAGTTTCGCTTATTGGGTAAAGTGGACGTCAAAGTCTCCGCCCCCAGCAAAATAGTTTCTGAAGGGAAGTGAAACTGAGAGGACAGCTACGTGGTGTGTGATCATCCCCCTGGCGGCCTGTTGGTGCATGACTCTGTGGTCCCAGACAAGCTTATACAAACACATTTCAAATATACACAGGTGAGGTGACTTACATGGGATAAGTTGAGCATAAAGCAATTTGAAAGCGCAGTATTAAAAAAAAAAGAAAAAAAGTGGATTTTTAAACTGAATATATCTATTAATACACAAATTTAACCTGTTACACTGGAATTCTCTATGAAGTCAGAAATGATAGCATTCAATCACCAAAAATTTTTTTTTTCCTGTCAGAAATTAAAGTTAATAACTGTAGGTTGACATCTTAATCAAGAAATAATGTGATTTACTTTTTGTTTTGTTAAACACTAAATTTGAAAATTCATCAATGTTAATAATAAAGATATTTCTAACATTAACGTTAAGTATTTCAGTAAAAAGCTTCTACATGCTAGAGTGTTAAACAATGCACCTATATATCAAGGATCTCAAACTCCTGTCACCAAGCTAAACTTGATAAGCTATGGATCCATTTTATGGGGTTCTTGAGGACTGATGTTACCTACAAATAATAATAATAATAATAATAATAATAATAATAATAATAATGATAATAATAAAATATCTCTTACTTTGTGTTTCCTTTTGTTTTGTTTGTTGTATGAAAATGCTCCTGTACCACCATTCCACATCTTGTTCAAAAACCAGATACTAAAACCATGAACAATGGTCCCCAGATGTTGCTACAGGCCACACCCATGTTTGGTTTTTTGTGACCAATGCACCTTACATAACAATCTGTAAATGATCTGCATTGTATTGTCACTTACTATATTAGCCCCCCTCTTCTTGTTGAATCCTAATTATCTGATTTTCCCAATCTCTTAGCTGCCAGTGTGGCATGTGGAATATAATGTGTGTAATGCATCAATTTCAGAGGCTGAAAATGGTTTAAATAACAAACAAGCAAAAAAAAAAAAAGTCTTAAAATACAGACATAAGACAACAAGCGTCTTTCCTCTGTTTTATTTCCTCACATTTTCATAGCTATCTTTGTGGAAATAGCGGCTGTCTGATCCAGTACTTAAAATATGACAGTGTATGTCAAGGGCAGATCGCTTCCCTAGCTCGTCTTTTATACTGAAGCGATGAAGGATGGCCTGTGACAATTTCATTTCCACACATAGACCACACGACCATCAAGAGAAAATTGTTTTTCTTTTGTATTTTTACAGACCTTAGAGCATAACGAGAACCTGCAGGATGGGCCTCATCTTGTATTACAGGACATGCTTACTCCAATCCAATTTCCTTCCAAATGCTCAAGGAGGTGCAGTGTATGGAAAAGACGGGCAGTGATACAATCACATAATTGTAAAGTAAAATGAGGTGCAAAGGTGTAGGACACTGTAGCAAATTTAATGAAGAAGAAAGAACATTATGTGAATCAATAATATTCATATACTTTCTGCTTATTAGCTTATAAGGAAAACATGGATGACTTCCCGCATCACCTGAAACTCCAGCAGAATGTTATTAATTAGACTTTTCTTTTGTTAATCAAAGGTTTTAAAGAAGTTGCAAACTTTCTGTGCCATACATCATCAAAGACACATCAACAGACAATCTTTTACAATTTTTATTCACTTTCTGAAAACAACCTACCACTTACTGTTACAAAAAGAACATTAACTATATACCCTTTTCTTCTATTTATGCACATCTGAGAATGCATAAATGTGATCATATTTAGTGTTACAATTCAAAATTGTTATAATTCTGCCATTTTAAGGTTTTTTTTTCAGGATATCTGTCTTCTTTGTGAGCAATGAGTCCTCTTCTATCAGGGAAAAAGATTAGTAAGTCTCATTCACCAACTGTGACACTAATAAATGTTAGTGAAAAATGTAAGTGAAAGAGTGGCACACTTGAAAAAACAGAGTGGCTTATCATCTTTTTATGAGGGTTTGTTCCACATACTTATCTTCTGATGAGATAAGGATAAGCCGGTGTTAGCCAAAGCATCAACAGCTCATAAGCTACATCAGTTCCTACATAAGTTCCTGTGTTGATTAATTTAGATTCTGTAGATAAAGCAATGTGCTGTGTGTTTGTTGTGTATGTTCAAGACAAACAGAGAAGATTAATCCCCCAAAACAGTTTTTTTAAACTCTAATATGCTCTGAATATACAATATATAATACCTTAGTCATGTTAAGTCAAATACATGCAAAGGTAGATAAGTCTGCACTCTCAAAGGGATTTTGTATATTAACTCATAGCATGCAGTGATTTAAAGGTGATATTGAGTAGATATGTAATATGGAATAAGATAAAAGAATCAATAGCTTGATTTATATTTGATTTTTTTAAACCAAATATATTTTGTTTGACTTGTGGCAGACATTCCCTTTGAAAACATTACCTTTTTGGCTCTGGAGATTTAAAACATTGCAATAAACTACCAGTAGGTGTTGCTGTAAGTCAGCGTGTACAGGCAGTGTTTGATGGTGGGTGGGTGAGTGGAGGGTTTACAGGCAGAGTGAAATGGACAGTGAAGACAATCTGATTTGCTTCTACATGAAGCAGTTCTCTCCCATATTTTCCATTTCTCTGTTCCCCTGGGTCTGGTCCTGAGTGAGGTGAAAAGTAATGCGATGCTGCTTATTGTAGAATACTCAGTTTTCAATTATACCCACTATCATTGCTGCTGTCAGCAGCAGCAACATCAACAACTAATCAGTTTTCATTATTTTCCAGATAGAATTTTTGAATGAAAACAAAGTGATTGTGACATACCAACCCATACCAATAAAGTAGATTAAGATACAGTATGTGAACATAGAATTATTTATATTTGCATAAAGATATTTGCTTATCTTTACTGTAATCATGGCCACAACATTTTTATGACCATGAAACTGCGGTTTAAGTAAAATTTTGTAAGCTGAATATGTGGTGGGTCTTTTTGTCTCTACTGAACAATGTGTTCATACATGCAGCTTTTAAATACAAGCTTTAAAGCAGTTTCCTTTAATGAAAGCTCACATTTTGAACATTTTCAACAACCAGCTTTTGCACATTTTCTGCTGTAGAACTTTGTTAATCCTAAATAGCTACATTTAAGTTAAATAAAATGTGTTAATGCTCACATACTGTTGAAAGCATAATCCAATACAAAGTATTAATGGGGTATGGATGGCTAAAAGTCAACAAAAAACTGCTTAATCCATGCTATTGTTTGAATAATTTTCAGTCATCTTGTAAAAATTAAGTATGTATTAAATTCAGCATTCAGTCACAGTCCAGTGATTAAACTGTGAGGTGTGCTGCACTATGACTAAACGTGAGACTCTCACTCCCTTCACTAGCAATGTCAACCCGATATATATATATATATATATATATATATATATATATATATATATATATATATATATATATATATACCACTTATTCATTAAGGCCTGGTACTTAAACCTGATCTACTTTGTGATTAGCTGGAGGGTTTTCTGTGCTCCCCTGTGCAATGCTTGCAATTCAGACAAAGAGGTAAAGGTCTGGCTTTGTGTTTATGGTGATTATTAACATATTTCATTACACATTCTGAAAAAAAACATTAGCAGATTACTAAGTAATTTTTTTTATTAGCCAACATAAATTGATTTCCCTATTTGTTTATTAAGGCCTCTACAGTATGCAGGTATGTGTGTTCCATATGACTAGGCTGTTGTATAACTGTATGGATGGATGGATGGATGGACATAAATGCAACGTCCCGTCTAAATTTAAATAATAATAATAATAATAAGAAAGTACTTATTTCCATTTGGTTCTAAAGGCCTCTTCAGCAGCAGGGTTGTGGTTTAGGTTTACAGTTTAGCTCCTTCATCTCCACTATTCCCTCCTCCCTTGTGGCTGATGTGTTGTCCCTGCCAAAGTCTGAAACATTATCAGTACAGGATGTGGGCTGGGATAACACTGAGAGTGCTTCCTCTGCAGTGCCAGTCACCTGGGAGATTCTCCAATTATCATTGCATTCTAATGCAACTTCTGGGTCTGAGCCGTGCAGCAGCTCATAAGAACCAAAGTGAGAATTCATGAGCATTTATGGGGAACAACTGCTGGTCTTGTTCCGTCTTTCTGGTTGCTTCTTAAGTAACTGTGAGGCAGCGTCTTTTAATACATTCGGAATATACCCTCAGTTGGTTCACAAAAATTGCTCTACAGTTGAGTCTGAAGCTACCCATGTGAAGCTATCCAAGAGTTAGAGAGTTATTTGCTATTCATAGAACAGGAAAAATTTCCAGTAAGATCAGACATGACTTCTCACTAATGTCTTTGTGCAAGGAATTAAAAAAACATGAAAGAACAAAACAAAAATATACTGCCCGTAGTCACCATCTGCTGAAATTTCAACTTATTACATGGTTTGTGGTTATTTTTAACACTTTGGCTCAGTGATTGTGTTTGAACAAAATTAAAATATATAATTATATTTATATTATATTATATTATATTATATTATATTATTAATTTTCTACACAACTTAGTCCAAGTCAGGGTCATAGGGAAGCTGGAACTAATCCCAGCAATTAGCAGGTGAGATGCAGGGTACACCCTGGACAGGTCACCAGTCTATCGCTGGGCCAACACAGACAGACAAACAACCACTGACTGAAAAAACAAGAAAAAAAAAGAAAAAGTGATCTCAGCCAAGCAACATGAAAAATAAATAAATAAATAAAAAAAATCCATAAGCAAAGATAGCCCCTCAAATCAGGTATTGTTTTAGCTTCCTTAACCAGTTTTATGTTTTGACATGTCTTTGACACATTCGTATAACAGACTGATGTCATTGTCTCTTCCATCTAAAAAGACAGAAAAGGAAACGTAGATTCACAGGATCTCAGTGTTTTGTTGTCTTCCTATAGGAGATGTGAGGCTGTGATGCCTCATCCTAAGGTGTAAGATTTTGATTGTTGTCTCGTGACACACTGAAGGTGCAACTTGAAATCGTAGGAAAGAAACACCCTGTTTAATTGATATAAAATAATCAGTTTTCATTATGATCATGTGCCTAACAAAGAATGTGTGTATTTCTGTCTTACTGTAAACAGAGAGATGCTGTGTTGCTTGTTATTCATATTTGTGTTCTCTGTAACTTATTTTACTCTTAAATGATTCAGTAATGAGTTAAAGGCTGTGTTAATTTGTGCCACGTTTATTTTTACTGTATTATAAAGACGGGGACCAAGATGATGTGGTGCAAATAAAAAATATTCTAAAATAAACTGTACACTGGAGTATATAAGTATAAGTATATAACGTATATAAGTATATAAACATCCCCAGTATAGTACAGGCGAATAAAACCACTGTTAATAAAGGATTGTGGATAATGTGGCTTTCTGTGTGGGAAAAAAAGTAGAATTTTTCCTGAAATTATGAGATAATGGAAACAGTTTTTAAAAGAAAAGATGAAGCAGAAAACTTGTCAAAACAAAAGGTAAGCTGTTTTTTTTTTCCTAATTGCCTTGTGTTACCAATAGTTTTGAAGAGACTTGTTAATTGTTTAACAAAGCGGATACAAAAATGTATCAGTTATGTTAAAGTGTGATAATATTAATTGATTAATTAAAGCTCTAATGACTTTAATTAAGTTGTTAGAGCTTGTTTGCATTGTGTGCTGTGAACATGTTTTGTTCTCTATGTGCATCTTAAAGCTTGTTTGAGTTATTGTGCACCATGCTGATTTAAAATGAGCAAGGCTCCTGTTTTACAGTATCTGGGGTCTGAATACTGAGGTGCTGTTTTCCCCTTGTATGTGGGCAGCAGATAAAAAAATGTCTAATTTAAAAAACTTGATTAAGTTGTACTTCACTCTGGATTGAGACATTCTGCTTTCATACCTTGGATGATGAGACACTGTGATATTGATGCACCCTTAAACCAAATAAGACTCCATCTTTGTTTCAGCAACTTTAGTCTCCCTGAGGTCCATGTATATATGCTTTATTTAATTTTTCTGGAGCAACTAGGACAACTGGTGTAACATTCCTAATGTATGTACAACAACAAATCAGACGATAACAATTATAAATTACTTCAATAAATCGCTGAAATTATCAAAATATATAACACTGAAAAGCTGTTGTGTTTAAGTTGACTCTTTTATTAACAGAACTTGGAAGTTGAACAACATGAACAAAGTAGACAAGATGGATCAATCATCGAATTCCACCACTCTGGGACAGAGCACACATTTTCTCACTTCCGTGAACTCCCGCGTGAATTTGTCTTCACTTGTGGAGGGCTCCAACAACAAATGACAGCTCCATTAAACCTGCTATAAACAAGATAAACTCTCCTACATACATCCTTGACAAAAATAGCTGAACTATTTCTCCTTGACATGAATATCTGTTGCATCTCCCTAAAATGAATTGTGTCTCCATATTTCTATGTTGCAACCACATACTCTGCATATGTTATGTTTCACGTTTTTACAATAAAGACCCTTTAATGAGATGCAGTGCTATTTTTGTTTTCCTAATGTGGCAACAATACGCTTCCATACATTTATATCAAGTATTCTTCTGTTTTTTTTAGACCTCTATATAACAATCTGGGCAATACTTGTCTGCAACTTTCTATTTTAGTGATCACCACTAAAAGCACAGTAGGATTAATAAAGGGCTAATTTGGAAATTAATAAAACCAAATGGTGAAATAATGAATATGTTTTAATTTCCACACCTGCAACAAATATTGTCAAGCAAATCATTTACAGTTTATTTTTCTTCCATTTTTCATTTTTTAAATTTATTTTCTTTATGACATAATCTCTTGCAGGATTAGCATCCTTTATTTCAGGGATGCTAAAACTCCTCCTATCCTGTAGGTTTTATATGTTTTCTTGCTTCAAGACACCTCAAAAAATTGTTACATCTTACACAAATCTGTTTATAAAATCAATTCTCTTGTGTTAAAATAGGGAAACACCTAAAACTTGCTGGAAAGTGGCCCCAGAGAACCAGAATATTACCTCGATGCTCCTTTTCTAAAAAGTTGTTTTCACCCTTTTTTGCTAAAAAACTCTTGACTTCTTCATGAATAGCATTTTGTCTCGCCACAGTTGGGAAAGCATGGGTGGAATTAATAGTGGCTGCATCTTAATTAAGAAAAGCCCTGCTTTGGTGGTTGCTGGGGCACTCTTCTTATCTCATTTCCCAATTTGCACACACTCAATTCCACCACTTGACTCCTTTGTTTGTGTCTTAGTTCCTTCCTCCAGAGCAAAGCCAGAACATTATATGAAGGAAGAGGAGTGAGGTGCATTTACCAGAATGAAGTCCTTGTGTGTATAATTTTCAACCAATATCTATGGGGGTATTTTCCTATCTTTAATCAAGAGCATAATTGTTTGCTTTGAGAGCAAGAGTTCTGGTTTTCATGCTCAAATATCATCTTGCTCTCTCTCAAATCTCTGATCTCACACTCAGAAAGTCCCCTCTTGCTTTCAGATATATTGTTTTTCCTTTCAAAACTCTGCATTCAGACTTGGTCTCTTTCCCTCACACTCAGACACTTTCTCTGCTCACATTCAAAGAGTGTGGAGTCACTGTGTCAAGTAAAACAAGCGCACCCTGAAGAAGGTGAGGACTATTTTCTCGAATTATCTCATATTCTATTGGCTGGAGGGGGTTTGACAGACAGCTCTTTCAGCAACCCAAGAGAGAGGAAAACATATCCAAGAGCAGAAGTTTTGAGAGAGCCGAGAAACCAGAAATTTTGCTCTCAAAGCAAACAATTACGCTCTTGATTAAAGATAGGAAAATACCCCCATAAAATCAAAGCCCATGCCCTGAATGACCAACTATTCCGGCAGCTGTGTCAGGAAAATGGTGAGAACTGCCTTGTTCGTTTTTGTCAGCTGTTTGACAGCATTGTAGAGTTCCTGGAAGAAGTTGATTCAGCTATTGGGGAGAAAGTGCTGTCAAGCCGTTGTGACATCATGTACCTTGGTGATTTTTTTGAGAAGATGAATGAAGTCACGCTCAAACTCCAAGGAAAGGGAGTTTAACTTGTCCAGTGCAAAACGGTCATCCACGTTGGCAGGAGGCAGCTGACCAAGATGAGCTATTTTCCAGAAATTTTTTAAAACAATCATTATAATGGAGTTGCTATTAGATTATTTATTGAATAGTCTGATAATATGTCCTATAATGCATATATGGCCTGTATGCATTATAGGCTGAATTCAAAGACTTTTGTAATGTCCCTGTATGTCACAACATACTTACGAATTGAAATACTGTTCTCTCTCATCATAGAGATAACAAGAACATGTCAAAATAAGTAAAAGACACATGAAGAAAGACAATACTATGAAAGCAATTTTAAAATAGAAATGAAATAAAAAAAATAGTGGCAGACTATTCAAGTGTAAGTTTTTTTAATTAAATATTTATTGGTTGAATGATTTAAGTAAAATTAAGCAGTCTAAAACAATTTTCTCATGCATTACAGGTGTCTGGGACTCTTTCTGATGACCACCTCATCATTTACACCAGCCATCTGAAAATGGTTAAGGTCGACATTGACGTCCGCTTTAGGGACCTCCTGGACCTTGATGTTCCTGCCTGGGTAGTACAGCCTTTTGAGGTGGATGCGAGTGAATGTGACCCCTCTATCCAGGAACATCTTGTTGACATAGCGACAATGAGGCACATGCTGTATTTCGCACATCTGGCTGGGAAAACATGTGGGTCAAATATGCACAACGTTACCCTGTTCTCTGGGAAAAGGCCAAGTTACTGCTGCTTTCATTCCCAACCACTTACCTTGTGGAACAGGGATTCAACCAGGTCCTCCACATGCAATCCAAGTACTGCATTTGCTTGGACTTAACAGCCTCAGGTGCACTAAGGCTAAAGTTAACTTCTCTGCAACCACTAGTAAAAAAAACTGGCAGCAAGCCATCAAGCAAAGGGCTCACACTAACTTTTTACACATGAGTAATTTTTCCTAGAAAAAAAAAATAAAAAAAAAATCACTTGCATTAAGCATGACGTTTTTTCAGCCTTTTCAACATCAGCATGTTTTATTGGATGTTTTGTAATTCTCCTAAATCATGACATGATTAGCAACAGGTTGGAGGTGTTTTTGCAGACTCCAAGTTTCACTACGTTTTGGAAGAACAACATAATCCTCATTAAAAATGATTAATATTTTTATTATTTTTACATGTAGCTACATGGAGGTTCTTTAATCGATAAAATAAAGACAAAAATGACAGTGCATGAGGTCAAAGGAGAATGGGTAGACTGGTTGGAGATGACAGTAGATAGCAAGATGATGAGGTGATGAGCAAGGCAGTTTCCTTTTGAAAGCCAGCCGACATCAGTGTGAAGGAGACGGCGCTCAAAAGATCACACCAGGTGCCACATTTTTGTCAACTAAGAACAGAAAACAGACTTACCAAAACTAGAAAATAGAAGATTGGAAAAAGGTTGCCTAGTCTAATGGGTTTTAACTTCAGCTGCAAAATTCCAATATTAAGGTCAAGAATTTGGTGTAAACAACACAAAAGTATAAATCTGTGCTGCTTACTATCAGTAGTTCAGGCTAATGGTGGTGGTGTAATGGTGTGGGGGATATTTGCTTAACATATTTTGGTCACCTTAGTACCAGCTAAGCATTACTTAAAATGGCACAGTCTACCTGAGCATTATTGCTGACCATGTCCTTCCTTTTATCGCTACAGTGTACCCATTTTCTGATGGTTACTTTCAGTAGAATAATGCACCATGTCACAAAGCTAAAAACATCTCAAAGTGGTGGCTTGAACATGAAAATGAGTTCACTGTACTTCAGGGACCTTCATAGTCACAAGATTTCTAACCAATAGAGGGGGTGGTGGAACGGGATATTTACATCGTGAATGTGAAGTCAACAAATCTGCATAAACTGCAAGATGCAATATGGAACAAAATCTCAAAGAAATGTTTTCAACACCTTGTTGAACCTGTGCTGGAAAGAATTAAGGCAGTTCTGGAAGAAAAGGGGGGTCCAATCCAGTACTAGCATGGGGAACCTAATGAAGTGGACAGTGATTGTACTGTATGTGGATGATGATAAGCTTCTAATGATCTAAAGCGCTGTTTCTCAATCCTGGTTCCAGTACGTAACATATCTTACTCACATGAATGGCTCATTAGTGTGCTTGCAAAGAACTTGATGAGCAGCTCAGTTAATCTAAATCCGTTGTGCTGGAGTTGAAAAGAACTAAAACATGCAGAGCAACACTGAGAAACGCGGATCTAATGATATAGATTCTAATAAGCATTGTTGTTTTAACTGTTACAGGTCCATCCATCCATTTTCTGCCGCTTATCCGGAGTCGGGTCGCGGTGGCAGCTGCCTAAGCAGGGAAACCCAGACTTCCCTCTCCCCGGCCACATTCACCAGCTCATCCGGAGGGATCCCGAGGCGTTCCCAGGCCAGTCAAAAGATGTAGTCCGTCCAGCGCGTCCTGGGTCTTCCCCGGGGCAGCGGCTCTACTCTGAGCCCCTCCCGGATCACCAAGCTTCTCACTGTATCGCTAAGGGAGAGCCCGGCCACCCTACGGAGAAAACTCATTTTAGCCGCTTATCTTGTTTCTTCGGTCACTATCCACAGCTCGTGACCATAGGTCAGGGTAGGAATGTAGATCGACTGGTAAATCGACAGAATTGCCTTTTGGCTCAGCTTCTTCTTCACCATTACAGATCGATGCAGAGTCCGCATCACTGCAGACGCTGCACCGATCCGCCTGTCGATCTCCCGCTCCATCCTTCCCTCACTCGTGAACAAGACCCCGAGATACGTGAACTCCTCCACTTAGGGCAGGACCCAATTGCTGTTTCAGGTGTTAAAATTAATGTTAATGTTATAAGAATGACGAGGGAGATTAAGCGTTGGGTGCATGTAAGAAAGAGAGACAGAGAAAGAGAGAGAGAGAGAGAGAAAGAGGGTGGTTCGGTTTGTTCTAATGAGAGTTTTGTCACAACTGTTTTGAGAGTGACTGTACAGTTTTTGGACCTGATCTTAGCAATAAATGCCACAGCTCCTCCAGGCACAAGCTGAGTCTGGTGTCTGTTTTCCACTGTTGGGTGAAGTTAAGGGGGTTAACTCCAAAGCTGCCTGCAGTTTTGGCCCAAGAGAGAGAGCCTCACCCTGCGTCTTCCAACCAAGGTCCGGATACCAAGCAGGAATTGTTAACACTGCCAACCATGAAGGGACTCTCCACACATGACCCCAGTAGTGAGCATCAAACCAGTGAAATAAACCGAAACTTGACAGATCCGTACAGACTTCCATCCCTTATTTTTGCTAACAAGCTAAGCTAAGATGGCAGCTCCCCACAAGCATGGAGCTGTAGACTCACGTGGTGTCTGCACAGATAATTAGCCACTCCAACCCCTTTATGGCGCTAACTGCAGTTAAAAAGAATAATGCTGGAATGATGACAGACAGTTTCAATAATAAGACTGAAGCTTATGGATGTCACAACCCCTTCCTCTGTGAGGAACAACCAGATAATATGAAGGAAGGAGTGGCCCAGCCATGCTGCATGCCTCTGCAGCAAAAGGTTTCCAGCACAAACCCTTTTGCTAACACTCATTGAGATGATTATTGTGGCAGAAGAAGGCCACCTGGACAGCAGATCCGAAACATTGTAAGAACAACCACCAAACTCATGTTTAGCTCTTAAATCTGTATCCACCAGCCATGGTTTCAGCTGCCACTGCTACCCCTTACTCAAACCCCTTCCAACCTGCTCACTCACAAAGTTTTATTCAGAGTACACCAGCCGCCTGTTTCCCTCCATGCCCACAGACACACTCCCTATTCTGTAACCCACATAAAAACCCCATTTGTAAAGCGGAACTGTGTGGCCAGACTGTATCAATGAAGCAAATAAACCCTAGAAATGAGCAATGCATACAGCTTGCAGGTTACTGTCCCCTTTTAGATGGCCAGCATTACTCTGAGACTGATGAGAACGATTATGACTGCTGTGAGAGAGTGCCCACTCTACGGCCAGGGCAGTATGGTGGCACTTTTGCCACCATACTCTCTCAAGTTTTGCCTGGTGGGTGCCTCAGAAATTCACAGAAATCCCCGGCCTTCTAAATGGGACTATTGTTGCGTTGTGGAGGAAATGGAAAATGCATATGGCCATCATCAGAGCGTGCAGCTGCTGTGGTAACTGAACTGAGATAGCGATTATGTAAACCTGGTGAGGCTTTTCACATATTAAGAGATGATATTTATGAAAGTGTCAATAGCCTACAGTGGCTGAAATGAGACAGAACAGGACATTATTGGAGTGGAGGTCTTCACCAATGCTTTGAGTGACGCTGAGATTGTACAGAAATTACTGGAAAAGCAGCCTTCCACATTAGCCCAAGCTCACGATATTGCTTGTCACTACAAAAGCACCAAATGGGCAGTAACCTATGTTACCAGCCTCATGCAAAGCTGGGCACATACCTTGGCAGACAGGAGGTCCCAGGCTGCTGTGGTTTGAGAGGGGGTTCAGTATGAGAGAGATACGAGCACTTTCTCAGAGGTGAGAAGAGTAATTCTCCACAGTCTAAACACACACCATCTTGGAGCAGAAACCGCATGGACGTCAAGTGGGAGGAGATCCGCTGTCACAGCTGTTCAGGTTTTGGCCATATGAAAAGAAATTGCCCCTCTTCAAAGAAAAGAGTCAAAGGCAGAGGTGCAACCACACCTACTGAACCTTCACAACCTGCCGTGTTCCATTTTAAGACCCCAAGCCAGGAAATGAGAATTTACATGCTTTTACACAAACTAGAGTTATGTGCTGTTTTGGACGCTGGGGTGGGGAAGAGAGTGTTGCCTCTGCATCATTATAATGCTATTCACCCTGATGTTTGTCCTCCCCCTGCACTAGCCCTGCAGCCTGCTGCCTGCTGACATTACAGCCTTGCCTGAACAGTCAAATACAGATCTTCCCACTGCTCCTCAACACCTCCAGGAGCTCTTTTCTCAGGGTTCAGTGGAGCTCAATATGGAAGAACAGCTACAGTAGGCACAGTTGCTATGCACTCACAGCACTGCATTTTCTACTGACCTTGGCCGCATTAACCTTGTGTCACGAATGGCCCCAATAAGGCCACCACCCCCGTGGTTCTTTTTAATCGGGGGGGCAGAGTTAGAGGCCACACTAAAAAAAAGTTAAGTTTTTAAAACAGTTTTCATTCAGGTGAGCCATCCTCCAGTCTCTGTCTTTCAAATGTTCCCAAAGATGTCCTTGCATGCGGCCATTGGTAGCATTCCGGGCGGCCACTTGCTGACGCTTCCTCTTGTGTCCATGCGCTTCTTCCCCATTGTACAGCCTAGCCCACCAACGACCTGTAGGGAAGAGAAAAACATGCATGTGGCAGTCCTCTGTTTCGCTGGGGGATACCCCCACCCCTTCCTCCTGCCCTGCAGCTGGTACCTCACTTCAAGTCTATATCACTGCCTGGAAGATGTACTCACGCTTTTCCTGGGCTGCCATGGAGTTCCTGTGGCCCAGGGTTGAGTAGTTGAGCACATGGATTCCAAGGGCTGTTGTGCTCCTGATCTGTGATCTGCCTTCCATGCTTCTGAAATCCCACAGTGCGCCGCTGCCTCCAATCTCAGCCACCTGCTTCAGGTTCCAGGAGTCTACTCTCTCTTTCGCTCTGTGGCTCTGTCTGGTTGCTCATGTCCTCTGGCAACTTGTGGTCTCGGCCGCCTCGCGGCATCAGCCACTGCCTCTAATCCTGGCTGTCCTCTCCCGATCCCAGCCATGTCCTTCTTTGTCATGCTCCGGGCTCCGCCTAAATCCCCTCAGAATCGCTCATACCTGTCTCTCATTGAGCCTATTAGGGTTTGATGGGCTTCAAAGGGTGTCAATAAAATCCAAAATAAACCAATGTCTCAAACCGGTAAAACATGTGGTTAAAAATATAAATAACCCATAAACCAATTAAAATAACATGCAATTAAAACCAATAAATAAACAATGTACTAATTAAAATAAGTCACACACCCTCCTTGGCCTCATCACACTTGTACAACATGATATAATTACCAAGCCAGGCAGTCCAGTTAAACAGCCCCCACGCTGCATGGCGATGGAGAAACAACAAAGTGCTCATCAGCAGGTTAGGCAGAGCCTGGGACCTGGACTTGCCCGTCGCAGTCACAGCGGCTGGGCCTCACCAATGAGAAAGCTGTGACTGTCGCTAAAGTGCTTGCTTCACAGTGGGTATGTCGTT
Source organism: Melanotaenia boesemani (assembly GCF_017639745.1). Lineage (NCBI taxonomy): Eukaryota > Metazoa > Chordata > Actinopteri > Atheriniformes > Melanotaeniidae > Melanotaenia > Melanotaenia boesemani. The sequence continues at coordinate 17,123,206 of NC_055682.1, read as the reverse complement.
ATGGACTACCACAGACACTACATTGCGACCAAAGCTGCAACTTTGAATCTGAAGTGTTCCAGGAGATGTGCAAGTTGTTCGGTATAGAGAAGACAAACACCACACCTTTCCAGCCCCAGTCGGATGGCCAGGTGGAAAAGTTTAATGCAACTCTACAGTCCTCTTATGATTAAGGGACAGCTACCAGATGGCAGAGGCAACGAACACAGAACATACAAAGGGTGTGGCTCTACATAATTAGTGCAAATAAACAAAAAACAGACCTAAGGAACAGAAAATGCCAAAGCAAGCCCCCACAACCATGAAAGCCCCCCCTTTTAAGGGACAGCTAACAGATGGCAAAGGCAATGGACACATACAAGGGGTGTGGCTACAGAATTAGTGCAAAAAAAAAACAAAAACAAAAACAAAAAAAACAGACTAAAGAAACAGAAAATGCCAAAGTAAGCCCCGATAACCATGGATGTCCCCCCCATTAAGGGACAGCTACCTGATGACAGAGGGAACGGACGCAGAACATACAAAGGGTGTGGCTGTACAGAATTAGTAAGTCCAGACTGTGGAATTTTTAAATGCTATACGTGGGTCTATGCTAACTTAAATAACTTATATAACATTAATGTCAATATACATTGACATGACAATTTGTAAGCTTTATGTGATATAGTTTTTTTTTAATAATTTGTAGTGTGTTATGCTTAGTTAATAGGATGTTAACAAATGATAATCATTTGTGCATTATTATGTTTTATTTTAATTGGGTAACTGATGCATGTTAAGTGTGACCTAACTAACATATTGTATCTTAATTGTAAATTCAGGGGCACTTCTGAAATATTTTTGAGCAGCTCCCACTGGCCAAAATGAAGAGCCACCTCCCTCTGCAGCCACACAGACCTTTGAGATGCTCCCGGAGTCTGATGAGGAGGAGCTATCTACCTCTGCAGCCACATCTTTGCAGGACTTGTCAGGTGTGTGTGCGTGTGCCAGGTGTAAACAGGGTAAAAGACCTAGGTTGAAAAATCTGCTACAGTCTGAGCACTGAATTCTGAAAATGTTAATTATTATTACTATTTTTTATTTATTTTATTTTATTCATTTGTATTTGTGTGATGAAGGATTTGTGCAATTTACATTGGTGTTTACATACTCTATTTCATTTATCTATCTTATTGTTGTATTTATTCTTGTTTACTTTTGTATTTAATAATAAATAATAAATAATAATAATAATTATCTGTTGGTCGGTGGGGGGTGGGTCAGGGTGTTGATGGGGTTGGTTAGTTGTGGTTGGTCGGGTGTGGGGGACGTTGGGTGGTTTGCCCATGGCGCAAAACTAGCCAGGACCGCCTCTGATTATGCTCAACAAGGAAGCTTAAGTTATTTCCGTATGTCTTTTCGTACAAGATGCACAACACCATCCTTTACAAAAGGAAAGAACACAATTCCCTGCAGCCATGACATTTAAGTGGAATAACAAATGACTGTGAGAAGGGCCTGAAGTTTATTTTTTAAAATGGGGGAAATTCTCTGCTAACCTGCTTGACGTAAGTGGGATTTATAAACATTACTGGGGATTCTACTTTTGAAACGACCTGAACTACAGGTCTCCTGCTGTCCAATTCTTATCTTAGGTAATATTTTGTTGCCTTTCTCTAACTTGAGGGTTTCTCTGAGGTGTCTACTCAGTGTTATAATTCGTTGGTGCTTTCCCTCTTCCCTTAATGGTTATCTCTTTAAGCTGCGAACTGTGTTACTAATGCTTTTGGTGACTCCATACTCTCAAATTTCTACATTGTGCATCTAACCATTTACTTGAACCCACCAACAATGGGCCTTATTCACCATTATCTTCCTAAAATTTCATTAAATTCTTTAAGTTGTTAAAAACTTTGAAAAAAAACCCAACATTCATGAACGTATTAACCAATAAATAGTTTGCATCTTTTCAATTAGACTGATGAATCACAAACAAAATTACATTTCAGCTGTCCCTAATTTGTGTAGGTAAATGTCTGAAAATGGCCATAAAAGGGTATGAGCGAGAAAGAGGTCAGTGGTGTTACTGACTAGGTGGCCAGGACAGATCTTCAACCTCATAATAAAACAAATACCTATAACAAAAAGTCACTGTTTTAGAAAAAAATGGAATTATTAAAAAAATATGTAAAAAAGATTAGTTATAAACATCTTTTAATTATAAATGAATTATTATAAAATGTTTTTTGTCCAGTTACTGGAAGGTTGGCGATTTGAATCCCGCTTTCACTGTCAATCTCTTGCTCAAGACACTTCACCCTCCTTGCCTCCAGTGTTGGAATCGCTGGTGTTTGAATTTACTCCATGTTTGTACACAAAGCATAATTCAGAAATCAATTAAACGCACATTGATATTTTCAATGACAATATGTGATAGTCTTAAATCAGACATTCAGTTGGCATATTGTTTAAACTTGCGTATCAAACCACATTTACATTAACTTCACATCTTATATTGATCTGTAATATTTTTTCATTGTTGATCAACTTTGCAAGGGACTAAATTAAATACTTAATTTTACCCAGGGGTTACAGTTGTATTTATGAAAAAAGTAAAATGACAGTTTGGAGAGTAAACTTTTAAGATATTACTATAGATATAAATACATACACACCAACACATTTCAGATTTCATCTAAAAAATAGTCAACTGAAAAAAAAATCCATTTTATAACACAATGTAACCAGTTTTATATATCACTTCATATACCAATGTATTTGTGTTGAGCCAGTAGCACTGAGCCAGTCTATCAGCCTAAACTAAATGGTATGTGAATGCTATACAGAGTTTGAGCACTGATGCAAAAAAAAAAATAAATAAATAAAATCTTTTTAAAAAGTTTAAAACAAACTAATGAAAAAATAGTCATTGTTTATTTTATGTGCTTTTATCAGCAAAGCATTTACATGTTTGGTGCACATTGTCTTGGACATACAGAGTTTCCAGAGGATGTCTTGCATACCTTCCATAAGAGTGATGACACCGGTGAGTTAGTAGAGAGAGATAAATGAATGGACTTGCTTGTGTGAGGATATGTATAGAATAGTAAGACAGATGATGTTGATTCTCTAGAATAGTGAAGAGTTGATGCACATTCAGTATATCAATGACAGAAAGGCATACAGATGTATTAGCACATTTTGTCTACATCTTCAGATGAAGACAAAGAAGAATTTAGTTTAGATGGAAATTGTAATTTATTCCTCCTGCTACGTGATTTTTATTTTTAAGATTTAAGGGCAAATGGTAGCTGTATTTGAAATGGACAGTCAAACAAAATATAGAACACAGTTCATCCTGAGGCCACAGACACTGTACAGATTCACATTCAGCTACCAAATAAAGCTGTAAAATATTCAGCACATAGACAACACTTAGCAGAATGTTCAAGATTTCTACAACAATCAAACTAGCAGAAGACCCCATACGTGTACCTATATAAAACCTCATTTGTGCCCCCCTTTTCCTGGTCAGTGGCCCTGCCTGGCCCTGGCCCTGCCTGGCCCCCACCCACCCCTGCATAGCTGAAGTACAAATCCTTCTTACTACCTGTCAGCTACTTTGTTAGAAAAGGGTCCTGCTCAGATCTGTATGTCAGAACCTGTTCATAATTCCTCTCACCACATTCACGGCCCTGAAATGATCAGACATGTGTCTCCAACATTTGCACAGTACCAATGATTTAGATAAGATGTCCCCTTGCTTCCTTTTCAGGTTTTATGCTTACCAGATATCTGAACCTGATCTGTCTTCATAGGTGTGCATATGGCTGTCTAATGACTAGTAGATTTTACAGTTGTTTCACTAGCAAACATCATTAATACAAAAAAAAAAAAAAAACCCAAAACAATACTTTCAGGTAAATAGGTGCCGGTGTGAACCATAAACCACTAGTTTCCTCTGTCTTAGCTAAACGATAAACAAACGCAACAACATAGACAGAAAAGCCGATCAGCTGATCACCGTCGTGATTCACAGCTGGAGATGGACGGGGAGAGGATATGGCTGCCATGCTGCACTGTAACAGAGTGAACGGTGATGTTTGCGCAAAACCATGTAAAATATTTTTTAAAGAATGTAGGAAAAGTGCGGGTGTTGAACCCTCTCACCATAAAAAGTGTGGGTGTTAAAACACCTTCAACCCCCATGGGTGTGACACCCTCAAATCCATCCATGTATATGTTTGAAATTAGAATAATTTTACTGCCATCATAAACTCTGGTTCATATTGAACTTTTTTCTCATTTACAGTATGCCTTAAAAACTTTAAAGATTGACATCCAAATGATTAATTTCTGAAGTGATGTGAACTTTGTACATCAAATGTCTTGGAAGCTACTGTAACGCTGTTCTGCACTTTGAAGGTAAATGATTGAGGGGGGGTGACAATGCGGCATGGACATAGAATTTGGACATTTGCTTTCATGTTGGGCTCAAAATCAAATTCAAATCAAATCAAATATTCTTTATAAAGCACTTTTCATACAAAAAGTAGCAGAGTGCTTTACATAAAAACAATTCTGGCACATTAAAAAGAAGTTTTCACATTCTCAATTATAGAACAATTTTAAAAACACACACCTGATCATAACTTCTCTCAAATGCACACACACACACACAACATGCATGCACCCAGCCCACCACCACAACTACCCACATTCCCAACCATTTTGCACTCTAACCTCTAGCTTCTGTCTCTTTAGCTCTATATTAACAAGGAAATAAACATCTGGCTTGATGTTGCGGTGAGGAAACAATATCTTGGGGATCTGTTCACACCAGGAGCCAGCCCACTCATGTCCACAGAGGCTGCTGCCACTGGAAATCACCTCTACAGCCAACTAGACAAGGGCAATCACCACAGCAACAACCCGACATAGACCCAGCATGAAGAACAACACTGGAGTTATAATGTTAAACAATAAGACCAAATAAAAGCAACAGGTATAAAATATAAATAAATGAGTTTGGTAAAACAATGTACTTGGATAAAACAATACAATGAAAACAGAAAGCTACATAAATAGGTGCTATTTAAAATAAATAGAAAAGCACACAATTAAAATACAAGGAAGAAAAAAATATAAAATGATGATAAAGTAAATAAGATACAATAAAATAGACCAAAACTAAATCAAACAAAAGTTTAGCTATTAACTAAGCTAAGAAGACTAAGGTTCTCAGGCAGGCTGTTCCACAGTCAAGGACCGAAGCGATGTAACGAGACATCACCAAAGGTTATGTTTCTTACTTTGGGGACAACTAAAAGGTTAGCACCAGAGGACCTCAGAGTCCACAAGGGTTCATATTCTAAAAGCAGATCATATAAATAAGAAGGCCGAAGACAATTAAGACATTTATAAACTAATGGAAGAACCTTAAAATCAAAACAGGGAAAAGGGGCATTAGTCAGGGCTAGGCAGGTTCAGACCTTGTGAGTTGCAGTCTTGCAAGTTTTAGACTTTTTCCTTTTTTAACAAACCTGATTCAAATGAATGAGTTACTGAGCAGAACTTGATAAGCTGTGGGAATCATTTAATTTCAATCGGGTGTCTTAGAGCAGGGAAACATCTAAAACCTTCAGGACTGTGGCACTTAAGGACCAGATTTGCTTACACCGATCTATTTGGAAGACTAGAACAAAGTCAATATACAGGAGCCCCACACTGTGGTCCAAAGTATCTAAAGAAATGGATGTCAGAAAATGACAGAACATTTCCAGATGTTATGTGTCCATAACCCTGTGGGTCAAGGCTGTTGTCTTAGAGTGGTACCCACACAGTATGGAGCTGGTGGTTTTAATATTAAAACTGACTGGTGTATTTATCCCTTTCTGTAAGATGTTCTGAATTTCTTCTGGGTCACTGTGACTTCCAGATGTCATAACTTATCTTTAAAGAAAAATCTGCTGCCTTTTGAATGAATGCATTATATTCTTGAAAGTGTGGGAGAACCTTTCTTAATCAAAGACAGAACAACACAACACAGAAAGTTCTGGTAAAAGGAATTTAATTAGTGTTACATTTCCAAGATTATACCTAATAGTAACAGCTCATACACCCACAAATACCTTTTTCTGCAAACCAAAAAATGACAAATGACACTGTGTGACAAATAAACTGAAAAACACCATTAACTGCCTTTTGCAGCAGATTATCACAAAATGAACATTCATAAAGTGTTCTGTCACAAAAATACAGCCTTCAAAACAGATTATCCATGTATGACAAATAACCCATATAATCAAAAGTTCAAGCCATCCCAGCCAGTGCCGCACTCTCAATTCTGTGGGACACTTAACTGTTGATTGTTAGTGCAGAGGAGTGTTTTGTAACCTATTTTAGATTAAATGGGAGTTTACGCTAGAAATCCACTCAAACTTTCCATTTTACAATTTTAGATTCAAGTAAAGACTATATACATGGATTTACCCTCAACTAAAGCCATCACTTCTTAACTGTGGGAATTATCTCCTGTCACTTATCTGTGCTTCCCTTTCTGACTATATTAGAAAGAAATATGCATCACCCTCAAGTCATTATAAAGTGGAGAATTTCCTATTCTGCCTTCTGACAGAATTTAGGCCCATTTTTTAATAAAGCCAAAGCTTGCAAAGCAAATCCAAATTTAAAGCCAAAGTTACTCCAAGTGGCTCACCAAGTTTCGGGAACTGAAAGTGCTACCAGAATATTGAATATGTACTTAAAAGTATAAATTGTGCTCCAATATCTTGCCAGTGCCTTTATGCAAAGGGTCTAGTGTTTCAGAATCTTCTCAAACAGTCTATGCTCTAATTTTAATAAGTGATAGCTCACATAAGGTATAAAACAATGCCACTGATAATTATCACACTCCTAGTTAATAACAAGAGATCAACTGAAAGAATGTTTAAATAATGCAGCTATTGATCTATAAAGATGAATTTAAGACATTTTTATTTGATGAATAGACTCCAGCTGAGCATCGCAGTGAAGTGGTGATACAAATAAAATAGGAAACCCCTGAGTCTAGACACCGGATGGTAGTGGATGATCAACGTTAGCAGGTGACTGGGACTTCAAATGCGAGTCTTCGGGCATCATGAAGAGATGGGGAGATGGGGAAGAGAAGGGCTGAGTGCAGAGAGCAGTCTGGAGGGACAAGTCAAAATGTAAATCAGATTTATAGAATGGGGATCAGGATGATTGGCCCGGGACCCCAGTGAAAACAAAAGAAAAAAAACACAGAAAAGAGTCAAACCTGAGATCCAGTACAACTTTACAATGGTAGATTTTTTTTCTCCATCTTTGAGATTGCTTATAAGATTCAACGCTAGTAACACAGTGTGAGACTTTTCAAAAGATCTGCTTATAAAGGGAACTATATACATTTCCATTTTATTTAATTGATACCCTGCAGCCAGTTAGAATAATATATTTATTTATATAGATTATGGTAATGATGCTGCCAATATATACATATATATATTTTTTAAAGACCCACTCCAGTGAAAATCATGTTTGTCATGCTGTTCACATGTCAACAGGGCGGGCACTGAGCAGCACTGACTCTGTCCACAACTCAGAGGCAAATTGCTAATGAGCTACTGGTCCTGGAAAAGGATGCAGGTTGTGATTTTTGGAAAAACTTCATAAATCACAATTTAAAGACTGAGAACTGAGAAGTTCCAAATAAGATTTAAAGATGATGGAACTGTCAAGGAAAGGCAGGAAACAGTAATACAGTAAATTAATGAAGGTTTTCCAAATGATCTCTCTCTTGGGTATGAGATATCGAATTTGCCATATATGACAACCATGTGGATAGATAATTGTGTTCAACAACAAAACTAGAAAGCCACTTAGTCATGTTATTGTCCCCCAGATAAACAGCATAACTTGACAGGCCACACACAAACAGGATGTGGGATGATGATGTCAGACAAAGTCTATCCTATGGTGCTCAGCGAATAAGGTGCTGAAGGATTATTCTGCACAGAATTTCACTAAATCACAGTAAATTACTTGTGCCAGTATACTATGTCTTACAGATTATACATAATATTATTTTGCTATGTATTACGTATACTAAAATTTCTGTGTGTTTGTACTGTGTTACAGGTCTGGTCTAGGGTGCGAGCCTGTAACAGGTAAATCCTGTGTATAACAGGAAAAAAGATGAGACGGGGCCGTTCTTTTCTATTCAGCAGATCCAAATTACGTGGCAGTGGGTGCCTGTCTGGGACTGTCTTTTGGTTCAGCAGCCTATAATCGATACACAGCTGCAAACTCCCATCTTTCCTGCACACACAGACCACTGGAGCTACATAAGCAGACTTAATTTTTACAATCCACCTTTTAGCAAGCAAGTCCTGAATATATTCCTTGATTTCTTTATACAGTGATTAGGATGTCTTCCTTCAAGGTTATATTCATTTGGAGACTTGTAATGCACCCTGTGTTGTTCACATCAAGGGAAAAAGCATTTGATTCCTGAGACAGCATTTTCTTGACTACAGTCTGTTGTTCATCAGTGAGGTGGCTCACATCGACAGGAGGATGCCAGAGTTTAGATTGAAGTTGGTCTATTTCATATCCACAGACATAAAATGAACTGGCATTATTTACCTCTATGTTGTCATTGTGAGCTGTCTCCACTATTTTGTCAATAGGTTGAATACTACCTAACCTAACACAGTGAAATAGTCTAAAACAATGTCATGCTGGGTGATGTTACTCTTGAAATAAGGTTGTGTTGTGTGGTGGACTACATGCATACCATTACCAATGTCTAGCTGTTTTGGTTTTGAGTCAGGATTCTGGACTTCAAACAGTGCCAGAGATGAGGTGAAATCAGTTGGGACTTTACATTTAAGGTGTGTGACATTACCAGGATGAATGACAACACCTTGCTGCCCCACTCAAATAAGTACATGGTCATGAACAGGCTCCTGGGTTTGTATAAAATTCACAATTGCCTCAGCTTAGTCACTTAAAATATGCATGGCATCCTTCAATAATTTAGCAGTCACAGTTACTACCTCAATTTCACTTTCCAAGTCCAAGAATAAGCTCCTGGATAACACTGAAGCCTAGGATTGGCCTAGTAGAAAACTAGTTCAGTTCATCCATCATATGGAATGGGTTCACCATTGGCTGCCATGAAATCCAGCATCCTGTCTCCGAGGAGTTCATTGAGTGGGTGTACTTTCTGTTGAGGCAAGAACTTCTGTTTCCAGCAGTGGTGAATGACGCTAACTTGAGCACCAGAATCTAGGAGCACTCTCACAGCATACCCATTCAAGTTACACTATAACAGACGCTTTAACACAGGAAGGATCATTTACCTGTGCTGGTACTGGTACCAATGACATTTGTCTAGGACTCAATATCATAACCGGTCACAGGTGGTCCCCCTTGCTGAGATGGGATGTGTTTCCCTGCTGCCTAGATCTCTAGAGACACCCCATAGCACAGTGGCCCTCTTCCCCAAATGCACAACAATACTAAAATTTCTGTGTGTTTGTACTGTGTTACAGGTCCGGTGTAGGGTACGAGCCCATAACAGGTAAATCCTGTATAAAACAGGATAAAAGATGAGACAGCGGGCAGTGCTTTTCAGTGCACTCAGCAGAATTTGTAAAATACAATACCCTTTTCTGCTTACAAATATGAACACATGAATACATATTTCAGAAATAATAACCAAAATAGTTCCATAAACTTTAGACTGACACAAATCCAACAGTTATACTAAGCAGATTATTACAGTAGACAGAGTCCTGCCCTAGACAGTCACACTAATGTGACTGAGTACAGAAGCATGCATACAGTTACTAAATGAAACAAACCATGTTGATTATTCAAACTGAAAAGCCAGCATGTGTTTTTACCCTTTTGTTTTCTGCTTAAAAGAAATCTATCTATGCAGTAAATATGTCCACATAACATTACACCAAAATAAGGTTCTGAGAACCAGTTTGGGAGTTTGGAATTCAGATATGTAGAGCAGATTCCGCCATCTTGGTCACGTCGGCTACGTGAGGACGTTTTATTTACATTTAACATACAAGAACTAAATTTTCTCATCAAGCCATTTGGAGTGCAAAACAACATTTTGGCTTTTCCTTGGCCAGGAATAAACAGTCCTCCAAATGTTTACTCTCTTTGAGATCCTTGTATGGCCGGCTCATTCTGCGAGTTGGGTCCGTTTCTGGTCAGATCCTTCTGTCATGAGTGGCGGTGGAGGTGAGGACCCAAATGCAGGCAGAATCATGTAGGAGGCAAAAAACGGTGCAGGTAAAAGGGTTTATTGTCAAACGCAGGACAGGGAACCACACATGACAGGGAGTGAACCACAGATAAGGATCTGACAAAGCCAACTGAAAACCATGGGTTATTTGTAGACATGGGGCGTAATTAGGAGCAGGTGAAGAGAATGAGAAATCAAACCAGGTGAAATAACGAGCAGAACAGAAAACTGAGCACACGAGGGAAAACAGCAAGACTGAACTAAACATGACAAAACCAGAAACCAAACCATGATCTAAACAGAAACTAAATGTGACAAAAACCCAGAACTTTAAACTAAGAGCAAGATAGAACTAAACACGACAAAAACCATAATCATAACAGCAACTAAACATGACAAACACCAGAACTAATAAACCAAGATCGAGGAATAACAAACCAAAACAGACAAAAAACAAACATAAGAATCAGAAACCACACCGTGAACCATGACAGTTTTATGTGCTTCAGTAACCTACTAACCTGTATAAAGCAGGGAAAAAGCTGTGTATTTTTTCAGTGCAGCTTCGCTCAGCAGAATGAGGGAGTAAACAGTCACACTGGAGGCAGAAACAAATGACAATCTTTCATTTATATTTATATTTGTTTAGTATATATACTTTATTTTATACTTTATTGTTTCTCTTCATTCCTTTTCTCTCTTCAAATGTATATTGTACAAACTGGACTGGATTTTTACTGTGCACTGTCTGTTTATTGTTTGTCAAATTTTGAGTAAAGCATAAAAAAAACAAACAAACAAACAAAATATAAATAAATAACAAGCGTTTTCTGGCACTTGCCAGGCCAACATTGTAATAAGAATCTGTACTTAATGTTTGTCCCGTGAAATAAAGGTTAAATAAAATTTTGTTATTCTTAAAACTGCAGAACCATTCATTCTTTAACATTTATACAAAAATACTATTAATCAGTAAAAATAAACCATGCAGTATGATCATACATTGTGTGCTTCACAACTGCTTTACAAAAAACTAAAAATCTCATCAGCAATGTTAAGTAATACTTCTTTACCACTCTTTATGGCAGCTGTTTCCCTCTAACACCAGAGGTAAACTTTGGAGGTTCAGCCTTATAATTTAAATCTTAATCATTTAACTGCAACCTCCCAAGATATTATAATAATTAGTTTAAACAAGTAAAGTAATAGTTATTTTGCTTGAATGAATATTTTCTTCTAAATACTGTTAAACAAATCCACTTTACAACTTTACAACAGATATATTCACAAAATGTTTAATTTGATACTCTTTACAAAATGATCAGAACAGCCCTCTCTGTCTGATCTGATCCAAAACCAGCCCACAAGACTGTTGACTGGTTGAAAAGGATTTCAGACCAACACCCTTGGGCGTTTCCACACTAACACTTTTGAACTCAGAACAAAGAGTTTTAGTCTGTCTTCAACTTCGCCTGGAGTTGTACCTGAATCTACCTTAGCTTCTCTCTATCAGAGGTCCTAGAGACATGGATTTAGGACGTAGGGCATTTCGTCTGAACGCAAAAGAGAGGGAGAGATGATGCTGGAGAATTAAGTTTGCCATGATGTAAGAACATCATTAGATACTAAAGTTTTGGGCCTGCATTCAAGACGCAAGATTGATTTAGTTTTTTGACTGATTAACTCTGTTTAGTTCATTCCTTTTTCAGCTGATACTTCTACTTTTAGTTATGGTTTTATTTTTCTTGGATTTTGATAATGAAGCAAAATTTTTATCTTTGATTTGGATAACGGGTTAACACAGGCGGACAAACACTTCAGAACCAGTTGTACAGAGTTTCTTTATGGACTGATCCAAAGCTGGACTTTTTATCTTCACTGACACCACCAGACGAGCCACGGGAGAGTCCGCATCATCGGAGACATGAACATTCACATTGGCAAACCACAGGCAACTGACTTTCTGGCTCTCATCTACTCTTTCAATCTCAAACTGGTACAGACTCCTCCAACACACAAAGCTGGTAATACTCTTGACTTGGTCCTGACCAGAAACTGCTCCACAGCCAACCTGTCCGTCACCCCGCTGCATCTCTCAGACCACTTCCTGATTAAATTCTCTGTCTTCCTTCCTCATGTCAATCAAGCGGCTCCAAAAATGGTGTCCTACCGCAGAAACTTGAGATCCCTCAGACCTACACAGCTGTCTGATGAGGTTTACTCTACCCTTCCTTCCCACTCAGACTTCTCCTTACTGTCTGTTAATGAGGCTACAGAAACACTCTGCTCCTCTCTCGCCTCCTCTCTGGACAAACTCTGTCCTCTGGTGTCAAAACCAGCCAGACAAAACCCTCACAGTCCATGGCTCACAGAGGCTCTAAGGGATCACAGAGCCGGACTCAGGGCTGCAGAAAGAAAGTGGCGCAAATCAAAAGAGCACACTGACTTGTCTGAGTACCAGCAAAAACTTGAAACTTTCACATCCAGCCTAAAGGCGGCCAAGATAGCCTTTTATCAGAACAAGATCCGCAATGCTCCCAACACACGACAACTGTTCATGGCGTTTAACTCTCTTCTGTCTCCACCACCTGCTCAGCCTCCCACTGTGCTGACTGCAGAAATGTTTGCTTCCTACTTTACTGAAAAGGTTGCTACCATCAGTAACCAATTCACTGAGCCTGACCAACTCAGCCTTGCCAAACCAGCTACTGGTGCCTCACTCTGCTCTTTCCGCTGTCTAAATGAGGACGAAGTCTCTAAACTTCTAGTCAGCTCAAAACCCACAACCTGTCCTCTTGATCCTGTTCCCTCTGACATCCTGCAGAGCATTTTACCTACAATCAAACCTGCAGTAACTCATATTATCAACTCCTCTCTTAAATCCGGTGTCTTTCCTTCTGCCTTCAAGCAAGCTCGGGTTACCCCACTGCTGAAGAAACCCACACTCAACCCAGCCCAGGTTGAAAACTACCGGCCAGTCTCACTGCTTCCATTCATGTCTAAATATACTAGAGTGTGCCGTCTTCAGTCAGGTCTCACAGTTCCTCCAAGACAACAACCTGTTTGATCCATACCAATCTGGATATAGGCAAGGTCACTCTACTGAAACTGCTCTCCTGTCAGTTACTGATTCCCTACGGCTTGCCAGATCCACTGGTCAATCCTCAGTCCTTATACTGCTGGACCTGTCGGCTGCCTTTGACACGGTCAACCATCATATACTGTTCTCCAAACTCTTGGAGCTTGGCATCTCGGGATCTGCCCTCTCGTGGTTTACGTCCTACCTCACAGGGAGATCATTCAAAGTATCTTGGCGAGGGGGCGTGTCCAGATCACATGGGCTGAATACAGGGGTGCCTCATGGCTCGGTGCTCGGCCCTCTTCTCTTTTCATTATACACCTCCTCACTCGGTGCAGTCATTAGCTCTCATGGTTTCTCCTACCACTGCTATGCAGATGACACTCAGCTTTTCCTTTCTTTCCCACATAATGACACAACCGTCTCAATGCGAATATCAGCATGCCTTGCTGATATCTCTGCATGGATGAAGGATCGCCACCTACAGCTAAATCTGTCCAAGACTGAGCTTATTGTCTTTCCAGTCAGTCCTTCTTTACCACCACAGATAAGTGTGCAGCTTGACTCAATCACACTAGTGCCTACATCTTCTACCAGGAATCTTGGTGTCATGGTAGACAACCAGCTGACCTTTAAGGACCATGTTGCCTCGGTTTCCCGGTCCTGCCGATTTGTTCTATACAACATCAGGAGGATCAGACCCTACCTGACTGAACACACGACCCAGCTCCTGGTCCAGGCTCTGGTCATTTCACACATTGACTACTGCAACTCCTTACTGGCTGGCCTGCCTGCATGCTCAGTTAAACCTCTGCAGATGATCCAGAACACAGCAGCACGTCTGGTCTTCAACCAGCCCAAAAGAGCTCATGTCACTCCGCTGCTAATCGCTCTCCACTGGCTTCCAGTTGCAGCACGCATCAAATTCAAAGCTCTGCTTCTGGCTTACAGAACAATAACCCAAACGGCTCCGGTCTACCTCCACTCCTTAATCCAGAGCTACACTCCCTTTCGACAGTTACGCTCTACCAGTGAAAGACGCCTAGTGCTCCCACCACAACGTGGTGCAAAATCAGTAGCTAGACTCTTCTCCTCTGTTGTTCCCCGGTGGTGGAACGATCTACCAAACTCCGTCCGATCTGCAGAGTCCTTATCCACTTTTAAGACCAAGCTAAAGACTCAGTTGTTTAAGGAGCATTTCCACATTTAGTTTAACTAAATGAGTTAGAAAGATTTGTCCAGCTCTTTGGCTCAACCAAGTACTGAAGAAGCTGTGTGCACTTATGCCCAAGATGATATTGTGTGATGAAATCATGCACTTATGACCAAGTTGATATTGTGTGATGAAATCGTAATCTTGTACTTAAATAAAATGACTAAAAAAAAAAAAAAAAAAAAAAAAAAAAATTACTACATGCACTGCACTAGCACTACATGACAGCACCTGGGTCCAACTGGACTCAAAAGCGGTCTGACTATCACTTAATTATGACGTCCCATCTTGTTTGAATTCATGCTTGTGTTGTTCTTACTCTCAAATGTAAGTCGCTTTGGATAAAAGCGTCTGCTAAATGACTGTAGAATAGAATAGAATAGAATAGAATAGAATAGAATAGAATAGAATAGAATCAGCAGAGCTGTCTGATCCAAACCTTCGGACCACCACGTGACACATCTTCTGGCCTTCTTGGGAGTCGTTCGGGATCCAAACCACCTGTGCCAACTTACTAATTTGCCTGGGAGAGTCACCACAACGGTCGTAAGTTGGCTCAATCCAAACAGAGCCGGACGAGTCCTGCTCGGATAAATTCTTTGCTTGTCTGCTCAAGGAATGGTTGGTTTCCTGTACAGATTTGGCCTTAGTGAAGTAGTTCTACATCTTAGTTAAACTTCCAGCTTTAAACAGATCAGTTTTCACTTTTTTTTTCTTTTAGGATTCAGAGATCCTTTCTTTTGGTTTTCTTAAACATTAGTTGAATTAACACCGCAGGTTAATTAACTTTTGTTTCACGTCTTACATTTAATTCATTTTGACACATTACATGACCTTGAAATAAGATTCTGGTTTGAACACCATATTCTGCATTTTACAATGTTGGATTCATTTTCCCATGCAAAGTCCTTTGTAAATATTTCCTTTTCATTTATGCATGATTAGACTAGTAATAAATATTTCATATTTATCCTAAACTAGTCTGGTTATTATGAACTCCTCCTTTGAGTCATATTATGGGTCCCTTCGAATTAAGAATTCACTTTATTAGGGTCCTGAGACTGATTGATTGATAACTGATTGATTTGACTAGCTTAATTAATTTATTAAATTAATTAATTTAGTACTCTAATGGTGTCCACACAGCCATTAGATCAGTATAAAGCTATCTGTATGGCGGTGCTCGAGGTGTAATCAATATTTTGACTAATAATTAATAATTTTATGAAATTCTTAAAACTAATCATTTTATTAAACATCTTTAATGTTTAATGACGCTAGATCGCTACAGCTTTTTAAGTTTGATGCTTGTGTTGGTCCTAAATTTACATTCACATGAAACACTGAGAGTACACAGGTTTACTTAACTTTTATTATTCATGTGTTTTTAATACTCAATTTGTTTAACTGTTAAAGGAGCACCCCAAATTATTAATTTTTTTTATCTGTGATGAATCTGTGTTGTCTATGTTGGTGTAGCATGAAAATATTAGAGAAATTTTTATCCTTATTTAGTATTTTCTCTTGTCATTGCCTCACTGATGTCTAATATCTATGAAGTGCTTCAAAACACAAGCTATTTAAAAAATAAAACATAAAAACCTCAGTTATTTGAAATATGCACATCCTCATTCAGAGGCAGATATTCCTCAGTAGGTAGAGTGAGTGTCCTTCAGTTGGAAGGTTGGCGGTTCATTCCCAACCACTCCACATGTTAAGTCTGCCTGCCATGCTCAACTATGTGTGATTATGGAGAAGTGTTGCACATAAAGAGCACAAATAAGAAGCTCTGTATGAGTGTGTGAATAGTTGAGACACGTTGTGAAGCGCTGTATCAAACCTAAAAACAAGGTCAAAAGATGCTGTGTAAGTTCTGATTATTTTATTCCTATTCACATGATTCTTTTATGTTGTATATTATATTTTATATATAATATAATACTTATATCAGAAGGCAATATGCCTGCTTTGACCCAGAGACAGTGAATTACCGGAACATCTCAGTGCCTCAGGATTATTGTCCAGTGTAACATATATTTCCCTTTCAGAAAAACAGATAATCTGAGCAAGGATAGACTATTTACATCAAGCCTGATAGTTGCTGGGTTTGATGTTTTCTCTGTACATGGACATGGTAGAATGCTGCAAACTAAATGATATACATTTGTATGTGAAATGAAATTAGACCAAAGGTATATTTACATCTGGATTGTACAGGGGACTTGGTTTGATTGGATGGGAAATGCAGAAAAATGCTGCCTTCACTTGGTTTGGTTTGCCTTCATATTGTACTTTTACAGCCTAGACAACATCAATCAGTTACAGCAACTGCTTGCCAGGAGCGATATTCCCCAAAATGACCACTGACCAAGAAGAAAAGAAGCCAGCGGAAGAAGAAAACCCTGCTCATTGATTGCCCATGACCAAAAACTAATAGTTTACTGCAAGTAAACTATGAAGCAACATCAAAGTTATGCAGTTTTGGTGTTTGTTTTTAGTTTGGTGTTCAAACATAATACAGGTTTCACATTAAACTGTCCAATATGAGTAGCAGGAGAGGTAGCTAGCTCATATGTTGCTCTCGTATGTTGCTCCACGCCATGGGGCCACAATCCTGCAGGTTTTCCTTGTGTGCTCCATCACAGCTTATTGCAGGACAGCGGCCCACGTGGGACCAAATTGAGTAGCCCTGCTCAACGTCACTTCCTCTCTTTGGTTTGGTTTCATATGTAAGAGCATTGTACCATGGTTCACTTGCAAGGGAACAGAGAACCCTGGTTTTTGGACCAGAATTTTCTTCTTTGGTCTGCACCAGAGTGAATGAGTGTTCACACTGCTCCAGATGAACTGTAGCATTCATGGAGGCAGACCAGGGTTCATTTAAAGTGGACCAAACAATACCAGCCTGAATGTGCCCTAAATGATCAGTATTAAACATGAACTGCCACCTCTTAGCTTTTGTTTGTCGAATAAAGATTAACTTCTACAAATGACTTTAAAGGATTCCAGATGGTTTTTTTTTGTTTGGTTTTTTTTTGTACATGGAACATTAGTGCTCATCAATAAAAAGCACAGATTTTTGGCTCACAGCTTAAATCTGTTTAATGAATAGAGTCAACAAGTGCTTTTAGAGACTTTGTTTTGTCTTTTAAATACAGAAGCTAATTGAACTAATCCCTTCTTTTAAAATAAGGCTAAATTGTTCATGCATTACCAAAGCTATTATCAGCATTACAATTAAGAAGGCATAAACACCAGTGCATTAAGTTGTGCTATTTAATTCAGCTTTATTAAACTGTCAATGTCCATTCTAAAACACATAGATGCATTTTGCAAAGTCGTACTGCCTCAGAAAGTGGTAGTCACAGGTAGGGGCTGCTTACAAATTAAGATAAGATTATTAGATTGTGTCAACAGGTTGGCAATGAAGAATAGGGGCTACAAGCAAAAAGGTTTCAGACAAGGATAAAAGCTTCCGGGATATTGGTAGACTGATTGTACAGTGGCTTTGTCACATGTTTCTTTTCAGCATGACGCATCAGAATTTAGAGACATGGACAGAGAGATCACAGTGGAAGCAAAGAGCCATTATAAAGTCATTTACCAGACAGCTCCCTACACAGCTGCAAGGTAATGAACAGGTTTTAGCTGAAGAGCTCCTTCTCTGAGGAGTGCTACATTTACTACTTCCACTGAGACAGAGAGAAAAACAAAGGCTTCATTTCATGTTACTGTCTCACCTTTTGCTACACCAGCTCATCCCCCCTAAGCTGCACAAATTATACCAGCGCTTTTTTTTTTAATGAGCCATTTATTCCTGATAGTTATGCATATCTTTAAAAGACTGAAAATATTTGGTCAAGATCTAGCAGGCAAAATTTTTAATGTTTATTAGATGATCATTTTTCCAATGAATTTTGCGTTAGTCATGCATTCATCTCACTCAGTCCCAGGTTTGCTTTTGGAAATTTGGGAAGTTATGATATTTAACCTTAGATAACACTCCATCTGCTATGCACTATTATTATTATTCCAACACTATATTCAGGAAAAGCTTCTAATGAGGTAAATATGTCAATCCTTGAACACTGGTTGTGGAGGAAACTAGAAAAGGGTAATTATTAGTTTAGGGAATTAGCTTATGCAGTATAGCCATACACTGGATTTCATTATAACACACAAATCTAATTTTAATGAATGTCATAATTTCATGCCACAATTTCACAGCAGATTTTTTTACATTGCTGAAATAGTCCTTTTTTTTTTCTTCTTCTTTTTTGCCTGATGACTAAAGGAATTTATTTCATTGAAATGCAAGACTAGACCCTGACTTCTGTATAGCACTGTGTTTTCTGGCCACAAATCACACGTAATATAGCCCTATCTCATCAACAGCTGCACCCTCTGTCTGTGTCACAACATCTCACCACAATGTGGTTAGTTCTTTTCACGCCTTATAATTCATCTTTAATACATTATAAAGGCTGCTGTGCAGTGGATTTCATTTAGACTCTAGATGTTTATATGAATAGTCATTAATTTGAATTTGTCTCAGGAAATGTTAGAGATAGTTAGTTTTAAGTAAATGCATTTTAAGTAGTTTTAAGAAACAGTAATTGGATTTTCATATGCTTATCATGTCTTTAAAAAGAACTAGTTTGCATATTTCCAACAGCCATAAATATGGCCATCTGTCTGGCAGGAGGTTCGCCTTGGCATTAAAGTCCTAATTTTGGACGCTCACCAATTATTTGCATCCTTTCTTGTCTCTAACATGTTGTAATATTTTCCACAAGCTCTTGGTGGGGATTCCATCTGTGGAAGATGTGGGGGTGTCTGCACACTCATCTCTCTGCCTCATCCCACTGTCAGCTTGAAAGCCTACAGCATCCATAGCCTTCATTTCCATTTCCTTCATTTCCATTTCAATCTCTCACTCAACCTTACTGTTTCGTTTGTCTGATTTAGCCAGACATGGTGGCATGATGCACGCTCCAGGCATTCAAAATAAGCAACACTGGTACAACACCTGAGCTTTTTATATAAATAAAGTGAAGTATGTACCATGTCTTAAAAGATTGAGGTCTCACTTGTATACTAAGTGTGGCAAACAGGTAACCTCACTAATTTATATGTGAGGAGGGGGAAAAAAAGAATTTAAGATGAACCTGACTTGAAAATCTTTCATTAGTCAGAAAATATTTCAGGTATGCAGATCTCTTTAGGTACTACACAAATCCCACTCAAAGCAGCGGTTGCTGAAGTAACATCTACATTTTATGTGTGGTTCAACACTGAAAGTTGAAGTTTGTACTGTTGGCTGAATCATTCTATAACAACAATAACATTGCTCTTTATATCTGTAAGACGTCTCACAGGCGGTGTTCTGTCGTTAACACTGACACAAAAGCATTCCCTCGTGCATTCTGCCATTATGTGTCAGGAATTGGCGGTGGAGGTGAGGACCCAATTGCAGGCAGTCAAGGCAGGAGGCAGAATCGGTGCAGGTAACAAGGTTTATTTTCCCAAAACTAAAGACAGGGAACCACACAAGACAGGGATAAACCATACTACATGTAAGGATCTGACAAGAGCAAGCTGAAAACCAAGGGCATATATACACGGAGAGAGTAACAAGGAACAGGTGAAGTGAATGAATAATTAGACCAGATGAACTAATGAGCCAGTAACAGAAAACACAGAGCACATGAGGGAAAACCGAACTAACATGACAAAACCCAAACCATGATCTTAAAGCAGAAACTAAACATGACGAAAACCAGAACTATAAACCAAAATCATAACTAAAAAAACAACATACATGATCAATACACAACCCATGATCATGACATTATGTATACGGATGGATAATGAACTCTTATGTAAATTGGTAACAGTTCCAGACTGGCTGCTTTCAAAGTATGGATAAGCCCCTGGAAAAAAAAATAATAATAAATAAATAAATAAAAAACTGCTCTGTAGTTTTTTTTTCTGTAACATATAAATTTGAAAAGTCAGTAAATGATGACAAAGGTGATGGCGTCAGATAATTATATTTGAATTAACTGTCTGTGTTTAAAGTGTATCTACAGTCTTTGCTCTAAGGGAACGCATTATAAAGTGTTTGCTAATTCAAAAAAATGTCAAATTAAATTAAGCATCTTAAGAATCTAATTTAAGTTCACTGTTAAAAAAAAACGTTTTTTCAAAAGATAAACAGGTTTGAAAGGATTAAGAAAGATTAAGAAATTTAAATACCATTAAATGAATAATTTCAGTATGTTTAGTATATCCATGTGTATCAATACAAGTTCTTAAAAAAAAACTAAAAAAAAAAACTAAATCAGTATTTAAATTAAATTAAGTCAATGCACCAAATCCGTCTATTTAAGAAAAAAATAAAACAAAAACAAACCTCAGGTGCTTAAAAATACAAAGTTGATTTTCCTTTCTATTAGTAAAACAAGATGAACATTCATACCAAAGTCACTTAAGCAACACTTGAGGTATCGTCCCACAGGCAATTTTAAGAAGTATGTGATATACTGTACATGTGTATGTTTGTCAGTACATGTGTATCCATGGCATCATTTAAGATAAAATATATATTTTTATAAACATTTTCCAACAATACATGGTGCATGAACTTTACTTACCAAATACGTATAACCAGTGATTTTTAGCTCAGTGATTTTATTTGGCCCATTCAGAATTTACTTGGATTTTGATCATGTTCAACAACTTTCAGCAGCAGTGGGAGCTGAAACGTTTTTAAGATCCTAAAGTATTTGACTTCCACTTTGCAAACTGCATAATAAATGAATCATGTTAGGCTCCATCTGCCTCACTAATGACTGGACAGGACTGACTTCATTTCCTGATTAATTTGCTGATTTGCTTCTTTATATTGGTAACTTTAACTAAATTTATCAGCAACTAGCTCACACACCATGCGCTTCCTCTACAATAGTGAAATGCATTGATTTTTAAACTGTCGAACAGTTGCTAAAGTAAAGTGATCCGGATCATCACCTGGATCCAGGAATTTTTTCAAAGGATTCTTTACTATGAGAAGATGGGGATAATTTTGCCGTTAGAGCTTCTAACAAAAAAAAAAAAAATAAAAAATTAAATAAATAAATAAATAAACAAATAATGCCCACAATCATTAGTGGAGTTCTGGGCTCTCTAAGTGCTTCTTGTTTCATTGTATGTTATATTATAAAGCTCTTGCCACTTGATAAACTTCTACATCTCAGTCAAAGAGGAACTGTGGTTGAATGCTCAATAGTAGCAGTAACTAACCTGCGTTATTAGAAACGTTATATTCAACCAAACGTATCCTCTTTAAAATTCTGAAACTTGCTTCAGCTCTGTTAAACATTGAGGGATCTTGCTTAGGCAGGTGATGTGGAAAAAAATGTCTTGCAGGCAAAAAGGTCTCCAGACACCAACTTGAATAAGCAAAAGTTTATTACAAAAAAGTCTGGCATCAAAAACAAATCTGCAGAGTCTTGAGGTTTCTGGGTTAATGTAGAAATCCTACTGACCATACATTTGCATACATACATGTTTATGTAGTACAGTCTGCTCTTAAGATCGTTGAGTTTACAGGGGTCCACATGAACTTAAATAAACAGATTTGTCTAGTACATCTAAATGTGCTTCCACTACCTACATGATGCTAATAACTAGACACTACAGCATCAAGGAAACATCAACCTCAGACCTTAACCTAAGATACTAAAAAATACTGTTGGTAAAAGGTAATTGCAACTTACTATACTTTGTCAGAGGCCAGCTACTGTTAATGCCTCCAGAAGCAGAGGAGAAGGCAGGACATCTTGCTAGGTTGCTGAAATTATCCAAGCAGCTGAAAGAGTTTGGTTCTTGGTGCCTGACGCGTACCTTTCTTTATGTTATTATTGAACGCCTTTCTAAGGTATCAGTCTATTCTGCTTCTACACTGAAGCTAGCCAATGACTGAGCACTTATTATCACCTTAACTTAAAGTGCATACACTCGCACATATATACAGCTTGCAATATATCTTGAGAAGTAAGTTTTCTCACAGATGAAAAACCACACACAGGTTTTATTCTAATTAATAATTAATTAATTAATAATGTAGTACCTATATGAACAACTCTGTAAAATAATTATCAAAAAAAAAAATATATATTATTTGTAAAAATGTATAAACTAAAATAAAAATGCTATTTCCTGGATGGGAGGGCCTGATTTGTGGGTGGGCAGGCCTTTCCCGGTGGGGCTTGTCCATTGTGCCGGGTCTGGCGCTAGTAATGCACCAAGCAAAACCAAACAACAAGGAAAGGCTTTGCTATTGAGATGCTATGGTACAGTATGGTGAATTCCCAATTTACATTTGGGACTTTAAGGACAACAATGTTCTTCAAAACAGGGAAGAATTTGTGCTTTAAACTGTTCTTTCTTAATCATCAGTATGCAAGCTCCAACAGAAACAGACCAAGTAAATATCACTATCTAGAAAATTCTGTGAAAAGTCTCATTTGTGTCTTAGTGAATCAGCTTTGATTCTCAAAAACAGAAATAGTGATTGTAAAGTGAATTACATCTATCTGTTATTTCCCTCCAAAATTTAAAAAAAGGCAGCTTGAATTGATCTCTATAAACTGTAGAGATGTGTTGCTGTTTCTAAACACTGGGATTAAGGACACAGGACTACCTAAAATATTTTATAGTCTTTTGTTTGTCTCTTTGAAAATCATTTAAATGTTAAGTTTGGCCTCCACCAGCAAGGTTAAATGATTTTTTCTCACCTTCCTGCTCATTGTGACCATGGCAGCTTAAAAAATTTATTATTTATGTATTGTCTTTCACTGGATTTATGTGGTGTCAACACTATGCTATCTTTCACATGAGTGCATTTTGCAAGATTGAGGCATGCATGTTTGTTTTCTGGTATCAATGGGAATGCATTTGATCTCTTGCATTGATTGCTGGGTAGCTCACATTTCAAGTCTGGATGCTAGAATAAGGATGGGCTGCTTTGTACGTTTCTTTATGTATGTAGTTATTTATATGTGTATGTTTGCTTTCTTTCACTTACTGTAAAAAGGATAAACTAACTGTTTAGGTGTTAATGCAATGAAAAATATTGCAACAAAACCAATAAACTTGATGACTGTAGGGGATTAAGTTACAATAGGGTGCAATCTATTCTATTAAAAAGAAATGAGAAAATAAAATCAATGAATATCACTTACACTGTGGTGACAAAAGACTCAACAGGGAATGACACTGACCTAAATCTTAATTAGTAAGATTATTGATGCTGCAGCACAAAGGGCAATCCACTGCAGAGCAAAAACACACTTAATTGAAGACATGAAACATATCACAGGTTTTGATTCAGTTAAAAATTGGGAAAAGTAAATTAGATGGATACTTTTACGACCCTGGCTCGGCTAGGGAAAGGGAACGTAACATAAAAAAATGATGCCCAGATGTAAAGTGTAGTAATAGGAAATTTATTGTTCCATGTGGGAGGTGGATACAAAGAAACAGATATACACAGGAGGGATGGGTGGGTGGTGCTGGTCAAATCAAAGAAATAAATACAAAAGGACCAACTAAAAAGTGGAAAACAGCCAGTCTAACACTCAAATCAAAGAAACAAAACTTAACTAACTTAAATGAAAACACAACTAGAAGCAACACTGATAATAATAAACTTACACAGAAAACTGTGAAAGAAAGATTACAATTTTGGCTGGCCCAGTCTCCAACAAACAAACTATTAGAAAAAGCATACATACACCATAAAGAACAAATAGCCTTAAAGGTTCAACACAAGACTAAAGAGGTCGGACACAAAGTTCCCCAAAGCACAAGAAACCAGAGTCTCTCAACAAAGGCTGCTGGATCAGAGCCAGAGCCTGCCTAAGCACTGGTTCTTTGGCTTTCCACCACCCAGACAACGGCACTTGACTCTTAAAACTTGTTCTTAGCTGACAGCAACTCTTTGCTGGGCAAGATCTAAGAACCCTTTCACGTAGGTTGTGTCAGCAGTTGGGGTAACCTGGCCAACAGAAAAGTGTTGAAACACTGGACCACCATCTTCAACCAGAGAAACCATAGATTGTGAAAACAAAGTTGTTTCAAAGAGGACACCCAGTGTTTCCTTGCATTGTGGTTGTCCTTTAAAATTCAGCACAAACTGGAGGAGGCCAATGGGACAAAGGCTGCTTTCGGACATCTACAGAAGGAGATGCTGCAGCAGACAATGAAAGAACCATTAACCAGCTAGTAAATGACTCAAAAAAGACTTCAAAGTCATGGGCAAGCTGTCAATCAAAGAACGAAGCTGCCACTGACTGAAGGGACGCTCCGGCCTTTTATCCGTGGAAAGAGGCCTTAGCAGCAGCGATTGGTCCAGAGAGCAGCAAACCAGGGAGCAAGGGGTTAAGGTGTGCCGATGTGAAGCCAATCCCAGCCATGTATCATGTATGGTGTTCTGCATACATGATAGAATAATTAGTGCAGCAGTTGACAGCTATAATGGATACAAATACATCAGATATTTAAACCTAACCCTTAAAAAAAAACAATAAAAAATACTCACAAATACTTGACATATAATTCAAATTAATCAGATGAAGATATCTGATGCACTTGATGTTGAAATGTGATGTCATCCTGTCTACTTCAGCATATTCCATCCATATCCCAGCAGCTATAGGGTAGGACTCACAGAATTTTGCAGAATTTCTGATCCTGCAAATTATAATCAATCTACTTTACCTGAGCATGGGTTAGAAGATGTGACATTCGCTAACAGATTTCAAAAACTTGATGTATTTAGTGCTGTTTACTTGCGATTGAATTGCACATACTGGATGATGCCACAAATTGTAAACATCCTTTTAGATTTCCTCAAGAGTGCTTGTTGGATTGTTAATCAGATATACAAACCTCCTCTCCTGACACATCTCTAGCATTGAATTTGGGAATTTGTGTCTCAACAACCTGACAAAAGATTTAGAGTTTGAACATCTTTTTCTCTTTTTATTCCTTGACACATCTATTTTTGTCACTAGGCACTGTGAAAACAGTGCAGCCCTATAAATGCTTTCCAAGAGGTGCTGTGAAGAAAGAAAATTAGGGAGAGATTTTTTCCTTTAAATTTGAAAAATATTTAATCTTTTTCATTTTGCTTCGCTATCCGTCCTGCTTTCAGTATAGCCAGCCCTTTCTAACAATTTCCAACCTTTTATTTTTCTGATAGGCTATTGTTTGCTGCTGAAAGAAACAAAGCTGGATAGTTACACACACGTACACATGCACACACACGTGTACCAGTGTGTACTAAGTCCAGAGCACAGCATTGCTCTTAAAACATGATAAATTCTGGACATTTTGAGCACCATCTCTTGTAAATAACCATGTTTCTTAAAGTAAAGCAAGTGGCATTGATAATATTTTTGCAATTGTTTAATATAAACCTTTTCTCTGCACTGACATTCTGGTCCTCCATCTCCATAATCAATAATATTCCATTGATAGGAAAATTCAATGACATTTATCATGGTACTGACCACTGCAGTTCATTGTCAACATGTTTGATTATATTGACACTGCAGGGTGTATTGGTTGTGGGGCTGCCAAATAAGAAACTGATGATAAAGAATTTTTTTTTTTTGGCAAAGTGACTGAATCCTTTTCTGCACATCAGAGAAAATAGACGTACTTAGTTTATTGACATGCAGGTTGCATAAAAGAATAAGTCTGCTGAGCTGAATGTCTTCATCTATCTATCCATGTGAGGCAATCTGAGGACCAGGATCTCTGTTTTGCTGATTTTTCTGGGCGTATTGGAGGAGCTGGAGACCAGTCAGTTTACATGATATAGGGAGCACTTGTTAAAAGAGCGATGTGAGAGAAAGTCCAAAAGTTTTGCTATTGTGGTCTAGATGGTTATTATCATGTCTCACAAGGGCTTGTTGAATTTTAGTTTTTCTATTTTCTTTTTTTCTTTCTTTCTTTCTTTCTTTCTTTCTTTCTTTCTTTCTTTCTTTCTTTCTTTCTTTCTTTCTTTCTTTCTTTAAGAATTGCAACTTAATTATAGCCCAAATTATTTATTTATTTTTTTTGTTTGTTTGTTTTTTATGTGATCCAAATTCTAGTTCAAAATCTGTTGTATCCTTGCAGTATTTTATAATACAACACCAGATTGAAACACATTTCTTTTAGTCTAAAAAATATGAACAAATTTGACTTGAAAAAAATTGATTGATTTTGAAATAGATTTTAATCAATTGTTAAATTAACAAAATATTATTTATTTCTAAAAGCTGAAAAGGGATTTCAGTTATCAGTAACTCAAACACATATTCTTTCCCATGTTCACTTCAAATAGGATGTCTTGATGCTTGCATAGGATTCTTCACATTGTCATGTTGTTAAATTGAACTGCTGTCTCATAGTAAATGGAAGAATTGTGCTCTTTGACAACAATGTGATGTGGTGGTGGTAGGGAGTCAGATTAGGTTAACTGAAAAAGGCTTAAATGGGTTTAAGGCCTTCTTTTCATGTGATATAAGGTGCACCCTGAGATGCAGGTAACCCTCAGAATGAATATAACATTGATGCGGATTACTTTACACCTAGTCTGTGAGCTTAATTTTCCTGTAGTAAATGGCTTTATTTAGTATTATTGAACAACCCAGAATGTTTTTTTTAAGCTCTCATTGATTAAAAAGCCAAGGCACGAAAGCAAGGCATTCTTAAAAGGTAGTTGAGGGCATTGTGTTGCATTGCGTACATTGCATGTTTCTTATTGATGATTATTAGAAAACATGAGAGCTGTTTGCTCAGAAGCCTTTTTAAAATGTTCTTACTTGTAGGACAGCTCCATTGACTTGTGTAATTTTTCATGTTTCCTTTTAACTGGAAACTTCAATAAAAAGCAGCTCAACGTTGTGTTTACATTTTCTGTACTGCTGACTGGCAAAAAGCTGCAAAATTATTGTAATGGTAAATGTCAAGCGCAACCACATGACATCGTCGAACCAGAATGTGTAGCAATTGGACTGTAATATGCACCCTGTATAGTTCAAATAATAAAAACTTAAGGGTTTTGATAATAGCAAAAATATTTCAGATGAAATGGAATTTTGTAGTGGTCAATATAGCTTATTAAGTCTTCCCTTTGAGTGGAGTTGCTGTATGTATAATCTTTTACAATAAAAGCACAACCATCTTAAATCACATTATAAATTTGTATGAGAATTACTGAATTGTTTGTGTGACATGAGAATTTTTTGGCCTGAGACCATAAGAATCAGATTAAATTTTAAAATTATTGTTGCTGTTTAAAGAATAACTGCTGCTAAATCTGTTTATGTGTTTAGTGTTAAGTTCTGACCTGCTTTTTAGAAATGGTCCAGACACAAAGATTAAGAAAATACTGACATGAGTTTTGGGCTTGTTGTTTAAAACACTGATGCTGATCTTCTTGTTGATAGGATGGAGCGCTTTTGCAGGTCCTTCATACCAAAAACGATCAGACTCTTTAATGCTCCACTATAATTCTGTTATTGCAACAAACTTCTTCATATATCAGTAGGACTGATGCTTACTGATGTTTTCATCACTGCACTGATGGTTACTGTTGTCTTAGCTATGCA
This sequence comes from Melanotaenia boesemani, assembly GCF_017639745.1. Lineage (NCBI taxonomy): Eukaryota > Metazoa > Chordata > Actinopteri > Atheriniformes > Melanotaeniidae > Melanotaenia > Melanotaenia boesemani. Next base: position 17,094,974 of record NC_055682.1, on the reverse strand, counting down.
CTTTATGGTATTTTTTTTTAAATTCATATCTTCTTTATATCCATAGCTGTATAATAACACCACTGCACATCAAACTGGGTGAGGTGTATATAAATACTGTTTCTTTCTTTTTCTGTTATTATTATTATTATTTACTATTTATTGTACATACTGTTTTTAATGTCTTTATTTTTTATTTTGTCTATTGTTTAATGTCTCTTTGTGTTTAAGCTGCTGTAACAGTGAAATTTCCCCACTGTGGGATCAATAAAGTATCTTATCTTATCTTATCTTATCTTAATTAGAAAAGTTAAACATTTAGCACAATTTAATTTAAGTTTTTTCTATTCCTCTTTGAATTTGCTTGGCACAGTCTTAGGTCCTTTTCAATAGTAGTGTGCTAGACTCAGTATGATTAAGGACTTGGTTCAGTTGGGGGTTGCACTGTTTGGTTGGTCTGATTTTGCTTTCACTCTGTACTAAGTCAAACAAACTAAACCTTTTAAGGAACTTATTCTTCTCCTTGTCTGAGGCAGCGCTGCATCTAGAATTACAAAAACAGAAATACAAACAAAACAAATAAAAAGTAACAGAACTCACTTGTCTATTGGTTAATGCAGAGTTTCTACCACATAAGATCTTTTATCTTGTTCTCACTCCACTTATGACCATACATAATTTTTCTTGTTATCATTTTATACACACATATGTTTTAAGCATGTTTACCCAGAATGCCTTGCATTGTAGTCCACTTCTTGCATTCTGTTCACTTGACCCTAACCAAGATCTGATCTTTTTGGTAGACCAGCTTCTTTAATGACTTTGATTGATTGACTTCAGTTGCACATTCACACCTCCCCAAATGAACCAGACTTTCCAAGTGAGAGATGAACCGGGATTCAACTGGCTGGTATGAATGCACCCTTATAAAACTCTGTGTCCCTGTCTGAAAAATAAAATGGATTCAAACATTTGAAGGTGTAATCAACTAGTTTTGTCATTATAAAGACAAAATTATACACAGTGAGGTCGGAACAAACCCTTTAGGCACTGGAGTTTGTTTAAATTTTTAGTCATACTGTAAATGATAAATGTTGAATATGAACCATGTTTGTATGATGGTTCATAGATGTAAGATGGCAGTAAAATAACTCATCTAATTTTGTATTGTGGCATCACAGGTTGGCAGCCATATTAAATTCCATAACTTTCACTATGAAATATGACTGTATAGTGCTATTTGGACCTATGCTGCTCCCACTGATTTTTCAGTGCAACATTTTTCACCGTGGCTGCGTTGATCACATTCAGAAACTCTCCTAAATATTCAAATTCTGCCTCCCCAACCTCAATCAGATAAAGCCCCAAAGTTGTTAACTCCTGGACGTAGGTATATTATTTAGGTATATGTAGGTATATTATTATTACGAACAGGTGCACCATGGTTCCTAACAGAACTATCACTTTCACTGTCACTATATGACCAATCATCAAATTTTCCCCTCCAGATTCAGAGATGGTTAACAGCCAATAAAGTATTTCATCAACAGTGCAAATGCATTTTGATGTTATGTATTTTCTTTGTAACCACTCTGCATTATCAACTATAAGTGCTTTTGCATCAGCTCCTTAAGGTGTCTTTCAAATGCGATTTCCTTATAAACTTTGAAAAGACCCTCAGATCATTTCCATTTCTAGTCTGTATGCAACAGATTTTAATGTACCAGTGTAACATATTTTTAATTCTTGCGTTATCTTTATAGATACTATATAGATAATATATTTCCTAATTTCAGTTTTGTCCTCAGTAGTTCTTCTCTTTCCACAAGACACACTGTTGTGTTTGGATGAGAAAGAAAAGTATCTCCATCCTCTTCAACATGACAAAATCAAAAGGACTGTAAATGGAGACACAGACAAGAGGAGCTCAATTTTCAACATTTCAGCTGTTTTTCTGAGGCAGCATTATGAGGTCAGTGCAGCTTTTATCTTTCTGTGCTGCCAGGCTTCACTGTGTTTGTTAGTGGTGATCCTGGCTGAATGGTGTCACAGACAGCCAGCTTTGGTTTAATAATGCATCCTTTCAACGAGACTGTTATTTAAAGGGTGTGAAATTCATTTTCATAATATTAATATAGGATCAAGAAAACTGACATGCTGAGAACTCATTAATGTGGTAATATAAAGCTCTAGTCTATTCTTAAAATGCAATAAAATGAAGTGTAACAGAAACTCACAATAGCTTTTTGCATAAATGATGGTAACATTGTGCAAGCCTTCAGGATGTGAAATGTATTTTTAACAAAAAGTATACAAGTTTGAAAAAGAAGAACAAATATTTTAAAAACTGGCCAGAGCAAATAGTAGCAATACAAAATTTAACAGCACTTCTCTTTACTGAGCTGAAAATAAAGTCATATTTAATAATTATGATTCAAGAGAGACCAACTCTGATAAACACAAACACTCTTATTTATTTAGTCATTCATTTATTTGTGCATTTGAGACACCTTCTAGTTTGCCCTATTGCACAAAATATTTTCTAGTTATGTCTTCCTAAATCTTGACTGGCAGTTGGACATCATCTTTGTGGTGTGTTCAGGCACTAGTCTGTTTGCTCAGGCACTGGTGATCTGAGCAAACTCAGCGGGAAACCTTTCACCACTGCTGCGTCTTCACATCGGTATGGTGTTTAAGAGTCCTAACAAGCAAAGGTCTTAGTGTAATTAAAATCCTGCTCTTACTACTTGCTGTGTGGTGTTTGGAAAATATTGTGCTCATTTTCATTTGACATTTACTTTCTTCCCCCAGCTTCAAGAAAATGAGATCCAAATTACAATTCATATGTCACAGTACCTGGCACTAAGAGGGATCACTTTCTGTATGTTCAAATTGTACATTCTGAGAAAGACTGAAATCATCTCTGAATAATGTTTGTTAACAAAGCTCACTTATACTGTTTTTACACTCAAAATAATGTGTTTAATTGGGTTTTTAAAATGTGTTTATACCAGCTAAAACATGCATATTTAATCATATCTTGCTGTCAATAAAAGCATGTTTATCCTCATTATCTGAAGGCTATAATTTGCTGATCCATTATATCTCGACCTCCCAGGTCACAAGCTTGTCACTGTAAAAACCATAAATAGATGGCAGTACACTGCATCCTACAAGCTGTGTTTCTAATAATTATCACTCTAAGATAATCCTGCTAGTTCATCACAGACACTAGTCCTGTACAGCGAGATACAAAATACGCTAAAAATCTATGAACCTGACAAGTACAAATCTGCATCAATCTCATTGGTGATCTGATCTTTTTTGCAAGCAGTTTTAGAGGCTCCATGTGAGATATTGATCAGTAAACATGATTTCTAAAATAAAGGAAGGAAATGAGCGATGGACACTCTTATAGCCACTTAGAACAGCATCTTTAGTGAAAAGTAGCATGAACACCCAGATGTTGTGATCCCATCAATTCCATGCCGAGTCAGAACCAATAAAAATCTCTGACTACTGCATGTGAAGCAGGACTAAATGCCATTGAAATTGGCAACTGCAATCAAGCCAGATGTTTATGGATTTTAGTTTTTTTTTTTGTAACATGTCTAAAAGGGCTATGAAGGAGAAAGTAAATTGTCCAATGTATTTTTCACTTTATATGCATATGTTGTCAGTTTTTTGTAAATGATTTGTGATAAAATGCTAAAGTAACCCCTCCAATATTCACTCCAAAAATATATTCCTGGCAGTGCAGCATGTCTTCCAGTAATTATCAAAATCACATAACTTGCTGGAAACTACCTGCTATTGGGATAGTTGCTTACTAATGTGTGGCAGCAGTAAATCAGATGTTTTTAATAAATTGCCAGAACTGATAGTGAAAATGCAAAATAGTCATATATGTATGTATATATATGTATGTATATATTAGTCCCATACATATCTCAGTGAGTTAATACTCATGTGAGTCAACAATATATGTTTTTCATCTTGTCAGAAATCAAAGACAATCTTCAGTATACTGTTTACAAAATGGTAAAAACCAAGGCAAAGATTTGCACCGTCTCAGTGCTGTCCAGCTGCTGTCCAACCTTTCCAAGTAGATACCAGCCCAGCTGGAAACAGATCAGCCCATCTGGAAGGCAGTTAAAATGGCTTGCTATAAACTAGCTTAGAGCAGACTGTCTATAATAGAACAGATGAAGAAAATGCCTTCAAAATGCTTTGGAAAAAATATGTAAGACATGTAGGAAAAAGGGGCTCAATGCAGCAGGGGTCTGTCATGTGAGGAACTTTGAACTTGCTGCTCTGGCAGTTTGCTACTATATTGAAAACACCCAAACAAACCAGTCCATGAGTTGTGCTCTAAATGGTATTGACTGATTTGGTGTCCACTCTGATTCACAAAACTAGCAATATTAAACCTTTAAATTATTGTATGTTTAAGTTTAAACATAATCTTTAAATGTTAACTGCATATCTTGGAAATGAAATATAGCCACTAGGTCTTGTAAAATAACCATGCCAAGCAGTGCCACTACATCACAGTGTTGTTTTGTAGCATGTAGGAATAACAAATAGAAACATTTGCTCTCTTTAACCTCTGCATGAACACCACAGACTGGCTGAATAGCTGTGCAAGTCCAGCATTTTTAAGGTATTTTCTTTTAATGAGGAGGGGGTGGGGGGGTACAAAGCCCCACCCAAATACAAGTCCTATAGTATGGAAATAGAACATGGTTACCAACTTGATATAGTCTTGTTGAGAAACAATGGCCTGGTCTGGATATATGAAATTGGTAATTGGTAGAATCCAAATCCAAATGGTGTTTACAGTACCTTTAAGGTCAAAAAGTTTAAAGGGATTTCTGTATGGTTATGCTGAACAACCTTTGAGTATAATAGCATCAAACAAATATCTACCTTTAAAGGAAAAACAAGTTTTCAGTAACAGCAGTAATTGACACAGATTAGGATTTCTTGAGGAGGAAGACAGCCTTCAAATACAACAAAATTACAGGGGGTATTACTTTCCCTGATTAAAACAGTGTTACAGCATTCGAAAGTACTTGACAGGCATTTTCACCCAACACATCCCCAAATATGTAATCCCTGTGAAACCCTGACTGGCAACACTTTTTCATCGAGTCTGAATCAAGCCATCTGTAGTGGAGGCGCAGTGTGTTTTATTCATTCTGTTTTATTATAGCCCTCGTTTTCTCATGTCTTCTACACAGTATTAGTATTTAAATCTTTATGAGATGGGTAATCATCTAGTTGCTTGACATTTACATTTAAATTGATACAATTTGAGTGATTAAAAATTTCACAAAATGACGTAGTGACACATTCCTCCTGATTATGTTAGGTCTAAAATGTGGAGTGTGTAGAATTCTGACTTGTTTTGATGACACACTGACATTCATTATGTACATTCCTGGGACCACCATTGCCCTGCAGCATCCTGATGCTGAGAAACCACACCTAACAACTTTGTGTTCCAGAGCAACTGTGTTTTGCTTTGCAGCATCACTACACAAGCCAACAATTGGATATTGTTGGCTTTTTACTGATTCAACAAAGAAAACCAAAAGGACATTATCGGAGGAAGCAAGGAAATGAAAGAGAGAAAGTAATAGAACAATAGTAAAATAGAAATCAATATCGGACTGGCTTTTACTCACTGGAGAGTTTAGGGAGTGGAGAATGGGCAGGTTGGGATAGACAGGCAGAAATTATTGACAGACAGCAGCTCAGCTCACAGGCAAGATGCAAAGCGAGATTCACAAAGCACCTATGCCACAGAGCGGTCTTTGAGGTTTAAGACTTTTCCTCTCCTGAATCTCCTGAGCTACAGAAGAACAAGTTGGTCCTGAACTGTATCAGTCTGAGCCATTAGTGCTGTTGCTCTGGCCTGTCAGCAGCTCCAGCAGACTCTAGAAAGCTGGCAGGTTATGGCAGCTGCAGGAAGTGCCACTGTAAGTTGTCGCTGCTACGATTTGAGCTGCTGTCTGTCACTTACCAGATAAGGACCATCTGGTAAAGAATAAAGTCCGGTGTTTTAATTTTTACACCCCTCAAAAGCATAAATCCGTCCCATTGCAGGAATATTTCATCAGAAACCCTGTAGGAAAGGAGTCTAAAACTAGCAAATCTACACCTTATTGACATCCCTTCATATGCGTTGGTGGGCATGGTTTTCTATGCCTGCAAGGTGAGGACTCATCTGTTTGCATCTGGAGGGAGGGGCTGTGGGGTTTTTTAAATTTTCTCATGACGTTTATAACCTCTCTATGTCATGAAAAACATGACTTGGTTTTACCCTGTAGAGGGCGTTATGAGCCATTTTTTTACCCACAAAATCCCATAAAAAAAAATACAAATTTTATCAACAGTATATATGATTTTCATCACAATTAAGTAATACTGTGTTGTTTACAGCTCAAAAAACACATTTTTGGGTGCACTATCCTTTTAATTATAAGGCAATTTTATGGATGTGACAGTTAAAAAAAAGACAGCAGTCAACATGAATGGTAAAATGGTAAATGGTCTGTATTTATATAGCACTTTACTGTACCTGGAATGATGCCCAAAGCGCTTTACATCATACATCACATTCACCCATTCATCCACACACTGATCACGGAAGCTGCCATGCAAGGCAGCTCAACTACGACCCATCAGGAGCAATTTGGGGTTCGGTGTCTTGCCCAAAGACACCTCAGCATGAACTCAACTTGGCCGAGGATCGAACTGGCAACCCTCAGGCTACAAGACAACCGCTCTACCCACTGAGCCATGCCACCTCAAGGAAACATCATCTGGAGAGAAATGGTAACGGACTTTGTGCCATCTACATTCCTTAATGGAAACCATGACACTGCTATGAAATTGTAATGGCTCATCCTCTTCTGCACAGACAGGCAGCAACTGTTAAGACCAAGATGAGACATTAATGGTACACTGAAAGCAAAGGCAGATGGACATGAGCCCAAGAAGCCATATGCAAACACTGCTCATGGGCATACATCACATGCAGGCATGGTCATAATGGTGACAAACTGTAACAGTGCATGTCTGTTGGGAGGTGCTGGATGCAGCTATATGTGTTCATAAAAGATGCTTCACTATCACTTCCACAGTGGTGAAACTGCAGATGGGACCCTGAGATGGAAAGTGACAGTGACAGGGCAAATGTTCAGTCATTGTCTTGAGGAGTACATTTAATAAGCTTAGATTGTAAGTAATTTTATGTGTTTGCTGTAGCTGCTGTGTCAGGAATAGTCTGTTTGCTGCAGTGCTTTATAGTTTGTATTAGTCATGCTGGTAGGACAGCACTGTGGTCAGAAGTCCCACATGTCTGGTGGTGCATTAATTATTTACACCTAATCTTTAATTACTACTCTTTGTGCCTCTGGACACAAAGATAGAGGAAAATATACTTGCAAAGTTCTCTATTGTAATTACAGATTAGTGTAATTAAAATGACTTAAGTAATATACTGATAAATCCTGCAGCAGTAGGTGGTACAGTCTCTCACTATTATTTAAAAGTCTGTGGCCTTCCCTCATCTTAAAAGAAAGCTTTAAATGATTTTCATTTACAATCATTTACGGTTCAACTGATTAGACTACAAGTTTTAGTCAAAATAATAATTTTCTGGCCAGACAGCATGCCAAAGGAAAGATCAAAAATTCTTTGATCAATAAAACACATGCTCACTCAGTAAAAATGAATTGGTCTTGCAGAAAGATTAAATGTGGACTGAATATGTCCAACCTCAGAAGATTACTGAAATTTTTCCTCTTTGCCTGAAATCAAAGCACATTGATTCCATGTCTGCTGACATGCTTTTAGATAAGAATAATTAAAGTTCACCTTATGCCACCTCCCTGTTGCTCCCTTTATCAGATGCAGATTCAATGCAAAACAAAGTTAGACCACTTTTATTTTTTAGTACACTGTTTGTTTTTCTTCTCTTCTCCTTCTGCTTTTTAAAATATCTATCTGTGATTTGGAGTCCAGACTGATTTAAACATTGTTTTCTCAAAGCAATCAAATGTTTGACTTTTTCTTTTCTGGTAACTATACAAAGAAAAAAAGATGCAACAATGCGCAGACCTTCTTTACATGTTCTTGGAGCAATGTGACTCTGATATGGTGTAATGAAAATGGAGAAATTACATTTGAGTAAACAAACAAACAGAAAAAAAAAATGAGAGAGCTATTGTTTATGGTGATGACTCTTTTGTTACTAATATAATATCTCATAATTTGTTTTCATCCTGTACTAATTAGAACGCCTTGATGATGCAACTGTAATTTAGAGAATGAGTATTTAAAGTCACAAGGTTTTAGTTGGCTCTCCTGCTGCTTTACTGTGTCTGCTATAGCCCTGATGCTGTATTTGTGTGAGTTGGTGTGTTTTGTTTGTGCCACTCCTTTGTACTCCACCTTTTTGTCTTATTTTTTTCATTATAGCTAAGGTCTCCACTTCATTCATGAATGTCTTGGTTTCACATTTGTTAAAACTGTGCTTTTTGTGTTGTTTCGTCTACAGAGGCTGAAGATCCTCGACGAAGCCAGTTCAGGTTCAGGCTCTGACCCCTTTCTTTTCAACCTATTTTCAAATAAATGCTCAAAGTGCCCATAAATCCTTTTAAAAATAGCTTCTTCTTTGCTTTGCTTTTGTTGTGAAGTCTACTGAAGAGAGTTCTACTACTATTCATGGCTGAAAATGGAAAGGGAAATCAAGCTTGTGCACTGCATTCACAATGCCTTAGAATTGAACTGTGTTGCATACTTTTTACTTCTATTCATAAAGCATGTGTTTGCAAATGTCTGCCTTTATGCACACACACAGTCTTAGTAATAAAACTACTTAATTTTATTCATCTGGCCCCAGGCTGAAATTATCCTGAGAGCTTTCTTGTATTTAACCTCCTATCAGGTCATCATTATCTTGAACATCCACATGTCACATTAAACCACCTGGTTATCATGTTGGTTGACAGGGTCATTTTCATGTGCAAATCTTCAAGATGTCTTAAATGAAAAACTTTTTTAAATAAACCAAATATCTAGCTGCCTTCAGTTTGAGTCTTTAGAATTAAGATCTGTTACGACTGTATAAAAATATAGGCTATTTTAAGTAATAAATAAAAAGACACCATGGACATAATTCAAGAGCATTTATGTATTGTCATGCAAAATATCTATTATGTCTGTGAGATTTGCTTGTGTTATTGGAATGAGTTAAATTCAAAGCTTACAAATCACTTACTTCTGCTTGATTTGATGTTATCTGGCCAGGAAAAAGTAGGCATTTGTGAGATTTTGGTATAATCAGCCCTGTTGATCTGCTCCTTTCATTTACAAGTGTTACCAGGGCGAAAAGCAGTTTTAACTCTCACTGATCTTAAAAACAAGGAGAATAAAACATTACTTCATTGATTACCATATTAAAGGAGCAGAAACAATTCATAAATGGTAATCACATCCACACTGAATTGTACCATGCACAAAGAAAGCATGGTTACATAAGAGTGAAGACTGAAAAACTTAATAAGAAAGTACACCGTAACTGAGGGAATATCAGCTCAGTGAACGGATCATTGTAGCCTACAGAGGTTCTATGATGTTCTGCAGTTGACTATACTTTGTACTAAAACTCTGATGAGGCTGATGTTGGAGTTTGAAAATTTTTACTGTAGAAGTTGCGGTGTTATAAGATTTATATACAAATTGGTGAAGACTACACAAGTATTCACTACCAGTCAAAAGTTTGGATACACTTTTCCATTGGATTTAATGGGAAAGTATGTCCAAATTTTTGACTGGTACTTTAGTTTTCAGGTAAGTCATGTGTGATCTCAAAACTGTACCTATTTGGTTATTAGACCATGTAAGTTCCCAGTGAAAATGTAGATTTTAAATTATTTAACATGTTTCTATGGTAAGTTTGTTTATATTTACTCATGGACATTATTAGTGAAAAAAGTAGTTGACACTGCTATTTCCACTATCAAACTGTAGTGCCCGAATCCCACTCTCTGATTCATGAGTTTATCAGAAACTCACTTAGGGAGAAAGGGGAGTAAATATGTAATACTAATGAATAGAGTTTATTTTATAGAATTTTAATCAGTGTTTATACTTCCACAGTACGTGAGGCCAGGCTAACAACAGAATTCTATTATTTTATAGAATTATATAAAATTGTTTTTCTCTGTAATTGTAATTCAGTTTAGATGCCGTCAAAAATGGTATTATTTCTCATAAAGCAGCGCTTAGCTTCCATAATCAGCTGTTGCTACATTGTCCAATGTAACATTGCAACAACAGATGCAGTTGACAGAAACATTTCAAGATGAGAACATTTTGATTTTTTGTTATTAAGATGAAGTCATCAACAAAAGAGTGCCTTCTCTTTAATTCTGTGAACCCAACCAGATTTATTTCTTTTGGATATTTTGGTAACTTTTTAGTTTGACATTTACTTTTGATTATCCTTAAACTGTCACTGCTTTGCTGTAATATATATCCAGACACAACTTTTGGACTGTTTTCAGAGACATGTTTCAGCATTGCTGCAGTTACTCCCACTGCCATTCCACTTCTGGTTGCTGTCCAGTCCTCCAGTGCCTATGGCATCTTTTGGTACTCTCAGAATGATGTTACAACACAGAACCAAGTACCATCACAGTTACAGAATTTTGACATTCACTGTGCAACATTTCTATGGTTGCAACACACTTGTATGCCCTCAAGTGGGCTTGAAATGTTTGGCCTTGCAGGAGGCGAGAAGGGTTTTCATTGCAGCTGGGTGTGGAGTTGTAGGTCTGATAGTCGTGTGGAGCTTCTTCATCTTTAGAACACCTTATTCTAAATCTTTTATCACAGTGTCCTTGTAAAATTTGCAGTGTTATGTGGGAGATGAGGTTTGTTGACTCTCTAAACAATCAACAAACCTCACCTCCCAAATAACACTGCAAATGAAGGGATGCAGACTTTTCTGTATTGTATGTACAAGTTAGGAGCATGCTTTTCTGTATCTGATAATAGAAGAAGTCAAATTGCATGGTATTTTCTTAAAGCTTTTATCTCAGTATCTATTGCAGGATACTGAGGAAAAGGTTATGATCAATAATTCTCCATCAGTCTTACTGATCATTATTCTCCGTGTTTTTGTGTTTCTACAAAAATCAATACACATATGCTTGAGAAATAAGAGGAGTGTAAGTACTTGTTATCTTATCTTTATGTAAAATAAAAGATGGACAAGATTAAGAAATGTATCAGGTTAACATTTCTGCAAAAAAATCAATGGTGCACTTCAAATCTTTCTTAAAGACACTGTTGTCAGTATGAGGACACGTAGCATGTTCAAAGTAAGCTGTGCCACAGGATTGATTGTACAGAGGTGTCTGGAAAATTGTGCATGGAAATCATTTGGTGGGTAAGAGAAAGGATGAAATTCAAACAGTGCTTCTGACTGAATTAACTGTTTATTACTTTCTGAATTGGATGAACTCAAATGAATAAAATCAACGGAATGCAAAATAGTAAAAATGAATAAAACCATCCTTTTCACAAAGAGAATCTTTCAGTGTTTCCTTAGACTTATTTCAATCTGGTATAACTGATGGTTTTAGCAATTAATGTTGTTTAAAGCTGCAACTGTTGGCTGTCATTATCATAAAACCAGCCTACAGTTGTCGATATATTTCCCTGATTGGTACAAAACAGCTGTGCTTCTGCAGCAAAAACACAGATACAACCGTCTCCTTTCAGTTATGACCAAATAAATCTACCCAGACCAGTGCAAATCTAAATAATCAGGAATGGGTCATTCACTAGAAAAACAGATGGCACCTGCTTCTTGTACAAGTATGGGCATGACAGTGACTTTCCTAACCATTTGCTAAGTAGCTAAAAATATTTCAGATCTTTGATCAAAATATTTACATGACACCTCTTTAAAATAGACTCTTTCACATACCCTTGTTCCCACATATGTGTTGTAATGCTTCAGAATTTAGCTAAACGCATACAGTATGTATCAGTAGTGAAATTAATGTTAATTTCTTTTAGGCTCTAATTTGTTACTTCACTGCTGTAGTAAATCACATTAATGCCAGGCCAAGTTCTGATCCAAGCACAAATTATTTTGGACCCAATTGGGCAAAAACAAGCATCACTAAGGCCTAATATATATAAATGTGGACTTATTTTCCAGCAACATCCTTCAAAGCAGTTGTTCTAGTTAATGACACTTTAATGAAAAAAGTCATAAATTTTTATTTGTAAAATGACTTCATGCTTTTTAACAGGAAAGAGGAATGTTTCAGGCCTGGCCAATCAATGAGCCAGATTTTATTCCTGCGTAGTGGTCATTTTGGGGAATATTGCCTTGATCAAGCTTCCAACTGTGTGATGTTGTTCAGGCTATTTTGTCTGCATGAGTACAATGCAGAGTGAAATAAAACTAAAGTAAAACCTTTTTTTTTTTCAGAATTCCCTGCCTAATCTAATCAAATCCCCCAGGCTATCTTGGTTTTAATACACCCTTAGACAAATCATTGTCTGTGAAGACTGTTTATGGTTTCTACAAATATAGGTTAAAGCTGTATCATGCAAACAAGAGGCCATAATATTAAAATGATGCAGAAACTGCAGTGTCCTCTCTTGGCCAAAGCTCATTTAAAATGGACTGAGGCAAATTTGGAAAGTGTTCTGTAAATCAAAGTTTGAAATGTAAACTCAAATTACATCTTCAGGACTAAACAGGAGAGGAGCCATCCAAATTGTTATCTGCTTAAAGCTTGCATCTCTGATGGTGTGTGGGTGCTTTCCCACTTATGGAACTGGCAACTTTAACACCTGGAAATGCATCATCAATGCTGAAAAGTATATTTGGGTTACATACGGCCATCTAGATGACAATTGTTACAGGAAATGTATTTCATATTTCAGCAAGATGATACTAAACTGCATACTGCATCAATTACATGAGTTGAGGAATCTGGGTGCTGGGCTGGCATGCCTGCTGTCCAAACCTTTCACCACCTGAAAATATTTGGTGCACCATGAAATGCAAAGAAGGCGCAAGACGCTTGAGGAGGTAGAATTGGATATCAGACAAGAATGGGACAAAATTGCTCTCCCAAAGGTCCATCAGCCCATCTATTCAGTTGCTACATGTTTAGAGATAGTTGTTAAAAGAAGAGGAGTTGCTACATGGTGGTAAACAGCCTTGTCCTAAGAAACGTTGATGCAATTAAATTGAAAATTAGATTATTTTTAATTGATAAGTAAAATGTCTAATTTTTAACATGTGATGTGTTTTCTATCTTCAATTTGGAATCAGTTCCAGAGATAAAGAGAAATCTCTCCCACAGAAAAAAACACAAATGTTTAACACTGCATGATCCAATATTTGTTTTTTTGATGTTTTTTTTCTTCTCTCCATCGTTTCTGCAGACACTGCGAGCCTCATTAAAATAAGCATGATTAATAGATCAGAAATTGTTCTGAAAAATATGCAATCCTATGAAAGACCACGAGTCCCACATGTAAGGTTTATGCACCGTCATCCTTGTTAAGAAAAACTAATATCTTTAACTTTTTAGCAATTTCCTGCAAGTTGGTGGCAAGAGATTTAATCATCAAGATTACTGAGTTCTCAAGAGAAAATGTGTCTGATTGACAAACCTTTAACTGAATGTAATAACTGGGAGCTGTCACTGGAGATGTGAGGGGTTATGTTCTATTGTTTAGTTACTGTCTCTGCAGATAGTTTTAAGGCATTTGAGTGATTGGATTGTATAAATAAACCTGTTTGATTTTCAAAATATGTATTTTTTTGTTTTAAAGCAGATGTCAGTTGCCACAGGTGCAGATCCAGAGAGCATATTAGTTTCTGAGGCAATATTCAGTCAATCATAACAATGCCATAAAACATCTTTATTATGTAATTAATTTAAAGTTGTTTTTTATTTGGAGAAAGAAATTTCTTGTTTATCAGTCATGCCATCTGTTACATCTCTTTAAATTTCCTATTTATGAAAGAGTTACATACAAACACAGATAAAGCCATACCTTAAATGGCAGTGAATCAATTTTTATTTTTCTGAAAGTTACATTAATGTCTTTCAAAATTGCAGGTGTTTCACAAATCTCAGGCACATTTTATTGCTTCTAGCTTTCTATTATGCATTGCTATGAGCACATGAAAGATTATCAGACACATCGACTTGTAAAATATCTAAATCCATGGAAACACTTCCTCAATCACATCCGTTATACTTCTGAAAGCTTCTGAACAAAGGGCAGGCAGTGATATATTCAAGCATGTCACACCCTCACCTCTCCACACAGCCATAATGAGTGACTATTCCTTTGAGCACTCACTTTCTCCCTCCTAACTCCCACACACACTTTCACTGATAGAGATGCACACTCAAATAAAAAAAAGAAAAAAGATAAAAAAAAAAAAAAGACTTGGTTAAATGTGGCTCTCCATCACATCTGCCACCATACAGGTCCCAGGTTTCTGCTGCTGGCACAGTGTGCACCCCTAGAGTCCTCTGCGAAGCCCTCTAAAAAATCAACAGTGTCAACTGAATGCCACAGTGAGACGACACACTTTCACAACAATTAGTGGTGCTCATTTTTCAAGCTGGAGAGCTTCTGGTAATGTGGACACAGAAGTGTTGAATTTAAGGAATTTGGTCAAACATCAACTAATTTTGTACAGCAATCACACCTAAATGTTTATAGAAAAAGAGAAATAAACATGGCTTTAACTGGATCACATTTTAATTACAAAATCCAGTATTAAGTCATTCTTTTCTCATTGTTCTTATGTTATGTACTGCACTGCTGCAAGTGTGATTAATTGTGTGAAATGATCGTACTGAAATTATGTTCTGTGAATTAGCATGCGTTTTATGGCTAGTTATTGATACCACTACTTCAATATAAACAAATTTAGCTATTACATTCTAAATAAACATCATCTGCTGTCCAGAAGGAAAGGAAGCGGCTGGCAGTTACAGAGAATTTAATAAAATAAGTCTAAAAAAAGACTTAAAATTAAATCATTGGGCTTTTTTTTATTATAAAACCATGAGCAGTGTAAGAATCATTCAAGATGAAGGAATAACTTCCATCCATCCATTTTCTGCCACTTATCCGGAGTTGGGTCGCGGGGGCAGCTGTCTAAGTCGGGGGGAGCCACCTTATCTAGCTCCTCTCAATGTGGAGGAGCAACGATGAGGTATTCTCACCCTATCTCTAAGGGAGAGTCTGGCAACCCTGCAGAGAAAACTAATTTCAGCTGCTTGTATTGGCAATATCGTTCTTTTGGTCACTACCTGCAGCTTGTGACCATAGGTGAGGGCAGGAATGTAGATCGGCTGGTAAATCGGGAGCTTTGTCTTTTGGCTCAGCTCCTTCCTCACCATGGCAGACCGAAGCAGAGTCCGTATCACTGCAGACGTTGCACAGATCTGCCTGTCGATCTCCTGCTCCATCCTTCCCTCACTCGTGAACAAGACCCTGAGATACATGAATTCCTCCACTTGGGGCAGGACCTCATTCCATTCCGGCCATTCCAGCTGAGTACCATGTTCTCAGATTTGGAGGTGCTGATTCTCATCCCAGCCGCTTCACACTCGGCTGCGAATTGCTCCAGCGAGAGCTGAAGATTAAACCAACAGAACCACATCATCCGCAAAGAGCAGAGACCCAATCCTGAGGCCACCAAACCGGACTCCCTCAACACCTCGGCTGCACCTCGAAATTCTGTCCTTAAAGTTATAAACATTGATGACAAAGGGCAGCTTTCAACTCCCTGAATTTTGCCTTACTTCTTAACTTCTGAAAGAGGCAAGGATTTAGTAAAAATTAGATTCCTTAATAGGAGCACTGCCTTCTGTTATGTCAGGAAGCTGAATGACTGAACCTGATGGAAAAACAGCAGAGATACAACCACAGCACAGAGACCATGGATTGGAAGACTTTCTTCCAGTAATCAAACAGTTCTCATGAGACAAACCATCACAAGTTAGCTTAACCTTACTGATTGACATGCTAATTGACTGTGAGGTTATTAATTAGGATTTTGTGTTTCAGTTGTTAATTTTTTATTTATTTACATGTGAGAAAAAAATGGAGTCAAATCGTATATGATGACATTGTCAGCATTGGAGATTGGACATATACTCAAGCAGAAAATGAACACAATAATACCTGTGCTGAGATAATTTGAAGTTTGTTGCAATTATTTATTTATTTATTTATTCATTCATTCATTTATTCATTTATTTTTAAACAATTGCTCTTCAGCCCAGTCCATTGTGATTCTACTGACCTGATCTTCAGTTTGTCTGCATTCAGGTCTGTGCTACTCATGTTCCTTTATGTTTCTTCAAAGACCTCAACACCAAGAGGTAGAAGTGAAGGCCAACTTACATGTAACACATACATATGACACAGAACTATATTTACTTACATTCTAACTTTTGAGGTATTAAAATCTATTTCTGAAAACTTATATAGAAGGATATTTATGGATCAGCTGCTGGGGCTGCTAAACATTGCAACAGAATTGCTTTGGATGGTACCCCAAATAAGTATAAGCCTAGGATCAAAGAAGTAGACAGTCATTATTAACTTAACATATAATCCTGATATGTGAGCATGATTTAGCAAAAACAGTAAAAAATATTTTTGTTCAAATTTTTTAAAGCAAAGCTTGGATGAATGAGTTTATACACACTTTTTAGAAAATGTGGCTGATCAGGTAACCTCGATTCTTTGTCTAGCTTTGTTCAAAACATTACTTTAAACCTTAAGATTCTTTCTGAATTATGGCCTTTTCAATAACTGTGTGGTGTTTTTTATGGTCTTTATTTTGTGTGAGTTAAAGTCCCTCAACTAGCTTATAATAGTACAGCTTGAATTTGACAAAAAAAATTAAATAAAATAACAATAAAATGAAAATAAAAATATCATCTAATACCCATTATTTTTGTATTTGGTATTTGGTTAAAGCTAATTGATTTTGAAGATCTTTTTACATAGAAGACCTTGCATGAAGTCTACCATCTTATTGAAGCATTATGTACCAGCAAACTCCTTTTACTCTCTGTGTGCTGGCATTTGCATCTCTTTAGTTAAAAAGACTTCCCATTATGAAATACAGAATATTCAGTTGCAATCTTCAAATAAAGACTGAAAACCTTGATAGTGACGTACTGTAAAACTCTGTATTTGCTTTTCTCTTTTACCTCTCATGACCTCCCTTCAACATTAATGTTTTAAAAAAACTTTTATTTATGTCTTCATATGTTTTGTGTGTTTGCTGTAGGGTTTGTCCCATTTTCTGTCTTCATTGGTATATTGTTTCCCCTATTTTCTGAAAGAAAAAAAGAAAAAAAGGAGAAAAATAAGTACAGACTTACTTACAGACTTACTTTCTCTCAAACACTTTTTCCCCACATAATTGGCACAGATGATCTGCACACTAATCCTCATAAAAGTTATCCATCGGACCATTGCTAAATTATATTTAAAACTACCAAAGAGGAAGTGACATCATATATAGGCAATATTTTGTTTGTTCAAAACCAAACATACTCAATGAACTTTGGAATCCATTTAGCAATGTTTGGCCATGAGAAGACATAAAGGCTTATTTTTATGTGCCAAGTGGAATATTGTTGAAAAGAACCAATTTGACCTTAGTTTAGGACTGTTCTCAACTAGCCTTCAACAATAGTTTGCTCTAAACATATGTGTAACAGCAGTGCAAGTGATTGCTATGGAAACACATCAATAAGATTAAACAACATAAAAGCATTACACAAATTTTGCAAATCTACATTAGCTTTAATAAATACACTGACTTTTGTTTTGTTCCATTAAAAGCTGAGCAACAGCCAAATGAAGCTTTAAAGTTTACCATTCACATAAAGGGCCATGAAAAACTCATCAGAGCTCATATTGCTATGCTATGCGTGGAGTTGCAGAATGGCACTCATTTAAAATCCATTAATCTGTTAACATTCTTTAACTCATTTTAACAGTTCCATGAATAAATCTCCTAAAAACTAATTGGAAGTCACAGTCCATGCCCCTGGTGGAGACCCCTTTGGCTGAACGACAAGTAAAGGTGTGTCAGTTGTGCAGCCAGTGACCCTGTCAAGCTAGCAATGATGCATGCACTCCAATATAATAGATCTATGACAGATAGATCGCATTTCTAATGTAAAGATTTTTTCATATATATATATATATATATATATATATATATATATATATATATATATATATATATATAATATATACATATTTATTTATTTATTTTTTTAAGATTATATGTGTGTGTATGTGCTATAGAGTATTTTATGTCTATGTCGAAAAAAAAAAAAAAAAAAAAATTCAAAGATACCAAAGTGTTTTTAATGGTTTACTTGTGCACTGTTTATATTAAGTAATGGTGTTTAAACATTGACATCTGGCTTTTACCTGCAGTTTGGCTAATGTAATTAATTTCTGTTCATCCAACAATGCGATTCAGCATTTATTAACCACCTTCCTCCAACTTACTGCAGTCTCAGATTATTTTCTGCTTCAGTGGGGTCCATCAGCAAAGTCATTATTTCCTATTAGCATCACAAGTTTTGATTGATTTCTTGGGTTAATGTGAAAATGAAGCTTTGTTACACCATATTGTGCACTTTAGACTGTTTGTGAAAATCTTGTTATGCAGTTTTGTTACAATTCCTGAAGGCTTTACAGAGGCAACAAGCAGAATTCATCATTTCTAGACTGAAGGAGTCAAATAATGGCTATGTGAAGAACTAGAGGTGTGAATTCATCTGGAGTATAGCATGATGTCACACACCATCTCTCTATGTTGATCTCCAACCCTGTGTTTATCAGCAAGTCCTGCAGCTCATGCATGTACGTTCATGTGAATCAATGCCTCCTCTGCCCTCTCGGAGCCCTCGGCCTTCCCTCCTTATAAAAGGCTACAGCAAGCAAGCAAAGACAGCTCATGTTTTTAAAGCGAAAGGGTGGAAAGCGTAACGAAAGCGTCACCTGCAAATAACCAGGTTGTTGGTGAAGTTATCGGATAAAGAAAGGGACATAACCTGTTCTAACATTGACCTACAGGCTACAATTTGACTTGGAGCTAGCTCTTCTACTGGGGGGTATTCCACGAGCGTAGCTTAAGAAAGCCAGGCTTGAACTAACACCATTTCTGAATTTAGGCTCAAGCCGTTCCGCTAACACATTTCAGCTGCATCTAATTGAGGCTAATTCAAGCGAGGCTTACATAGCCTGGTTATGTGGGAGGTCGTGAGGAACATAGGAAGTCCTGGCAAGTGGATGGTGGAAAAGTGAAGCTGGCAGAAAAGAGAACAAGCTGTCATCTTCTCTGCAGCTGAACAAAGAATGCTGATGGAGATCAGTGACGTGCAGTGGGGTTCATGGCTGAACTCCTCTGGAGTCAGTTTTACAATTATAAGGACCGAAAAGAGCATCTTATTCATCCAACAGCATGCAACTATGCCCCCTTGAGGTGAGGTAGAGTACTGCCTGCCTCAACTGCTGACTTTTCTCTGCACTTTACTGTACGATAAGCAGAAATAATTCTCTCACACATTCTCACACATACATTAAAGACATTACACAGACTGTGGAGAGTCAA
Source organism: Melanotaenia boesemani (assembly GCF_017639745.1). Classification (NCBI taxonomy): domain Eukaryota; kingdom Metazoa; phylum Chordata; class Actinopteri; order Atheriniformes; family Melanotaeniidae; genus Melanotaenia; species Melanotaenia boesemani. The sequence goes on along the minus strand of NC_055682.1, from coordinate 17,075,263 downwards.
GGTGTATAACAAATAATTCTGTAAAGCTCATATTGGTGATATGCTGAGGAACAGAAATGGCAACCCAGTTTGGATAGGATCACGCAGTAAGAAGAGATTGGGATTTCTGCCCTGTATTTGATCGGGAATTACTCAAATTGTGGGATTTTTGTCTAGAGTCATACTGAAAATGCATTTTTAACACAGATCAGAGGAAAACATTAATATTTATTTTATGTACTTTATGTACTGCTGTCAATTGTTGATTTCACTGTCCTCATTTATTTATGGTCCCCTCTTGTGTTATAAATCTGTTTACATAAAGCCAGCTAAATTGTCTCTGTACGCACTGGCTCTGCTCAATTTATCAATAACCCAATAATTAATATGCATCATCTTTGTGAATATAATGTGTGTGTGTGTGTGTATGTGTGTGTGTGCGTGCATGTCCGCGCGTGTGTGCAACCTACATTAATTCTGCACTGTTACATCTCACAATCTTAACAGTCAAAAGCGTACATGCAGCAGGTGAAAATAAAGTACAAGAACATATTTCAGAGTGGGAGGTAGCCTTTGAAGAAATGTATTTGTTTAAAACATGTTGAGCTGTAAATATGGGGCTGGTGGCCTGAATGCACTTCGAATTAACAGTGCGCCCTCTGCAAGGTCATCAATAAAAGGCCAAGCCATGGTAACCAAAAAGGAACCCTGTCTCTATCTAGCTAGATATTTCTCCGTCCATCCCTTTAGATTAGTTTTCTCTTTCTCGATCTCGCTCTTTGAATACCCTAGGCCTGTATGGACAGGGCTCAGCTGATCCCAGTTTTGCTGTTAGCCAAGCAGAGGCAGTGTTCGTGAAATTGAGGAGGGGTTTAATAAGGTATTAATTATTTTTAATGAATACCATGTTCCTTTTCATTTAATTTCATTGCCACTGACAGATTTATTGATTATTCAAGACAGTTAAAGTAGTGATATAAGTGTTTTTTTTGCTTTGTTTTTTTTTTGTTACTTAAATACAAGAATGAGTGGTGGGAACGCTGCATTCTACCAGGTGGAACTTTCTTTTAGGAGCCTGTATCAGACTTTTGAGACACAGCTAAGCTAAGCTTCAATGTTAGCCTGCCCTCGAGCAGCCTAGTTCTGGTGCATAAGTTACCATGGTTACTCAGCGGGCATTCAAATATGCCACGTTGATGGAACAGTACTCTCTCTTAAATGAGCCAGAGTTATCAAGATAAGTCAGGCTTTCCCTTAACCCAGGTTTGTGGGATACCCCCCTGAACAGTAAGTAACAGCATAAATGTTATAACTTTGACATGTTCCACAAAATGATGTTGTTTTGCTCAGTGTGTTTACACTTTGCACATTCATTCACAGACAGGGCTTGCTAGGGGTGGGGGGAGGTGTGGCGCATGACACACTTTGTTTTGAGCGACAGGTGATCTCGCTTTTCATCCCTTCAAAAAAAAAAAAAAAAAAATTAAGGTTTTTATTTTCATGTCTCTTGTACTTTCTTATGTTGAAGCTGAATGTGACAAAAGGAGAAAAGGGAAGATAATTTCACAAAATTGAAAGGTTGAGCTGTACCAATACATGCAAAAAATTAAAGATTTCATCACACTTCTAAAACAGTTTTGGTTGACAGCCCAATGTAGCATCATTGCCTGTTCGTAGATGGAATACATATGTACTCACAGTGCAAAACAGAACAAAGGCACCATAAAGCAGGATGGGAAATATGGAAACGACCCACCACAGATGGCCAGTCCCCACAACTGCTACAAAATGTCTATTTCGACTTGGTCAGGATCCTATATTTCAGCAAAATAAAGCAAAATAAATAAATAAATAAAATCTCTCCAAATTATAAAACACTCTTGTTGAAATTATAGTCTTTGTGTTGTCAGTCAGTTTTGAAAGTTGTAAAAATAAGACTATAAAGCCATAATTAGAGCTAAAACTGTATCAAAAGTGCACTGTCATCCAACACACTGACAGCCTGCTGCTCTTTAGAGGATTCTCTTTTTGCATTGTTTCCCTGTAAACCTGCACACAAACAAAACAAACAAAGCTGGGCATGTCCATGTATAGAATTTGTGACTTGCAGAGTACTCATTTCCAAAATGCAGTATGCAAAAATGAAAAGAACATTTTCAGTGAGTCAAGTTCTGGTTAATATTCTTGGTGAAAATAAGTCAGAAAGCAGGAGGAAGACAACGTGCAGTATAATCAAGGAGACATATCCGATGAGGAGGTTACTGTTGGGGAAGCTGCTACCCCTGAAAGATTCAAATCCAAAGATGGTAAAATCAGTTGGAGGGCAGTACCTCATGATGCACATCAAAATGCAAATATCATCAAAACAACACCTGGAATTACAAGGTTTGTTGTTATAAGAGTCAATGGCATCAAAACATGTTTTGAGCTTTTTATACCAATATCAGTAAAAAGAGGCATACTTGCTTTGAGAAACTGAAAGGAAAGAAACGTGCCAAAATGAAAAAAAAAATGTTTTGGCATTTTTCTTGATGCAAATGAGTCCCCTGTGTCACCATAGTTAATATAATGAATAAATAAATAAAACAAATTTATTTAAGAAATGTGTTCTAATACCCCTCAGTAATAGTCAGGTAACACAAAATCCTTTAATTTAGTAATATGGTTCTCATGAAGTTCATTTTGCCATCTTTTTTTAGTGAAACCGAGGGGCACACTGACAAAAAATGTTGCGGAGGCCCCCACCAAAAACATTAAAAATAGTAGAGAGATAAAAAAGAAATTGGCTGATAAATAATTGTTTTTTTGTGTGTGTGTATTTCACAACTTATTTTAAGACATGGGTCAAACTGGCCGATTAATATAAGAGATGGTAACAGAAAACTAACACAAGAGGAACCAGACCCAGACAATACCTGTATATAATGACAACACAATAGCTCCAAGAATAGGCCTTTATAGGATCTTAGGGGAAAAAAAACAAGTAATTACTGGTAAACTTACCATAATCTCTTCCAAAAGAGTATGTAGATAACCAGCTTACAGCAGTACAAAAAATCCACCGTTGCACATAATGGTTCCTTTTGTAAACTATTCAACAAAGATATATTTATTTGTTTTCTCACACACAAGCAAAAATACAAAGAAATGAAATGTGATATTGTGGCTACTAATTAATTATTTAATATAATTTTTGTAAACTAAGAATTCTGAGCAAACCGGAGCTTCTTATACGTCACTGCTGAATGGTTAACTCCTGAGATTATACCAGGGCACAGACCTCTTTTACCGAGGCACGTTCCAGGGCGACACTGTATTTCCCCTCTTGTACTGAGAATCAGCTGTCCTCAGGGTCTTAAAACTTTCTGTTATTAACACTATGCATGCCATGTCCACAATTAAAAGATGAATTATAAAACAAGATAAACACAAGATAACTCTTGTGCAGCGGCAAACATTTTTATTTTCTGCATATTGTTGTTAGCAGTTAGAATATAGTAAATGTGCTATGCACAGGTCCTCAACCTGTGACATAATAGCTTGAGGAAAATGTCACGTTCCCTTCACTAGAATAAAGTTTAACCATAGAGTAACAGCTGTGGCTGAGTTGCAAAATCCCAAACTATATATATTATTTGAATGTAATTTGATAAAAAAAATGTGTATTTTTTTTGTGCCACTTATATATTATCCCACCTTTTCAAATCAACTCCTGCTTCCCCTTTTGACCTCTATTTACAAATTTTCAAGAATGTACCGAAAGAATAACTTAACACAAGAAATGAAAATCTAAACAAACACTTTTCCTGGTTTGTCTTTGTGTAATTTTTCAGTATTTTATACACACTGTAGAAAATAATACTGTCTCTCCACTTCATCTATGACTGGAATAGGAGTCACATCTGTCAAACCAGAATTTGCTGATTACTTGGTCGACCAAAGGATAAAAGGTTTTCATTTAAATGTAAATCAGAAGGGTAACAAATCCATTATCATCATTTGGAAAGGGACTGCTCTTTTTGCCTTCTATATCTGAAAGTCTTTCCCAGGCAGCATGTTTTTCACACTTTGCTTTCTGACCATGGAGATACCAGTATCTGAAAGCTTCAGTGACAACAAATTATAGCTGGAGACTGGAGGACAATGCTTTAAAGACTGATTCATTTAAAAATAATATTTTAATAAGCATCTCTTTCGTTGGTGGAAAGCCTGTTATTAATCAGTTTTGCTTCCACAGCTTTTTTCTTTAAAATGTCGATCTAGAGGAAATCCATTAGTGTGCTCAGCTGCATATCTTTGTACTGAGTTCTGGAAGCTTCCTGTGTGTCAGGTTTTGTACTGGCATTATCTCCAGCTCATGACCTGAACAGATAGAGTCAATTATTATTTTCATAAGCAGTCATTATCTTTCAGATCAAAAACTATTTGTTTAAGCTGCCAAATGTCAGAAAACTAGTGATTAATTTTCATCATAATTTTTCAAGGCCCACTATGATATGTTTAAATTTGCATGCTTCAAAGATAATCCCACTCATTTGCCTAATGAAGCAAAAATGAATTTAAACAAAGACAAGAGCGAAATAAACATGAATGGAAAAATAAATATGTAAGTAAAATGCAAAGAGGAAATGAAGGGTTAGTTTGTTTATATATCTTTAGAAATATGATTGAATTAAAAAGCTAATGGCCATGGTTACATTGTGTTTTTTATTTATTAAATTTAATTATACATAATTAAATAATTCAAAATCAAAGTATTCTCCTTCACGACTACATGGATATAATAATTCCGAATTTATGTTTACATGGAAAACACGTTTTAATCACTTTTTTTCAACTCCGCTTTAGATCTTGGGGTTGAGAAGGGTTCTGATTGGACAGGGGGCAGACGTGATGTATTTACGTATTTACACTAGTTCCTGTTTCTTCTCGTCTTGTCTACAACATGGAAGACCACATAATAAGAACCACTTTCGCTCTACTTTTAATTAGAGTTTTGAAGCAGCAGCTTAACACTAGCATACTACTTCACTTTGGTCAGGGAGTTAGAGTACTGTACCGTCACTGTGATAGGACACGGGAATGAGCATGCACAGAATAACGGGAATTAATTTAAAGCGGAATTAACATTTACATGATCGAGGAATTACTTAGTTCTGATTTAAATCAGAATAAACCAGCCACTTACTGGGTACCATCACAAGTACACCATTCCTACTGTGAAGCATGGGGGTGGTAGCATCATGCTTTGGGGGTGTTTTTCTGCACATGGAACAGGGCGACTGCACTGTATTAAGGAGAGGATGACCGGGGCCATGTATTGTGAGATTTTGGGGAAGAACCTTCTTTCCTCAGTTAGAGCACTAAAGATGGGTTGTGGCTGGGTCTTCCAACATGACAATGACCCGAAGCACACAGCCAAGATAACCAAGGAGTGGCTCCGTAAGAAGCATATCAAGGTTCTGGAGTGGCCTAGTCAGTCTCCAGACCAAAACCCAATAGAAAATCTTCGGAGGGAGCTCAAACTCTGTTTCTCAGCGACAGCCCAGAAACCTGACTGATCTAGAGAAGATCTGTGTGGAGGAGTGGGCCAAAATCCCTCCTGCAGTGTGTGCAAACCTCTTGAAAAACTACAGGAAACGTTTGACCTCTGTAATTGCAAACAAAGGCTACTGTACCAAATATTATCATTGATTTTCTCAGGTGTTCAAATACTTATTTACAGCTGTATCATACAAATAAATTGTTAAAAAATCATACATTGTGATTTCAGGATTTTTTTTAGATTATGTCCCTCACAGTGGACATGCACCTACGATGAAAATTTCAGACCCCTCCATGATTTCTAAGTGGGAGTACTTGCAAAATAGCAGGGTGTTCAAATGCGTATTTTCCTCACTGTATAACAGACAGCTGTTGGTCATAACACAAAGTTTAAACTACCTAACAGCTGAGACAAAATACAACAACCCCAAAAGATATTTGCACGCTGCTTAGCTGTGAAAACCACTTATTTCAGTCCAGGCCTACATTTTGATGTAAACTGAGCAGCCTGTAGGTCAATTACCTTATGTTTTAAACAGTAAACTGAAAATGACTAAAGCCACTCTGGAGACAAACTGAAAGTTGGGTGAATGAAAAACAGCATAAAAAAAATAAATAAATAAATATGAAAAAACAAAAAACAAAAAAAAACAAAAAAAAAACAACAAAAAAGATAAAAAAAAAAAAAAGAAACTATGAAAACTCTGCAACTAGTTCAAGCTAAACAGTTTTATCAAACCGAACACACTTGTTTTTGCGTTTGTGCAGGTCCAAACAATCAAATCTGTACACGGCTGTAATTCGCTGTAACTTTCGGTAACCTTAGTTGCTTTAAATATAATGCAATTTGCAACGACAGATACTTCGGTGACAAGCATAGAAAAGCCACATTTCACTTTCTGCAGATTACATTGTAGAGAAACCTACCACTACTGCGGAATCTTACATGTTCAATATCTTCTTCTTTTTTGTCGCGTCACCTCCCAGGTGACGTTTGGTGGGGGAGGGGTGAAGGTGGTAAAGTTTGTTTCTTCCTGCCCTATGGTGGAGGTGACCTGAGAGTGGAGCCTGCACAGGAGCTGTCTCCTCAGTGGTGCTCTGCAGCCAAACTCCTCTCGAAGAAATAGACTGTACTTCACAAAAGTCCATCCTTTATTTCTTTACATTTAGTTTCCAAGGACACAGCCATTATTGCACTCATTTAAAGTCATATTTAGCTGTAGTTCTCTAGACTTTCTGAAAGTTTTTCAAAGTTTTGTTTGAATATTTGCTATTTTTCCAGGTTTTTCTGTCTGTGACCCACAATGAAACAATCCAGCTCTGCCCAAATCCAGCTCTGCCTACACCCTATTGGAATGTTCAGGGTTGGGGATTAGCAGGCATGACTTGCAAAGGAATATCATCAATGACTTGGATGTGGGCGTAGTTGGATAGTTCAACAAAGAAAACACGAGAGAAAGCACATTACTTTTTCTTCCCAGCAGAAAAAGAAAACACCTGGTTGTAACTGCCAACCAGAGGAACTTCAAATTCTATTGTGTTTTTTATTGCCAGGGATTTGCTTAGCATTCAGTCACTGACAGCCAATGTTTTTCTGCTATGATGCACACAATAGTGGAGGTACAACATCCTATCCTCAATGACACAAAAATTGAAGTCATGGAATTATTTAAGAAGCATGACTAACATAAGCTGTGTGTCACATTGCCACAGTCTAATGTCAGGATAACTGCACATTTTATCATAGATTATTGGGAGATAGAATCTTATGCTCCAAGCAAGAGCAAAGACTGACAGATTAAATAATATACTGACATCTGTGATTTCAAGAGAATGCTGCAAGAAGCACAATTTTCTTTTTTTCCCCTGTCGGTTGATGGTCTTAATGTTGTCAAATGTAATCTTCCACTTAACTGGCTTCATTTCTATTATTTGTTTTATTGGTAAACAAAACTGGGAAGAAATTAATATCTGATTATTACAGATACTATTCACTGACTGCGCTGACTGCTGTAAGGACCAAGCCTTATGTGCTTCCAAAGCCTTAAGTGCTTTGGAAGCAGGGGGGGGCTGTGGCAGCACCCACTGCTCATTGCTTTTGCATCAGTCATCAAAAGACTCCAATAACACCAGAAAAAGACATTAGACCTGCCCCTAGTTTTTTTTTTTTTAATAGAGTTGGTCTGAAATTATGCTATGTAGAACATCAAAGTCACTAAGTTGACAACACTGTGTTAGGTGAGCTGTGATGTATCATCACATCTGCATCACTGTAATCGGTGCACCAGGAAATCGTGCACTGACAAACATTCTGCGTTGTTTGGAACGCAAACTGTAATGAAATGTGTTCATTTTTTAAAGCAATATATTTTTTATTTAATTAATTGTAATGAAAATGCTAAAGTCTCACCCTTAAGCAAGATAGATAGATAGATAGATAGATAGATCTCATCATATTTTTTCTTCTTATAAATCCTGCAATATCAATACAATACAATAATTGTAAGAGTGACAATGTGTGTTACCAATTTATCCAGTTGAGCAGATTTATCCATTTAAGAACCCCTGAAAGGGAAATGGAAACTTTTCTTTTGGTTCTGTTAAAGGGATTATTGATCATACACGTAACCGCACATTTCCATAAACCAAATGAAAGCCTTGCTTAAGGTATGCTTGGTCAGAACAGAAATGCATTTAGATTACTTCACTCTGCAAAACCTGCTCTGAGATAGCTTTCCCCTATCTTCACATTGCCTCATCTAGTCTCTCTGACATAAGATTAAATGTGAAGAGAAAATGCTTGGATTAAAGTTGAAGTGCTGCTACTTTCTCTCAAGAGTGGCTTGTTTTCTTCAGAACTTTGCTGTATAGCGTTATATTAAAAATAAAGGATTTTCAGTCCCCTTTTCTCTGTTTTCAATCCTTTATTTTTTTACGTTTACTGATATAGTCTTTTATTTGTTTATTGTTTGGTCCCCCTTTTTTAATTTCTAATTGTTATTTCCGTTTTATCACTCTTAATTGCACAGTGCTTTGGTCAACAAATGTTTTTAAACGTGCTTATAAATAAAACTAAAGTGTCACAAAGGTATAACTATTCCCAAACATGCAGTGGAATGTAGAAATAATAACTTGGTGAGTCACAACTTTTTGAGACAGGAACTTACTAAGCGCTCAAACAAATTCAATATTGAAACTTATAATAGATAATTATAGATCTTTTTATAACAAAGTTAAATAAGATTTCGGTTGTATTTATGTTCAGACTATTTCTATGGACAAGTTATGAATTCAACAAAACTATTATTTATTTATTTACAATAGTATATGTTATTTGAAAACAAGCTGTTTGAAATTTCACAAACTGTAGTGATCACACTGTAAAGAAGGAAACTAGACTGCAAAGATCTAGTCATCCATCAAACTTTGTGTTAGATCAGGATCAGTGACACTGAATATATTGCTTGAGAATTTCAACAGACACTGCTTTGAGCTCAACCTCACGACATCAGAGTCTTAACCTGTCAAACACACTGAAAACTGATGTTCAGCTTTCACATACTGTCAGCTCCTGAGCTTTATTCTCACATTACAAGTCATTTAATCCCTTCGGTGATAAATGTTAACCTAGTTTATTGTAGTGAGGGTGATGAACTGACATATAAGCCTGTTTAGCTCCAAAAAGATGAACATTAGAAACTAGATGTAATAGCAACTTTGTGGAATTAATTGCGGGCAACATTAGATTTTTCATTTTTATCCCAACTAATGTTCAATAAGGCTGTTTTTTCCATGTTTCATTTTAAATATCACAGAAATTGAGATAAATCAGGAACAAATGTACATTTATTTGAAAGAAAATTTTGAAATTGAAAGAGTTTGAAGTTTTGTTGAAAAAACAAAGAACTGGATTCAAAATTAAATAAAAAGCATCAAATGTTAATTTCAGTTTAAATTTCTAGTGGATTATTTCTTTGCAATTTTACTAAATGAGCTTTAATTGTAAACTTTTTTCAAGTTTTAGATATTTGTAGCTCTTATTTTCAGATTTTATGTTTTCAGATTCACATTTTATAAACTCAAATCTCACATCTAATAAAGGTTAAAAACAGTTTTACTTTTACCTCAGCCAAGGCGCAGGTCATGTGATCAGCGGCGTAAGTCTGTCCGTCTGTCTGCTAGCAACATAACTCAAAAAGTAGTGGATGGATTTTGATTAATTTTTCAGGAAATGTCAGAAATGGGATGAGGAACAATGATTAAATTTTGTGGGTGACCTAGATCACTGCTTGGTTCCAGAAATATTTTAGATGATTCTTTACCATAGGAAGATAGGGATAATTTTGCCATTAGAGCTTCTAGCTAAAAAATAATGCTCACAATCATTGGCAAAATAAATTACAGATTTCAGTTACACTTTCTGATTCCTGTTTTTCAGTTTGAAACTTTCGTCTCTGATCTGGCGTGATGGGCGGGGCTACAGAAGACAAGGGTCTGGAAGCATGAGTGACAGCATCGTACAGAAGGCTGACGGCATTATTACCTCTGTCACGTTGCCTTCGGGAAACGTGGAAACTGGCATTATTGGCTAAACAGACTCCACACACTATTATTATATACCTGGCACAATAACTGACATTTGCTGTGAACAAATCTCAGTTCAAACTTTGTGTATTAACTGCTGTGTTAGAATGAGTAATTATGATGTTTTCTAACCACATTTTTGTGCCAAATATCTTTCAACTAAACAAACATCATGGCCCTGATACTGATGGCTCTGAGAAAATTTTTTTAACATATTTCTGAAAAATGGCATTTTACATGTGTTACAGAAAATCAAATAGTAGAAATAGTTAGTTTTTTTTTTACAATTTTGTTGGCCTCTATTGATAGGAGACATGAAAGTGGGCAACTTTGACCAATTTAAGCAAGAAATTGTAGATTGTCTACAATATGCATAAACAAAATGTAATGGTTTGCAAATTTGATGAACCAGTTTTATTTACATCAGAACATAGAAAAAATATCACATACTGAAGAGAGACATTTTTCTAATTTATAAAAAAATCTTGGTTGATATTGAATTCAGTTGCAATAAATAAAAAAGGAATTGATTTTCTCATTTATTTTTCTGTTTACATGTTTCGCAGACTTTCTGTTTTCAGAAAAAACAGGAAAGTTTATTCTGTACCATCTATACTGCTCTATGATAATATCATTACTTGCTCTTCATGAGTCACAGTGCATGGCTTTATTGTCTCTTGTTACAGTTTTATTTATTCCTTATAATAAAAGCTTGTGTGTGTAGTTATATCCTTTATGGCCAGACCTTAAAAGCCACATCCTCTTTAAAAAACTAGTTCAGGAAAGAAAACCAGACATGTTTGTTTAAATGTGTGGTTCTGCACAAGCAGCATAAAGATCAGTCCATTCAGTACTGGGCTGAATCAGTCCATTTAATGGTCACCTAAAGTCAATAAACTAAAGTCAGTGCTGGCAGGGCATCCATTAAAAACTGTCCACCAGACAGTCTCTAGGCGCTTCAAAAACCAAAGCTGCTGCTGCTGAGACCCCAGCTGCATGTGCTCTTGTTCTCTGTTTGTTCATTAGTATTGACAGATCTCATGTTGACAAGAATCAATTTTCAAAGACAATGTGAAAATGAAAGGATGCACTGAGAATACCATTTTATCTAACTTTAAAGGTAAACCAATGATTACTTCCTATACTATGAATAACATGACATTTTATGAATAACTTAAAATGGCAAAACTATCAAAGTTTAGATATTTAAAAAAAAAACTGGAAGCACCTTTGAGGTTGCAATAGGTAATACTTAAATCAACTGATTTGCTTCTGTTTCAGTCAAAACAGCACAGTTTAGGTTGGGTTTGAAAGCTACACTTCTAATGATCAAACCTTAATTTTCTTTGTCAATTTGCACCACTGTCTTGGTAATTATATATCAGTGTATCTGTAGTGTGTGTCAGTATAGTATTCTTAAATCCATCCCAGTCAGTTAACATTTAATGCACAATATTGAGTTTTTTTTATGGTGCCTCAGAGTTCTCAGAGCATTACTATCCTTGAGGCAAACAGTGTCATGTCAGCCATTGTGTAGGTTTTTAAATGACTTGCTGTAAGATGTTTTTTTTAAAAACAGCCACTCATATCTTCTAGGACAAGAAATGATGGCTAAGTCTTCAATGTTGCTTTAAGGTTGATCTTCAGTAAAACTCAGATAGACTGAAAGGGTGACATACATAGAGCAAATCACTGCACTGATGGACAGCTCTGCAGGGTAATTGCAGTGAGTAGCTTAGGATAAAAGCACCATAACTAAGACAGACTGCACAAGACATTTTAGTGAAAGGCATTTGCTGCTTCTGTGTTTTATGCCAGTTGGAAAATATGCAACATTTCTGTGAAGCCTTTGATTGTGTGTCACCTAGAGCTGTAATGATTCATTCATGGCATTGTTGATTCAATTATTAATAGAGCAGCTTCAACTGCGTTGATTTGCTGAAAGAAATAATTCCACTGAATGATTCCCTATCCTCATTTATACTAATATCAGCTGCCCAGGTGGTGATTTTCCTGAATAGGCTATATTTTTTAGGCTCATATTTAGGAGTTTTTGGTCATTATTGACTGGAGCTGGATGTTCAAGCAGTGGTCAGCTTTAGGTCGACTAAATTTCAATGAAGACAAAACTGAGGTTATGGTTGTTGGTGGAACAGCTGGGTCCTCCGCAGTAGATCTGGGTTATTTGGCACAGTATAACAAGCCAGTAATCAAACACCCTGGTGTTAAAATGGATTCTGATTTTAAGCTTGACAGTCAAGTAAAGACAAGCTATTCCAAAGCAGCATTCTGAGACCGTTATCCATGCCTTTATAACCACTCGGCTGGACTACTGTAATGGATTGCATTTGGGAGCAAAAGGGTCTTCAATTGCTGGCATTCAAACGGTGAAAAATGCTGCTACATGTCTTTTACTGTAACTGGCACACGTAAACATGAACACATTTCTCCAGTTTTAGCATTGCTCCATTGGCTGCCTGTTTACTTTAAAATCTATTTTAAAATAATTTTAACTTGTTTGGAAATCTCTCCATGGTCTTGCACCACCCTACTTTGCTGAGCTCCTTTACCCTTATGCACCTTTAGACTTTTTAAGATCAGTTGATCAGCTGATCTTGATGGTGCGAAGAACAAAGCGTAAGCTCCGAGAAGATCGAAACCTTTGCTGTTGCTGGTCCCCAATTGTGGAACAATCTGCCTCTGCATATTAGACCGGCCTCTTCCTTGCCTGATTTTAAGTCTTTTGGGAAAATCGTGTTTACCTTGGTGTTTTTACACTCTAGAGATTTTGACATTTTGCTTCTGTTTTCATATTTTAACTTGTCTGATTTACTTGATTTTATTGTTTTGATTGATTTTATTCTTTGTGCTTTTAGTCTTCTGCACAGTACTTTGGTCATCTGTGGTTGTTTTTAAAGTGCTTTATAAATAAAGTTGGATTGGATTGGACTAACTTGAATGCTGGATCGTAATTAAAATCATCTCTATCTGCAGTAAAGGGTTATATCTTGCATTTGTGAAGATTTAGGAAAACAAGTCCTGAACAAAAATAGTAATAATCATATATTAAAAGCAAAAAAAAAAAACAAAAAAAAAAGCTTGGTGATGAGTAGAGCCGCTGCTCCTCCACATCGAGAGGAGCCAGATGAGGTGGCTCTGGCATCTGGTTAGGATGCCTCCTGGACGCCTCCCTGGTGAGGTGTTCCGGGCATGTCCCACTGCAAAGAGGCCCCGAGGAAGACCTAGGACGCGCTGGACGGACTACATCTCTCAGCTGGCCTGGGAACGCCTCGGGATGCCTTCGGATGAGCTGGTGAATGTGGCTGGGGAGAGGGAAGTCTGGGTATCCCTGCTTAGGCAGCTGCCCCCGCGACCCGACTCTAGATGAGCAGCAAAATGGATGGATGGATGGATGGATGGATGGATGGATGGATGGAAAAAAAAAAAAAAAACAGGGTTGTAGGACTGTACAGGTATAAAGCCAGTGACCCTGGTCATGTGTAACCTTTTGCTCCTTCCAAAGCTTTATGTCGTCTGGATCAAACTAAAGAAAAATATGCTCTAACATAGGATCCCTTAATGCACATTAGATTGTCATACTTGCAACCTATACAGTGCTCAGCAAAGCTAAGCGATAGCAGAGGCCATGAAGGATATATGATCTGTCTTTCTGAAGGTGTCAGCTGGCCCTCCATGGTTCAGCAGCAGACATACAGACTGCTCATGGCGTGAGGGTCGTGCTGTAAAAGATGTCCGCCAGACACATTGGCAGCAGGAGAGACACAAATCGATTTCCTGCGAGATAGCAGAGTGCCTTAGTGGAGGACCGCCTCTTAGCAAAGCTCTTATTAATTAATAGTGTCTCAGGAGAGGATTACATGATCTGATTCTTGCTTCTTCATCACGGCGCAGCAGCTAATGATATCTGAGGGAGCTCTTCTGTGCTACACACCTCCAGCCGGTGTTGTACATGATCATTACAGTGGTAGTGGAGCCTCTTTTTTACCTTATCACCAGTATCATGTGATGAGTCCTGCTCCACGTGTTTCTATTCATACTGAAAGTTGAGAGACTAAAGATCTCATTAAATTATCTTTGCAGTCTATATGATATCACAATTTTCATCACTAATTAACGCACACTCACTACATGAAATCTATCAAAGCTGTTGTCAGCAGCAGTACACCAGATGCTCAAACTTTAAATGCTTGCAGTGTAGCATGATGTATTTTTTTTTAAAAAAAAGCAGATATATCTGTACTTCTGTTATGCATCAAATTATTTGTCTGCAGAACAGCAAACATGCATTATTTATATTAATTACTTGCACAATAATCACATAAATTCCCACATATAGCTAAAAACAAACAACCAAATTTTTTTTTTTTGCTAGGATAAAAATTGATAAAGGCTACAAGTAAGACAAAAAAAATTCACAAAAACACAAAATTCTGGGCCTTATGTTAAAAAAAAAACAAAAAAAAAACACAATAGTTCTTACGCATATTTTCCATGAGACAGAAATAATACATACGATCTTAGGTTAACCTCCAAATAGCAAAGTGATTTCTCTGGCAATAGTCCTGGTTCATCTGGCAGACAATCTTCTGCGTTACTTAGTCTCTCACTGTCTTCCTGTTACTCTTCTTTCCTCTCCTCAACATCCTCACTACCTTCAGATCAACCTTCACTTCCCATTTCTTAACGTACATCTTCTCTCTCTGTCTCTCTCTCTCTCTCTCTCTCTGTTACAAGGAGAACAGACCCCATACGAGCTAGATGGATACAAAATTTTCTGAACTTGCATATAGCATGACATTCAATTAAAAAAAAGCTATTTGATGTAGGTGTGACTAAGGTCCCTTCATCTGTATCGGATGATTGATTATAAACTGAATAACTTCACCTCAGTGCACCTTGTCTCACATCCTCAGTGATCATCTGGACCTGCTGTTGCTGCCGTTTCTGAAAATCCATGTGATTTATGACGTTGAACTTTGTTAATAATTCTGATATATTGCCATGGCAATATATCACTGAAAGGTGTAACATATATGACTGATATGCAATAAACCATTTGCTAGTCATGTTTTGCATGATCTCCCGTCTTACTGTGAACTTATTCTACTCTGTATGTTATAACATGCAGGCTGAACAGCTTTCTTATTCATGGCTCTCCATTAGTTTCTAGTTAATACACTGAATGAAGTAATTCAGTAATAATTATAACACAGCTCTTTTTCAAGGTAGATTATTTTTTTAAGGTATTAAATTTGACTCAAAAGCAGGTGATATAATTATCTGACTCTGACTTATTCATCATTCATTATGACCTTAAATTAGGCAAATTATCCTCCTGTTTTATTTGCTTAATTAAAAAAATCATGGTAGAGCAGTTGTTATCAACTTTTTAGACTTTGGGTTCTGGTGCATTCAGTTTTTCAAATAATGTGATGCCAGTGGCATTGTCACAATCATGATATTACAAGGAATCCATTAACACCAAATACGTCACTGGGAAAGAGCTAAAATATCAAATTGAAAGTGTAGATGGTTTTTATCATGAGGTCTATGAAGTCAAATTATTTGCCATAACAACTTTGACAAATTTCTGATAGTAATCAGTTGTTCCTAAATTAATCTTAATGAGCAACCTACAGACAGCTGCTGTAGTGTTTGTCCAGGTGCTGCACACCTCACTTCTCTAAGAAATTAAAAAGAAGTTGCTGCACCTCATTTCATTTTCTTACCCTATGTTGTTTTCTCTCCCTTTTCTGGTATCCAGGCTTCACTTTCTTTGGGAAATACATGACTTTCTCCTCTGGCTTCCTGGCTGTGCTCTCTGTGTAACTTTGGCCTGGTACACAAATAAAGATTTTTTTAATCTGATGAGAATTTTTATCTGTAAGAGACCTCATGTGAAGATAAAAAATCAGGCATTTAACAGTAGTGATCATACTTTGTGTACTGTGGTCCAATAATCACATCAGAGAACAACACACACATACCAATGCTGTCCCGCAGCTGTTCTACAATCTTGTCCTCCGAGCCAGAAATCTTGCATGATCAAATGTGATCTAACGAAAAAACGAAGAAGAAGAAAACATTGCAACAACCAGAAAAATGAAGAAGAACCATGGCAACAACCGGAAAACACAACACCGAGTATAGCAACGGATATACAAGACGAGGGGATGATGGTGGTCTTGGGACTATTGGTAACAGAAAAATCCAGAACTGAACTAAATTTTTTTCGCCTCCTTGCACCATGTTGAGCTTCTGCCCGCAATGCATTGTGGTCTATATTGACCCGTCTAGTGACCATCGATGCTCACTACTTTTCAAGATGCATTGTGGGTAATTTTGAGTGCCCTACTTTTTTCTCTTTGGACATTCGGACACTCCGACAAAATGGCGTGACCCCTATATAGGGCACTATGTAGGGAGTAGGGTGCACATTCGGACACAGCCAGCGTGAACACAGACTTTATATCCTTCCTTGTTCCCCAGTCAGCTCACGCTCTGAATGGCTAAATTCCATTCCACGTCACCATCCATGCAGTCACAACTCAGTAGTCATCGTCTTTCTACACACATGAAGATATTTGGTTGTAAATACTGAACATGTTCAATACTTCCGATTGTCGGCCACGGCCCGTTTCGGAGCTGATTGTCAGGACGAATTCAGTCTTAACACCCCTCAGACCAAATGATAATTTTATAGGAACATCTTATAAGACTTAAGATAATCGGGCATTTGCCATCCTTGGTCAAGAAGGGGGTAAATCAGGACAAAAACAGCCCGATAATCTTTATGTGTGTACCTAGCCTTGTTGAACAGACCTTTGCCAGTGTGGACTAAACCATTTTGCACAATTTTAGAGGGGTGATAAGGCCTCAAAGAACAACCATCATTATTATTAATGCAAAATTCATTCCCTCTGCACCTTCATTCAGGCAAAGTGACTTTGATTATTATATTAATTAATTGGAAATTTAAAATGGGACTATAAATAAATAAATAAATAACTTTTTATTTTAGAATTTTCAAGGGGCCCCCACCCTGAGGTGGGCCATGGGTATACGGCATAGTTCACCCACCAACCCGTCAACAACACCACTGTATGGTAGGCTGATTGGAGGATCTTAATTTAGTAAAGCCAAGCTTTACTGTAAGCCTTGTTAAAATTTAAAAAAAAAAAAAATTCTAGTATAATGTCATGAGTTGAAAATATATAAAACATAAAGTTTGACGTGCTGAGGCCTGTATACACTGATCCCTATTTCTTAAAGCCTGACAAGCCATCATAAATCAGAGATGAACATTATGCATACGACAACAGTGCAAGCTATCTTATATAAGATTATTCTTAACTTTATGGTGACAAAAGCTAATGTGATGGTATCTTCAGGGACACCAAAATATTATTAGTCAAATGAAACACTACCATACACATACCCAACAGTATTTTAATATTAATAATAAAATACACAGCAAACTAAGGATGAGCTAGCTGTGTAGACCTCAGCATACTGCCAGTAATAGAAACCCAAAAAGAAAAAAAAAAGGGCAGACACACTGAGGAGAATTGGTGCAACCGAGGACAGCCACAAAAATCAAAGCTTAGACTGATACTGAACTCATGGTATCTTCTCAGGCTGTTGAAGAAGATAACAAAAATGGCCTTACTACAGCAGTAACATAGAAGTTGTTTGGGTGAAGTAAAAAAAGTGAACAAATTATTACAATGTCCAAACTTTGTCGTTGGTTGGTGAATGCCGATGGGAAACATGACTAATTTCTTTAATTACCTCATCCCCTAGTCACTATTCACATAGCCTTAACATACAAGCTGTTTGCCTCAGTGCACCAGTTCTTGCAGTGTCAAACAGAAACGCATTATCTCATAATTAGATGTTGCCACCCAATATGAGCAGCATTCAAAACAAAGTAAATAGATTACAACAGTTTCATATTTCATAGCAGAAGGCAGGAAGCTCCTTGCATTCAATATTAGATACTTCTGAGATTTAATGAATTAACAGCATCAGTATCATGATCAAGCTTGAGATTGATCAAGAATAATACTGTGTATATATATATATATATGTGTGTGTGTGTGTGTGATGCAAATGTAGCTCTTTATTTTACACTAAACACAAAACACCATCTAACAATAACATTAGTTGCTTTAAGCTTTGTGTGAGTCATCCTCTCATGTGAATAAAAAATTGAATCCTGCTACTGATAATCTTATTAAATGCATTTCTGGCTCTAAAATGTTGAAATGTCCTCTGAAAGTAAGGTGTTAATTGAAATATAAGTTGCAAAAAGCACGTCATTTTTTCATGCTCCCAAGACATGCAACATACAATTAATACACATTTTTATGTGACAATATTTACAATTTGTCTGGTAACATTTTGAAGCTTTCTGTTTGATTGATGTGATTGTAACTGGTCATCACAAGTGTCTAGAGAAAGCCCATGTGCCACATGACTATGTCATTTCATCTTTTATTGTATTAGAAAAGATGCTGTCAGACTTAAAGTAACTGAGGAAAGGCTGCACTCCCTCAAGCTACATTTCTCTGAATTAAACTGACAACATAAAATTTTCTGTAGTCATCATTAATATTACATTTTTGTTATTTCAACTGGTTCCCTTTGTTCATTTTTCATGAGCAGAGTAAATGAGCTGTAGTCAGCATACAGCAGAATACATTAACATTAATAAACCATGAAAAGGTCAATTACATGTCATTCTATAAATTATTGTGACCATTTATGATCAGACTTTTGTCAGATACACTTAAATTGCTGTATAAAGAAAGAATTCTAGCATCATTAACAAAATAATAAAGTACATTTTCTCAGATTTCTAGCCTTTATTCTAGCAAATAATCTTTATCTTGGAAGGTACAGATAGTGATTAGTGGAGTGATTCTCAACCTTGTCTGAACCAGTGACCCACGTCCATTATCCAGGTTCCCTACTGCCCCCCCCTGTATAGAAGAAGATGTGACTTTACATAGAGCACGCTGTGTTTGCAGAAGTGAACAACTGCAGTACGTCAGTGTTTTGAAGTTTTTATGGAATCAGAGCAGAAAGTTTATGATATTATATTATGAATATTATGTCCATGTTTACATTCGATCTGAGTGCACTTCCTCTGGTGCAGATTATGATGTCTGTCTCACTTCAGTGGCCTAAAAATTTGCTAAAATTATGACATGGTGGTTTAGCTCACGGAAAGTCAGATTTGCCTGCAATGTGAACACATCTGACTCAGACTCAGACTACTACAGAGCTTGACATCAAACTCTGCACAACTCTGCTAATTACGCATTGATTTGAGTCGGGTGTACTAGAGCGGCGAAACTGCAGGACACCAGCCCTAGAGGACCAGTATTAAAGATTCCTGATAGATACAATGCTTAGCAATATGAAAATCAAACTTTAAATAGGTCTTATTTACAAACATCATTAATGTAATGCTGCTATATCCTATCATACTTACTTAGTCTGATGTCTGTGTTTGATGGTTGTCTGCTAGTTGTTTTTACTGTAGGTTGCAGAAATGTTCATTTCAGCTGTATTTCGCCATTTAATCCAATTTGTCTGGTGGCCTTCATTAAGCAATAATGCAGCTTAAAGCCAGCATTCAAATTATGGCTGGCTGCACCAAGGAGGCGTCCCCTGCTCCTTCTCCTTTAACCTCCTCTGTACATGGAAGCACCTGCTTCACCAGATGACCTAAATGCTGCTCCATGAAAATGTCACTTTGATACTGACATCTGATAGAATCCAGATGCACGCAATGTGGACAATCTATTAACATGCTAAGAAGCACTAATTTTAGCATGCACCATACCAAATTTAACAGAGAAAAGAGAGGAAACTTTACAATTTTCCTGTATCAATATATCAAAAAGCTGAAATAGCTTCTAAGTAAGTATATAAAGCACAGGGAGCAGCACAGACTATAATAAACCAGTTGTAATATTTGTAATCTACACATGATTGTAATACATTATTCAGTATTCTAATACACAATTAATCAGGAGTTCTTTTACTGTTTTTTTTCTTCCATTCAGTCATTGCAGGGTGCCCATGAAGGTACGTCTACTCTTTTGATGGCATTCAACAAAAAAAACATGTTTTCAAGCAAAGTATAGTATTTCTGGTTAAACTCCAAAACTCAACTCAAAATAAGTTTCCCAGAAGGATACAATATTTAAGGTTGAAAAGTTAAAATGTGAAATAATTAGTGGAAATAATAAGTACTTGCTAATGTATATATTACATTTATCACATTTTTGTTGGAGTTGGTGGAATACTTGAAAAATTAAGAGGTATTTCTTTTTGTAGGCGTTGCTGTTGATTATTTAAATAAAAAAAAGTTTAAATGCCTTCATGTTAGATGAATTCAAATTAGGATGAAAAAATATGTTGTGATGCCTGTATTTATTCAACAGATAAATTAATTACCAATTTATTTGTCAGTTTTAGTTAGCAACATCCATTATTTATTAGTCTCCTATCTGGTGTACTGATAACAGTATTCAGTTATCTTTCAACTTTAATATAATTTCCCTCATTTTGCTCATCTGTTTTGTGCTGCTTGGGGAATTTACTTGTTTTTCAGAAATTGTTGGCTACAAGTGTACCCTCAAACAATTTGTTCCTTCTGGAAACCAGCCGGCTGTGCTGTCTTGGGGTTTGTTAGACAGACTGATAACATTTTACAGAGATTACATACAAAACAATCATATATGTATCTCTCTCTCTCTCTCTCTCTCTCTCTCTCTCTATATATATATATATATATATATATATATATATATATACATATAAATGTATATAAGGGCTGTCAAAAATAATGGAGTTAATGGCGTTAAATGTTTAACCCAATTAACCCATGCCAAGCCCCATACATTCGTCTTTTTCTGTTATGATGGTGGGACGTGGAGAATACATAATGGAACAGATCAGCCGGTGGCTCCCCAAATGGATTTGAGAATAAACACAGCATTCATGGAGCAACCCATGGACGTCGCTACCGTGGAGATTGAATGTGTTTTAACACATACTCCTTACCCAGTGAGAGGGTTCCACACTGGCACTTTTCCCGCATTCTTATTTAAATTAACGACAGCCCTGCTGTGTTTTGCATCGTGTCTGCTATAGTGACTCTCTGGTTGTCTCTGTTTGTGCTGTGTTGGCGTTGGTGATCAGCTGATCGGCTTTTCTCTCGTTGCGTTTATCATTCAGCTGAGACGGAGGAAACTAGCGGTTCATGGTTCACACCGTCAGGTATCAACCCCGAAGTGTTGTTTTTGGCAGGACTTTCTCTAACAAAGTAGCTGACGAAAATATTTATACTTTAGCTATGCAGAGGCGGAACTAGAAACGTTCTGATGGGGCCAAGCAGGACCCTTTGCTGCATGTCTTCCCCTATCTCTCTGACTCCTTTCCTGTCTACCTGCTGTATATAAAGGTCACAAAACTGGAAAAAATAATAAATAAGCTCAGGTTGGTGGACTGCACACAAGAACAATGATGTCATGATAATGTCACAGCTGCATAGCTAATCAATCTTAACTGGCCTGACAACTTAAAAAGTAACTTTGTGTGTTTATCTCTTGGAGATTAATCAGAAATTTTCCACCAGTAGCTTTAAATATGTCTTTGTTAATTACATAGCATCTGTAAATTTATTCCAGTGAGAATTTTTTGTTTTGTTTGTTGTTCCAGAACTGAAACCTCCCAATAAAAATGATGTATCTTCCTTTTCTTCACTGGTGAATTTCTCAGTTTCATATTGGGTAACATTGTTCTACCTTTAATGTTGCGTTCATTATCAATTCTTTTTAGCTGTGGTGCAAGCCAAAGGTTTAACACAAGTGACTAAATAGGGAAGTCTCATCTTCCAGTCTTGACTTGAAATGGGGGGATAACAGACTTTGTATGTACATATAATTTCAGTTAATGGGACTTGTTAAAGAAAACCAAATGCATACAAAACACACACTCTACACATCTGAATTTAAAAAAATGGCATACATGTATATTTATAGTTTTATTTATCAAGCTCCAGGTGTCAAATATAACATCAAATAATTTTCTGCTGAATATGTAATTTTTTTATTTCAAATTGCAAGCACCTATAATCAGAAAGCAATGGCATTTATCCATATTTGTCTAAAATCAAGGATTGAAGACGGAAAGTCTTCCTTTGGTAGCAAAAAAATATATCAGTGTTTTCTGCAGGTACTGTTTCAAATGTCAAATTAATTTTCATATTATGTGCTTACCTGTTCACAGCTGTAAAAAGACATCTATTGCCTAAAGGCAAGATTATGAATGTAGACTTCCAGATGGAAATTTGCATGACATGGATTTAGGGAAGACCATTTCAAAAGCCTGATAACCAAGTTTCCAAGTTGTGTCTAATTTTTAACAGTCTCAGTTTGAGGTTATGCTAAAGACCTTGTATGCCTCACCTTTACTCCTCCGACATACCACGTTGGTCATTGTGGCTGAATGACCGGGAGGCTTTCTCTCTTCCAGGGTGGTCAGCTGCTGAATGTGTTGCTTTTAAAAAAGAAGCTTCTTACCTGGATGATCTTCTCAGTCCACAGTGATATAAAGAAGAAAACACTAATGTTCAAATAGTGTCCAGGTGACTGCATCACTGTGCTATAGTGGGTCCTGGTTCTTTTCTGAACCTTTTTTTTTTTCTCTGACAACTGAGACAGTTTGGGTTAGTCCCTGAATTTACCATGTTCAAAAACTTGTACTTCATACCACTGTTGGAAATTATCAGCATAGCTGTTTTTCCGATGGCCTCAAGAGATATTTCCAACAGTCATCTTTCTCAAGATTTCTCTGGTCTCACTGGAATTTTGCCATCAAACTCAATGTTGTTTAATTGTTTAAATTTGTCTTGGTTTGACAAAGATAAGCTACCAGCTGCAGTCAGTCACGATCACTGATGGAGTAAAGAAGCAGCCTTGACAAGTTAAAAATGCATCTCTGAACTCCATCTCTGAATAATCTTTAAATGGTGTTTTTGTTCCTTTTAGACTCAGTGTAATTCTTGTGTACTTTTGGTACACAATTTTTTCAGTTAAAGATTTATGTTGTACAGTTTCAAAACTAGCCACTGGACAGCAAAAGTCTTTGAGATTTGAATGACGTACATCATTCCAGGCTACAATCATAACTGTACATTCAGTAAAGACCTATTTCAGACCAGCCACTAATGTGATTTATCTTTGAAGCCATACTGTACTCCAGTAGCAGATGATACTGAAACATAAATGACCCTGTTACATCAGCTACGGTCCAGTAAAATGATTGGTTTACTACAAGTCTTTTATCCATAAAAACACATTTTTAGCTGAAAATTGAAGGATTTTAAGGGGTTAATTATGTTTCTTTTAAACATAATTTGAATAATAAACACATTTTCAGCACAGAAGGTGATTCAATAAATAATGTCCAGACTGGGCTTCTCAGACAGGGTCCTTGTAGTTCCCCTAAACACTTTGTCCTTGTCACTGTCCAAGAGGAGCATTAAAAACAACTCGTCCTGTTTGGCTGCCAATTTGCATTTTCCATTACAGATCATTCAGGTTACTGATCAGCTAATTCATCATTTATTACACTCACATGGATGTTGTTAGGCCAGCGAAGAATTTTAAGTGAGTAATGTCATAAACCTTTCCAATACTCCACTGCACAGCTGCATCTCCATAATCTTCATTAGTAACTACAAAGATCTGCAAAGCCTTTTATCCAGCTGCATATTATTTCAAATTGAGACAGTTATTTATCCAATTGCACACAATCCGGTATTTTATTCAGGAAATGTGAAAATTGGGAAGAATTAATCATCATTGATTAGGGACCTTGTGATTTGAATCTGTCCGTTCTCCAGATTAGTAGCCATTGATCTGTGACAGCAATTTCACGCTTGTGATCAACCAATCGACCCGATCAAAATGTGTGGCCTAAGCCCTGATTTTTCATGACCTCGCCGTTCATCAAAGTGCCACCTACAGAGACATTTACCCTCTCTTTGGATGTTGAGAACTGAATGCAACTTCATCCATGTATTAGAAAAGTTTTTCTTTGTTTATGGTCACTTGGAAAATCAACCGTAAATGTTGCCACCACCTTTATCCTCAAGATTTGGTTATTGACAAGCATTTCAGTAAGAAATGTGCTGCGAACTGGCTAATTTAATGAAGTCAACTAAGATTTGGGATCTTCACTACTTTTCCTTTCTAAACCTGTGACCCCTAAAATTTAGTCAGAGAGTGAATATTATTAAACTGGTGTTGTACTTGTAGAAATACGCATATTTTATGAAGCTTTTAATATTAGATTACATATCCTTTCATGAGGACAGGTTTGAGTCAACTGGGGGATGTCCATAATACAATAGATACACATCTTACTCTGTGATAAAAGTCACTACAGTAGCAATATAATACCAGCAGCTAGGAAGCCAGTATATGATTTTACAGGCTATTTACTATTTAAAAGTAAAGAGTCACTAAAACATAAAACATATTATATATCAGTAGAAAGCTTGAAGTCAGAGTGGTAGATAAGTCTGCTAATAATGAAGTTTTACCCAGCAGGTTACTGTAAGTCTCCTTCTCACTTCTGTATTTATTAATTATAAAATCTTAAGTGTAAAAGTATCAGTATGAAAAGAGGAAACTGCATCAATGCAGCAATCCAACTTCATGGTGTCAGTGAGTAGGTGTAGATCTGTTTTTCAAAAAATATTGTTTAGTACTAATAAACTGTATTTATCTGTAACTTATAATTGTTTAGAAAGTAATTTGGCATATTATTATTATTATTATTATTATTATTATTATTATTATTATTATTATATGGAAAAGTAATCCTAAGTAGCATATGCAATTAATACAGTGATATAAGGAAAAAAGTAGATTGCATTCATTCATTACCAGCTGAAGATGTGTCAATGCTCTACAGGGGCAGGGATACGAACATGGGTGGTAGAATTATGAAGCTCCTATTTTAGTCTTTTACAGTTGTATTTCTGGAAAGATTGACTTTTAATGTTTGTATGTGGGTGTTCAAATGCTTTGCCCTCGGTTAGTTCTCTCAGTCAGTGGTGCCATCCTCTGTGTCTGGAAGTTGTCACCAGATAAAAGCAAAGTTTTCTGGGTGCATTAGCAGCCTTGTTTTACTCCCTTCACTGGCTTCCAGTCGACCAGGTTAGAACCACTGAATATGCAAATGAGAATTTGTTTTTTCAGTTGTAATAGATTGATGTCTCATGCAGACAAATGCCCTCAGTAATGTTATTGAAGAGAGGGAACACATTAAATTGTTCTAGCTCATCACATTCTGACAGTATTTCATGAGTTAAATTGATTGAGCTCACTCTTGGTTTTCATAGTGAGATTACACAGAGGATATTACAGAAAGGCTGTTTTCCATCACAGAGACGACGCAGAGGCTCCTAAGCAGATGGAATTTTTAATTAACACAATACCGCAGACTGTGTTAAAACACTTGCAATTCTGTTGGGAGCAATCACAAAGAAATACTGTAACATGCAGTTGATACTCTATTATGGGGTGGATATGTTAAATTACCTGAGAGATATTTCACATTTGTTTTTATCTTTTTGTTTTGTGTTTTTTTTTTTTTTTTTCACCTATGGCAAAAAAAAAGAAAAAAAAAAAGTTTAGTGGCTTTCTAGCTGTTGCATGTGACACTTTTACACTGCACTGAGGTATTTGAATTAAAGTCAGCAGAGCTTATTTCCATACTTATTACATGAACATATGAAACTAAGTAGACACCTCTAAACACATTTAATGTTTGTCATGTGACGTCCATCGCATTGCTTGGATATTTTAGCAGGGACATAGGATAGGCATGATATGTGTTAACAAGATTATTGAATTTGCTACTTAGTAGGTTTGATTAAATTAATGCTGAATAACAGTGCACTAGGTGTCAGTGTATAATGGTGCAGGTCACCACACAAACAATATGGAGACAAGAAAAGGTTGAAATATCACAACCCAGTGCTAGTGCTTTAAAATATTAAATTATCAAGTATTTAGCAGCAAGAACAGTGCCCCCAGTTGCATAAATGATTATTCTAAGAGCCAAAACTGCAATAAAAAGTATTGATTGGTAGGTACCCACTCCAGATTAAAATTTTAACCAGACATGATGGTCACAGTCAGTCCTCCTGCCAAAAACCTCTCCGTGGGTCATTTGTTCATGTAGACAAAAATAATCTAGAACTGCATTTAAAGACAATGTCACCTCTTGTGGTTGTGACAACATCACCATATGATACAAATAGCATGCGATCGATCTTATGGCGATAGTGTGCAGTAGAGCGAATTGTTTTAGTCAAATCACAACTCATTAAGTTTGGTTTCTAACTCTAATCAAATGATGACTTACATTAACAATGGTTACCAATCTTACTATAAGAATAAATGCTAAATCACCAGGAATTTGTATGTGATTGCTCTGATAAACTTACATACCATTAAAACAAAACCTGGCAAAAATAGAAATCAGATTTAATAATGAAAAAGAGTAAACAATAAATCAGAAACTAAATAGAAATGAATGTCACATTGTTCTCCAACAAGGAGGCTTTTCACTCCCAAAGTGCCTGTTCTTATTTCTGGATCTGTCCACAGAACATTGTTGTCTTTGTTGTCGCCCATTGTGCTCTGTTAATAGTACCATGAATTCTACTCAGCATTTCTGTCAGATTGAATTTCATGTTATTGTGGTTTGTATTACCAGTGACACAAAAAAACCCCCACTGCAAAACCAGACTCAAAGAGGTTACCCCCTTTCCACCAGTAAGTTGTTTAGCTTGTGTTGTACCTGAGGAAAGTCTGTAGAGCTACACAACCCACAGTGCAGATAACTCTGCTTTCTACAAAAGAAACTGCTCCTAAATTGCCTGAAATATCTCATTTGTGATCCAGGCTTTTCTTCCAAGACTAATTTACTTTGCCATGTATTTGCATAATGCTTGGCTTGTGGCTAGTTTGACACACCTCAAACAGAGAATGGGCCAATCCTAATCCACCCTAAGGCCTAATAACGAAACCCTCACATACAAAGCTTGCATCACTGCTTTTGTACTTGAGTATGTGAATTTATAAGGGCTCAAAAAGGTATAAAAGGAAGAACCACATGCACTGTTTTAATGGCACTCATTGCTTGTGAAAATGCACTTCTGTCATACAATATAAAAGAGAAAAAAGCCATCCTTCCAAGTATTTGTTGGACATTTGCTGCTTTTGGAACATGAAAACAATGAACGTATGTCCTATACTAAAAGAACATCAGTTCAAACGTGCAATAAATAACTACAGATGTAAGTAGTGATATGATCTCACAGATAGGTTTTGTTTCAAAGAAGCTTCAGAGAAGTTTTGGTCATGCTTAACTGACCAATCAGAATAGACTAAGGCTTAAATAAACAGAGGCTCGAGTGGAGCATCTCCTTCAGTTGATAATTAGAGATATTTCAGCAATGTTACGTATAGGAGAAAAAATGTTGTCTGAGCAAACTAAAGTCTCTCAAACAATAACGCTAACCCAAAAGCTAAAATTATATAACACTCATGTTCTTATTGAGGTTCATAATACTCCACCGACTTTCCTATAGGGAAATTAAACTGGCGGTTTTGCAATAATAAACCCATACATCCATTTTCTAGACCAGTGCATACATTGTTTTATAACTCCAGGAAGAAACCAGACTACCTGGATAAGACCCATGCAGGCCAGGACAACATGCAGTCTGCACACAGAAAGGCCCCAGCTGAGATTTTAACTTAAAACCTTCTTGCTTTGTGGCAACCACGATAACCACCACACCACCCTGCAGACCACAGTAGGACATGTTTACTGTAAATGATTATAATGCTAATTGCTATTTAAAAAATGGCAAACCCTTTAAAGAATAATATGATGAAAAGTCAGACCTTTCTAAAAACAGTTGGTGCTGAGTAAATTACTTAAGTATAAAAAGTTCTTTTTATTTAATTTAGAAAGTAAGCCTCTTAGTTTAAGCTGCATGTCTACTTCCATGCCCTGTGTTTTCTGACATTTTTGTTACATAATCCTACTTTACACTAGTTTTTGGCAGCTGGAATTAGCCCTTTCCAAATAGAATGGCAGTGGTTTTATATAACAACTTTTTTCTGTAATTTTTTCTTTATTTTCTTAGCTTTGTGTAATCACTATCCTAAATTCTAAGTAAGATTAATATTATAAAGAGCCATTGCTTTGCTTTTGCTTTGCAAATTGCTTTGCATTTTGCTTTGCTGTGTAACATGCACTAGATGAAATGAAAATGTACTGATCTGACAAGTACAGGCCTGCATGATTCCAGTAGAGTTTTACATCTGAGAGTAGTGACAATGGTAGGATGTTTTCAGGCCTAGATAAAGTGGAACACATGCTGGAGCTTCTGGAGCTTCTTCATGTGCATGGTTTGAATGGGTTAGATGTTGGGATTTTCATCTAATGTTGATTGAAAATGATCTTTTAAGATTGACATCTCTAAACCTAATTCTTCTAGAAGTTAATGCCTGTGTTCCCATATCCAATTGATAAATACGGTCACCAAAAAATACTCTACAAATGATCAAATGGCAGACTAACAAGAGGACTGTAAAATGAGCCGAGTATGTAATGCCGTGTAGGTGTGCGTGGGATTCTCAAAAAGAGGCACACATTCTCAGTAAATGGTTGTTGGGGCAATAAAGCTTAAAAACCATTTGATTCCATTTTATGGATAATACATACAGTCTGAATGTAGGATTTATTCTGACTCTATAGCATAGATCCCCTGGATGAGAGCCTGAACTTCTCATTTGCAGATGGTTGGGATGTGAGAGCTCAACCTAACCCTCCTGGCTCAGAGGTAAACTGAGTTCAAGTGCTCAGTGTGAACACTGCAAAGTAACTTATCAGCAAAACAGCAGCCTGGTGTGCTCAGGTTATGCTTCTCAAGAAAAGTCAATGCAGGAGCAAGCAATCTGTCAGGGATCTGTTCATCAACCTGAGCATCACGAAGACCAAGCTGGGTCTGTCTTTAGGGGGCATGCTGTCACCTGATGTTTAACTCTGAATTATATTAGAAAGATTCACAATTTGACAATTTAAGTGAAAGCCTTGTACCTGAAGTCTCTTTTTAACACGCCATGTGAAATGTATGCTTAACGACAATTTCTTCAACATCTCAACTCAAATCATGACTTAAGTCCCAGAAAAAATTAAGCCTGAGCATTAACTTCTGGAGTGTATATATGACATATGAATTATTTAGACTGGACTCGATGAAGCTGACATAGCTTAACAAGTGTGTTTTGATTAGGTGCTAATATGTGAAATAAAAAAATATAAAAAAAGAGAAAAAACCTTAACGACAAAATAAATCATTAACCATCAAAAACTGTACCAACTGTACATTTTTGCAGTGTCTAAATGTAATGACTAGAGTTAGTTTCCGCACCAGTATAGTGTTTTTTTTTTTTGTTTTTTTTTCTTGTAATATCCAATTTCATTTGCAAATCTCAAGTTAACACCTTATGTTTTTAATTTTCAGGGGTTCAGATAGGAAAAAATCCTAGTAAAAGCTATGCATTTTTTGCCTAAGAAAAAACAAATATAATACTCTATTGTTTTCTATTTTCTCTGTGTAAAAAAGCTCAAACTAAGTTTAGGACGTATGTGACATCCCAGCGGATTGTATTAGGTTTAAGTGGGGTTGCACAAGAAAAACATTTGGGATCTACAATTAGAAATTATGTCCAGATGACCCCCAACACATGACTAATCTGTTTTCTAATATGAAAAGAACTGCTGTCTGATCTCCCTCTCAGGGGGTAACCATCTCAGGGCCTGAGAGTCACCACATCATCTGCACGGCAAGCAAACTTTTGAAACTGATTTGACTTGAACTTTGGAGCTTTTCAGCCACCAAAGCAGCTTGCCCACCTTTACCAAGGGAGTGCTGCCTATGGTGCTGTGATGAGAGGATCGCATTGCTCACAGGGTCTCTGCTCCTTGCAGAGAGAACACATCTCTCATACCAGCTTGGCTGAAATTGGACCACCAGATGGCATCTCTGCATCTCTCCCGACGCTTGATTAAGAGCCGATGCCTGTGGTCTATCCTTTCCTGAATTACAGCTGTCATGTGGAGTGGAATCAATATTTGATTTTCTCTTTTAAGTTGTATCCCCTTCAACAGTTATTCCTCCATAAAGATCTCTAAGGCAGATACAAATGTGTTTTAGGTAAGAGTTATGCAGGCATTACAGGCACTGCCTGAGTGAAAAGTTACATTAGATCTGCTTTAAAAACAGATGTCCGCCAAGAAAGCATGGTACATTTACAATGCGTCATGAATCATTTCACACAAGAAGCTGTGATGGGAGTTACTTGTGAAATTTACAGTTGTGTAAAAGAAAGTAGACCCTAATTTTTAAGGCTTTACATATCAGGAGATGATATAAAATCATCTAGTCTTTACCAGGTACCAGGTAATTAGATATGTATAACCTTATATGACAAACATCATGGCATATTTCATGGTTTCATTATTTATTTAACAAAAGCTAAATATAGGTTACCCAAGTCCTGTGACTGCAAAGCAGGCCCATATCATCACCTCTCCACCACCTAGCATGACAGTTGGTATGATGTGGTTGTTCTGATATGCCGTTTGTTTTTTTTATTGTTATTATTATTTTTTTTTAATCAAATGTGGTGTTGTGTATTAGTGTATATTTATATCTCTACTTTGTTCTTGTGTGTCCAGAGAGCAATCTTCCAGAGGTCTTGTAATTTTGAGTACAATACAACCGGTAAAGGAGTCCCGAATCCTTGTGAAAGCAGCACCATTCTCACTTTTAGTTAATCAGAAACAAAATTTCAGTATGAATAAATATAAATGGGTTCATTAGAATAATTTGTTTTAGTAGTTTTGTCACGATTATTGTTTTATATTTTAGGTTAAGGGATACAAGCCTGTAATAATGTATTTATTCATAATTGAGCTTAACTATGTGCAGTTTTTTTGTACTGACATCTAATCTATTCTTTCCTGTTCAGCTGTTCCCTTTAGGGGTTGCTGCACTGAATCATCTGCCTCCATCTAACCCTATCTGCTGCATTCTCATCGTTTACACCACGTAGATCTATAGTGGGGCAACTGATCCCTCCCGCCCCTTCCCACATTAGAGCTTTGACCCTCCAGCTGCACCCCAACTTCTATGTCCTTGTATTACATTATAGCTCACCTAAAAGAGATGGGTATTTCCAAATGGATAGTAGAATTTAAATTCTTTTTCTACTTATTTCGAAGATTGTTTATTCTTTGAGTCTAAATATTGTCTTGATTTTTTAAAGGAGACAGTGATTTTGTGAATCTTTTATTGACGCCATTTAAATATTGGGAATTTTTACATACAGCAATGAGGACATTCAATAGACTTTTCCTTGACGTCTCACCACTCCTTTGCCACTCCATGTAAAATGTTCTTGATCCGCTACTGGTTCAAATCAAATGTGCAAATCAGTCTTGGATGCTAATTGTATTGTTATATAGAATGCACACCAATCATCATCATGGAATTGTGGGAGTATTTCCCATTTTGGGTGTACCCACAGTCTGTTGACATCGGTTCAGCAGTGACGCTCATCTTTTAATCTCTGTCTTATTCTGAATTCCTGACGAGTATTTCATCTTTTTTTCTGCACTTGACTGCAGCAGCAGCACCTTCATGTTCAGCACATAAAAAGGAAAATAACCAGCAGATTTTCATTCTCCGTTTTCCATCTTGGTGCAGTGAATATGTTGGATAAACTCATCCCAGAGAACAGTGGACTTCTGCAGAAACTTTTCCAAGTGATGTGGTTCTGGCCGACCATAGTTTGGATATAAAGAACAGTTTGGGCTTCATGTGAGCAGAAGTAAAGATGGCAGCATTTACATCGTGTCAGCTGTGAACGAGATAATGAGAGAACAAGTAAGGTGGTACACCTGAAAATTCATGTAGAAAGTGTTACTGGCTACAGATGCAATAAGTACATAATTTTAAATGCAGGGGTACTGAACTGGATGAAACTCCAGTGTCCAGATGAGAACATCACTTTCCACCAGATCGTGATTATTTGTTGATCTCTGATTATGAGTCCTGATGTTGCCCTGTCAGACATAAAGAAATATAATTACTCATATTTTTTACTGCTTTCATATTTTACTGCTCCTTTTGTCGAAACATGTTTAAAATGAATTAATCCGTTATATTTAGACACATCTTTTCCTTTTAATAAGAATATATTTATTTATCACCAATGAATCAACACAGATGAACAGATAATATATTTGATTGCAAAATCAAAATATCAAAAAAATAAATGGTTGCAGCCAAATGTTTGTAGACTCACAGGTCTTAATCCATCTGTTTTTAAAATGGCTGTATGAACATTAAGTGTTTGGTAGCTTTTTGATGATGACAGGTGTGACAGCTTATACCAAACACAAGATAAACAAAGACGTCTGAGACAGAAACCCGTGGCTACACATCTAAACCCTTTTTCATTGTTCAGCAGATTGTAAGGATCTAAGTTATTAACAACTAGTGTTTCTACATTGTAACAACTCTTCACCTCCCTTAAGAGCTTATCGCTGTAAGGTCCTTTCTTTTCAGTGGGTTTTCGACATGTTTTTAACACAGTTTACTAATGAGAAAGTGTAGACTTAAAAAGTAGCCAGGTGCCCCCAAAATGGCGGCTGAACCTGCAATGACGTTACGTCTGCTTTCCGTATTAATATACTTTCTAAACATAAATATATTTTTTACCTATTGGTAACTAACAATGAACCTTAAAAGTTGCAGGATAATATTGAGTTGGGTGGCACATTTATTTGACAATGTTAGTCGGTAAAGTAATAGATTGTTTAAGCCTTATTAATTTTTTTTACAACAAGAAGTGGGGATTTTATGATTTTGAGAGTCGTGAAGAACCCGTTTTTATTTTTTTTTAAGTCCAGAAGGATTTTGTAACTGTAAAAGTTAAGTGAAATTTCCATTTTTAAGCATTTCTTATTTATTTATTTATTTATTTTCAACTACTTCATTTTAAATGAGTTCATGGGTTGTCTCCAATCCTTGCACAGGTGTAATTTTAAATCTTTAATTTTCAATTTACTAATCAAGCACATTAGAGTAGAATAAATTACATAAAATAATTGCCAGTTATTTAAAATACCTGTCAAATTTGTTGATTAAATGTTATGCATTAAAAGAATTAATAGTTCATTTATTTGATTCACCTCATTTGAGCTCACAAT
Source organism: Melanotaenia boesemani (assembly GCF_017639745.1). Classification (NCBI taxonomy): domain Eukaryota; kingdom Metazoa; phylum Chordata; class Actinopteri; order Atheriniformes; family Melanotaeniidae; genus Melanotaenia; species Melanotaenia boesemani. The sequence goes on along the minus strand of NC_055682.1, from coordinate 17,041,744 downwards.
TATTTACCTAACACACATAGTCAGAGGTGTGAAACTTGAAACCAAAGCGTGTTAATGTCAGTCATGGCAAAAGATGAAACTGGTCATTACTTAAAATTTGGTTAAAGAGTTGTAGAGTCAAATCATCAGTCACATATTTTACAGTTTAGATGTGAGCATTTATTCCTTGCAATTCCACAACATAGTCCAGGTTTTCAAGGATCTGTGCTCTGAAGATATTGCCTTGATAGAAAGATCTGGATAGACAGCAGTTTTCCTGCTGTTCTGTGCTCCCAGGTCTCCACTGCACATCTGACTGTGGTTCAGAGCATATTATTGACCGTGGTGGAAACGGTGATGGGATCAAGGAAATGAACGCTCTCTGCATTCATTCCCAGCTCCACTAAAGCTCCTTCAGTAAATAGGAAATTGTGAAAAACCTACTTTTTGGTTTTTGTGTCATTTCTTGAAGGCCAAATATTTGTGATGGCTGATAGAGGTCAATGCCTTCTGTAGGTAGGTCATTGAAGCTGATGTGCAGTCCACTCCTCTGGAAAAGCTACAGCTTACAGGTTATAAGTGTGAGGATAGCAGGAGAGGACAGTTATTAATATTTCAATTGATTTTTTTCTGTTTTGAAGTCTGGGGTTTAATTTATGTGACAATCATATGAGAAATCACACTAACAATCATAAAAAACAATTAAAATAATATAATATGTGAAAAAAGCTTCATGGTAAAAATTATATGCTAAAGGCTTTTTGATGTGAATATATTTGTTCCACACTAGTAAAACCTTCAGCACTGAAAGTAAACTTGAAATTATGTTTAAAAAAAAAAGTTCTAAAAGAATTTCATTTATACAAACCAAACAAAAAAGAAAAAGAAAACAAAAAGCCCTCTCCATTCAGTAGCATCAGCATCTGATATCTGGCCAAACAACTTTTTAACGGACCCACAAAAATACTTTTTATTTGTAAAGATATGGAAAGCTTAATCTACAAGTCACTGAAAATCCCTCAGCATAAACATTATCGCAACATGCAGATTTCCAGTCACTACAGCAGAGATGGAATTTGACTGGAGCCCTGAAAGGAATTATATATACAGAACATTGGATGGTAAAATATGCTAAATATACACTACAAAAAGATAACTAGCTGAGGCTTTTGATTAGTTTCGGCTATGTCATGCAGATAAATTGTGCAGTAGTGGTCTGACCTGGAAATTCACTTACTCGGACTTACAGCTATAACAATCATAGTCTTAGCTCAGTTTGCTGCAGTTTGATGGATTGTGATATAGCTTTGTACACAGCACAAAATATTGCAGTTTCACAATAAATGCTAAAAGAATTATAAATTCTACCATTTCCATTGCTCTTCTATACAACAGAAGCAACACCATATGTCTCTGTATATGTTCCTATGTGAATGTTCTCTTTAATTGTCACTTCACTTTTATTTTTTTTAGATCATATTCTCTAAAATTCTCTATTCTGCTCTCACTTGTGAACGCTTTCTTTTTTTTCTACTTTTTTTTTTTTTACTTTATTGATCCAGAGTGGGCATTCGGCTCTGCATTTGACCCATCTCTAGATGGACAAGAGTGCAGTGGGCTGCCCACAAGAGCCCACAGTGGTTCATATCTGGTTGCAGCTCTATTGTTAGGTGTTAAAAGTAGCTAGTTACTGGCTCACAGTTAGGCCTACATGTTACAATATACATGATTGCATAGTTACAAAAATCTACATGTTTCCAACTCACATAGTTTTCCTTTTGTACTGAAATTCCTTTATAAACGAATACTGTCCCACAAAAAAAAGAAAGAAAGAAAAAAAGAAACAAGTGGGAAAATGTACATTTTACTAGTTTTCTGGTGAGACTGAACAGTTTATCTTTCACCGTTTACCTTCACTTTACCCAGACTAAATAAAGGTCAATGGGCCTAATAGTCTGCTACTCTTGCTACAGTTGGAGACTTGGTTCAGTTGCAGGTTTTAACGTTCAGCTGGTCCAAGTTTTCTTTCAGACTGCACTTAGTCAGTTGAACCGAACCTTTTGAATAACATATCCTCCTCCTCTCCTGAGGCAGTGCTGCATAGAGAAGACAAGAGAAACAACAAACAAAAAAACTCTCCCATTTGTTAATGAAGGGCAACTTATGTTTCTGCCACATACGTTGTGGTCTGCTTCCAGCATTTGGTATTTAGTTCACTTTAGGTAAGCAGAAGCCTATGTTTTTCAGTGGACCAGAGTTTGGTTCTTTGATGTTCATTAGAGTTTTTGTGCACATTCACTCCTATTCAAAAAAATCAGATTTTCCGAGTAAACAAACTAGGGATTGATTTAAGGGTTCATTTTTTCTTTTCTCACAGTTCTTATGACAGATTTTATGTTGTGAATTGAATTCTCAGAGGGTTTCTTGCAATGAACTCATTCTTGCCTCCATTGACACTAACCTTTCCCAAGCAGCATCTCACCAATATGAGTTCAAAGTAAACAAGATTTTTGAGATGCAACAAAACATAGATCAATTGGGCTCTCATTAAGCCATAACCTGTTAAGCAAAGGATGTGCACTCTGCCGGAATGAATCAATGAATGAAAATGGTTCAACTTGTTCGATGTCATGCTGTTGGTACAAGATTGCCTTTGATGTCGCCTTGGGGTGGTGAGTAGAATCCACAGTTTAGTATGTCTCTTAAAAAAGCTCGAGGAAAGCCTTTTTTAGGCACCATGACACAGCAAGTGAAGTAGGAGGCAGGGGATAAAGAAGCTAATCTTGTCAGCCCAAAGCCTGCTTCCCTTTCTGAATAACACTGCAGTTTGGTATTCTTTGTCCTGGCATTTAAATGGAAATATTATGAGACTTGGGCCTGTTGAGGAACATTTCACAGCTGTCTCTACCCTAAGAGAAAGCAGACAATTTGCCATTGAGCATTCTGCAAATGCACTGCATGTGTTTATCTGTTCTAATGACCTTAAAAGTATGGGTATTACTAGCATACTAATCACCTTTGTGTGCTGTGCGGCTGTTTTGCATTCAACGAGCCTGTCAGGCACAACATAGAATAATGCAAAACTGCTTGTTGTTTTGTTTTGTCTATTTTTCACCCTTACCTATTAAATTGAAATATAATACACAGCACGTATATTGAACTTCCACAGTGAACGTGTTGATAAAAACATCTTAGTGAGATGAAGCTCCTGTCATCATCAGGGGAAGGTGCAATTAGGCTGGTTTGCAGTGATTAAAGAATCATGTGAGCGCTTTCCTGTCAAATCTTGTGGGTGACAAAAATATGACTCATATACTGTGCAAGGCAAAAGCCTACAGGCTGTCAACTGGTGTATTTACATAAGCTGCAAAACACTGGTTGTAGCTTCATTTGGATGATTTTCAACACTTGACTAATGTCTGGATCCTCTTTTCACATCATTGCTCCCACTCCCTGCAGTGGCTCAATAATCATGGCTTGTTTTTATTTTCTTTGTTTTGTTTTTTGTTTTTTTTTTCTTCTTCTTCTTCTTCTTCTTCTTTTCATTCTGACTTTTTTTTTTGTTCTGGAAAAATAAGTCTAATTTTGTAACTCTATTTGACTTAGTAAGTTCTTTCTTGTTCTAGCAACATAAAGCAGTATTTGCCACTGGCAATAAGGGGGTGCAATTAGTTTAAGCTAGTGACCATTCATTGACACGATTCAAGTTCAACTCCAAGTATCATTCCAGCTTGTGTTGCTTGGGACACAGCAATTCTAGTCTCTTGCTGGACATATGTATGTGTGGTACAGTGGTATGAGATGCGCTGATATGACATGCATGTTTAGTTTCTATTTGTAGAAACATTCGACTCCACTGTTTCCAAGATAAACAGAACAAATAGTTTCAAAGAACTCTCTGTTATTAAAAATGAAGCAGTTTGGAACCATTTCCTACTTTGACTTCTGTGAATTGTATCTAATTTAATTTATTTTTTCTCCATTTTGTGTCATCAAATGGAGCTTTACTTTTAGCCACTTCATAAAAACAGCCACAAACAAAAGTGGCTAACCACACAAAGGCAAACCACAGACCCGTATAGAATCCCCATAACAGCAGTACCAACAGAATTTCTAATAACCTCAAAGATGTTTACAGCAGCTATTCATACACAATTTCATTGATGATGCAACATTCTCATAGATGGGCATGTATTATTTAAACGTTTTAGCAGTACAATAAGCAGCTTGTAGATTTTGGACTGCCAATCATTGGCATTCTTTAAGTGGTCTGGCTGCTCATTGAGTGGGAGATACACGAGGGTGGGGTAGTCCATCACTCCGCTACTCTTCCACTAAAAGCCTCTGACATATCTCCCTGGAGGCCTACAGCCAGCTTGGTGCCCTCTGTACACAACCTAATAGCTGCTGTCACTGCACAGCTCATCCATGATACCCCACGCAGCAACAGCCCAATTACAAGGTTTTGTGCACAATTTTGATATAAGTGTGCTCTATTATGGCATTATTGCTCAAAAATATATTTAAAATGTGTTCAATGTCTGAATGAAATGTTCAGAAACATATTTTACAGTGTATTATCTAATTTTGATACATTTAATTCAACACATACATTCCCAAATCTGTACAAAACCATAGATTGTGACACTTTTGATCATCAGCTGGGTCTTGAGTACTGACTCAGATGAAGGCTCCTGAATCAGTCACTAAGTAAAGAAAAGATCGTAGTTGCACAAATGCTATTCTGTTTAGAGACGGGCTTTAAAATGTGAAGGAAAACATGTTTTTCACACTAAAGCAAGCCTTAGGAGTACCTCATCTGGTAAAATGCAATAGCTGTGTATGGTTGTCAGTAGTTAAGCTAAAAATCATTTTGCATTATTAACACTTCCAACTCATGGAATGAAACTAACAGAAAATCGATATTTCTGTCCTTACACATTTGGAGTGTGTCAGTCTCCCTTACACTATTTGGTTTTTAATTATAAAAGTTTTTTCTCAAAAGTGATCATAACAACTTGGCTGGATAAATGAATTTAAAAATGACAAACACAGTAGTACTGCTGCACTGTGAGAACCCAGTAATGGGAAGGGAATTTGTCAGATTTGCATAATAACAGTGGATCGGTGCTAATTGCTCTAAAAAAAATAAATAAATCAAATAAGAAATTAAAGCTACTCTACCACATTTAAGAAATATTTTCCAATTGATAAGACCACTTTTCTTGTAACTTATATGGGTTGTTTGTCTTGTCATATGCAACCAATATAATTATATCTGGAACATCTGCAATCTTTTACACTTTACAGCAGACATTTCAAAGTTATAATTATTTTTATTTATATTTTTTTACACACATTTTACACATTTCAAAGGTCACATGTTTTCACAAATTTCTTGTAGATTGTTATAGCAGCTTTCAACTACCTATGATGATTCTTTTACTGGGAGGCCAAGCATGTTCCACCAAAAATGTACCTTCTATCTTACATATCTCCTGAGGTTTGTCAGTAGATGTTGAATTTTAATACACAGAACTATTAAAAGATATTCTGCTATCAAGATCATATTTCAAACTGGTAAATGTGATTCACAGATTACAAGGTTAATAATGTGAGTCTAGTTGCTTTGTTTGATGTTCATGCTGTTTGTATGTGGTCTCTTCCCTGGAAAGAAATCCCTGACTCTGTTTGACCAAATAAAGATGCTCTAAGTCTCTGGTCTGAATTCAGAGCAATATGCTGTCAAACTATCTCTGTCCTCTACCTTCAGATAGTTGTCTTGGGGACTGCTCTGCACTGAATCAATATCCAGTTAATTTCAGGCCACACTCTGATCCCTCAGCAGTGGCTCATACATACAGGCCTCCTCTCTGGAGAAAAGCTGTCAATGAGCAGAATGCCTGGGGAAACTCTGGGAACAGATAGGAGCATGGAAAAAACCTGATGCTGGTTTCTACTCCATGAACACAGCCTAGCCTATTTTCCTTTATTAGCTTATTACTTTACAGAACAATTGATCATTCAAAGCTGCAACATTCAAGGTAATTGCACTGTAGACCAAGTTAGCATGTTAATCTTTTAAATTGCAGTGCATTAAAGTGTCTGCAGAAGAATGCTATCCGAGGAGGTAAAATTTGAATCAACTGCTTGCAATAAAGTCAAAATCTACCTCCCTATCAAATTCTATTAAATGCCGAGCCAAAATGTTGTAAGCCCTACCTTTGAGGGGTAACATATGTGCCACATCTTTCATTCATTTCTGTACCAGTCCAGTTTCAATAGAAAGAAAGTTCTATCAAAAGGTTCGCCTGAAAGGAAGCACTTAGGCAGTTAAATTTGATTCACTGTAATTAATGAGTGAAATCCATTATTTCTCTCTTCACAGTGCAATTCAGGGTACTAATTATTGCTTCCCATAAGCCTGAGTAACATAGGCACTTCTCAAGGTTTAAAGCACATATACTTTGCTCAATCCAATTAATTGCAATATTTTTTTTCTCACACATTAATGTGTCATCAGTTAAAATATTAATTGTTCCTAATAAATTTATTGTAAAATTGATTTATAAGGAACACTGATGAATGTACAGCCAAACAAGACAAGATATATACAGCAGACCCTTGTTAGCATATAGGTGGCCATCTAGGGTACCAGATGTTGGAGGGGGGCGCCTGTAACCCACATCAAAAAGATGACGTCAAAAAGAAAAAAAAAGAGCTCCAACGGAAACATTTCCTGTACTCTGTCTTGAAAATAAAAGGTGAACAGATAAAAAAAAATATTAACAATACCACCCATACCTCTGGCCTCATATATGAAGCATGTTTGGAGGATAAAGTGGGTTTTGGTGGATTTCGATCCCCACTGTGACAGGGCACCTACATGACCAAAATCAACCTCTCTCGCTGAGAAAATCTTGCCTAGGACAAGGGGCTAGGGCCGGCTCTGTATATGACATTTGACAGTGAATTGCACTTAAATCTTAATAGACCACAATTCCTTACACTATTGGGATATGTTAATTATTTTTTAGACTCAAGAAGCAGTAACTTAAAGTATAACTTTTCATTTAAAATAAATGTAGAAAAACTGCTTAAAATCGTAAACAAGATGTATTTTTGTTCAAATTTGTCAAAATCTTATATCTGGGTGAATATTCAGAGATGTATACAAAATCATTTATATATACTCGATTTTTATGGATCAAACTACAAACTATAAGATTATATTTAATAAAGTAGTGGTTACGATCATTCTGAGATAACATCTGCAAAGGTTTTAAATGTTTTAATAACAGATTATAACACTTCAACACATACAGAACGAGCACTCTTGCTGGGCCATTGCAAGCAAATGCTGCATTTTCACAATTTTAACAAAAGCTATCTTGATCCATTCCAGAAGTTAAACTGTTTACTTATGTTCATGCTTCAAGTTTCTACCCAGCATCAGAATATCAGATTAGTCATTTTTCTGTGGTTCTGCTAACAAACAGACTAAAATAAATGAAAATGATATTGCTACACCTCAGGTCTGTCCATATTGGAGGAATTCTTAGAGATGCCTCATAGTGGTAAAAAGTTAAGTGCAGTATGCATAAAGAGGGGGACTATCATAGCGAACAAACAAATAAAAGTAAATGATTTACATATTATAATTACATTTAAAATGTACCTTATGATGTACAATGGAACTGAGTAACTTAGTGAAACTGAAAAATGCAGGGTATTTGGTCATGTGTTATCAAAACAAAGAGCTAGTGATTTGGGAGATTCCATCCTTTTATTCTTTTAATGCATATTTTGATTCTTGGAAACAAATCGGATCCTTTGAGTCATGACTGATATTCCTTTGAGAGGATTTGCTTTGCTGGAGGGGTTTACTCTATCTTAAAATACTTTTTAGGATGTTTTCTACTTGGCTAAAGTTGGACAACTTAGAAAAGTAATAGGTTTCACTTCTTTCCTCTTTAGTCACTCTTAGCTGATGGTTAAACTCTACTTGGGATCACTTTGTTGTTTAATATCTCAGACTGTGTCAGCCATCAGAGTCATCCTTTTGTTTCAATTTCTCCTGCAAAGTTATATCCATAGCACCATCCACGAATGTCATCTTCCCCACATCACTTGCAGACATGTAGGCCCATATCATGACATAGGCCCATATCATGACACTCCCACCTCCATGATTCATGGACAGCAAACACGCTGGGCCCCATCTGATCCAAACAAATTTATATTGATTTCCTCTGATGAAAAAACACACTGCTGCTATTCACCAATCTTTCTTTTTCATGTTCTTTAGCACCTATTAATAAACAGTCTTGTGTTTTTGTAATGTTTGAGTGGTAACTGTCAGCAAATTGTTGACAGGAAGCCATTGGTGTCAAGTCGGAAGCACGTACATGTCTATTGGTCACTGTGTGGTGGTATTTTTTATGTACTCCCCCTGTATTTTGTGGTTTTGGTATTAATTCTCTCCCTGTGCCACATGTTGAAAGCACAGCTACATCTGTGTATCAGCCAAGGTTCATAATAATAATAATAATAATAATATAAAAGGAGAAAAAAAGAACAAGAACAGGAGGAATTCAAAGCTCTCAGAGAGTGAAGATTTCTTTTTTTTTTTTTTTGCCAAAGACTGTACACATTAGATCTGAAATACCCATATCATTTAAAAAAATTCCTGAATCCAGACAGTGATCCAGATCACCTCCAAAATGTAACCACTTGATTCTTAATGCATTTCTGAGATTATCCTGACGATGTCATCAAAATCTGTCCATAACTTTTTGAGTTATGTTGCTGATAGACAGACTGATAACACTGCTGAATATGTGGCCTTTGCCTTAGCAGAGATAACAAGAGAAACGTAAAGAACAAGAAGAACAAGAGGAACAAGAATACATGTTTACATGTTTAGAAACTGAACATCTAATTGTTCAGAATGCCATTAAAATTCTATAATAACATATGTTTGCATCATTGTTCAAGAAAATACTGCAGTCTCAAAGGGACTTTCTTCATTTTATTGTAGAATTGATAACCTTTTATATAAATGTGTGGTGCAACAGAGGCTAATGGAAGGAAGCCGGAAAACAGCAGGGTAGAGAGAAGGAACAATATAAAATGATAAATCTGGCCCAGCTGTTTTCCAAGGCAGGAGGTTTCTGAACCTATTGTTGATATGAAGTAAAGTTGGATGTCATCCAGGATAGCTGAGTGTTATTTATGACAACAGCAGGAATCCCTCACTCATCATCCGGTGGAGAAGACTATAGCAGAATTCATTATTTTCCTATCTGTCTGTCTGTTGCTTGTCTGACTATTTAATAAACGGGGTGTTAAGAGAACTTCTTAGTCTCCAGATTACAAAGTTAAATCAACAGAGGCTCAAAAATACTTTTTGTACCAACTGACTATGGTATACTTAGCATTGCATTAATTTTAGCATTATGTACCTTATAAAAAAATAATCTGTGGTCAGTTAGTATATATATGTGTACAGTTTGGGCATACAGTATATATACTGTGTGATGGTAAATTCAGCAACTAAATTAAAGGGATGGCCAAACAAAACAATCTCTGTTTTATCCTTTGAACTTAAAACAAATAAGCCCATCCAGGTTTTAATGGCATGCAGACTAAGCTCTGCACACAACCTGGATCAGGCCTAAGGGGGAGATATAATTGCAAAACAGTGGAAAGAAATGTTGTGAGTCCTTTGGATGGACTCTGGTGCCAGCACATATAAAATAAAAAGAATTGGACCAAAAATGGAGCCTTGAGGCACTCCAGAGTTAAGAAGGGACCTAGGTGTATCCTGAAAGATCTCTGAGACAAGGAGGAGTGGAACCACTTTATGGCTGAACCTCTAAGGCTGACACATGACTCCAACTGATTGAGTGGTCAACTGTGTCAAAAGCTGCTGACAGGCCTATAAGCAATAGGGCAGCTGCATTTTTCCAGAGTCCACTGTTAAAATCAAATCGCTAAAAACATTTTAAAGGGCAGTTTCAGTACTGTGTTAAAACCAGACTGAAATTTCTCAAAAATTCCATTTTGGTCCTGAAAACACTAACTGCAAGTGAACAAATTTTCCTAAAACATTTGATAACAAAAGGGAGTTTAGAAAAATAGTCTGTAATTGGAAAGGACATTTGGATCGAGGTTGTGTTTTTAAATCAAAGGCTGTACAACACACAAAAGCAGAATCAATGCAGCCCAAGGAAAAAAAGGCATTAATGATGCTTAGAATAAAAGGCCCAACAGAGTGAAAGCCATCCTTCTGCAGACTAGGAGGAAGACAGTCTAGAGAACACTCAGAGGGTCTTAGCTGTTTGATCACCTTTAACAGCTCATCTCAGAAATGTAACCTGAAACTGAGAGAACCATAGATAAAGTCTGCGCAGACAAACAAGCAATATACATATTGGAGCAGGAAAGTCCAATAGAGTTGCAACGAGGTCCGACGAGGAGTGAATATGGAGTTGGAGTATAAATGGTCCAGGGATCAGATAGATTGCAGGTACGACTGATTAGTATTCAGGGGACTGACTCCGACAATGCTTGGCAGATTTACCGGGGCAGGACCTGGTGGGGGTGTAACAAATAACAACAAACATTTGAGGAGTCAAAATATTGTACTAAATAATAATGGACACAGATTCCTCTTGCAAAATGATAACAGTATGCTCGGGTCCCACACAAAAAGTGTAACTAAAAGAAGGTGATTTGCCCACATGCCTTCATCCACCATTATTTTTAAATTCTATTATTGTGTTGCTGGCATCAGATTTTAATCAGGTTTATATCTTTTAAATAACAAAGTTGGTCAGTAAGGAAAATTATTTCTTGTGTTGGTGTTTTTTTCCATAATGGCTTAAATTCATGAGAAAAAGAGAAAGGATAAACATAAGATAAGCTTAAAAAATACAGAATTAAGATTTTGTTGCATTTAGAACAATATCTCAGCTTTTCATGAAAAGGGGTTTGCTACACACCTACCTATCTACGAGTGCAGCCAACTGTCTCCTCCAGCCAGATGCTAGCCAGTGAGGGTGGTGTTACAGCCATAGATTTGACTGAATGTTTTTAACTTGTTTCTGAGAAAATTGTGGCTTATAGATGGATTGTCTTTAAAGATTGACAATTTTGGAGGTTTTTATTATCATTTGCACAAGCACAAAGGGTATGGGTGCATCAGAATGTTTTATGCAACAACTCTCAGTCAGTTGACCAATGTGAAGGAAAGAAAGATGTAGAAAAAATAACACCTTAAAGAATGAAGTACAACAAAATTTTATATATATATATATATATATATATATATATATATATATTTTTTTTTTTTTTTTTTTTTTTTTCCTGTAAAATACAATATTTTGTGTAACAATATTGCCCATTTTAAAGATATTATTGCACTTGGTGATAAAAGAAGGACAATATACACAGACTGTAAAAACCTGCATATCAACCAGAGACCAAACTGTAGCTGCTAATTAGACTAACTGATGTGTTTTTATAGTATGATTTAAATTCATCAAACATTTTCTAGCAATGATCTTTTGTGAAACATGATGCCACCATTTGAGACTTCTGTTTAAGTGCTTTTGTGAGCCAGTCAAGCCTAAAAGCATTACAATAACTTATTTCTGTTTGCAGTGTTGATTGTTTATAGTTTGCTAAACCCCAAAGTGGAGGAGATGGTGCCTACTGATAACTGTGGTGACATAGAACACATTAAGTACCAGAGAAATTGGATTAGCTTTCCTACTGAATGGGGCTTCCTGTTGATGGTTATGTAGATTCATGGGTCTGATGTCCTCTGTTACTGTAACACAATCTGGACTCCTAAGTGTAGCCCCCCCCCATAAATTATTATACTTTTTTACCATTAGCTTTTTCATAAGGAGTCTTGGCCTTTCAGTCTTTTTACTGGTGCGATAGATGGTTGTGTTGAAACAAGCAAAACACATGGATCTTTCTTTTTTGCAAAATTGTAAAAAACAGATAGTCTGCACTGGTGAGCCATAATAATACAACTTTCACCAGAATTTCCTGAGAGCAAACAATGTCTAATGCTTACTCTTTCACTGTTATAACTCAAGTAGGCAATCACAACCTCTCTGCAAAAAACTCGCTTTCATAAAAATTCACTGTGCAAGGTTAGGATATTCACACAGCATAGAGAAGCATGTTTAGTAGCCCCTACAGTAGTTTCTTAATTACTTTATTAGGTCTCAATTGAAGGGTCGTGGCACACATTTGATGCTGCTTCAGAAGATTTATTGGGACTTGTTGTGTTTTGATGTTGTAGGGGAAAGGTTTTTGAGTTCACAAAAAGGTTCCCACCAAGGGAGGACAGGCCATCCGGAATAACTTGTCTTTTATCCCCTTGGCTTGCAATGGCCAGTTGTGTTGTTACTGGGTCAAAGGGGAGTTGGGTTGGGACAATGATTTGAAACTGGCTCTGATTTATCCACAATTCCCCAAATTTATAATCAGTTAACTTTGGTTCACGCTTTTCAACTTTTTATTCAACTCAGTGTTAATCAGTTACAGTCACATGCAAATTGGATGTTTAAAAATCATTAAATATTATGTGTGATTAAAGGAGAAAGAGGAAAAAATAGAGTATATCTTTGACACCTGCAGTGGAGATGACAATGAGGTAGAACATCATGTGACTGCAGGATTTACCCTGTTCAGGGCTTAGGAGAAACAACTACTTTAAGAAAGTGAAAAGCTATTTACTATATCTTTTACTTACCAGTCAAAACATTGCAGGTTTGCTTACAACCAATCTTTCACTGCCTAACTTTTCAAAATGATACATTTGAAGTTCCATGCTTTGATTTTACCTCACCTGTTGCATCTGCAAAGGTCAGGGGAATATCCAACAGATGATCTGTTGCTTGGCATTTTTTTCCTCTAAGCTTCACAAGGGATGAAAGGTCATTTTGTCATTGAAAAAGAAGCTACAAGAATAAATGGCAACATTAAATAGCAGGTGAAAAGGTCCTTATTTATTTAAACAAATACCTGACATGCAGAACAGTGTTAAAAGAATGACAAACTAGACAGCCGAGATAAACAATTCTCAAGTGTAGTAGGTTGAATGACATGATGACAGTACCTTTAAGACTAAGGAAAAGGACTATGAAGTCTGACTGAAAGAATAAAGTATGAACTGAGGTTTAAAAAGCTGCACTTGTCTTGTTAATGACAACCGCAACATGTTGCACTGCCATCACTTGTCTTTCATTTCCTCTCGTGCAATATTTTTATTATTTCTTTTTAAAAAAAACAAAGCATCACCTACAGCAATAGACTATCAGAGTTACAGAAATACAGATATAACTTATTTGACATGTCATTGTTAAACTTTGTTATTCATCTTGTAAGTTTGATTAAGGTACAAAAAAAAAAAAAAAGAAAACAAAAAGGAAACTAGGCTGGCTTATACACCAACTTGAACTTGGCATTAAATAACTAAATAAATAAATTAGATCTTTTAAGTTATGCCACATGTGATGACTAAACTGATGGACAGAATTTCTTAGTGTCCTTCATTGAAAATTGTTCTCGATCTTCCCTTTGGTTCCTGGGATTTGGTGTTAATTAATGGACAAAATGTTTTAGCACATCATTATGCCACAGTGAAGTTAATCCTGGACCTTTTTAGATAAAATTGTCATATAAAAATTATCATAAATTTAAACTATGTGTATTTTGGAAAAAAAATAATAATGATTTATTTCCAGTATCCAACTGTTCAAAGCCCTGAAGCAATAAAGTAATACTCTTAATCAAACACTTGTTGCTTTTGGCAAGAGCAGGAAAGCCTTTAGATATGGTTAGGATCTGTTGGACACATAAGCAGAAGAAGTGGCTTCATACCAAGTTGGGAAGCTGGCATCAATTAAAAAAAACTTATCAGAAAGAAAAACAAAGATTCACTTTGTAGAGACTTTTTAATAACAATCCTCAAGCAGGGCTAGGCGTAGATAAATGTACCATTTAATATTCATTCTTCTGTGGTTATGACAAGACAGGACATGCTGTAGGTATGGCTAATCATACGATGGGTCTACAATGTCCCTACGCCGTGCTCATAGAGGTTGGACACTTTCTGTCCATCTCTTCTTCTTAGTGAGTATCTGTGCCAAATTTGATAAAAGCTCCCTGGAAGCATTTTTAAGATACTGTGTTCACAAAAAACAAACAAAAACTTAACAGAATCTTAAAAATTTAAAAGAAATTAATCTATGACATAATATTCCCTCCAAAAGAAATAGTTTCATATAAAACAATGCACTTTGCAATGCAATTCTCAGATGTCAAAGAAAACTTTTCACCGGAGACCAAAGATTTAAAAATTTGGTTTGGATTGTTTAAAAATGTTAACACAGACTGGTATCTTTCCAAAACAATGATCTGAGTAAAGATGGTCTAAACTGCCCTATTGAACCTGAAACAGAGGCGTACAAATAGCAATGAGACTGAGACAAAATTTGAATATAGCCAGAACAAAGCCAAAGGTCTTGAATATGGCAGGAAGTGGAATATCACTGATTACCCCTGCAGGCATTGCCTATATAATATCTCTTGGTCTATAGATTTATATGAAAAAAATATCAACTTCTCATTCTTTTTCCTGTCACAAGCAATTATATTGTTGCAGACCAAAGGTTAAGGAATAATTGTCAAAAACCCATGGCAATTAGCTCAAAATGCAGTACTTTACTAAACCAGGTCCATATAAATGTAACCTCTCGTTTTTTTTTTTTTTTGTTGTTTTTTTTTTTTGCTACAGCTCATCTTTTTGATTTAATTGTGGTGGAATAAACTTTTTTTTCTTTGTTCTTTCATATATAATTGAAGAAATTCAACTACAAGAGCAAACTACAAGACTTAATCTCCAACATCTAATCTCCAATGTTAGTTCCAAATTTTGAAAGTTTTCAAGAAAGTGATCTGCATTTAAGGGTTTCATCTTTTTACACTTCTCCACCACAAGTCATGAAATATGTACCTATTATTTAGACATGTTTTGCTCACACACACACACACACACACGCACACACACACACCCACACACACACACACACACACACACACACACACACACACACACACACACACACAAACAGAAAAAGCTAACAGTGGGACTATCATAAATTTACACACCACAGCCCTTGTCTTGGCAAAGGATGAATAGAGGTATTTTTCATTTGATAATCATAGACACAAAGAGATGACAGTACAGTAGATTAAAAAAAAAGCTGGAATGGTGATAAGTTCAAACATTCATTTAGTCACAGAGTAAGAATAAATTTAGGTATATGAAGGTCTCAGTTTAGTTTGTTCAAACATCTCTAGGACATTTGACCACAAGGAAGTGGATTTTGTGAAATAAATGTTAAACCATTCAATAAACTTTCCACACTCTCCATGTCTTAAAAAGACTCAACTGCATCTATATTGAGAGACCTGCCATGTAAAATATTACCAGAGGTTGCCTCACAAACTCTCCCAAGTATAATCCCTCTCTAGAGGTGTGTTGTATGATTCATCTGCATCTGCATTCTCAACCTGGAGAAAACCCTTTTCTCCAGGTTGGGAATGAGGACCCTGGTCTCAGATCTGGAGTTGTTGATTCTCATCCCAGTTACTTCACACTTGGCTGTCAATCGCTCCAGCGTGAGCTGAAGATCATGGCCTGATGAAGCCAACAGAACCACATCATCTGCAAAAAGCAGAGACCCAATCCTGAGGCCACCAAACCGGATCCCCTCAACACCTCAGGATCCCCTCAACACCTCAGCTGCACCTAGAAATTCTGTCTATAAAAGTTATAAACTGAATCAATGACAAAGGGCAGCCACTCTGTCTGCGGCCTTCCTCTGCTTCCTTCTGTCTGGACACATTGCCTGCCCTGTGGTGGGTTCTCTCGGTTCTGTTCTCTGTTGTGGTGGCTGCTGGTTGCATGGGGCTTGGGGCCCTCTCAGTCTGCCTCTGATCCTTGGAGGTAGCGCGATTGCATTTGCATGATCACTCAGCACAGCTGACCCTTAATGCATAGTACACACACCTACATACACACCCACACCACATGCATGCAAACACACACACACACACACACACACACACACACACACACACACACACACACACACACACACACACACACACACACAAATGCTTGTTGCTTTTGTGTTAGTTGCTGTTCATGGTTTTCTTGTCACAGGTTCCCCCTATAGATTGTCTATTGTGTTCTCTTAGAAGACTTTAGAATGTTTACTGTTTCTTTACAGGTGCAGCATCTGTTTAGATTCTCTATTTAGTTTTGATTGCAGTTGCTGTGGTTTGTTTTCTACCATATGTTTTGCTCTTCTTTTTTCTATCTTTTTTTTCCTATTCCTCCTCTGTCCACACTTTTTCTTCTGTTTCTCCAGTCTGGTTCAGCAGTTATAAGCAAAAAAATATTTTAAAATAATAATGAAGAATAACATTTAAGATTCAGGGGGACCCCATATCTAAAAGGCTCCTCTTGGCAGAGTAAATTTGTTCAGCACAATGCGGCAGCCAGACCATCATTCTGCTGTCATGATGCCTAAAAACAAAGGATAAATTAAATTAAATTAGCTTTAGCACTGAGTTGTGTGTTTAAACAAGAGAAAACCATGTTGTCTCTGATTACATATGTAAATATTTCAAATACTTTCATTAAAATACACAAGATTGAAACAGTCATATCTGTCATTTGTTCATACCTTTCTATATAACTGGTAGTTCTGTCATATATAGCATGTTTTCAGTGTTACACTGTTTGGTTGTTACGGTCATATTCATGGATATCATTTTACAGGCTACCCTAATTTCATGTTAACGCTACATGTTACAGTGAAACTTTGAAGCTTTTAAACTTGCTTAGCATTAGACATAATTAGTTAGGAGTAAAACACATCCTTTTTACAATTCCAGTGTCACCATTAGGATACCACAGGGTAGGTAGAGTTTCTTCAGGTAAGATAAAAGATGGCACTTTTGTTTATTTGATCGCATGTTGTTTCTGAAGTGTAATTAAACCCAAGTATAGAAGTACAATGCTGACCTTTCAACAAGCTTAACCATGGAAATCAAGGAGATATTTTTA
Source organism: Melanotaenia boesemani (assembly GCF_017639745.1). NCBI lineage: Eukaryota > Metazoa > Chordata > Actinopteri > Atheriniformes > Melanotaeniidae > Melanotaenia > Melanotaenia boesemani. Next base: position 17,024,601 of record NC_055682.1, on the reverse strand, counting down.
GGTGCTTTCATCCACCACTGCTGTCCTACACAGCCTTTCACTCTTGGAACCATTAAATGTAATGGTGATATGATGTGTTATGGTTATATGAATCAATAAAGACAGTGCGTAGGTAAATGCTTGAAAATGCCCATAAAAGATCATGAGCAGCTGGGCTGTGTGCAGACACAGACAGAAGTGAGACAAACATGAGAAAGAATAAACAGATTGTCAAAGAATGAATGAAAATTAATCACTATAATCAAAATGTGCACTGAAACAGCTTTGTCTTAATTTTTAAAGAGATACTCGTGGTTATAGATGATCACATGGTGAGATTCAAATCATATTAAAGCAGATTTAATTTCAAAAAGGAAATGAATAACTCTTGAACTTGGACAGCAAGGCTGCAGTCTGGTCCCAGTCTGGTCCCATGAGAGTGTCAGGATGCACATCCTAATGGCGTAGTGGTTAAAGGGGAAGGTGGTACACAGTAGGATAAATGATCATCCCTCTTTCCATCCTGTGCCTTCTACAGTTTGTCAAGCAAATTGCCACCTGCTGTGTCGAAACACATCCAACAAGATGCAGCGTGCAGGTGTGAGTGTAAGCATCTGATGAAATAAACCCCCAGGTGAGTCTGAAAGTTTGTGGTCAGTGGTGTTATTAACTTGGGGCTAGGGCATAACATTGATCATCTAATAAAACTAAGTAGTATTATAAAAGGCAACTGTTGTAGTAAATTTTAATTATTAAAGACCACATTCAGCAGGTGGATTGGGCAGCCCTAGATGACTTGAACATTTATGGAACAATATTGCTTGCAGTTGAGGGAATGGACTTTGTGAGGGTGCTTAAATGCACACATCTGCACCGTGGTGTTAGGAAGGTCAGCAACAGACTTAAATCTCATCTTGACTTGACATGAAAAATAATTTAATATTTTAAAGCAAATGTTTGGTTTTTTTAAATGACCAAAAATAATTTTTAAAAATCTGATAAAGAAAAACCTGTCATTTTTGTTTAATTTTATTTTAGTGAACTGAACAGCAAAAGACAATGCAAATACTCCTCTCTAAGAGTATGAGCAGTGGTGGAGCTAGATTTGTATACATGGGATGGCCATTGTGTGGTCAAGCCTTTATCAGTTGGGTCATTTACTAGAAGAGGAAGTTATTTTCTTTGTCTCTAGCACTCACACAAACACACACAAACATTCATGGCTGTGATGACTGTGATCACATTTGAGACATAAGAAATAAAATATCTTTACATTGATAATATGGATAATATGACAATATAGCCTTTGTGAGTGGCTGAAAACAGTGAAGTAATGGAAGCGGCATCCAGTACAAAATTATTTTATTTATTAAACATAAATTGCACCAGGTGACTCACACCATCCTATTGTGGAGCAGCCCAGCCTCCACCAGCAGCAGCCCTCTAATGTGCAAAGGAGCACAATTTATCTCCCCTATCTGCCGATTGGGCTAAACTACTTTCTGCTAACAGAGGTGTTTCCCAGGTCATAAAACAAACTCTACATTTGGGCGGCTGTAGCTCAGGAGGAAGAGCAGTCGTTTTTCAACCAGAAGGTAGGCGGATCGATTCTAGGCTTCCACTGACTACATGCCGAAGTGTCCTTGAGCAAGACACTTAAACCCCACGTTGCCTCCTGATGTGCTTATCGGGGTGAGAATGTGTGTGTAAATGGGTGAATGTGATAAGTAGTGTAAAGCGCTTTGAGTGGTCAAACTGACTGGAAAAGCACTATATAAGTACAAGTCCATTTACCATTTACATTCTAAAATCTCACTATACAAACTCTAAAAAACATCCATAACCTACTTAACCAAATAATTACATAACACACAGTAAAATAAACTCCAACACCTAAAACCCAAGTACAAATAATCTCACCCCTACCCACCTATCTCACGGCCTCGCCCGAAACCTCAAAAGAGTGTTCAAGCCCCCAGGGAACCAGGGATAGTGATTGTGTTACTGATTTTATACATCCATCCATCCATCCATTTTCTTCCACTTATCCGGAGTTGGGTCGAGGGGGCAGCTGCCTAAGAAGGGAAACCCAGACTTCCCTCTCCCCTGCCACATTCACCAGCTCATCCGGAGGGATCCCAAGGCATTCCCAGGCCAGCTGAGAGATGTAGTCCATCCAGCGTGTCCTGGGTCTGCCCCGGGGCCTCTTTCCGGTGGGACGTGCCAGAAACACCTCACCAGGGAGGCGTCCAGGAGGCATCCTAACCAGATGCCCGAGCCCCCTCATCTGGCTCATCTCGATGTGGAGGAGAAGCGGCTCTACTCTGAGCCCCTCCCGGATCACACAGCTTCTCACCCTATCTCTAAGGGAGAGCCCGGCCACCCTGCGGAGGAAACTCATTTCTTGTATTCGAGATCTCGTTCTTTCGGTCATTACCCACAGCTCATGACCATAGGTGAGGGTAGGAAGGTAGATCAACCGGTACATCGAGAGCTTTGCCTTTTGGCTCAGCTCCCTCTTCACCACGACAGACCGATGCAGAGTCCGCATCACTGCGGACACCGCACCCATCCTCCTGTCGATCTCCCGCTCCATCCCTCCCTCACTCGTGAACAAGAACCCGAGATATATAAACTCCTCTACTTGGGGCAGGACCCCATCGCAGCCAGGCAGCCAGGCAGCCAGGCCTGGAGGTGGGGCACGGAGGCGAGCGCCCGGTGGCCGGGCCTTTGCCCATGGGGCCCGGTCGGGCTCAGCCTGAAAGGGAGACATGGGCCTCTCCTCCCATGGGCTCACCACCTACAGGAGGGGCCATAGGGGTCGGGTGCATTGTGAGCTGGGCGGCTGCCAGAGGCGGGGACCCTGGCGGTCTGATCCTCGGCTGCAAAAGCTAGCTCTAGGGACGTGGAATGATTTTATACAGTTGTATTAAAATTAATTCTGAGACAAATGATTGTGCAACTTGGTGAAGTGTCATAGAGTTTTGTTTTAAAAAATTATTTTCTCAATAATGTTATATTATTAATGATTCAGTCTGCTCCACCTCTGGCACTTACCTCTTCAGCTTTGGAGAAGTTGCACCTAAAAACAAGAATAAATAGCAATTAACCAACTTTAAAATCATTAAAAATCTATGCAGATGGTGATTAGAAACCAGCTCTGCTGTCGAAGGTCCCACAGCTTGTAATGCTCCTCTGTAGCTGCAGATCGAGACGTTTCCAGATGAAGTTTATTTGATTAGCTTTAAATTCTGCTTTTTGCAAGGCTATTTAAAAAACAACAATACAAACAAGGGGGAAATAGAGCCTACCTTTGATATAGAAGACACCGCCCACTCCGTTCTCACACTCTCACTCTACGAGCCCGTTCAGCAGTTACCCTGGCAACGGCATCTCGCCCAGATGTTTGTTTCCCAAAAGCTAATATCATTCTAATGTAATTATTTCCTTCAATCCGAAACAATGAATGGGTGCTAGCAAAATCTCCTCTCTAAAGCATTCGGTTTACAACGTGATTTAATTTTAAAGTATTGACTGATTAACAACGTCAGTCCCATCGAAATACCAGGGTAGCAGCTCCCTACGCATATATGTCTCACCAAGACCTCGATTTGCATGGTCACTTGACTTTTGTCATGCTGAGTCAACATGTCCGAACAATGCTCACGACACTTCCGTGTCATGGAAGTGTCTCAATACATGCTTAAGCAGACACCTGGAGCGTAACATCACTAATATATATGTAATATTTTCAGTCTTTCACCATCAAAACATTACTAATGCCACTCTCTCTCACAGGTATCTGAAAGACAGAATCAGAATTATCATTATTTCATTTTTCAATAAATCCCAATACATAATCAAAAATTTGTGTAACTATGCAACTATGAGAAATGTGAATTAAAGTGCAAACTGAACAAACAACAACAATTATTTACATTACAGAATCCATGTAGTGAAGTATTGCTTCGTTACAGTTAAGTTGGTTGTCTAGTGGTTTCCTGAGATTGTACACTCCCCCTTTAAGAGTTTTTTTTTTTTTTTATGTAATTTAATTATTTTATTTATTTGAGTTATTTGACAGGGACATTGCATTTGTACATAGTCACAAAATGTTGTAGCTGATGCCATGCAGAGTTTTTAGCCAAAGCTAGTTCTCACCTAGCAGTTGAGAGTCCCCAATCGAGGGTGAAAACTTCAAAATGACACCTTAATAATATGAATAATTTTACTTATTTGAATCTGTGAACATTGCAAGTGACAGTGACAGGGCTGTTTAAGACTGTGTTTTGCTCATTTTCACTAAGGATGCCAGTAATTCTGGAGGGCCCAGCATTTGCCTTGTGGCAGAAGCATTGTGCACACCTCCCCCTTACATCAAATTTCTACACCAGTACTTGTCACTCATGTTGATAAGTTATTATCTCTAAAACAGCAGCTACCCTAAGGGTTCTAGCATCTGCAAAGCTTGTGTCATTCACCAGAATTGCTGGTATTTTATCTCTGTTCATCTCTCCACCGAGAATATACACTAAAACAACAGTACGTATTATGGGTATTTAGCTTTTTTTAATCTGTTGTAAGTGGTTTAACATTTGTGAAGTTGACCAATACATATAACTGTAGCAGAGCATGAGTGAAAATCTCTTCAAGAATGAAATATTTAGCACACAGTTATAAAAAGTGGGTTGATTAATACTGGTTTTAAAATATCATTTTTAAATTAAATAAATTTAAACTGTGGGCCAAAGCAGGCAAAATGTCAGTCTATGGTGTTGTAACAAGACAGTACATGTGAGTAGATTAATATTCTTGAAAAAACATTGAATATATCTGTGCTTTATAAATTTAAACAGAGCAGAGGTCAGAGCTTCAAACTTTACCTTTTAACTGCCTGCTCTACATTTGTGGAAGGAAACTTGCCTGAGTGATTTCTACAACTTGGTTTCAGTATGTAATACTCTAAGTAAGTGTTTGTTATCTCATTACTATTTCAAGTTTTGACTACTGTCACAGTATTATTAATTGGGAACTCAAACATTTGTTAAAAAAAGAGAAAAAAGAAAGAAATATAACTATTATTGTCCTAAAGAAATTTAAAAAAAGAAAAACGTTCAATTTACTTTTTTCTTGGTATGGACATTTAAGGGTCAAATGATGTGATACTGAATCAATTCAATTCAATTCAACTTCATTTGTGTTGCACAAATTTACAACAATTTATGTCAAGGCACTTTACAGACATAATTCAGCCAATTCATTGTGATCTAATAAAAACATTAGTACAGTTTATAATAACTGTGTTCATACCAGCTAATTTGTATAAAATAACCACCTTTCTAAGGAAATCCAACTGATTGCATCAAGTTATGGCTTCAATTCAATCACCCATCCTGAGAATGTATGGGTCAGTGGGTGACAGTGGAAGGGAGAAAAAAAACCTCCCTTTTAACAGGAATGAAAAACCTCAAGCAGAACCTGTCTCAGGGAAGTTTCTGAGAAGTATCTGTACAGAGAAGCTCAGAGAAGCTTTGAACTGTGTAAACATGTTCTCCCCGCACATTCATAGGTTCTCTCTACTCTGGCTTCCTCCCAAAGTCCAAAGGCATGCATGTGAGGTTAATTGCTGTTTTTCCCTCAGAGTTAGTGGTTGTTTGTCTCTGTGTTGGCCATGTGATGGACTGGTGACCTCTCCAGGCCTCCCCCACCTTTTGCCTAGTAACTGCTAGGTAGGCTCCAGCCCCCACCAACCCTGAAATGAAATAAGCCAGTATAGAAAATGGAATAAAAAAATCCTAAACCATGAAGGTGTCCACCTGTTAAGAGGAAATTTCCCCATCCATTATTGCCCACTGACCCATTTAAAATATCTATCTGAATTGATTTGTTTTGAGTTATGGCTGTATAGACGTGAAGTTGAGCACCTCTTGGTTCAGAGTTCATGTGGAAGGTTTCTGTGTGAAGTTTGCCTGTTCTCCTTATGCATGCGTGGGTTCTCTCTAGGTTAGGTTAAGTGGTTATTGTAAATGGACCGTGACTGTGAGTGGTAGTATTCTTGACTGTTTCTGTGTTGGCCCTGACCAGGGTGTACTCTCTCTTTCATCAACAGCTGGGCCACGCTCCAGTCTTACCTGCAGCCCTGTATTAAGTTGATGTAGAAAACGGATGAAGGAGCTGAGCTGAACTTTTGCACCATCTGAACGTCAGATAATTGTGGACTGGCTCACAGCCTTTTTTATATCATGATAATTATGACTGCATTACTGTAGCTTTGCAATAAAGATGCATTGAATGTATTGAATGTAAAGATAGATTATAACGTCCATATTTGTAAGTATGTTGTGCCTACACAGATGAGTGGCTTAATTTCAAGAAAATGATTTTTATGTTGAAAGAATATTTGTGGAAATCATTCCATTTTACAATGAACAATGATTTTGTATTCTTGAATGCTGAATGTTTTTAATGTCCTTCATTTAGTACTGTATAATTAAAATTGATGTAGCAGAAGCAGAGAGCTATTTTAATTCTCTACATTCTTCTTACTTGTCAAAACGTTGCGCTCAGCTGCTGTCAGTGTGATCAGAAATATATGTATGCTATGCTCATCTCGCTTCAAGCAGTGCTAATACCAGTAAACTGGTACAACTGATGATAACTCAAGTTGACATCACATAAAACAATTTATCAGATTTCATGTGGCTCCTCCTGGAGCTATGGCAGGCTTTAAAACTTTTTTCATTAGGACACAAGTACTCCCTGTAGATCTGTAAACAGACTTTGAAGTGTAAAATTGTTGGAGTTCTCAAAAAACAAGGCCTGACTCCAGTCAGTTGCACCAAGACAAAGGTGTAGATACTCTTGAGTTTCTCTGTAAATGTTTACTTTGAAGAGATCCTATTATGCTATTTAGAGTGTTATAGTGTTGAATACTCATCAGACAAGTGAGCGTCACCGTTTATTTTATCACATAAACCCATGTTTGAGTTTTCCAGTGTGTCTACATTCAGTTTCCATGGAGCTGAAAGCAAGAGTTTTATCTACTTTGATATTTGAGTGATGATGTCCGGGAGGGGGACTCAGTTATTGGTCATCATCTCCAGATTGCGCACATTTACGAGAAGGAAGGCACACCATCTTCACTGTTTAGTAGGCAGAAAACACCACAACATTTTGTCATGTGACACAAGAAATGCTTCTTCTGCTGTGAGGGAAAGCTACGGCTTTTAAAATTACTAAAGGGAACAGTCGTTAGACAGCAATGGATGGAGTTTGTTTTTGGGAGCCAGCCACAGAGTTGCACTAACGTTTGTATTTGTGACCGGCACTTCACTGAAGACTGCTGGAGGAATAGGGGGCCAGTACAATGGGGGATTTGTGACCAAGCTTTAGCTGAAAGGAGGGTCTGTTCCTACAATCAAGGGCTGCATTTCCGATCCTGAGCCAAAAGCTGTAAGCAAAACCAAATAATTTGTCTGTTTTGATAGTGTGTGAACAACGGTCAAACTAAAGGAGTTAACCCATGCTTTCTTTGCCTGATCCAGGGCTGCCAGCTCTCACGCATTAGCTGTGAGACTCACGCATTTGAGTGACTTCACACGGTCTCAAGCCACACCCCCCATTTCTCATGCTGAAATGCACATCAGTGCTGGAGGTTCTGTAAACAAACAGTGTGATGTCAGTAAGGATGGTCTATAGAAACTGGATGGATGGATGGATGGATGGATGGATGGATGGATGGATGGATGGATGGATGGATGGATGGATGGATGGATCAGAAAGCTGTCCAGCCTGCATCTTAAAAAATACAGAGTAGAATAAGTTTACAGTAAAACAGGAGATACAATATAAAACATGACTCATGTGTTTGTTGGTGTATCCTAGCAAATGGCTTGTTGCATAACAATAATATATACCTAACCTTTCAGCACCACTTTGACATTGTAACATCAGTATTAACATCAGTAACATCATGAACCACATGGTCCTCAGTTTCAGGCACGACAGCAGCAGCAGGTTCATCATCACATCCAGATGAGGCTGAATGCTCTGGTGCTCTGCCTCCTTGTAGCAGAGCATAAAGCCTGTTACAGACGCTGTGTGAATTGAGAAGTTTGTTCTTTTCTCCACCGCAAGAACAAGGAAAAAGTTTGCATTGGTCCGGTCATTTCATTCTCCACAAAAAGCTTCATCCACAACAGGGTGGGGATAACTGCAGAGGGTGTCTGTGTCTGTGTGTGCAATGAATAACTGACCTGTTTTTATATTTAATGAGAAACTTCGTCCATGGCAGGATGGGTAGTTTTTTTGTATTTTCTTACCACCTCAATCAGCTGTTAATTAAGGCCTCAAAAAAGGCCAAAAGCCAGTCCAACAAGGCACACAGATCTAGGGAAACTATTATATTTGTGAAATTCTGTTTTATCTTAGTATCAAGTCCTTTATGTAACTGAACTGTTTCCTGTTTTATTTTGAAGTTTCTGATAGTGCTTTTAAGATACCATTTGTAGACCTTTTTTTACATTTTGTTACTCATGAGTGCTATATATTACGATTAAATGTGCACAAAATGAGACAAAATGATTCTCATGTCTTGCTGCCGTGAAACAATATGTAAATACAGCTAACAGTGTAACAGTGCACTGAAGTGTTAGCAAATAGCTACATTACCTTATCTATTTTCATGGCAGTGGACATTTTCCACCTCTGTTGGCATTGTGGTACATTTGCCAGATGTGCACCTATTAACAAGGGCATGTACAGGTATATAAGGTGAGTGAAGGATGGCAAACAACATTATATTGGACTATAGCTGGTAAGCAGAGTATTTATATGTCCTGCTGCATTCCTTGCTGAGGGTTGCTGTTGTTCACGCTCGTTTTCTGGCTCAAACATGTATGACTGTATGTTTTGTGTTGACATTATTTACTGAGTATTTATACTCAATAAACAATGTAAGCAATGTAGCTCACCATAATCTTTACCATGATCAGCTGTAGATAGTGAATACTATTTATTCATTATTTAGAGTTACATGTGTTGCCTGTAAACAAACTGATACACTGCCATCTATAAAAGCCATATTTTGAAATTAATATAAAATTAAATGTAAAATACTTTATGTATCCCAGAGGGAAATTTTAATCTCTGTTTGTTTTCTTTGTTGAACTTCATCACAGGAAGATTGTGTTATCTACAAAGTTTTTGCAAACATTAATTTATCCTTTTTGAGCATTTCTTTCAAAAGTGGAATCTTTCATCATCCCATAGAGCACCTACTTGGCTGAGTGTCATTTAGGTATGAGCTAATGCTTCTTGATTGTTTGGCTTGAAGCCTTTTAGATGCCTTCTGTTTTCTTCAAAATCCTTAAACAGTGCAGACTTCTACTTTGTGTCAAGTTTCTCTTAAAATCATGTCATGAGAGTGTCTTCACAGTTTTATTTCAAACTCCTCTATAAAACTGCAAACTGTTGAAACAGGAATTTCAACATATTTGTGGATTGCCTTTTATCCTTCGGGGTTGTTTTTTGATAATAGGATTTGGCATTTCACTTATCTGCACCAGATTAAAAAAAAATAAATAAATAAATCAAAAGCAGAAGTACAAACGATACCCTCTTCTGCACGTGATGTAAACAATAAAAAATTAAACCCAGGTTTTATTTTTTCATTTATTCAATGAGTGTCTTGTTAAAAGTAATTTAATGTGCAACATAATCTGGTTAAAAATAATGTAATTAACAATAGATTTTATCTTCATTCCAAACAAGAAAAGGAAGAGTCCACTTTCAAGTTAAAAGTCAGATCAGCAGACACCACAGCATCTAGCATTTTCTTTATTACAACTTTTGCAGAAGCCTTGCTTGTTATGGACCTCTGGCTTTAAATCATGTCTCGTGTTTTCATGCTCCCCATAAGGTGAGAGCTGATCTAATGTAAGATCTCTGGAATGTTGGCTTTTTATACGCCCAAGTGTCTCCCAGACTTAAAAAAATGCATATCGTACACTGAGTAATAGGATTTACTCCACTTGAAGTGAGCAAGCCCTGATAAATATCAAACCAACCACACAACTGAGCACAGGCTCAACATTAGGTAACTCATTTTGATGTCTGGATGATTACTTTTCATTATTAGCAGCACACCCCTACAAATCGTCAGACCCTATTTACATTATGTTTCAGTCTCTAATTACCAAGCCTTAGGACACCATTAATTCGCTCAAAACAATTTTCATCCCACGAAAACAAGCACCTGGAACTGTGTTTAATTATGAATGACACATAAAAAAGCTTCTCAGTGCTATAATTTAAATCATTAAGATCTAGAGGCATATCAGACAATTTAAAATTTTATATAGCAATCTTTAACTTGGATATTTTCATTATATGTTGCACTTGAGCTCAAGCAGCTATTATGCAAAAGTTTGGACACACTTTCCCAGTAAATTGATGTTGTGACCTTTTCCATGTTGTGTTAAAATGATTTAGAACCAGGCATACTGTGATTTAACATTTGAAACAGCATGCAGTGTATCGATTGCGTCTTCACATCTGAAGTCACGAGCCAATGCAGACAATATATTTCATGCTTCACACTCATTAATTTTGGAATTTCAAATAAAACTGTTTTAAAATTCATAATGAAAAAAACATAGTATTTGAATTTTACAACAGGAATATTTTACATGCTAAAGGTTCTACTGCAAAATTGCCATGCTAAAACCATGATTTAAGGTCAGTGCGGCTTCATGGCTTTATGTTAGAGCTGAATAGACATGCTTGTTTTGTTTTGGTTTAACCATCAGAATGAGGGGAGTCGAACTGCTGCACCATCAATTCATAACGTTTTTGTTAAAATAGTTATTTGAATGAAGACAAATATTTTAAATTATTACTCGAATATCTCAATAATGGCTTCGTGTGGACATTTTCAAGGCATACTGAACAGGGAGGAGACCCAGAGGTATTTTAAATCTGAGATTACCGGGTGTGGGTATACAGATATCACCAAGGAAACACTGGATGACATGACTCCAAGCCTTTGTTCAGTCTGCTGCAACAACAACACATTCATGGATAAAAAGAGTAAAATAGGTCGATTGATCGATTAATAGCTGGTCATTTTCTAAGAGATATGATACTCTCAAAGGGTAACAGCTATGTCTAGTTTTATCTGACAGTGCAATCTGAGTGCATGGCTTTTTAACCTTCTCTTACACATTTATGATTTTTCCAGCACAGCCACCAAAAATCTGAGGTTCTTGTTTAGAAAAACAGAGTTTTACCTCTTCACAGGTAATTGCACATATTTGTCTTAAACACCCATGAATTATAAATATGTGATTAATTATTCATCTCCTTGCTTGCTGTGCTAATGTGAACAAAGTGACCTTTTTTCTACAGTCTATTTCAGCAATGACATTGTATTCCACTTTATTTAAATCACATTTTGATCAAAATCATTAAATACCTAATTATAAGCAAAGCTGCAGCAAAAACTCTTGTTCAGTTGTGTTACACATGTATTGTGGTGGTTTGTCTGCATACAAGTGCTGTTGTTTTGCTTGTTTATTTTATTTTATTTTATTTTTTTTTGGGGGGGGGGGTGTAAAAACAAAAGGCATTGGGGTATATTTGAAACCCCTTTAATCTTTGACCTTCAGGGATGATTCAAACATATCTTCACCTGTGAGATCCGCTGGACTCCATCTATGAGATGTCTTTAATTCTTCGTCCATTCATTCCTCCATTTACTCACAACTTAAAGTAATGCCTTCAGTCAGCTGTTAGTCTTGATGGCAGCTCATGGGTGGAATCTCTATCTATAAATGGGGATCAGTTGATCAGGCTATCTTTAGGTCTCGGTATCAGTGTTTTTTTTTTTTTTTTTTGCTAAGGATTCTAATTTAAAATAATGCACTGAAGAATTAATAACTTATGAAACGATGAAATTACATTTCTGACAATTAGAACTGTTCTATGAAGCGGAAGCCTGGATGATGAAGGCTCAGTTTTCCCTGTTGTGTAGTGAGTATGACTCATGATGAATCCTGCGCTGACTCCTCATGGGGAGCTATTGATCCACCACAAGGATCACCTTCTGGCCATCATCTCTAGGCCCTAATTAGCAGGGGCTTATTAGGGCTATTACAGTGCTGTGAAGAATTAACCAATGATGAGCGGAAAGAACACATTTTGTACTGGACTTTCATGCTTGATGTGCTTGACTGGCAATGCCTGATTCTGAAGTGAATAGATAAACTAAAGAGAGCTCAGTAACAGAGATAACATATATTTCTGTCATAAAGGGAATTGCATGTAACTAAATGCTAACACAAAGCAAAATCAGATAGACCAATGTGGTTTTGGTTTCTTGTAGATCATAATTACAGAGATTTAAATTTCACTACCAAGTTAACTGAGATCAATTTTAAATGACAGAGACTGTATCAATGGATTATTGTCAGTGTTTTTATTTTATTTTAATTTGTTTTCTTAATCTAATCACAAAAAAACCTACAAAACATTTTTTATTTAACAGAGAAAAAAATAACACATAGTTGTCAGCAACTTCCAAATGAATAAACTAGTGAAATTAATTAATTTACAGTATCTTCTGTGCCTTTTCTAAATTATCACCAAATGTTCCATTTTCAATCACATTATCTTCAATATGCAGCAGACAAACAGCTATTTCTCTCTAAATGTTATTGAATATAGGCTTTATTTAAAAAAAATTAAAAAATAATGCCAGTAAATTAATTTAATTTCTCATTTTATTTAGATTATGCAAATTACTGAGTCTTTCTTCATCAGAAGTGTCACAAAAATGTCCAGATCTGACACAGATGTGTGGTATCACCTTACTGATAGTGATCTTGTATTCTTGGTGTCTTGGACATTTTTTATTCTAAACAGCAGTAATTCTTATAGTTTTGACTTTACCCTGTATTTAAAGTGATTATGTTTTCTGAGATACTTTGAAAGGTAAGTTATAGATTTGTCTTTTGTTATGCTTTAATCTTTGCACTTCTGCTGTGTACTGCTGTATTTGTACACCTCCACCCTTCAAAATTTAAATGGAGAAAATGTTTAAGAAAGTATGGATGCAATTTTCAATATATTAACTCACTAAAATGCAAACATTTCATCACAGTCATGTTTGCAACTTATGCTCTTAGCTTGTTATGGTGCATGAATTTTTATGATTGCAAACACAGACTTACTAAGCAGTGGTTCAAGAGATACGTCTTGGCCATCAGGTGCATTTTTATTAATTTGGACTGTCAAAGTTTGCACTTGCCAATAAACAACCAAGAAATGCATGTGTTTTTATGGACTCTTCTCCAAAAAGCACAGAGACACCCGTGTCATTTGCAAGCCCATGTATCAGGGGATAATAGCACAATTTTGAAAGTATTCTCACAGACAAAATACAAAATAAACATTTTATGTGTGATTTTACACAGACGAGAATATCCACATTTTTATTAATGCACGATTTTAGATAAATATGCACGGATGTGTACTTGTGCACATGAATTCCAATTGACACCACACAAGTCCTCCTTTTAATGAGAGAATCTGAATCTCCTGGTTGACTTGAATCAGGTTACACCATCGCTTGGTTTTGCCCTGCAAATCTGTAATGTGGTAACAGTGTTATAGAAATCATTTAATTGAACTGCTCAATATTTATTCAAAACCAGCTGAGAACTGTGATGTTGCAGGCTCTGTGGGAGATGAGTAAAAAGCAAATTTAAAAGGCTGAAGACGAATGTGACACACATTCACTCCTTTAAAAATTTACCAAAGCTTGTTTGTTTGCAGTATAAGCCGAAGGATTGCTCTGCACTTTGTTTTTCAGCTGAAAACAAAAAGCAATGGACAAAGTAAATGAAGGCGCTAAAGGTTACTGGTTTCCCATTGGCTGAGCAGACACATGCAGCTGACTGTTCATGTATAAAGTCTGACTAACCATTTAAAATGTGTTACGCATTTCTTTAACTGCATGTAAGCTAAAATTTTCATGATGCCAATCATCTGGTGTCCCAAAACGTCCCAGAACCCCTAGTGGTAAAATTCTTTAACGTTAAATGAGTTGATTGTTTGTTTGCTTTTGGACAGGCTGCTGTCTTTCTATACATCCCAAAGTAGATTTCCATTTTAAATTATTTTTCTAACATTTCCCTCATAGATTTTCTGTATGTTCAAGCAAAAATTAGAAAAATTGCTTCTCTCCCAAGGAATTACATGTAATAATTCTCTGAAATCATTATGCTTAACAAATTTCTACAGTCTGGTGCAATGCTGCTTTCCAGATTTTCCCTGTAAAGCTCCCAACCCAGAGTTATGGCTCATTGCGCTTTTACATTGCATTTTAAAGTTGATTTTAACAAGCCATCTCCAGCTCCCACAACCACAAAAACACACTGTGGGATTGTTTATATGGTATCTTATGAGATGCAGTCTACTTTTACACTCTCAAGAGAAAATATCTCATGTTATGACAAGATACTTTTCGTGTTTGATTCTCTTCAGTGTAACAGCAAAACTTCCCTTTACTTTTCAAAGAAAGTTGCACCATTGTTGAGAGGAGTTAAAATTCAGAGTGATATTTGTCAGAAATGTGCTGCCAGGTATTTGTGGCTGTTGAAGTTAAATTAGGTCAAACCATTTTCCTAATTATAGGACCCATGAACATCTCTGCAATAATGAAACCATTATGTCTTTATATATAAGGGGATACTATGAAAAGCAGTGCTATTTAGTCAATAGCAGGCAAAAAGAGACTATTAACAGAAAGGCCATTCCCACACCTTAAAGGGATATTTCATTTTTTAGTCTTATCTGCAGTAGACAACAATCAGAGTATTCTCAGTTTGGAAAAATCAGATACAAATCTAATAAAAAGCTAAAAGCTACAGAAGGTGCCCATGAGAAGACTGAGTTTTTTGCCATGTTTGCCAGGTTCAACTGACCCTAACCCATTTAATTTTATTTGACCACAAAGCAGATCTTGCGACTCCTGACGTTTACATAGCAAAGCAAAACAAGGCTAAAGGACCAACAATAGCACACCAACACAACCGGGAGTATCCCACATCTGAGATTAGCTGCATTTGTGTCTGTTGCATTTCCACTGAGGTCTGAGCTTCAGGCTAGATAAGACAAAATACACAATCTGAACAGTGTTGATCCACTGTGACAGTGCTAGCTGGAGTCCTGGTAGGCCTACTGCTCCAGTCTGCTTCAGTTGTATCAATGAAAATATCTCTGTTCACACAGTTTTTGCAGTTTGGGGTATTTATATTTGAGACTTAGAACACCGTTGTTTTTTTTTTGGTTTTTTTTTTGTTTGTTTTTTTGGCAATGTTTTAACTTGTTTGTCACAATCTGAGCTGTGTCCTCATTCCTCGTGGAGCTCCGAAGATGGATGTCTGCAATGCTGTGTTTTTAAAAAGTTACAACTATCCCCACAGTATAACTTAAAGTTACCAGATCTTATGAACTTTAGTGGATAATGAACTTAAAATGAATTAAACAAAAAAGGTAAAAATAAAACACTTGAAACCATGAACCAATGATATGCTCAGTGCTACAAACCCCATGTCAGGGAAATCAAGAAAGTAGGCCACTAAGTCACTACTAGAGCCAGAACCCAGAACTCTTTTATGGCTGAAATTGTGGGGCCAGGGAAAGACCCCTTAAAAGACCCTTACTGGAAAAGGTTCCTGTAGTGGAAATGTGACTATTGTTCCACATATTTCTGAGGCTGATCCCGGTTAGAGCAAAATGCTATGTCATGGTGATGCATGCTTGCAAAGCTCAAGCATTCAATAGAATTTCTTTTAACTTTTTTTTTTTTTTAGATGCCACAAATTAGCTCTCTGATGATCCCTTCCAAATAATGTTTAGCTTACTTCATCTGCTGGGAAACTGAATCTCCAAATTTCGGCTGTTTACTGAGAGGGAAGGCATGGACTGCACATACAATAAATAGTGCTTAAAAAAGAAAGCAAAAAGACTATTCATTTAGTGATCAGGCCCAAAAATGCTAAACTTAGAAAAAAAAATATTACTTTGGGAAAAACAGCATAAATATTTTAGAGAAAAATGAGAAGTATGGTTTTCAGTGTTTAAATGATGTGTGCCTGTGTAAACACTTGCTTGGGTTGTTGGAACATTAACCATGTTTACACAGTTACATGATGGAAACTCCAAGCAAATCCCTATACCAAACAGTAAATTATGAAATATTTACTGTAAAAAAAATGTTTAAGCTTGGATTGGTCTCTGGATATTATATGGTAAGTCAGTGTGTAGTCCTCTGAAGTGATGCAAACTCTGTGGGTGTATGTGTCAAGAAGCCTCCAGTTAAAAAATGTCGACATCTGCAAATTAAATTACCCCATCACTTAGTTCCATCAAATGACGCGGAGACGTGAGCAGGGGCTCTGCGGGTCTGTGGACTAACCGCGGATTTGGTGACATTAAAAGCAAATAACCCAGTGTGTGTGTGTGTGTGTGTGAGAGATCAACCTGTCCTTCTTCTCCGCCCACACCTCTGCTACCGCGCGTCTAACACGTGGAGCATCACTAACGCGCAATGGTGTGCATAACTGAGGATGCATAAAGGCAGAGGACAGTGCGCGCCCCTGGATGCGAGCTGCTGAAGTCGCAACCACTCCACTCCATGTTTTGCCCTGCCCTTGTGCGCTCTGCCCGCTGTGCAGCGTGCGTCTCCGTTGCGTTTCGCTTCCCTCACACTGTCATAAACACACGAAGCAGCTGTGTGTGAGGGGAGAAGTTGAAGGCACGCGGAGCACCAGGTAGCTTCTTCATAAGGATTTGTTCAATCTCGGAGCAGACGGACTCGTCTTTTCTCATTTCTGGGGGACGATGAGATGGACGCATCAGTAGCCTGTCTAAAGTGAGGAGTGATCTTTTTTTCTTTTTCTTTTTTTTTCTTTTTCTATTTTTCTATTCTTTATCATCATCTGACATCGCGCTGATCAGAGAGATAACTGAATCAGCCCTTTGGATTTCTTTTATCTGTGATGGAGCTTTTATGTCTCTGTGAAACATCATCCAGGATTTCACTGATGTATGCGATGTGGAGACTGCAAGTCGCCTTATGTACTCTGTCGGTGCTGTCCCTGCCTTCTGCTGGTGAGAGCAAGGCGCGGAGCTGTAGCGAGGTTAGACAGGCTTATAGCGCTAAAGGATTCAGCCTCCTCAATGTACCTCTTCAGGAAATATCAGGTAGGCGACACAAACACATAATCATTGCATTTCGCCCACCCCATTCACACGTGTCACATCTCCTTCCCCCATCAAATTCAACAAACAGATAACGAACTGTGTGATCTTTCTCAATTCTTTAACCATTTAATTGGTGCATCATTTAATTCCGCTCTGTCATGTGATTATCACACTCCATCCTTTACTCATGAAAAGTCTATTTCTTTGCAACGTCCCGTTTCGTGAGATTAAGTTTGTAAAGCATATCTCTGAACTAAATCTGTGCTAGCCGTGCTGCAAAGTGCTTTAAATCCAATGCATACCAATTTTTAGACATGTAGAAGTAGCTACAGCTGCAAGTGCAACCACTGATTTGCGCTGTTCAATCGTTATATTCTCAATTTCATCAATGTTTTTTCACCAGCTATTAAAAGCTAAATGTAATTATTCTTCTGTTAAGTTGGCACCAAAAACTAGATTCGTCATCCAAAATACATCTGAAGTTATTAACCTGCTTTAAAGCATCATCAGTGTTGCTTCTTTAGTAAGAATCACAAAATGTGGGATAATCATCCTGCACAACCTTTTCTTTTAGGTGCAATATATTTTAGATTTTTAGATGCCAAGTTGAGATCAGTTATATCAGTCAGACTAAATTCTCAGAAAACCTACTGTAACCTACCTCCACATTTCACCTGATCCCACCTTTTAACATGTTTGAAGGTTTTCAATCATTAAAGTGAGATATTTACCCCCTAAAGCAGAGACTTCATCCAGAGCTGACACAAGAATCATTCGTAATCATTTGTGACACTTTAATATGCTGAAGAAATTTGCAATGATCCTGAGATTAAGACACTCAGTTGCAGCCAGTGAAAGTCTGACTTTAGTAGCACAAAAAGATGTGCTTCAGTGCTGGCTGGATACCTGTTGCTCATATTCAACAGAAGATCATGGAGCTTGTTGTGCTGGATTTGGCTAAATAGTGAATAGTGTTTACCAGTAGGGGGCTGTATGCACTCAACCCTTTTGCTGGAGATTTTTTTCCATTTATATATTCCTCAAGGCTACAGCTTGGGATTTAATTTATGCTCTTCACTACAGCAGATATAAGGGGTTTTATTATCTCTTGTGAGGCGGTAATCACATTTATGGTTGAATCAAGAAAAGAGATCAGTCAGTAAACATAGTCTGCTTCATGAGAAGGAAGCTGAGAGGCCTGAAGTTAATGTCTCTATTACTTCTTACAGAGGGAATGGAGATACTGTATTGGTTATTGACAGTGTCAGGCAGTAATCGCCATGGAGCTACCTTATTAGGTTTTAGCATGGTTTTGGCCATGAGGGGAATATAGTAGCCTTGTGAGCGACTGGATGTTTGTATGTCTGTGCCAGTGTGTGTATCAAGTGTGTGTATTCTGGGTTCCTTTAATATATCTAATTTCAGCTTGTTATAACTCCCAAGTTAATATGCATGCTTAAAATTTAATTTGGTCCTGAAAATAACGAAAAACAAAAAAACAAACAAAAAAAAAAAAGGGGGGGGGGGGATAATATTGTATCTGTACTGTTTCTGCTCCAGCAGCAAATTGTATTCTGCTCTAGTTGTGACTCATAACTCAGAAGCCAGCAGACTACTCAAATGAAAATATCAGACAATTATTAAAATAATTAGTGTGAACTTTATATATTTATTTATCTATTTATATTCTTTAGTGTTTTGTATGATACACATTAAAACTTTAAAGCACATTGTTGCGTTTTATTTTATTTTAATTTATTTTATTTCATTTTGAGTCTGACAAGATGAGATAAATGCTAAGCAAACTCCCTCTTTTTTAGTTTTTGTGAGCAGGGCTGCATAATGGAATGATTGAACCC
Organism: Melanotaenia boesemani; assembly: GCF_017639745.1. Classification (NCBI taxonomy): domain Eukaryota; kingdom Metazoa; phylum Chordata; class Actinopteri; order Atheriniformes; family Melanotaeniidae; genus Melanotaenia; species Melanotaenia boesemani. The sequence goes on along the minus strand of NC_055682.1, from coordinate 17,005,495 downwards.
TGCTTTGCACAGAGGTCAGATGTTAAACAGCCCTACGTGTTTCCGTGCTTTGCATGAAACCTACATGTTATTATAATGTCAGTTCTCAGTGCTGGATGCAATCGTGAATTTATTTACTTGTTTAATTTCATTCTTTTTGATTATTTGGCATGTATTTGTATTATTTAGTAAGTCATCTTAGATTATATTCATGTGCTCTGGCGCAGAACTTGATCTTTTGCGCAGCTGTTTTTATTTAGTTTGACAGCTCTTAAAAGAGAAAAATTATGAAGTGTTTCCAGTATTTTACCACAAAGTTTTTGTTGGCTTCTAGTCCACTGCTGGACGAGGTCCATTTATCACAAGAAGAATTCAGAGTGTGTCAAAAGGTTTTTATAAGTGATTTTGAAAACCTTGGCTATGGCTTAACTTGGTTATTCATAGTTTTCAGGCAATGTTTTATCTTGCATAACATTCCTCTTCTGCTTGGAGTTCCAGCACATGAAGTCAGCTGGCTGCATTAGTGATCAACATTTTTACAAGGTTGTGATCAATCATTTCTTAAAGTTTATGAGCAGCCCATAAACTATGTGTAATTTAATTTAAATGTGTCCAGATAACATTTAAACTACATAACAGAAGTTAAATGCACATTAAGAGATGGAATAGTAGAAAACACTCAGTTATACCTAATTAATATGCTAATGCAAACATGTGGAAAGCTGCATCTGCATTGTTTGGACTTATCCCTCCATCATTTGCTATGTCATGCCCCCGCAATGCTTCTAGATACAAAACACACAGGTTTTTAATACATCTAATGTGGTGGATACCTCAGGTTGTAAGCGCCAGTTAGCATAAGCTAACTACTTTGAAAGCATACTCCTGCTGACAAGCTGGGCATCATTATTTAAAAGGGGGAAAAAAAAAATAAAATTGACAAGTCATCATTGTACATAATTTTACTCTTGGATTGAAATGACAGTTTGGTGCTGGTGCAGACATTAGCTAAATTAACAGAGTTGGTTGACTTTAACATAAGGTCAACTACTTCATTGATTGTAGAGCAAGAGTTACTATGAGCTGAAGGACTTGTTAAGTTGTTTAAAGAGGTAGGGCCAAGTGAGAAAAATCTTACCAGCTTTAGCTTTTATATAGTAAGAGGTTTCTGAGAAAAAAGCCAAGATAGTTTGTTAAAAGGTAGAGGGAGGGGTAGAGTGATGCCGAACTGTATGTGGGGTGAATATGAAAGATGTGTAAATCTGCCTGGTAGACTGTTACATTAGACTCCACCAGACTGAGCTTGTGATTCCTCCACTCACGTGTCCACATTGCAGATACACCATCATCAACCACCAGCCACTCGATTGCTGGTGTATAAGATGCAAGTTACAGTGTCAAGCATACAATACAGCTTGATTGTCAGCCCCTTTGTTCATAAACACAGCTGCTCTCCAGTGCTTCAGTCAGACCCTGCCATAGTGCTCCTTTTCTGAAGCTTTGCTGTTAATATTAACATCTACTCTGAGCAGCTGGGATTCTCATGGGTGGACTCTGCTCTTTGCTACAGCTTTCAAATAAAACAGCTCAATATGCTGTGGTTCCTATTGTGCATTGCCCAAGTGTTATATTTCCTTTCTCAAGAATAACAACTGCCTTAGGGGTTCATCCATAGAAATTTGATTTGATTTCTCTTAACACAACAGTTATTAGCTGTTAGACAATACTGCATATTTTTCCTCATGTGAATTCTTAATGTTTCAACTCTATTTATTACAGTGATCTGTGCTTGCAAGTTGGAAATTCATGCATTTCCCCAATTCCCTCAAACACAACCCAGAAATGAAAGATCTGTGCTGTTTGAACTTAAAAACACATTGAGACCCAACAAAGCTTTACTGTGCAGCAAAGTGTACGGTGTCTGCATGAGATTTTTTGACATATAAATCTGTGTAACTCATAAAACAAACCATGTTAGTGTTGTTAACATCTACAAAGTAATTTAAAGAGTGTCTTGAACAGTCTTGTCATCACATTTCTGCATGTTGTCGTAATCCACATTCATTTTGTTGCACTGATTTATTTTTTAGTTTACACGAAGATGTAAGATGAATATGCTAAATTAATTTTTTAGCAGTTTTAGATGTAATCACACATTAATGGAATGGGTCCGTATTGAAATCTGGGAATACCACAGCAAAAACCCTTGCCTTGCACACATCTCTATAAGATTTCTATGGGGTTTCACTTGCTAATTTTTTAATGTTTTTTTTTCCAAAGACCATTAAGATGCTCTTGGCTCTGCCAAATTGGAAATAAGTCTCTCGCCAGCCTGTATACATCTTCAGAGAGAACAGTTAATGAGATGTGAGGGAGATTAGGCTTTATTTGAGTGTGTATGTGTGCATGTTACTGCTGCAGTTTAGCTTCACATCGTGAGCCTTTCTTTTGCATTGCATCTTTGTTGTGATAGAAAATGACAAAAGTGCTTTGTTTTTCATTGGGTGAGACAGATTGTGTGCATGTGCACATCCAAATGAGTCTGAATGTGTATCCTCCTGTGGTTCTCTTCAGATTCCCTAAAAGAGAATGTCTGACAGTTGTCCTGATCTGAAGAATCTGTTTACCCTCTGCAGGCATTGAAGCCTGAAATACATGGTCTCCAAGCATCCCTGCACCATCCTCAGCACTACGTACGATGCTTTCTGAGTAGTGTGAAAAGCCTCTGGATAGTGGAGGAGACTGCTGGAGCACTTTTTTTCAGTTTTCAATCAACTGCTGGACTACATCAGTAATAGAGGAGGGATTAAGAACCTCTACCCTGTCAAGCGCTGAGAGGAACTAGAAAAAAAAAAAAAAAAAAAAGTTAAAGCATGGATGTGATGCTATGTTTAAGGGATTAGAGTTGAGAGCATAGAAAATAAAGAGTGCAATAAAACTTTGGAAGTAAGAGGGAGCATAAGGGCATACATCCAAGAGCATCCTTGACTAACCAAGTGTTAAAATTGTAACTTGGTTGGTAGCACTGGGAGGTGAGAGGAGTTCTAGGACACAAGGAAGAAGCTGGGTAGAATAATCTATCTGAACATAAGTTTAGTGATCGGACCCTGTATTTGTGATGCGTAGATGTATTCCTACCTTTTGTACTTGCTTTTAACAAAAAAAAAGACCTCTTTTTGTGGATATAGCACTAACAGGGAAACTCCCACAGCAGTTAATGTTAACTTGAAATAAATAAATAAGTAAGTAAATAAATAAATAAATAAATAAATGTCTAATGCTGAGCTCCACTGGGGAACGACTCCCTATGGGATTTCTCTGTTACCGAGTGCTGCAGGAATGATGCTGAGCAAAGTGGGGGTCACATTGTCATATAACTGTACACACGGCGAAATAGTGAGTGGTTATTCAAGATTACAGGGGCTGCCTTCCCATTAAAGCAGTGTAGACCCTTTGGGTTTGACCTAAAGCCTTTAAAAACACATTGTTTACTGCACAGATAACACTGCTTCATCGTTTAGTTAGAAAAGTGTTTGCGGTTTTCCCACCATTATTTAATATGTATGTCAGAGAACCAGCGCACTGTGTTTTGTTTATTGCTATGGTCTGTCTTTTGCCCACAGAGCCCTTTGCCTCTGGAGGACAGTCTTTGAATAGAAGTCCCAAGCCTGACACCAACAATAGGGCTCAGAGAGATGAGAGCCATACAGTGCTTTGGGAAAACCTACATGGGTGTAGCACATCGAGATGTCAAGGATCCAAATGCGTTTCACACAAGGGCCTTTTTATTTTTGTTTTTCAGATACAGATAAGTGTGCACGGCTGAGATCCTTTGCTAAATAAGGCAACCCTCAGAGACTTGAAGTAAACAAGCATTAAGTAGAAATAAACATGGTATGCCAAAATTGTCATGACAACATCAGATGATATCAACAAACGCAGACAACACTGGTTTCACTGGCATCACAGACTTGACAATGGCACTGTTGTTGTTTTGCTGAAGGAACAGAGAGAGTTTGTACCCCCTGAAAGGCATCGGTGGTGGTTCCACTGTAGGAAAACCACGGCAGAGTTTTGAATAATCCAAATCAATATTTAAAGTTCTCCACCTAGCAAAAAAAGCCATAGCAAAATATCTCTCTCTGGACTCCAAATACAGTGATATATATACTTGTAAATAAGTACTCAAAGAAAGGCATCAGTGTTGTAACATCTCTGCCCTTTTTTGTTGCCAGAATTGAGATAAGAAATTTAGGTTTTAAAACACCAGACCTGCTGTCAGTTCATGCAAAAATGCCTTTAAACCTTGAAAAACTGCTACAGAAATGGTCTGCCTGTAACTACTCTGTTATTTTTGTGCATAGTGGAGTCATTTCTTGGAATTTCCTCAAGTGCTTCATATTTCTATGATCTGTACACCTTAAGCTAAAAAAGATAAAATGGGCAATAATAATTTATAAAAGTATTGAAATTGTGCCATACATATAAAAAATACACAAAAATCAGAATAGTCTTCATCACATTTTGCAAAATAAAAACATAGAATTTAATGATCCAAAACGTGTCTAAATGTACGAAAATAAAGAAAATGATTCTTTACACTGTACAAGTTATTGCAAGTTTATCTCTTTTAGTTTTTGAAATACACTCATTTTTAGGAGCAGAGTGCAAAGGCTTTTTTATTGATTCATTGATTTCATCTGCAATCCAAAGCAAATGAAAGATTTACCTGGCCATTTTTTTCACTGTTGCGTCATTTGATGGAGCATTTTTAACTGCTTTATGTCCCTAGAATATGCACAATATAAACAAAAAGGTTCTGGAACATTAAAAGGCTAAAAAAATACAAATTCAAATTCAGATGCTTTCCATTTACACGGAGCTGGGTTGGGGTTTGTGTTGCTAAATGAACTGACAAAAAACTGACCCAAAACACTTATAAATGCAGAAAAATATTAAATAGTTAATAAGCTACATGAACTAAATGTCCATTTATTTGTTTGTTTTTTTCTGAAGCTATGTTTTATGTATAGAGTGTAAGTTTATTGTTTAATTAGCTACTGTATGTAGAGTAAGTTCTCAACAGCTCCCTCACCTGGGCTGCCAAGTATTTCCTCTGTACTACTAACTCGAGATTTGCGGAAGAAACGGGGAGCGATGCTAAGACTTATCTAACCTACACTAATGTAAACTAAGCTAAAAACGACTAATGTTGTGCTAAAAACAATCATGAAATTATGCTATGTCTGCTGAAGAACTGTGGTAAAAACCAGCATCTTTCTATGTTAAACCTCATGGGGTAAAATCGACTGAAAACCATGGTAAAACTATCTAAAACACACTACAAACTGGAGAATAAAATATACTCTCCATCTCTAGCTCTCAGTCTCTCTGATAATAACCGCCGAATGCTATGACTCTCTCGCCACTTCTTGGCGCCACGGTGTGTTAATATCACTGCTGTGCACTTCACGTAGCGTAATGCGATGATGTCATCGACTCGTAATGATGTGACGTCTTGAAAGACGAGAGTGTTAGTTTTCAGCTAAAAAAGATGTATCATTCTAGCTATTTTAGTTTTTATTTTAGGCCAGTTTAAACAGAATTATGCTAAGAGGGCTCTTCCAGTGGCCGCCCGCAGCCACTTCATTTTTGAAGAGTGAAGATCATATTAAACGCAAAGGATGAAAGAGAACTGTGCTGTAGTCTGTTTATTCAAGCTCATGATTTTTTTTTCTTCTTCAAACCGTAACCTATTCAGAAATAATGCAGCATACAGTATGTGTACTTCTTCCTTTCAGACCTACAAAATTGTTAGTGTGCTTTTACCTTTCGGGCTTGATTTGATGTGGATGTTGCATCATCCTTTTCAAAGGACTATGTGCAGGGACTCTATTAAAGGGGGGGGGGGGGGGGGGGGGGGGGGGTAATGTGTAAAATGTTTTAAAAAACATTTTAAAAGTTATTTCAACAACAATAAAGCCCTGAAAGAGAGAGGAACAAGAAAATGGCTTGACTACACTGATGATGGCAGTAAGTCAGCTAGTGAGGATGTTTCTATATTTCCTGAACAAACAAATACAGAGAGAGAAAAACCAGACAATAAAAAAAACACCCAAAATGCACCATATTATGTCACTGTGTCAACATTTTTTTTTTCACCGTTTAAGGATTTATGTGTAAATTAGTCATTTATTTTCTGACTTTATTCTTAGCTCAATCTGTAGTTTTGCAGCTTACCACATGTTTGCACCAGTTTAAAAAATTTTGGGAGAAAAAAACGTCAATTAACTCTGCAACGTGGAGTGGGACTCTAGAACCTGAAGTATCGAGGGGTGTAATTTAATATGAGCTGTGCTTAATGTACTAAAATGGAATCATCAGCTGCATATGTGTGGAGAGTTGTGTTTGATTTCTCTAGACTACCACAGATCATAAAAAATTGTTTACATCTCTCATGGTCATACAGCGCTCGCACCGTCTCTGGTCATTACCAGGCAGTTTTCATAACTGGAACAGAGACCTCAACTGGTCTACAGCGTGCATATGAAACACCCAGTGGCCACATTGGTGCTTGGTCTGCATACAAATTGCAAAACACATAATTATGATTATTTTTGCTACAGACTAAATTGTGATTATCAAACATGATTATTTATTGGAGAGCACCTATTTCCTCTTAACGTTTCAGCATTTGTGTTTATTTTTAACACTAAGACTTAAATTTAAACAAAACCAACAAATAAAAGGGAATACAAAATTATAAACAGGTAGACAAATTGGAAAAAAAGGACATAAATCTAAACAGATAACATATGAAAATAAAACTAAAGCTTGAGATATGGTGCATGACATACAGGATTAATGTCACTACTCCATTTATTACTTCATTATACTGTTTTCTTAATAGTAGGAAGTCAAAGTTTTAATTGATAAACAGTGTAATCTTAATGAAAATTTGAGGTTTTTAGAGTATGTGTTTGCTAGTGAATATACAGTTTATAATTGCTCTTAAAAACGGCTGTGTGCTTATTGTTAGCTACTTATGTATTTCTCCCATTTCTCTCCGTTTCATCCATTTTCTATACCCACTTCCTCCTGTTCAGGGTCATGGGGGCAGAGGGGGGAGCTGGTGCCTATATCTAATCTGTCAGAAGGCGAGAAATGGGGTACACCCTGGACAGGTCACTAGTCTATCACTGGAAAGCTTGAAATTCAATAAGCTATTTGTCACATAAGGGCTGTAAACAGGACAAGAGATAAAAGCCCAGTATCCTGCAGCATAAATTCAGAAATGCAATTTTATCTGGATTGCAGAAGGCTTAACAAGAGTCTAAACTGCATCAATTCATCACTCATGTGAATAGATGATTATAGCTCACCAAGTAACAAAGCAGCTGAAATTGTGCCAGCCTTGCAACACTCCAGAGGAATTGTTGTAAATTGCATTTTCAAAAAGCAGTAGTTGTTAGTGAGGACAAGACAGGCAGGGAAAGTATGTCATACTATTCATAAATTAGGGAATTTGGGCTAATTACAGAAGTTCATGACCGAGTTTAGTGTGATCTCGATCCCCAGCTTTGAGGTGGAGAGACTAATTGGAGATCTTTATTATTTTTATGTTAATGCAAACATTTAGAGGGCTGATTTTAACCCTAGGTTGCATTTGTGGGCTTTAATTATAACACAATATAATAGGCTTTGCACTGAAATGCCTTCGGGGATATAATGGCACAAAGGTGTGTTTCAGAGGCTTGCTCCGTGTTCCTTCACCTTTTGTTGCCCCATTTTCTTTTGACTGTTTTATACACAACTTCAGTTTCACCTCATTAACTGTAAGACAAAATTATTCTGATGAAAATAAATTATGTTATAAATGTCTGCTAAAAATAAACATAAACGCTTTAATAGCAACAGAAAGGGGGAGATGTTTTGCACACAGATTTTAGAAGGGCAAGAAATCTTATTTGGTTGATGAAAAATAAAATTTGCTTTTAAAAGTGTACAATTTTAGAGCAGTGTTCGTTTTGCATCAATAATAGCTTCATATGTTTCTCTATAACTGGCTGCAGTCTGCATGCATAGTATCTGATTTTAGCATGAAGTGAATCATTTTGGATGTACACCTTACAGTGCTAAAGAATGATATCAGGATTGATCTAGAACTGATGTACATAGTAGGATGAAACACTAAGCTCATGCCACCGACCGAAGACACATAACACATCTCTAGGGAGCCTTGCTTTTATGACAAATGTGACAAGCTCATAAAGTATAACCTGACTGCCAGTAGAGCCCAGCCTGAGGTTTTGTTGTGTAAAAGAATGTGGATGTTGAGAACAGATGTATCAAGCCTTCCCAGTTTCAGTTTTATTAATTCAAGACCTGCTGGAACAGAGGTACAACATTTTGGAAAACCTTATTGAGATTGATGGCATATTGATCTTTTGTCCAGTGTTTACATCTTTTGAATCCTTTCAGTTCCTCATGTGTCAAAAGAAACATGTGGTGATGTGATACTTCTTGGCACATCCTTGTTCTTTGGCTGCTGCAGGGTGTGAGATTCTGAAAAGAAGCCAGCCTCATCTTTGCTCCTAGAACCCTGCTGTTTCCTGTCCCCTGTGTAAACTGCCGGTAAATGAGTGGGCTGGTCATCTCACATCCTGGGGCTCTACCTCAGGCTTTTCAGACCACCAGCTGTTGTGTTTAGGACTGAGTCATGCACCAGTTAGCATGATGAATCCAGTGCATGAGTGTAAGGCATTTACCTTACCGCATGTCTCTTCCTGCCTCCCTTCTAATATCAAGAAAGTGCACTGAACTGCACTGACATAGAATTGCTAAACAAGCTGCCATCAAACTGTTTCAAAGCCAGAAGGAGCAACATGTAATGGCAAATTATACAAATAGCATGTCATTTCTGGTGCTTTTTAAAATATGTATTTCAAGCTTTTTGGCTTTTATGCCAATCAGGTAACACACCAAATGGTTAAGATTCGAAGCTAAGGGCAGTGAGGCATCCTTTCACATACATGAGCTGCGACATAAAACTACAGAAGTGTGTGATAATAACAGTACGTTACTGGGTTTGCAATGAAAATAGCTTTTTATGAAACCAGGCTAGAGGACTTATCTCTCTTGACAATTAAAAATGATGCCCATTTACTCATAAGATCAACTGAACTTAAAAACATAGATTACAAATAGATTAAGAGAAATTGTGAATCATGGCTAACTGGTAAATTGTGTTTATCTTAAATGAAATGTATGAAATGATATCCATTTAAATCGTGTAATTAACTGAATCAGTTATATTCAGCAGATTTTCTTTAAAATCAGAGAAAGGGGGTAAGGATATTTACAGAAGGCCACATTGCTATGTAGACCAAATATTAGTTGAACATTTATGTTTTGTTTTGTTTTGTTTTGTTGTTTTTTTTGACGGTGGAACAATTCAGGCTGATTTTTCTCAGGATTCCATTGATTAGCAAGAAAATTTGACTCGTTTTAAGATTTAAAATTTCCATTGACTTGTTTTAAGCCAATAAAGTCGACTGCATAGCATTGCCATTATTAATTTAAACAAACAAAAACATGAATAAATAAAAAATAGAAAAAAAAACTGCAGTGGACATCCATAATTGGAAAAACTTGGAGCTCTTCTTCAAGAATAATTTTTTTCTTTTTTTCAAGCATTACATCGTATCTTGAGAGAAGTTACAGTATGATATTATTTTGAACGATGATATGATGTACTGTAACATCAGTCAGTCAGGTTGTTGTTTGCAACTCAGACTGGAAACACCTAGAGTAATCATTTTAATTTTTGTCCGTGGCAATTTGCAAAGTTTTCTCTGACGCACATCAAAACATCTTCAAAATATGCAAAATTTGTTGCAGCCTGCTTGGTAGGCTGTGACAAATCGAGTAAAGGGCACACAAAATAATGCCAAAATAAATTTTATTCATAAAAATAGCTGCTAATATTTTTGTGCAGCGTGGGTGCAAGTCAGTGTGGTGAAAAAATCAAATAGGAAGAGAGAGAGAGAGAGAAAGAGAGAGAGAGCATGAGAGAAAGAGAGAGAGAGAGAGAGATAAACAGATACTGCAGCCTTTTTTTAACCAAATGCATCAAGGCCAGGTTCTCTAATGAAAAAGAGCTGCCCACCTGGCATACCAACCTATGAGCAGAAAACCGATTATTACTCAGGCAAAAACCCACAGGTTGTCACAAATGTACTTCATCAATCACAGAAACTTTTTTATTGTGCAAACTTTTTCTGCTTCCTTACAACTTTTTAAATTTGTACTTTCTTAAATACAAATAAAACCTACTAATGTAAACTCAGGTTTTAACGTTGTGACTCTTTGTGATCACTGCATCCTTTCCAGACTAAACATAATGATTTGTGTGTGTGTGTGTGTGTGTGTGTGTGTGTGTGTGTGTGTGTGTGTGTGTGTGTGTGTGTGTGTGTGTGTGTAAAGTAATGGTAATGGTCAGTGGTGGGTAATAAAGAGAGACCACAGTGTGTTGTATGTCTCAAAATATCAACATCTGACAGTATGAAACCAAACAAGTTACAACACTTGCTCTTGAATCTGTATAGCCTAATTAAAGAAATTCCAATTCCCGAGAATAGCAAGAAAAAAATATCAGTTTACACACCAAACGTCCAAAATGAGAAAAAATGATCCGGTGCTTAAAAATTAAGGCAAGGCTACTCCAATGAAATTCAAGAATAACACAGACAGCCTGAAATGTGGGTAATAGGTTTACTTTTGATTAATCTTTAATGCAGAAAAAGTATCTTAAGTTAATCATTAAATACTTAAGAAATAAGTAATAAATTAATTTTCACCACAGTAAAATAATAATGAATGAAACCCTTGCATAGGTTGCACTGAAGCCTTAATGTTACTGTAATACACACCACCATTATTTTGTTGAACTTTTTTAATACAAATACAAATAAACTCTAACCTGTTCTGGATTTGTACTGTATATGTCTGAGAAGTGGGTCAAGGAGGAAAGACTCAAATGCAGAACTCTGCAAAAGAGACATAAAATGTCCTTGTTTTTTTTAAGACAGTCCAAGGTCAAAACGAGGTACAAAAGAAAGTATCTAAAAAAAGGGATAAAGCAGGAAGCAAGAAAGGTCATTAACACTAGGAACAAACACAAGGAAGCTGAGACAGTGGACACACAAGGAGCTCATTTGAACTGGCCGGGAAGGAGTGGAGGGGAGATGGGGGAAGACAACGAGATGCAAGTAAAACACGTTAATGGAGGGACAGATGCTGATCAGGGCACAAAGTGGAAAAATGCCTGAAACAAGACAAGATAGTAGTGTTCAAAAACAACAAACAGACATGGTCACAAATTAAGCAGCAAAGCCAGATGTGACAGTAAAATACAGAAATGGCTTACAAAGCCATGCACAACATATTGTCCTATTGGGTGTGATTTGGAATGTTATTATCTTCTTATTTCTTAATTCAGCGTTCACCACAGACTCTGGTGTAAGTTTAACTTGGAGAATTGGTCACAGACATTACCCATGACAGAGCCATGTAGCTATTTAATATATTGCAGACCTGCTTTAATAGACTGAATGCATGACTGAAGCTAGTTGCTATGAGCTCCTCTTAAAACGCCTGACTTGTGACTTGACGCTTTACCTTTGACATTTACTGTAGAAGTCTCCAGCACATATTCGTTCCAGATATTATTGTGTACACCCAAGGTATTTCAGAAATGCTCATTCAACTGTTAATGCTTGAGGAATGAGATTATTATTTGAGGTGCAGAGCCATCATAACCAAGAAATGATCTAGTTTAGTAAAAGCTCACATGAGTAGTCTATCTTAAAAATGGATGTTAAATAGGTGAATAAAATTATATACTCTGACATTTTCCACATTTTTCAAAAAATCCATTCTAGGAAAAGTTAAAATTTCCTTCTGAAAATTGTTAAATATTGTATATTAAATTTAAATGTTGTATTTATGGTAAATCTACTTTATTTGATAAATCAGTTTTCTGTAAATCATTCTCTTAATTATTTGTCTAGTGTGTTAATTTTGTGTAAGTTTTCATTACATTTAAATGAAATCTTTTTTATTTTCCAAGTATTTTGTTTTCATCAATAAATCTCTGTAGTGTGGTACTCTTGTGATTTTGAATGAAATTTTTCTTTTCACACATAAATTACAGTCCCATTTCCTACAGTTTGAGATATTGGGCTTTCATATTTCCAACTCAGTAATAGTTTCTCATTTAGTCCAACCTCTTTTTTTTCAGTATGAAAACTGGGTTTTGAAGAGCTGTCAATGTTGAAAACAGAAATGGTTCCAGTACTTATCATAGGTCAGGAATTTCAACAAAGATGTTTGGAAAAAGATGGAGAGGAAAACAAGTAGAAAAAAATAGCAATTTATCACCTTCAGCCAGGAGAAAACATCCATATTGTGTAACCACAAAGAAACAAAAATACATCTTAATTAAACACCCACTGAGCATATTGTAAATACAGTCGCTTCTTGGAACTAAGAGAAAACTCAAGACAAAGAAACAGGTTTAAGACAGCTATTATGTTTCAAGTGTGCTGTTCATCAGGCTTAAAAAGGGGCAGCGTTGACAGGATGCTGGAAAGAGCACCATGAAATTATGAACTTGAAGAAATGTCTGATTGCTTTCAGTGAATTAAGCTTGACTTTTCTCCCTCACACCCCTCTGTGAACCATATATTTATCTATACATTACTGTCAAACAATTTTCCAACTCATGAAAGCTATTTCAAAGTTGGGGAAAATCTTTCAGCCATCTCCAAGTGCAGTAACATATGGCTGGAGCAATTGTGGGAATTATCTGTGTCATCTTGTTTGGACATATTCAATTTGGGTCTCAAGCCCCAGTGGAAATAGTTGAAAGCGGGTGATTTGGATGATGGAGAGGAGATCCAGATGGCAGAGCAGCAGTAAGATCAATCGGGTTTGATTCATTTTCCCCACTTCAACATGCAGACAGATGTGATTTAACACAGTAAATTGGGTTTACATCCAGCTTGTGCCTTTCTGTTGACAAGTGAGAACACCTTAGAAAAGAAACATAAAATTGCTTATCAAAGTTCGTAAGGTTACATCACTGTATGTTTTAATCCATCATCGTTATTAATATCAATCACCCTACCAGGTTCAATAGGCCATAATAAGGAATTATACTGGTTGCTCCCACTATTTTGCTAAACATTTTACGTATTTTATTTTTATTATTTTTTGTGATAGTAAAGTGTTGAACACTGGGGCTAAATTATTTCTTTGCATCTTTGTCATAAATGATGAAAATAACCCATCATAGTCAGAAAAGATTGCTTATTTTCAGCTCTAAGAGTTCATATGCTTCAGCTTAAATCTGATAACAGATTCACTTTGATGATGTCAGTTTTAAAAACTCATCAAAGCTCGTTTTTTTTTTTCTTTTGTCATTCATTACCTCAACATAAGATTTTTTTGAAAGCACCAAAAATCATTTATCTCCAGTTATTTCTAATTGAGGAATGCTTCAGCCGTGGGTTCATCCTTGGGAGGCTGGCAATCAGAGTATTTTTCATGTCTGAGCTAAATCATTTCAGTAGAATGGATTGCAAAGGTTGATAAAGTACATGATGTAGTTTATCATAGAAAGTGAGAAGTACCAAGAGAATCATCTAACAGTTGGTAGCCTACTTTTGCTTTGCATTTTAAATATGGTTTAGAGGAAAATTATACTCCATTACATCCAGATTGCCTCTGATTGCAGGAATCTGTCATTATGCTGATTTAACACATCATCAGGGATACTGAGCTCACCACTGTGTTACACATCTTTGCTCACAGTCAGTTTTTTCTTTTCATATAACATTACCAAGTATTCACACAGCCGTCCATCCTTCAACAACCATTAATTCTATTTGTGACTATGACTGAACTTCTTTTTGCCCTCTAATCTAGGTCATGTCAGCTGAATAAAAGGACCCATAAATGTTGTGCAGTCCAAACAAAGAAAGGACAGTCAAGGCCCAGATGTGAGAGACAGCCCAAGCTGTACCTGAGTCAATAGATCTCAAAGATAGAGGTGTCAACCTTTTACAGGGACATGTGGCTCAGGCAGTCTTTTAGCAATTACTGTCTAGTGTGCTGAACTTGGCTTGAGCCATTTAGTGGGAAAAAAAAAATGTCCAGAAGTGTCACAGAGGATCATTTGCAGAAATTCTCAGCTTTGTTGGGGAAGTTATCGTCCACCTGCTCTGTACTGCCATAGAATTTGTTCAACAGCTAACTGTTGTCAGTTACACAGAAATAACTGCATAGACTTGTTTTCAATAAAATAATACAATTTAAATTAGATTTTTTTTTTTAAATGTGCTTTGGATTAATAGTAATTTGCATAAAAAACGCAGAAATAAGTGACTGCAGAGACACTCGCATTTGAGCATAAATCTATGTCTTGTGCTTTTTGTATGTTCAGACATCACCAACATTTTTTTAAAGTGTTTTGACCCCGAGCTTAGTATAATTTCGAGACAATGGGTCCAGTCTTGTGGCCATCAGTCAGTGTGTTCCAGTAGTAGGTCTTCAACTGGCACTCTATCTTCTCTTCAACATCCATTTGGATTCTCAATTTCCAGCTATTGACATCTTAATGTTCCTCCAGTCATTATCTCAATTAGACCAAGAATAGCTCTGTTTGCTGGCTGGTAACGGCTACATTTAGCTGTATATTTAAAGTTATATATACATTGCACATAATAACATAATAAGCAACAGAACTTCTTCATGTTTTGCCTCTCACATTAACAGTGTTGACAGCTGTTGCAGTTCCTCTAGTCACGTACTAAGCAGGTTGTGGTCAAATTTATTTCAACATCTGCTTGGTCCAATTAGTGGCCCCTAAGCGTACTTGCATTATGATCATTACAGAAATTCATCAGTGTATGTTCTTCTTCTCTGTTTTTCCTTCTCTGTGCTTGCGCTTTTACAGAATTCAGTGTGTGTGTGTGCTAGAACAACATTTCTCTTGGTATGTAAAATGGAAATAAAAGTCATGGATTCTGAACTGAATCAGTCGTAAAGACCAACTGACTTTAAAATAAATTGAATTATGAATATCATAAGAAATCTGGCTCAAGTAAATTCAGTTGGTGAATTGAAATGTCAAGAGCACCAACTGGCTTCAGGTCTGTGTCCCCATTTGAAGGCAATGAGTCTCTGTGCACATTGGTGCGTAGTGGAAGTAGAGCTATAAAAGCCGTGAAGAGGCAATATTCCAGAGGCACCTCTGAATGAGACTGGAGCAGGAACCTTGTGGTAGATCAATGATAATAAATGTGATTCATTCAAGATAGCTCAGCTGTGGAGTGAAACTCCTCTAACATGCAGAAGTGGATGATATCCTGGAAACAGATAAAATAAAAAAAAGTCTGATTTCAGTCTAGATGTAGGTTACTTGCACTGTATACTGTAAAGACTTGGCTCCTGAAGATCCTTTCTAGTAAATAGTTTCAGGGGAAAAGAAATTGGAACAATTCTCACTTGCTCAGAGTACAATAGATGCTGCTACACTGCAGCAATTAATTTCATTCACTGCACAACTACACCGTTTTATGCATTTTCAGGCTGAAAGAATAATAAATTTTTCTCTTTTGACTTTAAGATCTGTTGGCTTGTTTGGCATAAAGTTCTGGCGAGAATGTCCTCCCGTTATAAATGTTGGCAAGGCTAGTAAAGAGATGTACCAGATGGCACCGCCCATATGTAGTTTGCCCTTTGGTCAGGTAGACTAATGAATCCTGTTGGGATTTAATCTGGCATTAGACCCTCCATGGGCATACAACCCACTCTTTTCCCACAGCTGCCCTGAATTATTGTGAAACTTTTACATTTACCTGTAGCTTACGTTCATAGTTATGGAGGAGAAAAAGCTATTTTTGCCATTTAAAATAATCCAAAATATGATGGATGAAGCTATTACAAGAGTGCGTCTTTTATAATAGACCCTTCCATCTTTGAGCTGAGCTATGGTGATATTATTGGACTTGATCTTATCCTTGGACATTTTTTTATAAATGTTGCTTCATAAGAAACATGTCGATATATCTCTTAACAGCAGAAGAATGTGTTGCATTCTCAAGTGCCTTGTCCATAATTGCAGCAGCACAATGCAGCTGAACACAGATATTGTTACAAAAATGTTTGGAGTTTATACTTTGAAAGGGGAAAAAAAAAGGATTAATGCACCGTTTCTGCTTGACCTTCACAGTATATACACAAAAGTATAATGTTGCATAAATAATAAAACTCACCAGCGATCATTATTATCATTTAAGTCTTGAAACTCAGTATGATTATTCATTTAAATAAATTCTGCTAAATAAAAATATTAATTAAAAAAAGCTTTATAAGTTTCATTTCAGTCAAGAAATCTAAGCAGAAGAATCCATAGTCTTGAAAAATCAAAACGTAAAAAGCAATAGTTCTCTCTTCAGAAAGTTGGGCCAGTCAAGCACTGTTTAGAAGTTTAGCAGTTCAACCCCCAGTTTCTTTCAGTAAGTGTTTGAAAGTTACTAGATGACATTTGTTTAGCAGACTTCAATCCCTTTGGACAAGTTGATAAACAGTTTGGGAACGTTGTCAAGCCAACAATCAACTTCTGTTTGGAAAATAAATCAAATCTGACTATAACTTGAGAATAATTTTGGAGAAGAAGTACTTGTAACATTGTGTTACGTTATTGCAACTGCAGTTTTGCAAGTAGAACAGTCTC
The DNA here is from genome assembly GCF_017639745.1 of Melanotaenia boesemani. Classification (NCBI taxonomy): domain Eukaryota; kingdom Metazoa; phylum Chordata; class Actinopteri; order Atheriniformes; family Melanotaeniidae; genus Melanotaenia; species Melanotaenia boesemani. Next base: position 16,988,715 of record NC_055682.1, on the reverse strand, counting down.
CGGTCACGGTTGTCTGATTCCCCTCTTGCCACACATTTTCATTAGGAGACAAAACTAAAGGCAGGCTAGTCAACCACATACTCGGTTCAAATGGAGCCACATAACAGCAGATTGAAATTTGGTATCGTCCTGATAAAATAATCAAATAATCAAGAAAAGTGCCAAATTAAAGGTAGCCTATGTCTCTCAGAAATTTCAATATACACCTCTACATTAATAGAACTTTCACCCATATGCTGGCCACCCATGGGCGCTGATTCACCCTATACCAATAACAAACGCTGGCTTTACACATTGTGCTGATAGCAGCCTGGATAGTTTTTCACATCTTTGGCAGGCAGAACACAATGTTTTTTCCGCAAAAAACTGCTGAATCATGAACTTATTTGACCACATAACATGTCCACCTTCTTTTACTAAATCTCAGATGAGCTTGTACCAAGAGAACTCAGCAGCATTACTGCATAAATTTGATATATTTCCTTCTCCTTGTGTAATACAGTTTCAGGTTACATTCCTGGATGAAGTGCCTGAGTTGAGTGAAAATGGTTTGCCAAGTTATTTCTAAGCCCATGTGACTATACAGATCACTGCCGCATGACAGTTTCTGATGCTGCCAGAGGGCTCGAAGATCAAGGTCCAGCAGTGGTTCCCAGTCTTGGCCTTTGTGCAGTGAGATTTCCCCAGACTCCATGAATCTTTTCACAACATTATGTACTGCAGATGTTGAGAAACTAAAGTTGTTTACAATCTTGGACTGAAAAAAATAAGTTTTTTAACTGATTGATAATTCTCTGACAGAGTTTGGGGCAAAATGGTGAGTCACACCCCAAGCTTAAGATTAAGCTTTTGGTGGATGTTCCTTTTATACCCAATGCTGTGACCTTCACCAGTCAACTGGTCTGCTGATTGAAGAGTCTTTCAGAACATTGTTACTTATATATTCTATATGTTTTTGCAGTATTTCTTTGCTTGCCCCCCAACTTTTATGGGTGTTACCAATTTTTAGGTTGGTTTCTATTTTTTTTCTAAATGCAGTGTTGATCATCAATATATCAAAATATGTTTGCTGTATTTGTTCAAACTAAAAAACAAGACAGAATTAGAGTTTTTTTAGATTTGACTTTTGTGTTATTTAGTATTGGATTGTTCAGTGCAGATTTTTCCTCTGGTTTTCCACAACTGCCTGGACACTAACTGAGAAAAAAAAAGAAAAAAAAAACAACCATTTACTGTTATATATTTGTTTTACAACTACCTACTTGAAGAGACATAAAAAAAAAATCAAACAAAAAAAAATCCCCCATTGTTTTTTTTTTAATGCTACCTCTGTTTACTTTCTCTCTATAATATAAAAAAGAAAGAATATTTCACAGTTATGACTCAAGCTTAGTAAACATACTACTCCTATTCTTCCAGCCCCTGCAGCCATACAATACACTATAACAGATATGACTTTTCTTTAGCATAGAAAACAGTGAAGTTCAACATTTTAGAGAAGTATCCTTCTTTCAAAACCTTTTTTAACCATTTCTAGACACATTCTTTTGAGTTACTATTTAAACAAAAGAGTGAATATTATCCTGTACTTCCTAATCTTCCATGTTGCGACCTGACAATCTGAAACTAAGGGAATTCATCAACAACACCAATCTTCCAGACCATCAAATCTAATTTAGCTGATTTACTGTTGACCTAATACTCTTGACAACTGAAAAAGAGGTATTTTTATATACCCAAGTATTATATTCATGTGTATCAGTAGAATCTTTTTAGGTGCATATAGAGGGCAAACCACTTTTTACCATAACAGGCAGGAAATTTTGGGATATAGACACTGAAATGTAAGTAAAATTGTCAAAATAAAAAAAAAAATTAGATGAAAGATATAAAGATGGCTACAATGTCTCAAAAATGCCAACTGTGGCATTATTAAGAGAAAAAAAATCTAGAATTAAAAAAAATATAAAACAAACAAACAAAAAAAAAACAATTGTAATTATGGGAAATACTGAATTTAGAATTGAAACCTCTGTTTGTCCCCCACATTAGTGCAATCAGAGCAGTTCTGAGCTCAGATTCATGGGGAATGTGCTACAGATGCTGAGCGTTGCCTAGTAAAGTGTGAGTTTTGTCAATTTTAATTGAACACTGTTGGAAAAGATAAGAAATGTGCCATCTTTTTTGCCTACACATTACACATGAGTGCTGCATGTGCCTTAATATGAAACCTCAAACATGCTGAATGCATATGCCTTTAATATCAAGGGATATGAGGCCAAAGGGAAACGAAGCCTAATTCAAGGCAAGTGTGGGATGAAGTGTACCATATGATGTTCGTGCTTTAATCTCTGCATGATCATACCTTGAGGACTATCCACTTTTTCACAATGACCTATATAAAGTTAACTCTATTAGCAAGCAGATTAGAGTATGTGGTTTGCAGTATGTAAGCATCTAAAAATTTAATTTGTAATGTGCTCAAAGAGCTTTTAATTCTTTGAAATCAGATGTACTGTGTCGCTGATTGCTTGTGTCAAACAGTCATCTTCCTCCATATTTTTTCCACCAGGTCATCAGCCTGTATGTGAGCACTTGCTGAAACTTGTCAGCGATTATCCATAATTGCAAAGCAGCATTTCAATCATGCGTTGGAGCTCATGAAGATTGTGATCCTGAGGAAACATCTGTGCATCATATGATTGCATTTATAAGCCAAAACATATTTCTTATGCCTCACTCTTTTTTTTCTTTGATGAAGAAGCATTGAAGCTAATGTCTGAAAATCCCCAAAGAAGATTTGCATTTGTCCTTAATTATCTTGCTGTCTGTAATTTCATGCATTTAAATCTCTGATCAGCTCTTTCTGAAAGCTGAGCAGCATAGCTTTTTGACATCTGTACTCAAGTCAGCTTCAAGGACAGTGGTGCATTAGAAAGTTGGACCAGGATAAAAAATATAACAGCAGTTATCTGTGGACTCTCACAGTGTTTACATAACTATTTGCTCATGAATCAGATGAACCTGTTGGTAAATCATGTATTATCTGTGTAAGCCTGAATGTGGTGACCCACAAATTTGTGATCATGTGAGGGGTATGATGAATTATGAATGTGGGTAGATGTGCCAGACTTAAAGCTTAAGACGCATGTATGTTGTTTTGCATGAAGAATCTTGGGTTGTACTGATGCCAATTATTTATTTTTTAAATTATAGTACTTCTATCAGAGTATTAAGTAAGCTATTAATTAAGTCTTATACAAGCTACTTTAATACAGTTCCCTTAGTAAGTCCAAATGATACATTACACTCATTTCACCTGGTACCTGATGTGTTGCTGAAGTTATTGCTTGGCAGATATAATACCCAACCATCTATGTATGTGTCAAGACTTGCACAAACTTTTAATAAATGTGTAGCACTGAAGAATTTGGTCACAGTGTCATTTTGTAAGCTGATTTAATGGATTTCAAGCATATCCACTAGGGTTGTTTTGACTTCCCTTTTGCCTTTTTTCCCCTTTGCTTTTTCTCATTATCAGTTCCATCAATTGGCTACTCATTGTTATTGATCCATCCATCCATCCATCCATCCATCCATCCATCCACCCACCCACCTTCTACAGCTTCCCCAGAACTAGATCATGGGGCAATAATCTAAGCAGTGATCCCCAGGTCCCTTTCTCCCTGTGCCACCTCCTCCAGTTTTTCTGGAGTGACACTGAGCTACTCAGAAGCCAGCCAAGAGATATTATCCCTCTGGTGAGTCCTGGATCTGCCCTGGGGCTTCCTCCCAGAAGGACGTGCCCTTAACACCTCTCCTCTGAGACTTCTGGAAGGTATCCTGACCAAATGCTGCTTTCAGCATGTAGGTCCAGCTACTCTACTTTTAACCCCCTCCCAGATGACTGAGCTCCACACCTTATCCCCAAGGTTGTGTGCAGCAGTGTTGCTACTTTAGGGATTCACCTGGCACAGCAGCAGCTCAGATTTGGATCTGGTTTAGCAGGTTTTTTATTTTGCCATATGGAAGACAGACTAGGACAGCCAGCCAGCCTGGCTGTCTGCTCTCAGCTCTGGGTCTTCCACCAGAGCTTCAGCACACTACTGCAGATAAAGACAGATCATAATTATACATGCAGTACAACTGAACCAATGTGCCTCACCTGCCCATGTTCCCTGAACCACAGCTTCACCTCTCCTCCCTACAGCCAAGCCAGAGCCACGACCATCGCCACAGTGTGCTCTGCCACCATTCGGAGGAAACTTATTCCCACCACTTGTATTCACATTCATTTTCTAGAAGAGGGTTGGAACATGCAGCAACACCATTCAGCTCAGCTTTGTCATCACCATGGCAGACTGGCACACACTGGTCCAAAACAATGCAGACACTGATTTATCCGTCTTTCAGTCTTCTGCTTAGTTCTACCCCAATTTCTGAACAAAACCCAGAGGTACTTAAACTCTCCTACTTGTGGTGGCATTTGCAATCCACAGTTTCCTAGTAAGGACTATGTTCTTAAAACTGAATATGCTAATTCTCATTCCTCTTGCGTCACACTCGGCTGAAAACCACCCCAGAGCCTGCTGGAGGCTCCCTCTCGATGAGGTCAACAGGACTGTGTCATCTGGGGAAAAAACAGAGAAGTAATCCTAATCTAACTGAACTGGGCCTTGGGTGAACCTAATAATTTAGTCTCAAAGATTGTGATTACAGTTGGTGACAAAAAAAAACAAAACAAAACAAAACAAAACAACAAAAAAAAATTATAAAAGGCAACTAACAGGCCAAGCACCTTAAAGTATCCTTGCTCAAGTAAAGAGCTATTCCAATATTTTGAATCTTGGAGAACCTCTGGCCCAAAGACAGGAGTTGAAGACCTCCTGGACTGGGGCCTCAGCCACAAAAGTCCAGCAGAATCTTACTAGATGCTTGAGTGCATCAAATCTGTCTGGCATCTTCTCAAGCCACCGGTGAATAGCACAGAAGCCTAAAACTAAACACCACTTAGATTCAGTGAAATCAAGCTTTTTCTCAGTCACACCCCTCCTTAGTTTACTGTCTTCACCCACCTGAACGATAAAGTCCTAAATAGCAATGACGTTCCCACATAGCTTACCTTCTAGGACCCCACAGACTCCAAAAAGGCTAGGTGCCGTAAGCTGTTGGGTGCACAGTTGTAAACAACATCCCTTTCCCCAACCCAGAGGCACCCTCTCGTCCACTAAGAGGAAAATCCTAATGGTTGAACACTCATCAGCTTGCACCAAGGGTGAGTCCAAGGTGGAATTAAGTCTCATTTTCCTGGAGATTGGAACCTCTGCTATGCATGATGTTAGCCTGAATAGATCTAGATGTTATTTCTCAACATTCCACAGAAACTTTGACTCCTTCCTACAGGCCATGGATTCTCAGCAGGGTGGCTCCATATAGTTTGTTTATGATGATGAAGCACAACAATAAAACAACAGTTGTCCAGTCATGATACTTTCTCATATCTAATTTGATTACTTTACACACTAAAGGCCTATGTGCTACACAAAAAAATCGGATAGTGAGCATTTAGTATATTTTCTGTTTGCGTATCTAAATTGGTCAGTTTTCGGGGCCCTTGCAGATGCGTACCCTGACAGGGCAAACGAGTAGTACCACCAAATACCACCGGGGGACTGTTTAGCAGGATAGCTGATCTGTGATTTGAGAAAGGAACAAAGAATAAGAAGCTGTATTTAACATGTAACTACACCCTCTACTTTTTGCGTAACTCCACCTACTACCAAATTTTGAAAAATGCCAGAAACTGCAAGGGTTGGGGTGTGAGGTGTGGGATGATTAGGGAGTGGATAGTCGGTCGGGATTCACAAGCAGAAATGACTGAATGACAGACAACAGCTGAGTGGCCACTAACAAGATGGAAAGTGAGACTCACAAAGCACCTACGCCACAGATCGGTATTTGAAGTGAAAGACTTTTCCTCTCCAGAATCCCCTCAGTTACACAATAACAAGGTGGTCCTAAACCATATCCAGAGAGACCAGAGATGAGGCAGCGGTGAGCCCCACCTACCCTGTGAACGCGTGATCCCATACACACTGGGTTGGATGGTGAATGCCTGTTTCTGTTTCTCAGCATGTCGTCAATTTAAATTTACAGAAAGATTTATTATACACCATGACTTTCTACAGTCTGTGTAATGACTTTAATCTAAGTCTGTAACATAATTATTCTCTCTGATTGCAAAATAAATTGTGTAGAAAAGTAATAAAGTGAGGCAGACAGAACTTTGCCACACCTTGGGTGGGTGCGCACATGAGCTGGTGGGTGGCTGGTGCTACCATGCTAACGTGTTAGCTAAAGTCAGCAGGCCACGCAGTGTGGCGGTTTGTTTAGACTTTGAGACACACCCTAATTGCTCCGCTGTGCCTTACTGCCTAAGATTATACAGTTTATCAAAACTATAATGAAAAGAGTGAAAACAAACAAACAGGTGGAATAAGACAGTTCAATAAAGAGTTTCTTCTTTCCATGGAGCAGGAGACACATAGACCTCATAAAGGTAAGAGCACAAATGAATGTTTTCTTTTTTTTAAAAAAATAGATGAGACTAAAAATAAAGAAATAAATTTTGAAAACAAAAATTTGACCTTAAGTGAATTATTCTTGTTTTTCTCCCGATGAGCATCCTGTAATAAAATTGATTAAATCACCAAAATTTGTAAGTTTGAAAATTTTAAAAACAACTAAAAATTTAACTGAGGATCAAAACTGAATTTGTGTCTACATCTCTATACTTTATTTCTTTTTTTTTTTTTTTTTATTAATATGAATTTGTTTAAAACACATAAAGGGAAAAAAACTTTGCTTCTGGCTTCTGTTGCTATTAAAGAAAGATTCTTTCTGCGCTAAATATGTTACTGTGTGTGTGTTTGTGTTGGTGTGTGTGAGTGTGAGTGAGGAATGCTGATGAGATATGAAACATTTTCGGTGGTCAGTTGAATAGATTTAGTGTTCTTACAATTGTGAAGCAGACTCTAAAGGAGTCATAGCCTCACCAGCCACAACCTCACCGCACGTCACTAGAGTTGGCTTATCACAAGACTCCTTATTTTTATGGAGGGTGATCTTAAATAGAAATCATGTTGTTTAAGACAGAGGATGCATTAAGGGGCTTTATGAATCATGCAAAACTACAGTACTGCAGTATCACAGTAAAATACTCAGCTGTAAGAGAATATAATAGATCCCCTTTAACAACTAGATGGTGCTCTGTTGCTTTTTGTTTGTTCCACTTGCTAACAGCTCAGATTTGTCAACATCCAGAAATAGTGTTAAGCAAACAGTTGTGGCAGGATTTTATTCATTTTAAGTTGACCTATTTATGATATTCCATGTTTGATATTTAGATTGTATATCCAGATACATGTTGTGTAGGCATTGTGTCTTTCTTTCTTTCTTTTTTTTTATGTGACTAAGAATACTCTTCTGTAAGCTTCTCCTAACTTGAGTGAAATCTTCCTCTAATCTGTCATTGACTCTTCTCTGTTTAGTCAATGACAAACAGGCACAATTACAACCCTTTTGAAGAGGTGATTGGACTTAAACAGTGTTATTTGTGTGGTTTGTTGCTGAAAATGTTTGAGATGAAAAGCTGTTACTTCAGTTGTCTTATTATTATTATTATTATTATTATTATTATTATTATTATTATTATTATTATTATGGTACTTTTCTCTTCCTCAGAGTCAGCTTCCTTTGAGATTGGAACATCTTATAATAAAATGAGACCATACAGTAAATAGTTTAAGAGTTCAGACCACAGACCAAAGTGGGGAAAAATAAAAAGGTGACTAGATAAGGCAAGGCAAATTTATTTGTATATCACATTTCATGTACAAGAAAATTCAAAATGCTTAACAAGAAAAATACATAAGGTTGCAGAAAGCAATACAAGTGCATTAAGAAAACAAAGATTAAAATAAATAAATTTAATTAAATAAAAACAGAAAGAAAAAGCTCAAATAAAATAGATAAAATGCAAGAGATAAAGTTTCAGTATGGGGAAAGACAGTCTTAAAAAATGATCCATTTGATAGATTCCAGCTTAAAAGAAATAGATGCAGATGTGTACTTTTAAATCAAAATTATTGAAATGCAGCAGAGAACAGGTGGGTCTTTAACCTGGATTTTAATGAAATGAGTGTTAACTCTGTGAAACGATGCAACTTTGCAAATATAAATCATTCACAAAATTTCAAGATTGTGTTTTTGGATTAGTAGCATTTTCAAGCAATAACAAGATAAAAGATCTTTCAAAGAAATGTGTCTCTTTTAAATCATAATTACAATAGTGAAAAAGGAGTTCCACGACCCTTCATTCATCACATAACCTTAAATATAGGCTGTTAAACACATACATTGTCTCAATTTATTTTATCTTATACAGCTAACTTTATAGATGAAAAGACAAATTCCTTCAGCTTTTCGTCAATCACACATGCACTAACACTTTATTTGCTTCTTCTCTTGTCTCCATTATTATTGTCACAGTTGGTTTTGTGTCTTACAAGTTTAATAGAGTAGGTATGCAGTATATTGACAGTGTGGTTTCTAATTCTATTTTGGGTGCAAAGCAACCAAGTAGAACAGGACAGATATGGTCTAGTGAGCAAAAATCCCATCTAGACGAGAAGTTTCTAAGCTTACTAAGGTAGGCATTTATATTTGTTCTTCAAAACCAAAGTTGCCATTTAAAAGAAAATATATATAAATTATATTATAAAAATGTAGCATGATTTTTATGTTGTTAAATGAATAACAGGTTTTCTGTGGTTGCTGTACAGTTTAGGTGTGAACATTTATATTCTGCTGCCTGAGTTGGTGTCTGTATTATGGAAAACAGCCAGAAAACAGACAAGAAAAAAGAGAGGGAATAATGTGACAAACGCAGAGGCATGGCATCATGAAAATGCAGCTCACGTTCATGTCTGCTGCTTACAAAGTCCCATTTAATGTTGGTTTATGTAAAAGTGGAATCACAGTTTTTTTTTTTAAAACGGTAGCTGTATATGTCAAATTATCTGTTTAAATAAAAACAAGACTGAAAGCTAAATAAAGTGGTGCACAAGCTATGCCAGTGAAAAAAGCATCACAGACCCCTTTTAGCTGTCAGTCACATCAGAAACAACTTTGCCTTTTAGCATTTTTCTTTTCTTTTGCCAACTTTCATTAGCCAACCGTGGTATTCCACCTAAATCCAATTGCATTAGAAACTTACAACTCAAAGTGACTTGCAGTAATTCACATTTACAAGGTTTCTGAATGCATGAAATTTGTTTTTCTTCACTTGTACATCATTGTAATGATAAAGTGCATAATTACTCTTGTGCCAAGCTCTTACTTGGCCAGCTGTTTGAGGTCTTCAGGTGTTTTCTTTGATATCCTGCAACCAGCTAATCTTTCTCAGTTTAAACTAATTTAAAGTCAGCCTTTACAATCATTTGTCTCCTCAATGTAAAAGCATTTTCTCTGGAAAAAAGAGAGCAACCCATGTTGTTAAACTATGCATACCTTATTATTTGCTGCATTTCTATGAATCACAGCCCAATTCTTATGAAAAAATAATGGGGCATTATGTAAATACCTGAACAAAAGATGCTAAACAGTAAAGTGTATAACGTATCAGCATGCTTCACTTAATTCATAATCTGCAGTCACAGGAAATGGTTTTTCTCTGCAGACGTGTCCGTAAGTATGATTCTCCTACAGTGATGCTCTGCATATTGGCAGTCACGTGCAACAGTTGAAGAATCTTGTTGCAGCAACACTGCAACAGTGTCAGTTAACACAGAAACAAAAGAGCTGTAAAAAATCACTGAATAGAAATTTATTGGTGCATTTCAGCTTATTTTATGTTTTAGAGAGTTTGGCCAGGAGGCTTGAGCATTACTCTGGAGAAATGGGTTTATGTTGAATTGTTGATGGTGCACCTCATTACTGGAGCTTGGTGCCTCTCTAAGGACTGATTACGGATTAAGCACATTTGAGAGTGCCAGCACGTACATGCTGCATCTTCTTTGTTTCATTATCCATACAGAACTCCTTCATCTAGAGCATACTGTATAAGAATGCAAAGCACCAATGTGTCCACCGGTTCTAGCATAGTGTGTTTTGAAAGGATTCCTCAAAAAAAAAAGTCCTACATCCTCAGTCGGTGCACAAATTCCCTACTGGTACAGCGACATCCATTTCATCCCTCTTTTAGTAAACTAGAAGTGGTGGAACTGTAAAAAACACAATCTGTCATGTAATTGTTAGCCAGATGTATTTTTTTTTTAAATCTCTTATGATTTTGGATGCTTTTGGTAACAGAACATGTATGTAATAAGGATATGACACAAGTAGTATGTCTATATTTTTATGTATTCATGATGAGTCAAAAATAAGCAGTTCTTTTCCAGTAAATTGACACAGCGGCTGCCAGGAATGACATTGCAGATGTTGCAGATGCATAAGGCAAAACTAGAAAATACAGTTTCTGACCCCTGGACTTTCTGTGTGTGTTTGAAAACCATAGAATCAATCTTTTGTTTATTACTTTAATTTTTTAACCCTTTCCAAATCTTACCCTGTTAAGAGCTCATAGATAGAATTTTACAGTGAGTGGCTTTTTTTTAATATTTATCAGAAACAACAACATGAGAAAAATAACATTGAGAAAAATAATAGCATTTATTTATTGCCATTATTTAAAGGAAGCCATTTCATTTGTGTGGCAGCTCATTTTCACAGCAGACCTAAATTTATAAAGAAAGTTTGCTTACTTTTGTTATCATTTGATAGCAAATGAATGGATTTAAAGTAATCTTTCCAAATCTGACATGAAGCTAGTAACTAACTAGCTTTGTCCTTCCTCTCAAAGGATGGTGTTGCCTTGTTCTACCTGGGTATATTTTCAGTTTGCCATGGGAAAAATTATCATACTTTTCATGCCATTTAAGCTTATCTTTTTGAATTAGCTCAGGAGAGAAACATGTATATTAGCTACCAGTTGGCTAAGTCATTTCATTTGGCATTTGCTGGCTGCGGAAATAAATACAACTACAGTCATTACATCGAACAGAAATACTGTATTTACTTAAGTTTACTTACACATTAAGTTTTCTCGTCACATTTTGAGTAATGTCCGACCATGTTCAGTCTACCAAAAAGATTAGTAAATGTCTTCTTCCACACAAGGTTAACCACACAGGCTGCTCCAAGCTAATTTCGGAAGATAGATGACCTTCCTTGCACCCCCCTCCTCGCTACATGAATGTAGTACCGATGAGGGGGGTGCATGTATGTTGTGCATGTGTGTGTGCGTGCATGTGTGTGTGTGTGTGCATGAGAGCACTTGAGAAAAATTATGATTAAGTGTGTTTTTAAAATTGTTGAGTTTTATACTTGGGTGTGTGAAAACTTATTTTTAATTTGACAAAATAATTTTTATGTGCAGGACTTTATACTACTTTTTCTATGAATAGTGTTTTATAAATAAAATTTGATTAGATTTATGAAGGGCTTCACTGCTGAAGGCACCCAGAGTGCTTACACTGGATTCATTATTCATTCACTCCTTATTCATACCTGGTGATGGTGAGCTACATGTAGCTACAGCTGGGGTAGACTGGAGGAAGCGTAACAGCCAATGTGCATCAACGGCCTCTTTGACCACCACCAAAACATCTATACACCAATGATGCCAACACTGGAAGCAAGGGTGAAGTGTCTTGCCTAAGGACAAAACAGGGACTGAGGAAGTGGAATGGGAACCCTCAACCTTCCAGTCATTGGACAGCCTGCCCTACCACCTAAGCCACTGATGCCCACAACTGAGTCTCTGTAACACCAATTCTTTAAAAATTAAAAATAAAAAAAACAACACTTTATGATTGCATTAAACTTCCCAAGATTTAAAACTAGTTTATTACTTTACTGTATTGAAATGTGAAAAAGCCTAATGTTTAACTCCAGAGTTGATATTGAAGGTTTTTATTCATCAGGTCTTCAAACACACGACTCTGAATGAATGCTATTGTTGTTTGGTGTCTGGTGGATGAACAAGTAAACAATTGTAGCCTATGATATGATAATTTGTCACTCATTTGTTTACAGCTTGTTGTGCAGGCCCCGTGTGAACAGAAATCAATTATTGCAGCCATTACCTGTGATAGTTGGCTGATGTCATAGCTGAGGCTGTGCCAAATTCTGTCTTTCTCTTTTCTGGATGCAAATTTAATGTACTAGGCATTATGCATAAAACTGGCTTTACTTGACTCAGCTCTAAAAACCAAAGTAGTAACTAAATGCTTCCCCCTTTATTGATGGTGTTTTACTTCACTGTCTCAGTCAAGAGATACTATATTAGCTGGAGGCACTGCTCTAACAAAGTTGTTCTCCATTTCATTTTTTGATAGCAGGTGACTGACAAATTTTATCCTTTCCTATTTGTTACGGTCTCTCCGTCTTCGATAGCTTCAGTGATGAGAAACCTGAAATCACAGGAGATATTTGATCAAAGACTCAGCTCAGCCTTTTGGAAAATCCAAATACTGTGGCAGTGGTGTGTGTAAAACAGCACTCTGTGTCTCTGTCTCCTTCAGGAGAGCACCTCCGTGTCTGTCCTCAGGGATACACCTGCTGCACATCTGAGATGGAGGACAGACTCAACCAGCAGAGCAAACTGGAGTTTGAGAATTTGGTCGAAGAGAGCAGCCACAATATGAGGACAACATTTATCTCCAGACATAAAAAGTTTGATGGTAAGTTAAAAAGTTTTTATCTGTTTAACACTGGGGCACAATATTTGGTATCCTTGTCGCCTGTTGAATGCAGTCCAAGTAGGTGCTGCTAAACACTTAGGTGAACACTAGTAGTATTAATTATATATATATATATATATATATATATTTATATATATAGTGTACAAATAATATAACCACTACAAATTTTATCTGCATTGCAGCAGAGCAAAAAGGCACTAATATAGTTTTGTGATGAATTGATGTCAGGATTTAGACCCAAAAGCATTACTTAGAAAAACAAACCAGTAAAATGCTTGAGCAAGTTTATTGGTGATGTTGAATCTGGACTCAGTGGGTTGAGATAGATACTGGACAGAAAAATCTAATATTGATAAATGGATTGGAGGGGGTGGCTTGGACTAGTTCAGGGTGTGTGAGCAGGATATTAGACAACATAACCTGAACTGGTGTGCAGCTTATTCTAGGAGATTGTGGAAAAATAAGCATTGCAGGAAGTGGATAGACAAGACCTTAGTGTGTAGCTGCTCATAATCAGTGGGTGAATACTTTGTAGTGAATATGCAAAAAAAAAAAAAAAAAAAAAAAAAAAAAAATGGAAATCTAGAGCAGAGACAAATGCAAGAAATGCCTTAAAGTCAACAAAATTACTTGAACAAACATTAAAGTATCATCTGTAGTGTGATGTCATGTGTTAAATTTTAGGATGCTGAACAAACATCCTTGCATGGGATGGTCAGGTGGGGGGGAGAGCAGCATGACCGATGACAAGCAAACACAAACACACACAGAATGAACAGCGAATCCAACACAATAACAAGCAAGGGAAACAAATGTCAATTAATGTGATATGTTATACACCTGCATCATCTGTCCATGTTTTTGTTACAGCCCCTGCTGCTTTTTTTTATTATCAATGTCAGAATGTTTATGACAAGGGATATATTTACATTTAATTGTTTGTACTATGTGGGATTAAGGTGTCATGTCCATTTCACTAAAAAAAAACAAAGATAAGTAAGACTGAGCACCTGTGCTTCCTCACTCATGAGTTCTCAGACGTATCGCTCTCTTCCCGCTTCTCTTTTCAAAGAGCATTTTAGGAATTGAAACATCCTGGAAGATTTTTTAAAAGTCTAAAAAAAACGAAAAATTTTAAAGAAATAACATATAACTTTAAAACTTACATCAGATGATTGTACTTACACATAATTTGATTTTCTATGCAACATGTTTTGTTAACGATTAATTTTCCGGACTTTTTTTCCTCTCCCTGTGATGCATCTCTTGTGCAACTTAAAACTTAATTTGTTTTGTAACCCACACATATGTTAGGTTCATTTCAACTTCAGTAAACAGCATCGTAGGCTTGGCTTTGGAGCACTAATGTTGTTCTTGATGTGATTCTGTTTTATATGTGGACAGGAGGGAGAAGGAATGCTGACAATTCACAGCAAAAAAAAAACAGCAAAAAAAAAAAAAAAACTGTCCTAATTCTTGAATCAGGATTTTTCTAAGATTCAAATGTAAAAAAATGAAAAAAAAATCTCCTCATGTGATACAACCTGAAGGATGTCTTCATAGATAAGAAAGACTGAAGTTGGAATAAAGAATCCAATGTCTCTGCCAGTATAGTTATTAATATTTATCTTTTTATTTAGTTATAGGAATCATCTTCTGGATCATATACCATATCTGAATTCCTATTTAGATTCTAAGGTTTTTGTTCCTTGATTATGAATATCTGCGTTCACATAACTGAAAATTGTGTTTTTAATTGTTAAATGACAAACATTACCAGGTCACATTCACCGTTACTAATTAGACTTCATAACGGACAAATTAAAGAAAAAAATGTGTCAAATTAAAGCACTCTCTGTGGCAGAATCCTCTTTGGTATGAAGCTTGTGTGGGAAGTACCTTTTAACACTGCACTACCATTGCAGGAGAACTAACTAAAGGTGCTATCTTGAATGTCTTTTTTCTCATTATGATCTAGTTAAGTTAAGCACAGGTAAAAGACATATTGTTCTCGTGTCTTTTGTCCATATAAAGTATCTGCAAAAAAAGACAAATATATATTATGCAAAAAATTCCACATTTCTTAAACATTGCATTCACAACTTAATTTTTCAGAAATTAAGTGTTTTTTAAATGTAGTGCATGCAATTCATAAAACTTTCAAGAACTCAGGAAACAAACGTTATCAGAATGGATGTAATACCTTTGTAAAGACTATTTTGAGAGCTGCATGTTGTGCAAGATTTACTTTAAACATATCAAATAATTTAAAGGTTGGAATTTATTTCAACATGAATCACGTCATTTTAGAGACACTACCTCCAGAATAATGTTCAAACTGTATATCAGCACCTAGCATAGTAATACTGGTGACACAAATCACTTCTGCAAATCCATCTTCAGCATATGAGCAAAATCGCCACATTTCTTAACATCATAGCTCTTCTCTCCACGTTAAGCTTCATCCACGTCATTGGGTTGGAATCCTCCCTCATCAGTTTTACATAACCTTCATTTCTCTCTCCACTTATTTATAGGCTGCTATTATGAAAACCATAAGTCACTTTTTGATTACTGACTGCTTTCTCTGGAGGCCTGTGGGTTTTGATGCATTATTGAGCAATCCTGAAGCCACAAATGACTATTGCACACCAGAATTAGGGCTTGAGTATTCAGAACGTCCAATCTTCTGGTTGAAGACTCTTTTAAACCACCTCTCAGTCAGCTTCACATTCTCTCACAGAGAAATGATGAAAAAATAAATAAAGCTCTCAAACAACTTTGCAGTGCTACACCGCTGGATTCTTTTGTCTCAGGATGATTTCACGGACAACAAGTATTAATTCTCTCTGCAGTGGCCCAGCAGGTGCCCTAAGGTAAACTGCATCAAGAGCACAGGATGTGATAAATATTTCCAGTCGTTATGTGTGTCAGACAAAAAGCTGGAGACACTGAGATAAAGAGAACTGGGCTGGATGTGTTAGAGATGGAGACGCTTGCATCACATCTGTTAAAGATTAATTGCAGTGGATGAACCATGACAAGAGATGCCTCATGCTCAGTCAAGTGATTAGAGACTGAAACTGTTATGCCAACTGGTTTGTGGCCAGTGATCCTTGGTGTTATCTTTTTTTTCTTCTTCTTCTTTTTCTGTTTCTTTTCTTCAAATAACTTGAGAATTATTGTTTATTTGCTGCCGTTTAACTGCTATATTGCGGTTTTTAACACAGTTTTTATTTCTGTCAGAAACTTAAGTGGACTGAATCCAGATTGTAAGAGGGGTTCAAACATGGAAACTGTGTGGGGCAATGAATGCAATATAATAAATAAATAATCTTAAATACATGGGGACTAACCATATTATATTATTTATTAGTGTTAGGTGAGATGGCATCGATGCTCTTACTTTTATTTATTTATTTATTTTTTCATGAGAATTGATTTATCAGTAGGTAGTGCTTCTGCAGGTGCTTATACTTTGTTATGGTCAGAACCTGTTTGGGAACAGTTTAAATGTGTAAGGTGTCTAAGTTACAATGCAGATCCGCTGTTGAATGAAGTGAGCCCCCGTTCTGACACTAAAAAGTTTAACAATTCTTCCTTTGTAGTAATAGTCCAGTATCGAGCTGTAAGGTATCACAACAAATAAGCATGCTGGATCTGGTACTACACAAACTAGCTTACAGGTGACAACAGGATTCTAAAAAGTAAAAAGAACATTCGACTTTATTTATTCAAAAGATGTATTTATTCCTCTGACTTGTCTCATTACAGTTTGCAGATAATTATGTTTTTATGTAGTTGTTTATATACTTGCAGAGCAGAGTCATATAAAAGAAGATAGTGTAACAAAAAACTACTGATTGCTTTACTTTCATGTCTGACATACAGTATTTTGTGTGCAGTTTGATGCTGGTTAACAGCACGAGTCTTTGCCTTGAATTTAATCTTGAATTTAATCAAAGTTCACAAAAGACCTCAAGACTTTTCATAAAAACAAGAGAAAAGTGAACAATTCTACATTGTAAAGTTTCACTGGAAATTTTCTTTACCAAGTGGTTTAAGTGTTAATGATCTGATTAAATGATAAGGCTTTAATCTAAAACTTCATATTGAACAGCTGTAAAATCATGAAAAACTATTTACATATAAAGACAATTTCATATTTTTTTTCCATTCTAAACTACAAAATTTCTATTTTTTTTGAGTACAGATCTGTTATTTTTTAGTTACTTTGATGTCTGAATTTTAAAGTTTTATAACTTTTAAGTTGGCTGTTTATAATTGGTTATGATCTAAAAGTTGCTTGAAATAAAAACATTATCCTTGGTCATGTATTATTAGCGAAAACGATCCAATGGTTTGTGTGTATACTCACTATGTAAAATTTACTTTTTGTCACTGGTGGGGCTGGTGGGGGTTGGTGCCCTGCTTTTCTCTTACAAGACTTCAGCTACAGATTAGTGTGTGTGGTTGGTTGACTAAAGTCTGAGTTGAGCAGCTGCCTTGGTTGACTGAGCTCTTTGATCCTGCCTCTGTAGAGCTTCTCTGCTCAACGTTGAGAGCCGCAGTGTCCTCCATTCATTCAACAATCCCTTATTCACACCCGACCTAAACCAAGGCTGACTCAAACACAACACCCCATTCTCTCTAATCTGTCGTCTCTACAGTTCACAAGCTCCTACTGGACTGAGTGAGCCAACAAGCACAAAAGGAAAAGGCACCACTCCACTTACTGTTTTCACACATTTATTCTTTGAAGAGGCTCAGACATGAAAACAAGTATTTTATGTTTTTAATTGAAAGTAAAAGAATCCACCTTTTTTGCCAAATGAAAGCTAATTTTCCAGGGTTATTGATAAGTTCTGCTTTTCTATGTTTAAACAAATTATTTAATGCATTAAAGTTATTTGTCCTAAGAATCATTCACATTTTCTCATGCAAAACCGTGCAGTAAATGTGACATCAAATAATTCCCTTTTCATATTTAATATATTGGTCCCCTGTATGATACTGTGTCCTCTTTTAAGAAATGGGAAGGGAAAACAAAGCTTTAAATAAGAAACCAGAGAGTGATGAGTCACATTCAGCAGCTCACTTCAGAATCGACCTCATTAAAAACAACAGAGGGAAAGATGGGAATCTGTGAACCAGCATGTTGTTACTCATTATCTTAAATGTCTCATGGACTACGGGACAGTTTTCTTCCAAATTAAACACATTCGCTCCTCATTTAGTCAAAGAATAAATGAAAGCATCCTTTCGTCTTTCATTTTATTTTTATTTAATTGGTGAGCCACATTTTTATCTTGCTTATCCAGCCAATACATCCTTCCAGTTCTAGTTTTGTAAACACTTTTGCTAGCTTCAGTGATTGAGGCAACGCTCACATTAAGCCAGGAGCTTCAATTAAGTATGCTGGCATTTAAATGAATAATAACAGTGAATCATTCAAATTTTAACTGGATATTTTTTAGTACATAAGTGTATGTGCATGAGTCAAATAGTTGAATATATCTTTAGCATTTTATATCAGTTCAGAAACTGAAATGCCATTATATATCATTTAGCTGTATGTTAACCCAAAACAGTGAAACTGTGTAAACCCCCATTAAATCCTTAAAACATACTTTTCTTACATGGAGGAAAATGTGTTTTGCCTTTTTACCACATCCCTGTACAGACAGAGGTTCAGTTTAAAAAGAAAAAGCCAAAGTGATGGACTGCCCTTCTCTTCTTCATAGCACATCTTTGAGTCTCCCTCCTAAAGAAAGCTTGGCACTCTTCTTCACTCTTCTAAAGTTTGACATCACTATAGAAGCCTATACTGATGTCAAATCATAACTTTAAAGTTTTTATTAAAGGAATGTGGCTTTCATAAGCTTTTTCCCACTTAATTCAGAAGTGATGGCCAGGATTTCTTCTTTTTTTTCATGAAACTCATCAAATTAAAGTCAATAATTTCATCTGACTGACAACTAATAATATTACACAGAAAATATTCTTGCTTCTGAAATATTTACTTTAAAAGTCAGCACATTCAAGGCCAGATTGTTTTTCATACTGTATGTGGATACAAGAAAAAAAAAAAAAAAAAACTGCTAATTTACAAACTTCCCCAAACATCACAAACGGAGATTCTTTACATTTATTATTCATGTTTGACATTCATTGAAGTACTTACCAAGTGAAATTTTAAAAATGCCCACAATTCAGAGCTGACATCAAATGGTTGCATCAAAAGAGGATCTCAAAGGTCCTCATTATACTATACTCGGCCCACTTCAGTGGCGAAGTTATGAACTGGAATTATAACCACCGGTTTTGTCTTTACAGGCATTGTGATCTATAAGGAAAGTAAACGATTAGTTCACTTGAAAGTTTGAGAGCTCATCATTAATATCTTCACTTTAAGACGTTATGTCTTGCATCTGTAAACTGGATTGATGGTTTGAGCGCAATTAATTACTCCACACGAGCCCTACTGTTGCAGACTGAGTCCTTGATTTTGTGGACTGATTTGTAATCCCCATTATCCTTTGTGCATAATAAAATAGCCGGCATTATTAATTTATAATATGAATAAATTGAATAAGGGGGTTCTGCTTGACAGTAGGTTTAAGATTCTGAAGTTTAACCTTATTTAGACATAAAACTCTGGTTAGAAATTTAGCTGCTATGGTCAACTGGATTTTAAAGTGATGAAGATGAAGTGAGAATTACTTGAGTACACTTATAAAAAATGGATTTCTGCAGAATTAAATGGTTTTAGTCTTCATCACATGTTTTAAAAGGGTCATAAAGTTTTCCACTAACTCTGGGATCTTCCACCTTTATTTTCCTTATAATGATTAATAATAAAGTAGTTCTGTTTAAGTGCATGACACTGACCTAATTTTGTCTTGAATGTAGGAAAAAGGTTTTTTACTGTTTGCATAATCAGCTTAAATCCATACAAAATTTTTATATTTTGTTTTTATTTGCTTGTTTATTTATTAATTAATTTATTGATTTTGTAACAAAAAGATCAGATCACTACTTGAGCATATCTAGTTAAAGAGAGTAAATTACTAAAACTCATTTGTTCACACCAGCGCAGAATAAAAACAAATTTGACTGAGGTTTCCGTTCCTAGCGCACTTTGGTGTTGGTGAATGTTAAGATTCATCAGTTGTATGCTGGGATGGAAGTGTCAGTTTATAAGCAACTTTCTAGCATAATCTGCATTTAAATTCACTGTTTTATGCTTCACAAAAATGTAATCTAGCTGAGTAAAGAGAAGACAGTAAAAAAAATAAAAAAAAAATAAAAAAAGGGGGGGGGGGACCTTTTTTAGAGCAACTGAATTTCACTGCTGATTGTAATTTCTGCTAATTAAAAAGGTGACATGTGCTGAAATCTGATTCCCTATTTGAAAGGGAGACTTTAACGGATTAATTCCAATTAATTAGTTGCAAAAAAATTGAGTTAATCGCAATTTGCATTACCTGGTACACAAATTACTCTAGCTGTGTTTCCACTACACCTAGAATTGCACAAAACCTAAATATTGCAATAAAAAAACTGGCAATGGAAACACCTACATTTCGAAAAAAAAAAAAAAAAAAAAAAAAAACTCGAATATTGCTAAAAAGTTTTTAACGCTGCAATTTGGTGGTTTTCCAGCTGTGTTGATATAGTAGTATATTGCAAAAGTGTAATGGAAACAGTTTTGTGAAATGTAGAGTTTTACCAGGAATTAGAAATCTCTCTCCTCCTCAAAGTGGAGTCTCGTGGAACGCAATTTTACGGGAATTATGGCTTGTGGGCTAAACGCCATTCAATGGAAACATGTGAAAATCTTCAATTGTACTTTGTCAAAGTTTTAGAAATGTCACTTCTACTTTGCGAAAAACTGTAATGGAAATGCAGCTATTGATACACACATCAGAGCTCAGCTAATGTAAATTTTTACCAACTTAGCTACTTTATGGCTATATTTAGTGAGTTTTCAGACCGCTCTAGCGACTCTATTTCAAAAAAGCGACTAGCAACAAATCTAGCTACTTTTCCTGGTGTTACTGGAAACCATTGGAGACATGAAAGCATGTCTCATTTGCTCTTATAAAATAAGTAGTGGGTGCTCCCCAAGGCACCATTCCCCGTCCAAGAGCATTCACATCTGCAGTCAGACCAGCAGATGTTCACTTCTGCTGGAAGGGTCAGACTTCAAATGAAATGTGCTTAGTAGCCCTTGCTTACAGCCCTTGATACTAATGGCTATTAATGAAGTGTGTTGACAAAAAACATTAAAAAGTTAAAGTATGGTAACATTTTGTAGACTCTTAATTAAGAACAGCTCAGCTGTTAAAGTACTTAAAATGGCACATTACAGCCCTGCATCAAATCACCTGCGTCTGATTCCCGCAACGCTTGATGGCCACACATGATGGTGTACCACTAAGAGACAGAGACGGCCTATCGGCAACATGGCAGAGTGGAGCAACTGAGCGTCTTAACTTTCACCAGGTGAAGTCAGTTTCCACAGGTGATGTTTTACCACTCAGAGTTTAAGTTAAATGTTTAATGAACAGTGTCTGCTGAAGGCAACAGACGGTCATGGTTTAATACATCCATTAATCATGTACCAATAGTGACTCACTCGCAAGCAATTTGTTGGAGCATATTTCCATTATAGAAAACGGGGGAGCAATTTATGAAGAACTTTATTATAAAAAAAAAGTTTGAGTCACTGTTTGAGGGGCTAAAGCTTCAGTGACAGTTCTGTGTGATCAATATCAGCAATAAGGCAGATCACCCTTTCTGTTACATCCTTTCAAACAATGGGGGTGGTTACAAGGGTCAATATGTGAGGCTTTAGTAATGTAGACAATTTATTTATTCATTGTTCTTTTTCTGTACTTAGTTTGAGGAATCTCTTTTTGAATAAAAGCCTAAATTTGTCTCTATTTTCTTAAAAGGATAATGACTGAGTAAATCATTTTAACCCGTAAGAGCCCGACGTGACATATTTGTCACATACAGAGACATTTTGCTTCAATTTATGGTATATTTTTTGCTTAAAGTCCTGTTAAACACAATCTGATACTTGTCTTCTGCCCCCTAAGAGATACCCAGCAGCAGAAAACCACATTATAGTATTTTTAAACTGTCACATGGTAATAAATGGTAGACCCCCCCCCAACAAATGTTCATTTTCTTGTTACATTTTGTTAAAGAGCCAAATAAAGACCTCATATTAAAAAAATTGGACTTTCTGGCCTATATGGGTTAAAGTGTTTTTGTTGTTTCAACCCCATTTACATATAGGAGATTTTCCCATACTGCACTGATGCACTGAGGACGATCAATAACTACGTTTCCATGGACAAATATGTCTTCTATCTGATCAGAGATTCCAGCTGGCATGTTTACATGGACTTAAGATCAAGTGATCAGATCAGTTGTGTGTCAACATGATGAAAAGATTTAATACAGTCATTACACTAAATGTTACTCTTGCAATGTGGACTGATTTGGAAGAAGAAAAAGGCAAAAAAAAAAAACATTTGTTCAAATAATCTGTAATGCTGGGCTCACACCAAACGATTTTCACAGTTGCAGACTAAAAACGGAAGTCTTTAGGAAATCTTAGGAGTTTTGCTGGAGTCACAGCGTGCTCACGTCATCTCGGTCGTTAGGTGTGAGCTGGTAATCTGCGCTGTTTAACGTTAATCTTTTTCCAGTCTTAGATCTGCGACAATTTCTAACATGTTAGATATTATCGCAAGTCGCAGTGACGAAACACGATCAACAACCAATAGATGAGGTCTGACAAAAGCAGAAACAGGAATCCTGGCATTCAGACCACCGGCAAAAAAGGACAGGGGAAAAAAAAAAAAAAAAAAAGACGAACAAAAAGCGGTGATGAAACGACGTCGGTGGACTGTCCAGAAAGAGGAGCGGGTGGTTATTAGAAGTAAATGTCTGCTGTGGATCATTTATGTGTTACAGTATAATGATCTAACAAATAAGAGAATGAAAACTCATTCATCCCTCCAGATTCTGATGAGTCGGTGTAACACCTGGTAGAGATGCAAAGCCACACTTAATAAGGATGATGTGTAATTCCCTCCTGGAGGGAAACTCTCCCCTTGCTTGCTTTACTGTGTGCAGATCAGCCCTGTTCCATATCAACTGTCCAACATGTCACAAAAAGTGCTAAAAGAATCTAGTTGCAGTCTTGTAATTTGTGACCCTTTAGATCCACAGTCTTTGTCAAATCTCAGTCTGAGACGAGACTTAAGACTCTAAACATTGGTCTTTAGATGAGAGCTGGCAGTCTTTCAGAGTCTTGTGCAAATCTTTTAAAAGTCTTCTGGTGTAAGCTCAGCCTAACTCGTTCAGATAAACTGATGCTGATTCTGTCTGTAAGTATCTGTGACATGGATGAGAGGTGGACCCAAACACAGGCTTACAAGGTGGGAGGCAGACTGGTGCAGGAACAAGGTTTTAATAAATAAAAACAAAAGATCATAAAGGCAAGACTGTGGAACTAAGACACATGAAGACTACCATGAACTAAACGTGACATTAAGACTACAAAACAAGGCATGACCACTACAATACATGAAGACTTCATGTATATATATATATATATATACACACAGAGGGACCAATGAGGTACAGGTGAAGTGAATAAACAAATCAAACCAGGTGAACTAATGAACAGAATAAAACCAAAACAGAACTAAACATGGCAAGAATAAATAAATACAAAAAAAAACAAGAAAATAAATTAAGATCATGACAGATTTAACATTTTAACAGATCATAAGTTCACCATGTAAAGAAAACTAGTGCCACCCTGTCGAGATCTCTTTTTCCTCCTTTGCCATCCCTGTCAAATTTTCTAGATCTGCCAGTGTATTCAGCAATGCTTTATTTCTAAGGAGTCGTAAGTTTTGGATTTTGGAAGTCGCTTTACAAGCCATGAGTAACATTGACTTCTGTATTCTATCTCTTCTCTGAGTTTTCTCCAGCCAGTAAAAGTCAGCCCAATGTTAAATCTAGTTCTGTTGCGCATTCTCTTTCTTTTTCTTGCTTTGAAGGAAGCAAGGCAAAGATACTTTGCAGAATCAGATTGTGACGTGCAAAACAGCCTATGTGTTGATATCCAGTTGTTAGTGTGTTATTCAATGGCATAAAACAAACCACAGCTATCACGGGGTGCTCCAGGCTAGAACATAAAGCTGTTAAGGGTAGTTTTTAAGTCCCTTGATGCTGCAGGGCAATGATGGCTCCAGGAATGCCACTCCCCCTGGTAGTGGATAATGCCATTGACCTGCCCGCCCAGTTAACAGAGCAAAAACTGGATCCTCTCCCAGAGAGGGGCGTAGACATGCACCAGGTTCAGACACAGAAACAGCCTGTTCTCAGTGGAGCTCACTAGAGCCACATTTGGAATGGCTGAAATTAAGAACCAAGGCTGAATTTGGGGTAATGCACTTTGAACCATATGGGTGTCAGGACCTCTGACACCCATAAGAAACTGTTGAAATATTGTATAATATGGGACCTTTAATGGTCAGAAACTTATGTAGTATTAATTAGAAGTATAATAATGTGTAATAATGTTTTTCAGGCTTTTTTTAAGCCTGAAACAAAATATTTTATAACCATGGTAGCACAGTCTGACTTTATCACTCCCCATGGAAATCAGCTTTTTCCTTCTTAAATTATAATAGGACATTTTGATTATTGGAACAAAGTAAATGTAAAGCATCCATCATATGTATATTCTTGAGTTATAGATTAAACATATCATTTTTTACCAGGTCGCTTTAGATGTTCATTATAAAACACACTAGCCCCTTTATTTGCCAGTAAACTTTCCCTTAAAAAACTTTGAAAGTGGGAAAATGACAAAACCATGAGCATGACACTATGACTTAGAACTATACACCTGTGTATAGGACACAGGACACAAAATAAATGTACGGGACACAAAGGACACCACAGGACTCTGTAACCTTCTAATGGTACAAGACCTTCATTACACAATAGATGGCCATGAAAACTACACTCGGGGCAGGGTAGTGGTGAGGACAAGGCTCTGACATCATTGATTTAACCCCAACCCCTGACAGTCGCATGTCCATATCTAATGCAATCTAAAACGATGTGGACACACTTCCTGGAAGTGTTCATAAATAAATAACGTCTGCTTTGGTGTCCCTGTGTTATCCTAAGTGAATGTCGGGAAGACTGCAAGTCTCTGAGGACTGGGTGGAATGGGGTCTGTCCAACAGTGTTTTAACAGAGTTGGTGGCAGCCTCCATCATCTGGCACAGGCTGCAGCTTGGTGTCACTTCTGTGCTTCAGGATGGATGGCTCTGCATGGCCTGGACACCGTTAACTCTGTCCCACTGGTGAGCTTCAAGGAGAGGCCATGAAAGGCTTGTCTTTCCACAAGCTGCTGCAGTAAAAATGAGAAGGAAATCCACTGGACTGATGTGAGTCGTGTTTTCAATATATTTATTTAGATTTAAACTTTGTGTCACATTTTGAAACACATACGCTGTGAAAACCAACTTACAAAAAAATCTATCCTCAGGATATTGAGTTTGCTTGCTCTACAGCTGAGATCATGCCTTCTGCAGAGAGAGAAGAAAAATATTAGCCCCTACCCCCTCCACCCTGCTGCAAACGTGCTGATACGCTTCCCTCATAGATCCTCGCTGTTTCTTCTCCTTTTGATTTCCATGCATCATTTTAAACTTACTGAATGCGGTGACCGTGAGGTTGGCTTAATTTTAATTTAGCATTCACTCGAGATGTGACAGTGAATAATTGGCATGTTATGCCCTATGAACAATTGAAGCAGAAGCGGGTTGACAGGAGTTCCAAGAGAAAAGCAATGATGGTCTTGCATTGTTGATTAAACCCTTTTTCATCTTGCTGAAATACTTTTTGCTGCAAAGTGTAGTTATCCTTTCTGCTGGTGCATCTGAAAGATTTGGTGTGATGTTTGCACTTTACGCTTAACAGTTGGTGCTTGTGGGGAATATCTAAATTGGAAATCCACATTATGAAACATCTGTGACACTTCTGTACTTGGAAAGTATTCCATGAATATAGACATGTTTTAACATTGTTATGAAACTGTAGGAAAGTGCTTGCATGTCAGCTAGAGAACTGGATTATCTTTAGGTAACAGTTGTGGAAATATATCCCCAATGAGTCTTTAGTAATTCCACAGCAAGTCGTGCAATTCCTGTGTGTGTATAACATGTACTTTCTGGGAAGATACTGTCATCTTGTAACAGTTTGGACTATACAGCGCTATTCAAAACTGACTCTCACAAAACCTGTCCATCAGGATGTGTGCATGCAGATTCATTGTTCATTACCAGCTGAGTCCAAGCAGGTGATAAATCTGAGTAATAAGATATTTAGTGCAGCTATTCCTTTGTGTCTACAATAGTTCCGGGAGTGATGTCAGTCATTTAACATGCTTTAACTGGACTTAAAAAAACAAAAAGTATATTCAGTTCTACTATATGTATCCTTAATCAAAAATTAGAAGTCAACATTTTCCAAAGATCAGCAGGACTCCCTCTTGTGAAAATGTACCTGATTATCTGCATCCTCAAAGATTTAAAGTCATCTTATTAAACATAAAAAAATAACAGATGGTGCATCGCAAGCAAACAACTTTCCGACAACTTCCTACCAAACTCTTTAAACAAATGGATGTGCAATAACCACAACTGTGTGATGTCCAGTTGTGAATGTACTCTTGCGTTCACCTAGACAAAACTTTACTGTCATTTAAAAATGGCACAGTAACAAGGACAGGGATGAACAATACGCTTTTTTCCCGTCTTCTGAAAACCTCAGTATTCTCAGTCAAGCGCAGGAAACACTCCACAGAATGGATTAGTCTGACAAAGCTCTGCATGGAAGCTTTCACAGGGAGAGGCACTCCAACAGCCAGGTTGAGACAAAGCTGCTTATCCACGGGGTCACAGTAATGTAATGGTGTGTGCAGCCAATTTGCTCCTTACTATTCAATGACTGTGAATATCATCCAAGGGAGAAAATCACTTAGAATTTCTGAGCCTTGCTAATTGACTTCTCTTGTGCTTCCCAACACCGAACTCTGTGTCAGATCTTGGAAAATGTCCTCAGCAGAGGTAGCTCATGTCAACAAAATGAACTGAGCAGACTGAAGGATTTGTGATTTTGCCTCTGAGTTTTTGAACAGATTCAAGTGTGAAAGTAGTTAACTTGGTAAGTCATATGGGCATATTTTACTAATTTCATCCAATTATATAACTGTTATTCCTAAAATTATGGGTTCATACTGTGTCATTAGATTAGAAGACTAATACATTTTACTCTTTGGCAATACTACTGAATAGCTGTATCGTGATGATGATTTTCATCAATAGATGGAGGAAATTATTTTTGTTATTATATATAGCAATGCATTTTTAAAGCAAATACTAAATAAATACTTTCATAGGTGCCACCACAAGTTTATCTACTGCATATGCAACTAGTTCAATGCTATCAATTAAAAATCAATCAATCAATCAATCAATCAGTCTTTATTTATAGAGCACTTTTCATACATAAATGCAGCACAAAGTGCTTTCCATGGTTAAAACAATAATAATAATAAAAAATGCAAAGAACTATTTTCTCTTATGTTTTTATTTAAACAATAACATCCCTTTAAAAGTCACATAGTTATTGCTTGTGTTTTTCTCTGGAACAACCAAAAGATGGAAGAAAAGAAACTTTACTGAACAGCCATCAGGTGGCTTGTTGATAAAGTTCAAGTCAGTCAAATGTTCAGTCACCTTAGTCAAGTCAACATTTATTCATATTTTTGATCCCGGGAAGTAATAGCGTCCAACATGGACCCCATAATCCTGTTCAGTGATGGCTGGAAAATGCCTGATCTGTCTCCGATCTAATGCTTGAAAATACTGGTGGCCAAAAACCCAAAGGTGGACACTTGGATATGGATATGTACCATAATAGCTTCTGTGTAGTTGGTATCTCTCTGCCACACAGGTCCCAAATCAAGATATGGATCTAACAGGATCCCTTTTGGGAACTAGTATCTGCTCTGAAACTACTCTGTGTTTGTGCCAAGAAGATCAGAGCAAACAAACAAATGATTGGCTGTGAAAATGATTAGGGTGCATGGCTGAATCTAACTTTAGTACCGTTTGAAAAATGTTTAATTTGGGTAAATAAAGAATTTATGTGGATGTTGAGAGTGCATACTGTGACATCAGCAATCTATTTGCACATATTCCTTAGTACAAGACGCAAAGTACAAAGTGATAAATTCCACACTATAAATTTGTGCGGGAATGTCCTTACACACGTTACACACATCTGTACATTAGCATGTTTCAGGTAATCAGCTGAATTCATATTTTGAACATGTAATATACTGCTGACCAGAATGCGTCTTCAGCTCATAACAATGCTCTGACAGGCTTTACAGTGTGCAGGTTTGATGGATGCAGCACGTCATGTGCTCTTCTTACCCTGCTGAGACCATCAATCTAAAACAAGGTAAATCTGAACTCATCAGACCACATTACCTTTTTTCCCACTTCTCCTTAGTCCGATCTTTATGTTCCATGGCAAAGTAAATATTTTTTTCTTTCAAAAACTATTATTAATAAGTGTTTTTAAGAATGCACAGATATGTAGTCCCTTATCTTGAGTTCTGTTTAGGCCTGGTACACACAACAATCTTTTAATCTTATGAGACTTTTTATCTGGTCGAGACCTCACACATGAACACAAAAAATCAGGCATTTAACAGTTGTGATCATAATCTGTGTGGTGTGCTCCGATAATCTAATCACAGAACAACACACACATAACGATGCTGTCCCGCAAGTGATCTAAAATCTAGTCCTCCGAGCCGGAGAAACGTTGAAACGTAGAAGAAGAGCAATGGCAACAACTGGCAAAAACATTTCTTTTCCCCCAGCCATCTCGCTCTCTGATTGGCTACATTCCGTACACGTCACCATCCACGCAGTCACAATGCACGAGTCATCGGCATTCCTCAGAAATCGGCTCTGAAATTTTGAACATGTTCAATATTTCCGATTGTCGGCTACGACCCATTTTGGAGCGGATTATCTGGACAAATCTGTTTGTAGACCACAGACCAAATGATAATTGGACAGAGAAATCTTTTAAGAGTCAGGATAATTGGGCGTTTCACGTCTGTGGTCGGGAAGGGCAAAACTGAGACAAAAACAGCCCGAAAATCTGTATGTGTGTACCAGGCTTTACAGTACATATGTGGAAATGCTTGAGTGTTGCTGTCGAATTCCTTTATCGTGATTTCACCAAATACTTAAATGATCTCTTTTTCATATTTGTCATTCAAGATTTTCTTCCAGTCATGTAACACTGTCTGAGATGATACAGTATTTCAACCACAATCCTGCCAGATGTTTAGATGTTTTTCTTTAAATGTTTTGTTTGTTTGGTGCAGACCATTAAGGGATGGAAAGAAGATACAAACTCCTAACAAGTGTCAAATCTAAAGGATTTAATAAACACCTTTGTGTAATGGAAGTCCCACAGAGTGCACCTGTAATGTATGTTAAATATTTGTTTCGACCTTGGTGCAGGCATCTGTGCTGTCAGTGACCCAGCTCTCATCTGTGTCCTGGACTGCTGCTAAGGGGTTTATCTATTATGGTGCTCTTATTACAACAGATAATCTTTAGCTGTTTGCTTCTGGGGCAACTACTGGTTAATATGCTTTAATCAGTGTGTGAAATGATGAATGGCAACTAGTGAAAAAAAAAAATCACCCATAAAAAAAAAAGAAACAACAAAAAAAAGAATGCTTTTGTTCTTCTCCCAAATCAAAATATGATTCTTATCTTACACACACTGCAGTTGAGCTGCTTATATTTTAGTAAGATATCTGTTTGTATCATGTAGTAGCAGCTAATGGTCAGGCCCCTGTTTGAAAACAGAGATGAGTTATGGCTACAAAAGTTTGTTACCCTAATTTATCCCTAATCCCACAGCAAAAGTTTGTTCTTTATATTTTTCTTTCATCTTGAAGTTTTCAGATTCAGTCAACCCTGAAGCTAAAAGTACTCCATGTAAAAGAATCAATCAGACTTTGTGCAGCTCTCTCTTGAGCCTCAAAGACTTTACATAATTTAGAAGTTTTTAAATAGCCCCAACATTTATCAGTTAAAGGTATACATGTGTAGAGTGAGAATAAAATACTTAACTGATAATAATACTTCTCACAAGCTGCACAATAAGCTTCGCTGAAGGCAGATATTTGGATAAAGGGACCAGGAGCAGTCTTGTAACATCAATATTCGCAGTATATTCAGTCAAGGCCATCAAAGATCATCAAATACAAAGTTCAGATGACTCATTAGGAATTACTTGTGCATGCATTTGACACCACTCAACAGTGAAATAGAGCAGTGAAGAGTCTGACCAAAGAGCAGTAATTACAATGCAGGTTCGGTGTACAGCAATATTCTAGAAATGTTGCAGCTTTGCCGAGTGAGCCAGTCAAATTTTTCAGACACTTTTTTGTCTGGTGACCTTTGTTTACTAACCAGAAGTTTAACCCATGCAGACAATGAGACATTTTCCTCTTATTTTAATAGTTTAAATTTAGTACAAGTTTCTGTTTTATCAGCAGCATTTCAACATGTGAGAGAATGGAACTGGTCTCAAATTTCCACCAATGCCTCTTTATACTTCTGCAAAGGACTCATTCATAAGTAAACACTCCAAAATGGAGTGTAGGAATCTAATATTGCAGCTACCAGTGAGTTAGGGCAGTACTTTCAGGGGATGAGCTTTCTCTCTCTCTCTCTCTCTCTCTCTCTCTCTCTCTCTTAGACTTTATTTTGTTTCATCAGTAAGAACCACTCTTATTGCTGCTCATGAATGACTTTCTATGCATCCAGTCAGATATTTACAAGAACCATTACAACATCACTGGTATGAGTGGGTATGCATTATATCTGTGAAAACAAACAACCTTTCTAACTGGAGTGTGAAATTGTTGCTGCCATTATAATGCGGCAGTTTGTGACAGGTGGTTTCAGTGGTTCTTATGGGAGATTTCCTTGGTAAAAATCTTTGATAAAAAAAGTATTATTTTCTCTCAGTTCTAGAATGTCACAAAGGCTCACTTAGATAATCTGTCGACTCATGAAGGGAGGCCTTAAACACATGACTGAAGGTGTGTCAGTCTGTCTTGGAACACGTGTGTTTTGGTTGGAGTGTCTCATTTGGCTTCCAGAAGCACAACCCACATTATTTAAACAGCTCTTTTAAAGGCTTTAACAACTTGTTTTTGATCCTGTGCTTTGTACATGTGGGTACATGTCAGTATCCAGGGCTTGCCATAAAAAATAAAAACCCCAGCCATGCGCTGGGGTTTTTATTTTTTATTTATTTATTTCTCTAATTCATGTAGGGTTTTTTTTTCTAGTTTTTACAAGACCTGAACTCTGCCACAATTTAGTAATTTAAGATAAACGCTGTGTTCCACATTCTTCAACCATCAACTAGGCTTGAAGCTACAGTAAATCGATATACACAGACCAACACACAGACCATCAGTCAAGACAAGCAACAAAAGTGCGACAAGCAGTGGTTGGTTATTAGCCCTGATTTTTGTTGGAGATTGGGAGGAGGTCAAAATCCAAGGTGCTGCTGAGAGACAGGGTTTCAGCCTGTGATTTGACAGAAAATAAATATCTGCCAACTGACTGTTGAGTGCAGAGGAAAATAAAGCAACATCTCTCCAGAAACATACAAGAGGGGTGTTGCTTCATCCACGATGAGCAACATGAAAAGGCTTAGTTATTGCACACCAAATCATGTTTGTGTTATTATGAAGCATTTTTGTAGTTGTTTGTAGTTGTTTGTAGTTTTGCGTAACTTTTCATGATACTCCGCCCTGTGACGTTATTTTAACAATGTGAAATTACACACCATGAGATGAAATATAAAGATAAAAGTGCTAAAAGGGCTGTGCTATTTATAAAATGCAGTTTTAAATACAAGTGTTTCATCTAATGTTCAGCATTGTAAAATCCACAAAATAGTTAATTTTGTAGGCAGGGCTGTTAAGATCCATCCAGATACATTTTAAGTTCCACTATTCAGTATTATACTGGGTGGAGGTTGGGTGTACATGCATGCTTTGTGTTTGTGTGTGTATGCCTGTGTGTGAGAGAGAGCTAGAGAGAGAGAGAAAGAGAGAGATTATGATCAGGTGGGTGTTTTTAAATTTGTTAGGTCACATAATTGGTTGTGTGAAGACTCGTGTTTTTACTGCGACAGAATAGTTTTTATGTAAAGGAATTTGTGAAAATGTCTTTATAAATTAAAGTTTGATTTGATTTGTCATGTCATGTTCAGCTATGAATGAGATACACATGATCAGAAAATAAGGTTACCGTATTAAAGGAAACCATCTGTAAATGCTGGCTATTGATACATGTTGCAATATTTTTTTATTTCTCTTTCTCATCCACCTTTGCTTATTTTTCTTTTCTCCACTTATCCAGTGTAGAGTTGTGCATACCAGAGAAAATCTTCTCAGCATACATTAAGCAAGAAGTGAGGAACACCCTTTATTAATATTAAATGTAGATCTTAAATTTCTTCTGGCTTCATGTTTCTGCCTTACAGCATTTATTTCAGTACCCAAATATGCACACTGTGTCTCATTAAATCTGTAGTGCGACCTTGTGCAGGAGGAGAACAGTGTCCATTTCTCCCCACAAAAGTAAGGTTGGAGAATTTGCTCTACTTTTTTTTTTTTGCTTTTTTTTTTTTTTTTTTATTCCTGAAACTTTTCAAGCCTTATTAACTCAGAAAACAAGCCAACTGCTGTGAATGTTTAGTACCGTTTGCTTGAGCCAAGAAAAAGGTTTGTATCTCGCGGAGGGAGACAAAGTCCCTGCTGGAGTACACAGGCAATCACTGAGGCAGACAATGATGGAAGAATCTTCATGTTTTTATGTTCTGTCTCTACAGATAACCACAGAGAGCATGGTGACATCTGATGCTTGGTCAGAACCAGATTTTTTTTTAAAAATCACATAATTTCATTACAACTTAAAACCAGACTTTTTAAAGGATATTTTTATCTTAATGTTATAAGAATGAAACCGCAAGCAGCTCTAATGGACTTTGCTAAAAGCACAGTGGGGATTTGAGCTAAATACCAATTAGCATGCTAATATGCTCAGAATGACATGCTAATTTTAATCAGATATAAACAAGTTAATTATTTTTAGGCACCATACTACTGCAGGAAGTCATTGCAGCCATGAGGTGACATTTTATGTTAACAAGAGCTCCTTTTATCAACTCCTAAATAAAATGTAATTTCTTCTGTTCTTGTTGATATGCCAGATCCTCTGGGCACAAATGGTTACATAATCATTTTTTAGATATATGTTTTGTTTGTGAAATATATTTTTAATTGACAAAAATAATATATTTGATGGTGGTGGAACTTGAGGAGGAGCAGCCTGTGATTCCTTTTCTTACCAGTATTTATAATTTTTTTAATAGCTCCTGTTCCGAGATTTCTTACATTGTCATAAGTTATATATTTTTTATACTGCTTAAATTGGCACTTTAAAATGAGTGGTGATGATTTTGGACCAAAAAAAAAGAAAAAAATCATATTTTTGTTGGCATGGTTGCGTAAGAAAATGTTATATGATTATTCTTAGCTCCAAAACGTGAAAGAAAAGCAGAAAACTGAAAATGGTGTTGGAAATTAGTCTCTTTCCCTTTTTCTGTATAAATCTATGGCTGTGTCCGAATGTGCACCCTACTCCCTACATAGTGCCCTATATAGGGGTCACGCCATTTTGTCGGAGTGTCCGAATGTCCAGAGAGAAAAAAGTAGGGCACTCAAAATTACCCACAATGCATCTTGAAAAGTAGTGAGCATGGATGGTCATTAGACCATATAGACCACAATGCATTGCGGGCAGAAGTTCAACATGGCGCAAGGAGGCGAAAAAATTGAGCTGAGCGAAATTACCTATAAGCAAACAAACAAAGAATAAAATACAACGTAAGGAATAAAAATAAAAATATTTACACACAACTTTGGATTGGATTTGGAATGACATCTTGATGCAGGTTGTGGTTGCTGTGCTGACGGCGGTAGTCACTTGGTTTGCGGCAACAAAAAAATAGGCAGCTTGAGAATGAGTGCACTGTGTAGTGTGCTATGTAGTGCAGCCCTATGTAGTGAATGAGGGGTTAGGGAGTAGGGTGGACATTCGGACACAGCTGATGACTTAACACCTTCCTCCACCCCTCCTCCTCCATTCAAATGTCTAAACCAGCAGGTGTAACTATAGAACATGAAATTTCAGCTTTAGTTAATGTAATCAGAATCAACACTAATAAATGTTTAAATAATATGCAACTTTTAGTGGTCTTGAAGCAACACTGCATAACATTCCAACCTTGAAACTCTGCTTCTAACTAATTTTAATGCCCCACAGACATTAATTATGTACGTTTCTGGAGCTCTTGTTGCCCTGCAGCATCCTGAGGCTGAGAAACTCATTTTTTTTAGTCCCAGAGCGTCACGGTACAGCTGCATTTCACTTTCAAACACTCACACACCAGCAGCTGGATATCAATGCAATAGCTGTTTTGGACAGTTACCATAGCGGATTCAGCAAAGAAACCAAAGACAACAATATCAGAGGAAGAGAGGAAAAGACAAAGGGAAACTGAGCAAGATTTGACATCAGACTGACTTTGACTTGCTGAAGAGAGCTCAGAGAAAAGACAGGATGTGTGTGTGTGTGTGTGTATGCGTGTGTGTGTGTGTGTGTGTTCTCTTAAATACCTATAAACACAATCTACTCCAACTATACAAATCACAACACAAAATGACTATTCACAAAAGGTGAGAGCGTCTCTGCTCAATACCAAACACAAAGGGCACAATAGTGCACACAACCAAAAGGAAAATACTAATGCTCACAAATCACATGGGTATTCTAACACACAAGCCAAACTAGCGTCTACTCTACTCCCAGACTAGCGAGCTGTGGGCCTGACGGCACAAGCGGCCCTAATTGTAGCCGCTTCCTCCCTTTTGAAGCACCGGAGCTGTCCTCTTTGGTCGCTGTGGAGGAAGTGTCGGATGAGCGTCGTCCACTCAGCTTGGCACTAGGTTGATGGAGCCTGAGCTGACGGCGACCAACCACCGTGGAGTTGCTGAAGGGGAGGTCTACACTGGATCGTCGTGGTGCGTTCAGGCATCAACATTTACATAACTTATGTCCGCAAGCTGGGGATGTAACATGGAACACAATTTATTGCACAAGTGATGTGCAATAAAATCTTGTACAAACATTTTCATTCATGGTTCTTGCATGTGAGAAGACCTTATTTGGCTGTTATTTGGAAGTTACTCAACTTCTCAAAATTTATGAGAAAGTGCTGCTCTATGGCAGTCTTGTACACATGTGCCAAGCTTATAACACCTCCCACTATATATCAGATAAAAACACCACACAGTCCCAGAAAGAAAAACATAATTAATGTCCCATATCAGATTATCTTAGAAATGAAGCCAGGTGTTTAACTCCTGATCTGTGCAGGTTTACATTCTGGAGCCTTTTTAAAACAGAGAAAATTCATATTTGTTGCTTAGCTCTTTTGTGTACACACAAAGTAGTGTGTTTTACTGACAAGATGCATTCTCAGGCTTTTTACATCAGTCCCTGGGCTCCTTAAATTGACAGAATTCTCATTTACATTTTATCTGCTTTGCAGCTGTATGGGTACTTTTGTGATTTTGTTTTTGTTATCTCTGAGCTTCTGTGGAGAGATTGGTTAGGAGACACAAAAAGAGTGTTGTGTGGTGGAGGGAATGAGAAATGGGTCTGCATGGATGAGATGTAATGCACAAGAAAAATGAAACTCACCAAAGGTTAAACAGGCCAAAGAAATGTCATCAAAATGCCACTTAAACATGATTTGGCCTTTCGGAATCTTTCATCGTGTCAAACTTTATGCCAGTGGTGTGGCTTGAAAATGAGTGAAGATTCAGCCTGGTCGTCTGCAAAGGTCGATCAAGATCCCACTTGAAGGGAACCTGGACTCACAGGTAAAACAGAAGGCTGAATTTTTATTGTGACAAAATGTACTCATTTAAAATGCAACACACGTTTTACAAGTCAGACTGTCAGTGAAATCAAATGAAAGAATTTAGTGTAACAATATGGTACATAGAAGAATCCACACAATTTTTCTGCAGCAAAAATAAAAATATAAATCATTTTATTTTTCATAGATTTCCCAAGAGAATTTGCAAACTTGGTAATTAATGACTTATAAGCATCAGAAATGTGACCTGAGGAAGCTGAATGTTGCAGTTAGGCGACTGACTGAGAAGCACTCAAATGACTCCTTAATTAAATGCTCACATGTCAGATTATGCTGCCCACTCTCAGTCACCAGCTGGGTGCTTTCATCTTCTGCATTTAATTTCACCATCTGATCAGGGCCCTGATGCTGTAAACACAAGACCTGCTGTAATTGTCTATTTTTGATTTTACTGTCATACACATACACACACACACACACACACACACACACACATATATATATATATATATATATATATATATATATATATATATATACTTTATAGTTACTAGCAACTGCTGTAAATCATTCTTGATCTTATTAAAAAAGTTTAAAAGTAAAGTTCTTTAGGTCCACAGCTTTTTTCTGCAAATACCATCTTAAATACTATGAAATGCAATATATCATATTTTAAAATTTTAAACAACAGAGGGGGTTTAAATATGGTCAAGTATCAAAAATGAATAATAACTGGCTCAAAAAACAATAGAAAGGGAAGAGAAGTTCAACTATTACCATCCCTATGATAGTCCACAAAGATAGTGATAAAAATAAACAAATGAACAAACAAACAAATAATTAAATAACAGGGGTTTAAATTACAGGGAAAACGCAGATGCTCTCCCCTTAATACACTCACCTGAGATGTTAAGGGGAGCTCTAGAAATCATCTCTTGTGGAGCATATATTTAATTTTATTTCCCATAATGTTACTGATGTTTCTTAAATTAAAATAACGGCATTCATTTTTCAGTGTTGTGATCAATATTCAATACCTTAAATTCTGCAAACAAAGCAGATTATCCACTGTGTACAGCAGCAGTGTTTGTTTGTTGGGTGCTCTGTGCCACCCAAGCACTGATCACCTAATTAGCTGCTGTTGTGGATGTTAAAAAGGAGCTTTCTTTTCCTATATGAGATGTTTCTAATTGTATCAGCTGCATAAAGTAGTACCAGAATGTTTTTGATCAAGCTGCTATGCACTAAAATATATACAGGTGCTTGACAAGCAAAGTCGCAAAGCAGCCTGAAAAATAAGGCTCCCCCAAAAGCCCGTGCCTAATTTAAACCCTGATATACAGACTTTGAAAAGCTTTTATCTGGTCTGCCTCTTGGACATATTAGTACTTATTATAACAGTACTAATATAAACTGTTTGGTTTGTGTGACTTAAACCCATGCTGATAAACGTGTGGCTATGATTGATCCAGTTGTTCCTACATGATGGATATTTGTCTGGTGCATAATGTTTTATGATTTCATTGGCTGTTGTTTTTATTATAATAGTCACTGAGTCATAATGCATTAATGTATCCATAATTTATCAATACATAACATAATTTATAGTTATAACTGTTTTTTCATACCTTAAAGATTAGTCAGCTTTACTGATATCTCTGCAGCCTAGGAAAGAGAATTTACAAAGCCTTCATGGTTGGAAATGTGATCATACAGAAGGAGAATGGAAGTAGTTTGTGGATTTGCATAAAATAGATGTTCAGCTAATTTCACAGCAGCATCTCAAGCAGTACAGCTGTTATTCTGGATATTCAACATCCACACAGAACTGTATCAGAAAATGTTACTTTTGTTCTGTGTGGTTTGTGGAAACAAATAAACTCACTCTTCAACCTCAATGGTGAATGATTCCCCCTCAGAAAAAAAGTCCTAATTCCAGCCCTGAAGGCAACAAGTGTATCAGCATTTTCAATGACACTTTGATGGACATATTAATAAACGTATCTGCAGTGGAAATTACCTAAAAACAAGTCATGAGCCCATTTTGTGCCAGACAGAATCAGTCATACTGTTATTAGCTACCAACTCTCTACTGTGCTGTCACTAACTTCACCTCCACTAATGTTCTTCATTTCAGCAGAGCCTGTGCTAATTAGTTTATGCCTGGCAGTCGTCCCCAGCCTTCGGGCACCTTGGCCATATCTCACCTTTAGTTCCCCTCACGTTTTAGACACAATAGTCACTTAAAGTGAGGGATTTCACCCCTCCATTCCTGGGCCTCAGGCTGATGGACCTTATTCACAACAAATAATAGGATCAATCTGCAGTGGGTGTGGGTGCGCTGCAGTCACTCAGTACATTAAGAAGCAAACAGGTCAGTGTTTATTAGTTTTTTTTTTCCCAACTTGGATGAAATTTGTTGCAGGAGATCAGGTTTTGGTGAAGAAGTAACATGTTTTCAGAATAATTGTACATTCTTTTAAATGTTGTATCTGTAGTCCTCAGTGATGTTGGTGTGTGATTCTTTAATTAAAGACAAGGCAGTTCATCTTCTGTAGTTTGGAGGAACCAAAGATTATCATTTATCTCTTATTGATTTTCTCATTAAACTGACTCACTCCTCAGCATTTTTATGTGCTGGCTTACATTGAAAATTAGGTATATGATGCAGTAATGCTCAATTTTCAACTGCTTTAAGAGCTACATCTGATAACTATGATTTGTTGCAGCCTTCATAATCTTATCAGTTCAGTCTTTGAACTGTACTGCAGTTAGCCATCACTGCTTATTCTATCATTACAAAATTTCCATCAAGGCAAAAACTGCTGGTTGTGTAGCAGATCCAAGCTAAGTCATGTGTATGATGGGGATAGATTTATACTTAAGTTGCAGAGAATTTCTAAAGCACGAACAGCTTAGGGGTATTTTCATTTCTTTATTTAATACGATCTGTTAATGTACATAAACAAGGTGTGCTCTGAGCAGCTTGGAGCAACTCATAAATTCAGCTGACTTTATTAGCCTGAAATATGAGGGACGGTGGAAGCGATGACGGTACTTCAGCTTTCATTAGCTAAATCACTTTCCACACAGAGTGCACAAAGGTAATTAATTTCCTCAAGGGCAATTATTTTAGTACTTTGAGATAAAGACAAGAACTCCTCAAAGTTCAATCTAGGTAGATACTGTAGGTGAGGGAGAATTATTTCCAAAGGCCCATGCTGGTGGAGTAGGTATTGCACCAGTTACAATGTTGATTCAGCACTTATATATGTTGGCGACCTTAGATAAGTACCAATGAAATAAACTTCTTCAAGGAACACAGCACATGTGGAGCTGCATTCTTCATTGGGTTTTCCTTTTGTAAACAACCTGAATCATATTCCAAAAATGTGTTAAAGCTTTGTTTTTTCTCTTGTTAGTTGATGTGAGATACTGTACTCAAGTCAGCTTTTATTTATTTATTTTATTTTATTTTATTTTTTGTTTTTTAATTGCAGTAACCATGATATGAAATTGTTTGAGGCTGTACAAACATGAGGTGACAAAAGGTTGACATTTGCTTTCTTTATCAATATTGAAGATTTTCAGTGTGTAGTTATATGTAGTAACCGTCTTATCAACATATTTTACCGTGACCATGAGAAGCTCAGTTGCAATGCAGCCTCCCACCACTTGGTGGCAGTAATGTAGCAAAAGAAGACTCAGCTAGCCGTTAATGTGTAGGAAAAGTTATGAAGAAGTATTTAAAACAAATAAACAAGACAAAACCGGAAGATGGCAAACCCCTTCTAAAAGGCAAAAATTGTGCACGAATAGTCCAATTCATTAAGTACGGTTTTGTAAACGGAGGCAACAAAGCAGACCAGAGAGGTGTGTATGGAATGTTAAGCCTTGTTTCCACCAACGCATTCATTGGACCCGCCAATGTTTTGTTTTTAAAATTATTTAAAGTTTATTTAATTGGAACCTTTTATTTTAAAATATTTTATCTCATTTAATTGATCAAATTTTCAACTTTTTCAAGGTTTGCTGTTAAGACCTCACATTTAGTCGATTTTGCGTTTATAAGCCTGACTTGAGCTTTCAAATTAGTTTTTGTAGGAGCCTGATTTTGTTTAATGAATTATTCTACTGGGTATCACGTTGTAGGTGTAGTTTCATATACATGTCATTCATTAATGTCTTTGTGATGATCTCATTATTTCATGTTTTATCATATATATATATATATATATATTCTGTTTTTTTTCATCATGTTATATTTCACAAGGTTTTAGCTGTTAAACTACGAGTGGATTTGGTTTAAATTTTGAATACAATAAAGTAATAGTGAGATCAATTAAACCAATACAATGTTAAGATTTGAATAGGCCCTGCACCATTTTGTACGAGAAAGGAGGAGCCCCAGCAATAAAAAGGGTAAAAGCC
Organism: Melanotaenia boesemani; assembly: GCF_017639745.1. Taxonomy (NCBI): domain Eukaryota; kingdom Metazoa; phylum Chordata; class Actinopteri; order Atheriniformes; family Melanotaeniidae; genus Melanotaenia; species Melanotaenia boesemani. Next base: position 16,948,276 of record NC_055682.1, on the reverse strand, counting down.
CCTGGCATAGATAAGGTGATTAGTCCAATAGAGTAATTTAATGTGGACCACATGAAATAAATGATAACGAAATATATTTCACCATAACAATTTTAAGGAATTGCCAAACTATAAAGATGTATTGATTTTGTTGTGTGTGCTGATGTCAGTACCATTATAATCCAGTAACATATCATCATTGTGCTTTAAATAATTTGTTCATTTGAAAACATTGAACTGTCAGAGCATTTAGAGATATTTTGTTTAATTCTTTAAATGCACTCTTAAAGTACATCAGTTCAATGCAAAAAGCTGACAAAGGGCCAAACACTGCTTATGTTTACATGGAGCACTTTTGATCCAATCAAACGTCCACTAAGAATTAAAATGTGTCAATGTAAACATGTCAGCTGATCCTGACCAGAAAGAATTTTCAATCCAATATAGAGGGGTGGTTTAAACCTTTTCATGATCGGATCAGCAAGAAAAAATAACCATGTCTACACTCATCCCTATGATTCCTGTGGTGTATGTTGTTTCTGCGCATGCTTGAACCACATGGGGGCTACGTGATGTAATGAGTTTCAGGGAAGACACGAAACATAAAGGACTGTGGTGGATACAGTGTTTTTGGTAGAAACTAAAAGAGTTAAGGATTATTGAGATTTTTGATGGTGAAAAGAAACATGTCTTCTTCCAAACTAGTAGGCACTGTGCCTGTCAAAAGCATTACAATCATATTAAATCTGTCCATCATCTAAATACAGTCGATCGGATCAATTTATCTACCATCCATGTAAACATGTCAGCTGAATTCTCTGATCAGATTGATTTCAAACAGATAGGTGAAATATTTGTAAATGTAAAAACAGCGAATGGCTCATCAGTGTTGCTGCTGGAATTTCCGATAAAAAAAAACGACAATGTCTGCATTTTTTACATATTTTGTTTTTGGGGGATCCACATTACCTTCGACTGGCACTGATGTTAGGTTTGTAAGGACAAGTCATTGGCAGCTTTGCCTCACTCCATCACTATCACATCAGTTCATCTTTCTCCTTATAAAGAGCAGACCTTTCCCCTATATGGTGTGTTGCCTGTTTCACAATGGAAAGTAGTGCAGAGCTGAAGATGGATTCTCCCAAGAGAAAACAGATGCCCTTGTCTCAACGTGGCAATGTGTAAATATAAGATACCTTACATCAAACTCTAGTTTTAACTGCAGTTCTTTTCTGAGAAGGCATTGAAATCCCTGTCAGGTTTTATTCTTATTTGTAAAGGTGTGCAACAGGAGTGTGAGACGCTTAAAGACAAAAATTATTACCATGACAACTAATGTGGATGTTAATTATGTATTTGATTTTGGCAACACACATAGACTGGTAAGTATAACGATAAAGAAGTCACATTGTTTGTTTGGTCTGACAGTCGGTGCTGGTTTCTTCATCTCTGGGCCAGGACACAGTTGTTGGTCTCTTGTTTTGTTTATGGGGGGTGATGGCTCAATGGGCAGAGTGGTCCTTCAGCCCAAGGGTTGCCAGTTCGATCCCCAGCCATCAAGCTCATGTCGAGGTGTCCCTGAGCAAAACTCCGAAACCCTAATTGCTCCTGATGGGTCATGGTTAAGCGCCTTGCATGGCAGATTCCGCAATCAGTGTGTGAATTAAATAGGAGTAGAACAGAAAAGAAGATGGATTGGGATGGCATCCACATCACTGCAGATGCTGTACTGGTCTGTTGTTTTGAACAGAGAGTTAAGCTGTAAAATAAAGCTGTCAATTAGAAACTGTGTAATGTCTGAGAAAAATTTGATCATAAATGTAAGAGCCCAAAATGAGCTTCCTCGAAATGGTGACTGGAGGAAAAACTGTGTGTCATCAGCATAGCTGTGAAAGTCAATGCCGTGTCTCGTGATGACATTCCCAAGAGGGAATTAACAAGAAATGGGCCTAAAATTGATCTTCGGGGAACCCCACACTTTACTTCATGGATTTTTGAGGAGCACATATCCATACTTACCAAAAAACTGTTGTTCTGTGAGGTAGGAGTAAAACCATTTTAAAACAGTGCCTGAGAGGCCCACTAAACTTCTGAATCTGTCTAATAAAATCTGGTGATCTACTGTATCAAAGATCCAGTAGAACCAGGGCAGAAAGTTACTGTGAGTCTAAGTTACACCTGAGATTGTCTTTAAATTTTTCTAAAATATTGTGTTAATGCAAAAACTCATGTAATTAAATAAAAACAAGTTTTTCATATTTTTTATTAAAAAACAGTAAGTTGGATACAGTTTGGTATTTATCAAAAATGTCAGGATCTAAATTATTCTTTCTCAGAAGGGGTTTTACAGACCAGTGAGAAGACAAACGTATGAAAAGAGTAACTTATTATGATTAAAAGCTTATGCTCAAAGACACCATACAATATTTTTAAAAGCGATGTGGGAATAGGATCTAAAAGGCAGGTGGGTGGGTTTAGTTGGGAAAAAACTCAACCAAGCATTTTTGCATCAACCAGGACAAAACTCTTCAGTGTTTCCTCGGGTAAAAACAATGCTTCAGATCTGTTAAAATCAACATTTTGTAGAAGACTGGCTCTAATAGCATTGATCTTACCTCTGAAGTGCTCTGCGAAGTCCTCACATGCAGCGTCTGATGCTGTCATGGAGAACTTGTTAAAGTCTGTGTTTATTAAAAGATCAATTGTCTTAAAAACGAATCTGAGGTTATTCCAGTTTTCTGTAATAAGATTAAAAACATTAAGTGTTCTGGCCAGTTTAATTGTTTTATTGTAGGTTTTGAGTTCTTCTTTAAAAATTCCTTAATGAATAATTCATTTTGTTTTCCTCCATTTCCTCTCTGTTCTCCAGCGATTTCTTTTGATTTGTTCATTTCTCCACGATGGCATGGGTTTAGATTTTATTATTTTAGTTTTGAGTGGAGCTACAACATTGATGACTGACTTAAGTTTGCTGTTAAAATGATCCACAATAAAATCACATGATGCAAATCTGTTGAAGGTAAAATCTGAGTAGGAGTTTGGGTTAAAATATCAATAGAATTTGTAGCCACTTCAGAATTAATATATCACTTCCTCACAGTTCTCACCAGGGCCTCTTGTTGGCTAATAGTGGGAATGTTAAAGGACATCATAGATGGATGGATGGATGGACATTATTCAGCTTGATTTTACTAGTGGCAGTTCAGGAGATGCTCATTTGATCTCTTATTTAACAGTAATAAAAGATGTGTGGAAGGTTCTGAAAAAGACCTTTTACATTACTTATACTGTAGCTGGCTGTTTTAATATTGCTGCATGAAGTTGCTGTTAAAAAACCTAAGCTTCTTGTTACATATATAAATTGTAAATTAGCTAAAAGGTCACTATATTATTGCAACGTCATCAAAGGCATTAGTACACAATTTTTAAACAATGCAAACACACTTAATGTTATTTTGTTTAGTTTCTTTAATGTGAGCAAATAAAAAGAAGAAGAAAAACAAAAGAAAAAATCAACAACAATGGTGCTAAGAGTTGGCCTTCATGTCCACAGATAGTGAATCTCTTGTAACTCAGAATGAAAAGCGCATGCAGTATCCTTTCAGTTTGTTCCAGACCTGCCACACAATCTGCTGACACGTGGCAGGAGTGATGAATGTGAGAGCCGATTGTTTTTCTTTTAAAACGAAATTTCATGCTGGAAGAAATTAGATGTTTTCATTTGGGCACAGATCAGGGACAGATTCAGAGAAATGCACCATAAGGCCAGCCTCCACAACCATCACTTTTATAATTCTGTGCAACCTTGTTAGTACTTTCCATTGTTTGAACAGCATTTCTAAGGCTTTCTTGATATACTGGGCTCCTCTTTTTTAATGATGTTCTGTCTCATGGCTTGGTTCAGACATTTTGTTAGCAGATCCTTGGAAATTGAACATAAACAGAGCCGAAACATAAAAGACTGCTGAAATGCAATTATAAATGTAATTTTAAAAATGCATACAGAATAACGTTTTGTCAAGTTTATTGGGCATTTATGTATTGTCCTGCCTCATAGTAAAGTTTAAAAGTAGAAACTTCACATTGAAATTCACATAAATCTACATTCTAAGTCAAAGCGGCTGGAAAAGAGGAATGTCGGCCTGTCGTAGCGCTTAATGAAAGCTCTGCCAGTAAGACGTCCTCCTTCTTCTTACTCTGTGTCTTCTTTCATTATTATGACTAAGCCATGCCTTTTGGCTCAGTCCTCTCTTATAATTTACCCCCATCATTTATTTAAAAAGCAACTCCCTCGTTGTTCACACCATCATTCAGCAAGCCTTAAATTATCTGTGCCCTGTCTTATCTACACTGGAGGCTACCACAAATCACCTTTATTTGATGTAGTTGCTGTTTTATTCTGCCTGCTGCTTCATATACTGACACCAAAACGACACCATAGTTACAAGCAATTTCAAACTCCTACAACCATTAAGAAAACCTTCACTTCAAAAATGAGGTGTCTTAATATGAGGAAAAATTGCATGGTAAGATTTTCTGATGTAACAAGACTTTCTACATTTCAGACAAGTGAGAAGTTGCACTGGTGCCAGTCCCTAAACCTGCCGCTGATTTCAGTTATAAAGCTCAATATTCAAGATTAAAACCAGCGGATAAGAAATATATTCCTATTAGATGTAATAATAATAATAATAATAATAATAATAATAATAATACATTTGATTTCTAGAGCACTTTTCATTACACTTTACAGCAAGAATATAACAATGAAAATACAATACTTTTAAAACATCAGTTAGCAAAATCAAAACATTAAAAAGGATACCTCCTAAATTATTTAAATTATTAAAATTATTAAACGCAGCTTTGAAAAGATGTGTTTTGGTCAGTTTTTTAAACAATGTTAGATCACAGCATGCACAGATGTCTTTGGGAAGTATGTTCCATAATGCAGGGTGCCGAAATTGAGAAATCTCGGTCCCCCAGGTTCTGTGCTTGTTAATGAAGGGAATAGAAAGAAGGTTGGTGTGAGAAGAGCAGAGATCACGGGACAGTATAAGGTGATGAACATGGCTTCCTCCTATCCACCAGATAGGAAGGAGTCATTTTATTGAGGGCTTTGAATGTTTAAAGGATGATTTTGAATTGAATTTGTTGTGGGTCGGGAAGCTAGTGAAGTCGCTGGAGAACAGGGGAGATGTGGCTCCAGGAAGAGGTGTGAATGAGGAGTCGAGCAGAAGAGTTCTGAATGTATTGAAGCTTGTTTAAAACTTTATTTGATGATTTGTACAGGATGCTATTTTAGTGGTCAAGTCTAAATGTGACAAAAGCATGGATGAGCGTTTCACCTGCAGAAAAGGGAAGGGGTGGATGGAGGTGTGTACTTTGTTACTTCTCTGTCAGCATGTACATTCATGAGAATCTAAATGTTAAAACAGTCGTATGTATACCCTCTCTCAGTTGTAAAATTTCATCTGTCCTTACCAGGTCAAGACTGGATGAAACCATCACAAAATGAGCAAGCATATAATATATTATCTTTTCTTTATTAATTTAATAAATACTAGGGTGAGAAGTAGCCGTCTATTTCTCATCTAGTTTTCTTTATTAACTGATCATTAGAAAGAATGAGCACCTCTATAAAAGCAGGAGTTTAGGCAGTTTACTGGTCTGCAGCATTCAGTAGCATAGTTACACAATGCCAAGGAGGAGAAACACAATTAATGGTTTTCAAGAGAGAATTGTTGCTGTCCATCACTCTGGAAAGGGTTATAAAGACATTTCCGTATAATTTTGAATCACTATTTCCACCATGAATAATTATTCACAAGTGGAAAATGTTTAAGAAGGTGGCCAGATCCTCAGATGAGTGGACTACATGTTTGTCTTAAGGTCAGACCGATATTCAGACATATTGCAGGAACGAAAACAATGCAATTAAAAAAGACAGAAGCGATATGGCAGGAGCAACAGAAAATGTACAACAAAATGGTTGAAAAAGAAAAGAATCAATGTACTGTAATGGTCATGTTGATTAAAAATGCTTTGGTGGGGTTTTGAGACAGCTGTGCATAAACAGTGTACTGCAAAGCTTTTTTAGTTGTAAAAAAAAAATAAATAAACAACAAAAAAAAAAAAACAAACAAGAAGATTTGTAGTAAAATATTGGCTTGAGGGACTGATAATGTGAGAATCATTTCAAGCCATTGCTGCTAGAGGTGGTTCTAAGAGCTACTAAATTATGGAATGGGCTCACAAGCTGCTTCTGCATGTTGGTCTAGTGAACACTGACACTGAAAAATAATCCATGAGTTTCTGCTAATCTGAGGTTAAAACCACTCTCTTTGTTTAATGTATGGATATATTCTAGTATAGAATTTGTCACATGACTGTTTTATGCATGTTGTTCCAATTCCTGAGGTCAATATCATAATTTATAGTCGGTGTGAAAGAATTAACCCCGTCTACATAAATATATAAATATATTGATTACTTTCAATAAAAATATGTGAAAAGATATGTGCTTTGAATTTTTGTCTTGAGAATCCAAACCAGTAATCTGACTATATTATATAGCAGCTAAAACACATCAACACCATTATCAGCCATGCGTATTTATAATAATGAGCTAGCTAAAATCGCTGACTGAAAAAAGGTGGCCATTCCTGTAATCTGCTATTTATTAGCAGTACTGTATAAGTGGTACTGAATATGTGACCTGAATAAAAATAAACCTTATGTTTAGTGAATTAATGCATGTTCTGAACCAAGTTAAAGCAAGGAACAGAAGTGAAGGGAAGCAAAATATATGGCTTGTGGCAGCAGTGTCACAGTGGAATTGCCAATCATTACCTGCCTTCCGGGAGTCTTTTTAACATACGTTAGCAGTTATTTCTATCACAGCTTATCTGCATCTGTGGCAACGATACAATACTCCAAAATGAAATACTTCTTATTGATACAGTTCAGTGATTTGTCCTTAGTGTTTCTGCCAGCCCTCAAAAGAAGGAAAAAGTCTTTCTTCCTTCTTTTGAGGGCTTTATATGGCAGAGTAGATTTTTTATCCAGTGTATGAGGCATCAACCTTTAATGACAGCGGTTCTTCATGACAATGCCTGTGTGTGACTTCTCCATGATTACACCTCAATGTGAATTTTTTCCTCTTCAACAATGTGCTCTTCAGTGAACAAAGGAATTTTCCACTTCTAAGAGGAATACTGAATTTTATTCAAATTTCTGTCTAGTTTGTTATGGTTTGAACACATTGCATAGAAATTTGGATGTTTATAGTGTTTGATGGATGTAATTTAGGAAACTGTCTCAGCTGTAAATACACTGCACCATGGAAGAATGGGATGGCTCCTTTGCTGATTTCACCTAATACTAGAAGTTTCTTCTCTTTTCGTACAGTATTTTGAAAAATAAAAAGAAAGGATTTAATAACGTTTTCACTTTCTGGTTTAATGATTACAAATTCTTTTTCAACTTAATTGCTAATCTGTAGGAGGAACTGGCATGGACATCGATTCATGTATTCACAGAGCCAGACAGTTTATTTGGATACCATCTTTTAATGTAGCACATGCTGAATTACAACAGCTCTGTTTTGGCCAGGTGGTTGTGCACCTTTGTGTCTTTAAGTGGACCTGGCATTACATTTTCCATGCATTTAATTCCTAATCTTGGGTACCTCTACATTAGCTTTGATCCCTTCATAACTCCATATAAGTTGCACGTGGGGGAAGTGGGGGGGAAAGCTTTCTTCTGGGCAGGGCATCCTCCTAAAAACAATAGGATTTAAGGGGAAATATCTTAGTGTCTTGGGGAAGTCCAAGAGGCTTACTGAGAGGTGGGCAAAGGGTTATTGGTGACTTGTAAACACTCACATCCAGTCTAGAAAGTTAGCATAGATTGTAAACATTGGAATACTTTCGATAAACATGCTTTTGTCAACCTTGACATCACACCAATCCAGCCGTACATATACAAGACAGAATCAGATCTAGGATATGAAGGTACACAACCCAATGAAAAAAAGTGTTTAGATATAAACATCTTTCTTTAATATAGTTGTGCAACATTTTCTATACCGGTAATTCCAATTCAGGATTGGGGGTAAGCTGGAGTCTATCCCAGCAATTAGCAGGCGAGAAGCAAGGTCCACCCTGGACAGGTCACTAGGCTTTCACAGGGCCAACATAGAGAGACAAAAAAACCAGTCATGCTCACTCTCCCTCCTAGGGACAATTTTAGAGTAATCAATTAACCTATGCATATCTTTGGACAGTGGGAGGAAGCCGGGGTACCTGGAGAGAACCCACACATACATTGGGAGAACATACATGCTTCTTCATACAATTTGAACATACAAGATGCCATAATAGTGTTGAAGTTACTAAAGCAAACAGTCTCACCATTGATAATCTGAGGCTCCTAGAAAATTCGAGTTCCTTCTGCATAAAAATACAAAAACAACCAAATATCTCATTTTATGAATTTTTGGTAATTCTTTGGGTGATGATGCACCTGCAGGTAAGCCAAAAAACATGGAATAACATGCCTTGGGCTCTTTAAATTCCATTATTCAAGGCAAATATTTGCAAATTTTGCCTCTCTATGCTGCTATCAGAGAGCATCATGAACAGCCAGAGTTATTTCTTTGAGGATAAAAAACAGGCTTCTTCTCAATTCAGTCCGTCAGCTCTCTGCATTAAAGAATTCTGCTCTCAACCTTTCTCGTAGAGATTTCAGCAGAGATTCACTTAGCTGTCAGAAAACAATTGCTCTTTGTAAAAGGCAGTGGCTGGTGCAACTTTAATTTTAAAGATGTTTTAAATGAGCTGCCACAGTGAGATTGATGTTCTGTGTGAGGCTGGCCTCCCGCTCCTCTATATCTTACAACAGCGGGCTTTAATTGCGAGCCTATTTTATTGATGCTGTCAGCTCTAGTGTGATATGCATCATGTATGTGGAGGGAAAATAGTTTGCCACCTGGCAGTCAGCTCTTTACAGTCTTTCTGCATGCAATATCAGTGAAAATGCATTGTCATCAATGTGGAGCAATATTGCCTAGGGATCAAAGCCTTTGGTATTCATTTATTCACTCATCTGTTTGTTCTCATTCATAGTATAAAGTGATTTTGATTATGATTGATGAGCAATCATGCAAGAACTGACCCACCATTTATTCAATATATACCCTTTGTCCGGTGAGGGTAGATGCAAATAATTAATTCTCAAGTCCCTGGTTATCTTAAGAAAAAATATGTTCACATTGAAACAAATTTGTGTACCCTGAAAATTCATTTTGACAGTTTTATTTTGCCAATACAGGAACACCCAGAATATGTTAAAAGCTGTTTTAGAGTTGTACTCTACTGGCCTAAGCTTGAAGTTCTGACATGCCATGTGAGACAAATTTACTTTGCAGGATGTAAACAACATTTCATGAGGTCATGGGTGTGGGAGCATCTGAGGTAGAAACTGAATTCCAACAGGCTCATATTAATCTGCCAAAAACACTGTTGCCTAATATTATAAGTGCCCACTTCATGCTTTGACCCACTGAGGCATGGACTTTATAAGACTGCTAAAGGTGTCCTGATCTGAGACATGAGCAACAAATCTTTTATGTCCTGTAAGATGCAAGATGAGATCTTAATGCATTAAACTTGATTTTCCACCCCAGAGATGCTTGCTCTGATTCACACATGGAGAATGTTTTGGCCAGGTCAACACCTTATACTTAAACCATGGTTCCTCAAACTAATAATGATTTTTTTTTTTTTTTTTTTTTTTTTCAGTGTTTCTGCAGAGGCCGCTATTAAAAAAGAATAATAATGCCATAAAAAGGTATAAGTCATCTCCAGAAATATTTGGGGAGTTTGTACATTTCAAAGTTGGAAAGGTAGAGCCAAAGGGTGGCCAGGGTTGGCCTTGGCCACCATTCACTTCCATCTGGCCACCCTGTAGGCCATCCCACAGAACTAATAGTGAAGTTCTGCTTTAAGTCCTATGGGTATATGAAGCTACTCTTATATCCATAGGACTAGAGCTGCACTGAGAAATACATGTCAATTGTAAAGCACCTTTTATGTATATAAAATGAATATAGTGCATATTGCTTTAGCGATTGCAAAGCAAAATAAACAGGGACAATAAAAAGTATTAAAAACAGTACTTCTCAATGCTCGTTCTCAACCCACCTTAGTCAGTCTCCCACCCCCTAAACGGCTGTTTCAATTAAAAAAATAAATAAATAAATAAAAACATAAATAAATACAGACAAAAGAAAAACAAAACTAAAGAAAAACACATCATACATCTCTAGAGATAAACTTCAATGAGGTAAAGGAAGTAGAAAAAAAACTTTAAACCTAAAAGAAAACAAACATGAGACATTAGTTTCTGTCACTCATTTTTGAATGGGTAAAAGAAACATAGATGCACATCAGATACATAAAATTTTGAATTAAGAGTATAAGACTGTTGTCAGAAGAGGTACAATCAAAAGAAAACGGTCTGGTTCAGGGGATGATCTATAAACAATTTGCAGTTCTTCTTTAACGTCATAAATCTTCTAGATTTTTAGTAGCAACTGTAGGCTGTGTCTAAGGAGACAAAGAGGAGAAAGGATGGTGCAGTGGTTTGTCTATTAAAGTCTGGGCTGTTTTACCACTCTGAAGTTGAACACCTGCAATAATTCGACTACACTATGTTCAATAAGAAGTCGCACTCAGATGTTTGCAAAGACGTGCAACATCCTCAACTGTGCGGAAGGAGAGACTCTACAGCAGGATAATGAGCCCAAACAAACCTCAAAGCTCCGAGTGAACTATGTGAAGACCAGAGAGGACCAAAGAGTGCTGACAGTCATGAACTCTTTTCCAACATGAACTCAGCTGCACTAAACATTTATGAAGACACTGAAAAACTTAGAAGGCAACACATTACTGACATCACACCAGGATCTTTTGCCTAAACTGTCATGCATTATCACTCTCTGTAAAACAATGGCTTTAGTGTTTTTGCGGGATATTCTGAAATCCAAGTACATTTTCAGAGATTCATATTTCCACTAAAGCATTTAAGCTTGTTTTATAACTTATAAGTACATCTTTTTTATGTAACATTTGAGGCAGCTGCAAACTAGATGTACCTTGTAGAGTAATATGAATAGAGAAGACGTTGGTCTCTTTGGCTTCTAACATCTGTCTTCATTGTTGTTTCTTGATGAATTAAAAAACAAAGTTCATGCTTGTTTTTATTAATATTAAAATGCCTGTTTACCACCTATGTGATCTCTTATCAGTTGCTTATTTGTGATGCAGGAATCCCTCCACTGCTGCTTGATTGTCTGCATTTAGGCACCTATTTTTGCTTATTATTTGTTTCTTTCATCAATGCCTAAATGGTCCTTTCAATTATAAATATGGGTGTTCTCCACTGACTAATACTTTCTTCCTCATCCAGTCTCATTAGGATATGTTAATTCATGTCATAATTAGGGCCCTGCTGTCACATCTCAGTTTAATGAACGATTGCGAATCATCAACATCAGCGGAGACACGAATGAAACCAGATGTTTCTGAATATTTAGTGAATCAGGCAAGAATATTAGTCACAATATTAATGCACAGAAAATCATAAGCATTACACAAATTAAACTCTTTATTACTGCGGTATCTTAAGTTCTTGGAAGACTTAATTCACCTCATTAAATGTTTTTTACATTATGTCACTTTTACTTGCTGCTGTTACATTCATTTGAGAATGCAGCTCCGAGTCTTACTGACTCAAAAACTATATTATTTAGCTGTTTCCATAGACATATTGGCTAAATATTAAAAGCATTGGTAAAAGTGAAATTTGTGTTTCAGGCAAGAAAATCTCAGTAAGTACTTTGAAATAATAAGTAATCATTCCCATCAGGCATTTCTTCTTTTAAGGAGCACAATCCTAGCAGCAGAGGGCCGTTGCCGTATAGAATATTATTTAGATCTGCAATGACCAATCTTACTCCGAATACGAGTTAGGCTCCTGCATATTTATGTTGAACAAAATTGCTGCAGAAAGCTGCTTTTGGGATAAAATCAAAATTCTGCCTCGCTGTTTTGATCATTACTTGATTTGTCCTGATAAAGGAAAGTTAGAACCAAGCCATCCATAAGAGTTGTTTGTCTAATCCCGCAGGCTGTCCAGGCTAACAGTCAGGGCAGAAAACAATATTATTTTAATTGGCTGCAGATGTGCTTATGCACACACCATATACTGTGCAGAGTCAGTTATGTCTGCAGTGGTAATAAATATTGGAGAACTAAATGATACTGCAGTCATTACAAGCATCTGTTTTTATATAAATCTAATCTTCCATTGAAATCTAACATGTTTAAAGAGACAGTTTTTCTATTTCTCTGTAGTAATTGTTTTGTCTTTTAGCCACTGAAATATTCCATCAAAATGAATGAAAACATAGATGACAGTAAGAAGTGGCAACACAAAGAGGGTAAAAATGAGAACATGGTAATAAAAAACAACAAAAAAAAAAAAAACATAACCACACATTTACGTATCATACATGTCACATATATGCATGTATGTATGTTGTACATAACATAATATTACATATATCCTGTATGGCATATGTTCCTCCATGCTGTGTGATGTGTGATGTTTGCAGTCTTAGAAATCAAAGGTAAAGAAAGGGGTTGGTGGCTCAGCATCAAAGAGGGAGGACGTTTGTAGATTTCAGTTTTACTGCTAAAAGACATGTTCTGTTTCAGTATCGGAAACCACAGCCACTTTACTGCACTCCACCTACACATAAAACCTCATAAAAAGCAAACACTGCTAGAAACAAAGCATCTTTTGTTCCATTATTAAGCATTGCTTTTAATATTTTAAAGGATATCTTCACAACCAGTAAAATAACCAGTGTACGGTTATAGTAGAGTGACACGAAACATTTGATGAAATTTGACGCCTTTTGCTTTAACCAGTAATATTGAACACTTACCACATCTGTGAGGACATCTACATCAAAGACACTGACAAGATCAGCAATGTGGTTATATGCTAGTCCAGCACAATTTACTAGTTAGCTTTGAATAAGCATGAGTTTGCAGTATTATATGTGTATGACATTTTAAGTGGACATTAAAGAGTCATACATTGGCCCACATTAGATTATATCAGTAATCTATCATCTGACTCAATCATCTCATTGAACAAGATAAGTCCTCCAAAACCCTTTATTAGAATGATGTTTTACTTCATAGAAAAGCTCTTTTAAGCTGTGCAGCTTTACAAAGTTGGACAAGTTTGTGTGACCTTTGCTTTTAAATTTCAAAAACTGTTCTGACATTTACACTGAATTCACAAAGAGTGATTGGTCTACAGAACTCTGCTGTGAACTTTACTCTGCTGTGCAAAACTACCTGCATTAGGACCAAAATGTGTTGGTGGGGGTGGTTCTAACAGAGATTGTGGAGGCTGGAGAGTTCCCTAAAAAACTAAATACCTTCAATTACTTTTTCATCTTCTTGCATTGCACTAATGATTAAAGAAAGGTTAATGGGACATAACAACCAATTGGTGGTTGACAAGTTAAAGTTATGCATTCTGGAAAAATAACATGTCAATATTATTTCCATTTCCTTATCTAAACAATTATTTTTCATGAACTGGCTTGTATGAACACTCTAAATGTAAATTGGACAATTGCACATTTTTTTTTGTTGGATCACAGTGAACTGAATTATGGAATAAAGTTGAACTGAACTGAACTGAATGTATGGTTGGTGACTCAGATGGGCATCGGTGGTGAACCAGCTTTGGCCCTCTATTCCTCCTTTTTTCTTTTCACACAGGACATGATTAAACCAATTAAACCAATACCATGTTGCCTTGATAAGCAAGAATTTGCCTTTGGTTACTTTTCATTTTCACATCAGCTTGTAGTCGATGGGGGTAAAGGAAGCAGTAAGCAGGTACAATGGAATTGCTGGAGTCACAAGGTTTGCACAAATTAGAATTTGGGTGGATGGATGTAATGACAAAACGCTTGACTTTAACGGGACAGAATGCTGGTAGTTTCCAGTTTCAAACACATACCAGTTACTTCAAGTTCTGGCAGAGAAAATCAAGCGACACAGTACTGTTTACAGCAGTTTGAAAGCATACTTGTCCTACAGTCTAATGCGTCACACATTAGAGGCAGATTAGGCCCATACTCAACACTGTTAGGTTGCAGTGGAGGTGCTTCATTTGGGTTGAAAATAAAAAGCTGCCCCATTAAAATTTTAAAAATAAATTGTTTTTGAGAAAAAGCAAACTTACTGTCAGAAAGATTGACAAGTCCTGTTCAATATCAAACATAAACATGTCTTTGTTTTTAAAATCCTCAGATGTTGTGTCGTAAAGTGTGACATGGAGTTAATATCTTAAGGGGGATTCAAAAATACATTTGCGTGAATTATTCATTGTCATTGTTATTTGTTGTCATTATACTGACAGTTTGAGATCTGTCTGACTCTTTTCAAAGTGAATAACATCATTGGGATTAAAATATATAAAATGTAATAATATTTGCTTTGTATAAAAACTGCCCTCTGGCCATTCAAGACTCTTGGACCATTAATTGAAATTTGCTCTTAATTAACCATAGTCAGAATGAGAGATTCCACTGCTCGAGGCAATAAAAAAATGAGCGACTGAGTTTTCAAAGAGCATGAAGAAAAATTAATGGGTGAGTTCATGTTTTCTTTTGTGGATAAAGTGCTATTATCAGAGCTAGAAAAAGGTCACCTTTATTAATCATAATAATTATTTACAGTAATTAGAGCAGATATCAAAGGAGCACTTTGCACTCTCTTCAGAAAACATTGATTTTTCACACTTAGATTAATTTCTACGGTATGAAATGATTGCATTTTACAGAATTTGTATATAGTAGGACAATCACAAAGTCTATCCTCATTTATTACCACAACATACACAAAGAGTTATTTTAATCTGCGTTTGCAGGTGAGCAATAACTTGAGGATGACAAGAAATTAATAGTGATAGTTTTGGTATTTGTAATACTTAACATGATAAACCTTTCTGTGCAGTTTACAGGAGTGAAAGGTATTAGTAATGATTTAATGTCCTTAATTTATCTAGTTCAACTTGATTTAATGTTTTTTAATCGTACGCTTTTCCCTTTTCAGTGAAATATGTATACATTATAACAATTTTATTTACGTTTAATTGGACTTGGTTTCTTCAAAATATATGCATATGATGTATACAGTAGTTTAGTTTTTTTTAATTGATTATGTGCATAAAAACGATATGTCTTTTGGTTTTTTGTCATCTCTGCTTTTCAGGATGAGATGAGTTTGCTGACCTGGGAAGTAGTTCAGTTACTTGAAATGATAACATTTTGCTTGTCTGTTTCAGAGTAAGTTAAACTTTGAAATTAAAGCTCCCTAGCTTTTTTTCTTTCTAGTCTTGCAACATCTATATCATTTTTAACATCCTTTGATTTATACGGCCTTCATTACTCAAGAGATTTGTAAGGATGATGATACCTAAATGTATAGCAGTTAGCATACACACACACACACACACACACATCTATTGATATGTATCCAAAGATTAACACACGGAAGGCCAGGCAGCCGGATGTTGTCCAAGGTCAATAACTCTCAATGATAATTCCCTGGCAAAATATGTACTTTGGCCAGCTGAGAGCAATTCAGTCTTCATGAGTTGGCAAGCTGTAGCTGCTATTTGAAATTCTCTATGAAGTCAGTTTTCCAGGTAACAGGCCTTGAAATCAAACAAAAAACTTGACAGTTATGCAAAGAAAAGGCTTGTGATTACCTCTGTGTGCTTAGTGTACACAGCAGTTAAAGAACTATTGATGTAGGTTTTATAACTTTTAACACTTGCTATTTGCTAGAACTTTTTTTTATAATTTTATAAACATTGTTTATGTAAAAAGAATTCTAACTTTATATGTTGTGTGGTTGCTTAAATTGAAAAGAGAAGACATGAAATTGGACTGTACATGGTTGAATCTAAGGGCAAGGACTTAAATACAGTCAATTAAATGAAGGAGACTGTTTAAAAAGTCCTTCTAGTGGCATTAAGAGCAGGTGCTGCACCTTCCACCCAGCAGGATCAATCATCCAGCACTGCCTTTATTAGACTTCAGCTCCCCTGTTCTTGGCACTCAAAACAGACAGCTGTTAAAGGTGATGTCCAACATTTTTGTAGAGGTCCATTTTGTTGATGTATGAATGCCTTTCTGTATGTGTAATGGGTTTCTGGGTTTTTGTTATTTTGAGGGACTGATTGGGAACCACCACAGCCTGGTGGACTCTAGTAACTGTTTTTCTTTTTTCTTTTTTTTTCCAACACAGTTTAACTTTTTTCTTTCCTGATTACCTTTTTTATATTTCTGCTGCCCTCCACGCATTTTTTTTGTTCAGTCTCTTCTGCGACAAAGGGGCATTATTGTTATAAGAGTCAGACTTCAGGATATAGTGGAGTAAGCTGAAAAATTAATTAATTCATCAAAACACAGAAGAGGATTTGCTGTCTTTCAGTGCTAAATTTTCAAAAGAAAATGATCATGTGATGATAGTTTCACTGTCCCTGCTATGTCCTGTCATTGTTTTACATTGTCAACAAGTAGACATATAAATTATGTTTTAGAACACAATTAAATCGAATAAGTAATTGTAAACACTACTAATATAAATGCAGTTCATTTAAACAACATGGGTGTTGCTTTTGAGTTGCCATATTCACTTTCCAGCTTGAGAGCACATTAAATAGTAACACTTATTATAGCTGGTTCAATACACAGGGGCATACATGTCCTTGATTTAGATCAAATTGGAAAAAAAATGGAATGGAAAAGGCCCTACAGGCTCTTAATATTTAAACAAATGTTGGTGTAATGGCAGGTCATTCAGCTGCAAAGAAAGTAGAGTGAGTGTCTTGGGATTGGTTTTCACGCTCTTTTACATGTAGACATGCTTTGCCATTTAAGAAGAAAGAAAACAGGCTTGAAGAAAATGTGACAAATACAAAATCTGTTCAAAAGGCACATGTATAGATGGACTATACCACCCTCACGGTGTTAGATGAGGTGTGAAAGCAAGTCCCTCAAAAGTTTTATCATTTAGACAGAAGAGAGGCAGGGAGATATTATGGTATGTTTTTCTGGTTTTCTCTGACTCCCCAACAAAGCAACACAGGAAGTGTTTCTATTGTTTGTTTTGACAGGGTCAGAGGTTAATGAAAATATTGCCTTTTACTAAAACAATCTGAAGATACTTGTAAAGGCTCATTTAAGCTTGTTACATACTGCATGAGAAGCAGGAAAGTTGTTGTTGTTTTTGAAGCCGGGTCAATTCATACTCCACGAATAGTTTCATCCACAACAGGACAGGAATTACTGCAGGGGAGGTGGGCTTGGTAATAACCAAGCTGAGTGGGTTATTTTGTTCCTGTGGCCCCAAAAAGTATGCAGCGTCTATGCTCACTTTAGGTGTCAGTTTGAAATGTTGTCAAACATTACTGCCCTCATACCCCTATGTATGGTCAACTTTAAGTTGACACAATCCAATAGAGTGGGTTCCCTATGTGGGATTCCTGACCTCCCAAGTGGGCCCCGCGAGCACAGGGGTCCCCGAAGCTTTGACTGCTTCGAGCCAGTATGATTAAAATTAAGGCCACATTCACACTGAGATGAATTGAGGTGTATCCACTTAACTTTTGTTGTTGTTGTTTTTGTTTTGCTTTTTTTTTTTTTTTTTATTTATACATTTTGTGCACATGAAAAGCTTTGGGAACCAGGTCCCAAAGTGAATAACTGGGGGTCAGCAAAATCTGTTACACAAAAATATTTTAACAGTCCAAAGACATGTAAGTAGGGCGATTTGGTGACTCTAAATTGTCCTTAGGAGTGAGTGAGTGGTTGTTTGCTTCTCTGTGTTGGCCCTGTGATAGACTGGCATCCTGTCCAGGGTGTACCTGCATCTCACCTGCTAATTGCTGGGCTAGGCTCCAGCCTGAATTGCACTAAGCGGTAAAGAAAATGGATGGGTTTATGTATCTTTACTTTATTGTACAATGCATGCTTAAGTACTCTATATTTTGTTACTGGTTATGTCAAGTAATTAACTGGGCTTATACTGTCAATCATAATGTTTTTGTTTACCTTGAATTCTCACTAGGGATGTGCACGACTGTTCAATTGGTCAAAATGGTGCATAAAGTTGACGGCTTTTTTTAAAGTTGCAATATTTAGTTACAAGACTTTTAGTTCGGACGAGAGTTATGTGTAATTGTGCAGAGACATGGCGCTGTCTCTAGCTGTGAGAAACCGCCTGTTTAGCAGTGAATACTTTTTTATTACAAGCTTTAGCAACAAAATGCCACACGGTTCTTTTAGTTCAAGCAGAGTCCCATGTTCCTTTACCACTGCTGGGTAAAATGAAGGGAGGTAACCCTGAAGCTAACTGCAGCTTTAGAAGTAATCACTTTGCCTCTGCCTTCAGAGCTCGGTTTGGAGGTGGAAGGAGGAAAGTTTAGCATATGTTTATGTCTAAGTTTCTGCAGATAGTGTTGGCAAGAGACCAGAGCAGCACGGGTACTAATCTGTCAAAGAAATGTTGCACTTCAGGAGCAAAAAGACAGAAAGACAAGGAAAACAAGTGGTTTTGCTGTTTCTGAGCACTCCTGTGGACGCTGTGGTTAGTTCACCTAGCATAGCAGTGGCTCTATATACTCAGCCAGCCCAGGTTCAATCCTGACGTCTCCCTGACCCACTTTCTCATCCACCTGCTTCACAATAAAGGACACTAGAGCCCATAAAATGTTATAAAATATAACAATGTAAAATACACTAAAGAACACACATAACATCTCATACATGTTTTACCATTTAGCATTTTTTCCATTCCATTATTGATGACGTCACTACTAATAGACTAATCGGTTCTGAAAGGCCTTACTAGTCCACTTCACCTAAAATGCCCATCCTTAATTTTTACAACACAGTCCTGGTTTAGTGTATATTAAATAAGCTCAATGTAAAATTATTCTTGTAATTTAGTCATTATCAAAGAAGGGAACCCCATTAGTACCAGACATGACCACAATGTCAGGGTGAAGCTGCTATCATGACCAATTCTAAGAAATGTCATCCAGCCTGTCAGGAGAAGAGCTCTTGGACGGTTTATTAGCAAACATGACACGTGAAATGTCTGCAGCGTGTTTGTTTACAAACGAGGGTGGAGGAATATTTGACATTTGTGCTTGGAGAGATGTGTTATGATCTTCCCAACATTTACGCCTGTGTGCTCAGGAACATGGGATCCTATTAGTTAGGCTTCAGTGAGACTCCCCTGCTAATTCTGCTTTTTCTTTCTGTTTTTCTCTTTGTTGACTGATTTAATACTCAAGAGAGCAGGTGCTCACATGGAAGAAAGCAACTTGGGCAGATGACAAGGAGACAATAATTTAATTGCCATGAAAGTTAAATATGAATTCTTTTGTTGCTATTGTGCATTTTGATGCTTGCAGTGAATCAGTACAACCTGCAACCTGATACTCTTGATTGAGATGAAATTATTGCCTGTGAATTTATTATGTATTGCATGCACAATAACTAAAATATAAAGATAAATTGTTTCTATTTTTTTAACTCGTTTATAAACAGCTATTTAGCACGTACATTGTGTGCATGGGCAGATGCATTGTAAAGTTATTCAGCCTGTGGACCAGCATTTTGCTTTTCCTTGTCCCAACTGGGATTTGATCACTCCCTCTAGAACTTCCTTCACCAGTCTATGCTATGATTCACAACTTCTTGTCAGGTTACATATCCAGTTGTTGTGCAGACACCACACTGGGATGTTTCAGCTCTACTTCAGTCCCTATTCTATGACATGGAGCACATTCTTAACTGACTGAAGGATGCTGCAATTGAATAAAGTGCAAAATAATTTCACATATCACTTCGAGTGAAAAGTTCACGTTGCAATAGATATTTCTGTAATTTTAATTCCTCCCTGATTCAAGGGTAAATACAGTGAAAGAAATTCTCATTTTACAAAGAAATATTCCAACGTACTCTTGAGATAATTCAAAGTGAATGAATTTCCAGTAGCTCAGTATTCAATTATAGACTCACAGACCAGCTGCCTCAGTGAACAAATAAATAGTTTCAATGTGTCTGTGATGATAATGTATACTACTGTCTGGGTCTCAAACTTATGAATATTTTGTTACAGTATGCAATCAGAACCTTTACATTAATCATTCATGGTCCTTGTGGCCCATTATTCCTGCTCTTAAATTATTAATGCTCTGCACTGACGTTCTTCACATAATGAAAGGCCTATAGTCAGCTGCTGTACATTCATGTGGTATATGCAAACAAAACCATAAAATAAGTCATTACAGTATGTAAAACAAGAGTAATTTGAGTAGATTATACATATTCTCCTACTTTGAAGCTTTTTCTTTGGTTCATATTTTACGAAGAGAAATGAGACTTTGAATTTTAAAGTGTAATGTTAAACATAAATATCGACATGATAACTCAACATCTTGTCTTTTTCATCTCTTTCTCCTCTACCCAAAACATCTATATAGAGTTTTTCTTGGAGCTGCTGGACAACTCTGAGAAATCCCTCAACAGTATGTTCATAAAGACATACGGGAAGCTGTTCATGCAGAACTCTGAGGTGTTCCAGGACCTGTTCACCGAGCTGAAGCGCTACTACACAGGAGGCAACGTCAACTTGGAGGAGATGCTAAACGACTTCTGGTCCAGGCTGCTGGAGCGCATGTTCCAGTTACTCAATTCCCAGTACCACTTCACAGACGACTACCTGGAGTGTGTTAGTAAATACGCAGATCAGCTGAAGCCCTTTGGAGATGTGCCCAGGAAACTCAAAGCCCAGGTCACCAGGGCCTTCATCGCCGCACGGACGTTTGTCCAAGGGCTAATGGTGGGCCGGGAGGTGGCTAACAGAGTCGCTAAGGTGAGTTTATTTTTTCTTGTCATGCTCTGGCTGAGACTTTTGTCCCCTGCCTTCATGTGAGTGTGTGCTGGTGAGTTTTTAAAGATGCAACAGTTAGTATTACAACTATATTTTAACTGCCTGCAATCCCCTGTAATACTGGATTGTTTTCACAAAAACTTTGAATTATTCCACTTTGTATTATCTGTTCCCACACACACATGGAAGTCATCTCACAAGCCAACTTCTAGGGATCAAATCTCAAGGCACTGGGTACTCATAAACATGCAGGGTTAACTGACAAGTTTCAGTAGAAATCCCTCAACATCTGCATTCAAATATACCTAAATGTCTGATGCTGGCATTGGTCTTGTCAATGTGATAACCAAAGAAATGGTGACCCAAATGCAAGCCTAACAAGCAGGAGGTAAACAGTTGTCAAAAATCAAGAATTTATTTTAAAAAAATACTAAAAAAGTGCTGCCATGACCGGCAATCTAAAGAACTTAATAACTGAAAAGAAAGAGGGCTGAGATGAAAACTGGCAGGCATGACAGGACTATGATGAAAGTACTTCTCCATTGTGATTGGTCGGTTTATGATTACGTGTTTAAGCATTTGTTTTTGGAAATACTCGCTGAATTTATGTAGCAACTGTAAAGAGAAAGTGCAACACAACTGTAACCCTACGCTCAAGTACAAGAGCACATTTCACCAGCGTCAGCATTGCCGGCCCTACCGTACGCAGACTCTGCGCGAGTAGAAATCCAGCTTAACGCTGCAACACAGAACGCAAACTCAAGTAAAGAAATGTTGAAAGTTCAGTACTTTTTTCTTCCATTCCATGGAATAAGACATTTTATCCTTTATTATTTATTTTATCCATTAAATCCTCAACCTCTAACTCAAAACAATGTGCTAAAATTAACCATCCAATCACCTAAGTCATAAAATTACAAGACAAGCACAATGTCATGTCTCAGCTTAAACCTTTTACCTCTTTTCACCACTAGATGGCAGGCATGCAAATCAGCTGTGAACAATCAGACGTGGTTTTGATTGATTGTTAACAACTATCAACATATTTTTTTCTTTTTTTTTTTATCAGTTTCTAAATGTACCATAACAGAATATTCATGTTTTTATTACTCCTGTAAGCAGTATGCACCACAAGTTATAGAATAAGACACTTTAGTTGAATGACTTGACACGCACATCCATGCACACACATACGAACACACACACACACTCTTTTACACAAACTCTCACTCATACCACTTTCGAAAGCCTCACCTTCATCTAGAAACAAACAGGAGTAAATTGCCCGCAGTGCTCTACCACTGGTTCCTACATCTTTAGTTTATCTAGATCAATTGTTGAAAGATTGCTGCTTGTAGAATTATCAGGATGTCTCCGGTGGAAGCTATCCATCACAGACCATCTTTAGAGGAGGCGGAGGGCTCTCTGAATCAGCTGTGTGCTGCCCAGCAAGTGGTTTGAGATGAGACTTACTACGGTTCAAATCGACAAAACATAAAAATGACCTTAGTCTTGTCCAGACAACCATCTTGCAGAGCTTTAAAGCTAAAGAGTGTGTTAAAGATCCATTTCTGCTTCAAAACCACAACATTATTTCTGCATCACTTCCTGAAACTACACGTATGTGTGTGTGTGTGTGTTAATCTCACAATAAAAGAAAAAATAGAGCTGTTAAAAAGAATTAGCACTAACATGCCATATATATATATATAGATGCCAACTTGTGATGCCACAATATTAAATTAAAGGAGTAATTTTATAGTAATCATAAACTCTAGTGTATATTCAACATTATTTCTGATTTACAGTATGCCTTAAAAACTAAGTGGCGACTAAACTCTTAAAACATGATGCCAAAGACCTTCTAATCAAGCTTTAGTATGTGACCTGTTGGTGGGGATCTTTTGAGTTAGTATGTTTACACACACACAGATACATGGTTATAAAAAAAACATTGAGACCTTCATATTGTGCTGTTTTGTTTTTTACAACTGGCCTGCAGTGGTCATACTGTTTTTTTAAAAGCTCTTCTGTGATCTTGACATCATACTCTGTTAAAATTACATTTCATCTAAATGATCTATTGCACATAAAAATGAAAAACAAACTCTTTATTTTCTCGTGATGATATTTTGGTATGCTTTTTTAAAGGTGTGGGTGGCCCAGTGAAAGGCAAGTTATATGATGCAGGATGCACACACTGTTTGCTCAACATTTCATTGGAATCACCCACGAAGAGAAAAGCTTTGTAAAAGAGAAGATTAAAGTGCACGTCCTTCTGAGTTTTCTGTCAGGGTTTTGTGTCTTTTCTTTTAATGTTTTACTTTGCTGTTGTAATGTTGTCAGTTTTTGTAAAAAAAAAAAAAAAAAAGAAAAAGGCAACATATCCATTGCTTCCAGCAGATAAAAGTGTAAGTGTTTACTTTTAGATTTGGATTTTCTGGTTGATTAGATTCTGAAGAATAAATATGTTGTCAGTGTTTTCAAACAGTAAATATTACATAGGCGTTTTTCGAAGCTTATCGGATAAGTTTTATAATTCCATGTTGAACACACAAAGTTATGCAACAGATTTTAATGGACATCTGAAATGAACAATTATGTAACCACATCTGTTTGCAGATGGTGCATTTAAGTCTCTGGAACAGACCCTGTTGAAAACTTCTGCTGTGTGGAAAAGAAGTAAAGCAGACATTAATGATATAACCAGAGGCATTTACATACAAATGCTATCATTTTGTTTTTGTTTGCATTTAATGAGAAGTGGGTTTCTTGAAATCTCAAACATTGGAAATGTTTGTTAAATGTTTATAGTAAAGCATAGAAGTTAGTTTTATAATATAATTTGTTTTTCACACTTATTTAACATAATTTCAAACCAGCAGAGATATTCTTGAGAATAAAAGAGCAAGTATAAAATGAAAAAAATAGCATCTTTATTTCTTTAAACTTACCAGCCAAATATTTAAAATAGAGGCTGAAATTGGTTATTTAAACCACACATTAATTTTTTTTTTACAACTGATGAGTCTTGAAGTGTCATATAAGCTTCTTTTGAATTTATTCCACATATGCAATTATTCCATTTTATATAAATGTGGGTTTTCTCCAGTTCAAACATTGAGGTTTTTTAAAAAAACTTTTGTGAGCGATAAGATTCATTGCAGCGGCTCCTTAGCTTGAAGTCTCAGTCTTCATTTGAATTCAACAGGGAGACAAATTTCCAGAAGAGCAAAGAATAAAGACGTAGGAGCAAGTAAGAGGGGATAAAAATAAATTATATGTTCACAGTTTGATAGAAAAGTTTAATCATTTTTATGTTGGAGCCTAAACTTTCCATATTAAGTAAAGACAGATCATAGAACTGAATACATTAAACTATGTGGGAGCTTAGCTATATAAATAAAGAGCTGTTTGGAAAAAAAAAGAAAAATCACTTCTTGTTAAAATAATAAAACTAATGACATGAAATGAAAAATACTTTTTTAATTCCGGGGTAAATTCTAATTATTATATAAAATACACAGTAGATTATATAATAATTCTAATGTAAATGTCATAATGATAAAATGATAAACTCAATGAAATTATATTATATTCTTAATTATATACAAATGTTAAAGTACGTACATATATAGGTAATGCTGTGACAACTTTTTAAAATTATTATTTCTTTTCCCTTAATTTATGTAAAAGTACATAGTACATGTTGTGTCTAATATTTGTGATAGCAACCATCAAATTCAAAATACAAAAGAAGCTATATTTAAATCATTGTCAACTTATTTTGAGGTTTCATTCCAATGTGACAAAACTGTCACTGTTAAGTATCATCATATTCCTCCTTTGCCCCCTCCAGCCTGTCAGGACTTGCATTTGCAAGATTGAGAGACTGTGATTGTGCATATTAATGAGCTAACTAATCCCACCATACCCATGCCCAGAGCCAGCCCTAGCCACTTTGGTGCCCTAGGCAAGATTATAGTGAACAGAATCCACGAAAAACTACTTTATCCTCCAACATGCTTTGTGTATGAGGCCTGAGACGTTCATTCTACTCAGTTTTAGCGTTACACTCGGCTGTCTCTGATTTATTTTTATGTCTGTTTTGCCTATATGGCCTATGCCAAGTGCTCTGCCCCTGCCATAAACTATGTCTTAGTAGTCAATCATCTTTAATATCTATCATTCTTCTTATCTAACAACATATTTAGCTTTCCACCGGTCTTCAGAGACACAGCCCCTTCATATGAAATTAGCTAAATGAGTTCAAATAAGCATCTCCATACAAGCTGTCCTCGGCCTAAAAGGCACCACCATTCTGGATCAAATCCCATAATCTGTGTGCCCCCATCAATTATGAAGTGGTGCCAGGAAGCTGTGTGGCATTGGTGTAGGCTGTCAGGCTGGCAAACAACCAGTGAGCTCGAGGTGAAAAGGTCGCTTGACATGACAAATCACCTTGACTTTAGAACCAGCTTCTACACTTTCAGAATACTTACTCTTGTGTCCTTACAGCACAGTAGAGCACAATTTCAGGTACTGCACAAACCCATATCCACAAGCAACTGAAATTTGTTTATTCTTAATGCAAGAAAACGAAGTCTGAGCCATTTTGAACAAATAGTGTTCAGAAATACTGTAAAAACTTGGTTGCTGTGAAACATATCCTCTGTCATAGAAATTAAATATGTTGTTTACGCTGCTTCTTATTCTGTTAAGTTTGTGGTTGCAGGAACTATACTCTTCATAGAAGTGTTGATTTTAGCTGAACTTCTATAAGTATGTGTTGATTGTTCATAATGTGCTGGTTGAAGTGTGTTAATGTCAGTGGAAAGTTGATAAGCAGCTTTGCCATAGTAGAAAAATGTCCTAGTTTCAGTTGCAGTAGTATAAGGATGATGGAGTAGAACTATTTTGTTAGACTTACAAGCCACAAACATATTGAAAAGTTCTTAATTTGTTAGAGAAAATTTTGTTTTATTCGATAGTACAGGACTGGGATGTTATATTTACTTTCCTGTGCTGCACCACCACAATTAGTATTAAATTAATGCCCCTCAATTGCAATCCACCACTATCTCATCACCTGCCAAGCTTATTTACACTTTATCTTACATAGTAAAAAGATGTGACAAACATGGCTGTCTTCAGGCTGGGGTAATGTTATATTACTATCATTAAAAAGGGGGATTAGGGCGTTAATATTTTTTATCAATACAGTTGAGGTCCACAATACAGGTAAAATAAAAATAAAAATCAGAACCCATCAAAATTCCTCTAAAGCATAGTTATGAGTTTCCATATCTTTAACTTTTCTGATAACAAATTCCATAAGTTGAAATGAAAATACATGTTTTCCCTAAATTAGCTAATTAAATCAGCCGATCAGCTGGTTAGTTTAAGGTACCAAAGCTTTGTCATGCTATTTAGGACATTTTCACTTAAACCACTTAAAGCCATAAAGTGTTGAATCTTAATATATTAATACATTTATCAATATATTTATTTTATTTACTTAGCCTTTATTCATCCAGGTAAGTCAAATGATAACCAGTACTCAGTAAAACATACATTTATATGTAAATATAATGACAGTATTTGTGATCACAAACAGTTGTTTTTTCAACAAAGTTGTAAAGGATGAAAATAGAATGTACAAGCTGAGTTTTAGATTGTGTTGTAACTGGTTTCCAGTTATTAAGAGAAGCTAACTGAAATAAGAAATGGCTAAAGGATGTAAGGACTTTCAGGTTGAATAAGTTTAGGTAGTTGCTGGAATTTATTGTCGCTGTAATAGATAATGAGTAAAGAACTGAAGTAAACAGGTTTTGCCAATAAACTGAAATGAATGGTTCAGTCTGCATGAATAAAGTGATGCTAGCTGACAAAAGAACAGAGATGATGGGTGTTGAAGGGAGTGCTGGTGACAAAGCAGATGACAGCATGGTGAAATTCAATTTATTCAGTAGACAGTTCTATAGATTATGTCACAATAATCAAATATTGGAAGGATAAACATTTTAACCAGCAAGTGATTTGCAGACTGAGTGAAAGATGATTCATTACGGTAAAAGAAAATAATCCTAGTTTTAACTCTTAAAAGCACAGTGTTGATATGGACATCAGTGGAAAGGGACCTGTCAAACCAGTTAATCATCTAGAGAGATGATTTTATGAGGGCGCTCGGTCTTGGTAAATTTCACTGTTTCAAATTACTGGTTCAACTAATAACTTGTCCTTTCATTATTCATTTTTAATTTTCTGCTTCCTTCTATACATGCTTTAGGTGCTCGGTTTAAATGTTCAAAAAACACGTTTAGGTTTGGAAATCTATACTTTATTCTAGGCTTCATAATTTTTACTCATTGTATGTGGTTACTGTTACATGATGTAAGGCCTTTAAGGGAAGGTGCTGGTGCTGTTAACACCTCCTGAGAAGCTTGTTGGTCTTTTAGGATGTACGGATTAATTTTTCAGGTTCAATGGTATTTTTGATAATCCAATAGTACTAGCATTGATAAACTGCCACATTTCTACATTTATTGACTTCTTCCCTTAAATAATTCAACGTGAAATTAAATTTCTATCCAGCCCAGGATCAGTGAACAATAGCTGCCTTAAATATGCTAAACTAAAGTCCTACTTTAAACACTGGAATTTCTTTTCTTTATTAACTTTGAAGATATAACTGATACCACTGCAGTCAGAGTATTATTAAGACTTGTGACTTCTGCCAGATGTCTGCACACAGCTTCTGGTGAGTGAATCTAGCAAGAGATCGGTTATGATTTTAACTCAGAACACCACATTAATTGTTTAATTCTCCGAGCCAATGGATTTAAAATGACAAAATCTCCCTGTTCCATAAAATGGCTTCTTTTTAACCATCTGTCGTTTCAATTCTCCACATTACTTTAGCACAGGATGATGCACCGACAATGATGAGCCATACATAATTACTGCTAACAGACAGCTCTGCATGCGGCAAAGCCAGAACAGGAGAGATATCACGCCATTAAATGGGATTCACTCGCCTTGCACTGAACAGTTTCCTGGGCCTATATCCTAGATTAAGAGGACAAGCTCTCTGGCTTACAGTTTATGATGACCATTAAGAGTTTTATCCTGGATGTACTTAAAACACAGTCCAGCCACATTAGGACCTGCTCAGAGAAGATTGCAGGGATTTGGACTTTTTGAATGCTTTAAAGTTCAGGCATTTAGAGCTCTCATCACTCACTCTGCATGCACATGGCAAACCAGCCAAGGCCTTTGTGCATATTTAGTCATGATGACGGACGTAAGTGGGATATTTTGCACAGAGGGACTTGTTTTTCCTGATGGCTTACGGTGATCTCATTATATACTTATTTTGAGTCGAGAACATTTACCTCAAATTGACATGAGAAGTTCCTTGTGGTTCCATGGTTCCTTGATGTCACTCTTTAGTTTTATATATATATATATATATATTCTTAACTTTTTTACTGGTGAAGCAAAAATATTAGAGTTGGTACTTTAATTGCATAAAAGGTATAAAATTGGTTAAGACTGATTGAACCATGAAGAGATTTTAACTTTAAGCATAATCAAATCCAAATAAGTAAAAGTCATTTGTGCAGTCTGCTTGTCACTTTTGTTTGGTTTTTTTTTTTGTCCCAACATTGAATTATTTCTCCTTCCTTTAGATGACTTCCCACCACCTGTGATTTTTAAAATTTTACTTGAGCTGTGAACAGATCTTTTATTGGCTTTTTTGGGACTTTGCTACCATACAAAGCATTTCACCAAATCAAGTTGTTTTAAAAATGTCACTATTTGAACAAGGACAAGGACATTTTTGAAATGCACACTTTACCTATATTAAAGAAAACTGCGGGTGTGCTTTGGTTCATTTGTGCTTTTGATTTCATGGGGATAAAATGAATAAAGTTTTGAATAGTGCTCAGCTCTGTGGAATACCATTTTGGTCGAACTCAAATAAGTAAATTAAATTACTCTTACCCTTACTAATTACATAACTAAGAGTAGTTTAAGATGATTATGATTTGAAAATGCATTCCTTTTAAATAAAATTAATAAAATAGGCAAAACCAAATGTGTCAATATATAGATTTTTTTAAATGTATTAACAGGCAAAATAATGTAATCAGAATTGACCTACAATGGTTCGCACTGAATAATGACAACAAATGAATATAAGAGATATTAGAGACAAAAGAGATGTAAAATAAATATAGCAATCAAAACCAAAATTATCAGAAATAAGTTTCAAGAGTCCTTTGAAAATAAATACAAATCAAATATTTATTGAACAATACAGATTTATCTGTGTAACAGTTCACTTATTTAATAGGAATATATCATATATTTATTTCATAGGGGCATTTATTTAGTTATCTATAAATTAAATGGTAATGCAAATTTTTTTTCTATGCAACAAGATTTCTTCCAAATATTTATTTTAAGAAATAAAATAGTGATGATGAAAAAACAAGGTTTTGTCATCTAAAACAATTTTGCTTTGCAATAAACAAAAGCAGGTTATGTAAATTTAATAAATGCTGGTTGAACAGAGCAACTTGGCATATTTAAATTCAGATGGATTAAAGAAGGGATACTTCTGACAAAATACCTTAATGTAATAGAGGCCAGATTCTCATGTACTACCAAGCAAGCTCTGGCAAGATTTTCCTCCAGGGCAGATTAAGGGACTGCTTCAATAAGAGAACTTGGTCCATCCATGTTTGTTCGCTGATGCCCACTGATACAGATGCATCAGACAAACTTCTCTCTCTCCCTGGCTCCTCTTTCTTTCTGACTGTTTCCTACCCTCTCGCTGGCTCACAGCTCAGACAGCTTGCAGGGGATAAGGCCTCAGCCACAGTGCTGTGATGGCAGATGGCAACTGGCTCAAAAAGGTTGGCACGTCATTGGGAAATGTGCTGCACCAAAGATGTCCTTTTTAATTAAAAGATTTTGATCTGCGGTGAACTGCTGAATGTTGGGGGGCGGGGGGAATGAAAGACAGCATGTGGTTTGGAATACAAGAAAATTATATGAAAGATAATAAAGAAATGTACTGTATACTTTATACTAAAAATTGCTGCCTTCCATTTTGTGCTGGAAATTCTAAAAGGTTCTGACTCAGGCAGCCTGATAGTGAGTGGGAGGACATTCTGAAAAAAAGATAAATAAATAAAGAATGGAAAATTGTGAGATATTGAGGAAACTATCCATCAAGTTTTAACATGAAAGTACTTCTGCTCCATCTGCCTTAACCACAAGTGAAAATATGTCACATCATCAAATCGTAGCTGCTTATTTCACTCTTATGACTCCTTTTTTGCACCTTGATTTAAAGTGTATGGCACCACATCTTTATTTAACAAGCACTTAGAGAAAGTTGTCAGCCCTAGTGTTGTGACATTTGTCCAGAGGTTTCTTGGCAGCCACCAGAGACGTGTTTGCCCCTGACATTCAGGCTGGGCTGCAGACCTTTAGAGTCTGACGGACAGAGAGTGAATGCTACACTTTTATTTGGGAGGCACCACTGCAGTTGGATAACAATGTTGTAAAGTCTTGTACTCACCAGAGATTATGGCTGGCTCATGGTGCACTGTGCATAGTCATCATACAGTGCTTGGCTTTTAACGTGTTTGCACTTGTCGTGGTGAATTAAAGAAACAGCCTCGACTCCTGCTCCAGACATGCAAGTAACATGGAGCAAGTCAGGGCAGATCAACGGGCAAGCCTGGTGCCATGACAAAGACAGACTCTTGAGCTGACTTGTAGGGGTCACAGGGGCCTACCAAGTGCCACTGTGTTGTTTCACCGAGGCCCAGATGCTCATATGTGGATTAATCTGTCAGTCTCAGACATTCATTGATGTGACATCAACACATTTTAGTGTGGCCTCTCCGGAATTCTCTTTACTCCATCCAAGCTGGGTGGGGTGGGGTGGGGGTGGGGTGTCTAAAGTTCAGAGAGAAGCAAAAAAAGGAGGTGTAATAAGTAAAAGTACAAAGTGCTACAGGCTGTTTTATTTACACTGACAACTTTGGTGCATATATGGTCCCCAGTCTGTGGATGTTTTTAATATTCATCCCAAGTTTTATTTAATTTACTCTTTTGGTCTCTAAAGGTATCTCTTATTTGGAGTGTGTGTGCTTTACAGTAGCAATAAGAGCACTCTGAGCATCTTGCACAAAGGCCAATGTTGTTTTTCATTATTTACACAAAATCAATTCAGATTTACACCAAAATTTGAATGATGTCTTTATATACCCATGCTCCATCTCATTGCCAAAAATTTGATAAGCAGGTTTTATTTCTTTCTTGATAATTTTTTCAAATGCAATTGATTATCATAATGATAAATTGGAGAACTCTACTTGTGTGGTTATTTGGGATTTTCTGTGTGCTAGTATACTGTTTTAATAAAGAATGCTCAAAGACAGTTCTTCTGGACCAAAACATTGTGCTGATTTCCAGATATCCAAAAACAAAACAAAACCTTTTTATTTTATTTTATCTATTTATGAACCAATGCAACATCTTTAAGATACTTTTTGTTTTTTTACGAACCAGTACAGACTGTTTCCACAAGCATCCACAATCAAAGCCAATGCCGTATTTCATAATTATACAGAACGCTTTCTGATTACACACCTAAATTCAATTCATACTCCAAGTTTAATGTATTTCAGCTTTCAAATTTTCACTCCATCTTCCTAACAAACAGTGAAACCGGCAATATCTGTTGTGTACCCTAATTCTTGTTTTGTCGTAGGAAAAATGTAGGGCATCTGTTTGCAACTTCCACAGAGACCCATATGAGCTTTTTCTGCTCTGGCGCCTTTCTGATTAAGAAGTGGCTATGTTTAGACAACTAATACAATGTGGTAAAGGTCAGATCACCTTCACGCACAAAGAAATGCAATACCTTTCTGATAATAAGTATTTGGCAAGGCATTATAAGACCTCATTCATCAGCAAACCTGTTAAAATATCCCCAGATCAAAGCATTGTTTATTTATTCATTACAGTTTTAATTTACTAATATGAAACACAAGTTCATTGAGCAAATACAGTATTTATTAGCATCAGTTCTGACAAAAAGAAATATCATCTCTTACGTGCGTAGAACATTTAAATACAGAAAATGCAAAAAAAAAAAAAAAAAAAACACAGAGAGGGCTGTTGTATCTGTTATATGCAGCAGTAGAACAATTATATTCGTGCATGAAGCAATTGCTGCTATACCATATTTTACATAAAAAAAATTCATTAAGATAACATTATTCTGGCAATGTTAACAATAAACATCTTTTACGTTTGAATTAAGGTCTTTTATGGTGGCCTCCCTCTATGCAACTATTTCCCTTGGAAGTTTTACACAGTGATTTGTGAAACCAAATGCATGTTTCTCTTGGCAGCAGATGGTAGTCTGATTTGCACAGTGACAGATCACTCATATTGCCATTGACACTAATGGCTGTGGAATTGAGTGGGGACGCCAGGGTAGCAATGCAGTCTTACATCTTTGTCCAATCAGTGCAAAGCAATGCAACCTGTCACAATAATTATGACAGAACTATTGAGACTTTTTTTTTTAACCATCTCTGTCCCACTAGTGTTCCCCTTGATTGGCCTTGGTAGCTTGAAAAGTCATTGTCATTTCTCACAACTTCATTACTTGGTGGCACAAAGCAATTCCCATCGTCTGTGCTCTTCCCACTCTGTTACGCCTAAAGGGAGTTCATACCATATGCGCATGACAACACCTTGTCAGAGAGAAAAGGTGATGTTTTCTAGGAGTATTTTTTTTGTGTTATCTTCCATTATTACATTGAGACTTGTCTTTTTATTGCTGATATTGAATTAAGGTGAACGGAAAGGCTCCCCACTGTGGCCTTAATGGGATGCAATTAGGCTGCTCTATTATTAGCAAAGCTTTTTTGATAAAATATTTCCAAAGCAGCAGGCTGCTTTGAATGCCCCACTCACCTGTCATCAAGGAAATTTAATTATGCAGTAGTGTACAAAAAGTCTGACATTTAAATGTTTATTTAAAACATTTTAACAAGTATTTAAAGTAAAATGTTTCTATATCTTATAGAGAAAGTACCCACTCTGAAGAGCTGTATCTTTCATTGCTTCTGAAATTTGTTTAACCCTTACATGTTGTTTGGATCAAATGTGACCTATTTTTACATTTGACAGCAGTAAAATTGACCTAATATATCATTCTTTTGGCCTGAAATTTGATGACTTTTCTTAAAGTGTTTATGTTTGTAGAGCTACAAGGTGCTACAAATTTTTGGACATTGCGACTGTTTTGGGCTATATTTGACCCATATCTATTTAGATGGATTTGAGAGGTGCCAGTGTGGGTCAAATCAAGGAAAATGATAGTTTGAGAGAATCTTGAATTTGTGAAACACCACAGGTCATGTTTCTTAGTATTTATAAAAATAATAATAATATTTATTATTATCATTATTATTATTATTATTATTATTATTAATTTTTTTTTTTTTAACAGTGGTGACAGAGGTCAAGAAACAAACCTGCTGGTCTTTCGAGAGACATGGTGGTTATCTGGAAATAAAATAGTTAAACAGCATAGAAGTGATCATTTATGGTGCACTAAGGAAACAGAAAGCATGCAGAGTGTAAACGGTGCTGCAACATAGACACAATATCTGCACCTGTCCTGCGATGTAATATGATCATAAAATGAACAGTTTTGAATCATTTTGGGTTGGGAGGATGGTGGTGGGAGGTTTATAACATTATAAAGGTGCACGAACTGTTATTTCAGTCACTGATATTATGGCAACAAGATATAATGTGCAACAACCATTGGTCCGATCTTCCAAGATGAGGAGGTTGATAATGATTTTGGATGAGTAGGAAGAAAACATGGAAGAAAACTTTGATTACAGCCCCTTTGATGAAGATGACTAATGATGAGGAACAGGCAGCAAAGCCAATGTTTATGTAAAAGAAACATTAATATCTGTTGGTCTTCACACAATCAACACAAGGGTCTGAAGAGAGTCAAAACCTGCAAAACTGCAGAGACTAGTTCATAATAAGCATTTCATTATTTGTTTTGTCTTCTAAGTGATTAGTTTTGAATAAATATTGATAATCGTTGGTTGGTGTTTAGTTAACTGGTTAAACAACCAGTTCATGTACAGAACGAGGTGGCCTTTTGCTGCATGCCTAACCATCTCTCTCTGACCCCCTT
The DNA here is from genome assembly GCF_017639745.1 of Melanotaenia boesemani. Taxonomy (NCBI): domain Eukaryota; kingdom Metazoa; phylum Chordata; class Actinopteri; order Atheriniformes; family Melanotaeniidae; genus Melanotaenia; species Melanotaenia boesemani. The sequence goes on along the minus strand of NC_055682.1, from coordinate 16,913,968 downwards.
TTCTGTCCACTAACTGTGTAATAAAGGCCACTCGAGCCAAGAAAATCTTGAAAAAAAAAGATGCATTTTCTCATGATATAGTTATAAAGACATTGTTTAATGGTTGCAATGTTGAAACTTGGTTAAATTGTAAATTCTAATTCTAATTTTTAAATTAGATATATGTTACGACCCGACTCAGGGGTATGGAAGGGCGTAACAAAACACACGACATGGACAGATGTTACTTCAAAATAAAAGCGCATTTATTTACATTTCCCGTGCAAAGTGATGGACAACCTGTAAAACAAAATAAAGATGAGCTGGGGTTAGCGGACCTGCAGAAAGAAACAAACCAAAACCTATACCAAACACTCACCGAGTGCACACAAAGACACGACCGCAACTCGGTAAGGAAACTATAACCAAACAAAAGCAGCAGGCCCATAAACTAAAGTAACCGTCGTCACAACACAATAAAACGCTAACCTAGCCCAGCACTAAAACAACCACAAAGTAAACTTAACACAACTAAACACTTAAAGCACCCATTGTGGAAAAGGAGGTGGTTGCGACACACACACACCCGGTGCACAACATGAGGGGGAGAGCGGCCTGAGCCATTCTGGCCCTCCAGACCTGCCTCGGCTGCAGCCTTTTCAGCCTGAGCTTCTCCGTAGGCTGCAGCCTGACTGGTCCAGAGGGGTGCCAGTCACACAGGGGCGGGGACAAAGGCGCTGGCCTTAGCCACTCCGGGCAGCGCTCTGCCGCCCCTAATCACAATATAAACGGCCACAGCTGTCTATGACAAGCAGGGCCGTAACAATATAATATATCTAAAATATGACTTTTATGTTTTGTTTTGTTTTTTTGTTTTTTTTTTGTATTATGTAATACATGATACTGTGTAGTAAAAGATTTTTTTTTTTTTACAAAAACGGGTGTTATAAAAACTAAGACATAAACTCCGCTGCCCTTTAAAAAGGATAGCTTATGCATTCATAACTGTGAGAAAAGCTATTTAGACATACTAAATAGATGGAATTTAAAGTTTAATAGACACCCATTATGAGGCAATTCTTGGTCCAGGTCAAAGTTGACCCTGACCATACTATGAAGGCACCAATTATGAACAGTATGTAAGGGTTAAATCTTCAACATTTAAGTACATTTTTCCAACAATATCCAGACACTTTACCAGAACATTTTTCATTGAAGGACTTTCATCTTTTTGCTGGATAATTTATATTTGAATATTGGTTCTTGCACATATAAGATCTTAATATTTTCTTCACCACTTAAAAACTTCCATTCATACACATTCCCCCTGCAGTGTCATCATAGCACTTAAACATCAGATGAGTAGATTAGTGATTTAATCTTACTCTGGATCTGAAGCATCTCACTCGTGAGCTTTTCCGTCAGCCTGCTGTGAAATATTCCACTGCTCAACTGTAAATAAGTCCTAACAAGATTATCAGATTACCCTTTATCCAGGGTTACCAATGACTGCTGGGCACAGTAACTGCACTGAAGAAAAGAAATCTCTGTAAGATAATTATGTTAGGAGGCTCAATTTTAATGCAAAATTTCCAAAGTCTCACAAAGCTGAAGGGCAGACTGAAACATTTCACCCATTTACAGTACAAAATACATTTCTGGTGTTCCCAGTAAAACACTGCATGGATTATAACGAGTGAGTTTGGAACTGGTATTTAGTTGAAAAAAAAATAACTAGTGTTTTCTCAGTATCTTAAATTGGGTGTCTTGAAAGTAGGCCAAGTCTAATTGAAATGCCATTATAATCTAAGAAATGTTTTATATTTTTCAATCCCCCAAATGAGTAAAGACTGTACTTTATTATGTGTCATAAGAAAGCAAACAATTAACTGTGTTTTAAATGGTATGTGTGAGTTAAATTGTACTGTATGACAGCTTGCAGATGATAAATGGATTAAAGCAGTATACCATATTTTCATTGCTTTCCTCTGCATTGTTGCAATTATTTCTAGTACTGTAACTGTGTCTTGAATAAATACTTTAAGAATGTTGCAAAATTAAAATGTCAACTTTTTTTTTATTTATTTTTTATAATTGATGGTGTTTTACATTTAATGTCCTTGCACATGTACAGTGACTGGACCAGTCTGAACAAGCTGAGAAAACCAATGGGAATATCTTGCTTCTTTTTCTTCTGTCACTGTGAGGAACATATTTCTATGCAAATTAGCCAGTGAAATCAAATGATTCAAGTGTCTGTATAGGAAAATGTTATATTTGATCTTTGGGAGTTGAGTTATTGACATGGAATGGGCTACTGAGAGATTGCTGGAAATGCATTAGGTAGCGGCAGGAATGGAAGTGTAATCTTAAAACTGTCTAGTCCCTGTCTTATTGCAGATAGCTAAATTGCATATAGCAGACAAACCTTGTGAATTTATATGTACAGTGGTAATTTTTAAAGAATAAAGCCCAATAGAGGCACAAACTAAGATCTAACGATAAGTGAACTATTAGTGAAAACTGCTGCAAAAGTTCCGAGTGAGTATTTTAAGCATTTATTGCTTTTACCAGCATAATGATAAGTATGATTGTGATAAACCCAAACGTGTACATTTAAAAGTGAAAGCTCCTTGAGGAATGAAAGCTTCTTCTCTCTAAAGCAAACACAGTGCTTGGCATGTGGCTGGTTCTGTTTCTCTGTCCAAATGTGGTGACAGCACCTGCCAGTTCCCTCTGTTTGTCTTGTCCAGTTTTCTCTCCGTCTGTTTCATCTGTATCTGTCTCTCTGTCTTCTTGCTTCTCTGCATTGTTGGCAGTGACTTTGGCTTCTTGTACAGTCTACCACTCTCTCTGTTTGATCTCATTTCTTTTCTTTTTTTTGCCTACCTTCAACCTGGGATTTAGGAAATATAAAATTTAAATCTTAATGTGTCATGTGATAGTAAAGAGCTGAAGAAAGCCATTAGCAGACATTTATAACAGAAACATACAATTATATTTAAGTAGCTGATTTCTGCTATAAACTACAACATTTTTTTTTAAAGGTGGGTTTGTGTGAAATATGAGCAGTGTCTTACCAGCTAAAGGCAGAACAATGTTTTGGAGAGGAAAAAGGTTTCCTGAAGAGCGAGCTAAAGCTGAAAGCTACAACAGAACCAACAGAAGAGCAGAAATTTCACAGTTTAAAACAACACAAACACAAAGACCCAGTCCATGCAACTTTCTGAAATGAAGGTGAAGTGGTGTAAAAATATATTAAATTTGCTTGATTACACTATGAATGGTTGAGGTTTTGAGTTGAGTTTCCTGGTGAAAAATGTGTTTTTCTGCTGGCTCCATTTTGAGTAACCTTGAGCTCTCGTAGCAGGAAGGCATTTGATTCTCCAAACTGAACATTGCAGAGAAGTAACTGCTTACCCATAAGTCCTTTGCACAACCTAATTTCAAAGAAACCAAAGTAGCCTTTTAAAATCTAGTAGTTCATCCTGTTTAGGTCGTTTCAGCGCTAATGGCAAAATTCTCCCCATAGCAAAGAATCCTTTAAAAAATTCCTAGATCCAGATGCTGATTTGGATCAACCCCATAATCTAATCATTTGTTCATTATTCTATTTCTGAAATTTCCTGAAAATTTCATTAAAATCTATCTATAACTTTTTGAGATATTTTGCTAACAGACAGACAGATAAACCAACGCCACAGGAAACATGACCCCACGGTGGTAATAACATGTTAAACACAGGCTGAATAGAAGAGTGAGGTTGGATGTAGTGTCACCAGAGCCTCTGATGTTGCCATGGAGCTACCAAAGTGCACTAATGTGGCTTTCTTTATTTCAGCTTCCTTTATGTTTCTTTTCTTCTGCTTTAATCCATGCTGTATTTTTACCACTAGGCTTAGTACAGTCTTTGTTTTGGTTTTTCTTTGTTCCAACATATATTAACAAAGGCTCAAAAAGCAAAACAAAGAAACTGTAAGAAAAATGCAGAGGTTGAGCAAATAGCAAACATTAAGTTGTGATTTATTTTTATTTATTTTAAACTACATATATAGCTGAATTAATTTTCTGAGTAGATAGTGCAATATCCATCTAACAGAGCTAGTTATATGGACATTGCACTATACTACTCAGATATTTATTTATTTATTTATTTTTATTTTTAACATTAAGTGTGCTTGATAGATTGGCTTCTCTGTAAGATATGAATCCCTCTATTTATAGAAGACAACTTTATGGTTCTTCACTGTCCGATATGCATCCTCCCCTGCATGCACACACATACAGCAGCACTCTTGAGAATGTATGCCAGACAAAATCTAAAGTCAAGCATGAATACAGAGGCTGACAGGCCAATTATCAGATATACTCTCCGTTCTGCATCTACACCTCTGAAGGAAAGCAGACGTGAGAATCCTGTCACTTTCACTCTAGCTAATACAATGACGTGAACCAACAACAAAAGGCACAGTTTTCACAAAGAATTGAGATGGACAGAGTTGTAAACCTTGTATCAACATACAGTTTATCTTGTGGGTTGTCACATTTCAAGCCTTGGAGAATCCAGCAGTGCAGGGATGTTTGTCAAGAACTGAAAGGCATTTGACTCATGTGCCTCCTTAAGTTTCAAATGTCATTTGTGTTGTGCAGTATTATAAATTTTGTCAACATGTATCATACTACATGTCCTAAAACAACAACCCAGTTTATTAAAACTTCACAAAACTAATGAGCATTTCTTTGCTTTGTAGGTGAACGTAGTTCCAGCATGTGTCAGAGCCCTGACCAAGATGCTGTACTGCCCGTACTGCCGGAGCATGCCTGGCCTGAAGCCTTGTCCCAACTACTGTCACAACGTTATGAGAGGCTGTTTAGCAAACCAAGCAGACCTCGATGCTGAATGGAACCTTTTCATCGGTAAGATTCAAACTGAGTATCCTGATACCTGTTTCTCTTTTTTTTTTTTTTTTTTCCTTGTAGGTTTTCCTGTCTGTTTGCAAACTTCAGCTTGCATTTCAAAGTCTGCATGTGTATTTTCCAAAGCAGTGTCTGAATAGTCTCGATGGGAATTCAGTAGGATGTGCTGTGTTAGATTCAGCTTTAAAGGATTTACAAAGACAAAGCTGAAATCTTATTTGTGCAACCATTTCTCCTTTTTTTCCTGTCTAAAATGTTGTTTGCTATTGCTGGAGCTCTGGCATACTGCTTAAAGCTCTGGCCCCTGCTGTTTGGGATTGATAAAGGAGAGCAGATCCTAGGCAAACACATTTTCTATAGTGTTTCCAGCTGAGCTTGGTGAGTAATATAGCACTTCAGTTCAGCTGTTAAGTAGCTGGCTTCTGTAAGCCCTCCTGTTAAATGGATACCAAGGATGCACATAGAGTGCTCCCTCTAGATCTTTTGTAGGCCAGTGCTTTATTTGTTATGTACCCCAATCTCATCCTACCACCCACACTAAAAGATTTTTTATATATATATATATATATTTTTTAAATGGGACAAGGTTTTTAAGACACTTCCCTGTAGACCATGTGTCAAGTGAACTACACTTCTAATCTTTTGGCTGTTTGGTGACAGGCCTGTCACCTGAGATACCGTCAGAAGACGTACCGTTTGTTCTCTCCTATGGCACGCCTGAAGTCTCAGATCAACATGGGCCCTTATGCACTGAATGAGATGTCTCAGCTTTATGACATGTGTTAAAAAGTTAGTGCCTTGTTTAGTTGTGAAGAAGCAAATCTACTGCCACAAAGGGACAATGTGTTTGACAATAATGGGAAAAACTGGTATTGAACTAGAATAATGAACCTAGTAAAATCAAAATACCCTTGAGGTGTAAAAAGGAAAAAAAATGGATTTTTAATTCTGAATAATGTTTTTGTGCAGATAATTCTGTTTTTCCTTTACTGGAAAATATAGTGTCGTTAAGGGTGTTATAATTTGAAATGTGGAACTGGAATGTTTATTTCATCTTTCGAGGCTTGTTTCTTTTATTCGTATGTCAGCTGACATTCATTATCTGTTCCTAAAAACTTCGATTGGCTTACTATGCAGCTCACAGGAAATATTGATTTCCTTTTCAGAGACAACTTCGAAATGTATCACAGGTCAGTTCTCACCACTGAAGCAGATCTTTGCAATGTAGGAATTTATGGATTGAACTTGCATGCAGTCTGTCATTGTCACCTCTTATATCATCACATATTAGATAAACTTTGGTGATAGACGTGGCCCTCACATTTTAGGAACCTCCAATGACATTTTACCAAAGGACTTTGTTTCATCTTTAATATTATCATTGGTAATGATTGGTTAGGTTGGAGGAGAATGGCTTTATTTTTTTATTCAAATTCCACAGAAAGGGATAAAATATAGACCAGGCTGTTTATATCTAACTAAACTACAGCATTTATGCTCAACATAAAGATTTACCCCACTGTTTTTATTTAAAATTAAATGTCAAAAATTTACCTACCTTAGTGTTTGGATACATTTACATTAAGACAATCAAAAACATTCAAATAAATGATTTGATATCTGAAGTAGATTTCTATAAAATGCATTAAATTCTTAAACATTTCTGCCAGATGACTGACCTTATATATATATGGTCGTTTGGCACTTAGAACCATCCAAGTCCATTCCAACAGATCAATAAGGGCTAAAGTGGGCTTCTTGGAGAGTTAAGCTTTTTCTGAAGCCAGTCCTAAATACAAAAAGATATTTTTATTTGAGAAAAGCCTTTACTGTAGGGCTTTGGTTTTCTTTCTGTCATATTAAAATTGATATATGATAACAGATGCTATAGCAACATTTATTCAAACCTCTTCACTATCATTTCATCACTGTAACAAAACCTAACTTGTTTTTTTATTTCTTAAATGAAATGTAGTAAAAGTAAGTTTTTGTGAAGTATACAAAAAGAAAACGTAATCCCTTTGTAAGGTAATAGAATAATAAAATGTTAATTCTGACTTTAAGTCAAATACTTTTTTTCTTAAAATTTGGTATTTAAAGAAGAGAAAAACATGCTCAAACAAAACATCAGGTCCCTTAAAAAGAGGTCAAGCTAATCTGATAATGGTAATTTAAAGTAATTTCAAACTAACTGTTCAAACAGCAAGTTACTAGATACAAAAACCCAGTTTCCACTGACAGGTGCAGGCTGGGGCGGGTCAGGATACATTTTGTGGTTTGGTTTTACTTTAAGGAAGGCGCAGCGCTGCAATGGTGTTATGCTTTTATGTAGCTGAGGCATCTATCACTATCCAGTTGATACTCCGCATCACATGTAAGGTTATGGTTGGCTGTGGGAACGCAACGAGAATGCAGTTTACAGACCGTATCTGAACCTACCTGTCCTGCACCGACCCAAACCTGTTGGTGGAAACGAGGCTAAAGGAAACCAAACTGTTCTCACAAACAGGAAACAAACGGGAACTTAAATACTAACTGATCAGACCAGTCTTCAACACATGAGGGATAACACATTCTAACAAATAAATTAACAACAAAATAAACAGAACAAAGCAATTAATTTAATATTCCTCAAACGAATTAACAAAAGGACTAAGTAAACTACTTATAAATAAAAAGAAAGATATCTAAACATTTAAAGAAAATAAAGGGATAATCTCCCCCCTGTGCACGTAGCTTTGCCCGAACCCTTGTGCTCACTCCTGTCCCCCCCTCCCAGCTTGCACATGGCTCCCCCATGAGATAAGCCACTCTAAAGCAAGAAAGTAGAAGCTTATCCAGGCCAAACTCATGTGTACATGCTGAGTCCTTGGTTCATTTCCAGCCCATCTCAGTCAAGGTCCATTTTCAGGATGACGCTTTCAAGTTAAATAACGTGTCACCATATATTTTGTGAGGCAAGGCAAGTTTATTTGTATAGCACAATTTAACAACAGGGTGATTCTAAGTGCTTTACATAACACTGAAACATCAGAAAATAAGAAGCATAATTTAAAATGAAAAACGACAGCTGATCTGAGGCTGGAAGTGTGGAGCATAGAAGCTGAATGCAGCTTCTCCATGTCTGGGAACTGATGAAATACTGGATCCAGATGACCTGAGGGTTCTGGCAGGTTCATACTGGGTCAGGAGGTCACTGATGTATTTTGGTCCTAAACCATTCAGAGCTTTATAGACCAGCAGCAGAACTTTAAAGTTTATTCTCTGGCAGACAGGCAGCCAGTGTAAAGACCTCAGAGCTGGACTGATGTGGTCCACTCTCTTGATCTTAGTGAGGACTCGAGCAGCAGAGCTCTGAATCAGCTGCAGCTGTGCAATTGATTTTTTAGGTAGAACCTGTAAAAACACTGTTACAATAATCTAGCCGACTAAAGATGAAAGCATGGACTAGTTTTTTCAGGTCCTGTTGGGACATCAGATCTTTTACGCTTGATATTCTTAAACTGATAGTAGGCTGACTTTGTGATTCCCTTAATGTGTTTTTCAAAGTTAAGGTATGAGTCCATCAATACACCCAAATTTCTGGTCTGGTTAGTGGTTTTCAGATAAACCTTAACTTATCTAGAAAGAGATTTCTGTGTATTTCTCAGTACTAAAAACAAAGTTGAACAATAGATTTAAATATTTAAGTAGTGTTGAATAAAGATAGAATAACACTGTACTCAACTTTGTGTCACTTATCCTACATGCTCTTGAATACTTATTAAAATGATCTCAGTACTTCCCAAATGATATTGACTTTTTAGAAATTAGGCAGCACATTCAGAATATTTGGTTGTCTCCTGTAAAAACCAATTTACAATATGTACTGTTGTGATAGTGTGCCCTTTTAAAATTAATAATAATTTGTGAATAACAGTAAAAGAAAACTGACAATGCAAATATGTGTCATGTGTATGTGATATATTTGACAATGTTTAACCAGTATTAATAAAAATAAAGTCAGCTCATAATAAGTGAACTTATAATATTGTACATTTTTCTTTAAAATGCCACAGATAATAGATTTTGTAATCTCATTATTCACATTAAAATTACATCTATATGTTTAATTATGTGTAAACATATCTTAATTTATAGCTTTATCACATAATTGCTATGACTTTTAATTAACCGAAAATAAATGGCAGCAGAGGATGAAAATGAATAAGAGTGCAACATAATGTTCTGTTCTTTTTTTTTTTTTTTTTTTTTTTTTAATTAAGCATATCATCCCAGCACAACCCACTTTTTTCACCTTTAATATTTCATTATGCAGCATATTGAGGGGATCTATAAAAAACAGAGCTGTATATTAGCCATAAGATTTTTGTATAGCCACAATCATTCAAGCTTGTCTAGCTTTACAATATGATAAGTCAGAATACACAAACCAAAACCTGATCCTACAGGGGACCTTCCACATTACTTACATTTTAGTCACCCACCGTATTTTAGACAACACTTGGAAGGTGAGTGTAGGACACAGGAGTACTCAGACTGTTGAAAACTGTACCATCTTTGCTAGATATCACTCTGACACACTTCTCCTGTAAATAATTAAAATTCATTTAAAGGCTTAGCAAATTATCAAGTATCTTTGTACATTAATACAGCAGAGCCATGAGAATTATTGAACCTCACTGAAACAAAATACTGTATGAACCAAGAGGGCTGTGAGAAGACAATCCAGCTGATGGCCGCTTTAGTTTAAACATGGACTTTGGATATAAAGGTGACAGAATCACAGTGTGGCTTTAACAAGCATTCACTAGACTGATGAACATTTGGAAAAAGACCAGTAATGTGCCATTGTCGTGCTTATTCCTGAAATCTGGATAACATTGAAGTAATTATGACCTTTGATGTAGCCTACTTTGAGCTACGCATATGAAGAAGAGTGATCATGCCACACATTTAAAGTTACAGTCACAGTGTGGTAGTTCCCACTGTGTAAAGGTTACTGTAATGACTTTATGCCTTCCAGGCTGAAAAAAGACAGACTGTCATTGAACAATGAGGATAAACCTGAGGAAAGGTGTTTTAACCTCCCCAAACTGGTTCGGAGTGATTCTAGCCACCCTGACTTTAAACTGCTTGTGTGTTTGTGTGTGTGTATATATATATATATATATATATATATATATATATATATATATATGTGTGTATATGTTGAAATATTCAGGGAAAGAATTCATGCTTTGACCACTGGATGATACTGGACCATCAGTCACCTGCCATCATGACAGATTAACCTAGCTCTGCTTCATGACAGACACGTCATTATCATTTCTCTTTTCGGCACCTTGTTAAAATGCCCTCAGAGAGATGGAGAGAGGGGACTCATGGTGTTATTCAAACATTAATGTAGGTTTTCAGGCTTACATCATGATCAACACCACATTTGACAAGCAGGTGACATCAGTGGAACATAGTCATTTTCACGACACTTTGCCAAAGTGAATGGCAGATGTTAACTTACTACATAATAAACCCTTTCCCAAACAGTGATCTTCCAATTTTTGCAACTAGGTGAGGAAAGCTTGTTGAGGTTTTAAATTTTTCCTTTAGTAGCACAGGAGCCAGTAGTTGGAGGAATGCTTGTTTTGTTTTATTTATTATTATTATTATTATTATTATTATTATTATTATTATTATTGTTGTTGTTGTTGTTGTTGTTGGTTCAAGTGGCAACCAAGGTTAACTACTCTGGGCCCTTGGGCAATGTTCTTAACCTCCAGTATCTTTCTGGTACCATTATATTGCTGCCCACTGCTCCTAGTGTAACTAGGAAAGGTTAAATGCCGAGAAAGAATCTCTCGGCTGTGATTAATGAACCATCACTTCTTATGATATATAGCAAAGTATATGGAGTATTCTATAGTAGTACAGACAGAGAATTGTTTTTTTTTTTTTTTTTTTTTTTTACTTGGTGATCTACATCAATTTGCTAAAAATCTGAGCTAAAGTTATAAAACATAACACTCAGCACACGCAGTAAATATTTCTCAACCTGCAAATGTTAAATTGAACGAAGTGTTAAGCTGTATAATTTTAAATTGTACTGTATTCTCCCACTGAATGGCTGTGAACGCACCATTTCTGCTAATTAGGATATAGGCTTGAGTTGTTGTCCTGTGAGTCTTTTGACACCACAGTGTAAGTGATCCTCATTGATTTTATTTGTTCATTTCTTTTTAATTGCATGGATTGAGTTCTCATGTAACTGAACCTCCCCTCAAACCCCAAGTTCATATGTTTTTTTGTTTTTTTTTTAACCTTGAAGAAATTATATTTCTCTTTCCTTTGTTTTTGGCATGAATACATTTATTTCCTGTTTTAATTTCAGTTTCAAGAACTCATGCTCAACAGTCACATTCAGTTTAACTGAATATGAATTTTCAGCAGATATGCATCTTAATGTTTAACCTGAGGCAAACAAAAGACCTGCACACAGGGACTCAGTATCGAGCGTGATGGTCTCAGTAACAGACATATCAGAAACAAACATGCTAGCTAGTGGATTTCTGACAGTCAGAAAACTAAAGACTGGGTGAGTCATTTAGCCAAGTGGAAGCGATCTCCATATCCTCATCATCATCACCACCAAGTACCAGAATAGTTTTGTGTTTTCCTTTACACTGAACCTATAAAATTATATTATATTCTTCCTGCTCTCCTATATATTTGGCAAGAATGTTACAGAATTAAACATATAATGTATTATTTTGGATGCTTAAGCCAAATCAAGTTGCACATAATAAAATTATTTGTTTGAGCAAGAAATGAGATGATTTAAAGTAAATTGCTGTACAGAAAGTAAGGAACTATTTGCAGTTTGTTATTGTCAGCTATTGATTAAAAATGAATAAACTAGGCTGACTGTCCAAAGAGACCTGCTGAAGCATTCCTAAAGCTTAAAACCAACACACACACACACACACACACACACACACACACACACACACACACACACACACACACATACACACACACACACACACATATATATATATATATATATATTTTATTCAAACACTTAGAGTTATTTTACACATTTCCTTGTTTCTGTTAATCATGCCAAGCTCAACTAGCTGATTGTTGCTTAATTTAAAAAAATAACATTTTTTCTTTAGATGTTGAACCATTCTAAAATTTATTTCTATATGTATTTATTTTTAATTTTTTCTCTTATAATTTTTTATTCATTTCAGAATATATTATTCTTTTCAGACCAAGCTTTACTTTGGATGTATTTAAAGAAGATTAACGAGGTGAAGACTTTATTCAGTTTTTTTCTTGATTGTTAGTTCCATATCTGATAACAGATTATTGACTAGGTGTGTCAGGATAGTTCATAATTGCCTGATCGTAATTATTTGAGCTGACTGGAGTTAAATGGCATAATCTGCATCATTTTCTCAGTTTAACTGGGATAATAAATTAAATTTGCTTCCTTGACTATTTCCTCAGTGTTTTCCACCATTAGAGTTTTACTGTTGCTCTTTTAATATTTAATATTCATTTCAACCCTATTTCTGCAATGGTTAAATAGCACTTGGGAGGAGAGTTTCTGCCACCAACTGTTTGTCCTAAGGCCCTCTTTATGGATTTTCTTGTAAGACCAAACTCTACATGTCCACTCGGGGCAAATATTGCCAAAATGCAAAAGGAGAGCACAATCACTAGCAAGAGGCAATTTGTAGGACTGGATCTACCACTGCACCCAATTCATGAAATATGGAAAGGCTGCTCCCACCTGATTTCAAAATTGTAATTTATTTCATATCTGCACTGTAGAACTTTATGACCAACCTCCAAAAGGACAAAGGTAAATCAGATTAAATAGCATTTTTTGTGACATCCCCACTAATAAGAAAAAGAGAGAAAAAAAAGACAGACTTTTATTCAATTGCTGAATATTGGAAAACCCATCTTTGCACAAATATGTAAAAGTACTCAACATTACTATTGCAGAGGAAAATGTGTTTGTAATCCTGCATTACATGCCTGTGTGTTTCCATCCACTGAGCCCTTCAATTAAAGGTCAGCGAGCTCTGTGGACTGTTGGGACAAAAATTAATCCATAACTTTATCCCTTTTAGTCTCTAAGGGGTTCTCATAGGGTAACGGGGATGCTTAATAATCATCTGCAGTTTTCCTTGTTCTTGTTGATCATACAAGACATACCTCACCCTCTGATACAGCTGAACTTTAAAAAAAAGAGAGATAGGAATTCATAACATATGACAGATGCTTATATTTTTGCAAGCACTTTCACACTTATGAATTCTTAGCAGCTGCTGAGGAGCCCTTACATCCTATGACAGACAAAGCAAAAGAAATGAAAAGTGACAGCAGTGGCAAACAACACATCAAAAAGCCAAACTGTTGTACTTCAGCAGAGCCAGTTTAGTTTTTTCCCCTAAGCTTGTCAAAATAACAAGGAAACAGACAAGGAACTAAGTCCCAGAGCATATGTGGTGACACGATGATGCCTTCCTGACATGTTGGAACTTTCCAGATTGGAGCTAAATTTAACAGAGCTGTTTTTCCTTTTTCTCGTAAAGCCAGTTTTCACTGGCTTAGTAAGCCACTCAGAAAACAGTGATCTGATTTGGGGTCAAACCTAACTAACCTAATCTGTGGTTTGGATTGAACTCATATTATTGAGGAGTTCAAATTGGAACCAGTATAAGCAACATAAAGCTATGAAGATTTCCTCAGCTTTCTGTCCATGCGCTGATCCCACAAGTGTACACTGTGTAGAGACCAGAATCAGAGTGTTTGATTTGGATGTTTTTAATGTTACAAGGGTGAATCCATTTAACCTGGCTTAAAATATTCCTTCCTTCCTTCCTTCCTTCCTTCCTTCCTTCCTTCCTTCCTTCCTTCCTTCCTCCATTCATTCATTCATCCATTCATTCATTCAGTTAAGACGCAGGGTACACCCTGGACAGGTCACCAGTCCGGCTCATTCCAAATGTTATGTTGACTGGTCACTATAGTGAGCTATAATACTGTGGTAATAAAAATGATAGTAATCCTTTTTTTTATATATATAACTCTTTTTTTCTAACAACCCGCTGATGACCAAAGTGCATTGTAAAGAAAGACGTTACTGTGGTAAACATTGCTCTGTGCCTAACTTGACTATTTTGCATCGCTAATTGTGCAGCAAAAAGATGAAAGGTCAGAAAATTGCTGAGTCTATTTTTGTTTCTCATGGAGATTACTTAATGAATTATATTTATTTCACTGTTTTCCACAAATGTTTTTACATCTTTCATTACCTTTACATCTTAATTTCTTGAAAAGTTGTGAGGTTGTTTTTTTTTTCTAATTAGTGGAGCCAAACTTAATGTAATTTTTCTCATTCCTTTTCATTTTTAATTGTTCAAAATAAATTATTTTTAGTGTCTTCATAAACCAACTTCTTTGTACTGAAATAGACTATCTGTACAGAAGCTTTGAATTGACTTTGTTTTGAATAGAGAGAATCCTATATAAGCACATTTAAAAAGTGCAGGCTGCACGGTGGTGTGGTGGTTAGCGCTGCGGCTTCACAACAAGAAGGTGTTTGAACACGGGCCTTTCAGTGTGGAGTTTACATGGGTTCTCTCCAAGTACTCCATCTTCCTCCCACCATCCAAAGACATGCATGTTGGATTAATTAGTCTCTCTAATTTCTGCTTAGGAGTGAGTGTGAATGATTGTTTGTCTCTCTGTCCTGGAGACCTGTCCTGGATGTATCCTACCTCTCACCTGCTGATTGCTGGGATAGTCTTGAGCTTCCAGTGATCCTAAATTGGATTAGCTATAGAAAATGAATGAATGAAAGCACTTTTAGTGTTTCCTTTAAACAACACATCCCAGTGTTTTGAGCTGTTAATGTTAGTTTTACGACTGAACTGCAGATAAAGTTGCTGCAACTATTAGCGTAGAACACTGCAGATTTTTGTATGTTGGCTTCATTATAGAAATGCAATTTTTTAGCATATGGAGCAAAAAAGTGTAATCTTCAGAGTATTCAACTGTCTCTGGCAACTGTGAAAGGTGTCATCAGCTTCTGTTGTTGGATACACAAACAGTGGCAAACAACAGAAGCAGTCACAAGCAGTCTGAATAGAGACAGTTTTGTTAGATTTGCATTGATGGTGAAAGTTATTATTCCATTTGCATCACTCTGAATCTTTGGGCAGACTTATATTAATGGGCACTGGGTTTCAATTTTGTTTGTATTGTCGTTCTTATATTCCTTGTGGCAGAATTATTCCTGCTGCAATGCCAAGCTGATAACAAATGGTAAACGAAACATACAGCAGTGGCAAGGTCACACAAAAATGTGAACACCCTTTAAGCTTGATTGGACCACTTCTATACTAAGTTTACACATTTGATTTGACACTTTCGTCTTCACTTTGACTCCAGTGCAGTCATGCATGGCCCATTTATTCATTTATTTGTGTGGGTGTGTGTTCTGTTTTTTCTTTCCTTGGGCTAGTCTGGCTTATGTGGTGTGAACCAATCAGATATTTTACACCAATGACATCTGAGAATGATGCCAGTGACTCCCAGTCTACTGGAAAAATAAACCTTCTTAGACCACTCCAACTCAGTATATGCATTTCCTAGTCAGTGGATAGACAAAATCAGATGGCCTGTAGATAAATCTAAGTATAATAACTTTTTTTTTCTTGACAGTAGATCACATAACTCAGTAATGTGCCAATAAAATGACAAATCAAGTGAAGTGATGAGCGACACAGAAAGACTTTTCCTTTGATATTCTTGACTGCATTTTAAAATGTAATGTTTCTTTGCAGTTAGTTATTAAATTGACTAAGGTAAGCATCAGTCTGAGACTGATGTTATCGTGGTCATATTTATTGATCTTTCCTGTATCACTCGCCATATCTGATATCAAGGTGAACTGACCAAAAGTAATTGGTTGTATTTCACCTGTGAAATAAGGAACCCGTAGAAATTATCTTAATAATTCGGACTATCATTTAACTCTTTCCTAACATGTTTTGCATTGAAGTTATTGATTTGTCACTTATTTACAGATGGATGACTGCTGTTTGCTGCAGAGTACTCTGCAGGTAGTTTGCTGGTTCTTCTTCATATCCCTGTAGAAGAGGAAAAACTAATAATTTCAAATTTTCAATAGAAAATAAAAGCTATGCAGTCTAAATAAAAAAACTAAATAAATAAAAAGTAGACTGAATACTAATAAATACCTTTTTGAAAAAGAAAATGGTTAGGCAGCATGCAATCAATAATAAACAACTATGCCAATATAGCCCCATTGGTCATGGCCAGACAAATGGAATGGTCCTACAAATCTATATTTAATTTGTTAATACACAAAGAAACAATTAGTTTTAATCATAGCACATTGCTGATGCTTCTACATCAATATCAGGCAAAGGCAATGATAGAAAAGCATTCATAAAGCTATTTATTAATATAAATAATGTGTTAATTTTCTTCATATTGTAGAACATTTTATCAAAACATGCAAAAGGATAAACTAGAAATAAGTTTGTGTTCAAAGTAATTTTGCAGCCACTCGGTGGGCAGTGGCCCAAGATACTTTCATTCCTATAACTTAAAATGCATGTTTAAATGTTTATTTATAACTAAAGATAAAAGAAAAAAATAGTCCTGTGTAATCTAAATAAATCAAATAACTCTGCCAGGTCTGATTTTACTGAAACTGGTGTGTGACATAGCAAGAATGTAATTATTCACTCTGTAACCAGTATTTCTGATGATTTTCTGTCTGGATAATGCTATCACAAAGACACAAGGAGGGCTTTATTTAAAATAATGGTGTACAGAGCAGAGTCTTTGACGCATGAGCTGGTATTTTCCTGCAGTGCATCCAGATTATTTCCAGCCAGGCTGTTGCGAGAAAACCACAGAAATCTCTGCTATTACACCTATCACATTGTTGAAAAATCAAAGACTCTACTGTGGTGTAAATGTCATGTTAGATAAAAGCTTTTCACAGTAACATGAAAAACAATTAAAAAGTTTTCAGCTGCATTATCCTCGTTCCTCTGCTGAAAAGCTAGGTCTTCAAAACAATAAGCATCATCTTCATTTTAACTGTTTGAGCACATTTTAATTGCTGGCTGACATAAGCAACACAATATATGGTCAGATGTTTTTTTTTTTTTTTTTTTTGTTATAGGTTTTTAGCAAACTTTATCGCATACTGGCTTCATATTTGGCGAATGTGTTTTGTGTGTATTGCTTGAGCTGCAGCATCACAACAGTGCATTTTTAATCTTTATCTTTTGCAGTGCCTTTTGCAATGGTCTAAACATACAGTCAGCAAAATTAAAATAAATTTATTTTATCACATGACATATTGCCTAGAGCCTGGACTGAAATGAAAGAAGTGTTTTAGCTGATGAAAGTTGAACATGATAACCAACAAGTGTTTTAGCTGTGTGTTACTGAGAACCTCTTTATTTTACTCAAGCTCAAGCCAAGACTGAGTGGGGTCCTTGAGGGGCAACACTCCTGCAAGTTTTAGATGTTTGCTTACTGCAGCACACCTGGTTAAAAATTAAATGGCTCTCCTCAACAGTTTGTTGTCAAGTCTTGCCCAAGTATGTTTATTGAGGTCTGCCTTAGCAGGGAACATCTAAAACCTGCAACACTGGGCCCTTGAGGACTGACTTTGCCTATCACTGATAAAAAAGATGTGATAAAAATCATGTTGTTCCACAAATGGATATCACACACAACATGATGTATATTTTATTATGGAACTAGCTAGACTGAATGGAGCTGCAGAAGAAATGTTTCAGTTGACCGGACTCAGACCTTAACTTTGAGAAACACATTAAGGGAATTACAAAATCAGCCTACTATCAGCTTAAGAATACATCAAGGGTAAAAGATCTCATGTCACAGTAAGACTTGGAAATACTAGTTCATGCTTTCATCTTTAGTCGGCTTGATTATTGTAACAGTGTCTTCACAGGTTCTACCTAAAAAATCAGTTAGGCACCTGCAGCTGATTCAGAACTCTGCTGCTCAGGTCCTCACTAAGACCAAGAAAGTGGACCACATCAGTCCAGCTCTGAGGTCTTTACACTGGTTGCCTGTTCATCAAAGAATAGACTTTAAAGTTCTGCTGCTGGTCTATAAAGCTCTGAATGGTTTAGAACCAACATACATCAGTGACCTCTTGACCCAGTATGAACCTACCAGAACCCTCAGGTCATCTGGATCCAGTTTCCTATCAGTCCCCAGAGTCAAAACCAGACATGGAGAAGCTGCATTCAGCTTCTATGCTGGAACAAACTCCCAGAAGGCCTCAAATCAGCTGAAACACTCAGTTTATTTAAATCAAGGTTGAAGACCCACCTGTTCTCTGCTGCATTTCATTAGAAGTCCAGATCTGCATTTGGTTCTTTTACGCTGAAATCTTCACTTCATTTCTTTATCTGAGCTTTTATATAATCAATTTTATCTTTTTTAATCTTGTTTTCTAATGCACTTGTATTTTTTTTTCTTCCCCTGCACCTTGCTGTAATGTTTTTATGTTTCATGTAAAGCACTTTGAATTGACTTGTAAATGAAATGTGCTATACAAATAAATTAACCTTGTCTGATTTACTGTACCTTTTGGTTAATTTGAGCTTTTGGTCATATCACACAGAAAAGAAGCAAAGATTCTTCTTATAATGCTTACTGGAAGTTGTCAAACTCCAACATTTATTGTTTGTTTTTTTTTTTTTTTTTTTTTTTTGTTTGCTTTTTTCACTGAATTCTAAGCCTGGCATGAATGAGAGGTTAATAGAGGCCTATAGATTGTCACAATATTGACTATTGGGCACCACTATTTATTTAACTCACTGTGTCAGTATGTTACCATAAATGTCACAGATAAAAATGTCTGACTTCATGACAGTATTTTTTTTTCTTTTTTTGCTGTCCTGAACTGCATCTCTGTATGAGTTAAAAGCTAAAGATAAAGTGCAAAATTGAAACATGTAAGGTTGGCCTTCAAATGATCAATGATTAGAACAGGTCATGGTTAAGATGCTTTTTGTCACCAGTCCATGAATTTTTTTTTTTTTTTTCCTGTGACATTTTTCAAAAGTTATTAAGCATGTAGACATAACCCTCCCTCATATCAATTCACATGGCTGACTCATACTCACAATCCATCAAATATTCATTAAGCTATATAAAAAATAGGTTGTCAGAACCCCACTGAGGATATCATTTAGGTCTTTGAGTCTTTTATGGAATGAGTAACAGAATTGCTGCCAATTTCCCCTCCACTCTCATTGAATTCCACTGTGGCTTTTATTGCAAGAGCTTTAGAGCCATACTCTGCTAAACATAGGCAGCTGAAGACCTCACAGGACTCGGGTTGGCCCCCTGCAATGACCTCCAGCCAGCTTCTGATGGAAATCTAACCAAGCATCATGCTCCATTTGAGAGTCAGGAGTAAACAAACAGGAGCGCTCTTCAAAGGCACAGATGGACCAAATAAGAGAGTCTCTCCGTGGCTCTTTTCGATCAGAATACTTTGAAAATGTAAGCCTGACATACACAACCTGGCACATAGACATGTTTATGGGGCTCAAAATAGATAAATAAAATATTTTGTATATGTCTTTGATTAAACATTACAGCTTCAGGGAGGGTCAGTTGGTGATTACAGCTGGGGAAGGTTTTCTTATTGCATTTCTTACAATTATATTTACTGTACAAAACTGAATTAATGAGATTGCAATCAAAATGGAAATGAACTGTATTCCACAGGTATGTAAAGCTGACTTTAATGCAGTGACTTTAGCATCCTAATTGGAACAACTAAATAATGAAGTATAATAAATACTGTATAAAGTGTGTAATTCCTCCAATTTGTTAAATATCTGATCTGTGGTGTCACATATACTGCACATGACCTGCACAAATCACCCATTAGTCTAATTTCTGCTCTTGAAGCGCATCTAAGCTGTCAACACAAAAATAGCCAATAATTAACACAACATCAAATTAAAATCTGCATTTTGATTTCAACATAAGATGAAAGAGTTGGACCAAATGGAGTATTTGCAGAGGGTTATTGCACAGCATGAACACAATTACCAAGTACAGCCAAGGATTCTTGCTTAGAATGCTAATGCAACTGTCAACTTAAATGTAAATTAAGAAAGAATGTTAAGATGAAACATATCTTTTGCAGATGTTTTTAGCTGCTTATGTTTGCTCTGTAACATTTAACATAAAAAAAAACATTGAGAGCTCAGAATTACTTCACATAATTAATGACCGTGACTTTTGTGCTTTATGACTTACTGACTTTTGAAAAGGTGTCATGGTAATTCTATTATCCTATTACTTAGAAACCCTTAGAGAAACAGCTCTTGTTTGATTTGATTAGGCTTCAAATCATAGATCAAACCTTATCAAACTATTAAAGCAGCCCATTGAAACTTTTGCTATAATTGGACATAATGTCATCAAACTTGGTATTGTGTTTTACATCATATATCTTTGGTTAAATATTTGTAAAACTACAGACAGACATAAAGGGTGACCAATAGTACTGATTTATGAAGGAGACATAGGAGGTTTGAGCCAGACAGAAACAGTTTTCAAAATGGTGAAAGCTGCAGTAATAAACTGTTTAAATAAACTTTAGACTTCTGCCTTTGGATGACAGCATGACAGAGAAAAACCAGCAAGCACACTCACCATCTTGTCAATTCACTAAGGTTTCAGGATGTGTATGAAAGTTGGAAATGTGCGGTACCAGTTAAGTTTGGACACAGCATTGCTCTTGGAAAAGTCTTAGATCTTTCACTGACAATAGTTTTATTAATTTTGTGCAACATGTAGACACACATCTACTTTGTGTGTCTACATGATATTTCCATTATTTTGTGTATATGTTTGTTTCTTTTATTAGTGAGGCTGGGGTGTAGTAGACAACAAGAACCCACACAACTTAATTTATTCAGTCTTGTCTATGGAATAATCTTATGTACAAATTTGACCACTTAAATTCTTTTCATTGAGATTTCTCTTCTGTACTTACTCAAGCTAGTGAGTTTAATATCCTTCCCTGTCAATTGCAACCGAGAGGAAAGAGACTTTATTTCCTTGGTCTCTCCTGACAGCCACTCTAAAAAACTGGCCTGAGGGCAGGAGCTTAACACATTCACCAAATGCTGGTCAGGATAGTCTCAAAGATATTTTTTTCTCTATAGCAGCCTTTATTTTTTATTATTTTTGAAAGAGGAGAGAGATAGGGAATAGGGAAAGAGCAGGGATAACGTGTAACAAAAGGCGAGTCAAAGCCCAGCCACTGTGGCCAGGACTCAGCCTCGATGTATATTATTGTTTCTAAAATAAGTGAGCTTCGCAGGGGGACAGGGACAGGGGTGGGGATGGTTTTTTTTTGTTTGTTTTTTTTAATGGGTTGGCACTCAGTAGTTTCACTCAGTAGTGTTGACTTTTGTATCTAGATGAACACCAAAGACCTTTGTTAAAATGTAGAAAATTTAATATCAAGTAACCGTTTAAAAGAAAAACACAGAAAGGGTAAAAAACAACATGATATTGCATTAAATGTACAACTGATATAACCTGCATGTTCCGAACAGTCAAGGATTTCAGACACACTGGACTCTTCTTGATGAATAGTGTTCAAATGATATGTAATTTTGGTTTCCCTAAATCATCATCATTTTTCTCCTAGCCAATGGGCTGATGACTGCAGCACAAAGGTTTCAGTTGATCAGATAATCAGCTCAAGGTCGGATGTTTGCTTAAAATATATAATAATAACATTTTTACTGGAATAGTAAGCAAGTGATTTGTGATGCTTAAAAACAATCAAAGCTGGACCACAGGAAAGATATTATTAAATATTATATCATTAAAAAATACCCAGAAACATACCCAAATATTATTATGACAAATAACCTGTTTTGGCATCCAGGCAGGAGGTTATTGTGTCCTGAGTGGATTGAAGTGATTAAACATGTTTCACTGGCTGATGTGTTGCTACCAGAAAACATAAAAAAACAAAACTGAAAAATAATAACAATGCTGTGCAAAAGTCTTTAACCACCTCTCAGTTAAAAAGATAATATGTGCAGCGGTTTACTGACAAGTTCAGACATAAATGGAAATACATGAAATATATGAAGCAAAACAAGAGCTTGTACAATCATGATGTGTTTAAATGTAAATATAACCATATTTAATTTTCAACATAGTCTGGACCCTCTTAATCAAGCTTTCTTAAGTTCAATGAGCAACCACTTTCCTAAGAAACATTTTTAAGATATGCAATGTTGCTCAAGACCGCTTTAAAATATTACAACAATGTCTCTTTGGGAACAAAATAGAAAAAATTGTGGAGTACTTTATGACACTTGCTCACAACTGTATAACCACTAAAATGAATGAGATTCTTATCTAAGAAATCCTTAACATGCTGTAGTCTCCTGATCTAAAAACCCAAACATACAACATAGAGTATGTTGTCCTGTCACTTTGAATACTTACTAGTGCATTACATCAGCTTATACAAAAAGCCCTTTATAAAGACATGAAATAAAACTATTCTGGATTAATAACAGGAAACAATTATGATGGTAATCCATGTTTTTTCTGGTAAATAAGTTAGGACAATCCAATCTTTTTGTTCTTTCTGTAATGGATGGCATGGTTCTATGTTTTCAGAGGTCTTGGTACCACAAGCTATAAATTTAGCTGCTACCTCTCATCTTATGTAAAAACCCTTGTGTTGGTCTGGTCTTTTAAGATTTCCACATTCATTTAGCTGTTATCATCTTAGTGGATAAAGAACAGTGTTTTTGCAGACCTTTGGGCTAAATAGGCTTCTCTTGATTGCCCCACACTCCTGCAAATGTCAGTGCACAGAGATATAACTCTTGTCGATATCACAGCCCTCCCACTTAACCTGTTCAAACACAACATGGTAGACTTTTAATTACTTTTTGAGAGACAGGATAGACTCTAATGAAAATGTCTAATACTTTATTTTCACTGTAGACAATTCTCAGTCTGCCACAATCAATAGTATCATCCTTCTGAATGAACATATCAATATCAAACTGTCTTAATAAAAATGAAAAAGTGTCAGTTTGGTGGGTAATCTGTTTAAAGTATTGATTCAGAGTTCCAAGGTCATGGTCCCAATTTTTATCTATGTATGTTTGCATTTATTTATTTAATACTTGCTTTGTACCTGTTGAGCACACAAGAAATTGGCTTTTTATATTTTTTTTCATACAGATATTTTATTTTATGTTTTTTTTTTTCAATGCTCACGTGTAGTGGCAGTAACCCCCGAACTCGTTGGTGGACACCGGCAGTAAGGGATGCCGTCAAGTCCTATCTGGCCTTTTGGGCCTGTGGGACTCCAGAGGCAGCTGATGGGTATCGGCGGGCTAAGCGGAGTGCAGCTTTGGCGGTCGCTAAGGCAAAAACTCGGGCATGGGAGGAGTTTGGAGAGGCCATGGAGAATGACTTCTGGATGGCTTCGAGGAGATTCTAGTCCACCATCCGGCGGCTCAGGAGGGGAAAGCAGTGCTCCGTCAACACTGTGTACAGTCGGGATGGGGGGCTGCTGACTTCGACTCGGGACGTTGTGAGGCGGTGGAAGGAATACTTCAAAGACCTTCTCAATCCCACCAACACGGCTTCCAATGAGGAAGCAGAGTCTGGGGTAGCTGGTGCTGGCTCTCCTATCTCTGGGGCTGAGGTCTCTGAGGTGGTTAAAAAGCTCCTCGGTGGCAAGTCCCCGGGGGTGGATGAGGTCCGCCCAGAGTTCCTTAAGGCTCTGGATGCTGTAGGGCTGTCTTGGCTGACACGCGTCTGCAGCATTGCGTGGACTTTGGGGACAGTTCCCCTGGATTGGCAGACTGGGGTGGTGGTCACCCTCTTCAAAAAGGGGGACCGGAGAGTGTACTCCAACTACAGGGGGATCACACTCCTCAGCCTCCCCTGTAAGGTCTATTCAGGGGTGCTTGAGAAGAGGGTCCGTCGGATAGTCGAACCTCGGATTGAGGAGGAGCAGTGTGGTTTTCGCCCCGGTCGTGGAACAGTGGACCAGCTCTACACCCTCTTCAGGGTCTTAACGGGGGCATGGGAGTTTGCCCAACCAATCTACATGTGCTTTGTGGACTTGGAGAAGGCATTTGACCATGTCCCCCGGGGACTCCTGTGGGGGGTACTCCAGGAGTAGAGCTTGGTCCGCATTGCCGGCAGTAAATCAGAATTGTTTCCAGTGCGAGTTGGACTCCGCCAAGGCTGCCCTTTGTCACCGATTCTGTTCATAACCTTTATGGACAGAATTTCTAGGCGCAGCCGAGGTGTTGAGGGGATCCGGTTTGGTGGCCTCAGGATTGGGTCACTGCTCTTTGCAGATGATGTAGTTCTGTTGGCTTCATCAGGCCGTGATCTTCAGCTCTCACTGGAGCAATTCGCAGCCAAGTGTGAAACAGCTGGGATGGGAATCAGCACCTCCAAGTCCGAGACCATGGTTCTCAGCCGGAAAATGGTGGAGTGCTCTCTCCGGGTCTGCAATAGGGTCCTGCCCCAAGTGGAGGAGTTCACGTATCTCGGGGTCTTGTTCATGAGTGAGGGAAGGATGGAGTGGGAGATTGACAGGCAGATCGGTGCGGCGTCTGCAGTGATGCGGACTCTGCATCGGTCTGTCGTGGTAAAGACGGAGCTGAGCCAAAAGGCAAAGCTCTCGATTTACCGGTCGATCTACGTTCCTACCCTCCCCTATGGTCATGAGCTGTGGGTAGTGACCGAAAGAACAAGATCGCGAGTACAAGCGGCCGAAATGAGTTTTCTCCGCAGGGTGGACGGGCTCTCCCTTAGAGATAGGGTGAGAAACTCGGTGATCCAGGAGGGGCTCAGAGTAGAGCCGCTGCTCCTCCACATTGAGAGGAGCCAGATGAGGTGGCTCGGGCATCTGGTTAGGATGCCTCCTGGATGCCTCCCTGGTGAGGTGTTCCAGGCACGTCCCACCGGAAAGAGGCCCCGGGGAAGACCTAGGACGCGCTGGACGGACTACATCTCTCGGATGGCCCGGGAACGCCTCGGGATCCCTCCGGATGAGCTGGTGAATGTGGCCGGGGAGAGGGAAGTCAGGGTTTCCCTGCTTAGGCAGCTGCCCCCGCAACCCAACTCCGGATAAGCGGCAGAAAATGGATGAATGTTTTTGTTGTTGTTGTTGTTGTTTTTTGTTTGTTTTTTTTTTACTTTCCTGCACACTGATTTGTTATTCACTGAGTAATATTTGCTAATATTTGTATATAGTGTTTGGATGACGTTATGATCAGACCCCTTTTATTCTAAAATGTTAAGGACTTGCTGCTGGAACCTTTCCTTTAGAATAAAATGCAAAGTCATGGAGCATAAAACCTGCTACAAATGCTGTAAACTGTAGTAATGGAGGCCAAGCTAAAAAATCGTATAGTTGAGCAAAACACTGAACATTTCCCAGGTCTGGGAGACTGCCTTCACAATGAAATATGCTGAATTAAAACAGGTTTGTGAAATGTCATGCAGACTTTTGTGCTGATAGTTTTTGACTTAATGAACATAAAAGTTTAAAAAAGATGAAAGAAAACAACAGTCCTACAGAGTTCTGGAAGTGTGTTTAATGGCATGATGATACAATATGACAGTTTGGATTCGTGAATCTGTGGTAGGGCAGGTATGAAAAGGGAAAGGACTGTATGACAAGAGCATTGTTCCAAAGGTCAAGCATGGAGGTGGTTCTGTGATGTTGTTTGGGTGTTGTATTGCTGCAGGAAATGGTAAACCTGACCTTGTGTGTGCCCTCATGGATTATTTTGAATACCAGGCCATTTTGAGGAAGAATGCAATGCCTTCAGGGTATAACTGCAGCTATCCCAAGTATGTACTTTAGGAATCCTTCCTTTAATTTTAGTCCTGTGATGGGCTAAAACTCAGAGCCACAAGTGCATTAGCAGGCCTAGATTATTTAGAAGTAAATGTCCCAGTTGTTTTTTTTTTTATTTTTTCACTTCAACTTTGACACACCTGTTTTAACATGAATAAATTCCTTCTGTACTGAAATATGATTTGTTTTTCCTTTGTTTAAAATAAAAATCCTTAAAAAAATCGGTAACACAAACAGATAGCAAAGAGTGATGTCCTGCAATATGTCCGGATGCTCTTTGTGGATTACAGTTCTGCGTTCAACACAATAATCCCGGACAGATTATGCACAAAACTGGACACTGTTGGCCTCCCCCCTCTCACATGTGCCTGGATAAAGGACTTCCTAACAGACCGACCCCAGACTGTGAGACTAGGTCCCCACCTCTCCTCCACCAGCACGCTGAGCATCGGCTCCCCACAGGGCTGTGTGCTGAGTCCCCTCCTGTACTGCCTCTACACCCATGACTGCAGGCCGGCCCACAATGACAACCTCATCGTCAAGTTCGCTGACGACACTACAGTGGTCGGACTCATCTCCGGGGGTGATGAGGCTGCCTACAGGGAGGAGATCCTGAAGCTGGCTGCTTGGTGTTCTGAGAACAACCTCGCTCTCAACACCAAGAAAACCAGGGAGATCATCATCGACTTCAGGAGGTTCAGCACAGACCCAGCCCCCCTCTACATAAATGGCGAGTGTGTGGAGAGGGTCCACACCATCAGGTTTCTTGGCGTCATCATCTCGGCCGACATCTCCTGGTCAGAGAACATCACGTCAATCACCAAGAAGGCTCAGCAGCGGCTACACTTCCTGAGAGTCCTCAGGAGGCACCAACTGAACTCCAACCTGCTGCTGACCTTCTACCGCTCATCCATTGAGAGCCTGCTGACATACTGCATCACAGTATGGTACGGCAGCTGCACTGTAGCAGACAAGGAGAGGCTACAGAGAGTGGTAAAGACAGCACAGAAGATCATTGGCTGCCCTCTCCCCTCCCTGACGGACATTTACACCTCCCGCTGCCTCAGCAGAGCCAGAAACATCATAAATGACAGCTCCCACCCTGGCTCTGATCTGTTTGCCCTGCTGCCTTCTGGGAGGCGCTACAGGTGCATCAGGACTAAAACAAACAGACTCAAAAACAGTTTCTTTCCAAAAGCAATAACTGCCCTGAACTCCTGTAGGACTTCAAATCTGAAATACGCTGGACACTAACAACATATGTGCAATACATTCTGTCACATGACATGTACAACATATCATGATCCGTGCAATAATACTTTGAACGTGCAATATATTTTTTTTTCAGACATAGACATCATACTTATATCTGCAAATAAATAGAGTGTGCACATCTGTTTTATTTCTGTAAATATTTTATACCTTAGATCTTTTATTTATTATTTATTTCTATACTGCTCTCTCTGCACTGACATTGGGGATGGCTTAATCTCGTTGTACATGTGTATAATGACAATAAAAGGCATTCTATTCTATTCTAAGCTATGTTTAAAAAAACTATGTTAAATATCGAACAAAACTTACAGCCTTTGCAAAATCTAGAAACTATTTCTTTACCAACCTTTGATCTTACTATAACCAGATTTGCTATTATGTTCCAATATGGATTTTCAGTTAAAGCAATACACACACACACACACACACACACACACACACACACACACACATATATATATATATATATATACATACACTGGTAATTTCTTAATTATTAAGTGTCTGAGTTATAATTGTAAATCAATTACTACCAAAGCATATTGATTCATTATTATTGTTTCACATTTGCATTACAACTGCAAATATGCAGAATGAATACATTAGTGTTAAAATAATCTGTGTAGCTGGGCTCATTAACATCTATTCAGATCAAGAAATTGTTTTCTGTAAAGGCTCTTTGTAGAAGCAGTGCAGTGAAATTGAATTTCATACTTGATGTTGTATATCTTTTTTACAAAACCCCGGCTTCCTCAGTCATCTTATCTGTTGCATATACCGTGTTAAGAGAAATAAATTTAGAAGCTGGCAGATTCCCTTTGTCAGTAATGGTTGCGGTCCACAGTTAAAAGGACGATGTCATTCTTTAACTCCTTAAAATTGAGAGTAGATTGTCGGAAGCATATAATAAGATACTTTTAGACTCCACATCAAGAAAATTATAAGGACTCAAACTCAGAGTGTTGGAGACCATGTGGGCAAACCACTATCATATAATCTGAGGGTGCCCCAAATTTAATCTGTACTGGTGCAACATTCACAACATAAAGTGTTTAAAACTAAAATAACCCTGGATTTTGAAAACCTATATTTGGGTTGCGTTCAGTGTCTGAAGCTAAGGATGGGTGTAAAGCTGCTTCAAGTAAAAAATGCATTACTAGGAAGTAATTAAATTCATCATTACCTACAATAAATAATTGGCACAGGATAACTTTGGAAATATTGAAATAGGAAAAGCTGATCCATTTTTAGGAATCCCAAAGGTTAAATTTTACCAAGATTTTGGACAAGTGGATTGAATTTTTACCCCAATTCGAGCAGAATTCATATGATATAAGTAATCCTCCTCAAGCTGGCTTTATCCGTGCATGGCGTCCGCTTACGGTAGGACCGGTGTAGCTGGCGCCGGTGAAATGTGCTCACACACTCTTAGCGTAGTTACTGCGTCGTGTTGTAGTTTCTCTTCCGCTGTAACTGCACAAATTCAACAAGAAGTTTCAGAAATCTGGAAACATGTAATCACAATCTGACCGATTATAAAGAACTACTTCCGAGTAACTGCACTGCAAGCACAGATGCACATCAGGTCTTGGGGAGGTGCGCGTCAAGCCTCCGTGGGCCTACGCTGATACAACAACCTTATGCAGCTGCCGCGCGAGTATTAGTCCAGGTTGAGTTTGAATGTATTTATTTGATACTTCTAAGAATGGTAGATAGAAGAGAAAGAAAGCTAAATACAATGGATTGTATTTGGGTGAAAGAGTATTAGCATGAACACTGGTGTATCCTGTACAAGCAGAGGAATAGGGACATGCCTAATTGAGAAGACTTTTTTTCTGAACTATGATATTCATGGAGGGAGAAAAAGACCTTTTTCTCTTTTTTAATTAATTTCATGTATTTATCTAGTTTCTTGTTGTTCATTTATTTGTTTGTTTATTTGTTGCCCTTTCCTGTATTCACCTTCTGGCACATTTGGTTGGGGTAAAAAATGAAAAGGACCATGTAAAGATGTAAATTATTCTTGAAATTTTTGCCATGATGTTTTTCAATGACAATACCTTGTCCAACTGATATTAAAAAACAACAATGCTGTTCACCTCCCCTGTCCCACTCTAAGTGATCGAAGTTAACTTAACAAAAACCTAAAAGAAATTCTCAACAGATCTGATCCTGTCATCCCTGTAACTCAGTCAGAGTTATGGACCTGTTTAAAAAGAAAAAAAAAAACAAAGTGACGGAAGCACGCTACAATACACAGAGTTCTAATCAGTGCTCTGATAGACACTAAGAAACCGAACCACAGGAAGTTAATTTTTTAATTGTTACAAACGTTTTAATGACAAAAATCATGACAAATGTTTGTTGCTTAAGATCACATAATGCAGCACTGGCCCAATTTAACTCCAGGTTACAGCAGAATAATGATAAAGCAGCCACATGCCATGCAGTTATTTTTAAGTGTATTATTTCTTATGAATATTGGTTATTCTTATATTGAAATGTGTGCACAAAAAGTAACTTTTTGACCTGAGTCTTTAACATCTCTGACCTGACATGTGTCCTCTGTACTGTGACAGATGCCATGCTGCTGGTGGCTGACAGACTGGAGGGGCCCTTCAACATCGAAGCAGTTATAGAGCCAATTGACATCAAGATCTCTGAGGCGATCATGGCCATGCAAGACAACAGCATGCAAGTGTCAGCAAAGGTACTGCACCTGAAGTAGCCCAGCAATTGGTTTCTCATAAGTCTTTGCACTGAAAACAAGGCATGAATAAACATATTTTTAAACTAATTATTTTGATTATAAAAGTCTCAATTTAGTTAATTAGTGATAATTTAAAGGTAACACGTAACTTAACATCTGACTGTATACATGAGTAAAATTGTACTAACTGAATGACAATAAATGTACTGATTGAACACATTCAAGTGAAAACATTATAATTGAAATTATCCAGCCATCGTTCAACTAAAATGAAAACTGAACGTATGTATTGTGGTTCATTTGACTGAAATTATGTCTGCCTGTGTTTGAAAAACAAGTTAGATCATCAGCCTTGTTAACTTGTAATTTGAAGAGATGTGGAATTGAAGCATGTGTCTAGTGCAAGGAGATATCTTATAATATTTCTACCTTTTGCAGCATTTTTTCTTTTTTTGATAGAGGTAAGCTAAGAAAAGATAAACTTCTCTTACACTGAAAGAGATTATTTTTGTCCTTTGTCCACACAAATGTTCCACATGCATATCTAATTTGTGTGATAAAATTGAAGGTCTAGTATAATTGGTTTCATTGTAAGACACAAGTCCAGTCCTTCACTCTCACTTTTAATTGAAAAACATTTTAAACAATTGAATTTTAAAGTAGTTCAAAATGGAAATGGTGAACTAAGAGCTAAACGTTTAATTTTATCGTGTGAGAACTGAACTTTGAACTAGTTCATGAGAAATATGAACTTGCATACTTTATCATAGAAATGAGATCAATTCTATTGCAATTCCTAGAGGCCACAACTGACTTTATTTTCCATTTGTACTAACTGGGATTTGTGTGAATAAATATCACAATAGGTGGTTGAGTTTGAGTATCCTCTGACAGCAATCTCTTTCACATTCCTGTTATTTTGTTCCTTTTAATTATAAAACTGAATAATGATGTAATATTTTGTATTATTAGCTTGTAAATACTTTTATGGTAACATATGAAAATGTGATAAGATTACTTTAGATAAAATATCCAAAGCACTTTTCGTAGAATATTTATTGAAAATCTCCATTTTCACTGTTGCAGAATCACATCACAGCTCAGTGCTTGTGTGCTCAGATTCTCATTTCACCCAGTTGTCCTTTACCAAATTATTAATATGTTTACTTATCCCCATGATGTTTTTCAAAGAGGTCCATGCAAAGGGGGAGATGAGATTATTTATTTCACTATTTAACACTTAAGTTACTGTAAAATGTGCGTGCAACTATATGCAACTGCAGATCAATCTGATGTTAGTTGTGAAGAGTAAATTACTCAAATGACACCATTGATCTATATAATGTACCACTCTGACTAATGCATTTTTTTAATTTAATTTAATTTTGACCTGTATTGGAAGTCGGCTCGTTATATGTGTCTGTTATTATAAGAGTCCTAGTTTTAAGTGAATTCCACTTTTAATTAGAGGAAATTTAACCTTTATTTGACCAGAAAAGAAAAAAAACCCTTTTGAGATTTAAAATCTCGTCCAATAGTATCCTGACTAAGATAGGTAACAGTTGAGGTCAGCAGTTATATAACAAATCCCACACTAAATACTTGTAATGTACTTTGTACATTTTGAAAAGCTCATTGTTGTAACACACAACTCTGAGCCCTAAAACATGACACTTATATGCAGCAAATGTCTTGAATTTAAATAATACCACTCAGCTTTATCACATCTAAGAAATTAATAGAATATATTTGTCAAAAATTCCCCCAAAAAATTTTCATATTAAGCATATTGTCAGTGTTCAGTTATTTCTATGAAAGACCTTAATTCCAGGGTTGTGGAGGAGTATATAGTGGCAATACAAACCAACTCAACATGCAAGAAACCTAGTCTTTGGAAAGAAACAAAACCACAGTCATGTGTTTCTCTTCAGGTTTTTATTCTGATCTTTTGATGCATTCAATCCTAACTTCAAGCAGCTGCTACAGAGGTCAGTGTGAATTAGATGGCCAATCCTTTTTTCTGTATCAACAGGGCATCACAGTGCACCTTAACACATTGTCTGTGCCCTTGATGCCTCAGTCTTGCGAGGATGCACTTGGGTGACAGATTGGTGGGAGATTGCAATTTTCTTCACATTCGCATTTTTCCCATATGCAGCCTTTCCCCAAGTTTGGTGCAATATGTCAGACCACATTTTACTGTTACTTCTCTACTGCTGCATGGACCAGTTTAAAATCACTTTGCTCATGTGCTGGAAATGTAATTATGGTGAAGAATCGATAAATATTAGAGAAAAGACATCCTCGTGTCATGACAGCCACGAGGCACATTATAGTGCTCCATCACAGACAGAGCCAGGGGGGCTGGGGGGGCTAGGCTCTTTAAACCTGTAGAGACTAAGCTGCCTGCAAACAATCTGTTATCACAGTAAATTTTGTATGAGCTACATGTTGATTGATGTAAGGTTCAGGTAGTAACAGATTTATTACTTTTTTGTTTAAAAGCCCTGAAGTTTTAGGTTTTTTTTTTGTTTTTTTTTTTTGTGGCAGGTCTAGAAAAATCATCTTTTCAAAATCCCGTGTTCTGATAGAACAGATGTTTTCTGTGCATCTCTGAGTTGTGTAAAAATAAATATTTCATATATATTCCCGAGCCAAATTTGTCCTCTTTGCAAAACAGCATTTCTTGAATCTGTCACTTTTATCTGTTTTATTTATGAATAACTTACACCAACTGAAATCTTATTTTGGCTGAAAAAGAAGGTTTTGACATCAAAATGCCAATAAAATGTTAAATTTATTTATTTATTTTACAGTTTGATTTTAACCTTAATATTCTGTAATATTGGTTTTCTTTACAAAAGCAGTGGAAATGTAGGGTTAATTTTTTGTTATTCTCCACCAATATGACACTTGTCCCTGTAAAAGGAGACTTTGGGCACAGACAGCATTAGTTTCAGGCTTTATAGTGTTCTGTCCCAAGTCACAGACCACAAATTGTGCTGGCAGAAAACAGACGGTCTTTTTCAAGGGAAAATTGTGCTGTGGGCATGCTACAGTTTTGTGGGATAAAAAAAAGGGCTTGTATGCTTCTGAGAAATGTTCCTGGCTCAGTGAGAGTTCATGCAACTTGCTGAAAACCTACAGTACTTGTGTAGCAGTGTAGTGAGAAAAAAATCTTCACATTTCATTATTATGAAGACATGTTGGATTAATGAAGCAAAACAAGACCATGACAACCCTGTGTTCTCTTTTCCACAGCGACTGACTTTTTCTTTGTTGTAACTGTAACTCCCTTTGTTTTGTTTAAGGTGTTTCAAGGTTGTGGTCAGCCGAAGCCTTTGGGAATAGGAAGGTCTGCACGGGGGATCTCTGATGTGTTCAGTGCTCGCTTCAGGCCCTACACCCCTGAACAAAGACCAACGACAGCAGCTGGAACAAGCCTGGATAGACTGGTATGAACATAGTCAAGATTTCCGTTCTAGTATCATTAAAAGTGATTCACACATGCATGAATGAAAATTAGTGACAGAACGATTACAGTTAATTGTATGATCTTAAATAAGAAATAGAAAAAGTTTGCGTTTAAAGGCAGATGCATCCCAAAGCAGAGCTAATGTTTCACAAGGACCAACATCCTATTAAAAGATGTAAATTTAATTTCTTTTCTTTACAGTGCTTTATTTCACCACTAATTTTGATGAAAATTAAAAGTATTTAATGCACAATGTTTTCTTTTAATCAAAGAAGCCAGATTTGCAGCTGAAAGCTATGCTGGACATTCATACTTTTCCACATATTTTAACATGTCCACTGATTTTCAGAATTGTACAGAAGGGAGTTTTGATATATCATTGGTAGAGGCAGACTTGGCAGAGGCAAGCTGTGTTTTAGGTCGACTTACTGGGGTGTAAGTCTAAAGGCCAGGGAAAGAAAAAAAAAAAGAAAAAGGTGTGTTCAAGTAGTCCATATGGCCTCCAGGTGCTGTGTGACTTCCACCTCCTTCGTAGTCCATGTTAGAATATTTCCATTTTATCCACTCATTTTCAGCAGTCAGACAACTCACAAAAGTGCAAGACTTTCAGCATAACATGCTTTTCAATACGCTTTCTTCAAAGTGTGTATGAATGCTGGATAGTTTAGAACAGATAACAGATTATAAAATGTGTTTAAAGTTAAATGCAGCCTCTTCATTTCTGTTGATGATTGAAGATGCTGCAAGAGATTCAACATCCTCCCACCAAACATCAAGATAATAATAAAACAGCATGTCCCAAGACACTAATTGAAGCTCGTAAAGGGTCTGCACCAGCCCATGCTCCTGAAACACATTGTGTAGGAGGCTGTCAGTGTCTGGGTTTAGAATAAAGCAAATAACAGAACGTTAAACCAGGCTTTTCAACCCATGACTGTTCATCACTGTCACTTTGCATTGGCTTTCTTTTACAGTATATAGAGCTACTTCTTTTTTCTTTTTTGCACTGTTATTTTTTGTTTATTTGTATTTACAGTATATATGTATATACAGATGGGTGTGTTTTTATCTTGGTCTGTGTATGCTGTGTGTACCATATATAGCTGTCCGCAACACTGATTTTCTCCAGTGAGGGATAATTAAAGCTCCAGCTAATCTAATCTAATCTTTTTAGCTTTTTTTACAAAAGTATATTCTACTCTTATGCAAGTGCACAATAAATATTACAGTTTGTATTTGATTCTATTTGTACCCATTTCTGTTTGCAGAAAGGAGATTAGAATTACGTTAAAAATGGTATCATGGTGTTTTAACATCTTTATAAAATGTTATGTTTAATGGATGTATTACGTTATTCAACCATTAATGCCTTGAATAAATTCTACTGTGCGACATTTCAATGAGCAACAACTGCAGTGAGTGAGAACATGGGCCGGGTTTTAGTAAGCTGTGTCTTTTTATGCCATGAATTCCTCTGTCCTCTGGTCGATTTAAAGAATGTTTCTTTAGGTAATCCCTCGTCCAACTGGCAAATCCATTTATTAAACATGTTATTATCCTTTTGAATAAATGGTACCACTGATAATCTTGTGCTACATAAGTTGTTCCAAAGGATTAAAATGAAAAGTATGCAGGAGTAGAGAGGCGATTATATGCTGCAGAATGCACTGTGACTGTTTTTTAAAGTATACTATACTCTTAAGCTGTAATTGTGGGGAAATAACTATACCGTGTACACTATAGTGGTTATGTGAAACATTGAAAGGCTTTTAAAAAATTTCTGGAATTAACCATATCTTTTCAAAAAAGGAAAACATTTGAGAGATCTCACCAAATCCTCTTATTTTTTCATAACATAAACATCATGAATTAGGTGGGAAATTCTACCAGTGTCTCTATTTCTTTACTAATTTATGATTACATGCACTCAGGCCTACTGCTTGTTAAAGCTTTACACTTAACATTTCTTTTGTATGTAGCATTTCTTGGTGTAAACACTGAAATGCACAGCATCGGAGGCAGAAATCCAACTATCAATATCATTTTTATGTTTTGTTCAGCTCATTTGATTGAGCTGGATCTGATAAATGCTGCCATTAGACCATTTCAGACGACTTCGCCACACCATCCTCTGCCTTGCATGTGGGTTTCGATTAATGCATCGATCAGATTTGATGGAAGCAGATTTTTAACGGATATCACAACGCTTCATCGCAGTTCATTGTGAATCAAACGGTTTGAGGTTCTAAGTCTCATAGGCTGGTGAATGGAATATTTCACCAGCATCATTTATCATTTAACTTTTTGCCTCACTAATAGACCTTCTTTTGCTCCTTTTTTTCTCTCTCACTCTCTTATTTCTTCAATGTCCAATTAAATCTCTTTCTTCTTCATTTCTCTGCTGCTCCCAGAGGGTTGTCTGGAGGACAATGCAACACAGTGTAAGCATTCCATTCCTCTTGCTTTCACTAAGTCTTCTGTGTTGTGGTGTTTTAATCAGCCTGCCCATTGCACTTCACTCCCTGACATTATTCAGCATTGCTATTGATTGCTTGTGTTGGTCATGGCTGTTTATTTACATTGTTACATTTAGATGTTTAGAATTCCATCTGTGTCTTTTCTCTAAAGCAATTTTGATTGGTAGCTTGGTGGTTCTGTGGTTGGAGCATGCCCCCACAGCAGCAAAGTGTCGTATAGATTTAGAATATCTCTCTTAAATTTAGTATTTGGTTTTTGCTTCAGGTTTTCACACCATTTAGGAAAAACCTGCTCAGGTTTTTTGGAGCCTGTACTGTAAGTGTGATCAGTATAATTTGGAGTGTTAACCTTTTGATGGCATAGCCCAGAATCCAAAGTGCTTCCTCGACTTTTCTCTCAGTGCTTCCTGAGATAAACTTGTCCTCCAGCTGTAGCTACAAAAGAGACAGACTATTCCTCCTTGTTGTATGCATGAAGTTTTGCATATACTTTAGGGACGTAACGATATCACAATTAATTGCGGGATCAAGCATCACAATTGATGAATTGGCAAGATCCTTTATACCACCATTTTCCATAAAGGACTACGTCCAAACCATATAGCCAGATTAGCACAACTCATGCACAGAACAAAAACAGTTACACAACATCCACATGCTACCACCTGGTTTGCTTAATTTTTGTTCCATGCATGGGTTGCCCTGATCTATCT
Source organism: Melanotaenia boesemani (assembly GCF_017639745.1). Taxonomy (NCBI): domain Eukaryota; kingdom Metazoa; phylum Chordata; class Actinopteri; order Atheriniformes; family Melanotaeniidae; genus Melanotaenia; species Melanotaenia boesemani. The sequence continues at coordinate 16,877,424 of NC_055682.1, read as the reverse complement.
GTATGTTGTCAATATAATCCTTTCTGGAAGGTGATGGCATTAAGAAATATTTGTGATTTTTTTATATTTGTTGCTACTAATAAATATTCAAACTTGTATTTGGAACAGACATGCAGATTGTATAACACTTAATTTGACCTGTTTTGACACTTGAGAGCAGTGAAAATACCATAAACATCATTTTTTTTCACCTGAAATTTGATGACTTTTCCTAAAGCGACCCAAAATACACAAAAATAAAAATATTTAAAAATGTTATTCTGTATAGGTGCTACAAGTTTTTTAGCAAGGGGAGAAACTGGAAACTGTAAAATAGGAGACAGCAACATAGAAGTGATCATATGGTGGAAAAGGGAAGAGAAGTCATTCAGAGGTCACAGGAGGCTGTTACATATATGTTCCCACAAATCAATCAAATAATCTACAAATGAAGAAATACAAATCAGACTGAGTTGGGAGGGGTTGACTGATGGTGGAGGGGTTCGCAACATTATAAAGCTACATGAGCTGCCATTTCAGTGATTGACATCATGGTAATAAGAAAAAATGTACAACATGGCCCTGATCTGATCTTTAAGAAAGTTAAAGGTTATTTGGAGGATGTGTCAAAGTAGGGAGACAATGTGGAAGAAAACTGATAAAGTTGACTTATGATGAGGGGTAGGCAGCAAAGCAGATGTTTATGTAAAAAAAAATTAATAAAACAAAAACTACTAAGTAGTTTCTGTTGGTCTTCACACAATAAACCAACACCAAGGGACAGAAGAGAAGGAGGTGTAACTCCATACCTTCAAAGGACTGAAAAACATCAGAGACTAGTTTATTACAAGCATTTTATTATTTAATGGTTTGTGTTCTAAGCAATAAATGTTGAATTAACGTTGATTATTACAGGGTGCTGTTTAGCTCAAGTGGTTGAGCAGACACATTCAAACAGAAGCTACACATTTTCATCAAGGTGCACGGGCCAACCTGGGGCCCTTTGCTGCATGTCTAACCCGCTCTGACACCCTTTCTCTATTCTAACTGGAAAATAAAGACCGTCAAGCCAATACAATAACATTAATCAAAAAGATTATCATTCATTTTTATAATATCACAATGAAGAAAGTGTTCAGTGGTAGAAGTGGCTACATTTGGTTATATTGTATATTTTTACAGTTTCAGAAAGTTCATCCCATTTTTAAATTCAGCCAGATATATCTGAATTATTATGGCTTTGATGGTTTTTGTAAAACAGGATATTGTGATACTGCAAATAGTAAATGATAGTGTGTAATACTAGATGGTTTTCTCCAAAAATCTGTGTTGTAAAACCTAAAAAACAAACTCTTCTGTTCTCCAAAATGTTTATAAATGGCCTAAGCATGCATTTATTGATGTGGCAAAAGCTATTTATGCATTCTAAATAGATCTGTAGTGTATAATTTGATACAGACTCTTACAATGAGGGAATTTTTGGTATGGTTTGGGTCATTTTTTTAGCTGGACCTTTGAAGGTAAAAAAATGCAAGGGTTAATGAATTTATTAGATTGGTACTTCTACTTAAAGTTTTAGTAGATTGTTGCTTACACAAAGTGAGACTGAAGCACATCATAAACAAAGGATAGTTAGAAAACTAAAAACAGGCTTATATTTGATTAAAATGTTCACATTCTTAATTAATTCTGAATTGGGTAGAAGTGTGACCAATGAAAAGGTTTCCTTTGAATAGAAATTACTCCATATTAAAAACACTGACTGAAAAAAATGACTCAAAAATGCAGTTTGAATGTTATTTTAAGCGAGACTTCCAAATTAAAATGATATGTTGCATATTAATGGCATGCCAATGAAGTGCTTACAACACTCTTCCACTCTTTCTCTGTACTGCATTGCCTATACTCTGGGTTGCATGCAAAAATGATTTTCCATGCAGCCTGACTGTTTCCTGTGTATACTGTAATGTTGCCTGCTGGTATATTATTAAAAAAATATTAGATTACTGTCGCCCCAATGAAACTTTAGTGTTTAATTAAAAACAGGGACTTTCAACATGTGCTCCAAGTATTTTACTCAGATAGATGTTTTCTTTTTTTACTTAAACTAAAAATGGTAGTTAAATATACATAGTTTTTGTTTGTGTGTTTGTTTTTTAATGATGTATGTCTTTTTATTTATTTATTTATTTTCATTTTTTGCTGGTACTCCTGTTACAACAAGCCAGTTAAAACCTTACTTTTGTGTGTATTAGAGGGTTTATCATCAGTATTCTGTGATGAAACTTACCAGTCTAGTGTACCTCTATCTCTGGAAGGAGAGGAATGTCACTATGACAACATAAGGAACTGAAATCATACTGATCCTATCAGCCAGTTAGCCCACTGCTCTTGACTGGACAAGGATGTCAAGCCCAACAGTTGGACAGAAAATGAGTTGATGGCAATTAAAAAGAAAGAACATGGACACATAAATAAAAAACAGCCAGAAATGTTAAATGTAGTTAACAGTAAACTAGTAATGGCACTGTGGTGGATAACCTGATTTTATTGTCCTAATCTTTGTGTAAAAAGTAACTCCAATAATTTAGAATTTTTGTTTGTTGTTGGCTATTTCCAAAATATTTTGCATTTACAGAAAAATAACTAACTTTTCTCCTTATTCCTTGTTGAGATAAATCCTTGTTTAAAGGCAAGACGAGGCAAATTTATTTGTATAGCACATGTCATCTACAAGACAATTCAAAGTGCTTTACACAAAACATAAAAACATTAGAGCAAGAAAAAAATACAAGTGTATTAGAAAAACAAAGATTACAAAAGATAAAATTAATTACGTAAAAACGGAAAGAAAATCTCAGATAAAGAAATAAAGTTAAGATTTAATTTCGTAAAAGAACCAGCTGCAGACCTGGACTCCTAGTAAAATGCAGCTGAAAGCAGCTAAATCCTTAGTTTAAAGCAGTAGAAACGTAGCATATGCACCACCACGTGTTCCATGTTTACATGATTTGAGGAGCTTGAGAAGATGTTTATTGCATCAACAACTGTGTTTTTATGTTTTTCCACTTCATTTATATTGCTGATAATGAGATGTGTGTTGGGAGAAGTGTGACAGAAATAACTTTGTCCTATGTTGCTCGTGCTAATTTTGCTGACAGGAAACTGCGACATTTTCCATTACACAACTGCTTGCAGAAGAAGTGTGATGGATGTTCTGAGGGGATTCAGTCATTGATTTGTTTGACCATTTTCTAAATATTTTGAACCTCCTTAATGGGTTGTTTGTTGTTGAGCGTGGTTGAAATGGGGATGCAGTTGGAAAGAAAGCAAATCAGTCATTAGCAGTGGCCAGGCCTTTCTCCATGCTCCATTTAACTTTGTTTTAGCAGGGGACCGGGGCCAGGAAATGATCTGGCAGAAAACATTTTTCTCAGGGAGGGGAAAAAAAGAAAACTGTTAAGTAAATGATCAGTGTCTTCAATCATCTACAGTAATTTGCTGTTGATCGGCACCACCTATGTATAGCCCACTTAAGTAAAGATTTGTTACTGTGGCTGCATAAAACTAAGAGGACTAAAGAGAAAGCACAGTAAATTTATGTGTTTACTGAACGTCCTTTGGCCTCTGAAAGATTGTTGACCATTGTTCCCACATAAAACTTTTATTTCTGGCCAGAGTAATAAGTCATAGAGAAATCACTCTTGTTACACTTGCAAACAAAACTGCCAATGATGATCAGTGGCAGCACAGCCAAGCTGATTGAGTCATACCAGAAAATAGATCCAGTTACAACTTTAAAGGAATTCTGACAAATGACACAGCGATTTTTTTCCCCTCTCTATTAACCTGTGTGTATCAGCAGGCAAATAACGAACAACTGTTAAGACCAGTTAATCACACTGGCATGCTAATTCAGTATACTTGGCATGCAAAGCTGATGTTGTAGCACCAGTAACAATCATGCTGCTGGGCCTTCCACACTTTCTTTTAAATTATGCTGAAAAAGATCATCACAGAAATTATTTTAAACCTTACTGTGACTGCAGCTAATCCATTTAATAACAGACATTGTATATTCAGTTTAAAACACAATGCCTTCTCTTTATTGCAGTCCCACTTTTCTTCTGTGCATCAATGAGTAGTGGTCATCTTTCTCTTCATCAGGGTCATTGGTAGCCAATTTGATGGTTGAGTAAAAGACAAAAAGGCACCTTTACCTCATATGAATGAAGTAGAACCAAGAGAGAAAATGAAATTGGACATTACATCAGATTTTTAGAGGTGAAACTGTTCACAGCTGTATCTAACATAGATAGCAAGAACTTTAGCAAAGATTAGACTGCATCATATTTAGTGTTATTTGTTCTGTTGTGCACACTACCCAACATTCTTGTGTTGTGATCAGGATTTTTAGAGTAGGATCACACTACATGGCTGTTTGGTGTTGGGGGTCCTACACTATAAGCTGTTCTGTCAGATTCAGCCCACAATTCATCTTAATGATTTGTATTAAGCTGTCCCAGTTATGTATAAAAGTTTCTCTTTAGTCATTAACGTTACACAAAAATTTGCTCTCATTGGCTGGAGCGCTTCCTTGATGGCTCACTCATGATTTCCTCCATCTATGGCATTCTTCAAAATTTCAAGCAAGATCGAAATTTGGTTGGAGTCTTGGACATGTCCCCAAGTCTCACAAATCATGTCTTTGAAGCAGTGATACATGATTACTGGTGAAAACCAGTTGGATGCTGAGTCACCTCAGTTCTGGGCTATTAGTCTGTGATGTGAAAAGCAGGCTTAAAATCTGTGTGTGAATGTGGCTTTATGGGATTTACACTAGGACAGTTGGAGATTCACATAGCAGTTAAAAAAAACTAAAAAAAATGGGCTTGAGAACCTGTTACCATACTACCATCTCACAGGGCCATTTCAAATCTTCATTTGTTGCCTTTCAGAAATAGGTTTATAGAAATTGGATTGTTAATCTCCACTGGGCAGTGAATTGCTCTATTCAGAGGTAATTCTGTATGTCAAAAGAGATAAATTTATGACAGTGACTGATGTGTAATTAGCCATGTTCATTCAACAGAAACCTGTCTGTGAATGAATTTAGATTAATGTTTGAGGACAGAAACAGTGGAGCAAGATGGCAACCACCCATCCTTTGTGCTTAATTGCAGCTTCTTTATTTATCATTAAATCTATGCCTTCTTCCACCAACTGAAGTTCTTCACAGATAATATGAGATTAATTATTTTATATGCTTTTTGCTTTGATCCACTGCTGTTTTCACTCAGTGGTCTATTTCTTAAATTAAACCCAACACAGTAGCCTAAAGATGCCTCTGCTCTTTACATTATACCATCTGCTCTCCTGTACTTTCATGCTTTACTAAGTTAATAGGGGGCAGACTAAGTGATGCATCACAGACAATGTATTAAGCAGGAAAATGCTGTGCATAGATGTGGCTGCTGTGGATTTTATTTCTCCATTCTCTCCCAAAAACATATAAGTGGGCAAAAATGAAGCTTAAAAAGATGGCAAGGCAGTGGTTTGTGTTAGTGGGCCTGTTTGCTAGAGAAAAAAAAGGGATAGACACCTGTTGTGGTGGACAGCTGGTTGGAGAAATGTGCACAGCATGGTGCATGCTGCAGGGAGATATGCCGCTAAACAAAACCATGGTAATGTCTATAGTTTGAAGCTCCTCTGCCTGGTTTCTGTTTAAGCTCTTGAATGCTTTTGGTTTTCCCTGTTCTGGGATCACTTACACTTAAGTGCAAGAGCACTGCATGATTTTATACTGAGAAATAGTCCATTTTCAAAGTGCATAGACTGAGATGCCACAACGCGTTTTTGTCACATTTCCCATCTCGCCCACTCAGTTGCAACGAATGTCAACTTCTCACTTGTAGACAATCAAATATGTGCAATTTGTTTCAAATTTCGATTGAGACATGTGAACCTAAAGCTGTAAAAAGTGTTTTTCTCACATTGTTTAATATAAAGTCTCACCACTATGATGAAAGGCAATGTTATTTGTGGACTGTTTGCAGGTGGCTGTGACTTCCTCTTGCACTACCTCTGATTTTTACACAGATATTTAATGAAGATGCACTACCACAGAATTCCTTTTAAACTCAGTACTGTGATCAATAATTAATTTCTTATATAATTTATTGTATCTTAATTATAAATATAAATGTAAACTATATGGAGGAAAAGTTAAACTACCATCATGATTCATCTTAATAACAGTAGTGGTCAGTAGCAGCATTTCACAGCAGCTCCTTTAGCAGGCTAGTCTGGGGCCAGTCTGACTAATTAACTGAATATCAGATCCTATCATGTCACAGTGAGTTCAAGGTTCCATGTGGTTTCACATTTAGATCCTTTATTCCCCTCAATGTTTTACAAGACGCAACTCTTCCTGACTCACACTAGTCTTTATTTTACTATTTGCAAAGATCATATTCACTTTGACTCATTGTGAGTAAGAATAATTTCTCAACCCAAGCTGCATTCGGACCCAAACCAGTCCATTAAACCTGGTTGCTTTACCTCTGAGCAGCTTGACTGTAGGTGTTGCCAAAAAGACACAGCATGGACTGGAATCTGCCTCAGCTTCAGCCTCTGTGTTCACAGTCAGGCTGTTTAGCCCACTACTTTTCCCTTGACGTGGCTTGGTTATCACAGCGCCTTAAGGTAAAAGGTGTTTGCTTTGATTTATCGCTGCAGAACGTTGAGAGCTGAACTCATCTGCATAGGTAGGCAAACAAGCTGAAATAGACCACAATGTGTCCAAGTAAATCCTATTTAGCGCTTTATTCAAAGCAGTGAATCACAAAATGCAGGTTCATTGTGTCTGAAGTGAGCTAACCCAATTGCTGTAAGCATAATAAGGAAGTGACCATTCGTGTTGCTTCACTTTGGAGATTTTGCTGCTTTTTAAAAACCTATCTTAGCTTCGCTTTATATAATTTAAATCCCCAGTGTAGAAAGACTGGTTCAATCTGTGATACCATTAGCTGGTTTGTGGGTTCTGCCTATGTGTCCTAGAAACTGCAGGGCTTTAAATGATCCCACGGTCTATACTTTGATATTTATAAAGGTTATATAACAAATTTATCGTAGCAACTGGTCAATAAAGCCACTCTTTCACACAGTGCTATAGCTGCTTCTATATTTGTGATGTGTCTGCTTTGTTCCATAAATTTAGTAGTTAAAGCTTGCTTTACAATACAAGTTTATCATTTTAATTACTGGTGTTTGAGCCGTGTTTTGGTTTACTCTGTCTCTCTTTTTAAAATTTGGATTCTGTGCTCTAATTTGGTACAGTTTTGTTTTTTTTTTTTCTTTTCTTTTCTTTTTTCTGTGCAATGTCAACTACAGTAGACTTGAAAAGAAATCCAAAGGAAAAAAAAACACTGGGTTCTGTTCTTGTGGTGCCAATATCTAAGCGAAAGATCAATTAATGCTATTGGCAAGTAAATTCTAAATGATTTTCCTTCTTGTTTGTTACTGTTGAAGTGAACTATTGAAGCTTAGTACACTGATAAATGGAGCTTTTACCTAAAATCTTAGCAATCATTACAAGTTGCTTTACTCAAAAGATCACCTAAAATCACCTAAACACTGCATTAAACTACTTTATTCCTTAAAGTTGTTTTAGTAACTTTATCTCTTAGGAGAGCATCTGTTTATGGATTTTTTTCTTCTCCCAAATGCTATGTTTACCTTTGGGACAGGACACAAAACCAGCTGTATATGAAACTTCCATCTGTGCTTACATTAGTCAGGTCACGGTTTGTTTATTGTGAACGTGCTGTGAACTAAAAACTGCTCAGTGTCTGTATCATGAGGTCCAGTTTGTCCCTATAAAGCAACATGAATTAAGCTTTGTCCAATATCAAACTGTGAATACCCTTAAGGACAAAAGATTGTTGAATGTCATCCTGACAGACTTAATAATGAAATTCTTGTAAGATGTTTACTGCATAACAGTGGTTTGTAAGTAATCACTTTAATAAATTCTTGGAAACCGCAAAGATTTATTTATAATTGTAATGTTATTAAATGTGACAGTTTAGAGGAACACTTAAAATCAGCATGCAGCTGAAAGTCAAGTTTGAAAAGAAACATATTGCATGTTTTCTTGAACATTGGAAATCTAAAAAAATTTCCAGCTATATTTATAATATATATACAATTATGGCAAAATGTTTATACAGTTAACAAGTACATAAACACACAAACACAGAGTGGTGTAAAAATCATGAAGGTTATTTGGACAAAGCTGTTGTCATGGGGATGAGTTGTGAACTGCATGTTAAGTATACGTGCTGTCTGTTGCTGGCATTAACAAATGTTGGGAGCATTTCATTATCATTACACAACCTCCACTAATTGTGTAATTAACTGCATACATGATTTGCAAAAGTACTGAAATATTGCATTAACCAGTTCACATTTGTGGGAGTCAGTAATAATAAGTTGGACTTTTACTGTGCAAATAACCACTACTTTGCTCCTGGAACATTTATACATGATGAACAATCCAATGGCAAACCTTCTACATACTTGGTTTGGTACCAGTAAGATACCAATAAAATATATATATATATATATATATATATATATATATATATGTCACACAACTCAACATCTGTTTGTGGTAACCACTTTTCCTAAAAATAAAATTAAAGTGCCCAGCACTGAGCACACCAGATTCTTGGTCCTGCCACAGCCCAGCAGCAGGAGGGCTGGACTGTTCTTTCTTTCCCCTTTTACCTCGGAAAATCCATCTGCAAAACATTTAATATTCTTGATGTCATGGTCAGAGGGTTTGAGGCTCTTGAGCTTTTTGACATCCCCTGTGCAGTTATTACTTTCACCCTCTGTGTGCTTGCCATAGCATGAACCAGTTAGAAAATTCTGCCTCTAAGCACCATGATTAGGACCAAACTGTTTTCCATATTCAAGCCCCACTCCCCATTCAGCATTCACTTGTGATTATCAGTGATTCTACAACTGGAAACATTTCAATCCACTCAGTAAAAAAAAAAATCCGAACTCATACACAACAATCTTTGATTTTTAATGTTAGAATATAAAAAATGCAATCGTCCTAATGGGAATAATGGTGGTCTGAGCTTCTAACGCTGTAATAAATTTCAGCTGAGGTTACTACATGCAGCTGTTTTCCACATGTGCTGTCTTCACTGATAATTACTGACATTTATAATTGTTTTTATTTATGATTTATAGTTTCTGAATGATGACTTACACTCTATATCCCAAACTCTATTAATGTTACACACAGCGTGTTTTCACTTCCACATCCACTAGTGATGTTAGAGTTCACTGGCCTTCCAGTGCCTCAGGCTCAGCTACTAATTACCAGTCTTTTGCAAGAGGAGCCAGAGTACACAGATTAGCATGCTAATAAAACTATTAGAAACTAGATATTCCAACACTGCACTTTGATTGTTATATTCAATTTGGCATGCCTTATGTACTTAATGAAATGCATTATTAATTAGGCTTAATGTGGGGCTGTTGGCAAGGATTTAAAATTGCCTTTAACCTAAGCTCATAAGCCTGAAGTATTTTGTAAATGATGTTTTATAATTTAGTGTGCTTAAAATCTATATATGTGTATACATATATACGTCCATCCATCCATTCATCCATCCCATCCATCCATCCATCCATTATCTATACCGCTTTGTCCAATGAAGGGACGCGGGGAAGCTGTATATACATATATATATATATATATATATATATATATATATGTATATACACAATAAATTAGATTTGCGTAACAGCAGTCTGGCAATATGAGCCAGGAAACTGTCAAACTTTCATTAAAATCCCAAAAATGTGACTGGTGGTATGCCATTTATTTATTTATTTTAACTTGGCTGTGCAGTTTTAAAAGAGTGAGCACTTTATCAATGTGTAAAATGTATCTTAAAAAAACATTTTTGGCTGGTTGAGAATTTGCACTTTCTTGGAATTTAAAGGGGAAAAGAAAAATCGCTGTTTTGCACTGCCTGTAGACCAAAATAAAGTGCGTCGAGCAGTGTTGGGTAGCAACACTGTTACTTTTGTCCGTAACTAACAGCCTGCTCTAATGCATTACTCTTTATATACAGTAACTTAGTTACCATAACACTATGGTGTGTTTGTCCATTACTAGCTGTATTAATGCATTTACACAGCAGCTGTGAGCTTTTTCCTGTTTACAGCAGTGATGCAGCATGATATGTGCAGCTTGTTGGGCTTATTTTATTTGTGAAGTTATTTATAAATATCGTCAGTCACAGGCATTTGGACTTACTTGGGCTTTCTATGCTCCGTTTGTGAAGCCCTTATGATTATCTCACAGCTGTCCAACTCCTGGATGTGGAACAGGGAACGTAAACATAACACTCCTTCTTTTGTGGAACATGTTGAATAAGGATGTAAGTAACTTATAATGTTTATGTTGTTACTTACTGTCCAGGAGAAGAGCTCACTTCGAGTCAAATTGTAACCCCTTTAGCTCTCGCAGTACTCCCTACTTTGGAAATACAAAGCCAATATTAATGCGGATTATGTCCCTTTCTTTTTCCGAAAACTTCTTCGCCAACAACCATTGTTTCTTTTGAGGTAATGTCGGATTCTGGTCAACTTCAGGTGAACGTTTCGTTCCGCTCTTCGCCATTTTGCTTCAAAAATATGCACTAATGTGGCCTTTTATAGGGAGGGAGGGCTGAGGGCTCCTTAAGGGAGAAGGGGGCGATTCACATGTAAACAACAGACTGGAGATCAACACAGAGAGACAGTGTGACGTCATGCCATACTCGATATGAAATAACACCTCTAGATTTTCATATAGCGATTTCTTAATTCTTTTCATATCTAAATGATGAATCAGCTGTCTTTGATTATTGTTTCTGTCTGGTTGTTTTAAGGTTTTAATTTTTCCATATTGTAACTGAAAAAGGCTGCAGCCAAATTTCACGCTGCATCTACAATGTGGAAACACATTATCTCCATTTTAGCCTTCGGACTCTGGCTTCCTCTGAAAATCTATATTGGTTTTGATTACATCAGTAGTATTCAAACCATGTTCTGGAGATTTTAATTCAGCATGAGTTCACCATAAAATCACATGTGTGTGAAATCAGATCAGAGGGCACTGTGTTTTATCTGTTTGGGTTCATAGATGTTGAGCAATGTTGTGCCCTTGTGTCATTTCTTTGAGCAGAGGTTACTTTCATTTCACTGTTGTAGCCTCTGGTGTTTGAATTTGGGTGGTGTTCTTTTTTATACTATAATGTTTATGAGTCATTTGAAAGGACTGACAAGCTGGTGGCATGTGCTTTGGTTGAGATTAATGCCTTCCTCTTAAACACAGCGAGTCATCATGAGGCACATTGTTTCTGTGAAATCGATCAAGATAGGCCTTGTTAATGGTCCATGTGTGTCCTTAGACAGAATCATTCTTGTTAGGAGACGTGAGCAAAGGCCAATCAGAACATTTACTCTTTGCCTCAGAGAGTTACAGCTATGCTTCTACTTTGCATTCAGCTCCTCATGTTGACAGCAGGGCACCACTGAGCATTTACTTATAATACTGATCATTACTCAGCAGTTAACTTATGATGAGCTTAGACAAAAGCTTAACACAGAAAACAGTCATAAAAAAACAACCTTTCTTTTTGTCTAAACAGTTAGATCACTGTCATCTTGCATCAACTATATAGCTGTAGCAGGTGGGTCTGACCTGTGAAAGTCCTAATTAGGATTACTGGACCAGCATTAACATGCATTGCTGGAGTTTGCCCTACTTGCTGCATGCTCTGAATGCTCATCAACCACTTGACTCCAGTTCCAAGAATTAGCACACCCGGGACGAGGCAGATTACAACAAAGCTTTCGCTGAATAAAAACGTCCATTTGGGAAGCACACAAAAAGGAAATGGGAACATGGGTTGGAACAATAAAACTGCACTCGGGCTTATTATGGTTTTATGTTGTAAGACACTTATTTGGCATATGGAACTCACATCATTAAATTTTAATGAGTTGTAGCTAATATCTTAAATTGTCCAAAGTTAGTTAGCCCGATGGGTTTTAAATGGGTACCTTAAATCACCCAAATTATGTAATCTTTTTACCAGCATGGCTCGTCAATATAAAAGTATGAACTAAATAAAATAATGAACGGATAAGTTAAGAGAGTATCATCTTTCATGTAGATTCTTTTCTTTTTTTGATGTATCAGGAAAGGTTAAAAGTTTCTCTTGTCAGTCGACTTCTCATGCAGAGGAGTAGATATTTTTGAAAATGGGCTTGAAGTCAGAGGATGACCAACAAGCCTCTTGATACATGTAATTATACAGTAGTCACAAAAAGTTAGGATTATTCTGCTTTTTGTATGTCAGGATGTAGCTAAAATGCATAATGCAAAAAAAAAACAAAGACCTTTGGCCTCAGCAGACTATAACATGTTAACTGAAGACATTCCCCAATGAAATATGTTTTGAAGATTGAAATAGTCTGACTTCATTCAGCTGTAGCTGAAGTCACAACCCCACAGATGTGAAAATGACTGGAAGTTCTATCATTGTTGTAAATTAAGTATTACCACTTTTTTTTCTGCACAGGATGACAGTAAATGCAAAGCTATAAAATACAAACATTGCATGAAAATGGGTTGGAGTGAGGTGTTGATCATCATTTAATACCAAAACAGATTGAAAAAATAAAAAGAAAGGGTTATTGCAATTAGATCAACATTTCAGCCCCCAGACTGTCATTCAGCTCTGATCTAAACGCGTTTTTATGTTATATCAGTTAATATAGACGAAAGACTCTCATATAACTTAACACAGTTAGTTCAACAACAGAAACTACAGTCTCTATCTGAAACTCAAATGAACAAAACAAATTACTATTATTATTATTATTATTATTATTATTATTATTATTATTATATATTTATTTCCTTAGGATTTTGTTGTTTTTCCTTCTTTGTTTTTTTGTTTTGTTTTTGTTTGTTTTTTTCTAGAACCAGTGCACAACTGGGTGTGTCTAATATTAAACTGTAACTTGGAAAAAAGATTGGTATTGAAAGTACACTGATTCTGAAACTAACCTCTTCTACTAATCGATATTTAAAGATTTCAACAATGCAGCAGAGCAGTGAACCCTGTGTTTCCATTGAAACAGAGAGAAGGTTTAACTGCATTTGTTCCTGCAGCAACACAGATGTAGTGAAAGATGTAAGTGTCTCACAGATTCACTGCCACGGGCATTCATGTAGAGACTCATGCGTGGATATTTGACTTCACAAATAACTCTTGGTATGGTGTGTGTGTGCTTGCATCTTTGCTTTTCTTTATGAAAAAATGTTTGTTTACTGCTGTGTTTGTGCAGTTAAAAAGGCTGTGCATATTCTAATTTCTGAACATTATTTATGTATGACAGACTATACATTATGTCGTACAGATGGGGCGTGTTGCAGGGTAATGTTTTTATGGGAATGCGTTCCAACATGCATCATGAATAGATATATCTACCTGTTTATATATAATTTTATTTTCAACCTGAAGTTTGACCTGAATATTCCTGCTTGCTGACATCAAGTGCATCAATAAAACATTTCTGTGTTAAAATTCTGAAGTTTGAGAGAAATAACCATGAATCGTGTCTGATCCATTTGATGTTGTCAGCCAGGTTGCTGTTGGCCACAGTGAGTCAGAGCCACACCACTGTGTGTTAAACCTAACCAGCTTTGGTGTCTCCATGACAGGATTACCACATCAAATGTGAGGGCAGTCTCCTGCAGTGGCATCCTGTTATTACAGGTCCTTTCATGTCCTGTTAAGACCTGAGGCTTCTCTGTATGCTCTCTCCCAAATCCCCAGTGTAACTAGGACATGATGATGGTTCTGTGTGTCTCTTTACATGAATGCACATGTACTCACTTGCGTCCATTTGTAAATGTGTATTTACATCTTCAGGAGTCTGTCTTTCTTTTGGACATTGTTAATGTCCACATGATCAAATAAGATGTTGTTGAGGGGATTTTTTATTTATTTTTTTTTTCTAATCCTTACAATCACATTGTTGTGGCTGCTGAAGATCTGGACAATCAGAACTTTCATACAAATGTTGTTAATATACAAATTAGTTTTGACTGAATTTATTTAATTTGAAATTAACATACATAAAAAATGGCTTTTTTTTTAAAGAAATGGACATGTGTGCATAAAGTAGAAGATAAATGGATTCCATAAAGTGTGCATGCATCTAAAGTCAGTTTGACTTATTTGATAGTAACTTTACCCCATATTATATTATGCGCTCTTTTACAGAGATTTTTCCTTTTATTGCTGTGAATAGTGTCAACAACTGCAGCGGCATTCTGCACTGACTCAAATGGCACTAGTTTCATTACTCATTACTCACCACTGACTATTTACTGCAAAACAAAACAAATAACCAACCTTGAAATTTGAACACAGTGTCTGACTGAACAAATTAAATGTGACAAAATGTCAACTGGTCTTACATTTCAGGAGTCTTCTTAAGCAGAGACCTGACAGTTTAGTCCAATATCAATAGATTTTTTCACAACAGCTATAGCATCCCAATTCACCTCAAACTCTTTATTAAATCAGGAAAGAAAATCTCTCCTCAAAACCCTGTGGGACACAAGAAAAGGGAGTTTAGTCTGAGCTGTAGGTGGTAAATTAGTAATTGCAGTATATGAACAGAAAGTTGTAACAGTTAGCAAAAATCCAAAGTGCTGCAATGGGATTATAACTGTACAATAGGATTATAATGGATCCAAGACTAATGTAGAAAATGTAGAGCAAGTTAAGAAATGGATACAAAGACATGGATCCAAAAATATTAACCCAGAGGTGTAATTTAAAAGTCAGTTCACACGACTCATTGTTTTTATCAGGAATTAAGGGTGAGGTTAGGTGAAGGGTTGTTTGATTCTTTCTAGAAGTGCAAGTGTTTCTAATTAACCACCAGTCTCACCATTTCTTGATATTTTCTTAAAAAATATTATTTTGTTTTTATCTCAAAGAGGAATCAACTGGGACATCCAGATTTTGTTCAATATACACAGAAATATTAGCATATTTAGAATTAGATCTATTTCTTATCAAGTTCTATGCTACCTCAGGAAAATCTGAGTCAAACTGTAGAAGGCATTTAGCCTTCTCAACTACAGCTTCACTGAATAAAGTGCAGGCTATGGTGGCCTGTAGCCTGAGCCAAGATAAAGAAATGTTGCTGCTCAGTGGGTTATTACCTCAGGCTTAGAAGAGATAACCTGATCTCTGCTGCTTCCTCTCATCACTCTCTCCACCAGCCTCAAACAGTAAATCAGTCAGTTCCATATCCTGAGCTAACCGCTAACCACAGTGTTTATTGCAGGTCGCTGACTCACAGAGTGTGTGTTGATCCGGGGTTGTCAGATTTAATTACTGATGCCACTTTAACCTTGTATAATTTTTTTCTTTTGTTTTGTTTTGTTTGTTTGGTTTTTTTGTTTTTTTTTTTAGTTCTTCACTTTATTAAAACATCAATTAACCTTTGATTAACAGCTGCATAAGTAATTATGGCACACATTGAAGTTTTTAGGTTTTTGACCAGGTTATTTACTGCAAAGACATACTTTGTTTTTATATTTGTTTGGGTTAACATCTGTATTATTTTTATATAATGTTCTACTTTTAATGAAATTGTGAACACTGTATATAAATTTATGTCATTGCATGTACGTTCCAGTGTATATGTTATGGTTGCCTCTGGCTCAGGTCATCATTGTAAATGAGAACTGGCCTTGCTAGTTAAAAAATCAATTAAAAATGAATAAAAATAAGTCTTTAAGTCAAGTCTTTAAGAGCATCATCATAAATTCTTAAAATCAATCTTAGAATGAACTGGACACACTTTCATGTTCCTGTAAAAAGATGAGTATCAAATGTCAAGTGAATTTGAAGATTTCAGCACAAGAAAGTTTAACAAAACACCTGTAACTGAAAAGGATATCAATCTTTTCAGGTTTTGTCATCTGATCTCAATGAGCAAATGGATTTTGCTTAATTATAATGTAGATCAATCTGATTTAAATCACTTTTATCCATACAGTATTGTTACTATTATATATATATATATATATATATATATATATATACATACATTTTTATCAAGATTAATCACGATTAATCGCATTGTTACGTGCAAAATGTCTCTTTCCTTTAAAAGAAGGCCTACGGTTATTTAAAGAAAATGCAGTAAATTTTGGTTTACAAACACTACATCCTTCTAAACACAGAAGGAACAATATGTGATAAATATCAGCATCAGGTGAACAGACAGAAAGAAGGATTTGAATCTCACAGCTTCTAGATAGTGAGGAGAAATAAATATTCACAATACACGCAATAACTTCCATCCATGCACCTTTATTGCTTCATTATCCAGATTTTTGACCTATAAATTCTCTAAACTTTCATTTTTAGCTTGACTGCACCTGCAGCCTCCGCTACCGGGAGTTAGGAGGTTAACATCTCGTTTCCGGGTGTAGCTTCAGATGTGCAACTAAACGTGTGGTATCCACAGAAAGTCCAGAATCTCAGCTACCAGCTCAGCAAAACCATTTCTACGAACAACATACAGTTTAGACGACAAATAATTCAAAGACCAGGTACATAAAGTCCGAAAAAAATATAAACACAGATGATGTCCACCCGATGGCATGAACATGGACAAGCGACTCCTCTACTGAAAGCTCACATCTCACAGATTCCACAGCTAGAAGTTTCATCTCGCTATGACCAATATTCACCGAACCAGAGGCAGAAGAAGGCCTGATTTAAGCTTTACGTTTGTAAAAGTCAGAAAACATGTCTTGCCTTTGCTGACTTGCATAAATTAAAACCGCATTTATTAAAAAAAAATAATAATAAATTAAAAGTGTCTCATTGTCTTTTGGGAGCAGTTTCCCGTCCAAAAATCACGATGTTCTGGTTTTAGAAAAAGCGAAACATTGGTTCTTCTTCTTCTTTCTTAAGTTCCAGACAGAAAATGTCTCTTCATTCTAATAAACCCGCTCTCTCCTGATTACATCAGATGCACCGCTGCAGCAGGTAAGGGAGACATGGACGCCATGTTTCTGTCAACAAAGCCAGCGGCCAGCAAAAGAAAAAAAAAGAAAGAAAAAAACCTTAACGCACGATTAAAAAAAATTAATTAATTAAAAATTAAATAAAGCGTTGCATTAACACACAATTAACGCGTTAACGTGCCCAGCACTTATGTGTATATATACATATATATATATATATAAATCTATATAAAAAATTAGATATCAAATAATTGTTTTTTATTATATAATAAATTAATTTATAAATAAAGCTAAATCATGAATAAAGAAAGAATACAAAAATAAATATATAAATCAGAGTAAATAAAAGAGAAAAAAATAACTATATTTAAAGAAATAAGAAAGTCAGAACTGGGGGGATAATTTTGACTATAAAATTCCTTGAGAATGCTGGGAATGCCAAGTCTGCTGGGGTTTGCTCACAAATCACCCACGTTGTATTATAATGTAATTCTAGAAACTTTTATATATTGTACATAGTATTAGTGTTCACCCCCAGTGTGGGTATACTTGCCTGTATTCCAAGAAATGGCAAAATATGTATTGCACAAAACGTATAATGTAAAACACTGAATTTGATTTCCTGGAGACTTTAAAAGGAAGCCAGCCTGCTCATTATCTAATTTTGAGGCTTTCACCTTTTGGTTTGTGTTGGTTCATTACTGAGCTTGGGTGTCAGCAGATTCATCTTCATGTCACATGTGCAAGCTCCATCTGTTCACGAAGACTTTTAACCAGCTGAAGGATGTGAGATAAAAGTCATTAGTCCATGTCAGTCACTGCTCACTGGTTAATTAATGGCGTTGAAATAAACAGGAGCAAGTTCTGCAATTCTGCCAGTGTCTAGTTTCAAATCCAGAGAGACTAAACTGTATTAATAGCATCCTTAACCATGTGGTTTAAAGGCTTTAACAAATAATATCACAATTAAACATAAATGTATAAGTTTGTTAACTTAAGTAATCCAAAAAGAGGATTTGGGTATTGAATTTAATCAGATGTTTGGGTTTTTTGTTTGTTTTTCTCTCTTTCTTAGATAAAATATATTGATTTAAATTGTATACCACAGATATATTGTAGTCTATGCATTTCAGAGCTTTGAACTATTCAGCTGGATTGAGTCCAAAACAATTTACGGAAAGAATTGCAGCACTTTTGAAAGCAATAGAATTTCACAGAAAGGTTGTGGCCAATCTATTATAGGTTTACTTGCCAAAATATGTAACACACATACACACCAACACAAACTCTCAGGATGAATACATCACATGTCTAACGCCAAGACCTTAGGTTGTGGTTTTACTTTTATGAATGCAGGACAAAGGGACATGAAAAATGGAATTGGCCGGCTTTTTGCACTAAATAGTCACAAACTTTAACTTCCTCTAAGTCACAGACAAACACAGTGGGCTTAATGTATTCATATAATCAATTACAATTTGTCTCTTTTGAGCACACATTTATTATTCCCAACCCAGAACTAAATAACTAATCAATATACTTAAAAGCAAGTATTTCCAGTCACCACAGATCAGACAAGCACAACATTCAGGAACATTTTAAGCTTCTTCCTCACAGGACTCAATTCAGACACAAATTTAATGCCAGGAATGCTGCCAGAAATGGGGGTAATGGGGTGGGGGGTTTGCTTCGGGTCGGGTTTGTGTGTGAGAGAGAGAGAAAAAGAGTAGGTGTTTGTTTTTAATTGTTATTTTATAATATTTTCAATTTGCAAACGTTTTTATGCACATTTTATTATATGAAGCACTTTGTGCTACTCATGTATGAAAAGTGCTTTATAAATTAAATTTGGTTTGACTGATTTCATTTGATTTGCTGTGATCTTATATGAGCAACAGAGGGCAAATGAACACCTGGACCTATCTAATGCTGGGACTTTTGGAAACTGTACCTTCAATAAAAGTGAACATTGCAAACTCAAAAGCAGCTGACTAATCCCACATCATGATTTGGTACCTTTAAAGAGCATAAAAACCTAAAATTATCAAATATATACTTTTATTTATATTTAATGTTATTTGGCCATTAAGTATTAAAAGGTTTATCCAATGTTTTTATATAAGTTGCATGATAATTTTAAATTCATGCAACACTATTAACAAATATCCTACCTCATTTATTCAGAATAACACAGCTTTTGTATTCTGCTTTATGACAGTTAACAACTAAATAGACATTACAAGAAAAACAACACAATGCACTTGTGTGCATGACAAGCGCACACCCCTTCCTCCTCCTCCCCAGTTTATTTTCTCCCTACCATTTGCTGATCACCCGTTCAAACTTGCTGAGTCCAGATGGAATCAGTCAGGGGTAACCATTTATGCCAAATATCAGATTTGAAGCCTCAAGTCTGTCTGGTATGAATCAGAGATGAACAGAATATGGATGGGAGTCGGCAAAAAGAAAAAGAACTATGTGTGGTCCAACAGCATTTCTCTCCTGATGGAATAAATGAACAGAAGGACTTGAGCAACTACACAAACTTGCTGCCACATGAGTGCTCAAAGTCACAATGTGTCACACTGTCTGTAGTCATGTTTGTTTTATCATTTGCTTGCAGTTTCTACAGAACCATCTACTGTTGTTGTCACCTTTTTTTTTTTTGTCAACAGTTAAATTTCAAATAAATAATTTTAACTCAAAGTAATAAAAATAAATAGAACTTGTATTCTGAGAACTTAGGTTGTTGTAGTTAAGTCTAAGAATTGACCTATTTCTCATGTTTATCTCTTGGCCTTTTTACAGAATTCAATATCTCTAATATCTGTCTGTCCACTGTTTTGGCCAATGGCAGGTGATTGACATCAAAGAGAAGTTGAAGGAGTCCAAGAGGTTTTGGTCCAAATTGCCAGATGACATCTGTGCTGAGGGCAAACTCACAGAGTCTGATGAGGAGCAGTGCTGGAACAGCCACACGAAGGGCAGGTGAGGCCTTGATAACCACAGCAAAAGTCTCGCTGCTCTCCTGTTATCACATTTTGCCTGCCACGGATTAAAATAACCACACTCTGTTCCCAGATTAACACTCTTTCTGTAAGTACAATGGCTAGAGCTGATATGAAAACTTCTGCAGTATTTAAGCTCTGAGGCGAAACTCAGAGGACTGTGGAGTTTTCAGCACCACTTGTCACTAGTGCAGCTTGTAGAGCAACACACTAAATTGGTCAGAGAGTTGTTTTCTCTGACAGTGAGCCGGAGATCCTGGCAGAGAACATATATCACTCTATTGCTTTGGTCCTCTCCAAGTAACAAAATCACCAGATGGTCCAATAAAAGATATGCGCTTGTGCCAGAAACATTTTTAAGCACCCCTCTAAATCTGGTAGGTAAATTAATTATTTAACATGAGTTAGAGTGTGTCATTAAACATCACATTTTTCTGTTAGTGAAGCACAAACCACACCCTCGTCTATCTGAACTATTTCATTTAATGCAATTATTATTCTAGATTTATAAGATTTTAAAAGGTGAAATCTTGGCCTTTATTGGCGTCAAGCATGTTGAAGACTGTTTTGCCTGAAGTTGCTTCTAGCATGAATAAATTTAGGTTAATTATACATTTAAGTTTTCTCTGATTTAATTTTTCATGATTGGAAAGGACAACTTTTTATCTTGTCAGATTTCAATTGGTCTACTTGTGACTTATCAGTATGATAACCAAGATCACGAGATATTTCCCAATTCACAATCCTTTGTCAGTTGTTTTCCTACTAATTTTCTCTGAGCATTATAGATTACTAGCACACTCCTAAAGTAAGTGGGGATTGGAAATTACAGACAGAATGTAGCAATTACTTCTGGTGTGGCTCCTCTTTACAAGAGATGGCGATTAGGAGGAGGCAGGTTGAATGAAAGAAATAACAGAAAACCAGGATCAGACTGATTGGCTCAAAAAGTAGCAGGCAAGAAGACCATTGGACCAAAACTGAGACAAAAGAATTCAGGAAAAAGGTGAGTTTGACTGCAGAAGAGAAGTGGCCAAGCTTAACGTACTAAAAAGCCGACACTCTCAGAAAATAAAGTACCAAATTGCACCTTTAGGGGTAAAAATCATACCTTATAATACTGTACCACTGGGGTCAGTCTAGTATTTAACAAGTAAAGTGCACTGTTGAGGGCACAACAGTACCATGACAATCCTTTGAACCCCTAAAGGTACAATTAGGTACCTTATTTTCTCAGTGTAAACACCAAATAATTAATAATAATACATTATTACTTCTATATAGCATTTTTCAAGTTTCCCAAATTATTTTACACTGAATCTAGTGTTCATTCACACACTAGTGAGCTTCATGGGTAGCCACAGCTGCCGTGGGGTAGACTGTTGAAAATGTGGCAGCCAGTCCTCACCAACAGCTTCTCTGACCACCACTGAACATTCATTCAGACACTGGAGTCTTGCCCAAGGACACAATGACAAATGGTGGAGAAAGCGAGATTTGAACTGCCAAACTTCCAGGTTTAGGATGACCTGCTGTACCACCTGAGCCACTGGTGCCCCACAGTGAATATATTATGAAACAGACTGCATCAGTACCTGAGGAGGTGAGGAATTAGCACTTATAAACGTCACCCATGCAGTTTGAAGTGTGTTAGTTTAGAGAAATTCCTCCACTAAATAAACCACTGTCTTTGGTTAAAGTGACAGAATCAGTTGCTTTTAATGAGTGTATTTATTTGGCTGTTTCAAACTATCAATTGTTTTGCCAAAAACTTGGTGCTGCAAAGGGCTATGCTATCATAATGTTAAGAGATTGGCAATGAAATGAGCCTTTTCTTAGATTTTTCTCAGTCCATTCAGTGGCAGGCCACCCACCAGCACAACAAAGCAGACATAGACTTGCCTATAAACTCATTAATGTAAAGTTTAAGTGATGCAGATCATGTAGGCGATGTGATACATGTCCTTTGAAGCTGTTCCTTGCTTGCATAAAGAGCACTATGCAACCAAAACCTTCTGAATCAAATTGATGCATTGTTACAAAACATGAACCTTGGTCCTGCAGGAAGCAGACTTTTGTGGAAACGGCCTTCATTTTTTTTAGAGTCAAACAAACAACCACATTTAGACTGTATTATGTAATAAAATAAAATATTAACTTACCATTTAACATTTTTTTCCAGCATGTCTTCCTTCCCTTTTGTTTGTAGCATCAGTGTTGCTTTTTGCCACAAGTTTAAACATTTATTAACAACCTATTAGTCCTTGACTGAGTAAAATAAACACAGAATCAGTCTATTCTAAGCAGAAAAACATTCAAATCACTCATCAAACACCCCGTTCATGGATTATTCCACAGAGCCTAAAAAAAGAAAACCTGGATCAACAAAGACAGTACATCACCAGAGTCATGATATTCATGATCTCTGGTCAGGTTGTTTTTGTTGAAACAGCTTGACCAAAGTCTGGCTATATGACCCTTTCTGCTCCCGCTTATCAAACTGTACTTTCTAAGTAAAATAAATCAGCTTAACAAGAGGCTGATTCAGCTACATAGAGATAAATGACAGCTACTGTATTAGCTGTTAACCTCTGTAATAGAAGCAGATTTCTGTGGGGAGAGACAACAATGGTGAACACTATGAAGGCAACATCCTCACAGCCTTGACAGCACATACCCAGAATATAAAAAATACACTGTAAATAAACGTTGGAACCATATTCAACATTTTCTCTGCAGATATTTGGCATGGATCTACATACTATCATATCATTGTGAACTGCCAGTGAGGTCTGAGTGTTGTCAACCACCACACAAGACTTATTCTGATTCAGCATCACCTCATAGACTCATTTAAATGTATACACAGTTTTACTTTATTTCTTACAGTTATTCCTAAAAGATTTTGCCTTTTTTAGCTCTATTCATAGCGCTTCCAAGATTACAGCAAAGTCATATTTTGTGACAGAAAATTTTTGGATTGTCTCTCTTTCCAGATATTTCCCTGAAGTAGTGAAGGAGGGTCTGACCAACCAGGTGAACAACCCAGAGGTGGATGTGGATATCACCAGACCTGACACACTGATTCGGCAACAGATCATGGCTCTTCGTGTCATGACCAACAAACTAAAGAACGCTTACAATGGAAATGATATCTACTTCCAGGACTCCAGTAAGTTTTCCAACCTTGCAGCTGTTTGGATGTGCAAGTGGTGTGCAGAAAGAAAAGTTGTTTTTTTCTAACGTAATAATCAAAATCCCCACAGATAGACAAAACTACAGAGACAGGATCTCAGTTTTTATCCCTGTTAGAAAATGTCACAACAGCATGTTCAGCATGACGCTGAAGCATGACTGACATTGGAAGAATAAATAGCTCTAGGTGTGGCGACACAAACAATGACAAACAACCAAACCTATGTTTAGGAAGATGTACATCTCAAATGCTGCCATGACAGAAACAATCATTTCTGACGCTTTTGATCTCTTTGAGCTGACAAGAAGGGAAGAATACCCTGAGCCACAAATAAAATGCATGGTTGCAATACTACTGTTCGTAATTCTACTATTTCTTGAGCTCCAACATTCAGTGTGAGCAACTTAAATCGCTGATTATGTTGTTGTCTTGCAGGAACAGGTTGGGTTAATAAAACATATAAATGATATGGCACAATTTGTTGGTCACACATCAACCTCCTGTAAGCACTCCTGCTTCCAAACATAATTGTGATCATTTCAATCAAAACTGTTTTATTGTTCCATGCTGGTCTATCCCCCTGAAGATTATCAATCTTTGTTGTTGGGCGATTCCGCTCCAATTCCATCACTCATTGTGCTCTCTCATGTTTTTTTAATGAATTAAATATTGGAGTGAATGCTGAACAATCTCTTTTGGGGCCTACAGGTGGATGCTTGGGTGGCAGAGGGGCAACAACAAAAGCAGGCAATATGGCAGCAGTAGTAGCAGCAGTAGTAGCAGCGAGCATGAATCGAAAAAGAGCAAAGAGCAAGGGAGGAAGTGTGCAGCTTGGTTGGATGGGTACGTTTGATACGTAGCATAAATGTTTGAGGCAGATCGCTGCAGCACAGCAGCTCGAGTTGTCTGCCTGAATTTGCTTTAATTAAACTGCTCTGAAAAGCTATGCTGGCCATGAGGGCTAAGTAAATTGATGCTTCTTTTGTTTGGGGGTCTGTGGCCATCTTTAATATGCACATTTTCACCACTGAAAAAAGTGTTTTAATCCAAAACAGAGAAGGGTGTCGTAGTTAATTATCTTTGTTATCACATGCACGTTTTACTGACATGCTGTCAAAGTTCTCCAGAAAGAAAGGATGCTCTGGACTCAGTCGTCAAACAAGTGTCTATATTGTGATACAAATATGATAAGCAGGTTAAAGATTTAAGCCACTTTTCACAGAATGTTGTAATTATTGTGTGAGGGTTTCACAGTGAGGGTTTTACCATTGTGTTATATTATTTCAGCTACAAATTGAAGGTCTGTTGTGTATTCTAGGGATTAGACAGAGGTGGAAGGTTTTTATTCTCTGGCACCTTCCCTGAGAAGAATCTAATGTGTTGCTTTATTTTGATCTTTTGTTTGCAGAATAAATTAATTAATTTCAACAAAGGGCTCTCTTTGTGTTTTGCAGCAAAGAAGTGACTAAATAAAACTTTAGAAACCTCAATTAAGAATCCATTTATGTACGTATGTAAAGGTTGCTCCTGTTTTAAAATAGAATATTTAACTTACTTCTAAACAAATAGAAAAGTCACAGACACAATTGTGATGTGATACATCACAAACTGCTGGTGTAAAGATTTTTTCCATTTGAGACAGATAAAAATCCTGTAATTAAATTTAAATATATAGGCGGTGAGCGGAGCGAAAAAGAGCAGACTGACAATTGATGATGCATAAAGGGCTTTGTGAAATTACTACCAAGGCTGTGTGCACAAACAAACATCTTTTTTCACTGGATTTATAAAACTCCTGCATGGACATGGTCCACTTGTTTAAATGGTATCATGCACAAGTGCAAAGCTTTGTGAATTTTGTTGTAAGATCACAAAGAGAAATAAAACTGCTAAGTGGAGAAAAAATAACATAGATGATCACTTAGGAGGTTTAGGGGAAAAAATTGCCTGACAAGTTAATTAATTTTTCAAAAAAAACTTTTTTTTTTTTTTTTTTATTCAAAATTATTCTAATGCTGATTTGCTCTGGGGAAAAAGTGTCAAAGTTATTTTGAGCTATATACACTCATTTTTTAAAATACTAGTTTATTTGTGGAGAAATTTTGTTCCGACACATTATTTATAATATCTGGCTGCAGTAGTCTAACTGAGGACACTACTAAAGCAAAATCTCTCCTGGCTTGTCTGGTATGTTGAATTACAAGAGTGCAAAGACAACATGTGAGTGAGAAATAGCAGGAGGCAAACATTACAGTGCTCTGTAAAATGTGTTGAATGATTGCTGATTGAAATAAGTATGCAGCCTGCAGGGACTAAAATATATAGTGAAAATAAAAGTAACTGAAAGGCATGAAGGTGGGCGATCTCAGTAAATAAACCATGACAACTCAGGTCAAGGATTTGTACAAAACTGAGCTGAACAAGCTAAACCGGTCAATGCAAAAGTCCATAGCATGATGACAGTTCACTGACCATTTATTATGTAAGCATCAAACTGTAAATGTGCAGTGTTTTTGGCTGTATTTGAAACAAAAGCTGATTTTCTATAGGGGGAGATCATGACTGTATATTTTCTTTTTACGCTTTGCTTTGAGTCAAACAACCGATCAAGCTTCATCTGATATGGTTTGCATGTATAATTTAATCTTTGTGATTTTCTTGCTGCAGGTGACGAGGGGAGCAGCTCCGGCAGTGGCAGCGGCTGCTCTGACGGCTGTACCACAGAGTTAGTGTATGTCGAAACAGAAGCTCCTGTGATCAGAGCTGACAGAAGTGATGAACATGCCGCAGCCGCAGCCGCTGGGAAGTCACTTTCCTGCGGACCCTCCACACTGCTGGTGATGGCGTCCCTCACACTCCCACTTTGGGCTATGCAGACTGAGTGGAGATAATACAGTGTGGCTTGATCTCTGACTTTTATGCTGTTATGTAACAGTATGCTTTACAGCAAGTTATACTGCTGTTCCCTCACTGGACATCTACAACCTCCTGGAAACATATTGAGAATGGCTGACTGTGTGGTTTCGTAGGATTGGAAGCGTGTGCAGTGCTGCATCCTGCTTGTCCCCCAAAGAATGCTTGGTGCCATGAGTGAACCAGCTTTCACATCTCTGAAAGAAAATGAAAAAAAAAAAAAGAAAATTTGGTGTTTTCTCATTATTCTGTGAGCTTTGAAAAAATGCTTCTCTTTTAGGAAACTGTCATTGATTTTTCAGATGAAGGGGAACCTTTTATATGATGAAGTGAAAACAAAATAACACCTATTTTATCCTATCAGTTTTCTCCCCCTCAGACTAAAAGAAAGTTTCACTGTGTGCATGCATGGATATGATGTTACCAGAGAAAACATTTTTTTTGTTTTTTGTTTTTATTATTATTATTATTTGTTTGTTTTAAGCAGGCTACACAGTTTGGGATTGGTTGGCACAGGATTGTACAGCGCTAGCAGTTTACCTGGTTTCCCGTGTTTTTTCATATCAGTGTGGCTTCTGGAAGCAGCATTCTTACAGCCACCTTATTGTTGCACATTTAATTATCTCTACGAAAGTGCTAATGTACTGCACTTAGAGAACTACTTTGCACAGATTGTTTTTGTCGGCTTAATGTGTTTATAAAGCTACAGGAAACATCTACTACATAGAGAAAAAGATCTATATTTTCAGAGCATTTAACTGATTGTCTTGTACTTATAAGCAGTTACAGTATATAGTCCACTGGAAAGTACTGTAATGTAATTTTACTGGTTTAAGTAATAGGTACATTTTTTAATAAAGGCTTTATTTGTCTTTTTTTATTGTTTGTTAAGAAAATATTTCAGCAACAATCCTAAGCCATTATACTACAATTGCTTGCTAGCAATGTTTAGTTACCTGATTTATTCTCTTCTGTTTAAGTAGTCAACATGCACTTACACAGTTCTTTTTTTATTTTCTAAGGTCTGAGAGAGGAGAAATATTCTCTAATAATACATGCTAATTGAAATTTAATTTTGTGGATTTTACAGGTCTCCATGCTTACAACTTATTACAACTCATTTTGTATATTTTTTTCTTTATACATGTAACATTACCTTAGTCCTCTGGCCTCACTAACTAGCTCTGCATGTTACCTACTTAAATTCTGTGATTCTGTCCCTAAATCTGATCTTGTTTGACCATTAAGAGCAGACCTACAAGCTAACAGGTATCAGTGGTCATATACAATTACTCTTGCAAAAGTTGGTGGATGCCAAGGTTAAAGAGCCCTAACTACCCCTTGAAATAGGGTTACTGTTCATAATTTTACAACATTCCCCTGCAGGCTTCGACCTTTAACAAGCTGTGGAGGCGTAGGGTGCAAATCAATAATTTTCACTTTACCAATACAACCCAACGGCTGTGACCCCTTGTCACAGTGAAAAGGTGGCTTCCAGAAATGTTGCAGGCATACTGTTGAAATTAACACCAGAACAAATGTTCAAAAATGTTACATGAAAGAGAGCTTTTGAGGCACTCACCGTCATGCTGTGTGTGCCTGCAGGATCCAAACCAACCAACTCGTGAGCGCCTGAAATGTTTCAACAGTATAAATGTCTCTTATCACAACAGGGACCTTCCCCAAATGCATTGCTGTAACAAATTAACAGCTGCTCTGAGCTTTTCAAAGAGCTGGTTTTGTTTCCCACTGCATGCGAAGGCAAGCATGGGATGGAAGAGTTTCCCCTCTCACTGTCACCTACAAGCAGCAGGAGCTGAAAGCGAAAAAAGCATGAAGCACAGAGTTAGTGCCAGCATCACGGTTGTCTTCACACAGAGCACCAGAAGGGAAAGCTGTCCTCTGTGTGCTTATATGACTCACAATGGAGACTCTGAGCACCACGGGACGCTCCCGCTGCACAACAGTTGACCTCTATCACCTCACTCTTTACAGAAATCGCTTTAGGAGAAGTTGACTGAACAGCAGCTTCCCAACACAACCAGCATGTCAGGACAAAATCACTGATGCATAAACATTAATTGTAGTATGCAACAGGCAAAGGCCTGAGGAAAGACAATGCTAAAGTGATTAACAGAAGTTCCTCCCAATGTCAGATTGTTCAGTTAAAAAAAATAATACAAGAACAGAGAGAAATTCCACTGTGTAGATTCTGTTTATGTGGATTTTCAAATTGCACAAGACAAACATACAAGATAACCTGACTAAGATGCCAGAAAATAGCTAAATCATCCCCATCTTCGAATAATGTGACTAAGAGCTGCTGAAACTATGCACATCCATTTAGCTGCGGCTTGTGTCAATGCCATGCTTACCGTGCCCCAAACATAATCAGTTTTATGATCATTTAAACTTTAAACGGGACCATAATTTTACACAATTAAGCTTACACTGACCTAAAGTAAACTTGTTTCACTGAACTGGATTGAAGTGTTGCCCCCTACAGGTACAGGTTTGTGTCACCTGTGCTTTGGCTTTTCTTTTCAGACCTTGAGGTAATATCCCTCTTTTATATAATGAATTTGATAAATGACATATTTGTCTGTGAATTCTACGTGGTTTCCAAACATTCTGAGGACTGGCATGCCACTGGAGTTTGAGCACTGTCATGTGTTTTTCAGCTTCTAATATTCACACCAGTAGTGGGTGAAAATGGGAATTAATTGACATTTTCTTCTGAATGTTTTCTTCAACTTAAAATGTTACTGTGCCCAGAGAGGGAGGATAGAAATTATTGTAATTAGTAAGTATAAGTAAAAAAAAAAAAAAAGAAAGAAAGTCCGGCTGCCATCTGTTTTCTGCCCTTGAGGTTACTGTTTGGAACCATTGATTTGATAGCCTACACAGATGTAAGTAATTCCAGGCTGCAGCATTAGGAGAGGAAGATTTGGAGACCTCCTAATTAAAGGTTATGTCATCACTTGAGGGCTTAAAAAGCCTCTAACAAAGTGTGAATGGATGTCATATGTGAGATCCATCCACACTTAATATCCAACTCATATTGGAACAAGAAGTAGAAGAGGCCATCTTCCACTCATCGATTCTGTTGCTCTTATAAAATCACTGCACTAAAGATTTTTCTTTTTCTTTTTCTTTTTTTTTGATTGGGTGAAAAAGTAAATGTAAATTTCAATCCATACTGCAAGGGTGACTTAGCAAGCTGTTGAGCCCTTTCAATGTCAAAGCCTAGGGGCTTAACACACAAACCCAGCTGACCCACCTTTCAAAAGCTAAAAGTGTTTATGCAGAAGTTAGGAACAGAAGTTCCACTCCATTGCACTTTTCTTCTGACTTCCCTGTCAGATCAAGCTAGCTTTACTTTAGGGAAGACATCCCACAACTCAAGGTGGGAATAAACAAATCTGAACGCCCTTCATCAGCAAGAGCATCAAATGGTGCTGTTTCAGTTGATCAGAGATGAGAAAGATACAGGAACATCCACCTGAAACTATTTATAACACGGTGAACGTTGAGTAAAGCTGTCAGCCCCAATGTGCAGAGGAGTGTTTCCTGAGGAGGAATGCAGACACGAGTGAGGGAGGTTTCATGTACGAATTATGATCAGTTACATGAAGCTGTTGGGCTGATGAGGTGCAAACTGATTGTTTAGTTTCAGCTCTTGATGTTTACATTTCTCTGATAATATATCTATACTTAATTCACAGATCATCAAACTTAAAGAAGAATGATACATATTTTCAGCACTTTTGTTTTAAAATGTTAATAACTTAATAATTTGCCAATTAAATGATTAAACTACAGCAAAAAGGTCAAATAAAGTTGATTAGAAGTGGGTTGTATTTTGTCAAAGTTAAACGCAGCTACATAATTAAGTTTTACAGTAAAATCATACTGGAGGCGGGTGTTTCAGGGTCAGGTTTGGTTGGAAGGTTGGAACAATCTGTGTAGGTTGTGCTTGGTAATAAGGCAGGAAGTCAGACATGTGGCATCATGTACTGTTGTTATTTAGGCTTAGGTACTGCTCCCTTCTCAGTGCAGCTTAACAACTATGCTTTCTCACAGTGTAAAAACTCAGTAAGCATCTGCAGCCATTCAAAGGTCGAATGCACCCATTAGAGCCTCCACAAGGTGTGTGATTGCCGATGAGCTGTGTGTGAGTAAGGATAAGACAGGGCTTTACCACTGTTGCTGAAACAGAACAAACAAAGTGAATTAAATGAGACTTTTTCAGGGGTTGGTCCAGTTTTTTTCCAAAGAGCTTTTATCTAGTAACAGCAGTCTTTTCTCATTATGATGCGAGAAACGTTTGCCATTCTCCTCTGCTGTGTGTATTGTTCTCTCTCCGGACAAGCTATATTACACCAATCAGACATAGACTCACTATTTGAGATGATTCAGTGCTGGGCTTATTTTGCCATATTTACTTTTATTATTTATCTTGTTAAATCTATTTGGCATTTGAAAAACTAAAAAAAAGAGAAAAATCATGGTTGGCAGAGTTTTTTTTACTGAATGTTTAGAACAAAACGTGTGTTATGCAAAGTCTTCTCCATTTTGATGTGAATTGTTGGCTGCACTATTGCTAAAACATATGCTGTGAGTCTGGTACTGTTGTGATTTGCAAAATCGGATAACTAAGGAGCACATTAAGATATGTGGAGCTGTCAGTGCACGCTGTTTTAAAGTGTTTGGGGGAAACTGAAGTTGATGGTTATACAAGCAGACATGCCTTACCATTTTTTAAAAGACTAAAATGGATTGCTTATTTGGCTTTTGTTACACATTCTTGTATACAGAAAATAATACAATGGTATAATAAACATTTTATTAGAAAAAATACTTTTTGCTGTTTTTTTTCTTTTCTGTGTGTGTGTGTGTGTGTGTGTGTGTGTGTGTGTGTGTGTGTGTGTGTGTGTGTGTGTGTGTGTGTGCGCATGCGTGTGTGTGAACGCGCGCGCGTGTTTGTGTTTGTGTGTATGTAAATCCATTTTTTACCGTATAAATATGAACACCAAACAGCTATATTGATCAGATTTTAAAAAGTTCAAAAATGGCTTTAGACCTCTACCTTTTGTAATACTGTCTAAAGTTTTAACCTCCCTGAATAGCATCTGTACTGTGGAAGAGTTTTTAATGTATTCAGATCTAACTGAATAATCCCGTTTAATTCTCACAAGTTTAACCTCAAGGACATCTTAATATCTTAGACATGCAACTTGATCTGCTCAAGCTTTCCATGCACAAATTCAAACATTCAACTGGACTATCTATCTTTTACCTTTTTTTTTCAATCATTGTGATTGGCACAAAATTCCCCAAAAGATTTTTATTAATTTGGCAAATACAGACAAATTAAATGAAATTATAAAGATAATAAATTATTGTACCTTTTTAGAGGTTTGTTATCGTGAAAGAAAGTAGTTATTATATGCAGGCATGCCGGTATTATTACTACGACTGTGTAGTTTTGAATGATATTTTACACCATGTACTGAGAGAGAATGACATGCTGATTTGAGCCCAAACCCTTAAATATTTAACATTTTATTTTTCCAATGTAAAATTACCTGCCAAAAGCGTAAACTGTTTATAAATGTCAGACAAAAAGTGACAAAAATGGGTGTACTATCATGAGATCATGTTTGTTTTTCTAGCCTGAGATTATCTGTGGTAAAAATGTATTGTCAAGGCTTAACAAAGAGTTTAAAACAATCACAAACACTATTTTTACTGCTGTATTTTAGCTGAAATTACAGTTACTTAGAAAAAATGTTGCAAAAAATGCTAAATGAACAGGATTACAATAGCATTACTCTCTGTTTGACCTACTTATTCTGGTTTTGACCATTACAACACCTTGATCTTGTGTTGTGTTATGGTTTGTTTGTGTATTTTTATATTTTTTATATTTATTATTTTCTTTTTTATATATATATTATTATTTTAATGATGGACTGGTCTCTACATTGTGTTGAAATCCTGTAGCCCTGTAAGTTGCCAGCTTGGGACAACGTCCACGTCACAAAGAGATACTTTGGGAGAAACCTCTGCTCAAATGCAACGAAAACCTGAGTAAGTATTATGAGTTGGAAGTGAGAACTACCTGAACTAGAAAGTCTGAATATTACTAAAACATCTTCAATAAAATGAATTTTTTATACCTGCAATTTTCCTGCTGTGACATTTTAAAACGACTCTGTGGAAAAAATATGAGTTAATATTATTGTAAAAGGGTTTCATTATAAAGCTGCTTTGACCAAATTATAATAATTTGGATGTTTTAAAGCTGAAATAATTGCCTTGATATATTCTGTAGTGAAAGGAACAGTGTGGGGGACTTGGTTAATTACTTCCAAACACTAAATAACCCACCTGTTGTTGAAATGATTATATAATATTTTAATGTTGTCAGAGATTTGGCTGGTGTTTTAATAAGCCTGTCAAACACATTCAGCACATTTCGTAGCTTGTATATTTAAATGTTAAATAGAGAGGAAAAAATAAATCTGGTGTGCATTGCATCTTATTCACAGCTGCTTGGTGACAGATGTACTGTAAAATGCTGTAGCAAACTGATACCCAGGATTTGTGTGACTATATTTGAATAATTTGTGGAGGAACCATCATGCAAGACCCCAAATTTCTGTGTCATTCTCTAAAACTACAACAAAAGATTAGAAAGGGGGTATTGCACTGGAGGCTAAAGCATTTTAGAAAGACTGCATAGAGGATGAACCATTTAGTTATGTGCTTAACTGTAGAGATTAAGACATCAATTCATTATTTAACCCAGTATGAACCCCCCCAAAAAATTATTATTATTATTGTCCTTCTTGATCTTTTAAAGCTTCATGGTTTTCTGGAACTTAAAACTTAAAACTAATACCCCTAGTCCTCCAAAATAAAAATATAAAAACCTTATAAACCATATAAAAACCAAATAAAAACCATTTGAGATGTTAAACCATTAGCCTTTATTGTAATTTATTTACCTTGTCTTTATGTTTATTAGTGTTATCAGGCTTGTGAATTAAAAAACACATATATGTTGGATTCATCAGTTTTTTTTAGCATGCCTGAAAGGGTTAGAATATTTCAAGAACAATATTTAACAAGTGTTCTTTGGGAGTAATACATTTTCCATGTAAGTGGAGTTTCATGAATAACAAGCAATATTCTTGACAGCATAGTGGTGCATTATTAAGCACTATTACTTCTCAGCAAGGAGGCATCTGGATCAGTTTATTCTCCAGTCCGTCAAAAATATTTTTTACAGTACATTTACAGTATCTCCAAGATTTCCCACTACCACCAACATGTTAAGTGACAGAAAAAGAGAAACAGCAAAGAAACAGGTACAACTGAGCTCTTTTAAGATTAACTGATTCTTGTAAACTGTAAGAGGCTAAACTTAGCTCGGTGTCACATTTTGTTGCAAGGGGGTGGGGGGCAAACAAAAAGGAAACTGCAGATGACAGTATCAATGTCTTCACATGTGAACCCAAATTATTCATCATAATCTTGCTTTCCTTCTGTACAATTATTTATGGGTTTTAATTATGGATAAAGCTGTGTGAAAGGGCCAAACTCAGGATGAAATACTCAAAGTTGATGAATGTCAAAGACAGAAATGAGTTTTCTCTGGGATCGACTTGTTTTTGGATCGCTTTCATTAAAACCCCTAGTTGTGCTTCACTGTAGTGCTGAACATGAGTAATGCAGCCAAAACACCTGATCCACTGGCATAGGGTTTTATTTTATCTGCACATTTACTCACACAACTAGAAAGTTTAAGTTACTATACATGGGCTTTTCAGAGGCTAAACCCAGTTTGCATTGAAAACTATGTGAAATCCACTCATATCATATGTGTGAATTGAATTTATAAACAAACTCCTATGCTGTTGTTAGCATTTGTTTGAACTAAATAAGACAATGGAAACTTTCATAATACAAAAGATTTAAATAGGAATCACATCACTTTAAAAGATAAAGTCCTACACAATCGCTGAAATAATATGAAACTCATGTGAAACTTTACTTAAAAACTAAATCATATAATTAGAGGGCTAGGTGGTGGATTCACCATGGCTGTATCTAATTGTCCAGACTTTTGTCTGACCCAGCTACCCCCACAAATAATTTAGTTTTAAAAACCCTGTTTTCTTCTGGGCTACATCAACTTCACTTGCCAATTGTTTGGGTCTAAACATCTAAATTGCTAAGTTAGGTTAGAAATGCAAATGTGTAGGTACAGACAACTGCTTGGTTAAGATTAGGAAAGCAAGAATCATGGGATAAAAGGGTCTCTCCTGCAGCATCTATCACATGTTACACATCTTCGGTTCACATCTGAGAACCATCTAAAGAGTCACATCTGATCATTGTATAAGATGCAAATATACAAGAGAAAAAAAAGCTGATAAATGCCATATAATTTTACAATAAGTCAGCTAACTGTTAAGTGTTAGCAAACAAATGATGCAAACATCATTAAGCTGGATCACAGTCAATGTTAAAATATCGTGTGTCTGTCTCTCATAATGTGGCAGATCCCTTTTAAATTGAAGATATCTGTACAGTAAAAATTCAATCTTATTATTATATTTCTATCGTGACCTTCAGTTTGGATTTTCCTTAGATGTTTACAGCTTTAAAAATCCAATTATCCTAAATACAAATAATAGCCTAGTAGACCTAAAATTTCAAAACATTTTTAAATTTTCTTTTCTATTAAAGTAATGCACTGCTGTATGTGTGTACAGCTGATACTTGCAAATAAGGACTGATAAAGCTAATCTTCTATACATTAAGTATCACGAGAACAGTCCTTTTATAGAGCCCATGTATGTTATCAGCTAAACCAGAATAGCGCTGATGATAAATTCTTCAAAACACTGCATACAAACAGGATGCATGTTGTTAATGTTATTTATCATATCTGTGCTTTTCTTCCTTTTAACAGCTCAAATATCTTTTACAAGTGGGGCAGTGGGGTTTTTTGCTCTGCTTATAGTAAAATTACCTGGCTTAATATTTATCATGCGGAATTAAAAAAAAAAAAAAAAAAGAAAGAAAGAAAAAATTTTTTCAAAGTGTGCCTAATTTATTACTTAGTTTGACATAATGATCTATAGTGCCTTTAAAAAGAAATATCTGAAATAAAATTTTTGTCATTGATGCTGAAATATCTTAATTGTTACACAGTTATTGTTGGGAAAACATGTTTAATTCAACACAATGTATGACCAAAATGCTTTTTCTGAATACAACATAAAGGCAAACAGCAGGATCACATGTACTGTTCCTGAAGGGAAAAAAAACACATTTTAGATTGCTTCAAATAAACTAACAACATCTAACAATGAGACCACTGCCTTCTAACTGTCCTTCACAACTTATGAAACACAGTGACGCTTCTGAAAGTAGGGTGCTGACTGTAAATATTAAGGTCTGAGGACATTGTTAATGGATTCTCTGATGACACATTTCATACTGGCACAGATTGTAATTGCTTTTTACATGACAAGTAATAGTGTGAGGGCTTTAGAGACAGTGAAAAAATCCCTTGGAAATAGAGACCTATGAAATTAAACCTTTCTTTTCAATTTTCACTCCCACAAGAATTGAGCAATTAAACAGATTTAACCCAGTATGTTATAATAAGACATAAATAAATTTCAAAATGAATATCATAGTTTCTCTTGAAGCTTTTCAGATAGATAGATAGATAGATAGATAGATAGATAGATAGATAGATAGATAGATAGATAGATAGATATAGATGGATGCATAGTTTTGTGCATGTTACATAACTATTTCTTCTTTGTGTGACTGTCTCTTTGTCTAAATTCATCTAAAAATTAAAAGCTTCTCAGTGACAGTGAAAGTACTTTACAGTCAAAAGCCCAAAAGACTTCAGCTTTTTTCTTTTTCTTTCATGCATTTGGGATTCTCACATAAATTGTCCCTCCCTACGCTTTTCTCTCTGTCTCTCTGGCGTCTTTCTCTCCCTGGATTTAGGATAAAGCCTGAATTACACAGTAGAACAGTCCTGGATGGCGGAGACAGAGATTACCCTTCCTGATCTTTTTACAGACAAGAAGTAGTTCAGTGCAAACCCTCCCTGAGGGCTTTGCCACCTCCGTACTGACAGATTGTGCATTAGTATGCATCAGAGAAGTGGAAGAAAACGGTTTTATCCTCTTTGACCTATCACTTTACTCAAGAAAGAGAGCAATCAAGAGAGCCAGTGCAATGGATGTTAAGCCTGTCACCGTGTAGGTTGATCCACCTTGAACAAAATACAAAAGAAAGAAAGAAAGAAAGAAAGAAAGAAAGAAAGAAAGAAAGAAAGAAAGAAAGAAAGAAAGAAAGAAAGAAAAAAATTTTGCAACATTGCTTTATTACAAACAACTAAATAACTTCTGAGTGCATCTGCAGTTATACAATGTTGAGTTTAAGAGTCTTGTTTCATATTGTGTTAATAACAATTAATAACCTGCTCCACCACCATCACCCTCAACACTGGGGTGCCACAGGGCTGTGTGCTGAGCCCATTCCTCTTCTCTCTCTTCACCCACGACTGCAGACCTGTGCATGGATCCAACTCCATCATCAAGTTTGCGGACGACACCATGGTGATTGGTCTCATCAGGAACAACAATGAGACCGCCTACAGGGAAGAGGTGCAGCACCTGGTCACATGGTGCACTGCAAATAACCTGCTCCTCAACACCAGCAAGACCAAGGAGCTCATTGTAGACTTCAGGAAGGAGAAAAGAGGCACACACGACCCCATCTGGATCAACGGGAAGGCCGTAGAGCGTGTCTCCAGCTTCAAGTTCCTGGGGACCCACATCTAGGAGGACCTGCCCTGGACCACCAACACCTCCAGTCTGGTCAAAAAAGCTCACCAGCGCCGGTTCTTCATGAGGTCACTGAAGTCCCGGTGAACTTTTACCGCTGTGTGATCGAAAGTATCCTAACAAACTGTGTCACAGTCTGAAACGAGCCTGCAGCATTCTTAAGGACTCTTCACACCCTGCCCATAGACTGTTTTCCCTACTGCCCTCGGGCAAGCACTTCAGGAGCTTCCGGACAAGGACCTGCAGACTGAGGAATAGCTTCTTCCCCAGAACTGTGTCCCTACTGAATTCTTGCTGACCCTGACACACAACTTCACTGCCCACCCCCCATTCCTCCTTGGACCATAAACTGTACTCCGCCACCACCGTACCACTTGATTATCCTGCACTCACGCATATCACTAGTTTTTAGCAATCCTAGGTAGTGCCTGTATTATTGCAATATTTCATGTCATTCCACCTGCAGCTTTGTATAGCATAATTTATCATCTGCATATTTCATCCTGTAAATTATATTTAATTTCTTATATCTGCACTTGCTGCTTTTGCTGCATCTGTAAATCACTGTAAATATTCGCATAACATACCATGTACATACTTAATTTATTATGTCTGCACGAACAAGAGGGATGTTATGTTGGTCCTGGTAACAGTGAGCAATTCCATTCAACTGGGGTGTCTGACAATTGTCCAACTTTGTCAGTAAATACGTTTCCATGACCCCTAGAATTACACAAAACCTAAATATCGCAATAAAAAACAGGTAATGGAAACAAATTTCGAAAAACCTCTCAAATATCGCTAAAAAGCTTTTACACTCTCACAAGGTGGGTTTTCAGACGTGTTGATATAAAAGTATATTGCGAAAGAGTAATGGAAACACTTTTTCACATTTACACGTCCCCGGACGTGACATAGGGGGTCATGTGACTAGTTTGTTTCAAGTTCAGATGGCGCAGCATGAGTAGAAGCAAGAAGAGACGGAAATCTTTTCACAAATATTCAAAGAAAAAAATCTAACTGCCATCCTTGATAATGACATGGACTGTTTTACAAAGAATTAGAAATCTCCATCCTGAATAACTGCTAATGCGCTAAACACCATTTAATGGAAACATCTGTAAATCGCAACTGCATTTTGTCAAAATTTTAGAAATATAGCTTTTATTTTGAGAAAAACGGCAATGGAAATAAAGCAACTGTTACACCAGAAAAAGGAGGAAGAGAAGGTTGGAAACTGCACATAGACACTCCCTTATAGCACTTCAGAGCTTTACTTCAGGATGGTGTCTTCATTTCATTTCATCAAAGAACGAAAGAATAAAAAGAAAGATGTCAGGTGTTGTATAGCCACTGTAACAACACAACCAGCCAGTGTATCCTCTGTCTGATTATCACAAATAAAGGAAACCCATTTAAATACACGCATTCCTAGAAATGATTGTTGAACTTGCTAATAAATGATCATTATGAAACGCTGAAAAAATATCAGCTCATGTGTCACGTTTACCAAATTTCTTCCATATTTAGTGTTTATTATTTTCAATTATTTTTACAGTTTTAGCTGAAAGATTTAACCTGTTAAGGTTACTCACAGGTAAATCAGGCGTTGATCTGTCACTGTGTGAACTGATCAGCAGTTAACTGGTACTACATATCCAACTTTGGTCAGTCTTGCTAAATGTTAAGAAGTAGTCTTCCTCTCTCTGTTTGATAGTGCAGCAAACCATGCATATAGTGCATGCTCAATAATATTTCCTCTATTGTTGAAAAATAAATAAATAAATAAATCCCCAAAACTATATAATCAGTTAATAAAATATATGATATGAAATGTTGTCTTATTCATTGTCTTTGTTGGACAACTCTGTAAAGACATGGGGATAAAAGGCATATCTGGAGAGTCTCAGGGGACCTACAAATGTACATATATGTGATTATTGCAGGCTAAGTTAGTAAATTTCTCCCAGGCTTAATTATTTTGCAGAAAGGTACCTTGTGTTCTCCAGTTGAGAATTTCCAGCTGTGAAGTGCTGGTGTGAATAGCAACAGCAAAGAAAGTCCTGACCACAAGTTTCGCAAAAGCATCTCAGGTATGAAAACAGTAGCGAGTAAAGGAAAAACATCTCTAAGTAACTATTATACCACTTTTTAACATTTTTATTCAGTTGTGTTTAGATAAGCCAAATTCTATTAGTCAGTGGTGTTTGCAGCCACTTCCTCCTCTTTAAATGAATCGCTTATCTTTTCTTAATGTAATACAAAATATGAATAAATAAAATCTTATCATTTCTAGGCTTGGTCCTATAAAGAGCAAACATTAGCTTAGTTATTGTTACCCATTTATCTTCAGGTGTTTTGTGTGTTCTTTTTGTCCTAATTAATAATCAACATATTCTATGAGTCATTCTTTTTCATGAACATCCTGTTCTCCTTTGTACCTTTCCAAAAATCATAATTACATTTGCAGCTTAAATATTATCTTCTTTCCAACCTTTGTGGCAGTGCCATTTCTTATCACGCTTGCTTTTATATGCAGCGGTAAAGCCGTGCTGAAAGTGCCATCCATGACTGTGATCTACTAAATGTCTCATTCGTGTAAGCTGCTGTTTCAGTATCTAATTAAGAGGCATGAATTATATATTGGCTTGTGTCATAAATGGAACTGGCAGTACATCTGCCTTGGATGCAGACAGAGGATGTGTCAGACCTCAGTCAGCAGTCATGTTAAGCAGGACACCCACCTTGCACTGTACTATGGGGGGAGGGGTAGCAAGGAATTGGAGCAGGGGAGATATTAGCAGAGAAGAAATATAAGTGAGGAGATATAAGCATGAATTTTTTTATATGAAAATTTGAAATTTTGAAGGTTTGATTCTCTGCTGCAAATGGGTCAGTGCTCATGAGGAGAGGTGGGGATGGTCTTCGTTGTGGCAGCCATGTTTATATGAGCCATATATAGGTCAGTAAATAGAATAGAATCTACTAAAACATCATGGTGGCAATGTAAAATAGATATTGCATGGCTTATAAAAACAAAATCACTAAGCAGGACTTATTTAAGCAAAGCAATGCAGCAATATTTAGCATAGCAAATCATTTGTTGCTGTTTATGTGGTTTTAGTTGAACAGTTCAAATAAGAAGAAGGCATGTCAAATGTTTTTGTCTTTGTAAAGTGCTGCTTTTCCACATGGGATCTTTTTGGATTTTGAAGGATTAGTGACATTTTCTCTCAGTCTGTTTAACATTGGCACTTTGCTGTGTGCTGCACCTTTTGCAGTATTACAGTGTTGTTGTAAACAAACATTTCAAGAGGAGACTTGAGGATAGACATATTAAAGGCTAAGCGGACAACCTCCTTTTCCAGGTCAGAGAGAAAAATCCATTTTAAAAGGTATTATGTTGCTGCTTAAGTCTTAATTATACAAGGTGAAAATTGCAATTGTTTTAATTTTTTCACATATAAATAATCTCACAGTTTACAGCCTATATCACTTTAAAATGATTATTTATGGTGTTTTCAGTCCAGTAAAAGCATGTTTTTTTTTTCTATAAGCCTTTTACTATCCCCTTTTTCTTACCAGACAGCAGGATCATTTGGCACCTCAGCAGCACATCAAATATAATTTTGCATACATATTTCTAGCTTATTTATGATACTTTACCCTCACATATGAAGCTAGATATCAGATCACAGGGGATAAATCCAGCACTCAGGTGAGTAAAATTGTAACTGCACATCTAACCGAACCATAAAGGATGATTGATACTGTGATAACTCAGATAGATTTAACTGATACACAATGTATTAGCTTTTCTTTGGTCAACTAGTTTTTATATCTAGCTTCCATATCATAGTTCTTCTATATTGTATTGCCCAATTTAAATGTTTGAGAAAGATTAAAAAACATTACATTGAAACTAAATTTAATTTACAACTAAGTTGGTGAAGAGTACTGAGGAGATTCAGAGTGAGGAAGAGGAAAGATGGAGGGGTGAAAATGAATAACTCCAGTCTTGTCTTATTATTTGAGTGCAGTGGGAGGGAAGACAGCAGAAAACACTATATTAATGAGACTGTTTACACCATTGTCAAAAAGCCTAGAAACCCGGGAAGCAAAACAGTGAAAAGGCATATGCTGTGGAGTCGAGGAGATCAGATACTGTCCATCAAATGGGTCTTCAGCTGTCATAAATACCTAGAAAATGCACCAAGAAATGTAAAGTGTACCAGTGGGGCAGTAGGGTGAGTCTGTTTTGTGCTCGTTGATGCAGGCTGCTCTCTTTCTGTCTGTAGGTGAAAAATGAAATAAATTAATAATAGAAATGAGGCACGGTCATGAATAAATGCATGTTCCTAACCTTACTGTTGGATCTGAGCTGTGAACGTTTCGCTAAATAAACCTGTTATCATCTGTAATGTCTTTGTAATTTTACACAGTGCAGGTCAACAGCAGCACTTGACCTGAGCTCCACCCGTCAGTATCAGTTCCATGCTTCACTTTGTAACAGTAATTATTTCTCCATGTACTCGCTTGCACACAAGATAGGCAGGAATGTAAGGTTAATTTAAAAAGGATATGCAAAAATAATCGACACAACTGCACACAACAGATCTGTAGGGCAATGCTGGGAAATGAAGTCTAAATAGTTCTAATGTACTTTTTTTCCCAAATCATTAAGACACATTATGAGCGGATGCAGATATTTAGACGATATGAAATAGAACAAGGCTGCGTGTCTGCAGTCCAGTTATGATTTTTGACTATGACAAAGGAAATGTGAAAAATGTGTGAAAAGTGGAAGCAAACATAGACAATTCAAATCTGATAAAGCAAAAAATCAGCAAATAATAGCTGTGTTGGTCCACTTCACACAACATTGCAACTTCACTGTATAAAGACTTAGAATTTCTATAATGACTTTATAATTATTTCCCCACACAGAAGCAATTTATGCCTCACTACATGACAATGTACACATTCACCATTGTTTATGTGGGCACAAGCAATTATAAACACTTACATAGAGAGGTGGGTCATTGGTCTTAATCCTGAATTTGTAGATTTATCACCTCAACCTACCCTAACAATAAGAGAATTGATAACAATGATATATATATTCAAATTCTTTTGCAAGCTTTTTGCTATTTCCTTTTTATATTGAACTGAAGTGAGACATAATGACTTCTAGGTAATCATGCTGTTGTTCCATTCTTTGCACGTTTACATTTCCTTTAACTGCTTGTTTCGGGGTCTTACTTGGAATATCACTCATCATGGCATACCTTGTGGAGTTCATTTCAAATGAAGTTACAGGGCAATCAAATGCAGCATTGGCACAGTGTATCTTTCTTATTAATGGCTACTTTCAATAAGACAAAAACGCCATGTTGCAAAGCTGAAATTAGCTTTCTTTTATATGTTGATGCTGGATTCAAATGGACTGAACTTATACCAGAGATCAGCCCATGTGGCACATTTGTGATCATGAAGATAATAAAATCATAGGAGTGCTGTCAATCTAAAGATAATTTTTCAACTTACTATTTGCACTGGACAATGGAAATTCCTGTCAGGTCCATTTAAAATGTTCAATGTACTGTTAATTCCAGGTTTGAAAATGACCTCACTCAAATTTTACAACTTATCTCCTTGACTCATTCAGAGGCACGTCCTGTTTTCAGAGCTAAGCTTCTGAAAACACTCTCTTTACAGTGAACAGCGTGAAGAATGAAACTGAATGTTGCCTGCGTCTGCACTGTGATGATTAAAGCTCCTGTCTTAGTTGAGGCTAAACGTTAGCCATTGTCAAGGTCACAGTAATCATTTTTAGTAAAACAGAAACCTCAACGGGAATATGAAATTAATCTCTGTAT
Organism: Melanotaenia boesemani; assembly: GCF_017639745.1. Classification (NCBI taxonomy): domain Eukaryota; kingdom Metazoa; phylum Chordata; class Actinopteri; order Atheriniformes; family Melanotaeniidae; genus Melanotaenia; species Melanotaenia boesemani. Next base: position 16,834,414 of record NC_055682.1, on the reverse strand, counting down.
ACATTTAAGCACTGCTCAGCACTATTCTCCTTAGAAGGTCCCATAAGCCCTTCTTCAGTATGCAAAGATAAAAGACTAACCGATCACAACTATGAGGATTTAACTCTGAGGAAATTTAGAGACAAAAAAGTTTCACTGCAGCACAGAGAAACAACTATGGTAAGAGTTGCTTTAAAAAAACATTCTTGTTTCAATCACTTCTAAAATGCTTAATTTCTGTTAAGATTTCTATCATTTATTTCTTAGTTTCTATGTAGGATGTGAACTGTTAACATATTTCCAAAACCCATTTACCAGTAATGAAAAATGCCAAAGGCAGAGTTTCTCCAAAGAATACTTGCACTTTGAGTACCTGTCACTGAATTAAACATTCAATTCTTTAAAAAAAAAAATCAGTATAAATGTTCCAGGGCACTGCTTAACTCATTTACAGATACAGATTTTTTATTTTTTTTCAACTATCATGTTGGTCAGATGAGTATTATAGATGGTTTTGACACCTTGATTTTGAATACTGGATTAATGCGTCATTTCTCTTTTATATATCACTGACACCAAAAAGACTTTTTCAAAGAATACACTTGTGCATCCTCCTCAATTCTCTCTTTGCTCATCTCTCCTTTGAGTGCATTTTAAGAACTAAGACATCCTTCACAATGTTTGCTGAGATTGATTTCAGGGTCACAGGCTGCTGGGGAAAAGAGACAAGGACTCAAAAATAGAAAAATTATACAAGCCTAAAACTCAGTTAAACTATGTAATAGTTTGACAATGCTCCCTTTTATTTAACAAAAAATCAATTTAATTTTTTGTCACTCTTTTTAGCTTTTTTAAATAGTTTTTTTTTTTTTTTTTTGTATGTTATACTTTATTTGTAACAAATAAATTTCAAGCAAACAAAAATAAAATAAAAAATTGAATATTAAAACAAGAAATGTTGAATAAAGACATGCCAAAGACATGCATGTTAGGTTAATCTCAATTCTCCCTAGGAATGAGTGTGAGTGTGAATGGTTGTTTGTCCCCTATGTGTTGGCCCTGCGATGGACTGGTGACCTGTCCATGGTGTACTCTGCCTCTCGCCTGTTAATGCTGGGATAGGCTCCAGCTCACCCGTGACCCGTAATGGACTAAGCGGTACAGAGAATGAATATATGAATATTGAATAAATTACTGTGAGAAAAACTGCTATTTCAAGATGATTTGAGTAGAGTTTTCGTATTTGAAAAGGGAGTAGGAAGAATCGCAACCTACTGCCTTATATCAACATTAGAGACCAAATCCTTAAATTTTTGTCTTTTTCATTTGATAATGGGTTGCTTGGATGTAAGAGATTTTGTTCATAATCCTTTTTGCTCTTTTTTGCAATATAATGTATATATTGAATGAGTGTTTGTTCTGTAGATGTTTCCCCACACAGCATGTTAAATATGGAAGTGCAAAGGAACAATACAATGAAGAGGGATTTTTGCTTTACGTATTATGTATGAGTATTTAACATTATATAAAATTGCAACTCATTTTGATCATTTATTTTTTATATAATTAATATGTGGCTTCCAACACTTTATTATGCAGAATCACTCCAAGAAATATCATTTCAGTTGTTGTTTATAATGCATTTCTTATTGATTACTAAGGTTGAACGATTATCAAATTATTATGTAATTAGTCTTACTTGAAATTAGTGTTAATTTGTTATGATCAAACAAAGTTTTTATTTTCTAGCTGTTCCAGGTTATTACCACAGCACAGTAAGTTAATGTCATCGGCATATAATATTGTCTTCATTGTGGTGGAAATTGTACAGCGGTGATTGATTTACAATATGAAGAGTAAAGGTCCTAAGATAGATCCCTGGGGAACTTCACAGGTAACAGTTTTTAATTGTGAATTAGTATTATTTATATGTACAAACTGGTTTCTATTTCAAGGCAACTTTTCAGTCATGATAATGCAACCCCTTCAATTCCTCACAGCAAGAAGGTCACTGGTTTGATCCTTGGCTGGGGGAGGTTCGAATGGCCGAGGACTGTGGAGTTTGCATGTTCTCCCCATGTATGCATGGATTCTCTCCAGCTACTCCGGCTTCCTCCCACCGGCCAAAGACATGCATGTTAGGCTAATTGGTCACTCTAAAATTCTCCCTAGGAGTGTGTGCATGAATGGTTGTTTGTCTCTCTGTGTTGGCCCTGCAATGGACTGGTAACCTGTCCAGGGTGTACTGCTAAAATGATGTCAACTAATTCAATTAGTACATGGGTTGTAGTTCTTTTAGGTCTAAACCCATATTGCTGTTTATTTAGTACATTATTCTTTATGATAAACTTATATACTTTGTTGTGGAATATATTTTCAAGTATCTAAGAACACGTGGGAGTAATGACATTGGTCTGTAATTTCTAAGTATGTGCTTAGCTCCCACCTTAGAAAATGGTTCTTTGCTGTTTTCATTTTGTTGGGGAATATACCAGTTTTTACAGATAAATTATAAATGTAGGTAAATGGCACTGCCACATGTTCTACTATGCTGTTAATTACATCTTAGTTCACTGATTTCTTACCTTTAAACTATTTAACTATGTTGATAATTTCATATTAATCTGTTCCCCTTATGAACACAGAATTAGCTACATTTCGGTAGGAAAGGTACCGCAGCAGTTAAGGACTTCGGACCTGCCACTGCAGGCCTGCCTTTGTCTTATTCATCATTGACTGCACAACACGGGGCTAAAATCAAGATGTGGACATTGGCTATAAATGAACTGCAAGGTCAGAGCTGAGCTGTTATTCAAGGATCTCAATTTTGTGCTCAATCCTTGTTCAAACTCTCGCCTGTGGTCATGACTGTTCACCAAAGCGCGAGATCACAGATTCAAGTGTCAACATGAGGGCACAGTGCTGGAGAGTGAGGAGCCTTCACATTGTGATCAAACTCCAGACATAATGGAAAGAAAACCTCACAGTGGAAATAGAAGCTGCCTTATGTCCCAGCAAATGTTGATAAAACATGATCAGAAAATGTTCCATGATCTTTACTTTAAATATTTTATTAAAGAATATTAACATGTGATTTGATATCCATAAAAAATTAACCAGAACAGAAATGTGATTAATCATTTAAACCTTTGTGTTATATATTCAAATGTGTTCTATAAATATGAGAGCTTAGAAAGTCCAAGAAAAACACCATCACATTATGATCACGTGAGAACACAAAACCCTGGATTCATGAGATTGTGAATCTCCAAGACAAAGTTAATGGATGCTTCTCAGTAAAAAGACTGATGAGCTAATCTTTGTTCCAGTTTAAGCTACTGTGGGACTAACTAGGATCAGAACAAACTGCACAGCCATCAGCTGGAAGCCTGCGGCTGCAGCTGGAAAACAAGCTTCATGTTAAGTTATTTTATAGAATACAAACTAACTCATGCATGCTTGCTGGAGTAAAACCACTCATATACTGTACACACATACGTAAATAATTGGGAAGTCTGGAAATTACAATCAGCTCCAAAGAAATAACAAAGAAAAATCTGCAGAAAAAAATTAAACAGGCTGTAGAATAAAGCTGGCAACTTTTAATCCAGCAGGTAAAAGCTCAAGTTAATCATAATAATTGCAAAATAAAATGAATGATATGCAAAACTATGGCAAGTTGTGGTCGACTTGGATAATCAAGTCACTGCTGAAATTCAGCTCCTCCCATGAACAATATTTTATTTATCTACCTGTTTTGGAAGCAGTATTGAACCAATTGTTGCTGCATTACAACATCTTCACAATCAATTCAATAAAAACAGATTAAAACCTAATTTAGGATAACAGGAATGTTAGGAGGAAAGGTGTTAGGAGGACACACCTAACAGGTTGTGACATGGTACCACCACCATGATCCAGCCTCTGATAACTTTACCATCGTGCAACAATGATAATCACACAAGGACTCAAACGTGACTCATTCCTTTATGTACAGGAGAACCACCATAATATGGCTTCTATGTTTAGCCTTAAAGCACCTTTGTGTCGGCATCTGCAGCATGTAATTTAAGACTTAACCCTATTCTTTAGAGATGTCATTAATACACTGGTTTAAAGATAATAACTGTGAGGGTGGCAACCTGTGAAATTATGAATTTTGGGCAGAAGCTGTGAATTGTTCAGAAGTTACACAGTTACTTTAAATTTCTAACAGATGAATATTGCTGTTTAGGAATCTTACCTAAAAACGAAAAGCCATAAATTAAGTGTATAAAAACACAGTAAATCATATTTTTATTAACATTGAGATTGTAACTGAAAGAACTCCAAGAACTTTAAACAATTTTAACTGCATATCACAACACATCATGACACAAGTCTAGCCTGCGGTATTGAAGGTGAAAATGACTGATGACAACAGCGCATGGCTTAAGTTTCATTTAGATTTGAGGCTTTTAAAATATGATCAAACAAAGTACCTCAAGAAATAACTGTTTAAACTGGAGAATAAAAAAAGAATAATGTTAATGAAAAATGAAAAATTAAATTTAGCTGATGCTAAAAATTTAATTCTGCTTGAACACAACAGCACTCAGTTCCAGATTAAGTTAAGCAGAACATTAAATGGTTGGACAAATTAATTATACCATTATATATTATGGTTGCATCATCTTAGAAATAATATTTACACTGTTACAGTTTATTACAATTAGAGTATAATCAGGTACACATTGTTCTGTACACTTAGTATGCATTAGGGGAATGTTTACCCTGATCTGTTACAGCAGCACCTTTAATGTTTCACTTGTTTAGTTCTGTAGCACGTGTATAGATGTAATAAAATAATTTTAAAAACATTTGTTTACAAAACTTTATCAAGCGAAAAAAGGATCAAATTGTGATTTCTCAGCTCTACAAAGACATTTTCAGATTATTTCCCTTTTTTCCAAACTTTTCAGTAATGCAGTATTTTGCTAAAGTAAATGTAAATAACTGGCTGTAATTTATTTGTTTTCAGTACCACAATGCTGAAAAATAGTAGAATTTTGCATATCTATTAAAAACAAAAAAACAAAAAAAACAATAGTTTTGATAAAAAGTTTTTTTTTTCTGTTTAGATCCCAAAACTCTGACTCAAAACCTGAGAAACACCAACTCTTTATTTGGCTAAAGAAAACTGTACTGCGTATGTCTGAGCTGAGGGCAGTGATATGGAGATCCACCAAGTAATATGTTGTGACTGCTTTATTTAAAATTCCAGAGCTGACAAAGTCTTGTTTGCTTAATCAGAGAGAAATCTGTTAAGCCAGGATTTTCCACACAGATGTGATGTTGAACCTGCAGTGTAAGGACATGAGTCCATGTTTACCCAAGTTTTACTGCTCAATATTTGGTCATGCTAGGGTGACCAAATGTCCTCTTTTACCCAGACATGTCTTCTTTTTGGGATCTAAAAATGTGTCCGGCTGGAATTTTATAGTAGTCTGGGAATTTGCTCTATCTCAGCCTCAAATATATTTACATTGGAAATGAGTTGTTTCACTGCCCACACTCGCTTATTACTGTTGTTGTCCACTGAGACAATGAGCTACAGGAGAGGGAGGAGATGAGGAGGGAGCCAGACAGGTTGGAATAACTGTGTTGGAACAAGTGTTTGTAAAAAGCTGCAGAGAAAGTGTACATGACTCTCCCTTCTCTTGTGGGGGAAGCGAAGCCATTCAAACATTTCCTGGTGAGATGATTCAGCTCCCTCACTTTCTCTACAGTTTTGCACAAACACGTTAATAAGACAACCTGTAGACAAGGTTTACGTTTTTGACGGAAGAGTTTAACTCTTGGGAAGGAAGCTGTTTTAGATCTGAGTGTCCCATATCTAGTAAAGCTAGTAAATGCAGGTACGAAAATGTAAATTCACAGATTAACTACAGAAAAAAAATCCCCATTTGAGCTTGGTGGTGATGCATTGCTAGTTTTTTTTAGTATGTTTGTATATATATTTATTATGTTACTGATTTATAAAGGGACAAACACTAAATAGAAAGACAAAATGTATCTTCTCCACTATACTGAAGGTGGACTGAATGCCACAGTATTTTTCCCACACATTTAGGACTACACTTTATTTAATCTTTGGCAAAATAGAAAAAGTTGTTTTATGTAGACAATATAAATTCAGTAGGAAATGTCAAAGATCAGTGCAAAGTAAAGTGGCCCATGGGGCACAATATTCTTAAAAGTGAATTAAACCCTTGACCATATTGTAGTTGCCTTGAATGTGGACACATTTCTATGTATCCATACTGTCATGATGCCACATATGATACACTACACACTACACGACCCCCGGCATTTTTTATGTCTCTTTTTCTGAGAATGTGAAGTTTGTGAGCAGTGTCATTTTACATTGACCTATTTACATACCTAAATGGAGGATAAATTAAGTTTAAAGGAGACTAACGCTATGATCAGAATACATAAACTGTATTCTCACGGGCTGTATAGAAAATCAGAATACACTAGAGCAGGGGACCCCTAAACGAATACAGTGATGAAGGAGGGCCCATCATATAGCTGAATGGTATGTTTATTGTGACCTGGCAAATATTGTTTAGCTCAGTGTCATTAGGATCTGCAAGTTTTTTGACCCGGACATTTTTACTAAAGAGTGCAGCTAGCTTGGTACAGTATCACAGTGTGTTCTTCTCCCTCAGCACCACAGAGATTAGAGACAATTAGAGAGTGCTACAAAACACTCTTCCTGACTAAACTGACTACTTTCAAGACAAAGTCTTGAAGCAATAAGTGACTCCCTGTGTGGTAAATCACTTGTGGATCTACATTCTTTACTAGTAAAATTATTTTACTTTTTAAACCAGCCACTTAGTGCAATACATTTGACACACATTGGTAATTCAATACCATCTGTCTCCTTGAAGGTAAATTCAAACTTCAGATGATTATCTGGTTGTTTTGGGGTCTTTTTTCATTTGCATTTAACCTTATCAGAGGCAAAATCAGCAGCAGGTGCTGCCTTGCTACTTGAATTTTCTCCAGTGGTTTCTTAGTTAGAAGACGTTTCTCTTGTGCTCATGAGGGTTTTTTGGTCGTGTAACCAAACTATCCATTTTCACTCATAACAACGTCCATACAACTTGAACTTACAACAAGGCTGTTGTGAATAAGAGCTGCAGTGTTTTAGCCAGGAATATCTAGTTCGGATTGCACTGGATTTCTGGGTGAAGTAAATCCCGTTGTTTGTTTGTTTTTTTAGTTATTTGTCTTGTTTATTTATTTTATAAAGGTATCATCTTTTCAAATAATGTTGCAGCATGTGTCCTTGTGTCTGGAATTTTATTCAGCTGGGGACTGAATAGGCTCTTGGTGAATCACAGGTAACCTGACTGAGCCAGCACGTAATATACGACCTCGCGATTGTTACAGTAGCAAAAAGCGTGGGTCCTCGTCTTTGTGTTTTTCAGGTGGCTTGAAGAGACAAATAAAAAAAGAACCCGCCCCCCTGCATTGGACTGAGTGTAGAAACTGGAATGATGAAGTTTCAAATATGTCCTGGAAGAGACATTTAAAGCTAAATAACTGTGGCTCTGTGGCAGCTCCCTGACTGTAGAAAATTAAAGCAGTTTGTAGCTGATTTTTTTTTTTCTTTATAGAACCAACTTAGAATTGAATTTGTACTGGAGCCACTTTGGCCAGAAAAGGGATGAGACATTTGTTAGACAAAGAACCTGTTTTCATTACCGAGTGCTTTGCCCTCTCAGTTACTGACCAGACATGCAAGACACATGTGAAACAAATCATTTTACATTTATCTGCATTGAATCCTGTCAGCAACACACCTGCATTATGCAGTCAGATAGCAGGTAAAAGTAATTGGATTCTTCCTCACCAGTGGCTCCTGGAGCTTTCAGGCCCTATCCAGCTCTATGAAGGCAGAGGAGGATTGAGTTTGAAAGATGATAATAGACTCCAGATAAAACTAATCTATTTCTAAAGAAGAAAGGAGGATGAATTCTTTTGCACCCCCATCTCCACCTGTCCATCCCTCTCTTTTCAGCACTTCTCCCTACTGTACCATTATAGGTCAATGGTACAAATGAAATACACCCATTAAACAGAGTTTGGACACCAATGCATCTATTACAACTTAAAAGAGGCTAATATCTTAAGTTTTCTTTCTTTCCTTTGTACCATCAGGATATTTAACATACAGTACATGCCTCTAGGGTTTATCAGTGATTTAAAATACAGTCAGAAGCACTTGGGAAAAAAAAAAAGAAAAAAAAAAAAAGAGAGAAATATCTGTCTTGATTTATACATAAAACAGATCCTAGAACAGCATAAGAACAACAGGCATTTTTGTTTAGCTTCAAGAAGAGTTATTACAAAAAGAAAAAAGAAAAAAAATCGCTATCTGTAATGTAAGGTGCTACGTAGTAAATTGATGCTTACATATCTAAAGATTATTTACTGAATGTGCAGAAATACAGTTCATTTAATACCCAATTTTTACACCATAGTCATTTTGACACTGTCATAAATACGTTATTGTTAGTGTTGATGAATATAAGGAAACTGATTAAAAAAGAGATATTGGTAAAGCCCCCATATACCCCATACCCCCATACCCTCTCACAAAATCTACAATCTTGTAATTTCCCCATGTTTGCCAGCGTTCCTCCTTTGTCCTGGCAATGTGCGGAAGTGGAGCTCCTCAATATACTGCTTCTTGTAACTCCCATTGGCTCTCTCTTTCTGGATAAATAAGTTTGAAATCAAGTCTCAAAGTTTGATGCTGCAAAAAAGGCAGCTGTTACAAGGCCAGGAGCATATGTAAACAAGGTAGTACCAGGATCCAGATGGCTCCAATCAGTCTGATGCTGTTAGATCTGCCATCTATTTCTGAATCTTTGGCAGGTGGATGATGATAATGATGATGTCTGTGATCACTGGTCACATCTGGCCTCACTGTGGAGAGAGCAGAAATGAAAATGCCAGTCAGAAGTATGCTCATTATCAAAACAACAACATGGGTGAGTGTGACAGACATGTTGCCAACATGTAAAAAGGACAATGTGGTTTATTTTTCATTTTTCTTTTTATAAACGAATGCCATGACATGCACTTGTTATGGCAACCAACCTGTATGCACATCAAGAACTGCTCTTCTACAATAGATAGCTAAAAACAAGACAGACAAAGCTGCTATGTGTTTAGGTATTACTTTTTCCTATTATTCCTGCTTATAGCCAAAATTCTTTGAGGTATCTTTTTTTTTCTTTAGCACCTTTCAGTTACAACTGCAACTTAAAATAGTTCACACAAAAGAAAAACAGTTTTAAAAATGCAATTAAACATTAGAATAAGTCATATAACAATCAGCATAATGACTACAAATTAATAATACAACAGAAGTTTGTAACAGTAAACAGAGTAAAACTATATAATTAATTTAAAATCATATTTAAAAAGCAAAACGAGAACAAAGACTAAAGCTAACTGGGTGCAAAATGCAGTAAACAATACAGGGTAAACTCTGACCCAAGCTAAGTGTACAGAATTGTTTAACAAGAAAGATTTTAAGTCCAATCTTAAAAGTAGAGACAGAGTCTGCATTTCAACACTGATTGTGAGTTAGTTCCAGAGGAAAAGAGCCTGATAGTTGAAGGTTCTGGCTCTACTAGAAACACGAGGAACCAAAAGCTGGCCTGCTGCTTGAAAGGGGAGTGTTCTCTTGGGACAATATGGTACTAGGATAGGTACAATATGGTGCAGGAGTATTTTGGATCAGCAATAAAACTCTACATAGTAAACTACTGTTATGTTAATAAACAAACTAAATCTCACCTTAATTTTAGTGCTCGGCAGTTTTAAAGACTAAAGTCAAAGAGAGATGATAAGTCTGTGGTTGTTGCATGAGCAGTAAACAGATATTTCTCCAGTATCTCTCTGAGTTCATGTTTTCAAATCTTTTTTTTTATGCTTTTAATTATATGCAAAGAAAAAAAAAAGACTCATGACAAACAATGTAAGATAAAAAAAAGAAATCTTAGTGATGTTCACACAAAATCTCATCAAAGTCAACAGTAGTCAGAGGTTGAGCGCTGCACCTTGTGTAAGCCACCAAACAGCTTGACATGCCGTAACTGCCATAACACATTCTGTGTGGCATGCTGGCAGGTAGCCAGCTTAAGCACATATATCCAGGTAGTTTAAATGTGCTAAATTACCTAACAGCTAAAAAGCCAAATAGTGCAAGCAGACAATGCAAATCTCTTTTCACATTTTGTAATTTTAGCATATGCATTTTCCAAAGGGACATCCTACTGAGGAATAACACTCGAGTTTCAGTACAGTAGAAAACCCTGACATAAATGAAGTGCAGTATCAATTGAGATCAAATCAAGAGACAGCGGACAAGTACGACAAGTACACAAGCACAAACTCAGGTTCTGACAACAAAAAAAAACAGTCTTCAGCATTGGCTCAATTTCTTCAGTTATAGCAACAGACCACCGTGGGTACTGGTGACTAGTTCAAAAGTATTAAAAATTGACTGACCTAAAATCAGTTAAAAATAAGAATTAAAAATGAACTAAGCCCTAGTTTAATATTATATGAACTGAGACTGCCTCTTTTTTCAGACTAAGGTTCAGCAGTTTGGTCCTGGCAATGTTTCACACCTGTAACTTTAGTCTGGATGAGACTGTAAAGTCTGAAGGTCTGAGTTTAGTATAAAAGCATTACATGTCAAGGTTATGAACTGATGGATGTTGCATAAGCAACTCTTTTAGCACTCACTCAAATGTTTTCCTTTTCCTATGGAATACAAATGCAACCATAAAGCCTCATACATTTTTTACAGCTGCAGTACATTAGTGACCCTGTCAAACCATTAAACCATTCTGTTAATTTCCCCCTACCCTATTTATAGTGAGCGGATGCAACCACAGGGCACCTTCACCCTCAATCTCCTCCCCAGAGATGCTGCAGAAAGCATCTTGGGTGTGTCTTTGTGTCAACACCCACACAGAGTGGTTATGCCAAGGTGTTAAAACTGAGGTCATACATTAGCTTTGCAGACTACTGCATAACTTTGAAAATAGACCAATACAGTTTCTTTCTTCTAATTTTTTAATTATTAAACATTTTGTAAATCCACTAAGATGGCCCGCTGTTTTGTGTTTGCTTGTTTTTTTGTTTGTTTTGTTTTTTTTCTCTCTCTTTTCTTCTGTGTAATTCACATTTAGGAATCTCTGACATTGAACAGTACAGATATTTACCTGTACAATTGTTTCATAACTGAGATGAAGTCTCAAAATCTGCTCAATACAGTGGTGGTACACACATTGAAGCATCTATTCAGTTCTATAATATTTAGCTTACATTCCACAGTCCAAGAGAAGATACAGGTGAAAGAGTATATATATATATATATATATATATATATATATATACTATATAATATTGGCTGAGAAACACTTTAAAATTAAACATTGGCATCAGCCATGATGTGCAGATCAGATGAAACTGTTTATGACTAATTTCAGTATTGTCACTGGGAGTAGATCATCCAGTCTTCTTGAAATAGAATGATGTTTACAGTTTTGCTTAAAGAAATGTTAAAACAATATATGCGTATGCATGTTTTAAATGCAACGTTATTGTTTATTTTTGGTGTTTGTCGTGCCCCTAGTGTTGAGTGGCTCCGATGTTTCAGCCCCACTACAGAAGAAAATTTTATGATCATACATCTGTAATGGCATCAGCAATTAGACAACCCAAACGGCTCCTATGTGCCTTCACTCCTTAATCCTGAGCTACACTCCCTGTCGACAGTTACGCTCTGCCAGCGAAAGACGCCTAGTGCTAGCATTTCTGCACTTAGCTTAACTCTCTACCCATCGGAATGAGTTAGAAAGATTTGTCCAGCTCTTTGGCTCAGTTCAGTACTGAATAAGCAGCGTGCACTTACGGCCAAGATGATATTATGTCATGAAATCGTGATGTTTTATTTAAACAAAGGAGTATTGCCTCTAACTCTAAATGACAGCACATGTGTCCAACTGGACTCAGAGCAGTCTGACTACCATTTAATTATGATGTCCCCTACTGTTTGATTTCTTGCTTGTGTTGCTCTTTCTCCCAGATGTAAGTCACTCTGACTGCAGAATAGAATAGAACAGAATAGACTAGAATAGAATAGAATAGAATAGAATAGAATAGTTAGAAAAAATTCTATATTGTGCATTCATAATACTGACATAATGTATGTTTTAACCAGGTTTCAAGCGACCCACTTGGTGGCAAAAATTGTTATTATTTTAAAATAGGTTCGCTGACAGATAATTTCTGGGTCTCAGCTTGCTTTTTTCTTTGATAACCCACATCACTAGCATCTCTAGATGTTATGCTGCTTTATATCTGTGTTACACCTTATGATCCTAACTATCCATTCATCTGCTGGTTATCCATGGTTGACTTGTCAGGGGCAGCAGTTTATGTGGTGAAACCCAGACTTCCCTTTTCCTGGTCACCTCTTCCAGCTCATCAAAGGGGAATCCCAAGGCATTCTCAGTCACCTAAGAGACAGAGTCCCTCCAGTGTTTCCCTAGTCTTCTACAGGCACTCCTCCCAGTGGGACATGACCAGAAAACCCCACCAGGGAGGCATTCAGGAGCAACTTGATCTGGTTACTCTTGATGCAATACTACGCCATACTCCTGATGCACACGGAACTCCCTAAGGGACATGGTTGAACGTCTTATCCAAGTCTGCAAAGTGAGGTAGGGCTAACTACATATAGCCATAACCTCTTGATTTAATGCACCAGCTCAGGTTCCTTCCCTACCGCACAGGTACCATTCCATATCCCTAAAGCCTGCTTCTGTAGCTGAGGGTCGGACCACCAAGGTCACTGACTTTGGTCACCACCCACCCACTGCATCCAACCTCCTTGGCCCATGTGTGGTGAGCCCATGGGATGGGGTATTCACATTGCCCCCTTCTGGAACCAAGCCTGGGGCTGAAGCTCGATTGCAAGCGCCTGGGCCTGCACCTATGGGGCCAGACTGGGTACAAACTTAAGATATCCTTACTAGTTTTAATATAATTTATTTAGATTTAATTATAAGAACCACAAACATCAGGTGATTGAGCTGACAAAGCCCAGTTGGGAGATTAGTTTTATATACATTAACATATTTTGTTTAAAATCAAAGTATTGTACAAGATTTATATGAGTTTTGTTGTTGTTAGTGTTCTTTTAACATCTCAAGTGTATATATTCTTCAAAATTTATAACTCACTCTAATTTGCCAACACTGCATTGTTTAAAAAAAAAAAAAATGCTGTCAGTGTCTGTTTTGTTAATGTCTGTCCCATCATTATAATCACCCAGCTGCTGGAATAATAATTCCTGTTGATGGCACTGCCGCCAAACTGTGCACAAGTATTGAACTTGGACATACTGCCAACATTTAAATATGTTGTTCTTTAGAGCCGTACATGCGATAACAAGTAAAAATTTGTTATAAATCTTCTAGGGACCCTCTGGTTCTTCTCATTATTTAACTGGTTTTACTGAATACCATCAGACCATATTCATAATAAATAACTGATGTCAGTCCATCAAGTAAATAAATAAATAAATAACAAATAAAGAAAGTAAATAATAAGTGTATGGGATAATTATTTAAAGCTTAGAGCAACAACCCCACCATTCTTCCACAGTATATCTTCTACATCACCTAGACATAAACTCAAACACCCCCATGTGTTTACATCTTTGAAATTACACCTTAAAAGATATTCATTCAGACAAGTGCTCCACACCAGCAGTCAACATCCATCTTGTTGTTTACATGTCTTTGGAGGGTTGAAGTGTTGAGGGGGAAATTCTGTCCCTTGCCAAGTGAAATAGAGCATCCTTTTTAACCCTGCTGATGGAGCCTCAGACTCCATCCCGGTTCATCCCCACAGGGAAGAAGTGAAGTTGAACCCAAATAGATGACCAGCTGCTCCAGGACTTTTGAGTTTCTCACTAAAGCCCGAGGGTCATAAGTCTGTCACAGGCAGGATTAGTCTCACTTGCACCCTTTCAAAGTCTACAAAGGCTCTGCTATCAAAGTTTATCTTACTAGGAGAAAAATAAGACCCGCTGCAGAGGCCATTTGTACTCTGTGGATTTAATTCCACTTTTTATGGTGAAGCAAAAATAGACTGTAATTCCTTTCCTCATAAGGAGCTAGAACAACTGCTTTAGTCTGTAGGCATAATTTCATACCTCAGTTTAAATCTAAATTCAACTTAAAAATATAAGTTGTTTAAACTGTTTCTTCTAAAATTAATATTAGTCAAAATTTAAGCATAAGAATTCCACCTAATTTCCACATAGTGTTTTTAAAGGTATGATTGCTCAGGCTGCTTGTTCAACATATAAAGGTACATTTGTTAGCTATAGTAAAAGCATATGATGTTATTGTGAAGGTAACTGCTTATTGATTCACTACCACAGTGTTCCCAGGACAACTATTTAAAGGTATACAGCTCACAGACAGTCTTTGTACCCAGGAGTACTAAACTTCAGCACCTCAATCAATTCCTCTTACGGAAGCTTCAAGGTTTCTAATGCAGCAACAAGCTGCAGATAGAATGAAACAATGTTCCTCTAATAAATAAACTTTGCAGGGCAGAGAAATTATTCTTGTTTTGAGGGACACACTGGATAACTCATGAAACAAATGGGTATGACAAATGACCGCAAGGAACCATCAGAAAGCAATTAAGCTTTCTATCAAACTATAGTTTTGTCTTAAACAGGGTATTAAAAAGATTCAGGTATAGAATAAAGAAAAATATTCAAAATGTTAAACCAATTTTAGGGATCTACATACATATACACATATATATATATATATATATATATATATATATATATATATATATATATATATATATATACACATCTAATACATACTGTTTAACCCTCTCGGCCTAACACATGAAAAATTAAAAGAGAAGTCCAATTTTGTTTTTTGTTTTTTTTTATGAGGTCTTTATTTGGCCTTTAACAAAATGTAACAAAAAAATTTACATATGGGAGGGGTGTAATCTACCATGTGATAGTTTAAAAATATTATAATGAGGTGTTCTGCTCCTGGGTATCTATTAGGGCAGTGATTCCCAACCCTGTTCCTCAAGGCACACTGTCCTGCAGGTCTTAGATGTCTCCCTGCTGCAACACACCTGATTCACATTAAATGGATCTCTTGACAAGTTCTGTATAAGTCTGCTAATGAGCCATGGATTTGAATCAGGTGTGTCATGGCAGGGAGACATCTAAGACCTGCAGGATAGTGTGCCTTCAGGACCAGGGTTGGGAATCACTGTATTAGGGGACAGAAGACAAGTATCAGATTGTGTTCAACCGGATTTTAAGCAAAGTTTATACCATTAATTGAAGCAAAACGTCTCAGAAACTGTATATAACAAATATGTCAGATCGGGCTCTAATGGGATATACATTCTAACTTTTTGAGTTATGTTGCTAACGGACAGACAGACAGACCAAAGCCGCCAGAAACATAAGCTCTGCATTCTGCATTTTTCACGCACATTGCTGTAAGTCATTTAGTACGTCATCCCTATTTATATTCATAAAAGAAATAAGACTCAAAGGAACTTTGTACACTAGTGCCAATTATGTCACTAAAATATTACCAAAGACAATGTCAACAAAAACTGAACAATATTATAAAATGTTGTAAAGAAAACTGCATGAGAGACAATTGTAATTTTTAGACACTATCAGGTTTCATTTGACATTCATTCATCTGACAATAAAAACTAAGCATGGACAAGTTACTAAAATCAGATGTATTCTACATTTAATGATATATTAATATCTGTTAAAAATCAAGTGTAGCACCCTGCTGTGCATTAAAATCATCTTCAAAACTTAAAAAAATACTAAAAATAAAATATGAGTAATAGAAGTATCCTCATTTGTTAGGCACATACTTGATTATCAACACATGCCTGTTATTTAACAGCTCACATATACACACAGTACTGAGTATGACTCCACTGCGGCTATTAATACACACCATCACCACTGCTGAGTCTTCTGGCAATAAGTGGGTTGTTTTATGAATGATAATGAAGGTCCAGGCAAAGCGGCATATTGCCCCTCTAAAAGCCCAACTGCAACCTCGTATAACAACTTAACAGAGGATAAATGTTTCAAAGTGATTCAGGCTACAGTGAACTTAGTCTACTTTAGCTTACAAGATCGATGATCGTCTTCCTTTTTTTTGGCACTTTGATTCAGATGATTTTAGATATTTTCTTGTAAAATGACAAGTTTTAGTAAACCCTTAGATGAGAGGTTAGGGTATTAAAAAAGGTGTTTGGGCTGAAGAGAACATGGGTCATACAGAGAAGCTTACAGCTGAAGAGAAATCAATACCAGTTGATTTCAGAGGACTTGGACCAACAGTGATCAATAGCACACTAACTGCACTGGGAGAAATACCTCACATCCGCAGTGACAGAAAATATCTTTTGCATGACTCTAAGAACTGCAGCCCACATCTTCGGCTGGTCTGTTTGTGTAACAGGGTCGTTATAAATGGTTTGTTTTTCTAAATTTCATTACAACCTCCATTTCTTTAGACTAGCAGCTTTATTACAGAGGAAAGCTATCCTGCATGGAGGCTGTCAGCTCATTATTTCTCTTTCACCAACTTCAGCTAGGTGCTAAAAACAGTCTATTAAATTATAAGGTTGATGACAAATCAAACTGACATAGCTGTGTAAGCATCATGTTAGGTGGGAGTATGAACCACTGTTGTCTCCTACTTTAGAATCAATAGGTTAGATTTTCAGTGATATATTGATGCAACTGATAGATATTTAAAAAGTAAAATATCCATACAATAGCTAAAAGTCATTACAAAGATCAGTTATTTGAAATTAATTTAAAATGTATTTACTAAGTCTAGACGGTCCAGCAACATTAGCAGCATTTGTGACAGGCAAGAGGTGGAGTAAACATTAAAAGGAACAGCCCGTGCTTAGGTCTGTCAACTTTTCTGTTTCCACTGTGATGGTGCATCCACTCAAATCACACAGCATTGTTATAATCTGTAACAATTTCATCTGCGGCATTAACACTAAGCACAACAAAACAGCACAACATATAAATGTAACTGTATCTGTAAGGTCAAAACAAAGATAAAAATGTTGGTGACACAGATTACATGTGGCTTCTTCCTGGTGTCAGCATATATGAAAAGGACTGCATCGAGAATGGCATTTTCTGCAAAGGAATATGTCTGCCGTTCTCTATCTTGCTTATGCTCTAATATTACATGCCATTAATGCATGATTCAGTGTGAAAGAGGTCTTGTTCACTTCAAGCATGTCTACAAGAAGCCACTGTGGTATGAGTTTAACCAACCAGCATGAAGCCCTGCACAGTAGTGGCAACACCTGTAAAAGGAGCATGCACAAAGGTGTGGGTCTTCTAAGAATTGTCTGTTATTTTATGACGTGGAAAAAGACTAAATAACATCCAATTGAAGGATTTGCATTACAACTAAAGAAGAGATACTAATTTCAGAAAACAAACCATTTAATGCATGTTACCATGCTACCATGATGACATGTATTAAAAAATAATCAGCAAAGAGGTTAGGATGGTAGAAAAAGACTCCCAGACCCCCCAAAAACTAGTGGATACAATTTAGATCTCTGTTAACTGAATTTAAATTGAAAAAAGATTTATTGTTCTCTTAAGTGTAATTACATTGTTACACTATGCATACACAACATAAGTAATCATTATATACAGGCACAGAGTATAACTGTTGCAGGAATGACCTTCAGAACATTTCTTTGTTGTCTCACAGTTGAAGAAGCCTCTGACTGAACAACACTTTTACTTTCACTCCAGTCTTGTCTATTATGTTGACTGGCTTGTGTATCATTTGTCAGTTGACACTGCTTTTCAGGTAAGATCTGACAGTACCTTTGTGGTAGTAATGATCAGAGTAATACTGACTGTTTTTAATGCACCTCTTACAAGCATTCTTATGAATGTCACAGGTTACCTGTAGCCAGTTAATGGAAATTACTTCATAAGATCATAATAATCCTCAGTTCTTGTTATTGGGCATGTTTGCAGATTTTGACATTCAGGATCTTGGTTATCATTAAAATTTACATCCTGATAAAATTCTTGGTTTTACAAGCTTCAATAAGCTTTAGCTGTTATTGAGGTTTTAAGGTTATTGAGGTTTTCAAAGATATCCAATCACATTGTGAAAGACACTCTGATCTTGGTTGCGAGCTTCACATTCAATTAACCACGTTGATCCACGTGTCACTTGACAGTGTTATTACTCTCCAGCTGTCAGGAATAAACCTGTTTATTTCCAGTCTACTGTCAACAAACAAAGGAGCAGATATTAGAGCAGCATTTTATCACAGAGAAGAAAAATTAAAAGCCATAGGCCCAGATTTCTAATGTTTTTTGCTTCAAATGTTGCCATATAATTTGATGGAAAGGATGAGTAAATAATAGTCAAACAAGAAAACTCAAAGGAGATTTCAGATTACATTTTAAACCTAAAGAACTCTATTACCACAGTACATTGTAGCTTCTGTTTGAAGCAGAGGCTCTTTTATTATAAATTTAAAACATTTATATATATATATATATATATATATATATATAAACTATAAATAATTTAATTAACAGAAAACTTGTACAAATATAATTGTTTCTTAATGTGTTAAAATAGCTCTATTTATGTGTACACTACATAAAAAAAAAGATTTCCCTCATTTCCCCTTTTTTTTACTCATTGTGTCTGCTTTTGAACTGTCATGTCATGGCTCATAAAGTTAAATAGAGGTTAACAAGGTTTTGGTGTATGACATATAGTGCTTCTTTCAACTGAAAGTGGCCCATTTTGTAGAGAGTTTACCTCCCACAACTCTTCTCTGTTGCCTTCCTCCTTGATGACCCGTTAATCTTGTCAGTAAAAGCTCCAAATAATAGGAATCCATGTCTATTATTTGACACAAACTAAGAAAAAATGGTGTGTCAAAACAGATATTTTTGTCACCTGTCTGGTCTATCACAGCAGACAGTATGATAAGAATGTATGCTGTCATCATACTGCCAATGAGGATGTTTATATCTTGCTTTGCAACGGGTGTGTTGACAGATTTCCCCCTACCAACAGCTACAAACTCTTCGCTTAACTTACTGTGCATGCTTAACAGGAAGCTTACTGTCACATTGTCAAATCCACATGAAGGCGTATTTTCATATATGCATATGCACAGTAGTGAAATGTACAGTCAAGCTACTTAAAATAAAGATCAAAGATCAGTGTAAAGCTGAATCTGCATGACGTATAGAGCAAAACAAGCAGGCGATGTAAACATAAGACACATATGTCCCAGTTGTTTTCCCCCAGAGTTGTTTGGTTTACATAAGAATGAGATCAACAGAGAGACGCTAAACGAAAAGAAACCACCTGAGACCTCTTGGAGAGAAGGCTCAGTGCTTCCATGCTCAAATAGAACAATTCAATAAAGCACTGTACTGGAGACAGCATCCCCTTTCAATTAGATCCACACACCCACAGAAAACAGAACCAATTCGCTCATATTCACATTAATAGCATCATTTTGCAAAATTTAATTTATTTGCATTGTCTGTATAATTACAGCGTTTAATGAATAGACAGTTTATGATAACTGATCCACTGCGAATGCTTCTTGGGTCCTTTTCTCATCTCTTTCTGAATGCTGACACAATCAAGATGTGTCAAGTCTAAATTCTTCAGCTGTCATGTCTCTATTGTATAAGCTGTACCACATTAGCACACATCACCTCAGTTGGTGCCAATAAATTCATGAAGCAGAATAAAATCCAAACTAGGGATCACACATCATGCACAACTAAACTAAATATGCAATGCACAGATTTACAGTATTGGCTATTTACTGTAACCATGAAGAGTCATAGAAATCCACTGTTTATGCTATATGATTAAAGGATGATCCCTAGATTTTCTTTTTTATTTCTTTTTTTTTTCCAATTCATGCTGTGTTCTTGTAACCTTCATAAATGTCAAGGACTGGTTTATGGATTGCCTTTTTGAAGTGGAGTTAACTGCAGTTTTATGCAGATTCTGATTTGGATGCTTATTTTGAAGCCTGGAGTCTAACAGTGGTGGCTGCTCAAGTGCCAGCAGACAGGCCTCAGACAGGTAAGAAGACGGGTAAAGAGCCGAATGAAACACAATTGTTCCAAACACAAGTCATTTTAGTATTTATTGTGCATTCTTGATAGTTGCCTCAGTCAGTTAACAGGTTATTCACTTGTTTTGTTTTGGGGTTTTTTTAAGAATTTGGCATATGCTCATACATTCAGGCGCATGTACTCATTCAAAATTAATTGTTAGATTTGTCAAAAACTTTTGAATCTAACAGTATATATCTGTGTAAACACACCCCTAAAAACATCTCTTACTTTTTGTGTCCAGAAGTCATGTGCTGGTCATAATAAAGAGTAAAGCTTCTCTTTTGACTGAATTATTTAGTATCTAACTGATATTTTTAATTCAGTCTTACAAGATTACTTATTTAGTAATAGTTTTGCTTTTTGTAATTAAATAATTATAATGATAGTAGCTTTTAGAAAACACCTTTTCTGTAAGAAAAGGATGCTATAAAGTGTCTTAAAAATATTTTGTTAAAGAGGTGTTTGAAACTTTCTGTAAAAGATGGGTAGCATACAGTTTTCAAGTTTGCCATAATGAAACTTGACCCAAAGTAACACTGCAGATCCCTTTTGTTCAACATGGCAGCTCTACAGAAACAAGTTACATCTGGATTTTACTACTGAAGATTCCTGGCTCATAGGACCAGTCCACTATCAACTACCATCTTGTAGAGAAATAAGATAAAGAAATAAGATTTTTATCAGTTTCTGTGAAGACCGTTGAATTGTTTAATGATACATTTTTGTTGAATTTCTTGTAGCCCAACAGAAACACAGTGTTTACCAAACATGTATCTCATGTCTGTAGGCTGTAAAATCATTAACATAAGCTTCCACATCAACATTCTCAATAAAGTCAAAACAGACAGCAATTTTCTCCACTATAATTGTATAACAGTTGTTTCCTTAATAGCCCAATCATGTCAAGGAACGTGGAAGCTGGAGATGTGGAGGTGGGACCCATGAAGGTATGAAGGTTTAATTAAACAAAAGAGACAACTGCAGACTAGACAACACAACTAACATGCGTATGGAGGACCAGGGGGATCTTTGAAATAGCAATACAGCATTTAGATGAAGATTAATTAACTGTGAAATAAATCATTTCAAATTCAATAATTTATTCATACAAAAAGAAATCTAATTTCAAAGTGTTTTGTAATTATGCTTTTTAAATGGAAATATTAAAGAAGATTTACATTTATAAATAAGTCATTATTAAATACAGTTACTTGTAAATGTGTTTTCAACTGCTATTTCTAAAAGTAGAAATAAATAACACAATTTATAAATTACCTTACCATTTCATACATTTGAAATTAAATTCCCTTTTCCAAATCCATTGAAACCTCAGGTCCTCCATAATAATAAAAGTGGAATGAATAAAGGGAAACCTGGAGCATACAAAGGTGCTGATTACTAAACAGGAAGCAGGTGTGACAAACAAAATACACACGAGAAAAAAAACTTTTCCAAATAAAACAGAAAACAAGACAGAACTCAAAAATGACAAAACGCAAAAAAAAATTAGATGCTGCAATTTAACCCAAAACCCGCAGACCATGACAAATCACCCTAAATTTGGTCAACCTGCATTTTGTCCAATTTAATATACCTTCAGTGCTTTAAGCCAAAGTACTTCAAATGTCTGAATTTGACCTCCAATAAAACCAGCATCCATCCTGTTTGTGCAATTATAGAGAAAAGTAGGATCAATGGAATCTAATTTAAAGTAGAAGCATTATTCCACAACACATGGCCCAGTACATCTCTGCATGGAGCCAGCAAAATGATCAAGTGCCTTGGTTATATCCTGTATGGCTGCGCTGCACATGCCACAGAGAGAGTGTTCATGTCCAGGATCCCATCACCCCAGCCTCTATTACATCCTCAGAGCAGTCAATACTGAGCTCTGACCGCCAGTCAGTCACTCTCATGTAGCACACACAGGCAGAATACAAATCAGCTTGGAAAACTCCAAGCCTTGCATCCACTCTGGATGCTTTTTGGTCTGGCATGTTTCCACAACTTGTGTGCCAAACAGCAGAGTAATCCAATAATAGAAATAAGACAGAAAAAAATGGCTGTACATGTGCTTAGTATCATAGACAAGTCAAATTTGGGGTAACCTAACATTTACATAAATTTGGAACAAGCAACATCTTAAAGAATGATTTGCAACAGTCGCTTAGCCTAAATACAAACCATGCAAAAGATGAAGGTAGAGCTTAAACAAGCAATTCATTAATCATTAAATTAACTGATGTAAAAATCTGCAATTATTTTCATGAGTTATCAACTGCAAAACATATAAAAAATAGCTTTCTATTATTATTATTATTTTTAGTTTTTTACTTTGCATGGGTATAATGCTAAGAATGATGAACTGATGGTTTGCATTAATATGCCACAAAATGTTTTATCACCTACATCAGATGGGAATAGTTTAACAGGTAAAAAGAAGAAAAAGTAAATGCATGAATAAGAATCCATGAAGAATGATGAGTGAACAACCCTGTTAATATTGTATCAGATGAAGTCAGAAAGTGTTAAGAAAAGGAGGGGATGCTTTCAATTTTTCATGTGCAGATTTTTTTTTCTTTCAGAAAGAAAACAGAACATATGGGCCTGATCAAACTGACATTCTGGTAAAGGTCTCTAAAACTCATCCTGCTCAATCTTTTCCTTTTTTTTTCTTTGCAAACATCAGCTCACGTCCTCTGAAATAATCTCCTCTAAAATCAGCTTCATGCAACATAAAACTAACTTACTCTGCTGCCTCACAACAGTACAAGGTCAACCAGCTATTTTATGTCTATATTCAGAAATGTATTCAACTATAAATGAAGACATGAAAGGCTTGAAAGGAATTTTTAATCTCCTGTACATTAACAGAATTCCATGTCATTACCAAGGCCTTTGTTTTTTGTTATTTTATAAATGAATAGCAGGAGACTGATGGCATATGTTAAGTGAGTGAAGAGTCCAGAATCCTGTTTTTCAATTGTCAGAAAAATATGTATTTTATATTTTTTGAAACCAAAAGTACCTACCGAAGTATTCACAGAAGTATCTACATTTTATTATGTCACTCGTTTACATATTTTTTTCACACAAGTGCAAAGTTATTAGCAGACAAAGTGGGACATATTGAAATGGTGACTGGTGTGGTAGATGGGTTAAACACATGCACTTATAGCTACAAAATCATGTTTGATTTTAATAGGATTGATGTTCTCTATGGAACGCATCGAACATATCTAAAGTTTACAGATGGGTAATATGGTGTATGGTGCATATTTTTAACTAGGGAATGGTACTGTGACTGAAATCAGTTCTTACCACATAGTGGGCTACGTAATGAGTTTGCCATTTTATGGTGACATATAATGAGACTGTATAAACTCTACATGCATTCTCAATGCACTTGAAAAGTAGTGTGTAATTACTGGTGACTAGTCTTGCAAACATATGCTAAAATGAACTGAGGTATAGAAAAAAAATCCTATTAAGTTTTTTATTTAGCAGCAGAAACCTGTTGAATCAATAGAAGCTTTCTGTTTACATTTCGAAGGGGTTTCAGGTTTATTTTCTTTAGTTTCGTAGCAATATAAAGTATAAGTTAATATTTTTTAAATGTACTATAGAATACAAAGGCCCTTGCATGAAACAGATTTATTAGTTTGTTTTTCATTTTAACTGCAGATAGAAGACGATGCATGTGACCCGTCGCAAAAATAATGTTAAATTTAATATGATTAATGTGAACGGAGCAGGAAAACAATACAAACCGCTCCAGACATTATGTATTTATTTATGTGGGAAGTTAAAATTTACATAGTATGCCTACAACACAAAAATGCATACCGGTACTGGCTTGGTGCATTATTAAATTGTACATCAGTCTTGTCATTCAGCATATAAAATGGGCTAATTAGTGTCTTTCATTAAGATAAGTCCACTGTAGAGTCCTCTACATACAACTGCTTAATTAACAAATATGTATTGGTGATTGTAGATGCAGAAAGGACTGTTCATGATATATTAAAGTTGTTAAAAGAAGCCTCAATAAACTCAGTCTTGCTTAAAAAATGCATTCCCATATAATGAAAAAATATTTTTTTAAAGTATCTATCAGTTGCCATGGGGATGATTTGATAAAGAAGAATAAATAGTTTGCTTCTGTATCTTTTCCCAGGTGGCTGTATTTGTAAGGACTATCTGTTGACTGCAAATAAGAATGACAGGGATCCATTGCTCTCTCTTTCAGTCTCGCCAGCATTATGCTCAGGTTAGATGCTGTGCTCAGCATGGTGTTAACTGCATCAGCAACCAATTGGAACACAGTGGCCTCAGTTTTGATTGTGTACATAATAAGACCTGCACACAGTCAGAAAATTGATGCAGAGTTTATTAAAAAAATATTGCAGGGCTAAGCAGCTCACTGTCAGTTGAACAAGTTTTAATAACACCTTAATCAAGACCTATTTCAGAGTGTCAGCAGTCATGTAAGTTCAATAAATAATGATATTTTTACTACAAATTATACCTCAGAGGGGGCTCTGTTTAAGCCAGTGTTAGGACGATCTGCTAATTAGCACCTCCACACAAGCTCATATTACTCTTTTAGAAAACACAATTTGCATAATAAGGTTTTTGAATTTGTGCTGCTCCCTCTCTTATTAACCTTCCATTAACCTTTAGATAAACATAGACAGCTCTGAGCATTATTCCCAAGGATCACAAACCAAAAGCTTTGGCCAAAATTCATCAGGCCAGCTGTGAAATTGCTCATGGGTGATTAGGCCACTGATAGCTGCTCGCTTCAGTGAAGATGAAGATCTCACAGAAACTGCTCAAGAGCAAAGAGATGGCAAAACATCTGGAGCTTTGTTCAAGCCTGCATGCCTTCCATACATGCAATTTAAACTCATCATCTGTGGTACATAATACAAAACATGAAACAATGATGGTGACAAGAGTTAACTTCATGCCAAAGCTTTGCTTTTATCTTTCTAAAATGTATCACTGGAATAAAGCAATTATTTGAGCTGCTGTGAAAAAGAACTCTTTTCTAAAAAAAAAAAAAAAAAAACATTTTGCCATGTGATAGAGCAGACATCAAAAGCCAAGTGATAGATTTGTTTATTTAAAACTAAAGCAAATAAAGATAGCAAAAAGATTTCTACCAAAAACAAAATGATAAAAAATAAGCTTTTTTACATTAAGATTCAACAGAATTCAGTGAGGGGAAAAAATATGTTTAATTCATTTTAAACAAATCAACAGAAACAGGAAAAACTCACAATAACTAAAAGTAATGATTTTTAAAATATCTTAAAATGTTGAAACATTAACAAGATGGTTACCAATTGTGATATATCAATGATGCTAACAACAGCTATGATACAAAGAACATATTTCCCAAACTAAATGCAAACTAAGCTACCACTCCATTGCCCTTTTGGATAGTTACTTTCTTTTAAATCATAATGGAAATAATTTTAAATAAACATTGATTTTTTTAACAACTATCACTCCCTAGTTTCAGTAAGAGTTCCTAAAGTTAATGAGCCTATGGCCTTTCCATATGAGTCTTTTTATTTTGTCACTGATTTCATTTTAATCAGTTTCTGGCAAAGGTCCTGCTGGAGCTGACTGTGCCAAAGCAGGCAGTCAGATGATGTTGAACACCAGATTTTGACTAGCTGTTGTGTTGCTTCTGCTACATCATTTGGGGGGTAAGGTAACAAGTGGCTGCTGTTTTGTTGTGCTGCGTCATACAAAATCTACATATTTATTATTTATATTAATATTTATGAAGTCAATCAAAACTACTTTTAAATTTCTAATGCATCAGTTATAGTGTGAAGCCACTGTGATTGTATTTATTTATTTCCTTTTAATCTACAGAGAATTTGAGCTGATATTCAAAGTTTCCTCTTATTCTTAACAATTTTGAAACTCATACACTGACCATCTGGTGTAGCATCCACATTTACCTGCATAAACAACACAACATGCCACATGTGATGCCACATCTTTCTCTGCACATGCAGGTCACTTCAGGGCCATATAACGTTCATACTGGAGTCTGTTGGTGGTCACACTAAAATATGTGAAAAAAAGTTGGATCTCAGCAAAAAAGAATTGAATTGAACTTTAAGACCTGCAGTGTGAACGTAATATTGGGCTCTCTACCAAAGACCTTTTACAGTACCTAGTCAGTTAAGAGGAATAACTCCAAACTTTTATAAACCCCATTTACATCCTTTTTATTAATAAAAATACAGCTAATAGCAAAGAGGAACAACGATTAAACCAGTAAATCCAAATAATGTGAAAACTGACATTTTACTAGAGTTGGCAATGACAACAGAAATAAAATCATTGACAAGCAGGAAGACAAGAAGGATAATTTATTACACCAACTGTGCGAAAAGTTCAAACTGCCATATTTTCAAATGTTCCCATCTAATGCCAGTATGTTTTACTCAACCACAGTGCACCTGTTAGGCTAATGTAGATTGTTATGGCAACATAACATCTTGCAGGAAGGAAAGTCATACTGCATCCATTATTCTTGACATGATGTACAGTCCACTCATACATGAAAGGTAAACATCTTGTGCTGACCATGGTTCTTGCCATCTCTATTGATTATTTTTTTCAAATGAAGCCATGAAGAAAATTAACATGAAAGTAAGTTATGACTTGATGTCTCACTTTAACATGCTTTAACATGCTAAGGAAGTGCAATAAAGCCCTTTTCAGAAATGGGATATGTAATATTAAACTACATTTCCCATGTCTGAAAAGGGCTTTATTGCACTGAACCCCATTGCTCCTGCAGACAAGAGGACAGAAAACAATCACAGTTCAGGAGAACCATGACTGAATGGATGCACAGAGTCACTTCCAACCTTTGAAGAACAAACACTTTGAAGAGACATAAAATTTAGACCTATGTGGTATCAGAAGAATTTTCACACAAAAAAAATCTTCAACAGCAAAGATGAGTTGTTGGTTTGCCCATGTACATCTGGTGAATTTAGCCTTTATCTGCAAAAACAGCTCCCTAAGCTTTTACATGCACACCATGCACTGTGAGCTTTTCAATGCTCACATAGTAGATGTGGAAAAAAGCTGTAAACTCAGTGCTGTGTGCAGTGCTGACAACAGACAGACAAGACACAGAAGAGCATACAACAAATGTCAAGTTTCATGTATGAAGATTGCAAATGAGGAAATATCATGTACAAAATAACTGCTAAGCAGAAAAGAGATCATATAAAAAAAAGAGAGCTAAGATGTTTATTATTTAAGTATGCACAAAAGTAAATTAATTAATTAATTACAACAAAGAACAGCGCTGTGTTTGTTCTGTGATTTCTTTTGATGAGTAAAAATATGCCTGATAGAACAGGTTAATGTGTATTTAGCCTACTATTGTGGCAGTTATACACAACTGGTGTAGATCAGAATACAAATGAGTTTTACTCAACTTTCCACATTTTTTAACCCATAGGAATGACCACTTTCACAATTAACTCCCAGCAGGTGCTTAATCTCGAAAAGATCAATTTGCCTGCAGCACCTGCAGGTTCTTGCAGCCCAGTTTATCCAGAGGATATGTGCAACTGTAAGGACACGGTAAGTTTCACTAACACTGTCTGCTGCTAATTTACACTCTTAAGCCAACCATTGACCCTTAACAGTGCGTTTTATATTGCATGCCTTTTCTCATCCCTATTCTGGTCCTGTTTCACTTTATTTCTTGTGAACTTTTTGGTTTTGACAAACATTGATGATAATATTATATAATCATAGAGACTGCGCCATTTTCTGTAAAGCTTCATCTTCGAGAAAACTCAGCAGTCAGTTTATTATGTGCAAGAAAAGCAATGATTTTTAGAGTGTTGACTTAACTGAATCAATCTGGAGGATGTTCTTGTGTAGCTACATTATATTATACATTATAATTTTGATATGAAAAGTTCAAAATTAATATGTTTAATATATATATATATATATATATATTAAATGTCATTTTTTGCTTCTCTGCTTGTACTTTCTGACATGTTTGCCATATGATTGTGTGGTCATGAGTGTGAGTAGAGCCCCAAAGGACTCTAGTCTAATGGTTCCACCTCTTCAGTTCAGTCAGTCTCCCTGTGGTTGATTAACTTTGTGATCCATTAAGTGGCTTCATCCCCTCAGCAGGACGAAAGTGCCCTCAACCCTACCCTCAACGGATTAGGAGAATCCCTTAGACATCATCCAAAGGGCTCCAAGATGAAAAGTGCTGCTTACTTTCTGTTCAATTGTCTGTGAATAGGGCAGCCAGTCTGCTTACTACTCTTAAATCTAAGGCAATATAATGTATTAGGATGGCAATAATACATTGCTTAAGGGATATTATGATATCCTACCATTGTGGAAAATACTACAGAAAATATCACTTTTCTTTACATATTTTACCATCCCTTAGACTGTCTGTCATAATTGTCAACTATTGCCCTATTTCATTCCCTAAAAAGAGAAAAGTCAAGCCAAACTGAAACAGATAACTCATATATATATATATATATATTAGTGCTGGACAACGATTAATCGCATGACATGCTGCGATTATTCGCATCGTTATGCGTAAAATGTCTGTTTCCTTTAAAAGAAGGCCTACTGCTATATAAAGTTTACAAACACTACATCAGGGGTCTCCAACCTGCAACTCTGGAGCCGCAAGTGGCTCTCTGGACCTTCCACAATGCCTCTATATACATGGCTAAAATATTTTTTTAAATCTATCTTTCTTGTCTTTAGGTTGGAAACCAGGGACCTTTTTTTCCAGCTTTCATGGAATGAAACATCTCATATAGCTGCAGCCCTTTAGTCTATTTCTGCTTCAACCTAATATTAGTATCTACAAGTAATTATTACACAAAAGGTAAAAGCATAAATGTTCCAGTCTGAAACCTGAGTGGATGTCCAAATGATATATACACAATTTTCAAAATGCACTTTAAAGGCTATGTTAGGGAAGTTCCAAATTAAACATTCATTTTAGTTCACTATATACCTGGATTCAATTTGATTGTTAAATTTCAATTTACATCACACATTTTACACAGCTTTTTCTGAGCAGTTTCTTTAAGTCCTTCTCTAAAAACAGCCTTCAATGTTATGTTGTACATAATGTTTAGTCAAGTGATTTTTCTTTTTACAGGTTAATTCCTTTAAACAATTGTTTAAGTTTAGTTTTCCTTCCCTTTAGTAAAAACACCACTGTGTTGAGATTTCTTCCACTCCCTTTAGAAATCAAGTCAGAATTTCTGGGAGAACAACACTTGAATAAAGCAACGCTGTGAATTGTGTGAAGCTGCAAGGTCACAAATTTCATTTCAACTTTCCCTCAACAAGCCTAGAAAAGGTGTGAATGTGGCATGAAATGAGGTACGGAAGCAGGGCCAATTGATATTTAATTAATGTTAGGCCTGACTGGAGGGCCCAGGCTCATCTGCTGCATGTCTCATCCAATATGCATGATTTACAAGCGGGCTTCTTGCCACAGCAAACTTTCCACGCAATAGGGTGCATCAATGTGAGGTGACGTACACAGTCAGCATACAGAGCAAGCAAATATTGTCCAGAAACATTACCTAAATCTTGATAAATGGTATGTGAACTATTCCACCAGGCAGAATGTTTAAATCCATATTATTCAAACGCAAGAGCAACCAAAAGCACAGAGTGCTTGAACTCTGTTTACACAGTCATATTATGATGACGATTTATGTTTTAATGACTTTGTAATTTAATTTAAAATATTTATAATCCTTAACAGCATACACAGCTTTGCTGTTTGGGGAAGCACCAAGTTGCAGAGGACACTTTTTTGTTTTTAAAAACTTCTGATTTATTAATGAATGTGATTTATAAAGATGCATTCAGAGATGTCTGGCCTAAAATTAAATGTTATAAACTTCCTTTTGTTAGACAGCGTGATCAATCTGTGTGTAATTGATTAATTCAACTACTAACACTATAATGAATGGACAATTGCATATGGCCGCTGACAACATTTTTTTTGCCTTAGCACGTTTTTTTTTTCTTTTTTATTATTATATACATCAATTCCATTAGGATTTTCTATAAGACTAAGTTCCAAAACAAATTTCCTATAATAAAACCTTAGCTATTAAGACAGGTGGGGGACCAGCACAGGAGAGACCTCTGACCAATATTTAGCAACTGGTGCAGCTGACTTATTGTGAGGAGCAGATGACTGGAATACTGGGTATGATGCATTAGAGCTGATTTTAGTGCAAGATATGTTACAAAACCATGGTTTTCATTGACGAATTACAACTTTCAGCCCAAAACATATTGATCAAATGCATGTGCCTCCTGTGGCACCTTTCGTTACGCAAGAGGTACGCGCCGTGTGCACTAATACAGGTTCACCGCAGTATGCACACTGCGGTTGGTCAGTGCTGTGTCTGGGTTGACGATGGTCATTAATGCCCTTAAGAGGGAGATCGAAGATGGGGTACAGGCAGTGGTGAGGGCTCTCAGTGCCAGTAGCAACAGCCCATCGTGCATAACATAAATATTCAATACAGCAACACAGCAATATGTTTCCATAATTTTTGCTGTCATTCCAAGAATATTTACACAATCTGAAAATATGTAGTCTCCACATCTTTGAAGTACACACCTTCAAAGTCGTCTTTGAAGGTGTGTAGCCTCGTCCTTGCAACAATAAATGCAGCCATTTCTGCGTCAAGTTGTGCCAGTTTGCACCTGCCTTTCAGATGTGCTAAATATAGATGGAAAATTATCCAGTGCAATCAGTTTCGTGTTTGGTAAATCCCATTGTGACAATATGTTGCACATTCTAATTGAAACGCCTATATTGTATTTACATCAACGGTGTGCCCATTTAGTAAATCAAATGCAATATGTTTTTGCATGTGTTTTTACTAAGGATGGGACTTAATTGAAACAAATTATTAATAAAATTTATTTATTGGAGGCTTTGTATTGCATGTCAATTCAAAACAGTAGAAAAAGAAATAGAAAATATCCCCAAATTGAACAGTCCTAAAGTCAGTGTCATTTTGAATACTTTAGTACTTTAACTGTTCTCTGATTGAGAGTCTAGAACATGTTACAGTATGTTTAACTTTAAAATGTAAAAAAATTCAAATGTGTAAAAAAATAAATGTTAAAATTCATTCATATGCAAGCTAGGTCAGGATCAGTCAGTCTTAGCTTTGAGCATTTTATTTTCTGTCTTCAATTCATGCTAGCAGAGGTGATCATCTGCTGCTCTGACTGCAGCTGTGAGGGCTTTTGGATAGAGGAGGGTCCTGCAGCAGCACCTGTAGCTTATTGAGCCTCCAAAAGTCCCCAAAACACCAGAAAAAGCTGCTAGTTTTGTCGCTAGTGAATTTCTATTAAATAAAGTCGCTAGAGGGGTCTTAAAACTCGCATTAAAAATAGCACCAAAACGTTCCGCTTTCAAACTGTGATTAAATTTGTTTCTTAATGTGTTCATTTTTGGGGGATTAATTAAACGTAACTAACGTGTTGAAATCCCACCCCTAGTTTTTACACACTCAGACCTTTAGTAGATCTGGCCCTATGTGCGCCAATCAAAAGATAAATGCTATTCGGCAGCAACAAGTCTAGAAGTTAGTCTCTGTGATGGTTTTAGGTTGAATCACTGCTTTTAACAAAGCTTATTTACACTAAAGTGATGGCAGCTTAATGGCAAGGAAGGTCATGAAGCTTCTAAAGCACTATATGCTGCCTTCAAGATGACATCTTTTCCAGGAACGCCTACACACAAGTTGCAGATAAGAGTAAGGCTGAGGACCAGGAGGTAAAGACAAAAATTTGTGAAAAGGTAGGACAATTAAACAACAGTTTAACTATATTAACATATGAAATAAGAAAAATTTCAAATGTAAAAAGAAATATGTATCTAAAAAATACTTATTAAAGATTCTAAAATAAGACTTACTAAGATTATGACACACAATGTGCTTGAGGCTTTTATGACAACAGAAATTTTCATGCCTTTCCTTTTGATCAAATCACTACTCATGTGTTGCCAGGTTAAATTATGTCGACCATTAATAGAGAGCTAAATGAAGAAAACAATCATGAATATTTTTGCTATCAGTTTTTATAATGATGATGGTGTTTTAATTGTAATTATCATGAGTTTGGGATGGTTGGGTTTAAAAGTGGAAACAGCAGCACCCTCACAAAGTTATTTATACCACTAAAATGCCATGAGTTCATTTGGCTGTGATTATTAGTCCACCCACTTCCATTTCTTTCCTCTTTGTCACTCTCCATTTTTCAAACGCTTGCACAATCACCAGGATGGCTCCAGATTTCCGTCCTGGCTGCTGGCAGCAATCGCTACGACCGAACTAAGAGACAACTGTTACAAAGTTGAAATAACTAAATAACATGGCCTTATAGAATTAGCAACACTGGATTTAAAATAAAATACAAGTATTGCAGATCAGGCCGGGTTAAACTGAATGATTAATGTTTTTTGGTTTTTTTTGGACGGGCAGGCGAGAGATAGAGATAGATAGATAGCTAGATAGATAGCTAGATAGATAGCTAGATAGATAGCTAGATAGACAGACAGACAGACAGACAGACAGACAGACAGACAGATAGACAGATAGATAGATAGATAGATAGATAGATAGATAGATAGATAGATAGATAGACTCTGACCTCCGTCCTATAAAGTGGTGAAACAATTTCACTCTTCATGGATCAGACTAAATCTTAGCAGTAAATCTAATTTATACATGCTGCCCAGCTACCCATCGGATGTCCATCTGGGAAAGCTTGTTAGTGGTATAGATTCTGGAGGAAACAGAAAATTAAAACATATTCTTGAGATCAACAGAGGTTGTTCTAAGTATTCCACATGTAGTAATGTAAGCTTTTTTAAGTGAAAAAGGCTGTGAGTGGTGAGATTTAGACAGTTTATACTCCTGTGTTTCAAAAGTTGAAAATAAAGAAATAAAGTCCTAATTTACATATACATTTTAGGGTTAAAGGCAACACATTCTTTACCAGGCTTCTGTCCAATAAATTATCATTTTCCTGCCTGGGCCATCTGTCAGCCCACTTACATTGGCCATGTTACATTAAATAAATGCCTGGCTTTTCTCAGGAGCCCACAGCATCGTTATTAAACTGCCTACCTGTGTTACAATGATAGATCTCCCCCAAAACTTTGGACCATAAGCAACCACAGGTTACCTATAAATGCAGAACATAGAGAGATTGCTTGTGCAGACAACCGGTAAAAGCAATGAAATAAGGCTGCACACGGCTGAGTGGCTTTGTATTTTGACAGAGGGCAATTGGACAGATGGAAAGGTAAGCAGACAGTAGTTCAAGGACTCAGAGTGGCATGTTGGGAAGAATGTACAGTTTAATATTAGTAATGTATAATCTACATAAAAAAAATGCAAACCAAACTTTTAAAGGAAAATAATTACTGACCTCAGAAAGAAGTGAATTAATAACCCAGATGCTCTTCTGTTTTGTACCTGATATTCTGCAGTTTCTGGTTAGGGAAGATGTGAGAAGGAAGGCACTTCATATTACAGCCAGTGAGTAACATGTTCTGCTAAATAAAAGAGCTGTTAAATCTTTGAAATTTTTACAAGTTCGATAAAAACTTCCAGTACAAAATAAAATAAATAATAACATAAATAAACATAGCTCACACTTGTTATTTCTGTACAAGCATGAAGTGGGTGTGGGTTAAACTGAAGCCTAAATAAATGTTTACCCTTTGTCCTCCTGACATGTTAATTTGGCCGTGGCCATAGGAACCCTCAGCATGACACATATACATATTTATTTTAGTGAGAGATCACTTCTCAGATTATTTCACACCCCACAATTTGGGGGAAAATAATAAATAGATAAACCTAGGTGAAGACCATTACACAAGATAAACATAAAAAAAATGTCTAAAATGCAAGTCTAAAACTGAGACAATCCCATACAGTACAGACTATGAACAATTAATTATGCAATAGCCTGCTGACAGAAACCAGAGAACCTAAATCTGCTTCTGCCTCACAGTCACAATTGTGTCTGCTTGCCAATTTCCCACCAGGCCTTAGTGACAAGCCTGTGGATGTCAAGCGTGATAATGGATGGTTCTAATGGTCAAGCCTGGACCGCACATTAGGAATCAGGTCGATTCTCAGTATCGTACACAGGAAGTGCTGCCAGCAATCAATGCTAGGCTAATGTGCGAAAAGAGTATGTTGAATGTCAGTGTTACCAATCAATAACTATTCATTTTCAGCAACCGCATTTCCACGAATAAGACACTTAATATTGTGCGATTGGATAATTACCATGCCCAATTAAGGATGTGTGACACTAAGGAACAGATAGTAGATAGAAAACATCTGCCACAAGGTGCTAATGGAGACACCCGCCAGACTCAGATCGACAGTTGGGAGATGGATCTTGATGTCTGCAAACTGTAGGACGCCAGCTAAACCGGCAGGAGTCAGATAATCCTCTCTCTACCTCCACAGCACCGGAGATAATGGATGTCCATCCTCTCAGATTCTGCTATTACAGGGATATGTTGCTCCAAAGGTAAAAAAAGATGCAACCACAACTACTGTTTCTCAACATTTAGGAAAAATTTAACCATTTTTTTTCTTAGAGCTGACTTTAAAGAAAAATATGACAAAATAAATGTCATCTGTCAAAAATGTCAAAGTAATTCCTTTAATCATGAAAAAGACAAACATTTTTTTACATTTCTATGAATTCAGCACTCTTGTTGCTTCTCCTGGCAATAGAGTTGAGGCTGACTCATATTTTGAGGTTGAAGTGACAGGAGGTCAGTACAGATTATCCTGAAAGAGGACAGACTGACATCTCAATTTCACTTCTTCCAATCCAGCTGAAAATATATTTTAAATCTACAGTGGTACTATAGGCTAACATGGAAATTACAGCAGCCTACTTAAACCCAGAGGAAGATCTGACTCTGACATTGCATGTTGTGAAGCCCTTTCACATCATGTTCTGCCAATAATCCTCAAAAAACAGACTTCTACTTGTTACAAGACATTGCTTTTTCTATCTTCAAAGCTCTTTTTGAGAAACAAAATCAACCTTGATCAGCAGCGTTTCTGTGCTGTAACACATGTGGACTCGTGCTTTTTAAAGCACAAAAATATCCTTACAAAACAGTAGCATATTCACTTCAACCTTTGTTTATCATTACTTTATAATATTATTCACATTTAAACATTTTAGCCTGACCGTCTTATATTATATTATATTATATTTACTTTACTAACAAAGAAAACCTTACCTTTAAATTTCTCAGTTCTGTCATTCAGTTTGTTAACAAAAACTGTTTTATTAAGTAAAAATATTTGTATTGTGTTTTCTTAAGATAATAATGATCAATAATTAAAAGCACAACATTTAATGTTTTTTTATCTCTTTTTTTTAAGACACACTACATAACTGTTGCAATTTTGTCAGTGATATTACTTTGTTCAAAAGGTAACTCCGTTTGTTAGTTACTTACACCAAAAAGTAATGTGTTACTGTTTAAAGTAAAACATTTTTAAAAATGCTCTCATTACTATCCTTATAACTTAATTACAGTGTTTTATGAACGACAAAACAAACTCAGACACAAAGTAATTTTTCACCACTAATTTATTGAAGTCAGACCAGCAGATGATTTAAAAAAAATTATTACACACACACACACACATATATATATATATATATATATATATGTACACTACCGTTCAAAGGTTTGGGGTCACTTCGCCATGACCCAAACGGTAGTATATATATATATATATATATATATATATATATATATATATATATATATATATATATTTATGTTGGGTTAACACAGCAAGCCACAAAGCCACAATTTGTGTTTACATATTTCTTTGGACTTTGTGTACCTTGTCTTTTAATTGATTGTTGTCTTAACTGTGTTTGGTGGTCATAGAGATGGTTTTACTGAGCTGTTAGCTAAGATTCTGAACTTTCTTTGGATACCACACATTTATTGTTACATTTACAGACATGATGTTACACCAGTAAAACTGGATGTTAACCCCTTATTCCTGGTAGAGGAGGGTGCAGGTGCAAGAGGTTAAGCTAAACAGTCAAGCTAAAAATGCAAAGTTAAAGAATTTATATGCAAGAAATCTGAGATTTTAATCCTGCTTTCTGTCTGTTCACCTGACAGCTGATATTTATCAGCTATTCGTTCTGTGTTCAGAAGGAAACAGCTTCACAGCTTTAAATTCATCCTGCTCACAGAAAATTAAGCCCAACCAGCGAACCTTGCAACACTACCCATGTCATGCTCCATCATTGTTGTAAACAGGGAGAAGCTCACAGCTGCTAACCAAAATGTAGCTAATAACAGATAAATGCACCATGGGGTAAAGGTAACTGAATTACTTTATTTAAAAAATAATGCATTAAATGTATTAGTTACTGACAAAAGTAACGTCATTACAGTAACGCGTTACTACCCAACAACGATAGGGGGTTACTGCCCCCTATCGACAGCTAATATGGCATCCATCTTGCATCCTACCTGTGGTGTTCGCTCTTGTTCTGTCTCTTTCTTTCTTTTCCTCTCTTCCTCTGATAATGTCTTTTTGCATCACTAATGAATCAACCATGGTCCATGTTTAAAACAGCTGGTGTGTTTATATCCGTTTTTTAGCATGTGCCACGGTGCGAAAAGCAAAATTTGGCTGCAATGTCATGCAGCATCCTGGATGAAAAAGTAGTTTAGTTTAGTTTTTCATCCTCAGACATGAGAAATGCACATAATAGATGTTACTGTGCCATCAAACGAAACAGGAACGTGGAGTTTTAAGGTTGGAAAGT
This sequence comes from Melanotaenia boesemani, assembly GCF_017639745.1. Taxonomy (NCBI): domain Eukaryota; kingdom Metazoa; phylum Chordata; class Actinopteri; order Atheriniformes; family Melanotaeniidae; genus Melanotaenia; species Melanotaenia boesemani. The sequence continues at coordinate 16,797,150 of NC_055682.1, read as the reverse complement.
TACATAATGCGTCTTTAATCTCTCTCTCTTCTTTTTCCTTTTGTTTGTGTATACAATAATGGCACAAGCAGTCATCTTTAATTTCAAGACCCTGGAAAAACATCTCAAATAACAGTGAATTTTATGTTGCTGTTACACATCAAAACACTGCATAGACAATTTAACTAGGTTAAATCAACATAACTTTTAAAGATCTAAGATAAACTGATTTATATTCATTAAACCCAAGAAAAAAAACACCATAACTCCGAAGATCACATCATCACGTGCTTTTTTTTAAAGCTTACAATGCAAATATTGCACACTTAAACAGGTATTCATGTAGACAATTGTTTTCTCTTTAAATATGAATGCTATTTTTTTAGCTTTTTTCTTATCAAGTATTGCAGGATACAAAGACGTCCTGTTTCAGTTTACCATCCAAATGATGAAATGAAACTGAAGTAGCACCAAGCACCTCACCAAGTAGTGATGTTGTAGCAATATACTGTTATAAGTACAATGTCAAGTCAATTTTTTACAAAAGGCAATTGAATATTAAATAGAGAGTGAGTATTAAAGAGGAGTTAAATTGCTTACCACCACCTGCCCACCACATTATCCTTGTCTCAACTTCACTTTCGCTTTCCAATGATGGTGAATCGCAATTAAATCAGTCGGAAGACAAATGATAAGGTCATTCAGGCACTGCTTTAATTCTTCTACAGGCATTTTGGACTTCAAGGTGAAGAACAAACAATTGATATACCATCCCACCAGTCAAGTATTTCTGCTATTTCTTTGAAAACTGATCCAAAAGTTATAATTTTAACCTTAATTATTATAAATATATATATTCCATCTAAAACTTTGCTTAAGTCAAATATTTCCCACCACGTTTGACTAAATAATTAGAAGAAAGTAAGGGGTCACCATTATTTGACAGCTAAAGCAATTAAACAGGAAATTTTGACTTTATTAAGGGTCAGGACTTATTGCATTTATTATTATGCATTTCTCCCTTTTAGATTTCGGCAATACAGTATACACAGGCTAATAGGAAGGGTGCCTTTTACTGTGCAGACATTCAATCATCGACAGCAATCAAATGGAAATTTTGGCCTAAAATGGAAAACACATTCTTCCACTCAAGAGGAAACACAAAAACCACTTAGGTTGTTTGCAATAATCAAACTCCTACTCCACAGGGCTTCTCAGCTCCAGGTCTAATGTTTACTTGATGTTTACTTTGCATGGTGCAGGTGTCAATATGTTGTTCTATTAATACTGAAACCTACAATTATCCTTCAATTATCCTTCATCAAAGCCCCTACCACCGACCCATTTACAACTCTAGCTGATTTTAAAGACTAGTTGCTTACTATCAGGACCAGACTCCACTCTGAATTCAGTGAGTCAACAAAACATGCTCTGAATGAAATATTAGCTTGTTATGAACAATATTTAATAACACAACGCCTCTTGCTTTACAAATACATATTCTTTAAAATTATTTCACTTTATCAGGTGCCTAGTCCAACTGGGATAAATTTCCTCTGAAGGTTGAGAGATGGAGAAAGAAGATCAGCCAAAGGTTGACATGATGCTTTCTCCCACATCTACACTTGCAATTAAATTAAATTTACAATATTTTACTGGGCATTAGTTCCAGTTTTACCAACATCTGCAAGAATGTTTACCTATTTTTTGTAAAACAGAAAATGTGTTGTAGCAATTGTTATTATTGTTGTAATTGTGTACTGGAGGGATAAGTCTTTTACAACAGTGGTTTTCCAACCTATTTTCTTTGCAGACCCCCTTCTGCAAATACTAAAAAGCCATGAACCCCCTGCCCCAACCCATATAGAAATCATGTTTGGTTTTATGCTTTCATTAGCAAGATTCTCACAATAAATGTTGTATTCTGGCTGAGACCTGTTCTTCAATTGATCCAAAGTTAGACAACATGTAGCCTTACTTTTCCCAAAACGCCAGTTCCATATGTAAGAAATGCCCAGATCATTAAAAAAAACTTGGCTGGATACACTCCAACTCATCTCTGTGTGGACATGGTCCTAACTTTTAATCACAATGACTCTGAATGTTCAAAGACTTAGGGAGCCCCTATGCCCTTTGGATGACAGCCTTGGTGGGGTCCCAGACCCTAGGCTGGTAAACTACTGCTTTACACAGTTATGGCTAGTGTTGAACACCATTCACTCGTTTCATATTGCATGAGAAGAGAACACCATTTTACCTCTTCATATTTTATTGGTTCTTGCTCCTATTAGGCTTTTAGGTAAATGCTTTTATTGGATTAGTTAAACCAATTACATTTTTTTAATGTTTTTTTTTGTTAGTTTTTGGGGTTTTATTTATTTTTGTTTTGTTCTTGATGAAACTCACCAGGTCAAATAATACTAAAATAACAATTTTGTCATAAATGTATGTCTTAAGGAATGCAAACAACAGCAACAAAAACACTCATGAACTCATGAAAACTAGCTTGGTCTAAACTGTGCATGAGTCGCAAACATCCCTGATGCTGAGCACAGTGTTGCATCCATCCCCAGTCTCATGCTACACCAGTGTTTGTCCTGTATTTCTTAAATCCAGTCTTAAATCAGTTGTCTTTTTTGGTAAATCAAGCTTGATATGGAAAGTTTTGTCATTTTGAGTTACAAAGATAACATGTTTAATGTTGTAATGAATTGCTGTAGATTGCTAAATTATCATTGCACACAAATACAATTTAATCTTTTATTATTGTTTTTGTTTGTTGTCACTTTGGGGTAATTTTTAATTAATTTGGGGTACCGAGGTGACCTGCTAAATAAGCCATTTTTCCTCTCTCACCAGCATTTCTTCTCTTGGATTATTTAAAGTTCTGTCAGCCAGATTATTATAGCCTAATATTCAATTAATTTAAGAAGTTTAAATGGTAATGATGATTATGTCACCCATCTTTGTCCTAATGTCACTGTTACTTGAAGCTGAAATTTCACAGCCATATAACACTTCTCACTTGCATGTATTTATTAGTCTGCAGATAGGGGATATGTACACACATCAGGTGCACTGTGTCTTAGAAGCCAGACACACTGCTGCATACAGCTTCTAACATGGGGGGGCAGTGCTCAAAATATGGAACAACTTAAAACATAGATGCCTCTTGATTTATTTTTTTCTGTGCTGGTTTTTGCTCTGACACAAGAAAAAGCTCATTTAATTTTGTGGAGAAAGAACACATTGTAAAACCAAGTAAATGTAAACCGAGTAAAAGTATGGATTGATGCTAGAAAAAGTCGTTATAGGCAATGCTTTTTTGACTTTGGAAAATTTTTGTAAAAATGTTGATAAGGTTCTGGTTCCAACCAGAATTTAGCCAGTCAACATTCTATCAATCCATCGTATTTGCTCTAAGGTCTCTTAATTGTTAGGTATTTGGGATTTTTGCAGAACTCTACATCCGTCTATCTGTGAAGGCTGAGATCTTTGCAAATATATATCTTTGAATGGATCTGCATGGATGAGTTTTATTCATACATTAGATGAAAAGATGGACATAATCCACTGAGTTTTCATGTAGACATTTATTAGAAGATTAATGTTCTCACTTGATCCATGAACTTCTTCATGACAAGTTTTACATATATATTAGTGCTGGGCACAGTAACGTGTTAATCGCGCGTTAACGCAGCGCTTTATGAACGCCGTTAATTTTTTTAATGGCGCTGGCTTTGATGACAGAAACATGCCGTCCATGTCTCCCTTCCCTGCTGTAACGGTGCGTCTGATGTAATCAGGAGAAAGCGGGTTTATTAAAATGAAGACATGTTTTCTTTCTGGAACTTAAGAAAGAAGAAGAACGGATGTTTCTCTTTGTCTAAACCCATGCAGATGGCAGAACATCGTGATTTTTGGACGGAAAACTGCTCCCAAAAGACAATGAGAGACTTTAAATTTTTTTTTTAATAAATGCGGTTTTAATTTATGCAAGACAGCAAAGGTAAGACATGTTTTCTGACTTTTACAAACGTGAAGCATAAATCAGGACTTCTTCTGTCTCTGATTCGGTGAATCTTGGTCATAGCGAGATGAAACTTCCAGCTGTGAAATCTGTGAGATGTGAGCTTTCAGTAGAGGAGTCGTTTGTCCGTGTTCATGCCGTCGGGTGGACATCATCTGTGTTTATATATTTTTCGGACTTTCTGTACCTGGTCTTTGAATTATTTGTCGTCTTAACTGTGTGCTGTTCATAGAAATGGTTTTGCTGAGCTGGTAGCTGAGATTCTGGACTTTCTGTGGATACCACACATGTTTATAGTTACATTTATACATCTGACGCTACACCCGGAAACGAGATGTTAACCCCTTAACTCCCGGTAGTGGAGGGTGCAGGTGTAGTGAAGCTAAAAATTAAAGTTTAGAGAATTTCTTGGCCAAAAATATGGATAATGAAACACTAAAGGTGCATGGATGGAAGTTATTGTGCATATTGTGAGTATTTCTCTCTCCTCACCATCTAGAAGCTGTGAGAGTCTAATCCTGCTTTCTGTCTGTTCACCTGATGCTGATATTCATCACATATTGTTCCTTCTGTGTTTAGAAGGAAGCAGCTTCACAGCTTTAAATCCATCCTGCTCACTTTTTACCTTTTAGTTAGTTAATCCTGAACATTTCATCCTTCTTTCTCATAAATATTTGATTTTATAAATATATATGAAGAAATATTTTAACTGTTGGGTGTTTAAATAGAAAACTGCTGCTAAATCTGTTTATGTGTTTAGTGCAGGGGTCTGCAGCCTTTCCAATCCAAAGAGCCTTTTTTTCCTCAGCCAGCTTAATAAAACTCTGTTAGAGCTGCAAATGTTACGAGACTTTTCAAAAAGGCAACTTTATAGATATATTTTTAAGGAGGAGCCACCATATCATATTTGTTATTTTTGAAGAACCACATTTCTATTTCCATTTTTAGATTTTAAAATAAAGAAGAACATAAAACTTTTATAAAAAGAGGATAAACAGACTTTCTTTTAAGGGATGTAGATATTTGTGGAAAATGATGTAAAGTAAAAGAAAAAAATATTTTGTGTGTAACAATCGCATGACATTCTGCGATTAATCGCGATTAAAAATTCTAATTGTTGCCCAGCACTAATTTATATTATAAAACATTTATTTAAGAAAGCACATGTCCATTATCTGAATGATCGTTTACTTTAAAGCACAGCAAATGTTAAAGCAGTTTATGCTTATGGGCAGGACTATGTTATTAGTAAGCAAACTCATTCGGAGAAGGCCAAGAACTATACTCGCTAGCGAATGTGCCTTATCACTTACAACTTTGTGTGTGTGCTCTGTACATCTTGCCAATTAAGTGATGTGATTTGTGAGAAGTGAGACAGTTCGGCCTCTTAGCACTGCAAACAGTGTTGTGACATTCAATTACTCTGATGTGGAAAATAAGTCATTGCGGGTCGAGAGGCGAACTCTGAAAAAGAAAAAAAAAAAGCCACGATTCCCACAGGGGGATCACAGATCACTAACACATATCTGTTCTCTGATATCTGACTGATAGGATGGTGTGGTTGCAATGCTGCTGACACTGGTACACTTCCTGTTCTAGATGGTTATCACTGTCAAATGGTTGGTCCTGCACTTAGTGCCTCCAGTTTTTGTTTTGTTTTGTTTCTTTTTTATCAAACCAGATTATGTTATGTGTCTGTCACAGAGGTTTAAAATGTGCACAAACATGGTAACAAACTCGGTGGTTTCAGCTCAATATGTAAGACTCCAGAGGTCAGCAGTGCATAATAAATCAGAAAAAAAGAACAATGCATGGTGATAAATCTGGTTTCTTCTCTCTTGAGATGTTCTCCAAAATGTCTACAGTTTAAGGAAGCTGAAATGGTTAAAGGCAAAATTATGTCAGCGGCAACTCACTGGCTAAAACTGCCGATAAGCAAGGTCAAAGGAAGACTTGTTTGGGTTAGCAGAAATGTTGTGAGTTAATGAATAAAAGTGCTGTACAACAGCAAGGTAAAGGGTAGCATTCAGTGACATGTCTTGCTGAACCTTGAAAATGTACATGTCAGAGCACCAAAGACTCTACAAGGTTTCCCTGCTGTCTAGTTAGGAGGGAAATGAGGCCACAGAGGTCGTGTGTTCACCAGGCTTAGATGACGGAGCAGAGGAAAACATATATAAAACTTTTGATATGTGTGAAACATGTTGGTATAGGATGCAAATTAGTTAAAAACTAACCTATCAAATCAGTAACATCTTGGTGTTAAAGGAAAGGAAACATAAGATGCCGTCTCACTCAAGAGGTGAATCTTGGCACACACAAGTCCACTTCGTGCCAGTTGAGCATAATTTAAATGCTACACCATTCTCAGCTGCTAACCAGAAACATCCCTTCATAGTGAAGTCTAACCTTTTTCTAAAGGATACATCCAGCAGGAAAACAAACGTTAAAAAACATTCCACTTCAGTCTTCTCTCCAGTCAACAAATAAGTTGCAATGACAAATTTGAAACACAAATAAATGGTTTCAAAAACTAAGTGGCACAATCAAATGAACAATAACCTAGAATCCTTACCGAAACTATTTCAGAATCCATACCTTGAAAGAGATGTTTTCCTCTAAAGAACAAAGAAATAATGAAAGCTAAAATCCATGTCTAACTCATGGTAATGGAACACATAATATACTTAACACTTCATGTTCACATGTTGTCAAAATAAAAAAAAGTACATTGCTAATTATAGCATATTAAAATATTTAATTTTCTAAATGTTTTCACTTTTGTGAGGATCATTAGAAGATCTCATTCTAACAGGGTTTTAGACATCATGTTAAGGATAAATTTAATTACCAGTTCGTTTTCCTTTTTTTTTTCTCAGAGCAGAGAGCAATCAGAACACTCTTCCTTACACAAACAGATGATTTTCAATATTGAAACTAAATTTATTCAGAGGTGTTCACCAGAAGAGATGTTGTTTTTCACCATCTTAAAGAAGTACTACAGAACTTTGGTAGATTTTCTCAGCGATGCACCCCCTGACGACGACTGATTCGGCATTCATCTTACATCTTACCTGTACTTGGGACAAGTTATTATGGAATTTTTGAGGGTTTGACTTGTTTTATATGGTTAGCTTTTAGCTTGTACTCAGTTGTCAGGATTCATTACTGACCCTTCAATTTGAGAGCGCTGTGACTGATGTCTACTGAAGGTACTGATTAATAAAAATGTGCTACACGTAAATCTGCTCCAAAAAGACAGCTAATTATCATAATTGTGAAACATATAAAAAAAAAAGAAAAAACTGAAAACACTAGCACACCTATCACTTAAGCGAAATAGTGTTTGTTCCATGTACACTGATTGAGGCTACAGCAGGCCAGTAGTCGTGCTAATACTGCAAATATTTACCACACAGCTTCTGTTTCCACTTTACTGTTACCTCTTAATTATGTCAGTCTATATGACATTAGAAGCCAAATAATCTATAATAATAATGATAATAACAATAATAATAAAATATTAAAAGGTTTTTTTATTTGATTTGGTTTTGTATGTTTTTATAGTTAGTGTAGTCACAACAAACTGGTTTGACCAGTACTGCTGCTTATGTGAAAAAGCCAGCAGGCATGAAAGAAAGTGAAGCTGAGAGAGGTTTATGAATTTTTTTTTTCTTATTCCAGTGAACTGATGCAGTAAAAAAAAAAAAAAACAAGGCAATCTAAATGGCAACTACAATTTAAACGCAATATGACATCAAACTTTTCCACTTTATCCATGACTGTGCCCAACAGCAACCTACTTCTGCAATGTTTCCGCCCTTCATATCAGGCTTTTCCATTATTTCTCATCCATTATCACTGAAGGTCAACACAGAAAACCAGTACAAGAAGATTCAAACACCTTGTTCATGTTGGGTGACTTGGATTTTTGCTGCTTCACCTGACATGTCCCTGTACACGGCTGTATGTGAGAGTGTGTGGGCATATGTGCGTGTTCATCACTGCAGCCCAGTGTATAGATGTGGCTGTGGTGTGTGCAGACTTTTGAAAGCGAGGGTGAGCTGAGAGTTCTTGCAGCACAGTGTCTGTTTTTTTCTGCCTGGCAGGGCAGTCAGACACAGAGGAGGCATGATGGGAGAGGAGTGTGTGGGTCTGCCAGGGCTACTGATGCACATCTAAGGATGACCTTGGAGGTCCAAAGATGAAGGCTGAGTGAAATTTTAAGAGGACTTGAAAAGGAAGAAGACAAAACCTGCCTGTCATATGTCACCATACTGACAAGTAGTGTGAATCATGGAAGTCCACTTTCAAGTTCTTATAAGAGGCTTTACACTTTTCTGTGGGGGGGGGTTACTCCACATGCTTTCCCCTTAGATATACAAACAAAAATGGCTCAACAGTAAATGATGATTGAAGGTATTGTATGTGAACAAAACTAGAAAACAGAATCACTTCTAGCCACTGTCAAACATAAGCTGGTATTACAAGGTAGTGCAGAATTTCTGCAATTACTGACACTTTACCCACTCCAGAAATGTCATGACTTTCATATTAAAGGCTTGAGTTCAGCAGTTTGGACAGCACCATTTTAGCAGATGGTAAGATTATAAGATGGATAAGAAAAGAATATAAATTATAACTTGGTAAAAATAAAATAATCAAAATAAATAATAATAATAATAATAATAATAATAATAATAATAACACTAAATAAATAAAATAAACAGCATTAATGGATGTAAAATAAGTAACTGAAGCCATTTCAACAACTGAAATTTTGGCTGTTTGAAACAGGACGCTACGAGCCAGCAGTCAATAGGACTGGGAACCAGAAACTGCTTACATTGCATTTTTTCAGTCATAACTGAGTATTGGTCTAAGACTTACCTACCTTTATCATCTGTCTTCTAACTGTGAACATAACTCACAAAAATAATCTTTATAACTAACTGAATATAATGTGAATCTAGCATTTAATATGATAAACACTATCTATCCATCTATTGTACAGTACCTGCTTTTTTCAATGCAAGGCCATGGGAACCTATCCCAGCAGGAGGGGTATGCTCATATGCTCATTGAAAAAATGTTAACACTGGTTACAAGTCAAGCAAGTAGTGAAGTCTTTCTCTAAAGACTTCTATACAAACACTTTTTTGCAGCCACATAAATTGCCCTCCTGCTGGCCATTTAATAGATTGTACTTCAACTGTAGCTTAGTTTTAGACACAGGTCACCATGTACATTTTTTCCCCTTTATTCTATCTCTGAGTAAAACATAAATCATTTTTCTCATCATGCTAAATGTGATCTGGTGGTAATATGTTTTAATTGGGCAATTAGTATAACAGTCTGGTTGAAAGGATGCAATGAAATTTTAACTATGGTCTCCAGAGGAAGCATCCTGATACCTTTTTCTCTACTGCCACCTGCAAAACCTGCTGAAAATACAGTTTAAAGGTAGGTATGGTAATAACATTATATAAACTGTGATTAACTGCTTACATTACAGCAAAAATTATTTGTTACCTTTGTCACTTTTAAATTAAAACCAGTTAAACCTGTATGTCTTGGAATAGTTGTCACACAGGCCTCTAACTACATTTACCACATTTCTTAAACATTTTTTATAATGACCAAAGCTCTTCACCTCTAAACTGCTATTGTTCGTTTGTATCATGCATTGATAATCTGATACTGTGATAGCTCAGCCTCCCTGTGCTGTGTAGTGCTCTGGGCTGTTAGCATAACGTAGCTGGAGCAATGCAAAACAAACTAGAAGGTGGGCAGAGGAAAGTTCAACTTCCTGCTGATATGAGAAGTTTGACTTGAAATAGCCAAAAGTTACTTCCAAAAGGTGTACAGCACTTTGTGCAATTACCGTTGTCTGCACTGACTCTGGAGGTGCAAGCACACTGTTGAACACAGGGATTTATCGTCACATCTGTAATGCAGCAGCTGCATTGTTTGTAAGAACAAAAGAATTGCTGCTGTTGTTTTTGCACAGATAAATCTCCCTTCCAGACTGGTGCATGGGTATGAAAATCAAGGTACAATGGTTCTACAATAATAAATTAGAATGTTTCATCATTGTCTCCTGAAGTTAAAACTAACTGACGCTGGCTGAGCTCATTCATTTGTGGCTTTTACAAATATAACCCTAGGGCCTAGAGTTTCATTACACCTTAGTAGTTCCGAGTAAACTGGTAGTGGCACTCTTAGTCTGCTGCATTTTAGCATAATTGTGGGTCTTAAGGTGCTTAAACACTCAAAAACCAACTGCAAGTTGCATTCATAGACAAGGCAAAAGTAAAGGATCTCATCTTTAACTGTGCTAAGTTTAAATGCACTTTTATTCATTTACCTCCTATGCGGTTGACTCTTGTTTATATATTACAGGTTCAAATCTTTCTCAGTTTTGAGATAAAGACAACTTAAAAAAAGATGAAATGATAAAAGGAGATAAGAAATGAAAACTTGAAATGGAGTCCACTATGTAAAAAAGACAAATCAGTCAGTGATGAAAGAGGGAAAATGAATAACTGTGACCATTTCAACTGTCAACATCACGCTCACAGTGATAGAGGCCAATAAAATAAGATTTTCATTTGATATTTTATCGCTATGAGAAAGCTATTGAACAATTTCAAGATCCCATTTAAACTTGTGACAGATAGTCAGTACAGAGTTGAAAATACAGTATTTACCTTGACAGTGAGGGAGAGCTGGAGAGACAAATAGGAGAGAGACAAGAAGACGTTGGGAGTTGATTGCCGAGCTATCAGAGAATACGTTGACTAAATGAAACATTCAGCATTTTGGCTTACTGACAGAGCAGACTTTTGGTAGATGGGCTGTGTAACTGACACCAAGCTGATTATTAAAACAGTTCACACCATGATGTGTGCTTGCCCTTTTCATGGTTCATTAACACAATGAGATGTCCTTCCACATTCAAGCCGCAGCTCATTAAGCGAGCCATTAAATCATGCATAGTGTGAGAAAATGATTGAAAAACAGGAATGTGCCATTGTAGATAATGACAACTTACTGTGGTTAAAAAGCTATGCTTCAAAAGACATAAACACCTGGAAGGGAAATGATAAAGAAAATGCAAGGTTTCTATTATCTTCCAATAAAAATGTCATTATGTTTACTGTGGCAAATCAAAAAGCAATTGCATTTCATTTTCATCCAGCCATGTTAGAGCAGGCAATGACGTCAAAAGCACCCACATGCAGTGTGTATTTCATCAGAAACACAACCCAATCTGAGCTGTGACCATATGTTAATACACAGCAGATATTAATCTGAACGCTTTCATCTGACTGCTTTGGAGCTCAGTGATGTGAGGCTTTTTTTTTATTCTTAAGCAAGTAAAAGGTATTTTTTCAGTGTACTTGAAGAACATGAAACAAAGAAAAAGTCCTTTGACTATTAGAAATATGAAGGTAGTGTGCACATATGGCTTTTGTGTGTACATCAATGTTTCATGTTGAAAAAGTGTTTTCATAGATCAAGACTTTTCTAGGCTCACATGGTCTTCTTTCATTAAGGCAATACTTCAATATCATAGAATAATATGAACAAACTATCCAACAGCTTTATAAGTTATGACTTACAATATCTCATGTTTCATCAGGGTAATGGGGGGATGGAGTCTATCCCAGCTGCTGCCAGCACACCAGTCCATCACAAGGCCAATGCGGAGAGACAAGCAACCACTCAATGCTGAAATGTTAGAAGATGTCTGCATGCACAGCTTCACACTCAGTAGTTCTTGCTTATAACAACTACCCTGATAAGGCACACGTCTATCATTTCCGACAGCTGAAAAAGTAGACTGAGTTGAAAAAAGGTGCACAATTATCCACATGAGGAAGATAAGCCCACAGAAAATGGAGGAGGGATTCACGATGAGTCACATGAGAATGATTACATAAGCTAATCCCACATTAAAGCTAAAACCTTGAAAAATCTCTGGATGAGTAGGAGGCAGTGGGGTTAATATGTTGTTTGAGACAGTTTAGTAATCTTGAGCATGTGAACGCAACCTAGAATCATCAGAGAAAGCAACACATACAACCACAATTCCAAAAAATACGAATGCCATGTAAAATTTAATTAAAATCAGAATGCAATGATCTGCAAATATTATGAACCCATAGTTTAATCTCATCTTTACATCTGAGAGGCTCTGGCTCTTTAAAATGCTCCTTTTATATATAGTCCCAATACTAACCTGTTGCCAAGTAACCTAATTAGTTGTTAAATGCCCCTCCAGTTGTTGTTGTTTGTGTGTGTGTGTGTGTGTGTGTTTTGAGCCAATTACTTTTCCTGCCTTTTGCTGTCCCTGTTGAAACTTTTTTTTTTTAAATGTGTTGCTGCCAACAAATTCAAAATGAGCTAATATTTTGCATGACATGGTAAAATGTCTCACTTTCTACGTCTGATATGTTGTTTATGTTCTATTGGGAATAAAATATGGGTTTATGAGATTTGTGGATCATTGCACTGTTTTCATTACATTTTACACAGCATCCCAACTTTTTGGAATTAGGGTTGTAAAACGTTATAACATTTAAAATTATTATTTATAAAGAAGCAGAGGATTTCACTAGCAGAGTGGCAAAAAAAAAATCAGAACCTGAAAATAGGATTTTTAAAAAGCAAACAATTAACATGTTGCCAAAGAGGGGGTTAGTATTTGGCTTGTTAAGACTACAGCAGGAAAAAGAACAGCTGTGATATCCCAGATGGTATTCAAGATTTTTAAATAAAAAATGTTGAATATGTGGTCTCATTTGCCCTCTCAGTGCCTGTACTAGTCACCTCTATATTTAATCTTGCATATGTGTAATTTTAATTTCAGAGGGTGTGCACAACATGCACTTCGAACAAACACAAGCTATGTGACTCAACAGCATAAATACTTGAACACGTCATTAATGGCAAGTATATTCTCAGCCTAAATCAAATTAAGTGCAGGATCAATCTAATTATTTCAGTAATGTTACAGGATATAAGCTATGTTATTTCATATGTCAACATATGTTGTATAGCTATTAGGGAATAAGGCCTGTTTGTGTTGAAATGTACTACCACGGACACTATGTCTTTGAGCAACTACTTTTGGATTGGTCTCAGACGTCTCCACCATCACATAAGCAGCAATGTTACAAAAAAACAACCAGGTGTAGGGGTTAGGGGTATGTGTGTGTATAACAACAATCAGTGATCTCTGAGGTCTAGAATAAAATATTTTTCCTAATTTTATGTTTATTTCTGCTACTAGAGTTTTGCAAAACCAAAACAGCAATATGGGAGTGAATTAGATTTTGTTTTCCATAGTATTAGATTAGATTACCTTCAGACAATAAGGACAGGGCATTTAAAAATTTGAAGTCAGCTTGCTAGTTTTGTTCCAGAAAGGACTTTAAGGAAAATCAGTGGCAAGTTATTTATAAGAATAGAACTGATGCTCCATATGCTCAATGCTTCATAACCAATGAAGCATTGAGCATATGGAGCATCTTTTCTATTTTTATAAATGACTTATCAGTAGATTTCCTTTGAGCCTGCTGGGATTTTTCTAACACTGAAATTGTAGGAGCCAAGAATTATTTCTGGAATTTGCTAGTTCATGCTTATTGTTGGACAAGAGTTAAGAGTTTGTTTTTCATTACAAGTTTATTATGGTCACAGTGATTAATTAAATTAGCCATATACCATTTTATTCTAGATAAAGGCTGGAGCGAGAAAGAAGCAACATGTGCCTTGGATAGGTTTGTTCATTACAGGGCCACCCCAGAGGAAACCATGCATAGTCACATCCATCCATCCATCCATCCATCCATCCATCCATCCATCGTCTATAGCTGCTTATTCCAATGCAGATTTGCAAGAGGGTCTGGAGCCTATCCCAGCAGCTACTAGACAAAAGGCACAGTACATCCTGGACAGTTCACCAGTCACATAGACTAATGCAATCCAACCAAATCACCAATAAATACAGCATACATGTTTTATAGTAAAAGAAAACCCACATAAGCACAGCGAAAACATGTAAACTCCAAACAGGAGTGGTGCTACTGACTGTGATGTCATTTAGCCCTAAAGTTAATTAACAACATGATAAAATGTTGGTTTTTAAATTAAATTTTTAAAAGAAGTTCATTCACCTTTTTAGATGAACTTTTAAAAAATATAATTAAAATTAGTGTGCATGAGACACATAAACTTTTCAGAAGTGCTGAATTGAGAATATATAATCGTAATCATGTCATTTGCTGAATAAGCCTCCCAAATGGCAGATGGTGTCTTTCTTCAGCAATCTCTGGCAGCCACCTCATCTGTCTGCTGATGACAGGAACCATTTTACTAATGTACTCATGAATGCTTTGTCTGTCATTAAATGTCCTTGACGCTCACCTCAACTGTCTCCAGTTGCAAAGAAATGAATGATAAACCTTAGGCAGAAACATCCATAAAATCTAAGAGTTTTCGGTTTTCTAAGACATATACATACATCTATAGTAGACAAATAACGGCTTTTTTTTATATAATTATTTATTTATTTATTATTTTGATTTTTTATTTCTCAGGTTCTTGCAGCCATCTTACCTACCTACAGCCCACCATGTGAACTTTTCATTGTCCTCCAGTTCTCCTCCCAGTTTGCTTTCACTACCACATGTTTTTTTCATTTCTTTCTCTTATTATTCAGTTTTGATTGGTTGCATGTACAGCTGGAAGAAAAATACTCAACCACCACTGTCCAAGGAACTCCATGTAATTATTAATTTTGCTGCCAGCTGTATGTTATATAACTGATAGAAGTCTCCTTCGTATGAACCCGTATGAGTGCTTCATGGGGATCTGACTCGAACTGGTTTTAGCCTCCATGGAACAGCATTTTGATATTGAGCATTATGTTGTCAAAGAGCCACAAATGCTGGTCACATAATGTAAACAACTTAGAAAACACAAATATATATCTATATAATAATAATAATATAAAAAAAATAATAATAAAAACTTTATAACGCATTTTTAATCAAAGTGCTGTACATGGCAATTAAAAAACGCATATACCAAGATTAAAACAGTTAAGTACAGACAAATTAAGACTCAACAAAGTGAACAAGTGGATGTCTGCCTAATATCTTGAGGATGACTATTTGATAGCATTGGCATACTGAAAGAAAAAGCACGCTCACTGATGGTGTTTATTAATTTTTTTATTTCAGTGGTCTTGGGAAGCCTTAAAAGACCAGTTCCCTGAGAGCAAAGAGCACAAGAAGGAACATTATAAGGTCAACAAAATGAGATGCTGCAGTGCCATTTAAATCTTTATAAGTGAGCAGCAGCACCTTGAAATCAGCTCAAACTTGACAGGGCAGCGAATGAAGAGAGGTCAACACAGGAGTAATGTGTTCATATTTTCCTGCTCTTTTCCTGCTAATCAGCTTTGTGAGCTGCTATAGTTTTTCTCTGCAAGTTAGAGCCGCTATCATCATTTCAACTTTAGACTTTATTTTGATTAATTAAATTTTTTAATAAGTTTAATCGAATTCATTCCTTCATCAACCACCAAAGTGTCCCCTGTGCCTCTGACTGAAACACATACTCAAAGCACAGTTAATACACCCCTGTACTTGACATTCCAAGAGCACACCTCGTGATTTTATTAAACCTTTTTTCTTTAGTGTAACTTTTTGTATCTCAGTACATGAAAGCCCTTTCCTTCCACTAAACATTTCTCAGATTAAAATTATTTAATTATTAATCTGTTAAAACTGTTGTGCTAGTCTACACAGTAATTAGCTTACTGTTACATAAAAATCTGGCAAATTAGTTAATATTTATCCCATGATAAATTTAATTAATCAGCCTGAGTATACTGGGGAAATCTTGATTCAATTAGTTTTACATTTTATTTAAAAGGATTAGTATTCTAATCTCAAATGTGGGAAGTGTCTTTCATCCATTTCATAATTACATAGCTTTAAGTGCATTGCCTAAATAAAAATCTGCGATACGTATACTTTAAGTATTATACTACACAGTTTGCCAAGAAAATAATGATAAAGTAGTACGCTATTGGACTAAAACCACTTCGATTTAACAGCTATTTGCTTTTTCCATAAGAAAAGTTGAGCAATTTGCTCATTTGTTTCATCTGGCAACAAGTTATTTAACCCACTTTAACACAATGAAGGTGTCTTGACTTGATTATACACACACACACACACACACACACACACACACACACACACACACACACACACACACATATATATATATATATATATATATATATATATATATATATACACACACATATAGATACATATACATATATAAATCAAGGAATTTTCTTCCATATTGGACATGTTTGGTTTGTGGCAACATGTAAAAGAACCGACCCACATTCAAGGTCACATTCTGGACCTGGTTATTTCAAAGGGTGTTGATATTTCTTCTGTTGAGGTCACTGACTTGGCCTTGTCTGACCATTTTTGTATTTTGTTTGATTTACTGACCACTCTGAATGTCCAAACAACCTGCTTCTCCGTTAGGAAGAGGTACATTAATGAAAGAACAAGTGCTAAGTTTGTGGAGGCCATAGCTATACTACCAACAACCAGTGCAGAGTCAGTTGATGGACTCCTGGATCATTCTTGAATGTAATGGATGCTGTTGCACCAATAAGAATCAAGAGCAACTTGAGCAAAGAGAAAACACCATAGAGAAGCACCACTGTGGTTACCAGCCTAAAAAGAGAATGCAGAAAAACTGAGCGGAAAAGGCAGAAAAATAAACTTCAAATTTACTATGAGCTGTACAAACAAAGCCTGCGTAACTATAACAATGAGCTGTACAAGGCCAGACAGCTGCATTTATCTGAAATGATTAACAGGAATGTCAACAATTTTCGCACTCTGTTTGCTATGATTGAAAAACTTACAAATCCTCCTATACAGATAAGCTCAGAGCTCCTTTCCACTGAGAAATGCAACCAATTTGCCAACTTTTTTAGTCAAAAAATTAAAACAATTAGGCAAAATATTAATTCCACAAAGTCACACAAGAAAACTAGTCTGTGTATAAAACCCGGAAATAATTCTGATGTCATGTTGCAATTTAAAATGGTTGATTTAAAAATCCTACAAGAAACAGTTTGGCATTTGAAATCAACAACATGCACTCTGGACATGATACTATCCAACTTTTTAAAAACAGTTTTTACCTCATTAGAAAGTGATCTCCTACTGATAGTTAACAGCTCACTGGCATCAGGCATTTTTCCCAAGTCACTAATAGCTACTATTAATCCACTCCTAAAGAAAAGGACTCTAGATGCCTCTATAATGAACAACTATAGACCTGTCTCTAACCTCTCTTTTATTTCCAAGATTATTGAGAAAGTTGTATTTCACCAGCTTAATGACTTTGTAAATAAAAGTGGAAATCTTGATAAATTTCAGTCCGGCTTCCGACCTCATCACAGCACTGAAACAGCTCTGGTCAAAGTGTTAAATGACATTAGGTTGAATACTGATTCTGGTCAAGTATCAGTCCTGATTCTGTTGGATCTCAGTGCTGAGTTTGATACTGTAGATCACAGAATCCTGTTGCACAGGCTGGAAAACTGGGTTGGACTTTTTGCAGCGGTCCTTAACTGGTTCAGGTCCTATTTCGAAAGCCGGAGTTATTTTGTTACGATCGGCAGCAATAAATCCGAGCGAGTGGCCATGACTTGTGGAGTCCCCCAGGGTTCAGTCCTTGGACCTCTTCTGTTCAACTTGCATATGCTCCCTTTGGGTCAAATATTACAGAACTATAGCATTAATTATCAAAGTTACGCTGATGATACACAACTTTATGTGTCTCTGTCACCAGATGACTGCAGTCCAATAGACTTATTGTGTTAGTGTCTGGAGCAAATAAACACCTGGATGAGGGAGAATTTTCTACAATTAAATGAAGACAAAACTGATATTATTCTGTTTGGTAGCAAAGAGAAGAGGGTCAGCATTGGCAAACACCTGGAGACTCGGGCTCTTAAAATCACCGACCAAGTTTGTAACCTTGGAGTGTTGATAGACTCAAACCTGACTTTCAGCAGCCACATCAAAGCTGTCACTAAGACAGCTTTTTACCAGCTCAGAAACATCAGCAGAATTAAAAGTTTAGTCTCCCAGGAAGACCAAGAGAAACTTATCCATGCATTCATCTCCAGTAGACTGGATTACTGTAATGGTCTTTTAACAGGACTTCCTAAAAAGAGCATTAAACATCTGCAGCTCATACAAAATGCTGCTGCTAGAGTTTTAACCAGGACTAAGAGATCTGAACACATCACACCAGTTTTGAAATCTTTACACTGGCTTCCAGTCAGTCAGAGAATAGATTTTAAAACCCTTCTGATTGTTTACAAATCCCAGAATGGTTTAGGCCCAGAATACATCTATGATATGTTCAGAGAATATAAACCTAGCAGAGCTCTTAGATCCAGAGTCTCAGATCAACTAGTCCAGACCAGAGTCCAGACTAAACATGGAGAAGCAGCATTTAGCTGTTATGCTGCAAACAAGTGGAACAAACTGCCAGTAGAGATTAAACTTTCACCAAATGTAGACATTTTTAAATCCAGGTTAAAAATATTTCTTTTCTCATGCACCTATGCATGAAATCTACATCTTAACTTTTTTAACTTATCTTGCTTTTAATCATTTTAATGTAATTTATTATTTTATTGTGATTATGTGTTGATGCCCTTTACTATTTCTAAATATCTGTAATGCCTGTTTTATGTAAAGAACTTTGAATTGTCCTGTACATGAAATGTGCTATACAAATAAACTGCCTTGCATATATATATATGTACTTCAACTTCATCAATTAGGACAGCAAATGTTAATTCCAACATAAAGTATTTTAAAACAAGTGTAATAGATTTAGAAGAAGTCTATAAGACAATGGGCTGGGTTCCCTTTCTTGCAAAAATTTGTACTTTTACTGTTGACATACTGGCAATATTTTTTTTTTTTTATCTCACAATTTTATTTAAAATATTTTCCTTTCAGGGCTTTTGCTTGTTATCAAGTATTTTCCCAGTACAGGGTTGTATGATCTGAGTACTTCCTTCAAAAGCTGTCTAATCTAGCCAGCGTTCAGGTTCATTTGTTCCAGTGACGGCTCTGTCTTCAGCAGCTGGTGCCCTGGGCCTCTGGTGTTGTTTGCAATCCCCCGCTGAGCTATGCTCATGTATTGACACACATGTCTCTTCAGTTTCAAGACTCTGATGCCTGACAGGAGTTTACATGTTGAACAGTATTTAGATGGTTTTATTCCCTTGTCAGAATCTTTTATGATCACTATTGGCCTCCCTTGTGCTTGGCAGTGTGGCTGGGACTCCACTTTTACTCGATTTATTTGTGCAGCATAGCTTTGATGTAACGTTACTCAGATCATTCAACCAGTAGGTGCAGATCCTCTTGGCATCTCTTTACTGCTGTAATGGTGACTGGTTAATTCTCTAAGGTGCTCTGATTGTCTTGCAATTCATGAAGATTCAATTCCTAAATGTAATTGCATTACAGCTCCTCAGTATCAGTCACATTCAGACAGCTGGATGTACAATATACTCATTTAACTCATTTATAAGCCAGACCAATCGCAGCATGGTTTCATTGACACTTAAGACACAATGGATAACACAATAGAAAATGATGCTACACCTACTTCACTGTTAAATAGCCATTAGACATTTCAGGTGACCACAAAACTATATTTGGATAAATAACTCAGTCCAATTTGCCTGAAGAAAGGAGAGGCAGTTTCTGACTTGAATTGCTTCCTTTTTGATTACTATAGCAGGTTTCGCTAATCTAGTAATGAAAGTCAACGTAGAGGTCTACATATTAAAAGCTACTTGATCAAAAGTTAATGAGACATCACTGTAAATTATTTTGATCCCATTATTACTGGCACAGAAGAGGGCAGAAGCCACAGCGGGTGACCTGATTTGGTCTAAAACTGTAACGAGAATAAAGAGCTTTCCAATGGGCACAGGAAAATGCTCCAATGCATGGTAGGAGAAGTTCTAGCGATGTTTCAGTGATGGCCCTATTACTGTATATAGCTAACAAAATGGTCATGATCGTACTACTCATCTCTCATATCTCTCATTTACAGATGGAGTAT
Organism: Melanotaenia boesemani; assembly: GCF_017639745.1. Classification (NCBI taxonomy): domain Eukaryota; kingdom Metazoa; phylum Chordata; class Actinopteri; order Atheriniformes; family Melanotaeniidae; genus Melanotaenia; species Melanotaenia boesemani. The sequence goes on along the minus strand of NC_055682.1, from coordinate 16,776,926 downwards.
ATTTTACACTGTAAAATATTTTTATTGAATCCCCTATTGAATGCTGTTATAGCTTCAATTATACAAAATCAGAGAGTAGGAGTTTCATAAGCTATATTCACAGATCATTACTGGTCAGTGTGATAGAGGCTCAGATAACATTTAAAACCCTTCTGCTGAGGCACTATTTGTTAATAAGAGGCATGAAAGAGCTTCCTCCCTTTCTCTCATTGTCCTTACTTGCTAGAAATCGATTTGTGACTCTGCTGCTGCCACTGTGTCTGACAGATGTCTTTTTGCCGTGCAGCACTCAGGGTGCAAGCAGTCACAGTGTCTGCAGCTAAACGATGGCAGGCCAGATAAGAGGCCTCTAGCTGCCTGTTGGGTTTGGAGCATGAAAAACCTCTTAGATGTTCTCCTCTACAGCCATTGTTGACAGGTCATAGAAAGCTATGGTTAGTATTTGGTAACAAGAGGCATGGAAAAATCTTGATTTTCCTCTTCTAAAGCGAACATGTTGAAAATCAACAAGTAACTGGAGACGACTTAGGATGGAAATGTCAGACTGTTGATCCACCACTTCAGATGAGATGGACTTTCCATCTACAAACCCCACTGTAAACACACTGTGATGCAGAGAAGAACAGAATACAATTATTTGAAAAAATTAAACTCTGTAATTAACTCAAAGTGCATGAAGTCAGTTAACAAAGTCAACTCAACAAATGCAACTGGCCTTCTTTTTTGCTCTGAATGCATTTTGAAACTAGTTACAACAATTGCTGCTTGACAAAATCAGAAAATCTTGAATCTATAGTCTCCTTTTTCAGTTTGTCATTTAATAATGAAAAAAATTAATTATTTTAATTTTATTTTATTTCATACTCCAAAGTCTCTCAGTAGGTGATAAAATGCAATGTCTCAATTTAAGAAAAACTTAGATGTTATCCAAAACATCCTGTTCTATCTTAATTTGTGAAGCTCACAGTCTCTGGGATGCTCTGTTTTAACCAAATTGTGTTCAGACCTCTTGACAAATAACCAAATTAATTGTACATTTTTCACCTTTTTTTCAGTTTTAGATCATTCAACCTCTCCGGTGTTTTGGTAAAAACATACAAATCATGCTGCTGAATGGCTAAATGTGTTTCAAAAAGCAAAAAAATATTTCTGTTTTAGAATTCTGTAAACCACTTTTTTCAATTCAATATTCAGATAAGCTGATACTGTTTTTACAAATAGCGTGCATTTTTTTAGCACTGAAAATATAGTAGTAAGTTTATTTAGTAGGTTTTTCATTGTTTAGTTAAGCATCTCAACATGTATCTCTAGTTTCATTTCAATATTTTTTTTCTTAATAAATCATTTGTAGTTCATATGCTTCAGCAAAACATGCCACACTGAGGACCATTTTATTATAAAATGAAACTTTTCTTGGGCAAGGAGGATTTGAATAGGATAGTAAATAAAACCAAAAGGGGCAAATTCAGTGTTTGAAGTGGCACTGATCCAAATCCTATTGTGGTAAGAGAAGCCCTTCCCATGGCTAGACTTAGAGGCAGATGGGACATCATCCACATCAAATTAACACAACATTAAATGTTTTGGCAGCAGGTGAGTGTCTGCCACTTCTACTGATGCAGGTGAGTAGGACATGACTGGGCTTATTAAGACTAAATAAACAATATCCAGTAGAATATTTCTTCAGATAAAGTCTGACACAGTGGTGTAAAGACAAAGGACAAGCTTTTTTTTTCTTTTTCTATGTCCTTAATGTCATGGAAATATACTTGCTCACAGATCAGACAGCAATTAAGAAGTTACTCAACACATGTATAAACTGATCGAGTTATAAACCTTACAACTGGTGGACAGCTGCTGTAACCCCTGAGACATCACTAACCCTTTTAGAAATACAGAATGAGGCTCAAAATCACATTCATGTTATCAAATTAGTTTGTAAAGAAAATCATGTTAAATAGACCTGGTGTTTTCAGTGCATATAGACAGTCTGCATCTAAGCTTAAGAACAATAAAAAAAATTAAAAATGACTTTGAGTCAATTTTCATGGCAGTTCAAACATTTACACCAATCAAAATGTTAAATCTTTAGACATGACACTTTCATTTACAACTAAAAACCTTAAGAATTAAATAAAATTTCATCACCCTTTCCATATTATGTGTTTAGTGAATAATAAATGTAGATTAAGGAGATGACTAAGAGAAATATTCCAACAATTGTTATTTAACAAAGTGCATAACCATCTTATTAGTCTCAATTATTCAAAAATTGCTGTAGCAATGACTTATCCCATTTACTTGAAACCACTCAGCTAAGGATCAATGATTTATGTTCACAGAATTCAGCCAGCAGTAACACAATCAAAAGACAAACAATGCATTAATAAATAATATTAGAGACCTCAAGGTGTGAATGTCAAAGGTAAAATTACTTTTCTAATTGTTATTCAGGGATGTAAATATGTAGAATCACTGCTACAGCCTGAGCCTTAGCCCACACAGCTGCACAGAAACTGGAAATATTATAGATTTTGTTAATGAGAAGTCCAATTATGTGTGTTATAATCAGTAATTAAAATGCTAGTTATGGTGTTTTACCTACTCTGTAACCAGATGCTATACACAACACTGTGATCTTATAATTGTTTTGACATTGAAGTTCTCATCAGGGTTAAATGTTTGTTTAATTTAATTAAAGAGAAGTCAAATGAGCATGTTTGCTGAACCAACTGCCAGGTGTATAACTGTCAAAATGGAGATTTATGTGGCAGGAAAAAAATGCATGAATGACCCTGGATGCATCCTTTACCTACAATATTTTGGAATTGTGAGTTTTCTGTTTTAGTATTACCCCAATGTTAAACCTGATAAAAATTATCCCTCCACTTGTTGCCAGTAAATGCATATTATTAAATATTTTTAAAATTCCTTGAAATTTCTTAAGTGTGCATGGCTCATATTGCTACATCTTGTCACATACATGACATTTCCACACAATGGTAATTTTGCATAATGAGGATAATCCCTTCAATCAAGGCTGCATTGTCTATATTGAGCTCATCCCATTTGATTTCTTTATCACACTGATCTATCATCAGCATGTTCTGCAGATAAATATCAGACACAAAAGAGAAGGATTATGCATATATAAAGAAAGAAATCAAATTAAATTATACACGGCCTTTAAGCTCTTTATCTGATTGTGTGACTGTAAAATCGCTGCATTTAATCTACTTTGATTGACTGGCACTCTTGCAATAAAATGACAGCTGGAAATACAAATATACAGTCTTACATCTATAAAATTTAGACTGAACTGTACAAACACTGAAGAAAAAGCACAAAAAACAAAGCACCTCATCAGATACTTTTTGCCCCATTTTTTTGTGATTTAATTTACTCCTAGATAACCGTATTTGTTCAGATTTTTCCTTGTTGGTCCTGTATTTGGTAACACGTTTTGATCTCCACTGCATGCAGTTTTCTAACTATTTCTATAGCTGAGCTTGTTTGTGGTTCTTGTATTTAATATTACAGTTTTGTCTCCAGCCTCCTGTTTTGAAGTTTCTGCACATGTACTGCAAAACCTAACAGCATTCATTAAAACTGTATCAACACCACAGTGGTTTAACCTCATGGTAGCCAATTTATGAACTCTGTTTCTAAAGGAAGTTGTGTAACTCCACCGAATTCAGACAGCAGTCAAACTGAAATATTTCTGTATATAAAATAATTGTGTCATTTAAAAATATATGCAGTGAGAATAGGGTGATTCTTACTAATGAGCTTAGAGAAAACTATCAGTGGAATCACCGCTATGGTCACCTCTCACTCACAGCATCAACAGTATGCCAACAGCTCAGCACCAAGCGGCATATGGACGCAGTAAGAGATCCTCCACAACATAATACAGATTAAATGGGTTTAACTCTATCCTGCGGTTTTTAGTATTTAGAAACTGGAGTCTATCACTACCACCTATTGTGAAACACTGCTGATCACTGATTCAATAGAGAGAATTATAAACAGAATGATGTCCTACACCATCACTAATATCTGTGCAGGAGTGCTAACCCCTGCACATAGCTGCTAATTCACTTGGTTATTTCCAAAGTTGCATTCTTATTTTAATTGCTGGTATTTAAGAAAAACATTAGGAACTGAGTGTAGATTTTGATGGGTGGTGGACATCTTTTCAAATGATACACCACTGCATGACTGCTTTTTTTGTCATGCAGTTGTGTATCATTTGAAAAGATGTCCACCACCCATCAAAATCCCTAAGCACAAGGCCGATTCACACACACGCAGACAGAACATTTGTGTTCTCTCTGTCAAGACTCGAGACATCGAGAGAAATGGTGGGTGCTGATCGATTAACTCTGCCTATATTTAGCATACTGCTGAGGATATATTGGTCATGTCTCATCACGATGTTTTATCCACAGAAAAAGAGGCTTTAATGGAGCATTTAGAAACTATTGAGACAGAGTAAATAAACCAAAACAAAGCTAAAAGACAAGCTTAACATTTGCCAGGACTCCAAAACATTTTCAGTATAACACCATGTCAGCCGTGAATAGAGGTGACTTTGCTGAGAGATTAGACACATATACTCAGAAAGTGGTGACCCTCAATGTTAAACATTGTATGTTCATACTTATCACATGGAATTAATAATGTATTATTTTCCATTTAATTTAGTTTCATTAAAGCTAAGATTATTTGGCTGATCTTGAAGGTAGGAAGAAAATGGTTTTATCATTTCAAGTAAATTTAGAGCAGCAACAAGTCAACCAAACTGTAATATTTCATCTAATTAAATCTTAAGTCGAGGAAAACTTCTGTTCATTCAGCAGAGCTTTTCTGATGTTGGGCATTGCCTTTTTAAAAGTAGTATTATCCAAGTAAAGGTTGCATGTAAAATATTAACTTGCATTTGTAACTAACTGGATGTGTACCACCAGTGTGGGTGTGAACAGATTAGAAAAAAGGGGTCAACTTGACATGATCTGGCAGCCTTGACAGTGGTCTGGCAGTATTTTTAGAAGAAATGCAGGGTTTAATGATAACTAGAAAGCTACCAACAAAAACTGGATAACAACATTTTTGGGTTTGCAGGATTAGGTACTGAAGGGGCAACAAGCATTTCAGAAAGCAACATTGTTTAAAAAATATAGGCTACTTTATTACACTCTTAGTATTAACAGCTACAATGAGCTTTTAAAAGGGAAGAATATGGATATTTTTGTAGCAACTCAAAAATTATTAAAGGGAATCTTGAAGAAATGGACATTCCCAGTGACAGTACGCTTATCATTAGTTTTCAATTAAACCACTAGTATATATATCACTTTAACTTCAGCTACTGTCAGCCATAGTTTTAATTAACATCTTTAAAAATGAATTATCTTACCACATTTATTCAGCTACTGCAGGGGGAGTAGCTGCTGTAGCTCCAGACGGTGTTTATTCAGATTGGGTCAATGAACAATTTCCTTTTTTATTATGCATTTTACAAGTTAGAAAGTTACTTTTAATTAAATCTCCCTTGTCAAACTTTTTTTCTGTTATATCATTGGCTTATAACATTCATTGACTCATTTTATTCTACATACCTATGAATTCTAAATGAAAAATACCTTAAATAAATATATTTACCAAACATATTTACCTCATTCCTTCAGGAATGGACCATAATGGTCTTATGGTCCATTCCTGAAGGAATTCCTCTGTTTGTGTGAGGGTCAGGCAGCAAGGGACAGATGTTCAGAAGAGGTCACAACACACAGTGGGTCATGAATACAGGAGACAGGCTGATCTGGCCTATGACAAGGAAAGGGCGGCTTGGCTGTAATGGCTGATAAATGTCAGAGCCTCCCAACAGCCTCAGATGAGCGATTGTTATGTGGCTTGCTTGAGCTGCTGAAGCCTCCAGTAAGACTGACAAGCAGAGGAAACATTTTCTCAGATAGAATGGCGTGTTTGGATGACCCCCACTTCACTGCAGTTGCCATAGGCAAAACGAGGGAGGGTGATTAATCAGGTTGTTAGCATGTTTGACGGAGAGTAGAGAGAGGAGAGGAGGAATCCATGTGCTGAGAGGGCAAAAGGTAACAAAATGAAGAGGAGAGCTCTGCTACTGTGATTCATGGAGGGTTACTGAACCACTGAGGAGCAATAATTTTTCAACTTACAGGCCTTGATTGCAATAATGTCCCCATAGCAACTATTATCTTTAATGACTATTATTACTGCTGTCATAAAGTGGAGACTGCACCAAGTCTTTACGCAACTCCTCCTTATATTGACTTCACTGATCAAAAACTGGCTTTCTTTTTTAAATCTCACAACTTTAAAATAATAGATTGTAAGAGCAAAAATTTAACAAGGTAAATTAAATAGCACATGAAAAAACATATTAGTTGCTATGGTAGGCCATATTTGATTTTTCAGTCTGATATGCTTCAAGAATATTGTTCTCCTCGGTAGCATCTAGTTTGTGTGTTGTGTTTGGAAACCTGTTTACATCATTTCTTATTTGTCTGAAGCCACAGAAACCAGTCAGTTGGCTGTTATTTAAAAGTAGAAAAGAGTTTAACTTACATTTTGAGACTTTAGAAACTTTCCTCTTAACCTCGCCACCACCTGAACCAGAACAACCATCCTCATCGTCGCAGTCTCCGCTGTAACGTCCCTCGACATCTCCACTTCCTGTTTCAATCTGGTCCAGTGATCCCAGTTTTGGGATGGATTTTCCTTGCAGCAGCTGGTTGTGAAGAGAGACAAAGCAAAAATACAGTTATAGGAAGAAGTTCATATTTTTTATCTTAAGTAAATGGGTTTGAATAAACTAGTGTGTGTCTGTGTCTGTGTTTATGTGCCCATGGTGACAGTTTTATTACATTTGCATTATACAGTATGTGTATAATATTTTCATTCTATATTCACTACAGGATAAAATGCACAAGGTCCTCTCATGGCAATGGCAATTTGAAATATGTTTTCTTTATTCATTATTATATCCAGTATATAAAGAGGAAAATAGACAAAAAATACATGAGCTGCATATTATGCCAATCAGCCACAAGGCTCTTGTAATAAGAAGCAATGAATCTGCACAAAACTAGCATTATAAAAAAGAAAATAAGCATTTCTGCCTTGTAGTCTGCTGCAATTTGTGATTTTCTAAAAGGTAATTTATTAGAAACTAAAAGCTAAAGATATAAGCCTTAAACATACACAAACCATGCACTGATGAACCAACACTTAGTATGAGTATCCTGATCACTTCCACCTATGCCTATAACTGAATCTATAACACGAGTTTCATAGCAGTCCTTCTTCTTACAGGGCAGTTCAACTTTCTGCTGTAATGCTGTGCCGCAGAATCTAATTCAAAGACTCTGTGAACTCGACACCAAGGGAAATGCACCCACTAATTGGCTCATTTAAATTCATGGTGCGTCATTGGAAACAAGAGAGAATGCTTTGTGTTGATCAGAAAGGTAGTGTCTATGGTAATTAGCAACTGCTGTGGTTCAGAGCAAGCAGGGAAGAGATGGTGTCAGGGTTGCTGGGACATATCTGAGCCAGTCTGCTGTCTCTGCTGCTAAACAGTGACAGGTTAGATGATGAAGAGTTTGGGCTCTCTCAGCTTTCCCTCTTTGCGTGTAATTAGCATGATTTCCCTTCCAATTACTGCAGAAATATGACCAAATGTTCAACATATTATGGAGAATAATGGGTTTCTGCAGTGTCAGAGTGTTGCCTGGTTTGGGGGTTGACTGAATTTTTACTGTGTTTCATAGGAGGTAGAGCACTGAGAGCACTGCTCGAGGGCTTTGTATGTAGAGTTCAAAGGCTGTCAACTCTGAAGCCATCTTTAAAGGAAACTGTGTCTGGTGATCATTAGTTTGCACATGGGAAACAATGAGCATCTGAGCTGTAAGTTTCATCTATTTATCATTTGCACTGAGCAAAAAGGTGGAGCTCTACTGTATTTCTCCATTAATAAGTGGGAAAAATCTGCCTCTTTGACACATTCACAAATGAACTCCATCACATGATCTTCAGTTAAATGTGAAGTTGCAACGTTTTGCTTTACTTTTGAAACTTAGATGGAGGACAATTAATTTAGAGTTGACTTGACCTTAGTTTTGTGTACGTGAAAATGATCATCTACATATTCACTTGATCAAATACAGATTTTCTGTTCCCACTTCATGTCTACATGTTTTTAATGCGATTACTTAAGTAACTAGCAAAATGTTTGCAGCTTTATAAAGTTCAAGCTGTAATGACAGCCTCCAAAATACTCTGAGAAGAAGCAGACTATTTTTCTTTACTGTACAGTAAATTCCATGTTTTAGAAGGGTTCAAAAGACCTAAAAAGTCAATTGAGGAAGAGTAATTACTCAGTCATCCCTTTAGCCTTTGCTGGTAGCAAGGCAATGGAGTGGGACATTGTCTGAGAGCCTGCATACATTTTGTGGCCCTCATGTATGGTTATGCTTGTATACTTCTTCGTAAAATACTATTTGAACAAAATGCCTTCCAGAAGCTGGCAGCAGGTTTAGAAGTTGATTTTAAGACTGTTTTAAACCTCAGGAAGTTTAACTAGCTCATTTTAAAAGACAGCAGCCTACACAGTGCTCTTCCTCCACCCTGCTGGACCATGGTTCAAAGTGATGTTTGGTGTCTGTTAGTGATCCAGCTTGGTTCCATCCATCTGCACCATCAAGTGCCACTCATTTTATCCATGTATAAAAAACATTAAACAAAAAATCTGTACCCAGGCATTTCTTGGCACAAACCTGATGATTGTACATGTGAATCTTCATCAGAGGTGGTGTTGTTTTAGCCTTTTTCAACTTGGCCACATTTTGCACTTCGGATGATTGAAGTCAGTTTTGTCTTATAACAAATCGTGGCACTGGATGAAGGGTGCTATAGCTTCCTGATTAATTTAGTTTTTGCAGTTAATCAGCACCTGATTTCCCCTTCACATTTTTTACAACCCTGGTGTCACCTCACAATGAAACTTTGATTGCCTGGTATTCAAACCTCAAACACAAAAAAAAGTGTTAAATTTGTCTGAAAGGAATAGAGCAGTTTTTGTCATTAAGGTAACTTTTTTTATTTTATTTTTGACTGATTTTACTGATAATAATGAAGATTCTCAATATTACGCACACTTATTTTAAAGTTTAAATCACCTTAGTGCATAGCATCCTTTATTATACGAATATCCAAAAATGCTTAAAGTGTAACTACACTTACTAGTTTTTGCATAACTCCACCCACTATCAAATTAGAAAAATGCCTAAAAGTGCAAGGGTTGGGGTGTGAGGTGTGGGGTGATCAGGGAGCAGAGAGTGGGCAGATCGGGATACACAGACAGAAATGATTGACAGACAGCAGCTCAGCGGCCACTAGATAGATGGAAAGCGAGATTCAAAGCACCTAAGCCACAGAGCAGTCTTTGAGGTGGAAGACTTCTCCCCTCCTGAATCTCCTCAGCTACACAAGAACAAGGTGGTCCTGAACCATACCAGCCTGTCAGCAGCTCCAGCAGCTCTGGAAAGCTGTAAAGATTCACGGCCGGTTGTGGCAGCTGCAGGAAGTGCTGTTGTAAGTTGCCGCTGCTTCGATTTGAGCTGCTGTCTGTTGTTCGATGTTACTTTTACACCCCTCAAAAGCACAAATCATTTCATCATGATATGTAAATAGAAAATAAAAATGAACAGACTAAAATATTAATAGCTTTTGGTATTTTCATGGGATTTGTTGGTAAAATTCTCAGCCTTCATTGTTGTTAGATGAGATTTAACTGTTAGACAATGAGATGACTCAAATGTGATTTATACAAATACATGAACACAAAAAGTTACTCCATTTTGAGGTCAAACCCTAATTTTGGTATAAAAATACATTTGCAAATTTTAGCTCTAAGTTATTGAATACAGAAATCCAAAGACAATGAACAGATTGACCCACACTTCTGTGTTGCTTTCATTGTGGCCATTACCAGAACTGCTGATTTGCATCAAACAGTAGTAATTAATTAATCAAGTCTCATAAACTATAATTATCTTTCACAGTCAGCTTATTTGTTCAGCTTATTTGTTGAAAAGATTCATCACATTTGACCGAGCCTGTCACTCAGCAGACTGCTTGATTCTTTAGCTTGCCAGGGGAGTAACTGCTCAGTGTTTGATTATATTGAACAGCCACACCACTCTTACTGACACACTATGAAGCAAGTCTGAATTGCCTAACTGTGTTATTAGCCTCTTCTCCATGAGTGGCAGAGGGTTTTGTCTAACACGGGCTGGGAGACAGGTGCTTTGATTTGTTCCAGCTCTGGAACAAACCTCACCCCTCACCCCATTCCCCCCCTCCCAGGTAAGCCTCTGGCTATTATTGGAGAATGTGGAGAGTGAGTAATGACTAAATATTAACAATACTACTAGATTATACCACTGCTACACACCTTGCATGATCCTCTGCTGATTGCTGATTCTTCCCGTTTGAAAGTACAACTCAGATTCTGGGCAAACACTAGTTCAGATAATTATGAACCCCTTTTCTGCAAATCAGTTCAGTCATACATTTTATCTTTTATAAAATGAAATGAAAAATTAAATAACCTTTTTTTCTAATTAACAGGTTGAAAAAAAATGAAACACAAAGTTTAGGCACCCACAGAATTGTTTAGAGCATTTGAAAGACAGTATAGCTAAAAGAAAGCTGTTGAAAAATTACTTTGTGTATTACTGCTAGTAATTAAAAAAGTAATATAAAAACATAACTTTTTGCCCTTGAAAGCATTTACTTAGTTGCAAGTCAAATAAAAAAAAAAACAAAAACAAAACAAACCTCATAGGGCCTCATAGGTGTGAACCTATGCGAGTCATTGAGTGTTTCAGATTTTAAGTGAATTTTCAGGTCAAACTTAAATTACTAGGAGAAAAATCCAGCCTTCCCATAATTATCATTACCCTGCACCCAGTAAATAGGAAGACAACTATTTTTCTACTTTTATAAACAAATTCTCATCAGCAGTTACATTGTTCTAAAGAAAAACTATAGCTTATGATGGTCTACCAATAGTTTATTTAATGTTTTATATTCAGACACTAACTTCATATTGGCATTTATTAGTTTTTTTCTCCCCCAGTTGGAAATTCCAATCACCAATTTGTCATGGAATGCACCACTTACCATTACAAATTCAAATTGTAGTTAAAATCGGCCCATTTACTGAACATTTCTTAACATAATACCTGTAAACACTTAAAACACAGAAAATGGGCCGAATGTCAGCTCAGGGTTTATTGAGCTAATATAATGTGACAGAAATTAAAAGGGAAAATTTGTTGACAGCCAGTTTGTATCAGACTGCAGTCTTCCTGTCTCTGTTGCTGCGTTTCATCAAGCTGGCCCCTTTTAAGACATGAATGATGGCCACCCAGACAAGTATTTTTCTGTCAATTCTGTGTGTGGTAGTTTGAGCTCAGCTTGTTTTGTCAACTCTTAGGATAGGTAATCTATGTGCTTAATGTATAGTAATAACCTTGAAACACTGAGTGTAATTTGTGTCTTTCTAATTTCCATGGTATTATAAAACTCAAGAAAGACGTGAGTGGAGTAACAGTAAAATCAAAGTGCTGTGCCATATTTCTGTGTTGAATGAAGTATGTGATTCAGCTTTTTAAAAGAGGGCACAATATTGCTCCTTTAAGGTCTTTTCATTGGCTCTGCCTTGTAAAGTATTTCAGTTCTTGAGATATTTTAAGGCTTTCTTCCAAATGTGAAAAGCAGAATGTACGTACAGCTGTTTTAGCCTGAGCCAAGAAAAGAAGTGGACATTTGACTGAAAGATGAAGGTCAGTGCCTGCTTTATGAATTTTCTCATTTTACTGGCTTTGGCTCTTCACTGTTAATGAACAGTCAAACACTTTTGTCAATCTATTTCATTAAAGCACTTTGAATTGGAAGTAATAAAGTACTAATAAAAGACAAGTGAGCTTACTGTTTAAGCATTCAAAAAATAAAAAAAAGACAAGTTAAGCAAAGATAGGAACATGCTGGACTAATCAAAATCAAGTTTTTCTTAGCTGCCCATCCACCCCACCCCCCCACTCCCATTTTTGCCCAGTGGTTGCCATCTCCCGGTACTGACGCACCCTTTATAGCAACACTGTATTGCTTTCATGTAACTGGTTAATTGGACAAATGGTTGCCATCCAGGACTTTCATGCCATAAACACAAATTGAACAATGCACAGAAAAAGCCATTATTTCAAATGGAGATAGCTACAGCCAGACGGACTGCATCTAATGGGATGCTGTCATTGATAAGAGGCAGAAGTTACAGTGGCAACAATTTAACTGTCAAGCAAAATGGCCAATGAAAGGTTCTTTTTTTCCAACGCATGGCATAAAGTAACTGCTCCTTGTGATCCCCCAGGACTTCAGGAAGAAAAAGTGAAAAACTGAAGCCTGGCAGGAAATATCAGAAAAGGGCAGAAAGCTTGAAACAGCAAAGTGTGATTATCACATTCTGAATCCTCGGTATATTAGAATGTATGCTTTTTCATGTGAAATTTTACAAAACAATTAATGTCTCTCTGATGTTTCTGAATGTGTACAAATTAAATTTCCAATTTAAAGTCCAATGCCTAACCTAGATATCTGACCTAGAAACTTGACTAATGCTCTGGTCCATTAATTTAATATCTGCTGTAGTTCAGTTGATGCAGTTTTTACCAGAAGAAAAACTTATTCAAACTGTCTTTTTTATGGCATGTGTTCAGAAAAAGGCTTTGTGTTTTTTTTTTAGTGTTTTTAGTGTTGTTTTCCTAAAAACTTATATAACTATGTCAACTGCATAAACTTGAAGACCTGCCCACTGACATGAATAACGAAAGATGTTAATATATAGACTAAAGAGCAGTGGTCCTACAACTGATCCCTGTGGGATTCCTGATATTTCCCCTGATATTAACACTCAACAAAACGTTTTCTGGATTATTCAAATGGAGGGCTGCGAGAGGTCTGCAGCTGTTCCTAGTCCATCAGAGAACCAACACAGAGGGACAAACATTCAATAACATTCACACTCACTCCCGGCAAGAACTTAGAGACTCAAATCTAACTGTGGGAAGAAGTTGGGAGAGAGCTCATGTATACATATATACATAGAACGTATAAACTCCACAAATGTTCCCCATTCAGAAACCTAATTATTGTTAATATATAAGAATTTTAAAAATAAGAAAATGTAAGAATGTAAATTATATTGGATTTTATTGAGTGTGTTTGTGGTTTACTTGGAGCAGTTCTTATTTCCAGTCTAAATGCTGCAGGAATCAAGGACATGCAATAGCTCTTTCAAGCTTTGGGTGCAGCAGCCTGTCTATGAAGGAGTTCTGCAGGGCTGTCAGTGCCCGGGAGGGGTGTGGGGCAGTGGGGAGGTTAGCTTATTAGTGTCACTCCCAACACCTCAACTGGTGGGTCCAAGGGGTATCCCAGTGCAGAGCTGCTCTGTACTGGGATCACTTAGTACAGCCAGAAACAGAAGCAAGCTGAAGTCAGATCAAGAAACATCCATCCCTGATCAGTATATCCGACAAAAACTGAAATGTCTGACTATGAAGTTTTTCCATCAATCATTCACAGAATTACACAAGTACAGAATGACAGTAGACCCTCCCCAGCTGACATGGGATCTATTTTGAGCCATGAAATCAGGTATAACACAGTAACTACTTACTTTTGAACCCACCTTAATCATATCTCGATATAACAAGAAAATTAACTCATTATCTTGAGATAATTATTCTCTGAAAAAGAAGAATAGGCGAGCACGGTCACTCTCGGCTTCCGTAGAATTTAGCCCATTATTTCCATAGTAAAAACTAAAGGGGAGGACAAAAGAATTATCTAAAGGATACATACATAGAAGACCATTTTTAGGGAGTTATATAGTTGAAATAGAATTATACAGTCCATATGTATTTCATATTAAATATTTGACTTTGCTGTCTACATACTGTATATTTGAGCCTTCCCTGCCTTTGTTAAGCTTAAACCCTAACACGCCTGGCCACATGATATATTTATAAACTTCTACAGTGACTGCTGTACACATCACAGTCTTCTCATAATATCAGCTGCTTCCACCAACAGTTTAGAAAATCAGAACAAAGACAGCAGTTTGTGAGGCATCTCAAAAGCTCTGGCATGAGAACCGAGGCTTGGCTTAACTTTCATCACTGCACCATAACGGGTATATTCTGACAGCCTGCACCACAGTATATGGGTTAGTACAGCGGACTGCATGGGACTGAAAAACTGCAGCAAAACACAGTAAAGCCTCCATCAAAAATTTATTGGCGCAGACCTACTGTGGCTGTATGATATCTTCATTACCCGCTGCATAAGGAAAGCCCAGAGCATAATCAAGGACACCAGTCATCCAGCCCACACACACTTTTCTTGCTCCTGCCATCTGGAAAACGCTACCGGAGCATTAAATCATGCACCAGCCATTTCAGAGACAGCCTCTCCCCACAGGTAGCCAGTATAATGAATATTAACATACAGATATGCACACACATACACTCACACACACACCAACTATGTGCCTCCAAAGAAAACAGTTGTTTTATTGTGTATTTTCTGAAGTATCACTTCATAATACAGTCTGCTGTCTTGTTGTGTTTCTTGTTCACTGTTGCAAGCGCCACAGAGCAACACTTTTATTAAAGCAGGCACTGGCATCAGGTGCAGGAGTTATAGCAAACTGAAGCTGGTAGAACTAAAACAATGAAAGTACTTACATGGATTTTTGGCCATGAAGCTTTTGTCTAAATTTTGTTTCTGTATTCTGTATGCAGAGAAGAGAAAGTGTCACTTGCTGCCATCTAATGCTTTAACTTTTCAGTCTGCTGTCAACTACAATTTGCGGCTTCACACCATTACGATATGTATTTTAACTGTGTCTACAGTGATGGAACAAGATGACTGACAAGTTAGGGTGTCTCGTAAATGTAAGGGCAGTATCGCTATATTTATCCTGCAGGCAAAAGCAGATCTGGTCCCAAAAGTACTGCAAAGAATTCAAAGATTCAGATCAACTAGGAGTGACACGTTAAAGCACCCATTTACTGTCAGACTGTTGATTTTGCAGAGGGTACATTTCCTAAAGAGGTGCAGGGTGTCATGTGGCAAAATGAATCACACCTTCTGAGATCCAAGAGATGAATCATGCTGTGACTGGAATTTTAAGCTCATTAGTATTCTCTTTGAACCCGTTCTGCTATCTGTAAATAGAGGGCGGAGGAGAGATCGTACAATGATCATATTTGCCAGTCAGAGGAAAAAAGTGTCAGGATATGTGTCGGCTCCCAAGACACACACTGTCACTTGCCATCTCCCTCTCTGCAGCAGTAGCACTGACAGTGTGTTTATCCAGAAGCAGTAGTTGTAGCAGCAGCAGCATGGAGACAGCAGGTCAGGGAGAGAGACGTGTGAGTGCAAATTATTATACAATGCTTTGTTTTGTTTTTAATTTAGCTGTCCATTTTAGCATTCATAAAAAAATAAATAATTAAAAACTGTTAATGAATTATGCGGACATCTTATATCTATGTTAAAAAGAGAAAAAACAACAATGTGCAATGCTACTGGAGCAAGAAGTCTCCTATAGTGTAGCTTTGAACAACAAACACATCCTGAGGCACAGCTTTGCACAGAGTGGTTGTTCATTACAGCAAACTTACACTGTTGGCGTGCTGTATAAATATCTCTGTTTGGTTGAAAACAGGCTACAGCAATGTGAATTTTATCACTGAGTAGAACTTTCAAAAAGCTAAATTTGGCTGAAATTATTGAAGTATACTTTATTGACCTGTTAAGAGTTACAGTTACAGTAATGCACAACATTACATGCCTCATCAGTCTGTCAATGCAATAGCATTAAATATTAGGACAGTGGTTATTTTTTGTGAATGTTGCTCATGATTTCATTGAGACAAGTCTGTAAAAAACACAGTCTCAGTTTTTATATGTCATACCACCATAATGATTCATATAAGTGCACCAAACAGGCAGCAGCTGTATAAAACATAGCAACAGTCAATGAATGCAGGTGAATACATCCATTTTCTACTTGCTTATTGAATAGTTATAGCTAAACCCAAAGACATTGTCTTCATTTTCACCACGAAGATAAACTAAGAAGTCCAAACAGAGTCATCACAAGTCATCTAATTTAGTAAATACGAAAGCTATGTATTATGGAATTTGGCAGTATCAAGGAAGACAAACTCTGTTTTAAGAGAACGTCTCAAATAGAGAGATCTTGAGGCAGGAGTCGCTGAGTGCCACAGCTGAAGAAAAAGGGAAACATTGAAAGGTAAAACACTATACTCTAGAGAATTCTTTCAGAGAAGAGAATTTTTCCCTTCCAGAATCCCCTGAAGCAGATAGTGTGGTAGAGGACATGGTGGTTTCAGGCTGTATTAATTTGAGCCCTTAAATTTAACCACAGTACAGCCTAAAGCCAGAGCTCTTCGAGCGCAGGAGCAAAAGAGGATGGAGGAGCTCCCTGAGTAGTAAGAAAATCATTTAGTAATAAAAGAACACAATTAAACAGTTAAATGGTTCTTCGGCTGCCAACTAAAAAGTGCAAGTCTGAACCGAGGCACTGGAACTCATATACATATATATATATATATATATATACATTTAAATGTTTAAATGTTGCTTCAGTGTAAAACTGTAATGTCAATTGCTGGCCTATTACACTAACAGGACGATATAGTCAGCAGATACTCTCATCTGATAGTTATCTGCATGTATGCAATTTTGCAGGATTTCCCCTTTAATGTTTTTTTTACTTATCTTGCAGGTATAATTCTGTCATCATGGACATGGGTTAAACAAACAAGCAGATCGTTATGCTTTGTTAATGCATCGTAATGTGGGAATTTAATGCAGCCTTGTCGCTGCAGGTTTTGGGATTCATCTCCCATAAGACTACCTGACACACTCCTGACATTTTGCTCTGTACCAAACAGGTATTAATCGAACAAACTGCATTTGTAAGTCACAATCAATCATATTAAAAAAACAGAGAAAAATAGCCATACATCTGAAGAACTGGATGATGCTTATAAATAAGATTGTTTGTGTTCCCCTGCTGGCCTTTTTTAAACATTATTCAAACGTTATATTGAGGTATGCAAATTTAGAAGCACAGCAAATAAAATGTGAATACATTCTCAGTGTTAATCCTTCGGACTAAGAGGAGAGGGGATATGAATAATTCACAAGCAAAACTGCTGGTCAACCACCACATCAATGAGTGGTAAATAATTCAGCCAGCAGACTGGGTGAGGAGCTGCTTTCCCCTGATTTTGATTGAGAGACACAGGGACAGGGCCTACTTATAGATTCTTGATGGGTTTTACCACATCAAGAGGAGAGGACAGGCAAAGAGGAGAGGAGCCAACAAATAATTCATAGGAAAGAGCTGCTGATGAGCAAGATGATGAAATCCCAAGTTTGTTAGCTCAGATTTCATGATGGATTTGTCAATAGCTGCATTGCTGTTTTGTGTTTTCCTGCAGTCTCGGCTGTGGAATAGTAATGATGCATTTCCATTCGGTCCTAGGGAAACTAGGAGCAGTTGCTGCACTTAGCCAAGGTCAGGGGCAAATGGATGGAAGAAGTAAAAAGTAGATGACAAACACTGAATATCAGCATTTGTATGGATGCATAATTTTTATCCGAACAAAAATGCCCAACAGTGGGGTCTTTTACTCATATTTCAGTCTACTTTGACCCGTTTCTGTCAAGCCATTCACACAAGCAACTCGGAAGTCATGTGCAAATGCACATGTACTTTAAGGCGTACTCCATAATATTAATAAGTTGCACCAATGTTATAGAGACTTACTAGATTAATGTGCTGTGTAATGTACAAGATGTGCATTCAGTCATTCATGTGTACAACAGAATCAGTGTGGGCACTGGTACATGTAATTGATGTTTTTGCAGGTAATAAACTGAGCTGCCATTAACCACATGCCCCCCCCCCCCCCCCCCCCCCCCCCCCCCCCC